>NC_088836.1:7429272-8849272 GCF_904066995.2 Poecilia reticulata | reverse complement strand
TCAAATTCTCCGGTCATATTTGATTTATTCCTCTAAGGCAGAGAGAGAGGTGTATGCTCAAAATGCACATTACTGGCTACACCATGGCTTAGCATAAAAACCTCAACATATGATAGCATTGAGTAAAAATACATTTGTTTCAAGACCTTAATTTTTTTTAAATGTGTAAAATAATCTAATTGCTTTTATAATGAACAAACAATTATATATATATATTATAAGGTACAATGTCACAAGGCCCAAAGCAGCTTTCTTGTAACTTGATGAGTTCACTTCACAGCAGTAGCCTGTGGAGTGACAACATGTGAAACCAGTAGACCAGTAGAGCATCTTTGTGTACTGACCAGCAGATTGTTGTATTTTACTGGGGAAAAGAGTAATATAAAATGGCAAAATACAACCTGTAGTATGTGTATTCTAAATAGCCAAACGGCAGCTTATTCCTGAACAAATGTAACGGAACACATTATTTATGTATTTTTATATATTTTTAATGGTAAACATTTACATTTCATTTCTTTTAAATCAACTGGAAACTGAAAGTCAACAAACCTTTTGAAAGACATGTTTTAAATGAAATAACCAAATGCATGTTAAAGATAAAATCTTCACAACAAAAACTAGCTAGAGCACTGGAAAATTAAGAGTTGTGATCATCCTACATGTCCCTCCAGGGACACCTTTCATCCACACACAGGTGTGGATAAAAGGCATGTATAATTAGGATAATGAACCTTATTCACAACCCACAGGCTGTAACAGTGCCAGTGGCCCTTGGAGATGCAGAGGGTCAAATTGCTTTTTGTGCCTTTACATGACTCACTGAAAGGTCTGATCAATTCTCCAAACCTGAAATGACATAAAATGGGCAGTGGACCACAAAACACGTTTGTTGTAAGGTGACCGATTTGTTTGTGTATACATTCTAAATAACTCATCGACAAGATTTAAATACGTTAATGTCTTACAGCCCAAATAATTCATTTTAATTTAACTTTATAGAAGGTGTGGATGGTCAAACATTTTGCTATCCTGACCCTTGTTCTCTGTTGTGATCATTTAGGAGAACTTTCCAACTCATTTAATTCCATTGCCATAAAGCTTTTCTGAAATTTTCCAAGAATGTACTTCAATTTATTTCAAATCTTTTTTATTTTTTTACTTTTTATAAACTCTCATTTAATTTTTCAGCAGTTCCATTACATTGCTAGTGTCTCTCTCTAAATTAGTTTGGCTTACTAATATGTCACCCTCACTTTTTCCCCCACCTGCCTCACTTAGTAGTTGGAACAGTAAATTGCATCTAAAACAAGCTTTGTTCATAAGATGTAATCTCCTGATTCTATTATGAAAGTGCCATTGGAAACTTCAGAGTACTTCAGAGTGGAACGATGTAAGAGACACTAACCACTGTTGCTCTTTTCAGCCTGTAGTTCAGACACAATGTCTTTTTCTGGTGTTGTTCCAGCATATTTTCTTTCATATGTTTTAATGGTTTTTTGGCACTACTGGCCAACATTCATTAGTAGCTTGAGAGAAAAAACGGCAGAGATAGAAGGGAAGTACATCTAGGGTCGGGAATCGACCCTTGAACAACTGTGTTGTGGACTGTAGCCCATGTGTGGTGTACACTCTACCACTGATCCACCTGATGATGATATTAGTTTTGTTGAAGGAATATTTGTAGAAGGCATATTGCATGTATTAGAGTAAAACTTGTCATTTCAGTACACAACCAGGAGATTAATAGTGTATTAGTGAAGCAGTTATTTTTTTCATTTAAACATTCATATATTTCTTTGCTTTCTGTAACTGGACAAACAAAACAAACAAATTAATTAAGACTACCAGCAGGTGTGAACACCTTGCCCCACCTTTCCTCCCAGTTTCTGTCACTTTAATCAATACTAAAGTTTTGTATTGATTAATGACAACAAAATCACAATTTTATTGCTGATTTTTGAACTGAGCTTTGTGAAACTTTGTCTGGGTAATGGCCAAATTTGGTCAATTTTGATTTTCTTCCAAACATAAAATTTTGTTTATATATTTTCTTTCATACTTCTGGACTAAATTATCTCGATTTAGATGACTAGCTCTTATGGAAATGAGCTCCAACATGCTTTTTTTGTTGTCTGCATCCTTCTGGAAAATATTTCTCTCGTTAAAGCCTCAAATCTCTTCAGTTCATTATAGCAGATGATTTTTATTTTGTCTTCAGTAACGCACTGCCTTTTGGTAAGCAAGCAAGGTGTAAGTTCAGCAAAAGAATATTTAATTTCCTCCTAAATTATGTTGCATGCCAGGGCTTTCTCATTGCCTTGCAGTCGTGCAGCATGAAAAAAGAGACATGCTTTGACATTTAGAAAATAGTTTCCTATGTCATTCTACTTCCTCTGACCTTATAATATAAACACGTCACTCATGCTGAAAATAACCAATTTTGAGAGTTCTTCATCCAGTAGCAGCATCCACACAGAAGAGCGTTGCTGTCATATTGACCCGGTCGTGCTTTTTTGAGCTGCCTTTTTTGAATGGAAAAATTGACTGGAAAAGGCTTTTGACGTTTGAGCGCAGCAACTCATGAAGAGCCAAAACCACAAATACTTGAACTCTTAGAACTACCAAACATGGCTTAAAGTTAATTAATAAGCACAGTGCAAAATGTCTGAGCCCTACTGCAGAAGCTAATATCTAAACACCAACCAATAGCTTTGTGGCAAGGTCTATCAACTTCTCAAGTTTCATTTCTGTTTGAATGGTAAATAGGTCCACTGTGTAATATGTTATATAGGCTGAGGTCCAAAATTAGCTTGTGCAACTTCTATCCCAAGTTGAGCAATTCAAGTTGTAGTTAGTGAAATATCAAATACTTGAATAAAAACAAATTAGATAACAGGCCTGTGTAAATGAGAAAAAAAGTGAGGAGCACACCCCTGATCCACCGGTGTATTCATCACTTTGAGAATTCCCTCTTCAGTGACTACAGAAATGAAGTATAATTTAACTTTGGGGCCATTTCATTGTTCCTGTAAGCTTCTTAGCCCTAAAATATTCATATTCCAGGCAAGGGAGGAAGAAATCTGTGACGACAGCAGACAGAGGCAAGAAGGGGAAGAAAGAGGATAGTGTGCAAGATGGGTAGAGAGAGAGAAAAACTGACAGAGTGAGGAAAAAGGGAGCAATGAAATAAATGAAAAAGGAACTTTCAGGAAAAGAGGGACAGAAGGAGCAGAAAACAGCATTTTAGCTGATGTTGGCTTCTAAACAACTTTTCCCCCTGTCTTTCTTTTATTTTTTCTCTGACACACTTCATGACAGACCTGTCCAACAAAAGACAAACCCATTTGCCTGTCATCCTTCACAGACTGCAGTGAAGGGAAATAGTGAGCTCAGACAATCTGTGGAAATATACACCATCATTATGATGTGAATGTCACTGAAAGCAATTATTTACAGATATCCTGTCACACTTGTGCTGATAGCTGCAACTCTGTCACAGTGAGACTAAAGGCGATATAACATCTTAACTCGATAAAGCTTAGATACATCAGCTGCATGACGCAAAAGAAAAGCACCACAATCTGACATAACAATGGACAAGATGAGCTTTACTTATTGTTCTGTGCACAAGGTGTTCCATATACATAAACACTTAACATATGCGTGGTACGATGTACATGTTATATGACAGCTCAATGACAGCTACATTACACAAGCAAAAGCACGTGCTTCAAAACATTTAATGCTTGAAACCAAAGGCAACATGATGTGGAGCTGATATTTTCAACTGACTTCTGCATTTTGTATTATTGGTTGATATAATTAGCCTGGCTAACATTGCCAAATGTTCACATCAGTATATGTGTATACCCAAGAAATGTAGACATTTCATCTGACCGTAAGATTTCAATAGTCCTGCAAACACATCCAAATCCAGGATAATTCAAAGCAGAAAGAGGTTGAAACATACACACACACACACACACACACACACACACACACACACACACACCCACACACACACACACATATATATATATATATATATATATATATATATATATATATATATATATATATATATATATATATATATATATATATATATATATATATATATATATATATATATATATATATATATATGGGGCTGCACAGTGGCGCAGTTGGTAGAGCTGTAGCCTTGCAGCAAGAAGGTTGTGGGTTCGATTCCCGGCCCCGGTCCCTCTGCATGGAGTTTGCATGTTCTCCCTGTGCATGCATGGGTTTCCTCCCACAGTCCAAAAACATGACTGTCAGGTTAATTGGCATTTCCAAATTGCCCCTAGGAACACCCCCGGAACACCAGCCGGAGCTGGGCACCAGCAACCCCCCCGACCCCACTGAGGGACAAGTGTGCAGGAAAATGGATGGATGGATATATATATATGTGTGTATGCTTTGAATTATCCTGGATTCAGCAAAACAGCAGTATTGAGCAGTCAAGTTAGTTGCGTTGCTGAAATTTCAACCTGCACAATTAAGTCTTTGAACATGAATGAAAACAAACAAACAGATGTCTGTATGAAAACTGTTGCATTATTGCTTTTATCAACACATTTATGCATCTGCATTAGAGCAGAAGCACTTCAGAGCCATATGAGCAATTTAAGTCTGAGATAACAGGCATGCAAAGAAAATGTGCTTTATATGGAAAATGTCTGCTATTGACCTTCCTGATTGTACCAATATCTTTAAAATAAATGGTAATAAATTAGATTAGACAATTAAACTCACCACATTTAAAAAAATATATATAATAATGTTTGATAGTAATTAAATGTCAGTTTTTAGTTTACAGATCCTATAGGCACATTCTAGTTTCATTTTTCAAGTAGGCCTGACTGGTCATAAATGTAATGGTAATTATTGTTGCAGTACTTTTTATGTGTTCAAGTATAACCACAATGGCAGACTGATAGATTAAGTAAAATGCTGATTAAAATCAGCTCAAATTGTTTCACTAAGCATTGGACAAAAGGAAAAAAAAGCTTTTACTGCTTGAGGTTAAAATCTCTACTACAGTAGACTAAAATCCAATTCTATACACACACGCGCACACACACCTGTAGAGATTTTAGTTATTCAAAGCGATGATGTGAATATGTAAATCGGTTTGCAGAGAAATCATGATTATGTTTATGTAGACTTTGTACGCAATATTTACTTGTTTTAGGTAACTATAATGTAACGATACCACCTGCAGTTTCTGATGCATCCTCATTTGTTCTTGTAACTCTGCGATTAAGGCATCAGCTTGTGTGAGCAAACTAAAATGGTTATATAACCTGCCCTAGAGTCAAATTACAGCCAGCATGATTCAAAATGCATCAGAAATGCTGTTAAATTGATGAAAAACATATTGCAGTACTTATCAAGCATAGTTGCACAGAATACCTCAAACACATAATAAAGGCAAGACAGTTGATAGTTTTGAATATATATATATATGTAACCAAAAAAATCATTTATTGAAAGAAAATCTCACATTTGTGGTTAACAATTGGGTTGGTTTTTTTGTTAGTTTTTTTTGGGATTTTTTTCAAACAGGATAAAAAGGCTAGGATTTGACAAGAACCTTAATCTCCCATAACCAAACAGAAAATGTCATAAGTTGTCGAGCTTTTGTGCAGCTTGGCTTTAGAAGAAATGAAAAATTCAAACTGTGGGTAGGTTGTAAAAAGGATGAGATGAGGATAAAGTCAAACGTTGCATAGATGTAACCTGAGAGGAACAGTAAGTAGTTATGTGGGCATGTGGGCTGTTTGGTATCCAGGCAAGCTAGGCTGCTGCTCCTGCTGTTGCTGCTTTAAAAGAAAACCCCCGTCTGAATTGATATGCTAATTTGATTGAGAAGGTGTGGGTGGATATGGAGAAGGTTTTAAGCTGCTAGGGGGACCGAGAGCGAGAATGACAATGGAAAGAGAGAGGAAAGAGAAAAGGTGAGTGGGAGTAGGAGACATTATAGGGAGAAGAACACTGAAATGAAACAAATAGGAAGGAGTGGGAACGAGAGGCGAGCATATGGTGTCTTTGCATTTCAGGGTTAGACAGTTTGCAGTCAGTCAGTGGACAACTGTCACTCACTTAACAAATAGCAGCAAGTGTGTAGTCCCTCTCTACAATTACTTGATACACAGGCCTTCTCAGAATCAGATTGTGATTTACATGTGTTCTGTACGCTTCAGTGATCAGCTGAACGCTTCAATGCAAGGAAAATGCATCAATGGATGTTTAACTAGGCCTTCAGCAGCAGTTAGAGAATAGCTGTCAATTTTCCCAGCTTGAAGGCTGTCTGCACAGGTGAATTTATAAAATATATATATCATTGAAAGGCTAATTTATTTTAGTAATTCAGCTCTGAAAGTACAACACATTATTTGAGTTCATTATGTAGTGATAAAGTTTTACATTTATCTTTGGTAATTTAAATGATTTTGACCAACAACTAATGAAATTGAATTATTCAGTTCCTTGGAAATTAACATGTGACATAATATCTGTCAAAGGGACATTTAAATGCAAACCTATTGAAAAATATGTCCATGTACTTCACCATGATTTGCGGCTTTGGTCCAACAAGGCATGAAGACAATAATATTTATGGCTAAGCTAGTGGGTTAAGCTTCTATACATTATTGCTTCTATGATCTCTCATTTTCCTCTTGAACATGCTGTGCAGGTTTTCTAAATGTAAACTATTTAAAATCATTTAATATGTAATAGCATTCTCGGTCTCAATAAACAAATATCAAAATTTAAGCATTCATAGCGCGGTCCTGAGCCTTAATACATTTTAGTAAACATTCTTGATAGACCTTTGCATCTTTGTCAGAATTTTTACTTTATCTCTTGGCAAACCACTGCTATTACCAACTAATTCAACATTTCAGCAAACAAATTTTCTTGTCCACAGAAAGTCTTTACTTAAAAATTGCTCGCTCCTCCATAATTGCGGCTCATGGAGTTCAAAAGTTGTACAAGACCCCTTAACTGCCAGTCTGCAGGGGAAGAAAACATAATAAGCTGACAGTAGCATGAGGACATGATTGGACGTGGAGTTTCTAGTTTTCTTTCGGTATTGCCTTCATAAAAAATAAGAGTTCAACTCTTTTTTTTTTTTTTTTTTGCTTTACTCACACCATCAGATCCATATTTTTAAAAAGCCTTTTTGTTTGAATGTACCAGTGAATCTGATATTACAAAAGAAGGGATTAATGATATATATTTAATACTAGCAATTTAATTGGCTTTTTTTCCAAAATAAAGGCTAAAATTGCAAGCTGCTGCTTCTGTCTCTTCTCCTTTACAGTATTTTCTAGAAAGCAAGATGGAGAAATTTCTCCGTTGCCTCAAAATCTGTGACAAGAGGCATAGTTGGCTTGATGTGTTTTTTAAAGGGATATTAAAGCAGGCTTTTTGAGGTTTATCTGATGTTATGATGATATCTCCTCATCACAAACACACCTGATATTGCTTGTATCCTTTCAGGAATCCATGAATCTCCTCTGGCGGTCCTCTGTGGTGCCTGATTACTTACTCTCACTTAACGCTGCCTATTACCCTAGAGCTGCAGTCTCCCCCAATCCTCGCTCCGTCAGCTCCTCTAGACTAGCGGCGAGCAAACACCTGGTTGAACTGCTCCTCTACAGAGCTTATCATACAAACTACTTCTCAGTCCAATGCTTCTAAGAACAGTTGTAAATTACGTAACGGAGGAACATTGTTGTGATGACGTGTTGAATGTGGTGTGTCGGAAAGAGTATGAGCTTCTTAAAGAGATATGTCAATTTCAAGGCATCATATTGGAAAATTACATTTCTTTTATGTTATGATTGATATATGCAGCATTTTTATAACAACTGAAGTTAACATAGTTATTTAATGGTGCTCTGAAATGGCACTCTGTACCTGGAAAATACTTATCATCCCCCCTTTAAATCTTAGTTGGGTTTAAGATCAAATCTCCATCAGAGACTCAATTTTCTTTGAGTGTTACTTTGCGATCAAAAAGAAACCAGACTGGACCCAGCAGTTTTAGAGCTTATCAATATTTTTTCTTTTATCTTCAGTTGAGTTTACAGCATATGTCAGTCAAAACAAGAAGAGGGAGAATCTCTTTTTCATCTGAACCACTTGGCTTTTAAGGGATTGGCTCCCACCAGGACTAATTAGAGGGGTGGAGACATTCACATTTCCAGAAAGAAAGAAAGAAAGAACATTTGTACTAAACTATATTCCTAAAAAAATTCTACACAGTTACAATTAACTCAAACAAAACTAGAAACAAAAACAATCTGCATCCAATCAAAATAAAAATGCATCTCTCCTCCCTCTCAGAATATGGATTTTACCAATGAGGCTGATTGGAAACACCAGGTCCTTGTCAGCACTGCTCATGGGTGCATTTCCATGGCAACGCATGACCAGGTGACCTCAAATCAATCAATCAATCAAATTTTATTTGTATAGCACATTTCAGCAGCAAGGCATTTCAAAGTGCTTTACATAATAAAAAAATAAATAAAAACAGAGAATGAGAGAGATTTAGAAAAAGATTAAAAAAGATAAAAACATTATTAAAAGTAAAGATAAAAACATTAAAAACATTAAAAACATTAAAAACATCGATCCATGTGAGGACTTGCCCTTATGTGGTCTCCTCGAACAGAGTTTTAGCAGAGCGACATCATACAAGGATTCTCAAACCTAAGACATTAAAACCCGCAATTTAGCCATAAGCAACTTTAAACAGGTGGGTTTTAATTTGAGATTTAAAGGCACCCAGTGTTTCAGCTGTTTTACAGTTTTCTGGAAGTTTGTTCCAAATCTGTGGTGCATAGAAACTGAATGCTGCTTCTCCTCGTTTGGTTCTGGTTCTGGGGATGCAGAGCAGACCAGAACCAGAAGATCTGAGGGATCTAGACGGTTGGTACAGCAATAACAGATCTTTAATGTATTGTGGTGCTAAACCGTTCAGTGATTTATAAACTAACAACAGTATTTTCAAGTCTATTCTTTGAGCTACAGGGAGCCAGTGCAGGGACTTTAAAACTGGTGTTATGTGCTCTATCTTCCTGGTTTTAGTCAGAACACGAGCAACAGCATTCTGGATCAGCTGCAGCTGTTTGATTCATTTGTTAGTCAGACCGGTGAAGACGCTGTTGCAGTAATCAATGCAGCTAAAGATAAACGCATGGATGAGTTTCTCTAGATCTTGCTGAGACATAAGTCCTCTAATCCTGGAGATGTTCTTCAGGTGATAGAAGGCCGACTTTGTGACTGTCTTAATGTGGCTCTGAAGGTTCAGGTCAGAGTCCATCACTACTCCCAGGTTTCGGGCCTGATCGCTGGTTTTCAGTTGTAATAACTGAAGCTGTGCATTGATTCTGGTTTGCTCCTCTTTAGGTCCAAAGATAATAACTTCAGTTTTGTTTCTGTTCTGATGAGAAGATGATTAAAACAAGTAAATAAATCAAGTTACTTGCCCAAACAATACATTTACCCAAATAAATTAGAATACATAAAGTACACAAAAAACAGCACCTGTTAGGGAGGGGGTAAATCCCTCACAATGAGCATGACATTGAATACTAGACAGTAATCTTGTTGAAATCAAAAGATTCATCCACAAGCACTGTTCATGCAAACTGCTTTAGCTTTGTGTGTGTGATAACCCCAATGTGATCTTCTCTGTTTCTTAGAAACAACCTGAACCTGAGGATGCACAACAAACGGTTGTCATTCAAGAACGGAGGCTTCACGTCGGAGTACACAATGGCTGGTGTTTCCTTGATAAGCCTCAAGTGGTGGTCCTGGAGCCCGTTGCGTCAGGAGTCAGAGGACGAACAGACAGCACCTCTAAGAAGAGCATGCTGGTCAAGGACAGGTGAGCAGGAGTTACACGTGTATAGTGGAGCTGTAGCTGTAGGCTGCAGAGGACGGTGAAGCAGAACTCTGATGTCAGACAAGATCTGCAGATGTGCAAAAATAGTTTTTGGCGTGCTTATTTTTATGGTATTTCATCAGCTTCTCCAAGCACCGTTCTTTCTGCTGATCGAGAAATGATTGAAAGTTTATCTAATAAAGTCAGCAAAAAAATGTATACTTGAAGAAAGCTTGCTAGGCATTAATGTCATTTGAGTATGATATTGGCAGATATCAGGGCAAAGTGCTATTCTTGGTGTCCGTTTCTGCTCTCTCTTTTCTGGAACTGCAGCGCACACTGTATTTTTGCTTTACATGCTGTCCTTTGTATGTCTAGATGGCTGGGACAATTTATTTCTTTTTTGAATTTGAATTTTTTTCTGCGGTTGGATTGATAGCAGGGGTTATGTAGAAATGTTCTACATCTAAATGAAATAGTCAAAAAACTTGTGCAAAATTATATGTGGTAGACACACAAAAAGTTGTCGATAATTAGAAATTGAAGGAAAACTATGCATGATTTTTGCCAAAAACTATGGAAAGGGTGTCATGCATTTGTCTTGAATTCAGCTAAATTAATACTTTGTAACTTCTTATGACTTTTGAAAACAATTTCTTGCCACTCTTGCCAGATTTGTTGACGGAATAAACAGTGAAGTTCAGTGAGATGCTCAAAGCATGGGATCTAGTATTGCTTGAAACTTCTCCACTAATCTTTCCCTAAACTTGCCTGCATTGTACCTAGGTCTTCATAATGCTGTTCTTTAAAGTTTAAAAAAAAAAAACAACAAACAAACCCTTAGACCTTCACAAAATGTCTGGATTTATACAGAGAATAAATCAAACATTTGGATTGTATTTAGTAGATAGGTGACATCTGAGGGCAGCTGGTTGCACTGGATTTCATTTTTAGGGTTATTATGGTAAAGGAGGAAAAAAGCATGCCACATAAAAATTTTTTTAAACCATTTTGAGAACCATGAATAGTTTTCTTCCCCTTCATAATAAGATTCAGCTTTATGTTGCTCAATCACGTAAAATCCCAATAAAACACAATGAAGTTTCTGATTATGACAAATTGTGGAAGATGTCTGAATACTTTTACAAAGCAAAGGCGCTATCATCGTATCATAACTGATCACATTAATACAGACCTGCTCATATGTCACATTATTTTAATGCTTGTCTGTTTTAACCAGACTTGGACAGTTTTTAATGGTCACAAATTGAAGTGTATTATTGTCATGGTGAAAACTGTAAAGTCTTGCTCAAATAGCAGTTTTTACTGCTGCCTACTCTGCAACAAAAGTCCTAAATGGCTTTTGTTGCAGAGTTTGATGGCCAATAAAAGCCTGCTGTTGCATCATTGCAGTCCTCCACTCCGTAATGCTATTCTTTGCTGCATCCAGAGGCAACAATGGCTAAAAAAAAAAAGAAATTAATGATGAAATCCAGTCAGTAGAGTTTTGGTACATCCATTGAAACCAAACTAAGAACAAAATGTAAAATAAAATAGTGAGAAGTATGCAAACAGATTGCGTTCCCCAGCTCAGATAAAAGGTTTGGCAAATTCTTCTAATGTCTTCTTCTGGCATTCCAAATAAATTTGCATAAATGAAGAATCCTTCTGTTTATGCACTTCCTCTTCCTGCCTGTATTGCTCATTACCTGCACCTCCTCCACACAACAGCTATATCATCTGTGTCAAGGGCGTAATTTAAGATATGCTTTTTTTTTTTGTCTCTGGTGAATAATGCTGCAATTAGCAGTAATGCTGCAATTAGCAGTTAACTCCTAAGCAAAGTTAGTTGATATTTGTTTGTTGGATTTATTCAGGTAATCCCCTGACCAAACTGGCCATTTGATAAGGAAACAGGAAAATTCTTATGCTGCAGAAGCAGGTGCAAGAATTCAGTGTCCCCACACTTTAGCTACTTACTTTGCATTTTAATTCATTATTAAATACTAAATAAATTTTTAATGCCACAACAGAATTTGCACAAGGCAATAGTACATCAGAGCCTGAGCTCATGAATCCTGTAAGATTTAGTAAACTCAGCATTGAATTTAAAATAATTCTCATGTTTCAGAAAGTCTTCAGTGTGTGAATGTAACAGCTTTATATATATATATATATATATATATATATTTTTTTTTTTTTAATATATATACTATATCATATTTGACCTACATGAAACAACTTTATTTTTCACACCAATGTTTCCTGATAATTACGTAACGGTTCAGAAGAGATGCTTTGGCCTTTGAGCCTTATTGAGACCGCGAAAAAGTTGATGTCAACCTTTCCAAAGCGGGTGTTGTGATGTAAGGTTATCAATCCACTCAGTGAAAGGAAATCTCATTTCTGACACTCAGCACAATACATTCTGAAATCTCATAAATATTTTAGAAGTAACTGTTTTTCTTAATTCATTGTGTTTCTATTTTGGGTTTTTTTTTCAACGTGGAAATGTGATTGCATGTTCCAGATGAGGTTACTGAAAACTCTTTTGAAAACAGGTACACCAAAGTGTAGAAAATGTTTTATATGTTAAGAAATGTTAAAACATGGGTAAATGTTTACCTACAGAGGTTTTACATGTTAGTACACAAAATAGATCTTGTATATAAAATGCCTGTTTTACTGTATTTCATTTTTCACATGGAGATCACTTGTGATCTAATGGATTTCACAGGCAATTTTATATGTTCTTCACACATTAAACCTTCCACCTTGTCAAAAATCTCGTGTTTAATTTATGCAAAGTAAGTATAATCATGTATCATATATCTCGATCTATTAAGACATTAACATTTTCATGAGCTTTATCACATTTTCTCATTTCAATTTCCCATGATTTTGCACATGTGCAGAATTACATTCATGTGTAATGACCTGTTGACACAGGTTTTGCACGTGTGAATTTTATACATTTTTCCTGAAGGTTTCTTTAGTTTGTGGCTGAATTTCTACCAGCTGTCCAGAAACGGCACATTTACTCTGTTACGTTTTGCATTGCAGCTCACTTTGTTCAAAATACACGAGCTGTCCCCAGAAACCCACAGTCGCTGCACTGGTGACGGCACAAACCTCTTGGCTCACACAAATAGAAGCTCCAATTAATAAGTTGTGTGTGTGTGTGTGTGTGTGCATCAGCGAGCCTTTAAGGAGCGGGTCTGAAATGTTTTTATTTTTTTCTTTCAGAAGTATTGGGAATATCTGTCATGACAGTCTCTTAAATATTTTTATTCTGTGGGTAAGTCTTACACATTTTCCTACCCACAAATATAAATTTTTTTTATTACGTTTCTGCACTGCTTCTTTACAAAATAACACAAATGAGAATATTTCTGATAAGTATTCTGTTTTGAAGCAGATTTGATAACGTGGAGGTTCTGGCTTCGGTTGCGAACATAAAGTTCACGGCTGAAGGTCAAGTTGTTCCTTTCCGGTTTCTATATGATGCCCGAACTCTGCTATCTTTCATTGCTCGAAGTTTGTCCATTCTTAATTATACCTACTGTGAATGGCGTTAGGAAATGTGGTTGTGCTGACAGCACTGTCTCCAAAATACCTAATTGGTTGAAAACATAACACTGTTCGCCCACATGCTGTCACTGGACAACCTTACTAGAAACCACTGCATGCGCCGAATGTGTGTTCTGACATTTTTCCACACATTCTTGTCAGTGTGAGCGCTCTTATTTAAGCTCTGCCTGTCAGGGTAATTGGCTGGGATATTTTATGCAGTTTTATAAAATAGTAATGCACAAAACAGTAGCGTGAAGGATGAAGTAATTCCATTTAAAAGGTGAGAAAACTGGAATGGCAAAATAGGCTAGGGAACTCAAAACATGACACACAAATTCTTGAAAGCGGGTATCCACATCAAAATGTATTTTTTCTCTGCTGCATACCAGACCCTTGGAGAAACTATAATTATGAGTGATGACACGGGCCTCTTACCATAACAAAAATGTATGTACAAACATTTAACTATAAAACAAACTCATCAAGATGCTTACCCACAATCTGTGCCTGGCGACTCGTGCTTTATGACCACAATAATCATCTTCTCCATAATAAAAAAATGTTTTGCACTTCTTTCTTTTTTTTTTTTTGAAGAGGGGAATGTCTGTTGTAAATCTGGTTTGATATACCCGTATAGTGTAGGCAGTAATTATGGCGTTTGACTCTCACTGGTGTTGTCAGTGATAGCTGACAGTCTGTCTAGCTTGTGTTATGCTGGATGGTTTTAGAAACTGGAGAAAAAGAGGGGGAAAACTGACTCCAGAGAATCTGTGAAGCGAGAGGAAGAAAAGGCACTCGGCCCCACCTCATGACACGCGAGCACTGCACAGTATGCTCCCGCCTCTGGTGTATGCAAACTGTGAATGACGAATACATAGAAAGCCGTTTCATTTCTCACACAGGAGGCAAGTGCTTGCCAGGAAATATTTAGCAAGGGATTGTAAATCTTACAGCACATTGATTTTGCTTCACGTTTAAGGGAAAATATAGCTGTAGGAGGAGAAATATTAAAACCTTTCACATTTTGGAAAAGCATTGTAATTTCTTCATTACTGCCTTCACATTTTTCACGCCTACGTTACACATCGATATCTCTTTGCTTTCTCTTTAGCTCAGCAACATCGTCACGTCCTCAGATGCTGGGCCTTCGCAGCAGCTTGGAGATCAAAATGGCCAATAATCAGGCTTTGGCAATCGTCTTTCAGCTAGAGTACGTCTTCTCCGCTCCCATAGGCCGAGAGACTATGGTAAGAGAGACACACATGTATTATGGAGTGAGTTAATCCTAAATCCAGATCCTGGCTTGGCATCAACCTCTTCTTGAAATGGGCCCCAGCCAGGAAGTTATCTTTATAGAAAACAACTTTACATGAATAAAAATGAGAGGGAAAAAAAGCTGTCAAACACTCAAGTATATTTTCCACAGTAACATGTGCAAAAAGATCTGCTCGGAGTTGAATTATCCCTTCTTCTCGTCTTGCTGTTTGAGCTTCCTGTTCGTGCAGATAAGTTTTAATGAGTTTGAATCCAAACATTTTCAGTGTGTGGTTTCAGCGATGGCCCCCAAGGCACCATTTACCTCCGAGCTGCTATGATTGGAAGAGTAGATGACGTGCTGGTGTTCTATTATCAATCATTTATTACTTTTAAAGTCCAAGTTTAGATTTCTGAGTTATAAACCAGATTACAATATTTAGAGATGCAGTTAGCATAATTTCAGATACAACTCTTGGGAGGGGGGGATCATTATTTTTAGATCATCTAGGTAAGAGACTTTCTTCTGCTAAGAGCAGTCTGCTGGAAGCAGTGAGTGACCCTCCGGGCTTTCTGCAAGGACTACATCCCAGTCACATCCACATTAAGCCAGAGCAATCCAATTAACCTGTTATATTTATTATATCTTTTTGCACTGCAGCTGCTGTGCCAGGAGATCCTGTCTGGCTAAAACCAAAAATATCTCAACAAGCAAGTGAAACAAACAGTCGTGCTATTGAAAATGTAGAAAAGAGAGTGATAAACAAGAACTGCTCTAAGATCAGGTTGCTTGCACATAGTGATTAGTATGCATAGTGCTCCACTTTAAAAAGGCCTCCAGCTAGGGCAGACAGACGCACACCTCCATGTTGTGCATGAGAAACCAAAACTTTTACACTGTCAAATAGACTAACTTGACAAGAGAGGAAGAGGGAGAAAAGTGAGAGCAGTGGCTCCTTTTCTTGATTTCTTTTGACTAACCAAGGTGGTCATACAGATTACAGTTTAGTTTTTTTAAGGATTTCCATTAGTCCTTACTGTAGTAGAGTTTTCTTCCTGTGGTTCATAATGAAAACATTACAATAAAAACAATATTAGACATTGCAGAAAAAAACGCAACACAAAAAATCCCTTATTGTACATATGTACTGTGACAGTAAATTCTTAGTCCAATTTATAACCAAATTATCCCAATTCTTCCCTGTATTTAATTTTTACTGTATAACTGTTGACTATATTAAGTTAGAAGCAGATATTTTATGGATACTCACTTTTTCTGCAGTATTAAATTATGCTGGAGTTTGCTCATGTTTAGGTTTTTTGGTCGAACAACCCAGTGATGGAGAGATCCACGCTGGCAACACGTCCTGGTAAAATAAGTTGATACTAAACAGTTGCTCCCAGCATTACAAAATGCACAAAAAGACTGCAGTAATTATGTGTGTGGGTGAGCCCTCAGCACTTTGCACATTCTGAGGCTAAGCTCCGACTATGTTACTGAGTACAGCCCCGTATGCAATGAAGGGTCAATAGGACAGCAATTAACAGCAGCAGAAAAACAAGCAGTCACAATGTCACGTGGATGACAGGGTACATCAGTATTAATATAATAACTAATGTCTTTTCTTACCATGGCAACGTGTTGACAGGCAGTTTTCTGTGTAGGTATGTATATGGTTGTTTTGTTTAATAAAGTTTAAAATATTCTGTGAGCCTTTTGACTCATAATGGATAATAATTAGACAAAGTGACATAGTTATACCGTCTAGCTTATTCTAGTCTGAGAAACATAATGCAGTTTAAGTAAGGGGTAATGACATTGCTAGGTTCTGTGAATATCGAGTCTGTTCCTAAGAAGATCATTAGGAATAATGATCAAGTCAGAATTAAACATTGATTCTAAGTTGGCTAAGGAGATAATTCTGGGTTTGAGGCTCGGTGACTACCGTTGGTTAAAGTAGAGAAGGACGTAGATGTCAGCTCTAAAACTTACATCAGTCCGTCAATCTATGTTGAGAGATTTCATTCAAAAAATGTTGCCGCTGGATATAAATCCAAAATGAGAAAATGACCAACTCGAGTTATGCTGCCACAGGGTCCAAAACCTGTGACTGCACCGCTGGTTTTGAAATATCCTCTTCTGTTGCCAGCAGTGGCTTTTATGATGCTCATTAGCTTTACTGTGGGTGTTCATGATCCCCATAGTATAACAAGCACAAACTAACATTTTAGGTTTTTACACTGACACTTCCGTTGCATCTAGCGTTTCATTTTTTTTTTTTTACATAATATAAAATATATTTATGCTTTTGCAGAAGCTTTTTTTCCACCATTTTTAAAAAATGTTTACCTAAGTTCAGAAATTCTAATAAACCTGTTGGAACAGTCCACTTGCCATCTAGATCATCTCAGAATAGCAACAGATCCTCACCCACTCTCTACTCCACCACATTCACCTTCTATGCCATTAAATCCTGAATGTTTGATGAAGTGAAAGATATATTTTTTTAAAAGTGCAGAATACTCTGTTTGCGGCGATGTTGTGTGGGTGTTTTTAGCGCATGTTGATACATCTGCATGCAAGTTGTCGCGTGTTTCTCCAGACTTCAGTTGTTAACTGATAAGGATTTCTCTCGTGCTTCCTCCTAAAAGACAGAAACGCAGCTGCCGAACTTCATCTTGCAGTAAGACTCCCAATATGATAATATCAGCTGATGGCTACAGCTTTATGCTCTGTGACTCTGGCAGCCAAGAACAGCATGATGAGGCAGAGTACTTGTGCATGCACTGTCTCAGCTGTCAGAGATGCGACACTTCAAAAGTGTTGAAATGGTACTGAGTTAAGGTGTGCCTTCAGGGATGTCAGCTGAGCTCTGCCAACTAGATTTCAGACCATTTGATGACAGCAAATATGGATGATCATGCTGGATAGTTGTCACAAACTTGACTAAGACTTTTTGAACATTTCCAAGACTTGGGGTTGTTCTCTCAGTTGGAAATGAAGCAGCATATAAATGTTTTTTTTTTCCTCGGCTGTGTGGAATAACACACGGCTTTGTGTAAGGCCGATGGGAGCTCAGAAATGGCTTGTCGTTTGTAATTATTTGATGAAAATCTTTTACAAAAGAGCCTATTGTTTTTTTGATCCCAAAGACCAAGATTAGAGATCAGCACTCCAATAGACTCGGTGAAGCTAAAAGCTGGGCGATATGGCCGGAAGATAAAATCTCAGATTTTCTTTTTAGACCAAATTTGATTTCTGATTTTAATCAATTTATTTTTTATTTGCCTCACTTTTTTCCTTAAAATACAAATGATGGAAAATGTCTTAAAACTTGCTTTTATTTTAATTCCTTCTGTGAGTTGACCTGGACTCAAAGTCAAAATAAATATAAGTTGTATCACTTGTTCTAAAAAATGGTAGTTCTTGCGTGGGCTAGTATCATGCCGAACTCTGGAAACTATTGGCCCAAATAGTATAACGAAAACAATTCAGATTAGCTTTTAAACATGTGCAACTGTTTGGATATCGATTATGCAATCAAAAGATGTAAACAACATCCATTAATGAACACTACTTGAATGAAAATTCCAAACAAAGAATAAAATTTGGATCATGTAAAACTCATATTATGTAGTCCCATTTTTTTTCTGGGACAAAACTATAACTGCGACAGAATTTTTGCCACAGCTACAAAGTTTCTCCCTTCTTCATTGCGTGCCTGTTCTTCAAAGAGATGTGCTGCTTGCAGGGCTTCTAAATCACGGTCATCCCACTCTAAAAGTTGAGAGATGTGCTCCTGTGCTGCTCAAGATTAAACTCATGATTACCCTCCTCCACACCGTACAGGTCTCTTATAGCAGACTCGTGTCTGCCGGTCCACAGCGGTAGTTGAGATGTTTTTTGGAGTTTGTAGTGACATAAATCATGGGCCAACAAATGCAGTCTGCTGTCGATCAATACCTGTGCTCAATACGTGGCTTGTTCTACCCCTGAAGTGTGTAAGAAAAACAGAGAAAAACCAAGCAGAACTTTGTATAATTGGCATGAATCCAGCTGGGCAGAATCGGTTTAAGCTACTGTAGTGGAGAAGCACATACAATGTTCCAAGGAAAAAAAAACTAAAAGAAAAAGAAAAGAAAAGAGCAGTATTTTTTTTTGCTGCTGATTTCTGGAACCAACTGGAGATATGCAGAAACTGTTGCTGTTCCTTTAACTCAAGTGTGAAAACACTGGATTTACTACAGCTTCAGATTCAAAGACTATCAGTTCATTTTATTTTGCTTTTGCTTTTCATTTGTTGAAATCCGAATTTGAATTCTTTTTTCTTTTCATGTAATGGCTGATTTTTAAAAAATGTATTTTTCTTTACTTCCTCTATTTTTCTGTGAAGCACATTTAATTACCTTGTGCATGAATACTGCTGTAAAAATTAAAAATTGTTCTTTACCATAGAAATGTGTGCGTAAAAATATTTATTTAGGTCTCACACTAGATGGCGCTGTTTGGTGCAACATTGACAACCGTCTTGTGTTGAACTGTAGTGGCATGACAGGTGCGGTCTGCCTTGTTTTTGCTCTTTCCTCAGATTAAATAGACTTATGTCTTTTGATGTTTTCTGAGGGGGCTAAGGTGGCTGCGAAGAGAGGAAAAGTAGTTTGCTGAAATCCCTTTTCACTCTCAAAACATTACCACTGCAATACAGAGGCAATCACCCTGTGCTCTCAGAGTGCCTGGATGCTTCGTCCGTGCTGTGTTGAAAGCCAGCCAGCCTCTCACTGTAAGGCAAAGCACAAGGATGGCCTCCTTTTTTTTTTTTTTAATACAAAATTGTATTGCCATCATTGCCTGAGGTTATGTAGAAAGAAACTCTTGTGGTGTCGTCATTTTTCTTCTTTCCCACTTAGCAATGTACAACCAGACTTTGCTGTTTGGTCGGTCCCTCTGTCATGTCTCCAAGTGTCGCCCTTGATCTCTCAAAATCTTTAAGCTATACTTCTATTTCACATTCCTTGCAGCAATCAGAGGGATGAAGAATAACGATTTTAATGAAGTAGGCTGGAGAGAAAAAAATTAAGAGGGTATATTCCTGATAGGCTGCTGTCCAGCCGTGTCTGGGGCTGATGAACTTCAAGTAATCAGCTTCTCTTGAGGTCAAATGCACTAGGTCCACTTCCTGCCTTTTACCTTCTCAATGTCGCTCTACTTTGTGATTTAGTATTTCACTTTTTTATTTTATTTTCATCAGTGGTCCTATTGTACTTCGTTGCAGACCTCTCGCTGCTCATGATTTTATGGTTTGCACTCTTCGTCCTGTCAAATGACGCATTTTATTCTTGCCGTTAAAATGCAGTAGCGCTGAAGTGCAGTGAGACAGAACACATCACTGGACTTCAGGCAGTTACTTTCTTCAGTAGCAGTGGCTCTTGAATAGAATAAAACCAAGAAGATGCTAAACGCCTTCGAAGTTTTGTTCAAAAATTTGCAATGGGAGATGTTCCCACACATTTTATGCAAAGAACTGTATATTGCCATTGTTGTACTTAACTTGATACCTGATTCTGTGATGCTTACCTTTAGTATGAAAGCTCGCATGGTGAATAATCAGGGGTTAGATACAGCCTAGAAATGAGTTTTTGCTGTTTGGTTACGTGAGAAAACTATTTCATGTAAGACTAAATCTAGTCATTCAGAAAATGACTTAAAGTTCTTCCTGAAGGGGGTTCTGAAGGTATTGAGCCATGGGGTGCTGTTAAAGAAAATTATACCTTTTAGCACCTCTTGCACTTAGATATTTACTCAAAAGTTTTTGTAAGAACCTTCTACAGTATGACAAATTGTGAGAAGACTTGGATCACTGACAAGTGATGTTAGGAAATGGCAGCTTTCCTAATTATGTCCTGTTGGCATCAATTTATCCTCACCTTAACTTCATCTCAGGCAACTCTTCCCTGCTGCTTGCTGTTTGCCGTCTCTCTTCAGCCTCTGTAAGCTTGGCACTGTTCACCTACTGAGCCATGCAATGCAGTCACATACTGTACAATTTAATACAGCACGATGGGGCATATTGTTGCCTGTCGTCTTCTGCTGACAAGCACTAGCTCATCACTAATGGGTGGGCTGGTCCAGGGGAAATTGAGGATGAAGGCGCTGACGGCCTGCATGACTTTGTCCTTTTCCAAAGAATCAATCTGTCATGAGGGTGAAGAAAGCAGCAGTCATCCAAAACACTGACATGAGGATTGAGTGATTGTTCTTTGGTCGAAGTCTTTAAAAAAAAAAAAAAAAAGACACGTAGAGGCTTAACGGGTGAGCAGAATTAAAGTTAAGGCTCCATCGAAAGGAGATAGTTGGATTCATGCTTCCAGTGTCTTCTGCTCTTGCCCCAGAGACACTGCTAGATGTGAGTCACCTTCTTGGAACAGTAATTGGCAACCCTCCCAAGCTGTTACATGATATCAAACCTAAATTACTAAAAAAGGATGTTGACAGTTGTGATATGCGTCATGTACTGAAATAGGTTCTCCGCTTGTGTAACTGGGCCAGCACAGAACGGCTAATGAAAGCGTTGCTGTCCTCACTTTTTCATGTTGTGCGACCTTTAACCCCGACTCAGCCTGGTGAGTGGCACAGTTGATTACCGAGCGTCTGAGGAAGTGTAACCATTAATGCTTGACCTTTAAACAAACTCACTGTTTTGCCCTTTACTGAGTTCTCATCTGGATATATGCAGAGGCAGAACTGAATCTGGCAGCAGGCTCTTTCTTTCGTCTGTACAGAGAAATCTACAGTATTGTAAAGAAAACAACGTCGTCTGTAAGAGAAAAGGTCTGACTTGGGTGGCATTTATGATGTTGAGTAAAAAAAGTGGCAAGGAAAACTTTATATCATATTATGGTAGTATGTTTATTTCTTAAATGCATTATATTTATACAGGGTACTTTGTATGATTTTAATATTTTTTAAATGTAGCATAACATTTATTCTAATCTGTGTTTTAACATGGATTTGTTTATCATCACAAACAATCCTAAATTGAAAAATCCATTATCTCTTCTGTGTAGATCACAGAATGACTTAATGATGAGGATTGATTCGAGGAATTGCAGCAAATACAGTGACTTGATTCATCAAATGACACATTTCATTGAAAAAATTTCATTAGATTTATTACAGGAACACAGCAGTCAGAATGATTTGGATTTCTTCTGCTTCGTAGCTGATTGTAGCTTCTTTGTGGTCCAATTTCTTTTGACAATCGGGTAAGCCTTTTTTGCTTAACATTTGGTTTGACTGTATATATAATTTTATATTTTCAATATAATTAACATATCAGTTCTGGATTAACACAAGACAGGAATTTAAGACACCAGTTTATTTTTCAACATTGTATTTGTCATTTTTATGAAATGTGCCTAAACAATCATGATGCTGTCCTCTGTCAGTGAGGAAAATGTCAAAACATTTCATACTATATTTCAAGGATCCCGTTACTTGCTTCATAAGTGGTGGAGACAAGAAAAAAGAGAAACATGAGGACTAAAATGTAGTTTTGCCTTTGGCCAACAGCTGAGGCTGATTAACAGAGGTGATATGGAGCTTATCAGATATTTTCAGTTTCCTATCTCCTTAATTATGTCTTGAGAGAGAGAGGCAGGGCTGGAGAGAGCATATTTTCTCAAATGTGGACAATAAAGACATTTATAGCGCATTAAACAGAGGAATTTTAGTTATTAGTAACTTGATTTATAGTGCAGGTTACACCCAAAATAAAGCAACTGGTTGGCATTTCATCAACAAAAATTTTAATAAAAATTAGACCATTTCCAAGATATTTTATAATGCAGTCTCTGTTCTCATGTTAATTTTTAGATGAGCTTTGTACATTATTTTTCTCTGGTCTTTTGAACCTATGCAACAATACCTTTTTAAAATATTAATGGCTTCAGTTGCCACTAATTCTGCTCCGACTCCTACTAATTTTGAATCGATGGGAAAGTATTTTCCTCCCCACATACTTCAACTGATTATCATTTTGATGTCACAGACAGATTTCAAGTCCTAAAAGTTCTCCCACAGAGATTATATCGATAAACCCAAAATATTTTTTCAAAAGATGAGTACATTAGGAAAGAAAGTTATCCAAATCAACTTGGTCAAATGTGGAAAAAGTAATTGCCCCCTAACTGCTGGTTGTTCCACAACAACTGCAGCAACAACTTCCATCAACCGTTTATGATTACTAGTAATAATTCTCTTACATCACTGTGGAGGAGGTTTGACTCACTCTTCTTCAAAGAATATTGTTAATGCAGTCACCTTGTAGCATTTTAAGGTGATGACACAGCATCTGAGTTATGCAAGTGTGGACTTTGACTAGGCCACACCAAAACATTAATTAAATTTTTATATCATTTAGCGGGGAACTTATTAGAGTGCTTTGGGTCATTGTCTTGCCTGATAACCCCATTGTGTTTAACTGTGACATTCCTGGAGGCGGCCACTAGACAACCCTCAATAAGTTCCTCTGCCATTCTGTATTCAACTTCCTCTCTCCTGAACAAAGTCTTTGAAGGAGCTACTGCTGCCACTAACTATATGTACTCTGTTTTTCATCTAATGGACTTTAAAAACATTCTCAGGACATATCTGTCAATAGGGTGTAACGGTACCTGTTGCTAGATTCCTGATTTTTGTTCACTTTATTAATCTATCCTTCTTGTAAAGTGCCATATTACGTTTATTGTGAAATACATTGAATTGAAACTGAATTGCACTCAAATTTAAGGTCAGACGTTCCCCTTTGGGATTTTCTGTTTTCTGTAGAATATGAAGCATGTTGATGCTATCTTTGTGTTAAAAAATAAAAAAATAAATAAAAATGATAGTGATTGCTGAGGGATTGCCTTACCTGGCTCCTCTGACCGCATGTCCCTTTTGACAATAACCTGCTTGATCTATACTGAAGATCCAATCATTTCTCGAGGTATTCTCTTAGCCTTAATGTTTAGCTTGGGACCCAAGTGCTACTCTCTTAGTGGACCTTAGTGAGTGTACAAAGAGGTGTTTCTTTTATTGGCTTGCAGCTGTCAAGTTTGATGGAACTGTCAGATCTTATCTGATTTCTTGTAAACGAGATCATGTAAGCTTCAAAAGTTTAGTGATTTAAAAAAAATTTTCAGACATGCCGTAGAAACTCCTCACTTGTATTAAATGTCACCTTAAACAGTAGGTAGCAAACTTTGAGTGTTTAATCGGCTGACTCCCTGACTATTGCACCTAGCATTATACTTCAATCACAAAAATGGCAAAAAATATATATTTTGGACAGTAAAAATAAAATTTTAATGGGTTTAGTTTAATATTTGCATAAACTTGTATTGTAATGACAAATTTTTCATATCAGTCATTCTACAACAAGCATCGACTGATAGCAGTCCAATACTTAACTCAGCTGCTATAAAGAAATATTACACTGCATTGTACTTATTGCACTTCATTCAATATTCTCCTTTAACATGACAAATTCAGTTCAGAGAGCTGCTCAAATGTCCTGACAGCACATTGCTTAAAACATATAGATTGCAGTTTTAATGAAATATCAGACTCAGTTTAATAAATATTTTTTTACATTAAAAGGATTTATTCACGCTTTGGTATATCTGAAAGTTAATTTGAGTCATAACCCTTTCCGCGGGGGTTCCAGTTGTTCAAGTTAATTTCTACATTAAATTTTTTTTTAATTTTAAAATTTTTTTCGGGCCTTTTTGGCCTGTGGGACTCCAGAAGCAGCTGATGGGTACCGGCGGGCGAAACCGCATGCGGCTCGGGTTGTCGCTGAGGAAAAACTCGGGCGTGGGAGAAGTTTGGAGAGGCCATGGAGACAGACTTCCATACGGCTTCGAGGCGATTCTGGTCCACCATCCGGCGTCTCAGGATGGGGAAGCAGTGCAGCACCAACATTGTTTATAATGGGGATGGTGTGCTGCTGACCTCAACTCGGGACGTTGTGGGCCGGTGGGCAGAATACTTCGAAGACCTCCTCAATCCCGCCAACATGCCTTCTGTTGAGGAAGCTGAGCCTGGGGACTTTGGGTTGGGCTCTCCAATCTCTGGGGACGAGGTCACCAAGGTGGTCAAAAAGCTCCTCGGTGGCAGGGCCCCGGGGGTGGATGAGATCTGCCCGGAGTTCCTTAAGGCTCTGGATGTTGCAGGGTTGTGTTGGCTCACACGACTCTGCAATATCGCATGGACATCGGGGGCAGTTCCCCTGGATTGGCAGACTGGGGTGGTGGTCCCCCTGTTTAAAAAGGGGGACCGGAGGGTGTGCTCCAATTACAGGGGGGTCACACTCTTAAGCCTCCCTGGTCAGGGGTCCTGGAGAGGAGGGTCCGTCGGATAGTCGAACCTCGGATTCAGGAAGAGCAGTGTGGTTTTCGTCCTGGTCGTGGAACACCGGACTAGCTCTACACCCTGAGCAGGGTCCTGGAGGGTGCATGGGGTGCAGGTCCCTGTATGACCGGTGTCAGAGTCTGGTCCGCATTGTCGGCAGTAAGTCGGGCTCGTTTCCGGTGAGAGTTGGACTCCGCCAAGGCTGCCCTTTGTCACCGATTCTGTTCATTACTTTTACGGACAGAATTTCTAGGCGCAGCCAAGGTGTTGAGGGGATCCGTTTTGGTGGCCTTAGGATCGCATCTCTGCTTTTTCCGGATGATGTGGTCCTGTTGGCTTCATTGGAACGTGATCAGCAGCTCTCACTGGTGCGGTTCGCAGCTGAGAGTGAAGCGGCCAGGATGAGGCTCAGTGCCTCCCAATCCGAGGCCGTGGTCTTGAGCCGGAAAAGGGTAGAGTGCCTTCTCCGGGTCAGGGGGGTCGTCCTGCCTCAAGTGAAGGAGTTTAAGTATCTGGGGATCTTGTTCATGAATGAGGGAAGAAGGGAGCGGGAGATCGACAGGCGGATTGGGGCAGCGTCTGCCGTGAAGCGGGCGTTGTACCGGTCCGTCGTGGTGAAGAGAGAGCTGAGCCAAAAAGCGAAGCTCTCAATTTACCGGTTGATCTACGTTCCCACCCTCATCTATGGTCATGAGCTTTGGGTCATGACCGAAAGAACAAGATCACGGATACAAGCGGCCGAAATGGGTTTCCTCTGCAGGGTGGCTGGGCTCTTCCTTAGAGATAGGGTGAGAAGCTCAGTCATCCGGGAGGGACTCAGAGTAGAGCCGCTGCTCCTCCACGTCGAGAGGAGCCAGTTGAGGTGGCTCGGGCATCTGGTCAGGATGCCTCCTGGACGCCTCCCTGGTGAGGTGTTCTGGGCACTTCCCACCGGGAGGAGGCCTCGGGGAAGACCCAGGACACGCTGGAGGGACTATGTCTCTCGGCTGGCCTGGGAACACCTTGGGATTCCTCCGGAGGAGCTGGAAGAAGTGGCTGGGGAGAGGGAAGTCTGGGCCTCCCTTCTGAAGCTGCTGCCCCCGCGACCCGACCCCGGGTAAGCGGAAGAAAATGGATGGATGGATGGAATTTTGTTTTAATAAATACCCAAAAGTGTAAGGATTTTAACTGAAACTAGAGTTGATATTGAGTTGATTTACATTGAGAAAAAGCCTTTTCCAAGTTGAGCTCTACACAGAAAAAAAAATCATCCTCTTAATCATGTTTTTATTTTTCTATCTGAGATGTCAGTGCAAAGGGGATAGAAGAGAAACGGTATGTGGAGCAGAAGGTAGGAACATGGCTGGCAGCAGCAGGGTTTATTAAAGGTGTCAGTGTACAGCCTCTCCTTGGTGCCACGGAGACTCTTGTTTGGGTTTTAATTGGCTCACAGACGGTACATGTTGTATAGATTGTTGTGTGTTTTTCCCATGACTGCCCCTAAGTGGCTGTATGTGTGTCGCCTCTCTGTGCGCCTTAAGGGTTGTGCGGTGTTTGGTAAATTAATGTGAATCTACCAAAGCTTTTAGCAATCAAACACTCATTAAAATGTTTGTGTCACAATGACACTATCTCCAGAACACACAAAAAACACCCCTCAGTGTTTGGTGCTGCTAAGGTAATTGGTGCTACCTTCGTTGTTACGCAGACATGAATCCTCCCACTGGTGTGAAGCTCACTTTTTAAGAAACCAGTTAAATATTTGTTTTTGTTCTTATATGAAATGTCATACAAATGTTAATTAAATGTTAATCAAACATCCTAAGAAAAATAATGTCATGAGGACTTAGAAGTGATATATACACGGCCTGATTGGTGGCCTTTTCTGGAGTTCATTCTTCCCTGGAGACGCCTTTTCCTTTCTCTCCATGAGAGGAGACGTTGAAGATGAGGCAAGGGAAGCAACGTGCCGCAGACACATTATTTTGCCTGCCTAATTAAAATGAATGTCAGTTCTTCCCCCGCCGAGAAGTGCATCAATCTCCCCCCCGCGATAGGCCCGGGGTGAGTCTTACCCTGTCAGTGCCTGCCAGCAGTGCCATCCTTTTCCAGATGGATGTGGCGCCCTGGCAACCGGAGAGGCGATTGGTGATGATGTTTGAACATCTAATCATTGTCTTGTGAGTTCAAACTCAAACTTAGACCCTGCTGTCTCTGTATAGCAGCTTCAGCGAGGAAAGCAAGGGTTTTGATTAAACACAGTTACCAAATGAGGTGCTAAGAGCCACTTTAAACCTGAAGCAGGTCTATTTAAATTATGCTTTTTCATACGCTCTCTTATATCTAGAGCAGAACAGCCAAGTCTTTGATGGTGTATGAAACAATCCATGTGTTAAATCAAACACTTTTGCAGGACTATTTTTAGAGAAAGAAAATGAAGTGTCTTTACCTGGCAACGAAATTTGCACAGTTGGTAGTTCTGAATTTACATATTATCACAAACTTATAGTGGTTAAAATTTTTATCGCAATGAGAATAATGAATGATTTACCACTTTGATGAGGAATTAATAACCATCTGACCATTACATTATGGTACTGCTTTCATATAACAATACCAACATTTCTGAGCAAATGTAGGTGGAAATGCGTCACTCTGATTGGTCTGCTATGGTAGATTGTTATATACAAAAAACGACAAAAAAGAAACAGTGGCTTACAGTCATACCCGATGAACATTTCCACGTTTGATCACACAGCAACTACAAACTTCAATTTTTAAAAAATTGGAATTATAGATAATTCTAACACAAAGTAGGGCATTCCTGTGGAAAGCAAATTTAACATGGGAAACTTTTAAACATTTTCCCAAACATGAATCCTGCATAACTGCCCCGGTTATACATTTTCCTCGGAATGTGTGGGATGTCATTAACAGGCACACATTTTAGAGTGTGAGCCAGCCCACAGCATGCCTCTTGTGCTTCACGTTATCCTGCTCCTTGTGTGTTCTTTCTCCTGCATTGTTTTTCTGGATTCTTCTGTACCCGGCAGGCAAAGCTGCCGACTGTAGAGATGTTCACTTCCATAGCTATCCGAGAAGTCTGAGCAGTTAAAAAATGAATGAGTTAAAAAACAGATCTCTTGCAAGCTCTCCCTTAACTCTGTGCAACTATATTCTTAACATTTTTCCTAGCACTTTAAAATGCAGGCAGAAGCAAATCTCTGAGCTTATGTCTTTTTAATTTTAGACCCAGAGAAAGTAATTAGATTTCCACCAGCACTTCATGTTTGTCTATAAAGAACTCCAGTAATGCCAACATTCTGCGTTTTTGACCCAATCCGGAATCCTCTTGGATGCAGAATACATCATGATGCCTTCGCTTAACCCATAGTAGAAGTTGTTTGCACGTTAAAAATATGACTTCAAAATTAAGAAAAAAATAAATAAAAAAACTCCCATAATCACTGTGTCCCAGAAAAACTATTTATTCACTGGTTATTTATTGTTTCATCATGCAATGCTTCTACCTATGTTGCAACATATGTTACATATTTTGGCCAAGATGTAGCTTTTAGAATTAAAACATATTATTTTCATTTACATTATTTTCAGTGGAGAAGTGTGTTTCCTAATGCACTAATATTTAAGATATAAACAGTATGTTGAAATGAGTTACATTTGTCTTTAGATGTTCAACTGTGCATTGTTTTCCAACTAGTTTTACAAAACAAAAAAAAAAAAAAAAACCGCAAAGTGGGAATTAATGGTCACCATTACATTGCAGCCCTGGTTGAAACAGTTTATAGTCCTTGTCCTATTGGAAGCTGAAACAAAGTTGTTGTTCTCTTTCATGTGACTGATGATTGTGGTTTATGTGATAATTATGTGATTGCAAAACATAATAGGATTTCTGAGTTTCCTAAAGTTTATCCCCTATAGAACAGACATCTGTTTTAGATTGCCTGGCATTTTACTCAATACTGAAATGTCAAACTGCCAGTGGTGATGTATGGGGAAAAAAACCTGAGGATCCATAAAGCGTCGCATTAAACTTTATGTCAATCCAGGCACTGGGTGGTATATCTTCCCCAATATTAAGGCAGGGGCAGGTGAAGCACATTAGACTAACTCAGCGACTCAGTGCTGGAAGCAGCTTTTTCATCTGTTTAAAACATCTTCAGTTTAATTAGAATGAATAATCTCCTTGTAAAATTTTATTTGAGGTTTCTTGAATTTGGGTTCTTAAGTCAAAATACTCTATTTCTTAGAGTCTCGGCTAATTTGACAAATTAAGAAAATGACAGGCACTTAGTGCTTGAAGCCTGTAACGTTACATTGTGATGTTTGAAAGGTCTTTACTAATGGTGCCTCTAGTTAGTTGCTCTTTGTTTGAGGATTCTTCTTTTTGTTGCTTTCAGCAGGAAGAGTACATCTTAGATGGGTAAGGAGCAAACGATTATCTCAGCAACTGTAGATTTATTTTTCTCAAGTTTCCTGACAAAATCTCCCCACAATATGTTGAGAATCGTTGTTTATCTGTACTGTTAAGTGAAACTAAGTGCTGCCAAGTCAAGTCCGCTGCATTTGATAAATGTGAACTGACAGAATGTCGCTCCAAACTTAAAAACTTACCCAGCTGCTTCTGCCTCCTGTCATGTCATTAATAAATGCTTTTGCCCTATTGCCACTGGGCAACATAGAAGCCCATGCCATCACAGATCATATTTCCAGTTCTGGACCTGGGTGCGAATTATGCAGAGTCAACAGGAGGCTTGATATTTTTCTAGGATGTGAGCATAGCCTGCTGTAAAAATACAGTGTGCAAAATGAAATATTCTTTGTTTGGACAGATAAAAATAAAAAGTACCAAACATATGACTAAATTCAAATTCAAAAATACTTCATTAACCAAAGGGGAAATTGAATTAAACAAAATAAAGTCGGATTTAAAAAATCAAAATCGAAAATGCACAAAGCCGCACAAAGACCAAAAGCAATTACAAACAAAATCACCTTTCAAGGCATTCTTTTCCTGTAGGCAAGTTAATTATGTGTATAAATGGTTTGTAATGGAGAAATATTGACAACTGTGACAGACATATGGATTAATTAAAACTTAAACAGTATAGTGCGATCTCATACAATTAAATGCACTATCTTGCACTATTTGTCTCAATCAATTGTGTTACAATATGAGCAACCACTTACAGAAGTGATCTCAGTCAACCTGCCTGAGAAGTGAACCAAACTTTGATCAAAATCTTTAATTTTCAGAATCAGCCGTTCTGAGAACGATGTAAATAAGTGTTTCTCAACCTTTTTGGCCCAGTGCCCCCCTAGCCTTTATCCAGATCCCTCACCGCCCCCCACCAAAGAATTTGTAGGCTACTTTGCACTGACTATTATTTTATCATTACTATAACTATCACTATTGTAGATGTTTGATTTTTATGCTTGTTCTGTATTTATCATCAAAAATAATTTCCCAGAGAACAAAAAGTCATGGGAATAGAAATTATTTTCACAGGTGTCTATGAAAAATGCAATGAGCATTTAAGTTTAAATTGGTAGGCCTAACAGCAGCCAATCAGTGGAAAAAATATTCTTATTCTTTGCCATTTTCTAGTTGTTAAATATTACACAAAATGAGCAGATAAAAGATGTAAAACATGCCAGTTTAAACTTTGAACTATTTGCAAACGACTGAGGTCTCCCACATTAAAACATGGATAGAACTGTAACTACATAACTCTTCTTCTCTTCAGTGTTTGTCAGTTTCTGGTGGTGCAGCTCTGTGCTGCCTTCAGGAGAATGGGACATCAGAGCATCATCCATAAAACTTCACCCACGTGGCATTTATTGTGCAAACCAGAGCTTTCAGTGGAAAAACAAAAGTTCCAGATCCTTTTAATGCCATACAGATATGAGACAGAAACATGGATTATATCTTTATATAGACCTGTCTATTGATTTATAGATTAATAGTTTTACTGGACAGAGATTACAAAGAACAAATCTGGTTCTTAATCAAATCGTAATGAGTCAAATTGAAAGTGTCATGGAGTCATCAGCCTCATGACAATAACACTGACATGGAAAATAATATTGAAGAAATAAATATATCAAATCTAATTAAAAACATAAATAAATGATAAGTTATTTACTGTTCTGGTCTGTAAGATATATTTATTTTCAGTATTAGATATGGTCTCAATAAACCCATGACACTTCAACAACATTATTTTACCTTTTATCTGGAAATAGTGTCTGTTATTCTTGCCATACAGTCCTCTGTATTAATTATTGCTCGAATGGTCTTGCCATACTAGTTTATCCCTCTGTATTTACTTTAGTTTCTTAGTTTATTCTTGCATTTTGTTCTTCATTCATTTCCATTTAGTTTCCTTTATCCTCTCTTAGTTTATTGCTATGTCCACGTTAGTTTATTTCCTGTTGCTAGATTTATTTTATCATTTATTGATGCTCACCATCAGTAATCTTCACTCATCACCTGCTGCGCCGCCTAATTTGTAAAAATTTCCACCAGCGCCCCCTGCCATCTTCTGAACACCCCCCGGGGGGCGGTACCGCCCCTGTTGAGAACCGCTAATATAAATACTTCAATTTCCTTCAATGGAGTACACAGGATTCCGAATTTGTATGGCGTATGTGTATATGTAAATGTGGCTATATTAAAATATCGGCAGTCAAGACCTTTTAAATTAATGATCTTGATGCATGTTCTCTCAGTCCTGTAAGGCTTCTCATTCTGAAGTATAAGTAGAGGAGGCTACGGGCCGGTTCCTGTCACAGGGTCTTGGCTGAAATAATGACTTGAGCAGCCCAACAGACTGCAGTAATGGTAATAACTGTCAGACTTTGTCTTCCACCAATGCCCACATCCTCCTAATTTAGGAATAATTCTTTCTGCACCCTAGAAAGCCCCAAGTCACTGAATATCTTTCCAATTTCTTTGAGTTTCTCCAAAGATATGTCTTCGCAAAGCGCTTTATCTCAGCTTACTGCAAGCTTTCTCTTTCTTACCCCCCTAAATCCGGACATATTCAAGGAAGTCAGGCAAGCCGTCACATATCAGGCTGTGTCTGTTTCTATGATTGCTGATGTTTCGGTGGTGAATCAGGCTGGTGTAGTGCCTCCACTTCCAGCTCTTCTTGTCGGCTGGGAAACGTTTTCCGTCGTCTTTAATGTACAGAACTTGTCCTCCACACACAGTTAAATAATATTCCTCTCTCCCACATCTTCTTAATGCCCTGCAGGAGTTAGATGATTACCCTTCCTGCTTCGGGTCACAGCGGTGGAGTCTTTGTTTCTAACCCCGTTAAATGTTTGAAACAGACAATTTCATTATTTGACTGGAAACAATGCAGCATTACTCTTCTAATCCATTTTGATGGATTCTCCCCTTAAAAAATGTTTTTGCTACATGGAGCAAATTATGTGTGAAGTGACATTGCCTGTTATTGTTTTCAGTCGAACTTTATGAAAAAGTTTCCTCCCTTCTTGTTTGCACCTTGGGCCTACGTTTTTAATTCTTCACTTCCAAGCGCACTCTGGAAACATGTGCCGGTTTTCTTTCTAACTGAAACTTAATGGCTTGTTTTGAATATAGCCTTTAACACTCAAATCAGCAGTGTAATCACACTGTGGGGAAATAACCCATTGATCATTCTGCCTGTATGGACATAATGGCTAGCCTTACAACAAACTTTTAATTCAAAAGACAAAATCTCTGATTAATATTTTTTTTTGTCCGTGTCCATAACACTCTAAGTGCAAAAAGTTATACTTCTTCTAAAATATAGTCATTGATTTAATGTCTCTTTGCTGTCACCAGCCAGCATGCAATTGATTAAGACTCAGTGTGCTACTGTGGTGCTAAGAATAAGTCGATTTTTCCTGGCCTTTTTTTTTCTTACATTTATGTCTTCAATAAAAATCTTCATCCTATGCATACATTGGCTAACTACCTCCTGCTGTGCTCTGATTTTACCACAAAGCCATTAAAAGCCTTGTACCTGTATATAAATAAGACATTGCTGCACTTTATTCAAGAAGTTTCGTGACACAGTTTTATTGTTAGCAGTTCTGAGATGTACAGATTAAAAGATGAATAATAGGAAGTTTTTCGCACACACTTCTGAATGGGGTTATTATAATCTTTGTTTTTATAAAACTTTGAGTCTCTGACATTCCCTCTTTCATGTTTTTTGCCAGCCCGAGCTGTCAACACTCCATGCTGTTCATCTGTAGATCCTGCTCTCTCAAAGCACTTTAAAACACCACCACACTGAGATCATGACAGGGATTAATGCAGTTTTTACTTTCACAAGGAGCTGTTACATAATTCTTTCAGTTTATTCTAATACAATGTTCGGGCCTTAAGAAATTGATAAAAAAAAAAAAAATCACTGTGGCAGGAGAAGTATTACCTCTCTCACCCAGTTGTCCTAAGTTTTTTCGCAGGGGGCAGTGGATCCGCACAACAAGGTTTTTGTTGAGAAAAATTAGCTTTACAAAGTGAGTAATACTCTGATATCTTTAGTTTATCTTTTGGTTTAAACATTTGTGAATTAATATTTTGCTTTAGTTGGTATTTACACCAGCTAATTCTTTTTTTGTCCTCATTTGTACTTACTGTGAAGACTTTTGAAGAAAAAGTCATTCATAGTTTCTTATGTTGGGGAAGACTGAAAGTCTGTGATAAGAACTGAGTGTGGGGCAGATAAAAGGCTGCAAGCATCCCAGCAGAAAAGACCTCTTGATTGGTCTTTTGTCTCCTCTTTTCTCTCACGGCTCAGCCGGGCGTCTCTGCTACTGAATCACTCCTGCAATAAATACAGTGAATAATATAAGAAATTAGTTGTATGTCATATGCTGAACACTCATTTTACTTCTTCAGTCGTGTTCTATTGGAATGCATACATTTAGAGATGAAGTGTGTGTGTGTGGGTGTGTGTGTGCGTGTGTGTGTGTAGGCAGGGTTTAAGTGGAGAAGGAAAACATTCAATTAAATTTCCTTGCAATTTTTAGCGGCGACTTTCTGGGCCATAAAAAGACTTTTGGCTCATTGCATCATTTTATCATAACTTTGGAACTGAAATAGTTTAATGTTTCACATAAAACATTTTATTAATTTGACCACATAAGATGGGAAAACAGCAATGTCTCAGGAGGGATCACACATCTATCTGTTTAATGGCTGCCATATATTTCTGCAACTCCAGTTTTGAGAAAACGCTGTTAAAATCTGTGCTTCTTGGGGATAAAATCATAGTTTTAAGATGGCTACGTGTCCGAGGAGATGGGGTGTTGATCAGCTTTAGGGCTCTCTTAAAACTTTAAAGCGGTAAATGCACATCGTGAAACAAGCAGGTCCCTTTTGTATTTGGGTCAAGCATAGCTATTGACTACATGTATATGACAAGTAAAGCCACTTGTTTCAGAGCCACAAATCAAATACACAATGCAGCTGCTGTAATCTGAGATTGGTATATTGAAATAGAACTAAGGGGCGGACAACAACAGACATATGAAGTATTACAGGGTTTATATAAGGTGTTTGTTTACATAATAATTAAAAGCGAATATTCAGATCTCTTTAACCTTTAGATTTTGAGCGCTGCGTCCCTGCTGGAGTGCAGTATTCCTTGCACTGTTCAAAATGTCAGCTCCATTAACCTATCCGAGCACTCGACTTTGGGCTTTGTTAATTGGTCAGCAAGATTACTTTGCATAATGCAAAATAAATTGACATTTTGAATCTGCCCTCAGCAGAGATCGCACTCGTTAGTCTTCGCAACAACGAACAACATGATTGTCGCTTTTGTTTAGCTCGTAAGGACCTCTTGTGGCTAAATTAATTATAAGTGTTGTTGTCAAGCTGAAAGGATGATTTTTGAAAGGCAACAAAAGTTTCTGGAAATAATAATAAAAAACAACTTCAGAGGACTTACAGTACAAAGTATTTTCCCCCTCCTGATTTTGTTATGCATACGTGTTTCAGACCATCAAACAGATTGTAATACTACATTAAGATGACCAACCTTACTACAAAAAATGCCAAATGATTATTCAAATTATTTTATCTATGAATGGCAAAGGTTACTCAGATCAACATGGTAATGTCTAAAATAGTCAATTTCCCCCTTAAGTCTTGAATCAACTTTGATTAAGTGCATTTTTGGCTTGATTTCACTAGTTTCAATCAGACCTGAGTGACTGGCTGAACTCCAGAAAAAAGAACGACTGGTTAGTCTGGTTACGTGGTAATTTAATTCTGGTCTAAGCCAGTGAGTCAGAAATGTTGTTCAGCATTGAAAACAATGGGATAGGAATGATTCTGGCCTTGTGTTGGCAAACAGCTGATGTGAGCTTTCAGTCACCAGTAAACCTCTTCTCAAACAAACTTGTTCTTTTAGCAATTTGGTCCTCCCTTCAGTTTTTCTTGTGGTGTCATACGCCGCTCCAGCTCTCCTGCTGTGCACCGCCAGTGAAACACAGTACATCAGATATGACTCTCTGGCTCAGTAAGGGGATACAGAGCTGTGTGGAAATGGATTAAATCAATCGGTGGAGGCAATATTGTCGCTTTCATTTGGGCTTCTTCACACGAAGCTCACTGGAAATCAACCATTGGAATACATTTTTCTGCCTCTGGTTTTCAATCTCAGTATAATGTAGGTAGGTAACCTACATTATACTGAGATTGAGTTACTTTATCATAACCTTGAGTTAAAAGAACTGCATTTTGAATTTCAATCAAAATGTATAATTAACAATTATTTCAATTTTAATAGATAAACTAAACGTCCCAGCCTGCACTCTACTGTCATATAACATTCTACTCATAGCTTGCTAAATGTAGTTTTACAACAGCATCCCAATAAAAATGATCAGTTAGCTTCTTCATAATGTTATCTCTCTTCACTGGGTTATGCTTAATTGTTAAACAGTTTTAAATTTTAATTTTGCTCTTAGTTTAAAGTAGTACAATCTCTTGTTGTTTTACAATGTATGTTTTTTTTCATTCCAAAGACCTAAGCTTTAGAAGTTGATAAATCATTTACTGTTGCAGTTGTTTTTTCCGTGGTCACTTGGTAGAAATTGTTAAAATTGATTCTAAATTATTACCTGCAGTTCTTGTTTTTCATATTATACCTGGTTAAAGGTTCTGTATGACATTTAGATTAAATATAGCATTTGTATGAGTAATGATCCGCTGTATCAGATTTTTGTATGAGGCATACGAGTTGTGATTAGGAGAATTGTACTCCCTCAGCGAACCATAATATGCTGCGCTTTCTTCTAAATTAACAAGGACTTGCAGGTTGTACTGTATGGGTAATAATATATACTGTCTCACATTTGATTGATTGTAATAGTTTAAGGTTCAGTTTTTTAATCAATTCGGCAAAATCTCATGTTTCTGCTGTGGGTGATTTAAAGCACAAGACTTTTCCTCCATTCTTTATATGTCTGAAACAGAACAGCCCTGATTCTAAACCAGATTAATACACAGCAAAGCAGCTGAAACCATGTGATAACTCTGTCTGTATTTCAAGTAGTTTTATTTAAGGTGCTATATTTAGTAGTTAAAATAGGGCTGCATGATTTTTTGACAAAATGGCTTTCCGATGTTATTGTGAACTATTGCAATGATTAATATTTATGTAAATTTTTCTCTGTACACTTAGTCTTTTTCATCATAACAATATCTAATCCAGGTCATTGAGATCTGTTAGCCATGAGCATAAGGGACAGCAAAACTCCTTCTTAGTGACCAGATATATCACTGGAAAACATGTGAATGACTTAAAACAGTCATTTTCTGTATAGTTCTGTTCCGCACATTTATTGTGTGATGACAATTATGTACATTTCAGTGTATTTACATCTGCACGCTCAAAAAACCCAATGCTTCTGAAAACAATGGAGACAAAGTTTAGACAACGTTTTGCCCATCCTAATATCCAAGTTATAGTTTTTCCCTAATGATGGGGTGTTTTTTGTAAAATTTCCAAATCCTACATAGTTAGACAAATACTCTAATTCCAGGTGAAAGTTTAAGCAGAACTGGGTAAGTATCACAGTGTGAATTTTCTTTTCTTTTCTTTTTTTCTATTCTGATAGCTATCTGCTACCTCCACATCCAGAGCTGCCTTCTTGCAGTGCCTTCGTTGGGGGATTTGGTGCCCCTTCCAGGAGCCAGCTCACTGGAAAGGCAAAGAGGTACAGCTCGTTCTGCAAGGAGGTGCAAAGCCAAATCCTCTTGGAGTGATGGTCTACAGCACAGAGGCATCTGTCCAGACTCACAGCAATGCTGCAGTCTCGGCTTCAAGCACAGTCCAGGTAACACAAAAGCTCAAAGGGAATTATATGAATGTCTGAAAACGTACAGAAAGGTGTTTAGACTAATTGCTTTTCTTGGACAACTGCAAGATGGTGCTGTCTCTAGGGAAAAAAAACAACAAAAAAACCCCACTATTTTTGTTGTGAATTGTCCGTATTGTCAAATCTCAACAAAGATGACAGCTTAAAGCTTTGCTCCAAATATTCTAATCACATTGACTGAAAATTGTCTGGAAGTTTCTCCCTTTTAGAACGAGAGTTAAACAAAGAAAGAGTGTTAAGATTCTCTGATATTCCACACATATGCTGTCAATTATCACATAGTTGTTGTTATTACTGTTTTTTCAAAGTACTTTTTGCACAGTGTCCTTTTCTTGTATGTTTGCTGTTTCACTGATTTCAGCCCTTAAGTGGCTCCAGAATCTGTGCTGTTCCCTTTAACTGGAGTGAAAGGGTTCTTTTAACGTTTCTCTTTTTGGGCACTGACATGGCTTAAACTTTCTCCTCTTAAGGAACGCTCGGAGGCAAAGGATGTGATAAGATTTTGGCTGTTTTCCAGTTTGGAAAAGAAGCCATCCAGCCCCAGGGTATCTCTGAGGACTAAGCAGGAGGATGTGCCACGTCAGAAATCATCACCTTCACCAAGTAAATATCCTCATTTAATTCACGAGGACTTTTTGAGGTCACATTAATTACTCTATAAGTAACAGGATAAATGATGTAAGAAAACATTGTTTTAAAGAAAGTGAAACGCTTCTTCTTCTTAAAGCTTGAACTTTATTTTTCTTCTAGCCACTTGGTAAAATGCACCAATAAACACTGTTTTTTTTGTATATTTACCGATTTGAACCGCTGTTGCCAAGTTTAGCTGATTTCTCCTGAAGAATTATAAAAATATTTTTTCCTTGCCTTCCTGCTATCATTGCTCATTAATTGAGGGTGACATTACATTTTCTTAAGAAAGACAAAATCCTAAGAAGGATCACATTTCAAGCTGTCTTCAGTATTTCTTTATTACTGGCTGTGAGTTTTCCCATTAGGTTGTAGATTCTTACCTAAACTTTGAGATTTTCTAAAGCATTCACAAATTCATTCTCAGTAATTCACATTTATGTACTTAATGTTTCTTTCATCTTGTTTATAGAGCCATTTATTAGTATTTATACACAACCACCAGTGCTACTTAGTTTGTAGTTTACTGCCAGGCAGTAAACTAACTCCCTCTCTCCCCCTCTTGGAAGCAGCAAGGCCACTGTGGTGACGTTCCTCAAAACCACTAATCTGCCACTGAGTCCCTCATCTTATGGTTGGCCTGCAACTTCACTTACTCGGACCAGCTGGACGTCTTCTGGAGGCGTTCTGCTTTGTAAATCCTCTGTTACAAGCTGGATGGCCGGTGCAGGTGGAGGAGCGGTTCATGTGCCACCGCAGCAAGTTTGCAGGGCATCAGAGTAGAGCGTTGCTGCTGTCACCAGCTGCAGTCGGAGGCTGTTTGACACAAGGTGCAGCCATGTGCTGAAGAATTCACTGGAGTGGCAGCTGAACATTCTGACCTCTTATCAATTCCAGCCTATCACATTACTCTAATATTTTATTTTGACAATGCGACACATTTGTTTATTTTATTTTTTTACACAATTCAGATCTGAATGAACCGCAGTCAGCGCAAGGTAGAAAAAAAGATGCTTCTGAATTTCTCCTACCCAGGCAGGGCGCTGCCATTCTGCCCCGACGAATTAAGCACGTTGGTTCCACAATATCCTTGCTAAATGAAGTTTTGAATCCCGAGCTTTAAAGAAGTCTCCCGCTAAAACCGAGTTCTGATTAAATATTCTGTGGCCGCTCATACCCGCGAATAAATGATGTGCCACTGTCTGCGTGTCTTATCGAAGGCTATACTGCTGATTTGTTGTGATTCTAACGGTGAATTGATTTAAAAGTGTGGTTACGCAGCCACTCCATCCCAGCGACGCATTAGGAACTCGAGTGAACCCTGGTTGGGTAATTGATTATTTCCCTCCTAATGAGACTGTTTACTTATCTCAGGAGAGAAGAATAGCGCTGATCAGGGCTTGTGTCACAAGAGTGCAGAGAAGGCTTTTGGCTGCATCTATTGATGACATCTTAATCAGCGTTCAAGTGCTTTTACAGAGTCACAAAAGGAGACTGAAGACTTGGGCTTGTTTTCAAAGAAGAGTGATATTATGAATTTTTCTTTTGATTGATGTTGGTGATCTCTGATGGATTTATTAATTCCTTTCTTTGCTACACCGTCATCTTTATGTACAATAAGACATCTCCCACATCTCCTCTGTGACTGTAGAGGACGTGTTACATTCAGTTTGGACTTATAATGCGTTTACTTCCTTTGTGGTCTTGAAATTTAGAATTTATAGATTTGAATTAATTCTATTTTCTTGTCTGGACAGTTACATTAATTTGTTTCTGATGTTTTAACATATACAGGTCCATTCAATATTATTATTGAAAAGCCCATTTATTTCAGTAATTTTATCACCAAGTAAAAAGCAGCATATAGCTTATACACAGATGGATGTTTGAAAGCCTTTAATTCTCTTGTCACTTGCTGACGAAAATCTTCCCCAAAGACTGATACTGCCTCCACAATGTTTCACTGTGTGGATTTTTTGTTGAGGGTAGTGTACTGAATTATCTTCCTCCTTTACATAGTTTTTCCATGTAGGTCTCACTTGTCCTATTAACAAATTTCCCATGCCTGAGCTGTGGATCCCTGCAACTCCTCCAGATCAGAGGGATTCAAAGTCATATAGGAGATTTAAAGTGTTTCCACTTTGTCAATTCTCAAAATGTTGCTGCCTTTGCCCGGTCTGTCAGATTAGGTGAAAGGTGTGATGTACTTATGGGTTGTGTTTGTTTTAGGCCAAACGGTCCCTCCAGATATGGGGAGTGAATAAGTCGCACTGTCCATTTGACAGATTTTTTTTCACTTGAGCTCTAACTCCCTCAAAATTCCTATCAGCCTCTTGGCAGCTTTTTTCTTAATGAATGCGTAGTCGATGCAGTTATGTCATTCGCTTTCCACAAAAGTTCTCTACAAGTTAATATTTCTGTTATTTTTTCTTTTTAAAGTTGAAAATCATGTATCCTTTCCTTCCAATTCAGGAAGGGCAGGATATATGTGACAGACATCTTTGTGTCTGTTGCCTAAAGTCCAGATGAATAAATTTAAATTTGTGATTATGACATGACAGAATGTGGATAGATTCGAGGGGTTTGTGTTTAAATGCGTTCCTTGTATGTCCCCCTGGTGTTTTACTCTTATGCAGCCCACCTCTCGTAAAGCAAACAACTGTCCAACTCTGGGTGGAGAGCTGTTTGTTCAGCTGTCACGACAGCCACTCATTGATCCCAAACAAACGGCCAATTGCACATCAGTCCTGCTAACGAGGTGAATCAAATTCTCCACGGGCTCCAAAAGTATAACAGTGAGAAAACAGCAAGCCCCTAAAAAGAAAATGGTTGCCGGGGGGGTTGATGCCATAGCGAATTTGTGAGAGAAAGCCAGCCAGTCTCATAACATGTCCACTCTGTATGCATGCAGTCTGAACAGATGGGAGCTACAGCAAGACACCGCAGGCAACTGAAGCAATTTCCAAAAGGCCAGTGAAGCCCAGCATAAAGAGTGAGGCAGAGTTGGAGAGGAGGACAAAGAGATGCTGGAACGCCTTTCATTTCACCATTGCCATGGCTACCTACCAAAAAAAAATCTCAAGGAAGCATTGTTACTCTTTAAACTCAGCGAGCTGTCTAAATCTGACTCTGGCTCTTGATCTGTGTGAAATTGGATAGATTTGTCATGTTTGAAAATAGTGAGGGATTCAAGTGTTCTGTGGAGTTATTTACTTTGCCCGGGTTATTCGGTACATAATGTTACGGTTTATTCATATACCTCTGGATGCCAGATTGCTTCAAATCCAATCAGTAGAGAAGCAGTTTATATAAGATGACATTTTACAGTTAACCTCAATTCTTTCTCACTAGCTCGTATTCCATTAAATCTTTAACCTATAAAATAATCCCCTTCGATGTACTCAGAGCATGCAGAAGGCACTACAGCGCCGTTATTTCAACTTGTTAAACTCTGAACTGAAAAATCTGGTGTGTTGTCAGGTGACTTGTAAATGTAGACCTCTGCAAGAATACAATATGAAAAGCATCACTTTTCTAGGATTGAAGTTGGCAAGTTTGATTTGTTAAATTTTTTTTTTATTAATTTGCTTGTTTTTCAGGTCGAAAACAGATCACTCCCACCTCTCCTCCTGAATCCCCTCGAGGCCCCGGGGTAAGACACCTTCTTAGTCATTACAATCCATATGCTAGTGCTATGGAGTCACATGATATACAGCATCCATCTGTTATGCCAACTTTTTGCACATTTTTAAAAAAGAGAAATGCAGTACCTTAAGAGTATTCAAACTCATTAAGTTAAAACAAGAAATCTTTCTATATTTCAGTGGATTTTTATTTGGTAGACACACACCAAGTAGTGTATGATTGTGAAGTGGAAGGAAAATTATTTGTGGTTTTCTTTTTCACAAATAAAAATTAGTGTTGTGCAAAAAAACAAACAACCAAAACTCCAGCTAGTTTTATTCTTTACACATTTTTTTCATGGTAATTTTTTAAAGCAATATTGTCCTCCTTTATGGTGTCCTACACAATTATATATAAATATCTGGACGCAAAAGTTGGTGAGACAGCAAAATGTCCAGCCTTGTCTTCTTGAAATAACGACAGACCTACTGGGAAAAGAGTTACCAGATGAATCTGTAATCATATGCCACACTCATAATGATATGTGTATGATTTATATGATTTTTGTTGCGGTAGCACCTTGAAACAGATGCTTGTTTTCCATAAACTAAAATGGCGAGTCCTTTAACCGCATGTTCATTGTTTCATTGTTTAACTGATGTGACTTGCTGTATTAGAGCCGGAGCTTCTCTGAGTTGATATATTTGTTCTTTGTAATACACATTCAGGGTAGAGCTTTGGAGGCACTAACAAACTTGGCTGACCTTAAGTCACGTGAGCTCAAGGTACTCCAGCGCCTATGTGGCTGTATTGATCACAGCAGCATGACAGTTTCTCATGAAGATGCACCCGAAGGCTTGAAGGTCACCCACAATATCCAGAAGCTCTTGCACTGGCCGTTTATTACCCAGTATTTCCCCAGACTTCCTGCAGTCCTTTTCTAATATTACTTGTTACATCTGGAGGTGAACATGGTATTTAAGGTCTGGTTGAATCATACAACTCACTTTTATGTTGGAAATCATTGTATTTCTAAGGGAAAGTATTTTATTTAATATGTACATATGAGACCTGCTGAGCTACATCTCAGTCCAGTGCTCCTAAGAATGGTCGTAGACGACATCATGGACGACGTGCTGAAGGTGGAGTGTTCAGAAAGAGCAGGAGCTGTTAAATTGCGAAGTCAAATTTCTATCAAGTTATGTTTGATATATATGTAGCACTTTTCTAACAACTGAAGGTAAGTTATTTGACCGTCCTTATAACTGTGCTTATAATCTAAACCTAACCAAGGACCTTTTATTGCTAACCGTAACTATGTAGTTGTAGTTTCTACCTGAAGTAATGCAGGAACTGATCAAATATCTTGAGAGTGTTTAAGGCATTTTTATTACCGTGTTTCCCCGAAAGTAAGACAATGTCTTACTTTCTTTTTATCCCCAAAAGCCCCACTATGTATTACTTTCGGGGTATGTCTTATATTGGAAATAAATTGTCGAATTTTTTGTTTTAACCATAAAATTAACATTTATTAACAACCTGAACAGTATTGTATTACCGTATTTTAAGCAGGAGGCGGCAGTGACAAGTGCAGGGGACGGCGCGGTGACGTATGGAGAGGGGGACGGTGCGGACGTGGGCAGGAGGCGGCGCGCAGCTAGATTAGAGGGAGGCGGCAATACCCCCGTGTTTCCCCGATATGTCTTACTTTCGGGGTACGGCTTATATTAGCCAACCCCCCTGAAACCCCTGACATGTCTTACAATCGGGGGTGTCTTACTATCGGGGAAACACGGTAGTTGCAGTATCTCTGTTTTCAGCTCAAATAGCATATATGACAGAGTTAAAAAAAAAAAAAAACCTCTACCCCTAGGTCTCCTTGTTCAACAATGTACTTTAGCCAAGACTTATAAAATGATTCCTGTTTGGAGCCAGAAGCTCGTTGAGCAGCCTTTATGCAAGACTACAATTTGTTTTGTGTTTTTTTTTTTTCCCATGTCGTGTAGACAAGGATCATAAATCTCAGCTAACACACACTTACACTGTCTTGTTTGTCCTCAAATATAGCAGGTCAAACCTATAAATTTTGCTAAATGTCAAGATAAATAACTTATCTGCCCCGGGTTTGCCAACATTGTAAGCAGGAGGTACAATTGAGAACAGGCTTGTTTACAAACATTTCTGTCTTTTATTTTTTCACCTGTATGAGCACCCGGGAACATTGTGGATGTCAAAATATTCAGCAGAGTTTTTCTGAAATACTCAGCAGCCACATAGCAGAGGGGGAAATAACAGAAGTGTGTGGGTGCATATCTGTTGGAGATGTTATTCCTGATGAACGACAACAAAAGGTCTGTTTGTGTCAGTCACAGAACACTTGAATCACCTCGGAAACCTTGCAAGGATGGGGGGAGAGGAGAATTACTGATGATGATAATCACGCCTAGTTGCATCCAATCAGATTAAATGTCACATTAGCATCTGTTTATGTCAGAGGCTTCCCACAGGCAGCTAATATAGTACTGATCAATCCCTCTCTAACTTTGTAATATATTTAATTGTTCCGTGATTATCCTTCCACGACATCGAGTGCGAGTTCAGACGGCTTCTACTATCCGGTTCTGAGCAGGAACTTTACACTAACCATATGCTCCGAACATATGTGTTGCTGATTTGTGTACATTGTGTGTCCTGCCTGAGCTCAGCTGAGCTGCGGGGCGTAACCATCATCCTTCAGCCAGAGTGGAAGTGCCAATGGGGACTGGGAGTTGTGATAAATGGTGCTCTCTCTATGAGGATGAGGCTGAGGACACAGGCATGCACACAGTACCACAGTTGAGTCCAAGCGAAGAAGAGACGATATCAGCTCTGTTTCAATGCCGGCTCCCTGGGCAAGAAGTGGGTCAGTTTGTCGACTCATTTTAAATTGAACCGGCGGGGGCTGCGAGCCACAGCAGCGCTGCACCCCTGAACTCTACAAATCGACCTTATTTTGATTAAGCTTCCAGGGCAGTGGGATTCCACAAGTGAGCTGCTCCCAGCAGCCGAGAACAGACGTCTGTGGTCACTCTGGGCAGCTCTTAAGGGACATTAAGAAAAGGTGCTTAACTGAATACACTCTTCACTCTCGAGAGGATCCAAATTTTTAAGCTTAATTCCCAAATGATTTATTCTAATGTACTGACTCAAATTATATTAGACAAAAAAAAGATTATTTTCACTTTTTTTTTCTTTTCATGTCTTTCATCACATTCTTGAACATTCCCTTTGCAGCTAACAAGATCATTTTCAGTAAGGGTTTGAGGTTAGAGTTCAGCTATTATTTAGGAAAAAAAGGAGCAATTAGGCTTGCCTCAATAAAGAAATATAATGTCATAAAAGAGAAAAAGTCGATTTAATAAGCTGTTAATACAAATTGTTGGAGGGGGGAAAAACTTAAGAAAAATTAGGGACCACTTCTGACAATTTCAGGATAATCGCAAGCTGAATTCAAAAACACCATCATAAGCAGCCAGTCTTACAAAGAGTTAGCAAACCTTCAGTTTTAATCTGTTAAAAGTACGTTGGTGAAAAATTGGCCTTGAGTGTCATTTCAAATGCTGCTCTCACCACATTTAAGATTGTGCTGTTTTTCAGTTGCATTGAATTGTAGTTTAACGTAACCCTTTAATCCTTCAAATTTGTTTCTGACTTTTTATGGGAATAAAAAAGTAGTAAAAAATCTGGTGGCAAAACTGCAATCTCTCAGGTGAAGATGTTATTGTCAGTAGCATATTTTCCTCAGGATAAACTGAAATAAAAGTGAAAGCTGTTGCAGAATTCTTTCTTCTTACTAATGTGGTTTGGAATTAAAGGTGTGACGGCAATTGTTCTACAACTCCATAACCATATATTTGAGACATCAAGCGTTTCAGCATTCAGCCTGTTTTAAATGTCAGACTTCTTTCAATTAAAGTCAGCTTTAACTGAACTCTAGTTTGTCTAGAAGGTCTGGTTTATTTTGGGAGGTGTGAATCAAGCTTTGATGTGGACCAAAAAAGCGAACTTTGGTCCGTTTAAAAACCTAGGTCTCTGTTCGGTTGAAGTGAACTCTGGTGCAGTGTGAATGCAAGCGTACAGGAGACTGCTCCAAAAGCAGGAAGTGGGATACAGCTCAGGGCATTCTGGGTAAATACAACCAAAACAAACATTGTAGTCTAGCGCTAGGGGAGAAATAGCTCAGTCTTTTACCAAAGACAAAAGAGAAATCCTACAACCTCTAAATACTCTATTTTTGTTTAGATTTTGTGAAGAAGAAAGTTGTGCTCATGTCTTCTTTGGAGGTTTTTGTGTCACTTCCTTAAGTCATTCTTGGTGCAGCACCACTCAGTTTTTCAATTGGTTTGGTTCATGTGATACAGTGCAGTGTGAAAGCAAACTGCACCAGCTGAAAATGCAACAAATGTTGCAATTTTCATGCCCAATCAAACATAGTCCACGCCTGTATATTTCTGGGTAAATCAAGAAGTGACAAAGCAATTAGTAATTCTATCATTTCTTAGTATCCAGAGCAGGAAGAGTTATCTAATGGCCATCCAGGTCCTCCAAGAAATGAACGAAACAGAAAAACACTGTGTGAGGCTGAGCTGTTGATCACTGAAGTCGCACTTCTGTCTAATTCAGCATGACTTGGCCGCATTTTTTCCCACTTTTTCAAAAACCCTGACATGGGAAGAGCAGCACAAACATTTTCCCTTTCGTAACATTGCCCCCATCCTTTTCAACAGGGATCCGAAACGTTGATTAATCTGCAACATCCTCCGCTGACACACCTCTTTAAACAAGCTCCATGCACATTGTCTTGTTTGCTGGCATTGTAGAAGCCTGATGACTTTCTTCTTGCTTGCATAAATTATTGATCCTTGACGCTCTCCATTTGCCACGGTGCTAAAGATTTTGTGTTATTTATAGGCTGCATTTGGAATGATGGCGGCATTTGTTTGCCTCTGTTGATGATTATTTCTCTCATGAGTTCTCACATTGGGCAGCGGTCAGGCTCCAGGGTTGCGTTCATGTTCTGCCGACCCAGGTGGTCGTGTAGTCAGTGGGCTGAAGGTGAAGCTGTGTTCTACTTTGTTACTTGGCATGGGCTTGTTTGGCAACTGGCACCGACTCTGTGCAGCCTAATTTTAGTTCCTTTCCTTCACAGAGACTAGTTGTGCTGCTTTATCCTTTTTTGTAAGCTAAAGATGAATAGAAGGTTGCTTTTCTACGTTCAGAATAAAAATCTCTTTGCTTTCCAGCCTTTATTCTTCCATGTAAAGGAGTTAGAATCTCTCAGTTCATTCATGGAGCTAAACTGTAATTTATGAGAGAAAACCGTTTGAACTGAATAAAGACAAAAGTCTTCTGTGAGTCAAAGCTCAAATTGTTTTTGTGCCTTTTGATGTTTGAAGCTCTTTCACTAACTTCCTTATAAATATAGAAGGGAAACTTTTAAGTTTTTATAAACGTGTGTTTTTGGAACTGATTCTCTTCAATGTTCACATCTTACAAGGACCATTAGCTTGAAAGTTTTTCTGTTAAAGCACCTTGAATTTATTTTGTCACCTGACAGCCACAAGTATCCTTTATTGGGATTTCAAGTGATAGTCATGAATAATTGTGATCAACAAAATTATTAAAATAATTCATAAAAGAAGTACATTTGTTCCAATATTTTGAGTTATGTTTTTACCAGATTAGCATGTAGACTGACAGTTTGCTCATTTATTGTAAAATAACATCCATTCAGATGGAAAACATCTGCCAATATAATTTGTCTAGTTTTACCACAGATTATTGATCAGACCTAACTCTGGAAGGTAAACTTTAACTCTTTTGCTGCCACTAATGCCTATTCTTCCAGGGTTACTTTCTACTAGGTGCTGTATATTTCAGCACAATGTAGCTGTAGAGTACATTTGAAGATTTGCCATAAAAAAAAAACCCCAACAGAAAATATAGTGGTGAGACAAGTTTCATTTGTGGTTATTAAAAACTGTACATTTAGATTTTAATTTAAATCATGTTTAATGTGAAACTAGTGAGCTAACAAGTTCATATACATTTAAATTAAAGTTGATTGTATTTTTTCATTTTGTTTAACTCAAGACGATGGGTTTTAGCAAAGCATAGCTGGCAAGAATAAACAACGTTTGCGACTTTCATGAACTTCACCATACTCCCCATGCTGTGGATGCATACACTGGGTGATAGTGTAGGAAACTCCCTTTTTTTTACATCAGAAGGTCTGAAGGAAAACCAGACTCAGGATGGTCAGCCATCTGCCTACACCGGTGGGGGGTGAGAAAACAGGAAGAGAACACAAACAATTTGACGCCAAGAATTTCATGAAGTAGGAAAACACATTGTTGCTCAGTGATAAAGATGGTGTCATCTTGGTTACCGTGGTTATTTAAACCTATTTTTAAAATAGATTTGTCATCTTTGTTTGCTCTTTTAATGTATTTTTGTTATATTTCAGCCTTTTCTAATGTTCTTATCTCCTCATATGTGAAGTTGTTACCCATTCTTACAGCTACCCCCACTAGTCTCCATGTTACTAAAACTCTTTTTTTTTGTGTGTGGTTTTTTGTTGTTTTGTTTTGGACTCCCTCTTTGGATTGGCTTAAACCCTTCTTATTGTTTGCATGTCTATCTCTGAGACCTCCCGTTGAAACCTTGATTTCATGCTACGGCCTCTTCCTCCCATGCAGATGTTCAGGAAAGAGGCAAATGAACACTGATGTGGCTCATTAAAACACCTGGCCCAGAGGAAGTCATGGTGCTAGAGCCGGAACATTTGAGAATTCAGAACAAATTGTGAAAGCGTCTCAGTTTAGGGGTTAACATTCTCTCCAAATACTACCTCTGTGACATTTTTTTTCTACTTTTCCCGGAGAGAAACTCTTTTTCCAATATGTTCCACAGGATGCCTGACAGTGGCTTGAACTTCTTGTGCTTTTCAACCCGTTCTTGTTGCTCTTCCTCTGCTATGGTGTGTTGTACCTGCACTCTTCTCAAATTATTCATCATCAATAACCCAAATCCTCCTGCCTGCCAGGTCTCCCCTTGGGCCCTCTGTCCTGTCCTGTGCCAATGCTGACCAAGTAACAACTTCCCCATGTGAAAAATGAAACCAATATGGAAATACCAAAAACTGCAGTTTCTTAAATGGACACTGGAGAAGGCCTAAGAACTCCCGTTGGTCCCCCAAGTTGAAAAATGACCAGCATTAGTGCAAAAATAAACATGTTTCTGCCCTGGTCAAATTAATCACTGTTAAGGGTTGTACTGCACTGAGTGACAGGTGTGTTACCCAGTGGACACAGCTGAGTTTTGTTTTCTCTCAACTCCGTCTGCAAAACCCAAACTGGTGTAACCTAATTCTTGTATAAATATTTTTTAAACCGAAGCTTATCAGAAGGCACTGAATTTTTATGTTCAGGTGTAAAATTAACTTTTGATAATCAATCTTTTATGTGGAAAAATGTTGTCTTTCACCTCCTATGTATGATTCCTACATATTTCTATAGTTAAAATTTCATAATATTCCGTAGTTCTAGTTTTCCCAGTCTTTCTAATCCAAGTATTAGTGTGCAAATACAAAACTGTATTGACACACAGATGGCTAGATAGATGGTTTTCCAGTACTTCCCTTATTTAGATTGAATGATTTCTTCTGATTATTGTGTGTTGTAACAAGGCGGCCGTTTTGCGGTTGGATTTTACGATGATGAAGATTTCAGGAGGCAGAGTCAGGTGGTAACAGCAGTGGGTTTATTCTCCTCACAGCATCAATACACAGACAATAATTATTCTCTTCACATGTGAAAACTGAAGGCTTAAATAGTCTCAGCTGTGTTGGACTCAACCACTTCCACTTCACAGTGGGATCTCCCTTAACAAATCTCCACCTATTTAAATAAAATACACTTTAATAAATATAAACATTTAAATTTACTTTTTATAAATATTTCATATTTTATCCTACACCAAATGAAACACCACAAAAACCCATAAACGATTATCTCCCCACACTTTTCAATGGCCTCTCCCAGAACCTATAAATGGTGTCTGGACCCCCGGGGTAGTATTTGCCCAAACACCCTGGAGAGGACACAGAAAAGACAGGTGAGTCACTCAATATCAGCACTCCACACTTTACAGATTATGCACACACATTTGTTCAGTTTTACCCACCAGTAGCTCACTGCTCTGAGTAACAATTATCCTCCCTCCACAGGCAACCAGCTCACTCTCCAATGACGAGCAGCTGTGCAGAGCCCAGAACAAAAGGCTACATGCTAATTACTAAAAATACTCAATAAATACCATTAAAACTTTGTGTGCAAATTGCTATTTATGTACAAATCTCTGCTTAAAGTGCAGTGCTAAATAAAGTGCTTGTTCATAAAGTGCAAAAAGTGCATTTAAAGTGCTATACAGTGATTTAAGTAAAAGTAGACCCAGTAATGAAGCTCTCTTCATTACATGTGTACACGACAAATCTAAGTGCTTTAAGCCTCAACTACTAACAAATGTGGAGCATCCAAGCTGACAAATAGCAACACCGTGATCATAATAATGACTTGTAATATGAGCTTTATTTCTATACAGTTGCATGAATAATTTTGACATTTAAAGAATCTGATGCTACTCATGAAAGCAGTTTTGTAATGTAGTTGGTTTAAAAAAAAACAAAACAATTCTTTTGCCCTAAAATCTGGTTCTGTTTTTTTTTTTTTTTCCTTTTTCCAACCAGTAGTGTTTCTTGTGAAAAATATTAACACATTCTTAAAGTTCACTACCTCTTGTTGGTTGTTCTGGTGGTTGAACACACATTTTAAAATACTTTTTGAATCTCCAAATTATTATTAGTCAGATTAATTTCTGTAATTCGTCAAATGACTTGTTTAAGACGTAACACTTGCCCTGATTTTGGATTTGAGTGGAAAGTCTTGAGACTTACTTGTGATATGCAAAACAATGACTTGATCCCAGCTCTACTGAAATCCTTTATCATATAGTATTTCCCTCCATTAGATTATTTTTCATACATACCTACAATAAAGAGAAATTTTTCCAAGGCTTTGTAGCTCCTTCAATGTCACTTTCTGGCAATCATTTTTAACTATCAGCATTTATTTTCCAAGCACAGCATTAAATTAGCGCCTGAGAGTTGTGAGTGCTGACATATTTACACCCAACTATGTTACGGGGGTTTCAATTTGAGAGCTTAAAATTTGAGTAGCAATGTGTTTAATGTATTAATATTTAGCAAACTTTACATCATGATGGCTTCTGCCAGTCTTATAAACTTATTTCTGCCTCTTATTAACTTAATTATAGAGTCAGTTCAATTTTTATTCTCAGTCAGACTCAAGTCGGGATTCTGGCTGGGCCAATCTAAACTGTCAATATTTTAGTCAAATATTAAAGATTACTTTAAACTTAAATCTGCCAGGGGTATGAATATGTTTGGGGTTAGCTTTGTGTTTCTTGAGCGTTGCAATTTTAGAAGCTCACACAGAGAACTGGACGCTTCCACTGGCACCATTTAGAATTTGTTAGAAACCCAAATTGGCTCAGCTTGGTAGCGCTGCCTCTAAGAATGGGTTGAGTGGGGCATTTAGTTGTGGCATAGGTTTGACTGCCAAAGTTGTGAGCTCAGCCTGTGTGCCCTTACAGCCAAGCAGATCATCTGCTCATATTTTTGGCCTCATATGATCTTCATGTCGCCATGTGTGTGTGAATGTGTGTGCGTGTGTAGACTTGTGTGCGTGTGTGTGTGTGTGTGTGAGATCTTTTCATCCTTGGTCTGTCTTCTGTCTTTCACACCCTCGATGTGCAGAGCACAGTGACTCACTTGCATGTGTTTGTAAAAAGGGTTTCGGCTCAGCGGTACTTGCAGGACCTGACTTGTGACATTACCCTGGCCTTCACACTTTTGGCATTTTGAAATGTGTGGATGTTTTAACCATCATCTCGGTGACCAAAACAGCCCATTTTAGTCCTGTACATCTTATGCCTAAATGATGAGCATAAAAGATTGATTCTCCAAATAAGCAGAGAATGTAAACTGATCTTTTTATATATACTTGTTCATTTATAAGATGAAATACAGAATGGGAAAATATAAAAACATAACTTTACATTTATGTCTTTATTTATTTTCTTCATTGTTGATTTTAGAACTTGCTTTCAAATATTCCTTAATTTCTTCAGTTTTCCCAGACGTGATTAGTCTCTTTCCATTTTGCTTGGACTTTTCTCTGCCACTTTTTCTTCAGCACTTTTATAAATTCATCCTTATCTGGATTGCATATATAAAATTTAAAAGAGAATTCATCGTAGCCACACACAGTAAATCCCTCTGCTGTGTAGTTACACACAAAAAAACACATGCTTACATCAGATCTGCACACAGCCCACTCATAAAGTGCGACGCTCTAGACACATTTCATAAAGTTTGTTTTGCATAAAGTTTCTAACAAATTCATCTGCTAACATACTTTCTATAAAATAAATTGTTTTGGTTCTTCCTCTAATACCTGCATCATACTTATGTTCTGTTGTTCATACCTTTAAATTTGCATCAAAGACGGGAAGCCTCCATCTGCAAAGTCATGTATCAAATTGTGGGCTGAGATTTAACAACTACTTGCACATCTTCAAAACTATGAATAGTAAAAAAAATTGCTAACTTAACCTGGAGGTGGGAAAATCAAGAAAGGTTGAAAATAATAATTGCAAACAATTGTGGCACAGGTTACTGTGACACTCCTATAATTCATTCAATAAAGCAAGCAGAAGTGTCCAAAAAAGATTCACCTTGTGCCAAACTACTTTGTTTTAAAATCTCAGTTTTTTTTGTTTTTGTTTTTTTTTTAAAGGTACATTTGTATCTAAAAGTACTGCTTTTTAGGACCAAATTCAAAAGCTCTTTTTTTCCCCTTTTTTTATTGGGTACTCATTCAATATGGTACCAAGGAAAAATCTAAATATCTCAAATTAAAATCCAGTGCAACCAACTGCATTAATAGTCACCTAATCAGAAAATAAAGTCCAGCTGTGAATTATTCAATCTCTACATAAACACAGCTGTTCATACTTTAGAAGGGCACAATAAGCCCTGTAACATATCATTTGTTGTGATCTATTCTTTCCACTCAGTCTGTATCAATGCCTGTTGTGCCAGTTCTATAGCTATGTGTAATCTATTATACTGTAGATTATAGCATAAACTATATAAGGCTATATTGTTAAACATATTTATGGGTTGGAATCCATTAATAGCGCTACCTCTACAGTCTAACTTACCCAGCTTAACAGCTGTAGTGGACACTGATGGTAAATCTGTGCTTCTTGTTTGGGAACATCCATGGCTCATAAAGCTTGATGGGGTCACCCATCGATATGTCGATGAGTTCACCATAATTTTCCCAAACGAGCATGTCCTATTATGCCTCTAAATGTAACCCTTCCTGTTCATGGGCCCAAGTAAAAATATTATCCCTCAAATTATAAAATCTTAAAAAGTTCAGAACTTTATTCATAAGCATTAAACTCCATTTAGTTACATCCTAACTTTCTACGTCGTTTAACTTAACAATCGTAGCAAGTGGCTCTGTGGACCTTTTTATTTTTATTTGTTTTTCAGCTTATTCCTGCAATAATTGCATTTCCACATATTCCACAAAAAAATACCAGTAATCTTTACCTAGCTCTATCTGTTGTTATTAGGTTGGAAAATATATGTAAATATCAACATCCCATATAATAAAATGCAGCAGACAGGAAGCATTTAAATTGATTACCTCACTGAGAAGTTGAAAACATACAGTCAGTAAAGCAGTTCTGAAAGTCGCACGCCGCTGTGGTTTGTTATTCCTTTCTATTTAAAGCATACCTGTTCTCAGCTTCCACTATCTGCAGCTCAGGTTCTGTGCTTCCTTCAAATGTGCTGTCAGAACACTCATCTTGCTTTGCAGACAACGTATGTCTAAGTGTGGTTGCAGGTTGCACTGATGATTTCAGTAAAAAGGTGTTGAAGTTGTTGATGTTTTATTTGCAGCAGTATTGATTATGGGTGTTAGGCAAGCGAGCTAAATGTCTGTTTAAACCCGGAGCACTCTCCATGTGAAATGGAGAGGATGTGTGAACTCCTGTCAAGCCTAATGTGGCCTATAAGAACATTCTCTGTGTTGTCAGCGATGGCCGTATTGCTAAGCAACAAGTTATAAAAATAAGTGATCCCTTTAACTAGGCCGCTAGGGGAAGCTGTAAATGTTCTTGCTGTGATGCAGCATCTTGTGTCAGCTCTGGAAGCTGTCCCTGTTAAATGGTAAATTCAGCCTTTGAAACAGTGGATTTCTTTGATACGAAGGTTACGGTTTCTGTTGTCTCCTTAATCTATTTTCTCCGTAGATGGCATATCAGTTTAGCAAAGCTTTTCAGACAGACTGATCAGTGCAACAATTCATCTTAGGAAAATATAAAACAATGACCTGTAAAGTTGCTAAGAAGCAAATTTAGATAGAAAATCGCTGATTCCTAGTGTATTTTTTTCAGTACATATTTAAAATATAGCTGTAAATGAATGCAGTGCTGCATTGGTTTAAGAGTTTTAAATATAGAACTCATAGCTTGCCTCCTTTTAGCTAAGAAACATTGCAGGTATACAGTGTTATTTGAAACTTAATTCAGCAAAATATTTGTTGATTAACTTTATCTTTAACTTTTTTCCTTAGTCATTTTTGATTTAGTAAGAGTTACCTTATTCAAAGCTTAAATAGTATTTTGGGATTTTTTTTGCCCATTGATTAAGCATGTATTGTCAAGTCTATAAATATTAGGTCAGCGACGACTTTTAAATTTTTTTTTAATCGACATCACAATGAATGTAAAATAATCAAACTAAGATGCAGCTGAAGAGCAGAGTTTATGCTTTCTTTCTGTGGGTTAAACCAAAAGAATTGCCTAAAAAATATGAGGAAATAAAGCATGTGTTTATATGCAACATCTTGGTTTTAGGGGCTCAAAAGTAATATGACTCAAATCAAATAATTCAACGTAAAATGATAATTTCTAGTACTTGGTTGTAAATCTTTTGCTGGAAAAGAAAGCCTAAAGTCTTGGTCTTATGCAGGTCACTAGATGTCGAATTTCCTTCTGCTTAATGACCTTATAGGCTTTTACTGCTGTGGCTTTTAGTTGTTTGGACTAAGATCAAGTGACTGACTTGCTTTGTAAGCATAGTCTACATCTTGGCTTCAATAAACTCCTGGGTTGTTTCGGGTCATTTTCCGTCTGAGTTCTGAAACTCCGCCCAATCAATTTGACTTCATTTAGCTGGATTTAAGGAGACAGTACATCTCTGAATACCTCAAAATTCATTCAGCTCCTTCTGTCCAGAGTCGCATCGTCAATAAACTAGTGTCCCAGGGCCAATGGCAGCAATGCACATTCAAGCCCACTTTACTGCCTCTGCTATATTTTAGAGGTGATATGGTTTACTTTGGATCATGAACTGTTCCACTCCTTCCCCCATGCTACTTCTTGCCATCATTTTGGTAGATGTTGCCCATGGTTTTATTTTTCCAAAAATGTTCTGCCATGTCTGTTGTTTTTTAGATGTTTTTCTTTAATAAAGTCCAATCTAGCCCTGATGTTCTTGAGGTTACAGATTTGCTTGTGTATCTGTATTTACTTCCATTCAGTCTTCTTTTTTTTGTGGATTTAGGTATTGATACACCTACCTTCTGGTTGATCACTTTGTTGACTGTTGTGAATGGATCTTTCTAGAATTGTTTCTTATTAAATACCTTTTTTTTCAATCAGTAGATCAAATGGTCAACATTTAAATTCAGTCAGTAAGTTGGGAAAAATTGCTTTTCAAAATATAGTTTGGAGTGTCTTTGTTTGCCTTAGTTTAGAAGTACTTCTCCTGCTCTTTATACACGAAGAGAGCATTGAAATAAACTTAATGTTGTTCATTTGCATTTGCGACACCATTGACCACTTGGAAGCAGAGGAGAGGAAATATGCTGATAAAACGAGAACAATTAAAAAGCATCTACTTAAGCAATCAATTAAGATTCATTAGTAGCAAATATGAATCACGTAGACTACAAGTAGAGAGGCAGTGGTGCTCTTTCGCTTTGTATCAAGCTTGAAGCATCCCCCATTAGTAGTTATTGGTGTGTTCCCGATGCCACTTTTACATAATCTTTAAGTTGTGACTGGGGGAAAAAAAGAAAAAAAACTGTAATCTTTTTCACATGTCTTCAGTATCAGAAGGGAGACGAAAAACAATTGTAACCTGGGCATGCTTGGAAAGACAAGCTTGTGGGTGTGGAGGCGGGAGAGGGGGGGAGGTGGGGGTGTGGAGGTCTGATGGGATTCTAAGTGTTAAAGAGTAATGGGCTGTTGTTGTGATCTGAGGCAGCACGTGTCTCTCTGGCACAAAGTGCATTTCTTACCGCTGCTGTTGTTAATCATAATAATAACAGCAAGTCGTTTGCATTGTTTCTCCGCAGCTCTCACTGTCTCAGCTGGCAGCTACTTCACGCTACCCAACCATCAGCCACTCCAGCTCGGCGTTACCGTGGCAACAGTCATTTCCTTCTCTACTCCATCCTTCCCCATTGGCATCAGCCCACCAGCTGTCACATGTCGTAAGATTTCCACCCCCGTTCCCTTACACACACATGCACACGCACAGTCATGGTATCTCACCGAAACTTCACATACATGCCAAAGGAAATGCACAAGCATTTAACAACGACAAGCATTTACATGTTTGACATTTCAACACAAAACATGCTAAACGGTTTGAATATCCTCAAGACAATGGAGGGAGTGATTGAGTTCAAGCATACAGAGCCTTGCTGAAGTCTTCACACACCTTGACATTTTTTATATTTTGTCACGTTACACCTGGAAATTCACTGTATTTTATGGGACGCTATGTGAGTTTTTAGAGTACTTCTCTTGTGTCTTTGTGTTTTGAGAGACTGAATGTTTTGTCCATTATTCTTTGTAAAATAGCTCAAGATTAGACTGTATGAAGAGCATTTGTAATTTCACAGATTCTGACAGAGTTGTGCCACAAATCTCGTGATATCAAGATTTACTCACTCTTTTCCTGTTTTCAGCATTAGAGATAAATATTAGTTATGTAATCTGTTTTTTATCTTCATGTAAATTCTACCTTGCTATTTTGTTAGTACAGGGTTTAATAAATCTACATGTTGTCATGTATCTAGTCCAACTTTAATCTATAAATTCAAGCCAGTTTTGTGACATCGATAGATTTATTTCTCAATGATCTAGGGTAACTTAATGATGCACATTTAAAATGTTACAAACTACAATTTCTAACAAGCTCGATGAAATGAAGGGCATCCTGTTAATGCACTCAGCTCATATACTGTTGCAAAGCCGAGGAAGTCAGCTGCACTGTGCGGATTTTAATACCTCTGGTGAATAATTTACTGGAATGATGCAGGAGTAACCTGCTCCCCGCTGTTGTGGGTGTTTGCTGCTGAGAATTGGCTAGGACTCATTTTGCCTTTGAAAGCTGCCTTGTCTCTGCTAAATTAGACCATGTTCCCCCACAATGATGCACATATTTGGGAAGTGATGCAGAGCACGTTGGAAACAGTGGTGCAATCTCACAAAGTGAGGAAAGATGAAGTAACCACACACAGACACACACATATTCTAAACTGATTAGTAGAGAAATGTATACACTTCTTTAACTTTTCACATTTTTGTACATGTACACAAAATCCACTACTGTTTCTAATGTATTCATCATTTCCCAAAAGTGTGCATTTTGAAATGAAACATGTAATTTACGAATGTAAAAAACAACTGCTCTCTCACCTATATAGAGACAGAGAGATTTCATCTCAGGCTTGGGTCCTTATTTTACCTGGTCTGAGGATTGTGCTCTTCTGGACTGCGATGACGGATGTTTCTCCAGGTATTTGTTGGAGCTCCGATGACCACGGCCAATACCGTTGCCTCCACCTGCCAGGCTCTTTCTAGCTCTTCCCTGAGCCCTTGGCATTTCTCCAGTTTCTCATTTTTTCTGATGTTTTCATCACTTGAACGACTACATTATCACAACGACTGTCCGTTGCTGCTTACCAGTGATCACATGGTTGACCCATTGCCATTTTGTCCGTTTGTATCTGAAAGTCCCCAAGGATCTTGGCTCGGTCATTCTCCACCACCTTGGGGAGGTGATTCCCACTTTGACCTAGGCATCTCCAGTTCATATTCCACACAGATGTTTCTGTACATGGCACCAGCCTCTTAGTTATGGTGTTTCATGTTTTTCTTTACTGCTAGTATCTTACAGCCTTAAACCTACAACATTCTGTGAGACGTTTACATTTTTCTGGGGTTTCTTTGCACAGCCTGCATTTGATATCTTGGCTGGTGTGGTAGATTTGTGCTGCCATGATCAGTGCTTCTGTGCTGTCTTTCAGTCTCTACCCCTTTGGTAGGATTTGGTCATATCAGTCACTTCAGCTATCTGTCGGTGGTACACCCTAATTAGCTGTTGTTCTTCCCATGATGGTTCTTTCAGCTTGTTCTCTTCCATTTTTTATTGTCTGCAACATTCAGCAAGCTCTTCATCCCTTGGGATCTTCCTGATGTATTCCTGGAACTTGGATATTTCATCTTGGATGATAGCTCTGATAATCACCAGACCTCTATATAAAGGGGAACATTAGTGGACTCAGTGTAAACTAGGAAGGTAAGCATCTCGAGCTGTGAATGTTCAATCTATTATTCTATTATGTAGCCCAACTGCAACCCTACAAAAACGTGGCTTGACAAGGAGAGTATTAATTATAGAAGCATTAAATTAAGTAGAAAAAGGCAGCTCTGGATCTTTTCACAGATCCTCTATTCACTTTGAATAAGTGGAAAACATGGTTTTGGGATAATTATTAACAGCTTCTTTCACAATACTAGCCTTTATGGAATAGTAGTGAGAAGAAAACCGCTGTTCGAAGAAAGTCAGCATCATCGCATTGAAAATGTAGAAAATCTTTCAGATTTATTCCCTGATTTCACATATTTTGAGCTTCATTGCTGAGGTTTCAGAAACACTAACATTCCTCATATTAAGGCTGCAAAGCTGCATGGAGCTGAAGGCATTAAGTGTTGACATGAGTGAAGCAAATAGATGCTGATCCTTATATCCAACTGGATCAGTTGTTTGTCTTGTAAAGGAGGACAAATGTGTGCATAGAAAAAGACCTAAAACAGACAGTTTGGGACTAAACAAAGACAAGGGAATAAATCTGCTGGTAAAAATGTCTAACACAACATTTTTTTACAAACCTTATTTTGCTATCTATCCAGCTGTAATGTCTTAACTAATGTTAAAAAATACTATCTTCAACAACAACAAAAAACAGATATAATGCAAAATAGTCTCACTTTTATCTTGGCAGATAAAAGTTGGACTAGAAATTTAAGCTAGATAAGGTATTCTGGGAGTGACCCTCACAGCACGACTTGGTTTTTGTGAGCCAAATTCAATTGTATTTCTTTTTTGCAATATTGTGTTCCTGATTGTTCTCTTATCTTCAGCAAGACTCATTCGCAGTTCCTGGATTATTCAGGCAATATGATTCAGAACCTAAGCTGTATGGATTTCAAACATAATAGATGGGAGAAACATAATAAAACAGTTTCTGTCTAGTTAGAAAACCCATTTCAAGTTGTACTGCCACACAACACCACCACCTTTACAGTCTAAAGCGAATAGAAAGAGGAAAAAAAACAACATTTCTCATTGCAAAAAATGTTTCGTATCAATTAGATAAATTGCTAAGATAATATTTTGCTTTCTGTAAATTTCCTTGGACTACTACAGTTATACCCCAGTCATGCTACTATAAAATGCTAATTAAAAGAAATGGATGAATGAATGGAAGTCGACACACCCAGTGCCTTTTTTCTGTGAGGCACCATACTTGGCCAAAAAAAACATTTAGTTTAATTTTACTTGTTCATTTCAAGCTGATTTTGTGCTTAGAGTGAGAAATCTGGTTTCTTTATTAGAGGCAACTCAAAAGCTAGCTGTTAATAAAGTTAAGGAACGTCTGACCCTTACGTCACTGCCTGGAAATAGTTCTCATTTATAATGCCCTAGGTGGTTTCTTTTAGTAAATTACAGTTCAGAATTTACTGTTTAAATTTCCATTTGCCCTTGTAACCATAAAACTTGAGCACACCTGCCCATGAAAATCACTCATCTATGTGTTATCACATTGCAACAGCTTAGTGTCAGCGAGTTCAAAGGCGCCAATTCTTTGGACCATTTAACATTTTTAAAGCTACTGTCTCATCCCATGCTAAACTCAGAGTGTGTTAAGACGCTGGCTGTTCAATCATATGTTGTACACTCGTGTGCTTTATGCATATACAACAACATGGTATTGGCCAATGTTATTACTGACATGTTTGATGGAAAGTCAAATAATATTCAACTCTATGTCTTCTGATAGGCAAGCTAAACTGTGTGTGAGAAGCCAGAAAGGAAACATAGACTAGAAAATGTCTTCATTAGCTCTCGATAGATAATTGTTGGTGTGGTCCAACTTCCAGCTGTGCATCTGTGGTAGTGAAGGAGGGAATTAGGTTTTCACTAAAAAACACATTATTCCTTGTCTGTGAGCTCCCCTCTCACGTTGAGCTAAAAATCTATACCAGCTACACATCTACAGACATAATTAATGATTTATTATTTCTTGATTTGTTACACAAATACACACATATGAGATGCATTTTGGATAGTAATCCATAAATGTTCAATACTATTGAGTCATAATAAGAACTGAAGCTGTTGTTTTCCTGTACCAACACAATGGAAACAATGCAAGAACTTCTTTCCAAATCATTAACTGTCCTTAATATCTTATCAGCTTCTATGAATTGTACATGAAGTCAATTTAAAACCAAAGCGAACCCACAATTCTGACACCTTTATACAAAAACATTGCTTGCATAAATTACATGTAATAATATTTACTTAATTAAAGAATAGTGTTCAGAAGAGAAAATACTTTAGTTTTTTTAGTGTGACTTCCTTAAGTGGAACACAAAACATATTGCCACTTATTATGCGCAAAATTATGAAAGAAAAACATGAACCTTGATCATTTTAAGTCAGTTCTACATGTAACCTCAGAAGCTGTTGTGTAGACTCCTATTAAATTCATATTTATTACAGTTTCAGTGTTTCTATTGTCTCTGGCAACAAGTAGGTTCGAGGTCAAAGGCTTGGGAGAAATGGACAAAATATACAATGGACTGTTTACAGCATTTGTAATCATGAATATAAAGAAAAAAACATTTTGTTTCATACGTAATAATCCATCTAAATAGTCCGTCTCATTTATGTGATGGGTGTTTTTGCCAGGGCACCTGCTGTATGTTAAAGACTCATTAAGATGTCGCTGTGAAACTGAGCGAGAGGCGATCAGTGGAGCGAAAATTTTGCAGTGGAATTAGAAAATTAATTCTTCCTATGCACCCTCTACTAAAATAGAGTGAGTACAAAAATCACATAGTCCTTCCTCTGCTGTTATAAGATTATGCTCTGTAACATACAGTACTGTGTATATTTTAGGTAAATGTTTTTGTGATAGATCAGTACAAATTCTGTAAAGTGAAAAGACAATCATTCAATTTTGTTTTTTGTTTTTTTTAACAAACAAAAATGTGGCATGTATATGTATTCATCTGCACTAAATCTGTACTGAAATTTTGACTATTTTTTTTTGGAGCTCACTCTAATTTAATGGTGACTTGTTTGTAATTATCGATTGCCAAATCTTGCCACAGACACTCTATGCACATGTGAACTTTGACTGGGCCGTTCTAACATGAACATCCTTTGATCTAAACTCTTCCATTGTAGTTATGGTTGTATGTTTAGGCTTGATGTGCTTGGTGACCAGTAGAGGTCTTTTCTACCTCCACTGGTCTTTTGTTTCCAGTGTATTGATCTTCACCCACCTTCACACTAACGGTAACCAGTTTCCCTGTTCCTGTTGAAGGAAAAGATGCACACAGCATGATGCTACCCATACCTAGTTGTTTTACATGTAGATGAAAAGCAAACTTTAAACCTCATTTGACCATATCACATATTTTACATTATTTTTTCAGCAAACTACAATCAGGAATTCTCACGGTTTTCTTTCAATATAGTCTTCCATATATTATTGCAAAAATGTGAAAACAAAGTAGTTTATTTCCACTCAGCAATTCAACCCTTTGCTTATACTGTCACGTAATAAAAAAAAAAATACTATTTTGATTTGTTAATTTGAAGAAATTAACAAATCAATCAATCAATCAATGAGAACGCTATGAATACTTCTGCACCGGACTCCACCTTGGTTTATGATGCTTTAATGAAACGTCTTTGAATTTCTGAAAAATATTTGACACAAATCCAGAATCACTAAACTGGAATTTCGGCAACGTAGAAGAAACATGCGCACATTCATCTGAAGGCACACGGATCTCAGCTGTTGTAGCTCAAAGTGATGTGCTGCAAGTGAAACTGGAATCTGACCTATAACTTGTAGGACACAGTGAGTGAGTATGATGAAACTGCTTCATTCACTTCTGACATCCTCTGGTTTCCTCCAAGTTTCTTTTTAATAGAGATAAAATGTCAGAACACATTTTTTTATTGTTGCGTTTTATGTGTTTCTTTCCAAAGACAAAAAAATAAATAAAAATAAATACAACTATTTAAAGTTTTTGTAATTAGAGAGGCACCAAGATATCAGCCTAACATTGGAATCAAACAATTATTCTTGATCGACTGAATTTTATATTTTCCTTGTCATCAAATGCATTAAAAAAAAAAGATCGATAAACAAATAAACTAACAGAATGTAAAATAATGTTTTTTTTATTTGAAAATCAGATTTTGGTGCATAAATAGGGATGAGCTTTTAATTTATTCATGTTCTAACCTATTGCATTTAAAATCACTACATCAAAGTAAGTAGTAGTACATCATGTGTCCTTAGAATAGGAACATCAGTAAGTTAAAATCAAACTTTATAGAAAACTAGGAAAACCTTATTGCTGCATCTCCATCTGTTTTTTATTCTAGATGAGTAATTAGAGTCAGTGCAAACATTGACAAGGACCAAGTAAACCCAGACCAGGGTAAGCTCCTTACCTCCTCCTGTGACACGTGGCTGCTGTGTGTAAAAGATATATATTTCCACTGTAAGCTCAGGGTTGGAGCAGTCGGAGCATTAGGCAATTTCCAGAATCAGTTTTGACAAATCCACTCCAAGCTTTTTACTTATTGCCTCATTCTTTTAATCCAGGCCTTCATAACCCAATTTTACTTTCCATGAATCCAGTTGTCAGCTGTGTTTAGCAAAGTTGGTCCTTGTCCTTGTTTTTATTTCTTTTTGCTCGTGATTGTACTGTACTGAGTCATTCCTTTATGATTCATGTGTCTTTGCCTACACTTTTGTGTGATCGGCTTGTAATTGGATAGTAGAATTTGCTTTATGCCATTCTGAGTGATGAGTGTGAAAGTGAACTTAATTAATGGGAACAGACTGACTTATCAGAGCGGATAAACAGAGCTGGTTCCCGGTTTTTTGCCTTGCTCCAGCAGTTCTGCTGCATTAATCCTATTTATTACATTATTTATAGACCGGTCCTTGTGTCTTTTTGTAGGCCTGCTCGGCTGTCAGCAACATCACCCACCTGGAGATGGACCTTCAGCGGGAAGGCGACAAAATGACCTCCAAGGACGAAGAAGGGGATCATCTTCAAGAGCTGCCCTTCACCCCTATCCATGCTCCTGTCATTAGTCTGGGAGCGAATGTGCCGAGGTGAGGTGTTCATGTTGTGTGTCCCCGATTGTAGCGGGATTTAATGCCACTTAAATCCTCCAGGACAATCCGGCTGACGGTGTCGTCACCTGCTTAAAATTCATTAAGAAATAGTTAAATATTCCAAATGAGCATCATGGAATGACACTAAAATCTGTGCACGATAAATGACCAAGGACAAAAGCAATGTTCTGTCATCTTCACATATCCTGGATTTTCTCTTACTTGGTTCTTGTTTTTGTTTTGAGAGTTTTTCGTTTTTAAAGGACACATCTACTTCTTCCCAGTCGTCCATGTTTGTTCATATTTGGTCTAAAGAGATTTTGTGAGCTATCCCATCTGACATCTGACTATTGGTGAGGGAAATCAGTTCGACTTAACTTTCAGTTGATTAATAGATAAATAAATACATTATTAGATAAATAAATTGATAGATATATAAATAAATAAATAAATAAATAGGATTGATTTGACATCAACATATTAAAAATCTATTTTAATAAGTTTCTGTCAAATCAATGCTACTGCAATAACAGATTATTGAATAACTCCTCCCACATTTTTATCACAGACGCCAATAAATGTGGTCAGTGCTGTACAATAATGTGGGGAGCCTCCATCCGTCAGACCACAGAAAATCTAAATCTTAAATAACCTTTTCAGCGGCTACTGAAAATCACGTTCATTGTCATCTCCCAAACTCAGTGGAAGTGAAACATTGTCCGCTACAATCCAAGACTAACTGCTGGTCCAAAACTAAATAAAAGTAGTCTCTTGATATTGTTCACCTAATTACAGCTAATGCTTTTTTTTTTGCCTCCTAATAAATATTTTGTTATGCTTGGGTTATAATGCATCTCTGTTTTCCTCCTGGTTTTAATCTTTGCTGCAGTTTCTGGAGTTCATCCATGTGAATCTTGTACTTCCAGCTTCATACAGAAACATATTAGTTTTAAAAAATATATGTTTCTAAATTTACGCTTACATATTCCCCCCCACAACACATACATAGGTGAATACTTACAACAATCGTTTTTCTATGCTTGTTCAGTTAGTTTCCTGAAAGAGAATGTACACTTTGCAAATAATGAGCACAGACACAGAGAAACAAAGCCTTGCATTGGTGAGCAGCATCTGTACATAAGCAGCTGGCACTGAAACAATTTCCCAATCCCGGCATTTTGGATCCAGACACCATGTTGTTCAGTTCAGCGAGCTGAAACATCGTTGCCTCTTCACTCAGAGCCAGAACATCTTTTTGACTGTTTCCAGTCTGAAATGACCCACTTTTTGGGGAGGAACAATAAAGTCAAAAGAAGTTTAATCCAAGTTGCTCTGCATATCAGATGGAGCCCCTTTTTGAAATAAAGACGACGGCCTGAATATTAATCCAGAGTGACTAAATTAAGAGAGAAGTTTTAAGAAATGGGAAAGTGACATAAAGCATGAAATTGATGCAGCTGTGGAGAAAAACACAATTGATTCCCCTTGTCACTGCTGTCACCCTGATTAGTTTGATCAAGGCTTCTTTCTTTGGACATTTTTAATTACTGTCTCAACTATTTACCAAATGGACTCCGACCGTGTTAGTGCTATGGCATTATTGCTCATTTCTTATGCTTGCACTTTACCCAGCCATCTGTGTGCTGCATTTATCACAGCCATGGCATTCCGAGTCAGTGTTAAAAGTATAAGTTATGAATGTTACCATAGTTCTGCTGAAACAGGTGGCCACTATGATTAGAGATAACTGGCAATTATGCTTGAAAATCCTGAGGGAGCGCTTTGGCACCCACCCGTTCCCCCCCTTCTCCCTCCCCTATAACTATTATCCTGGAGCTGCTGTTTGATGGATATTGCTGACATCCGTATGCTGTCTAATCATCGTTTCATCACATTTAGGTTTAGTGCAGACGGATATTGCAACTCAAGTTCGGTTAAACGGGGCGAAGTGACAAAGTTGACGTTATCGCTCAAACGATAAACATCTCGAATTAGAAAGGATGCGGGATAAAATGGTGAAAGGTCTGAATTGATAAGCAGGTGTTGTATTTTACCCAGCTCTTGTCATTTTTCCTGTCTCATTTGAAGTAAATCACCTTAATGAGGCCTGTGCAGCAGGGAATCAACACATTACCTCCTGTTTGTCAAGCGTCAAGAACACATTTGAAGACGTCTGTGTGCCGTGCTCCAGCAGATCTGACATTTTGCTTTGATGATTTTTTCTCCAGCTCCTGCTCAGTCAGCTCCAGGAGCTCTCTGGCACATCTTTTCTCCGCCGGCTTTCCTGAAATCCTTGACTGCAGCGGGCAGGTGGCAGAAGTCCTGGACCCGACTGAACCTATGCCCTTCGATCCTCAGCGGGAGGAGGCTGACCTTTTACAGGGAAACCTGCTGGTGTTTGAGTTTCTGGCATTTACCAGGTGAGGTCTGCAGTGCTGTGACACATACAGCAGCACTGACGATGCTGACTCTCGGCAGCATCCTGTGTCCTCCTGAACAGTGCAACAATACACACTCAGTATTCTCTCCATATTTAGCGTACGGGTCGAGATAGGTTAGAAACTTCCATTTCGTCACATTAGAAAAGCAACAAACTTGAATGTAATTTAGGATTTTATGTAATTTACTAACACACACACACACAAAAATTGTGAAGTGAAACAAAAAACGACAGATGTTCACTTTTAAAGTCAGGGCATAAAAGATTACCAAAGATATGCTTTTTCCATATTTGTTAAATTATTATGCCGTGATAGTGATAGTAGAAGATGAGAAGAATGATGTGTGAAAAGATTGAGCTTCTCCAGTGTTACTATTGATATCTGAAGAAATGTGCCACTCCTGGTCAGCCAATCAGAACCCAGAGGAGCATCTTGGTTTGATTCATGAAGATGCTAAACATGGATAGCAGACTTCCCTGTTGTCAGCACATTAACAACTTAATCCTTATTATCGTCTGCCACGGTTGTTGTTTATCTTCCTGCTTCTGCATATCAGGATGCAGAATAGTGACCTTTGTTGAGTATCGATGACTTACAGGTCAGGTGAATGCAACCTGGTCATACAGAAGCAGGTCATATTTGGAAAAAATCTGATATTTAGGGCCACATATCCAAGTGGCCTTGGTGGCTTTTTTAAAGATCTGCTCTGTATTATTTAGACAGTCATGAAAAGATTGAATACTGGGCGCGAAATGGAAAAAATAGGATTCAGGTAACTTAAGGCTGCAGAGTGAACGTAGTGAAAATCACACTTCATTCACACTTCTTAGATTATTTTATTTGGGGGGGGGGGGGAAGCAAAAACTATGTCACTCCCCTTTCAATATTTTGCACAGCTTTGTGTTGATCTCTTACATAACACAACAGATCACAACCAAATTAATTACACTGGAGTGTTTGGTTGTAACGTGGCAAAATATTTAAGGGGTATGAAAATCCACACAATATTGCTGCATTAATCTGTGGGAGAGTCAGAATAGATGCATTGTGACAGAAATGATTTGTCATTAATTTACAGTTTGAAATGAATTTGTCACATGATGACATAAATAAACGTTTAGAATGAAAAGTAGTATTTGGAGGGGGATCTTTAGTTTACCTCTTCTCTCAAAAATCAATTTGCTATCAGTCGACCGTCCATACAGATACCTCTTTAAACACAAAACAGGCATATAAAAATAATAAAAAAGTAGATGTATTATTTTTGTAATGATATAATACTCTACTGAGTCAATATACTTCATCATACATTGATCACATCTTGTATTTTATTATTTTCTTAAAAGTAAAAGTTGATCTAGTCTCTTTGGTTTCTTTAGACAGATTGTTCCACAGATTTGTTCCATAAACAGAAATACAGTATTCCATTTGTTTTGTTCTGATGTTGGTTTTTTTAAAACCCAAACACTTAGAGCACACATTCCTTTCCATCCATTAAACTACTGGCCGTTTATCTGCATTGAGGAATTGATATTGTAGATGGACATTTGTTTGACGGTTAAGGATAATCCCCCACTTCCTGCCTAAACACCTTACATTTTTTTTAATATATATTTCTTTCTTTCTGTGTTCTACAGATATACTTCAATTCACATAAGTTCTCCACAAAGTCCTGCCTGTCAATTACATACCCATACATGGCATGTATGCTCTGTATTACAGAGGCGCCATATTTCCTGTCAAATCAGGCAGAAGAGCACCTCTGTCATTGTCCCATCAGCGAAACCTATGGCGTAGTCGTCCCATCTGACAGGGGCTGACAGTGACAGGGGGCTGCTGAGGGATGTCAACAAAAGCCTTCACTCTTTGTGTCGTTCCATCAGCAGTCCTTTTCGCTTGTCTTGGTTGTCACTGACTCATCAGCGCACTGCTTTGACTCCTCGTTCCAACCTCAATTCTGTGCAACTTTTCTCCGATTAGAGGCCTGATACATGAAGCTGTTTGCATTGTTTATTTATGGATCTTTGGATTTATGCCGTTTCTGCTTGGAGCAATTACAATCAGAACCTCTAACTGACAGCACATACATGCGGATCATTTACAGATGAGGAAATTACACCAGACTCATATTCCCAAGTTAAATAATCAGATTGAGGGCTGAGTTTTATATGTCAAGTGTTTATGTTTCTGCAGACTCTTTTGAGTCTGAAAATGCATGTTTAGGTCGATAAAATGTCTCACCTTGAACGATTGATCGCTCTGTCCAAAGTGCTTGTGGTGCATTCTTTAATAACATGTTGCTATGCACTATTATGGAAGTTTGAACAGGAATGGGACGCAAAGATCCCAAAGACTAATTTGAGGCATTTTTTTTTAGAGATTACGAACTGAAATGTTGTGCTTTTTTAAAAAACTTTCTCTTAATAATTTTTATGTTTGTATGTATTCATAGTTACATATTGATATGTAGTCATCATTAACATTGTCTTTCAGAAGTATTTAATTTTTTTTTTTTACCTTCTCTTTAACTTTAGCATTTTTTTAATGGGATGTTATGCAGTAGACCAACTAAATGTGTTAAATCACAAGATTTTAAAATTGTTCACAAGTAAAAATCTTAAAAGTGTGGAGGACATTAACATTCAGCTGCATTTAAGCATCAGTGCAATTGATTCCCTTCAGTGAAGAACTCAAGAGACCTCTGACGCTGGAGTAGATAAGTAATTATTGTGTTGAATGAAATATCAGCATTAAAGTAGAGAGCTGCAGTATAAAAGACTTTCAGTTGTAATTTCAACAAAAAGTAGTTCTACAAAATTCACACTCAAGGTGGCCAAATATGTTAAACATTCTTACTGTCCTTCCACGTCACAAGAATGTCATGCTTTTTGTTGGTCAATTCAGTTCATTGAAGTGGGTAAAAATGTGAATAGTTTTACAAGGTTGTGTTTTTCTGTAACCCTTTACAATGTGATATGTTGGTATAAAAAAAAAAGCAAGTTCTTAGCCGTCCGCTGTATTGCTGCTGAGACTGTTCCAATTTGTTGGTTTTGTGCAAATTAAAACTCTGATAAAGTTTAACTTCCTGGCCTTAGTTTTACACTAGGACCAAAGCAAAAATGTCTATAAAAAAATATGACTAATGCAAAAAAATCTTGAAGGTTGGTACAATAAATTCCACAAATGTGTTATTTGGTATAAACCTATTATATAATTCAAAGAAAACCTATTTTCCTGTTGTTGTGAGTGCAGTCAGGCTTGGATTCCATAAAGGCTCGCAATTTAATCACATCCTCACTCCAGGCAAGGTGAGAAATTTCGATCCTGGCATTGTTAAAGTATAACAGCAAATGTTTAAAGCCTGTGGGTAAGTTACAATATCCCCACATAAAAAGCTGAAGACGGTGCAACAAAACACAGTATGGATTTCTATCTCGGATTTAATGACGCGCTAGTAAGAAAGCTGATTTAATTCTTCAACTTCTTTTCCAAAGCAGCCTGGAGTGCTACCTGAACCCACACACTCAAGCTTACAGCTAATTGCAGACCTGTGTGCTTCTCTGTTGAGTGGGGCGAGGGTGGGTTAGCTACCTCATAATTATGACAAACGGGTATGGCAGGCGTTAGTTGTTACTCTGCAGCAGTATCACTGAGACAAGTTGGGACACTGTTGCCAGACGTCATTTTCTTCCTGTCTCAGGTTTCATGGTTATGAATTGCATCTTTCAAAGGGATGCATCTCCACTCTGAATCTGCTTTTACAATGGAGCATGACAACCAATTTTTAACAAGCTGTCTTTGGGTTCACTTCCACTTTAAACTGTGACGTTCTAACCACCTGTTTAGTTTCAGTGCTCCTCCCTGCTTTGCTTTTTTCTTTTAAAAATATTTATTAAAGCATAAATCTTTTTTCCATTTACCAGCTGAAGCAGCTGAGCTTGTTTCCTGAGTGTATTTTTTTTTCTTTTTTCAATAATTCACTGCTTAAAGTTGCTTTTTTGCAAGCTCACTGGGAGTCTTTTTGGGTAAGACTTAATATTGAAGTGTTGCATTGAAAATTTGCAACAGTGTGTGAAATTGCACTCAGAGGGAGGCGTTTGTGTGAAAAGCAATACAAACCGCTGGGATTTTCTTAGTCTCAAAGGCCTCTTTTTCCTAAATGTGATTCTTTCAAAACAAAGGAAGGATTTCATTTGTATCAACTTGAATGGAGGTGTATTTATGCACCGGCTTCTGAACACTATTTCCTCTTTTTCATTGCACAAAAGCTTCCTGTGATAAGATTTTAAAGCCATTTTTATTTTGTGTTTTTTCCTCAGAACTCTCTTTTATAAACCATTTTCTGAAATACAGTTTACTCTTAGTAGTACATGCTATTTTTTAATATAGTTTTTGTCATAAAATAATAACTTTTTTGTAACTCAGGAATCCATCACATCTGATTACAACCTATTTTTACATGTTTTTAAATATATCACATATTTTTGTTCTTTTTACAGAATACCAGGAGCAGGAGGTGAAAGTGACTGGCCTCGCAACATCTATGTTACCTTCCAGTTTTATCGCTTTCCACCTGTCACCTCGCAGCAACTTAAGCTGTTGACCAGCGATAAGGTTCGACCCAAAGCTAATGAGGCACTTCCTTGTGTCTTAGCCACCATCAACAAAGATGGATCTGTTAATACTGGTAAGGCTAAAAGGCTAAAACACGTGAATTATTCTTCCTCGCTGTTGTTTACATGTGTTTTTATGGAGTTCTTTCAGGTCAAGATTGGCGTTTTTGATTTCATAGTTTTTGTCAAAATATCTTTAGGTATTTTTGTGATGGTGCTTTTCATGATGTAAATGCTGGCTGTTTTACCTTACCATCAAAACACTCCCTGTTCCTGCTCATAATAGGTCAAACCCTTTTGTAATCCCTGACAATGACTAAACGATTACCATCTCCACTTTCCTTGTTACCGTTGTGCAATAATATCCTCGGTCTGTAACTGTGTTCAATGGTGCTTTGAGGTTATGTAATGCTCCAACACTTCTCCTTCAGTCAGCTGAGTGAAGTCTGAGTCTATTCATGTCGTAGCTAATGAAATGGAGGAGATATTACAGCTTCTGACAGAGTGTGATGTTGAGCACACAAATGACCCTCCTCCACCTCTTTCCACATTAACCCTCAAACTCGCACACCTACCGATGTCTCCATTCCCAAGATGCTCTCCAGTCCAGCTCTGTCAATACTTCCCTGTCTATTTAAATTCACCTGATCATCTACAGACAAACGTTCGACTCCTGAACCTTTTCTTCCTTGTCTTAGGAAATAAACTCAAAGGTTATGATTTAACAGGATGCTAATTTGCTTTTTTTGTTTCCTCAGATGTCGATTTCTGATGTCTTTGTTCTTAGCTGCTTTATTTTATTGGCTACAAAAACTAACTTTTTATTTAAACATGGGTGAGCCTAACTCTAATAAACAAATGCATATAAGATTCTGGAAAATGGCAGAATAAAATGAAAATATTGCAATGTTCTTTCTAGAGCTGATGCCTTTGAGTGAACTATACAAGCAACTAAGAAAAGAAGAATTCACAAAAACACAGTATAGAAAATCTTACATTCTTTCTTCTAAGTTTAGTGATTTTTCCTGACTCGCTGCCAGAGGGATTCCTGCGTAAAGCCCAGTCCATCTGGAGTCCAGAGCTTTGTGTTCACAGATACTAGCTCCTCTGGATAGTTGGGAAGCTGTCAGAATTGAATCGGACATATAAAGCAACTTTTGGTCATTTAAAGTTTTCAGAAAAAGAAAATAAAAACACAAATTGGTTACTCTTTACTTAAAAATAAAACTTTAAGCATTACTACCTACATTTGATTGCTCAAGGGTTCCATCGTTCATCCACTAAATCAATGATATACTTGATCCCTAAATCACTTTTGCCAAAGTGTATTTAAATGTCCCAAATGAAGCTGCTGTACTTCACTGGTTATGATCTGGCAATTTTACACATTGGCGGTATAATTGAGATTCTTCCCTAAGGCCTCTAATATTGAGTTTTTGATTTTGTGTCATTTGCTACAATGTCATCTGCTGTTGTTTCCAGGACCTTTTTACTAAGATCAAGTTTTTTTTTGTTTTTTTTTTGTTTTTGCAAACATAAAACCTTTTATTCAGTCACTTGCTGATAGGAAACACAGATGTATAGTTAGTTCTCAAAATAGCCATAAGTAATCCCCTGCTGAAATGACTCCTCCTTATTTGACAAGTCACCTTCTGGACACAATATCAGTCATTATTCAGTATATTGGATTATATAAAACCATCTATATTTGAATTATCTTTAAGAAATTCAAATATAGATGTTATGAACTAACATAATTCATAACATAATATATTATTTCACTAATTTACCTCATTTTTTTATTCATGTTGAAATTTCAGTGAAAGATTACAATTTAAAATTAGGCTTCTGGATAAGGATTTATATTCATAACCTAGACAATTCTGTTTTTTAGGTATTCTACATTGCATGCACCATGGTTTGTGAACACCTGTGGAATTCAGCATCCAAAGACTGAATGCATTTCTTTCAGCTGTTTCTATATGTGAAAGAGAAATATTTAGAGTGAGATGAGAAGAGAATCGAAGGGAAACTGGATCAAAGTTTTCTTCTTTTAGTTCTATATTTAAAAGCTATTCAAGTTGAAATCACATGTCAAACTCAGAAGTTGAAAAAAAGACAGAACACGACAGAAGCAATCAAACTTCAAAATGATTCCTAGAATTGAGCTGGTTAGACTCGGAGTAAACTGTCTCCGACTGTCTGAATACAAGGATTTCAAACAAGGCAGCAAGTTGTTGAGATGTTTCTGACTCCTTCACGGATTCAGATTAGAGATTAGAGTTGAGACATCAGCCACAGCATTTTGCATCCTTGGCCCTCTTGTCTTTAAAGTAGCTCTTACATTCTGGAGCATAGAATGAACCCTCGAATCATGTCCTGTCATATGATGCTGTCAGTCAAAGTTAAAGCAAAAAGCAGCTTTGAAAAGACGATTTCATTTATTTTGAGAAATAAAAACTATCCAAGCCAATGTAACCAATTTGTAAAAAAGTATTCACTTCCTTTGTTATGTCATGAATGAAAAATGATGAGCCACATTTCTTTGGAGACCTGAATTTAATTTCTCAATACTTTCAAACTTGTTGAATCAAGAAAGTACTTAAAAAGGAAACCAGACAACATGAAGGAGGTTGAAAGATCTCAAAGGCAAAACAAGATGCTCCGACTTCAGGAAATTTATGAAGGGATGAGAATCAAATTAGTTGACAACCAATCAAAATTATTCCAAGAGCACATTGACTCACTCAGGCCACAAGGGACATAAAGGTATTGCAGGTTTCAGCGTAGTTAATGTTATTGTTCATAATTGAACAACAAGAAACAGAATGAGCAAAGAGTGAATCAATGCCAAGTTTACTTATGAATTCAAAGGCCTGTCTTACATTTAATAAGTCTCCCTAAGCTGTTGTGAAAATATGGAATGACAAAAAATTTGACCATATCTTCACATCTGGTGTAAATGTAGCACAGCATCTCATAAAACAAGCATCATACTAACAGTTGAACACTGATGTGCTTGTTAAGCTTAAAGCACAACAGGGCTATTAGGCAGTAAGTCAAATAGGCAAAGCACACTGGCAAATCTAAACCCCTGAATAGCTGCAAAAAAACAAACATCATTTTGTAGTGGTCTAATCGAAGTCTTAATTTAAATCCAATTGAGATGCTATGAAATGACCATAAAGAGGTTGTTCATCCTCAAGCCCTGCAATGTGGCTGAATTTTAAATATTCTGCAAAGAGCAGAGGGCCAGAATTACTCCACAGTGATGTAAAACACTCATTGGCAGTTCTCATAAAAGTTTGATGGGCCGTGCTGCTGCAAATATTTAGCTTTAGGTGGCAACTACTACTGGCCGGGTTTGGTTTGGACAGCTTTTTATCTTTATTAATGAAATAATTTAAAAATGGCATTTTGTTTTTAGTTTGGTTAACGGTTAAGTTTTGTGAAATAAAATTTGGTTTGATGATATGAGACACTTAAATGGCGACTTTTTTGCAGCGTATCGCTTCTGCTTCCCTCAGTTTTTACTGTGTTGTTTAAAGTCTAAGTGGGTTAAAGAGTTTGTAGCCACTGTTGAGTAGCAATGTCATTAGGGTGTTTGCTTGGCTAAAACAATATAAGTCTTGTTGGTAGATACAAACATTGACCATATAGGCTTCATAATTATCAAGTTGAACATTTAAACCATTGATGCTTTTTAACTTCTCATAGTGTACATGCTTTTTATTTTGGATTCATTTAGACCAAGGGACACAGTGTTAAATAAATCATTTGCAACAACTGGAAATTAAATGTTGTTACAGTAATGTATTATGAACTCTACCCAGATAGACTGATGTGTAAAAGGTTTTATTTCAGAGGTAGAAATAAAAGGATTCCTTAGTATGTCCCACATATCTGATTTTGTCTGATCTTGAAGGCGTGTTTGGAGCTTTTTGCTTCTTTCTTTTTTTCCCTTGTGCGGAATTAAGATTGAAACAAAGCCAGTTTGAGCCACAGACAATGTACCAACTAAAGAGGTAATATATTTAAGCAGCTGGCCTTGTGTTTACATGTGTTGTGAATATAGCACATGAACAGATTCGTGTCTCGGCCTAAATGAAAATCCACAACAGTATTTGTTTTTTCTCTTAGGATTTGTAAAACTGTGAGATGTGTGTAAATATTCATTAAAAAGAACACATTTTTACTAATTGAAACCAAACATTAGATGATCTGTTTGGTAATAGATAAGTTTGTCATGTGCTTATTGTTGGAAAAACAAGGTTTTTTTGGTCAAAGGGTAACTTAGACATCAATAATAACTGGTACCATCTAAAATGCAGTAAAATCAGAATGGTTGCTTTTATGATTCTGATTTCTACTTGAGCTTAAAACTGCCTCACCTTTGTAAAAGTGAAAATGTGATAAATCTTTAGTTGCAAGTACATTTTGGTGAGACAGACCAGTTTTTATGTCCTGACGTTTTAGCGGTGCTGCACAGTGGCGCAGTTGGTAGAGCTGTTGCCTTGCAGCAAGAAGGTTCTGGGTTCGATTCCCGGTCTTTCTGCATGGAGTTTGCATGTTCTCCGTGTGCATGCGTGGGTTTTCTCCGGGTACTCCGGTTTCCTCCCACAGTCCAAAAACATGACTGTCAGGTTAATTGGCTTCTCCAAATTGCCCCTAGGTGTGAGTGTGTGTGTGCATGGTTGTGTGGCCTGTGTGTCTCTGTGTTGCCCTGCGACCTGTCCAGGGTGAACCCCGCCTCTCGCACGAAACGTTAGCTGGAGATGGGCTCCAGCTAAAGACCCCACTAAGGGACAAGGGTGTCAAGAAAATGGATGGATGGATGGACGTTTTAGCGTTCGTTCTATTTTTCTGGTTTAGCTTTGTCACAACAGTTACTTAAAATGGATATTTATTTGGTTGCAAGAAACTGAAAACTTGATTTGTTGTTTGGTATTCACTCCACTAAGTCAATACTTTAGCTTCTTCAGCAGGAATTACAACAAAAAGGCTCCTGTGTTATTCTTCTATACATTTTGTAGATCTTGCCTTAGAATTTTTGGACGCTGTATAAGCAAACCTGCTTCATATTCTTCACATTGAAGAGTTAATGTGGAGCTATATGGGCTTAAGCTAGATGCTTTCAAGGTGTGTTCTCATAAACCTCTTGGATGTTGATTTAGTTGTGTGTTCATCAGGGTTATTGACATATTGAAAAATTTCATCTCTGCCTAATTGGGTTTTTTTTTTTTTTGGAAGACTTCTGCTTTTCTTTCATTCAATAACTTGTTCATTTCTATTTTCCTGACCTTTGGAGATGGCAAACATAACGTATAAATCTCAAAACTTAAGAATATTGTAAAAATACTTTTTTTGTTACTCATTTCAGAAAATAAAGCTCGTATCTTATGTAGATTAGTTCTACATAGTGAAATATTCATAAGAAACCTTTTTTATTTAATGCCCAAAAGCCAGAATTTCAGAAAATTTGAATCTTAAATAAATTCAATAAAAATTTTATTTAAGCTAAAATGTCAGACTTCTAGAAAGAGTGTTCATTTCAATAAACACCATTTGGTTGGACCTTTTTTTGCATGAATTACTGAATAAACTAAGTGATTCTGAAAACAAAGTCTTAAGAAATCACTTGATGCAGGACAAACCTGCAAGAAAAGTTGTAAGAGGCTGCAAAAGATGGGAGACTTTACAACAGGACAAGAATCCTGAAACTGGGTAACTGCAGCATAATAATTTAAATCTAAGAATATTCATGTGAAAGAAAGGTCCAGTTAAAATCCAGACCAAAATCCATCTTAAAAACTGTAGAAAGGCTCAGAAATGTATTAGGAGTTGTTTCTAAACTCTCTTAATCGTAGCTACTGCTTTGTGTCGATCTATTGCACAAAACTTCAATAAAATACATCAAAATGTGTGGTTTGAATGTGAAAAACTATTAGTTTCTGAGGTATATGCTGTCGGGGTTTCTGGTTCAGAAGTTACAGATTCCTTTTAGTGACATGTTAAATTAATTTGCTAAAACAAAAGAAAAATCAATAAAAAGTTGCTCTTAAGAATTCAAAATAACCCCTTTCAAGGTTTTTATCTTTTATCCAAGCCATTTTGAGTGCAATTTTCAAATATTTTCATATTTTTACAAATAAAATCCTAAAGCATATCGGTCCAAAGCAATAAGACTCTAAAAAAGTACCTCTCGTTAAAGCAGTGTATACTTTTCCTTGCCTCTTGTATGTTTCTAGGTTTAGCCTGGGCCTTGCTTTATGCTGGGGTTTGCATCAGTCTCAAGAACTCTAAATACACACTCTGCATCCACACTATTTTCTTAGCCTGGAGGCTTCACCGTCTTGTTAGGCTTGTTGATCCCCAGCAGGATTTTCAACCCAGGCGAGCGTGCTGTGCAAACACCAAACAGGCCATCCAGGTTAGGGGGACGTCTGCTGGGTGCCGCTCCTTGTCGGCAGACCTTGCTGCACACATGCAGCGCTTTACAACCCCTTGGGCCAGATCTGTCAGCTCTTCCTGCTTCTGAGCAGAGACACAGCTCATCCTGTCTCACTCTCACGCTCTCCCTCCGCGATCTTATTGCTACTCGTTTACAGCACACAAACCAAGAGCGTGCTGGGAGAATTATTACTCCAAGTGGAGAGAGAGAGAGGTGCCAGGTGGTTTTGGTGAGAAAAAGGTGGATTGGAGGAGTGAAGAAAGGAAATGGTCTCAAGGAGCAATATTTTATGTAATATTGTCTACCTTGTAAAAAATTCATAATCCTCTAAGCAAACTTATTTTGTAAAAAAAAAAAACAAAAAAAAAACAAGATAGCTCTTGTGTACTGTTGGGTTATTACCAGTTGTATTTAGCTGCATCTAAACCCAATGTTTTGATCATCACAACCTTAATTCAACAGTTATCTCAAAACGATCTAAATCAAGTCGTATTAGTTTCTTTCTAATAAGAAGGGGACAGAACATAACTAACTTTTGTTATTGCAGCTAAAAACCCAATGTTACATGTGAATAAGATTGCACAGTCATGTTCACGTAGAACATAATATTGACATTCTTTTTTCTGATAAGTGATACTATCTAAAAAGGTAAAGAAACTGTCTGTACAATTTTAACTTTAGCTCCAGAATATGTTATCAATTTAAATTTGCATTGTTTTGTTCAGTGGTGCATCTAGATTGAAAATAATCACTACTTCCTTGAAGACTCGCTGAGCCATCCTTTCTTGCACTTTAATACTAAGCAGTTGGTTTCAGTGTGGCAAACTCTGCAGAGGAAGCCCTTCTGTTCCTCTTCCTCATGGGTTGTTATTATTAGTCCCCTCTGTAGGAGTGAAGACATTTCGAGGCTCACAGCTGAACCGTAACCCACTAAATGTGCTCTCTAACAAGGGAGACATCGCTCTGCAGAAACGCATGCAGGAGGGTCCTCGCAGAGAGCTTTCTGAGGGCTCTGGAGAGAAACGCTTTCTGTTCTTTTTGTAATTTTGTGGTTGAGAAATAGAACCTTCTTGCCTACTACCTTAAATGCATACTCTATGTGCTATAGGTAAATATAAGAAATTCACTCTAGAACCTTGTAAAGAGTAAATTCTATCAAATGTGTGTTTTTTTTTTACATGCCCGTCATTGAAAATGAAAATGGTTAGAATTTTGATTCTCTATCACCCAGGAAAGAAGCTGCATTTATTTCCCTATAGGCACCTTTGCTACCCTGACACTTATATTTTGTATACAGAGTCTTGTGCAACACAAGTTTCAAGCATGAAAGCTCTGACTTTATTAAGCTCACTTTAAGTCTCATTGTCATCATAGAGTTACAATTGCCCATCCTGTGTTAGGGAGAGAAGTTGGTCTTGAGTAGGATTTTGCTAATATTAAGCTAAGACGAGATGATTTAAAGTTTATATTAGCATACTATCAGTGATGAGCAGGATTGTGAATTCCCTGGAGCAGGTCTCTCAAACTTTAGTCCACTAATTCATATATAAGCACCTCATTGATACTAAATAAAACTACTTTGTTTTTTCCCCTCAGTATCAACTTCAACACAGAAGAGTGCTCTTTTCAAAGTAAATGAGTATCTCTCAAGTTTGCTGCATTCACCAAAAATCGTCCGACACCCGACAGTTTGTCTGTGCACCTCGAATCATAATCATTTCAATCTGCTGCATTGAAATTTGTGGACGGCAGCAGAAAGAATTTTACATTTGATTTACAGAAATCACAAGACACTCAGCTGAGTAGTATGAGACATTTTTAAGTTTTGATTGTTAGATTAGGTTAGTGGAAAGCTGCTGTTCTGAGATGACCAAGCAAAGCCCCTGTGGAGCTCTTTTCTGAATAAGTGGCTGTGAGGAGTACAAACATGACAGTAAGAGGGAAAATAAAGAATGGACAATATTCTTTTGAGTTTGTAAAGCTTTCTGGTCTTTTTAACTGAATGGGCTTCTTACCAAAGTTCCTCATTACATCACTTCCATTCAGCCGGTGGCTCCACTGTACTTTTATCCCCAGGGAGTAAAGGCAATGTCGAGGCTTTGATACAGGGCTGGAGGGAGGCTCTGGGCAAGAATTCTGATCGTCCAGTTACCTCTTAGCCTCTCGCTCAAACCTTTGATACAGTCGTGCATAATACTAACACACAGGTTAGTTTGGGGTTGTGGCAGTATGCATGCTGTACCAGCTCAGCCTGTTGTACAGGCCCATTATTGCATGTTTGTTTGTTTTTCCTGCTTTTCTGCTTCAGGTATTCACAGTTTGCATCCAGGATTTTACTCTGCAGACATTCAAAGTAAACTATTCTTTAGCTTTCTGAATGGCCACAGTGTGATTCTGTCCTGATGTTTAACACTTTGTTAGACAGAAAGGAAACTTTTATTTCTGAGTCTTTGAAATGTTCAGTTTAGATTTCTTAGATGAAGACACGACTTAATCAAACAGATTATAAAATCGCTCTGGAGGTTTTTCTGAAATTGTAAGCTGCTTTTGCAGTCTTGAATTGCCGTAACCTTCAGGGGTGGCCGACATTGTGGAAAGGCTCTGTGCTCTCAGGTTTTCTGTTCTCAGTTATCAAGCTTGGTGGCTCTCGGTTGACAGCTATTGTCAAGTTTTCTGGTCTGCCCAAGCCTCCTCAGCTTCTGCCCAAACTTGAAAAGGCTTGCTCCCATCAAAGAGACGCCGGAACAACTCATCTCAGTGACATGTTTTTTATTTCTCTTCTCTTTTGTCTTTAGATCACATACAGGACCACCATGATTTTATATTAAGTGGTCACAGTAGACAGAGTCACCAAGCAGGTTGAAAACCTACAAACAAATGACAAAATTAATTACAAATTCCAATCTACTTTTTCAAGTTGATGAACAAACAAACTTTCCTCAACACGTTCGATTAATTCTTCTGAAAGCAAGTTCAATGATTTAATATACAACTCATACCAGTGGTGTCTCTGCAGGAGCTTGAAGCTGAGTTCTTTGTTTGAAGGGTACATACTGAACACAGGTGTGCCCGGTTACTTTATAAGCTCCTGAAGGCCTGAATGAGAGAGATGGGTGCGCTTGATTTTCTGTGAGGCGTGTGCCAGTTGGGTGGAGATGGTAATGCACTCAAATACATCAATCGCTGTTTTAACTTAACACCTCCCACTTGAGCTCCTGGTTTTGAACCCAAGGAGGTCACACCTCTTTTTCTTCACCAGGTCCTGTCCCTGCAGGGTTTTCTTGTTCTTCTACAGGCAATAATACAACAATGCGCCTGACATCTCTATGAAGTATTGTCGAGGGAATCTTCATTTGAAGTTTTCTTCTCATCCTCCTTGTTTGTCCTCCTGCTTTCACAAGTGGTACAGGGTAACTTGGATAAGTTCGTACATGCACATCTCTTACAGTCCCCGTTCCATCACTGTTTACACTGATCACTCTGCCAAGTTTATATTGACTTCTCAGAGCATTTTGGTCTGCAAGCCAAATGATGTCTCCGACAGCGACATTTCGCTTCTTTGAATGCCATTTGCTTCTGACAAACAAATTTGGTCCAGCTAGTTGACTCCATTTTTTCCAGAATCTGTCCACTTCTGTTTGGATGAACATTAATCTCTTCAGTGGATAACTTTTAAAGTCAAATCCACAGTTATCACTTTTTTGGACTAGCTCTTCCAAGCAGCAGAGAGTTTGGTGTGATGTAGCTTATGCAGTCTTCTCTACTTTGAGTTCTTGCATCTATTGGCCTTTCATTAGCTAGATTAGCTGCCATATACAGGAATGTTTGAAATTCACTCCATGTGAAAACTCCATCTGATCCTAGATTATGCAATGCTTGCTTGACTATCTTTACAGCTGCTTCGCATGCCCCATTCCTATGGGGGGAGTCTGCGGGATGCATTTTCCAGCTCCACTCAGTTCCATGTTTTAAAGCTTCCTGTTGAATTTTCTCTTTGGTTTAGTTGATCCAAAAACAGATAAAGATCAGCCAGGACAGGTTTGGCTCCAATAAAGTTCTTCCACCATCTGACCATAATTTCCTGGGATGTCCTCTTAAGGCTGTAAATCTTTGGTATGCTAACAAGAATCCTTCACTCGACTGATCACTCACAAGATCTGTGTGAATAGCTCTAGATGACATGCAACAGAAGATGATACCCCACACTTCAGTTTAACTCTTTTCCGGGTCTCATCCCTCACTTCATAGGGACCAAATAGATCAATGGTAGTAAACTCAAATGATCTGGCAGGCTGTGTTCGTTCTGGTGGAAGATCACCCATTATCTGCTCACATCTTTTGCTCTGTTTTTCCTACATGTTACACAATTATCCACAACTTTCTGGGCCAATCTTCTGCCTCTCACCACCCATGCTTTTTTTCTCATCTGGAGTAATGTTCCAGCAATGTCTTCGTGATTTACTTCATGAGCTTCAAGAGCAACCAATGTGGATACCCATGAGTCAAAGGGCAAAATGGGGACAACTTTTTGTCTTCATTAAAGGATGAATACGACCCCCACAAACCTGAAGTCCAGAATCTTGTTCTTTAAACACAACTAATCTGTTAAAGTTGTGTCATGGAACGAAGTACTCTCTTGAGCAGCCAGGAAAACATCTTTCATTGCATTCTCACACTCTTTAACACTAAGCCTGGGATGGATGGTTGGCTGTTTGACATCTGTTGAAATTTTTACTTTCACTTTTTTGCCACTTTGCTGGCTTTCCAAAGTGAGTTTCCAGTTTCCAATAGCTCTTCTCACCCATGCAATAACTCTGACTAGTTTAGAAAGACTACTGTATCTTCTCTCTTGAATTAGTTGCTTGGCAATGAATGTAAGAGGAGAGATTTTGAGCTGACCACCCCTTTCTTTACACTCTGTAGCTTCTAAAGGATTCTTTGTCACACCTTCACACATTTTTTCTTTAATTTGCTTAGACTGTGCCCTGGTCGTCACTGCTGAGAAAGCTTTTCTTTGGAGCTTTGCAACACTTTCTTTTGCACATATAGCAATGTCTTTGGCTGATCTCATCGGCCATTGATCAATAGGTTGCAACAGGAACTTTGGTCCATTTTGCCACTGTGAGTCCTCTTGGAGGTGCTCAGGACATGTTCCTCTTGATGTAATGTCTGCGACATTGAGATCACCTGGGATCCACCACCAATCTGCAACTGGCCCAGCTTTCTGTATTTCACCGACTCTGTTGGCAAAGAAAGTTTGGTACCCATAGCTGTTGCGCTGAATGGCTCCTAGCACAGTTTGGCTATCCAGAAAATGGAACCAGCCTCCAATCTCCATTCTGCTGTGTTTCTCAACATACTTCCTCAGACGAGCTGCAAACACTGCACCACAAATCTCTGCTTTTACAGGTTCTCCCTTCTGGTCAAGTGGAGTGAGTTTTGCTTTGGATTCTACAAGTCTCACTTGGATCCCTTGCTCTGTTTCCCATCTGAAGTATAGAATTGCACCATAACTTTTGTCACTCCCATCAGAAAAAGTTATCCCTAGGGGCTTTCCAATCCAACTGATTGGTGTTAAACTCCTGTGAAATTTAATCTGGCCCAGGCGCACATACTCCTGGAACAATTCAATGGCTTCATTTCTAAGCTCATCAGAAAGTGCTTGATCCCACGTGTCACCTGCTTTGCCTGCAGTTCTGGTTTCTTGGAAAGCCTTTCTAACAAGAATGGCTCCTTTCTGTTTGGTGGGTGTGACTAGGCCAATGGGATCAAAAAGGCTAGCTACTTGGCTAAGGAGTTCTCTCCTAGTGAGAGGATTTGGAGTATTTGCTCTCACTTCTCCTTCCTCTAGGTTTTGTCCCACCTTCATTTTTTTCCTTCTTTTTGAGAAGTGATTGATGTCATCACATACAATTTATCCTCTTCTACCAGATATCCCACTCCCAAAGCCTTATTATCATCCTCTTTCATCTGATTGGGGAGTGTAAGGATTTTGTCTCTGCTAGGTAAGGACATTTTTGCCTCCCACTTTGACCTGATAGGACCCATGGTTTCAAAAAGAATCCCCCAACTTTTAAGACCTCTTCCACCTTCTCAATGTGTTTGTGCAAAAGTTCTGGGTCATTGTCAGATGTTAAGATGTCATCAACATAACAGTCTTCTTCCAGGATCCTCCGCTCCTCTTTACAGCTGTCAAACATGGGCAGTTTGCAGTCTCTCGCATTGCTACTTGGGCAATACATCCTGCAGGACGATCCCCAATGTTAACTCTGGTAATGGCAAACTCACCAATCTCCTCCTCTGAGCTGTCTCTCCAGAGGAACCTGTGTAGATGTCTCTCCAGGTCCTCTAGCCACACAGAGTTATACATCTTTTTGATGTCTCCCAAGGCAGCATGCAGACCCCTTCTGAACCTGAGTAGAACAGCACGAATAGGATTTAAAACATCAGGACCTTTCAGCAGAATATCATTCATACTTAGACCTTCAAATCTTTGACTGCTGTTCCATACTAAACGCACAGGAGTGGTTACAGAATGAGGATTTGGTGCCACCTGGTGGTTTACATACCATACTGGTCCTTTCCAGCCATTCAAAGTTTCTTCTGTTAGCTTTATTGCTGCTTTTCTTTGCACCATTTCATGCACCTGGTTTGCATAGACAGTTTTCCATTCAGGCTCTTTATTTAATCGTCTTCTGTTTTAAGAAAGTTGACTCAACACTTTTCCTGTTGTTGGGAAGACTAGTGGGTTCTACAATCCACGGATACTTTGCGTCCCAGTGGGGAGTATCACTGTGAGCATCTCCTTGCACATAAGTAAGACCTTGTTTAATTATTTCAAGTTCTTTCTCCTCCATTAATGTCATCTCTTTTCCACCTGGTTGACATGTCCCACAGCGACATCCACCACACTTTGGTTCACAAGCGGCCCCTATGCTCTCCCATTTCCACCAATCAAACTCTTTATTGGCAGTTGTATTTTTGCTTTCTGCTTTAACTTCTTTGAGATTGCAGATTTCTTCATACTTTTCAGCAGCAGTGCGCATGGAACGAGCAAAGTGTGTTTCTGAACTGTGTGCTGCCACGTCGACGACTTCACAAAGATCTGGATGAGCTCCACCCACGGTTATGCCGAGTGGACTGTTCCACAGGACCAGGTCTCCAACAACCTTGACTCTTTGAGGGGCCAGTCTGCCTTCTCTGTGGCTGATTAGTAGCTCAATGGTATCTGGTCTTTTGAGGTCCTCCAGGTCAACATCTGGGAAGAACTTTTGTAGCTGCAGTGGTTGAATGACTTTATGCACTTTAGCAATCTCACTGAGTCCATAACAAATGAGTTGGTGAGCTTTCACTGTCCCTTTGGGGGTTTTAACTCTCACTTTTAACAGGTATCTTCTTGTTCTAACTTTGACTGACATTCCCCCAACACCATGAACAACTAATGTTATATTCTCACCTTCTAGGTTCAATTTTTGAGCTGCTTGGTGAGTAATGTAATTAGTATCAGAAGCCAGGTCAATCAAAGTGCCAATTTTCTGGCCTGCATTTGCAGTAACTTCCAACAGCATTAGGATAACAGGTTGCTCTTTTAGTCCATATGACTCCATAAGACCAGGGACTTCACCCTTTATGCTGCTTGTTGATGCAGTCACATTTGAAAAGGCTTTTCTGCATTCCTCTGCTAGCTCTGGTGAAAGTTCAGCTATGAATTTCTCCTGTTCTTCTGTCAGTCTATTTTTCCATTTTGGCTTATCACCCCCAGCCTTTGTAAGTTCACCCTTTGGGCAAAGGAGGAAATGGTGATCTGAAAAGCTCCCTTTCTTACAATCTTTGTTCCTACAAAGGTAAGTGTTTATACATCCAGCATCCTCTTCATGCTTTCTCAAACACCTTTTGCATGTTTTCAATGTCTTCACAATATTGAGCTTTTCAGCTACATTCATTGCTTTGAACTGTTTACAGAAGAATATCTTATCTCCATGTCTTGTGTCTCCACAAACAATACAGGCATGATTGGTTCTTGCGACTCGAGTAAAAGCATGTCGCCTCTCAAACTTCTTTTCAACTTTTTCACTCACTCCAAGTTGCTCTAGTTTTTCTAGAACTTCCTCCTGTGTCTTCAGAAATCTAAGAAGACTATCAAAATGATTAACTGGAGTTACTGCATTAGCAGGGTTAACCATAAAAACTAGCCAGTCTCTCTTTATAACATCAGGAAGTTTGCTCTCTAGAGATTTTATAACCAGAGGGTTTTTCATGGCTCCAATGTTTCCTAGCTCTGTTAAATCAACTAGAGCCCTTTCAATTTTTTGTATAAGATCTATCACCTTCCTTGGCTGGTTTGCTTTAAGGGGTGGGATCTTCTCAAGCTCTTCAATGATTTCTAAAGCAATACTTGACTTATCGCCATACCTATTTTCCATGACTCGGAACATATCCGCCGCAGTATCATACGCAGACAGGTGTAATTCATGACAGATCCTTTCATCTACACTATCCAATAACTGGAACTTTTTCACTTCAATTGAGCCACTTGGTTCTCCCTGCTTCTGCAGGCTTTCCCAGTCTTTCCTCCATCTGTGAAAGTTTCTTTTACAGCCATGAAATTTTGGTAGACAAATAGGTCTGATCTTTACAATGGGTGCAGATTGAGCTAGTAGAGGTAAAGATGCAAGATCTCCCTGAGCTGCATCTGATTTCCTCTTCTCCTCTGAAATTGTTTGTGCTATAGCAAACTGTGATTTTCTTGTTTGAAGTTTATTTTTCATCAATTTAATTTGTTTTATTCTGTCCTCTATACTGCCCCTTTCTTTTACTGGAATCCATATTTCCCAGGTCACAAAACCTTTAACAGATTCCTGGATCATATTCTCTACAAAGGACAGCTGCACTTCATATGCAGTTTTATTCACAGTCAAGACCTCTATGTCAGAAGCAACATTGCAAGCCTTTTCTGCCTCCTGGATTGCAGTATAGAGCCCATCTTGACCATATTTTTCCCACAAATTAGACTGAACTATTTGTTTGACTTCATCAAATTTTGATTCACAGTCATTAATAGTCTTTTCAAAATCAGCTTCTTGCTGTTTATCAAGCTCACCAGCTTCATCTTCCAGCTCTGCTAATAGTCCTGCTTTGTAGTCATCATTTGAATCACTTACATGTCTGGCATCAGAGCTTAGCTTTTTGAACTCCTCTCGCAGTTCCATCTCTGTCATGTTGGCAGCTTTTCTGCTTAGGAAGTTTGCTTGCTTGGTGAAGGAAGATTTTGCCATGGTGCGATCCAGCTTCAATTGTTTCAGTGACTTTCCAAACATTTCTTCAGCCATTGTGAATTGTACAGCTGCGACGACCTGATGTCCTCCTTGAGTTAATCCGTCGAAGCCCTCCTTAATCAGGATTTCCTGGTCATCTGGTCAGTTGGTTTCCGACTGGTTTCCAATTGGTTTCCAATTGGTTTTGCAATGGTTTTCAACTGTCAAGTTTTCTGGTCTGCCCAAGCCTCCTCAGCTTCTGCCCAAACTTGAAAAGGCTTGCTCCCATCAAAGAGACGCCGGAACAACTCATCTCAGTGACATGTTTTTTATTTCTCTTCTCTTTTGTCTTTAGATCACATACAGGACCACCATGATTTTATATTAAGTGGTCACAGTAGACAGAGTCACCAAGCAGGTTGAAAACCAAATGACAAAATTAATTACAAATTCCAATCTACTTTTTCAAGTTGATGAACAAACTTTCCTCAACACGTTCGATTCATTCTTCTGAAAGCAAGTTCAATGATTTAATATACAACTCATACCAGTGGTGTCTCTGCAGGAGCTTGAAGCTGAGTTCTTTGTTTGAAGGGTACATACTGAACACAGGTGTGCCCGGTTACTTTATAAGCTCCTGAAGGCCTGAATGAGAGAGATGGGTGCGCTTGATTTTCTGTGAGGCGTGTGCCAGTTGGGTGGAGATGGTAATGCACTCAAATACATCAATCGCTGTTTTAACTTAACAGCTATATTACCAGCTCAGTGGTATCCATAAGGTTGACAGCTGAGTTGACTCTTAATTTTTCTTTTCTCAAATTTAATGTCACCCTTGTGGGAGGAAAAGGGTAATATAAATATTTATGATCATGCATCAGATATGCACCATGTTGGTGAGGGAGACTTCCAGGCTCACACATCCTTGTCAACACCTTAGCCAAAAAATGTTCAGTAAACCCAGCAATACTGTGCAATTTTGATTACAAAGAATAGAATTTGGTAGTGTATCCTACATACATACTGTATGTTACCAATTAGACAAGAACAAATGTTCATCTGGGTCTTCAAATAGACTTTTTATGAGGTGTTTTGCCTTCTTGTCAAGGTTCTCCAGGCCTGCAGATTCAGTTCAGAGTTGATGACGATTTCTTGAGGCCAAGAGAAAAGCGCTGGTTCCTCCGCCACCTGGCCCTCCATACCATGCACATCGATGTTTGGGACAGCGACTCGTTGCTCCTCATTGGTTCTACCGCCATGGAGCTCAAGGTAATTGACTGAAAGTTGGATGTCAGACTGATGTAGTTATTAAAGACACATTTATCAATTTTTTTATGATCCAGTTTTAACAAACCTTTGTCTTGCTGGTAACAGTTGTTAGATGATTTACCTTAAGGGGAAATAACAGGAGGGTTGAATTTCTTTTTCTTGATCATCACGTTTGTGAGAGAAGTCACTATAAAAATGAGATTTTACTACGTTAAATCAAACTAAATGCTTTTGAGTTAACAGTTTAGCAACCTATTGTAAAAGTTAGTGTGGTTTGATATATTTTCATTACTAAAACACTATTTTTAGTTTCTGTGCATAGTTCTTAGTTTCTGTGCATAGTTCTTAGACTATGTACATCATAACTTTAGGTCTCAGATTTCCAGAACATGGTTCTTATTTTAAGGCCAAAGTGTTCAGAAACTGGCAGGTTAAAACCTCAAACAAATAGATAAACTTCCCGTGACTATCTCCTGTAATTTAAGTGTTTCTGTCTTGATCTGTCACAACCTAAACAGTCTGCAGACATGTTTTAGATAATACATTTTCCTTTTAAATGGCTTCCTCTGACCTCAGTTTGAAATTTATTACATATACTTCAGATATTGTTGACCCTTTTTTTTTTTAACCCAACAATATCAACATATCATAAAGCCTCGTAATACTAACGTATGGGGCATTAACTCGTCAAATTGGAAACTCAAAGAAGTACATCAATTTTCAATAGTGTTTACTGTCTGGATTGATACAAAGTAAATCATGTGTCATAAATTCATGCAGCATTCGCTGAATGTTTAGTGGCAAGAACTAAACAGAAAAATACATCTCATTTTAACTCTTTGTTTACGGTTACAAGCACTACGACTATTAACAAGATAGAAAGTACCAAAATATCTGTTATTTGTTGGTCAATTGTCTATGAATAAACATGTTACTTCATAATGCTGCTCCATTTCCCTGTGGAAGTGGATTAGATCAACACATTTTTGGCCTTTAAATCCGTTCAAAAAGTAGAAGATGCATGTATCAGACAGATCCACTCTTGTGGACCTCAGTCTGTTATTAATTTGTTTGGATCAGACTGAAATATTGAAAACTCTTCATCACACAGATCTATTAGAGCAGTTCAGACCCCAGCTTCATCTATCTAGTTCTATCATCCAGATTGAGAAGTTTTTCTTTCTTTCATTGGTTTGTTAGTTAGTTCTTTGTTTCTGTCTTTTTTTATTTTCTTTCTTTCACTTGCTGGGTACAACTTCGATTCCTGTTAATTTGTAAATTTTCCCTCCCCAGTACTTGCTGCGTCAGGGGAAGCCCGCCGTCCAGGCTCTTCACGAGTTGGAGATCCTGACCACAGACTATGTGGAGGAGGATACTTTACTGCCTGACGCAGATCAGCATCTGCGTTCAACATCCACCGCGATGACTGTTTACACCATTGTCAGAGGCCGGCTCCACATACGAACGGGCAGCATAGGCAAGTACAGAAAAGCTTTTGCTTCCCATTCAGAACTCAGATGTTGGTGTAATCACTGACACCTTTACAATAAAATATCTACATAAAATAGGACTATTTTGTTATGTAATCAGTGGTGTCTGAAATTTTTATTTGGGCCAAAGTTGTCAAGTCAAAAGTAATATAACTTTGAAAAAATGCAAAAAACTCTACCTTGATTCCGTTTTAGTTGTTTTTTTGATCGACTAAACATCCTATATTTTAACAAAAATAATAAACTAGTCAAATTGAAGGGAAAGGGATGATTAACTTTATCTCCTTGTGAAGATGACTTTTTTTTAACTACATCTCCCCACTTTCTCAAGAAAAAACTTACAAACAGGTTTTGTTACTGGTAGACCAGGGAGAGCCTGTCCAGACAGCCCAGAAGAGACTATGAGGAAATTCAATGAGGAAAGCTCAATGCTCTTGTGTTTAGCCTCATATTTTACGTTACACCAGCAAACTTGGGGTCTAATCTGGGCTGACATGTAATAATCCACAAGGCAAGGCAGGGCCGTACCCCGCCTCCGCTCCCTAGGCAGCTGCAGGGTTTTGTATCTCACTCTTGGACTTTTATTACTCCATATGAACTTTGAAAAATGTTTATCCAACTGACTAAATTGTTTTGCTGGGACCTGCACAAGGAGTGCTGCGAAAATCTACAGCAGTTTTGGGAGAACACTTATCTTTTTTATTCAGATTCTGCTGCCGAGGTTGAGGGGAAGCGGGCTACAAATGTTCACTGTGGATTTTCTTATTTGTTTGTAGTTAATGTCATATGTGTAATGTTTTTTTTGTTTTTTTTTTAATCATTAAAACACCAAAATACTATATTACGTTATTCCAGTTGAATCAGTGGCTACACATGAATTGTTTGGAAGGATAAAAAAAAGATTTTTTTTTTTCTGGCTGTGTGTAAAAAGATGCATTTTATTCTTCAAATGATCTCTGAATTTCTTCAAATTAGTTTCCTTAAACTTTTAACTGAAAAAGAAAATCTCCATTTAACATTATTTCAAAAAGCAATGTAATCAGTTTAAATTAGGTGAAAGCAGGACTGAGTCTGGTGGTGCTATTTAAAAAAAAAAGTTTGTTTTTTTAAAAGTGTTCGACCTCACAAGATGGTCTAAATCAGAGGTTCCCAAACTGTGGGGCGAGCCGTGCCATTGCCAGGGGGGCGCGGGAAGCCGTCTGGATAAAAAAAAAAAAAAACATGAACCCTGTATGCGCTGGGTTTTTACCTTATAATGGCCAACTCTCTGTTATTCCTATGTCAATTTGATACAGTAGGGGCTTCCACATTTTCCATATATGTGTCCTCTGTCACTTTTATCAACAGTTAAAACTGTTTAATCCATTGTTAACATGTGGTAACCTGTTTTTCCGAGCCACCTTTAAACGCAACATGAATGCTACGACGCTCGCGCTGGGTGCGGCAGTGAAGGAGACCTTCTGCTGCTGTACGGAGCTACGCAGGTGTGTTAGAATCACGGCAGCAAACCAGCAAAGAACTTTTCACAGTTTTTCCCCCAAACTAACCGACTGAGTTGAGTAAAGTTGCTCGATGCAGGTAAAGTTAACTAAAAGATGACTAGGTAGCTAATATCAATACAGCACCTTAAGCTTAACAAGTAGCTTGTAGGCTACTGGTGTTGTTGTCTATGTCCATTTACGTATATTCATTTTGCTCCCAAAAAAGTCGATCACCCCCACCCCCCCAGAGGCAGGGACAGGAACAAGGAGTCTCTAAGAATCATCTCTCCCCCCTCCCATCCCCTCCCACACGTCGTTCAACCAGACAGCCATTTGTAATCCATAGGGGGGAGGGGGGTCAGAAAATGTTTGGAAACCACTGGGGGGCGCAGGAGAAAAAGTTTGGGTACCATTGGTCTAAATCAAACTATCCTAAAATGATTTGAGTACAAGGATAGCTTCCTTGTATTTAATGTCATCTGGATACATTTGTATCACTCAATACAAATATCACATCGATATCTGATGTTGGCATCACATATCGATGGGATTCAAATTAAATTCAAAGATATCACAACCCTAAAGACTTCATCCTAAATGCCTTGTCTGCCAACATCTTTGTGATTTTCTTTTTGTAAACATTGCATTTTCATAACTTTATATGTGTATATGGACAGCACATCTAATCTCCCAGGCAGATGTTTCATTGTGGATTTCTCCAACACTGACTTCTAAAGGAGACTAAGCCTTGTTCTGTCTCAGAGCAACACAGGAGAGAAGCAGTTGTGTTTGCTGGCTTTTGAGCAAACATCCTTGTTCATTACATCCCAAATCATCCTTTTACATCCAAAATGTGCGTGGGCATTAATTATTCAGGATATATTGGTTCTTTAGAGCTTGGGATTATGAATGAATGTTGCCTGCTCTCTTTATTCGAGTGTATAGTTTTGAAGTGATGGATAATCTCAACGACTGGGGAAGACAGAGGTGTGGAAACTTGTAAAGCAAACGGTGCCAAAGCAAAAAATATCTCACTGTGATAGTCCCTCTCTATCTGGCAACTGAACGCTTCTCCTCTTCCCTTGCACTCATCCAATTTGGGCCTGGCACGCCCCTGCGGCAAAATGGCAGCTGACGATGGCTTCCTTGCCATTAATCAACTGCTGAAATGATATTCCACCTCATAAACAAGGTGTCCTTTTTCTGGTTGAAGAAACTCTTCCTACTGGCTTTATTGTAGCTTAATATGCCAGCAAGTTCTCATTGTGCTTATCACTGAAAGCAGGTTAAGAGTGGGTCGGGTAACGGGTTATTGATGGGGAGAGGGGTTTTTGTCTGGCATGTAAATTCACATCAATGCTTAGATATCCATCGGGGCGGCCTGGCCGACAGTCTGAATAAATTTTGTGAGGGTATTGCTATTGAGGGCTTTTATTTGTTTTTGCTTCCATCTGCTGCTGCCTTTTTCAGATATTCACATCCGTCTTCACTCTTCATCGATGTCTTTTCTGTTGTCTCCTGTTTCTTTCTCTCCTTCCACAATTTATTTTTTCTTACTGGTTAATCCAGCTGTGAGATGTAACTATTAAGTGTCACATTTTCTCAGTTTCTGTCATCAAGCCTTAACGAATCAGCATGGTTATTGGTTTGGGAGTAAAGAATGCAAAGCCACAGATTGAGTGATTGGTTGAGTTATGAATGTTAAACAATTTAAAGATCCAAAAATGCATGGCCACACATACATAAATACATAAACATAAACATTGCCTTGCGTACTTCTATTCTTAAAACTTTCAATGTTGCTGTTTTTTTATGAAGTGTGAGGGAACATAAATGTATTTAGCATTTTTGTAAATAAAATTCTAAGAAGGTTTTTTCTTTTGTTGCATGTATATTTGTCCCCTTTTAATCTGATAAATTTGAGCAAAATCCAGGGTAAGTGATGGCTTTCAGATATCAGTTAAGTTGTCTGTAGAATATTATCCAGCAGCAAAAATATGTATCAAAACTTCTCAGAACGTCCACTATGCATCACCCTGAACATACCATTCCAATCTTTAGGCATGATGGTGGCCGCATAATTCTGAGGATTCTCATTATTAGCAGAAACAGGGAAACATTAAAGGAGTGAGGGATGGATTTTTGTAAAAAAAAAAAAAAAAAAAAAAAACTCTTTTAAAGGCTACAAAAAACTTGAAACGAAGGATGAGAATCACCTTTCATAGGACAACAAACCCAAATATACAGCCAGATCTAAAGTGAAATGGTTTAGATATAAGCATATCCATGTCATAAGAATGGTCCAGTCAAAGTCCAGACCTAGATCCAAATACATATTTGAGGCAAGACTTGAAAATGTATGTTTATACAGGCTTTCCATCAAATTTGCCTGAGCTTGAAATACTGAAATGTCAGTATTTTATTCATTTCTAAACTTTACCTTTAAAACACTTTGGCTTGATCTACCAAGTAAATCCAGATCATGTAAATTTAAATCTTTTGTCATAGCTAAACGAAGGGGAAAAACATTAAAAAAATTATAAATTATTTTAGAAGCACAAAGAAGACAAATCATCAATCTCAACCCTTTTCTTTAGTTCAGGAAAAGGTTGAACGGCTTCCAAGTTGGACTGACCAAGCTGTGACTGATGACGTACAGATGCACCTTTGGGATTCTAGCGTAAACTGTGGGGTAAAGGCGGCTTTAAGGGGTTTATCTCTTTGAATGCAACAAGGGAGGAGTTGTGTGCTTGGTAGAAAGATGTGCTAAGTCAGAATGGTGAGTTGAACAGCTTAATAGTATGTCATAAATTCCTAAATATGTCCTTGAGCCTTTTTAAGGTCCAGTATATAGAAAATGGCCCAATGTTTCTTCTGATAAACACCCCTGACATACTGAAGCCAGTTTTGATATGAGATATTTTCCCACAAATCAGCCTGCTTGATAACCTGCAGGGTTGCTCAGCTTACTGCAGGAGCGGAGACCCCATTCCTCTCTGGCGCCCAGCGCTGATGGCTCTGGGAGGCATGATAAATGGTGTGTAAGGAGACCCAGGTGTGGCCAGAGCTGATGGTCTGTCCTAAAAACCAGCCAAAGCTGGCTGACTAGTCTTTCAGATGCGCTATTCTCAAATGGTCATTTGTTCGGGGCTACAGCCAGCATGCTTTTCTGCCGTTTCTCTCATTGATTAGCTATCTGTCATCATGACTGACAGGAATTTAACTTGCATGACAGTGTAAAAGATCTATTTAATTGCATACCTGCTTATTCATCTCTTGTTAAATTGACAGCAGACAGCAGGGCAGCTACCTTATCCAATGGCAAACAGGGATTTCACTCAAGCATAACAGGCAGTGCTGCCTGGTTTTCTTGCCAATATTAGTAGAAAAAAAAAGTTCTAGACCAATACAAAGACATCTTTCAGATTTACTTTGTTTTATTAAACACAGCTTCAGGTCAAAGCCGAGTTTTTAAATCTTTCATTTGAAACAAACAAACATGCTGCAGCAGGGGTGTGTGCCTCGTCACCTTGTAAACTGCGCATAAATTACACTCAAAATTTTAAACACCTTGTGTTTTGTACATGACAAACCTAACAGTGGAGGGACAGCAATTTAGACTCTCCCGCTGAGCTAAAATAAAATGAATACACATAAATAATGCACTCAAGTGATGCAACGATAAGAAAAAGGAGTGAAACTGTTTATTAATTTATGAACATTTGTAAAAAACTGTTAGATGGTTTTGTATCTTGTATAGAGGAGCTTTAAATGCCTAATCAAAAATTCTTAAAAATGAAATCGATTCATATTTCATTTTCCCTGATCATTGCACTGCATCTATTAAATGTTTTTTCTTCACTCACCCACCTTAAATAAAGATGGTTAGTGATATTTCAAGCAATATTTAAGAGGTGGGACTGGCTTGATTGACATGGTGATGGAAAGAAAATGCAAAACACTCGACCTTCTTCGCGCCACACAAAGACCATCATGTCATGCTGATGGTAAGTTAATGGAAATACTGATGCTGTTTTCTTCTTCAGTTATAAAATTGTCCCAAAATAAAATATGCCACAGTCGTCTTTAGTAAACATTCTCTTTTTATCCACTTTGTTTCCAAAAGTTCCTGCCATACCGATTTAAGTTTTTTTATTTCTTAAATTTGCAATAAACGCAACAATACAGATATTGCTTAACTTAAATCAGACTTGAAAGAAATATTTTCCTTTGAAAAAGGAGAACTCGGCAGGAGAGCCGAGGCAATTAAATGCCTCATCTGTTGTACGAATGAAATTAATGCAGTGCAAACATGAGCTTTTTTTCAATTACTGTTTGAGGCATTATGGCCAAGATTTGAAAAAAAAATATATATTTTAAAACTATACACATTAAATTAAATCAACTTAGTTTTTTTTCTAAGCTGTTAGAACTCTAAGAGCAACACACTGCTGACTATATACTGATATCTAATTTCCTGTTTTTGATTCATGGATGTTATCAGTCATGTTTTATCTTTAATGCTTTAGGAATTTATCAGCAGCAGGCTGAATTAAAAACGAAAGGCGGATTCCTATGCTTCTGAGTGAAAAACTGCATATCTTTTAGTCATCCTAAAGTAGGACTCGCATGTAATTGATAAAAAGAAAATGTTAGAAATTGTCATATCTGTTCAGTCGCACTACAATGCAGTAATTATTTTTAAAGGTAAAGGACCCAAAAGTAGATGTGCTGAATAATAAAGAGATTAAGTAAGAACGGCTTTGTTTTGTTGAAACATCTGCAGTCTTTTAGCAAACCAGAAGGACTGCCAGACAATTGTCTGAGCAGACTCAGAATGGTTAAGATATAACAACTGCTGGCTTGCATTTTAAAACTAATTATTGAATCTACAAAACTGATTTTTATCCACAAAACCACAATACACTCAATAAAGGCTGAGACAAAAAGCCGACATATTTAATAAGAATGTTTGATGAGCAGATTTGCATTTGGTCAAAGCAGAATTATCCTGACGTATAAACGGCTTCAGGAGTATAGAGCGAATAACGAGTAATCTTTCAATCCATGATTTCTTTGTGATCAAAAGCCCAAAGCTTTTTGAGAGATAATGTTGACTCAACAGTGGCTCATTAAAAATTACTAATCTTTCGTTAGTTTCTAAACACATCTCTGTGTCCAAAATGTTTTCCAGGAACAATGATAGTTATTATCTACTCCCTTTTGTTGTCTCTGCATATATCAGGATAAAGTTAAATCAGCTGTTTGATCAGAAGTACATTAAAATGCATCGAATTTGTCCCATGAATGACCCCAGGATGTTTCCTCTTTGGCGGATCGTTAACGCATCCTAATCCTTCGTGATCGAACGTCAGTCAGATATTCAGATTGTACTTTCTCAATAAACACACAAACCGCCATTACAGATCACTTTGCCTTTTCACAGCATACACCTTAATCCACCACCACGGGTCTTCCTCAGCGTGGTATCTGCATCACATTCTGTTGATTAACGCATTTCTCAGATCAGACTGACAGAATCGAATAGAAATATCCTTTATTGTCCCACAGTGGGGAAATTTTTGTTGTGACAGCAGCAAGCTGGACAGGCAATCCAAGCATGTACATTCACACAAAACTAAAGATATAACATCTATGAAAACAGAAGAATAACACAATGTATTTTAAGGGCTAAATTACAGCCCTTAATAGTGCTCATGTTATTTAAAAATGTATATGCAAAGCTTTACAAAAAGTGTACATGCTTATTTGTGAATTGAAAACAGACTGTTTGCAAGAAGTGACAAAAACTGTGCAACAGCAGAGATGTGCAAACAAGAGTGGAAATGTTATTTGAAAAGAGAAAGCTGTGCAAATACCAGCAGGGATATCAACACCTATTGAGTTTGTTGGAAGCAGTGATATTATAAAGTATAATAGCTGCTGGGAAGAAGGATCTGCAATAACCCTCTTTTCTGCACTTAGGATACAGCAGTATGTCACTGAAGGATTTCTCCTCTTCAACAGCTTCATGCATAGTCTATGACATTGGAGGGTGAGGGTCTTTGCTGTGTGTTCACTAGCAGACCCGTCCTGCTGCACAAGTGGCATGTAGTTTGTTTTTTAATGCAAAGTGTTACTGCTTTTGTTTACTTTTTCTCTCTTACTGGGTAACTTGATAAGTCTTCACGGTCTTTCTCTATATCTTTTGTAAATATCCACTCTTTTCCTGGTGGTGTTCTTATAGGACTGATCATATTAACATCATCATGATACCAGCTGCAGCAAGCTTGTTTCTTTTGGCATCTAATCATACATACTTGACAGATGTAGGGACTGATAGTGCAATATTATTCTGTTTAGCCATTTTTTTCGGTGCAAAAGTGACTGGTTGTTTAAATGTAACATTGCTGGTGCAGTTGTCAATAAAGTCCACTCAGAGCCTTATGGGATTGAGGAATAAGGTTGATGGTCCTCAAAGATTAATAAAAATGACATCACAAATTCAAATCCTTGTTAGTTTGATTGTTTTTCATAAATGTTGGTTAAAAAAAAGTTTTATTTACAAATTTAATGCCAAATTCAACCATAGACACAGTTGATATAGTTCTATGAAAGGTCTGTGGGTCTTGTGGTAAACTCAGACTTAAATAGTGACTAAAGTCACTAAAGGCTCTTTCAGAAAAATAGTCTGTGAGTTTAAAAAAAAAAGTATTTGTATGAAATAATATTGCTGACTCAGTTGAATCTGTGCTCTTTCAAAGTCCGATTTTCTTCTCGACTAACACGCAGGACGCGCAGAAGGACACACAAGCAGGAAGCGTATATCTGCTTTAGCACAGTGGAAACGGGTGATTAGAGCCTTCTGCAGACCTGACAGTGCTGCTCATCTGCAGCAGCCTGATAAGCCCTGAAGAAACTGACTTTTGCAGCTGGAGAGTGTAGAATTTCACCCCGATCCCCCAATACTGCCACAATTGGGACAAAATATCAGTGAAATTTACCTGGCCGTTAGTTTGGCTATAGATAACAGCCCACATGAAGTATCTGTCTGTCATTAAAAGCTCTCACTGCTGGCACAATTACGCCAGACTATATCAGACTTGCCGTTAGCCTTAAGGTGAGGCTGAATCTACTTATTTTGAAAGGTCAGTGGCCCGGAACGGCGAAGCAGAAGAAATCGAATACCGCAGGCTACTTTGAAACCCCCCTGGCGCTCGCTCTCATTTGTTCTAGAGGCCAGCAAATCAGTGGTTTGTTATGGCCTTAACCTCAAGAACTGCTAGCAGGGCAAATGAGGTGGGCAGGTAGGGCTATTGTCATGCGACAGCGTCTGGCAGTTGATAAATTTGATAGACTTCAACCTCCTGAGTCTTTGTTCACTAATTTTCTTCTCCACACAGAGTGTGCAACACTCTCTCTATTGAAGTTTGAATTTCTGTGTTTGATTCAGTAGCTATGGATGGGTTATATGACTGAGAGCAAGACATCCATACTTGCATCACCATCCAAATAATTTTGGTTCCTCATCATCGCATTATTTTCATTACCTCCTTATAACACTATCTTATGTTTGATGGTGATGATGATTAAACAAAAACCCACCATAGATGCGATATCTTCACAGGAAGAATAACGGATGGAAGAATCTACAACGAGGCACTGGGAATAAGATATTTGCTTTTGATTGGATGTGCTCTCTAAACTCTACAGCATAAGTGATATGTTCACAGCAATATTTGAGGAAATATAACTCAGGCAAATGCACCCGACTGAATGGCGTGGCCAGTGTAGGGTGATGGATGATGAGGAAAATGCTTTGGGATGGCAGACACCTCTCCCATTAATCTGCAGAACAGCACCGTCTGCCTCTGTTTGCATAGCAACACCGACTCCACATTATTCATTTAGCTGCTGCCTATTATCTGTTTGTTGATGAAAGGATTCTCCTTTGAAAGATTTGGAGGATGCTTTTGGCTTCCCCTCTGAAACTCCTGCAAGCTATCTGATGTGTCAGTTCTGGGCAGAAGAGGCAGTTAATTGCTGCTCTCGCTACATTTCATACGCGATGAGAGTGCACCCTGAACGGGGAGCTGCACAGCTCCTCAGAAAATTCTAAATTTGTTTCAGGTTTGCACCTCATTTTGGGCATACTGAGATTTAGGGCCTGCAAACATTGAGGAAAAACTGAGTTCACTTCGATCAATTTTAACTTTTAGTTCTACCTTCTTTGTCCGGCAGCGGCTGTAGATTAGGTCTAATTTGTTTCAAATTAAGCTCTTAGGCTTAAAATTGTGCGAAATACTGATGCTGTATTTAACAACGGTGATTCAGAGTAGCTGATTGAGCCTTTGCAATCATCATTCACATTGTTAAAAATGGGAATTGAATTTACAGTCGGCAAGCTGGGAAAGGTACCACTGTTAATCAGCCCACTGCAGCCTCGCTAACTGAGTAAGTAAATGCTGACTTCTTATACTGGAGTGCAAATTGCAAGAACAGATGATGCTCTCAATAAGATCTCAACAGCGACTACTAAGTTTTACATTCCTGAGAGGTTTTGGTCTTTATTAACATGGCAGATTCTTGCCGTCACTTCAAATGCATCAACTTCACATTCAGGATGCAAATGTGGCATTCCATCACATCCCAAATGTGCATTGTGGAATTGAGATGTGGTGACATGGGAGGCTATTGGAGTACAGTGATCTAGTGGTCAGGTTCCAGAAACCAATTTGAGATTATTTCAGCTTTCGAGCGGCACAAAGCACCACTCGATGGTAGCCATCAGAAGATGGGAACACCGGGGTTATAAGAAGATGGACACAGTCAGCAACAGTACGGTACAAAGTGTGCAGAGAAAACAATCCTTCACTCTATTACACTATCATCACCACAGTCTGAACGGTTTACAGAAGGCAGATTCTGACTCTACTAGCTGAATATTGAAACTGAGATCAGGACCTGAGACACTTCCAATGTGTTACTGTCTAATTTTAGTGAATCTGTTTGAATTGTAGCCTTAGTACCCTGTTGTTTGCTAACAGGAGAGGTGCCTAGTGTGGTCTTCAGCTACGGTCACCTGCACGCTTCAAGGTTCAATAGGTTTCTCTGTACTTGGTTGTAACACACGGTTATTTGCCTCCGTTGCTTTTGTACTAACTTGAAGCAGTCGGCCTATTCTGTGACCTCTGACATCAACAAGGCGTTCACATAACTGCTGCTCACTGGATAGTTTCTGTTTTCCAGACAATTGTCCATAAATCCATGGTTCTTTGAGGAGTTGATAAACTACTGATCTACTAGGATTTTCACAAACACATCTGTCTGGCATCAACAACCATGTCTTGTTCATTTGAATCCGTTTTCTTCTACATTCCATTTGAGCGTAATACAAAAGCCCGCTGACAATTTCAAGCTCCGAATGACAACCGCAAACTTTTGGACTTTTTGAAAAAGGTGTTGCCTTAAAAGCTATTTTGAATAAATAACTCCTAAACCAAGCAATTTTGATTTATTTTTTATTTTTTTACTTTGGATCCTATTCTGGCTTGTTATGTCAAAAACTTCATGCTAAGGTACAGCTGTTGTACAGATGCTAATTTTGTGGATAATTGTGCCTCTACCACAGACTCACCTGATGGTGGTGACCTAAGAATGCAGTGTGTGATCAAACATCAAGAGACAAATGTGTCTTAATAAAACTGAATTTGCTTTCTGTGTTGTCATATTTGCTTATAGACACGAGTCTCAGTGAAAAGAAGCAAGAAAACTTGCTGGGAAAACTGGGGCAACACATTCTTGTCAAACTAAACTATCTGAAATCAAACTGAGATAAGATCTATTTGTGGAGCCCCTGCTGGTGTCCTCAGGCAGATTCCAATGTTTTTTCTCTAAAGAATCAGCAGGATTTTTTACATATAAAAACACTAATGAAACAGTGAGCATTTATAAAAAACTAATGACTTTGATAACAGCTACTTTTATATATTTTATATAAGCAATAAATTTCCCCAAATAATTATGCAAAGTTGCTGCTGTTTTTTTTTTTTTTTACTTTTTTGTAGCTCTTTTATTGGTTCTCAGTTTCTGTTTCCAGGTGTTTTGCTCTTCATACTTAGTTTTTTTTCATGAAGCCTCCACAGGATCTCAGCAGGATTGAGATTAGAAAATTATGTTAGTCAACATAATTTGTCAGATAAGCCTAATAGTCTATATGAAATGTTCGGTTTTCTGTGGTACAAATGTATTTGACATAGTTAGTTTTTCTTCTTCATCAGTAGTGTTGATCATGTTTGTACACCCCATCGTCTCTTAAATGTCAGATTATTACTCTCACCTGCATACTGATATTACGATGTTGCCTGTAATTTTTATTACGTACATTTACACAAGCACAAACATATTATTTTAAAAATATTTCCATTTTACTCCACTTGACATTTAATTTACATTTCACAATATCAGCTAACACTGAAAGTTTGTTAGCTGAAACACAAAATCTCAAAATAATTTGAGATTATGTTAAATTTCAACTGCAACTGCTGCTGTTTTTTTTCTTTACTTGACAAATGTCAAAGAAAAATATTAGATGTTTGATACCATTTTGATTCTGTAAGTGAAAAAAAAAGTTTAAAAATGTTATTACAAGAAAATATAAGTCACATAATCCAGTAACATTTGGATAATTATCGTCTTAATTAATGCAAAGTGTCATCTACTGCAACAGTAGACAGGATAGTACTTGATATAATTCTTAATATTTATGTTCACTTTGGATTCAGTTGCTGAACAAGTTGTTGGAAACCAGGTTTGCTAACATTAGGGTATTCCGTCATGGTATTTGTCTTGGGTCTGGTCGACTTTTGTCAAAAATTTTACATAAAATTCTTAGCCTTTTTAAATCAATACTATTCATAAATGTTTCTATATTACTTTCTCTGTTAGCCAGTGCTGATTCCTTCTACTTTGTACCTACATACTTTTATGCTTGTGGCATTAAACTATATCACATTATTTTTTCCACTTATTCCAGTATTTTAATAAATTATGTAGAAAAATTTTATAAAAATCTGATACAAATCTGTATAATATGAGTTTAATTGTTCATTACTATTTGGAAACTTGTCATTACTCTCCTCCATTCCCCTTTATTTTGGTGCCGAGTTCTGTTTGGGCCAGTTGACTCCTATTCAATATGACAAATTCTGATCATTAATTAAGCCAGAATAACTCAGTGGACTCCTGTTGGAAGCTAAAATTTATTGGACTCACGTAAGCTAATTTTCCTGCAATATGCTATACGTACAAAGTAGAAAATCACTTTAAGGTCACACCAAGTGCATAAATTCCCACAGGCGGGTAAGAATCTGTAGTTATTTTTATTTTTTTCCATTTTGGAAAATCTTACTTTATCTTATGTCTCTCGACATCTCAGATTTCTCTTGTGTCATTCTTACTGAAATGTTTTATAGATAAGAATATTCTTTTGTCTATCAGCACTTATCCCTCAGGATAAAAATATATCATCACCATATAAGTAAAAATACATTAGTGAGAGAAATTAGCTAGCGCTTTATTAGAAATATGAAAACTACAGAGAATGATGTGCCTATTTTTTTTTCAAATTAATGTAGACTATGTTGCTATAAGAACTGTCTTTTATCATTTTAATGTGCACTCCGACCTCCATCGACTTCTCAAAATATCGACTATTTAGATTTTCAAATCTTTGAAATTATTGTTCGCATTATATCCAAAAAAAAGTTCTTTTTAATACCCATATTTTATAGACACCTGATTAATTATGTAGAAGAAATTCTGAATGTAAGTTCTCCTTTAAGTAAGATTAACTTTGAAACAAAGTTCTGTCACATAGAAGTAATACAGAGAATTAAAAGTGACTTTTAATGCTACGGGAATCTGTTTGATTTATCTCTCATTTCTACAAAAGTGGCCTGACATTGAATTTGCGGCACGTCAAGTGTCTCCTGCTCCTGAAAGACAAACAATTTTGATCTGTTTCAACTTTAAAGTTTAGGTTCATCAGAATGTTGATGGCTGGTATCGCACACTTACAGTGACGTTGCCGTTTGCTTACTGCAGGATGTCCAGCTGACCCCAGCAGGAAGAGAGCAGCGGACGGGATATCGTCTTATTCTCACATCATCACGCCTCGTGAAGTCACCACCACCTTTAAAGGAGGAAGCCTGTCAACCCGAAACATTCTTCAACTTAACGGTCAGCACATCAAGCTTAATATGTTTTAATGCACCAACAAATGAGTTGCTACCACTGGGGTAAAAATGTTTTTTAAAAAAATAGATGATTTGGTTGCAGTAGCTTAATCTCAAGCTCTGTTAGTTTGAAAATTACAACCATATAACAGGTGACGAAAGGAAGAGGCATATCTGACCATTCCTCTTTGCACAATCTCTCTGGATGGTTTTAGTTCCTCTGTGTGCTTTGTTTTCTATGTTTCACTCCTCGCGTTTTATATAAGCCTTGAATCAGGATTATTTATTTGTGTCGATTTTCCTGCTGAAAGACCAAATCACCACTCATATTCAGTTTACTGGCAGAGACAACACAATTTCTCTGTAAAATTACCCAATATTTTAAAGCATTCATAAAGTGATGCACTCTGACAATGTTGACTGGGTCATTTGGAAGAGAAGCAGGCCCACAGCATCATATACCCTCCACCTTACTTAAGTCGGCACGAGGTACTTTTTCAAATATTGTGAAATGTTGCGAAAAAGCTCAGCATTAATCTGATCTGACCAAGAAAACAAAAACAAAAGACAAACATGACTACAAATGAAGTTCCAGAAGAGTTCATAAATATTTTAATGGTGGGACAGGGATGTGTTTTGTTGTTTCTTACATGACTCCCAAACATTCCTTATAATGTAGAAAAAAGTCCAATAGTTGTCTTTTTAAAACTGTGTCATCCTGTAATGCATCATTGGTCAGTAATGAAAGGTTTCTACAAATTCTGATCACCTTAAAAAAATATAAAGTACAACTGAAAACATTTTCAGTTGCATTTAGAGGCACCAATAATTCTGTCAGCTATCCATTTGCATTAATTTTATTAACAATAATCAATTTGAATGTAGGACTTTTTTTCAGTTTTCAATGTACAATTGCAGTAACAAATGCATTTATTCTTAACCTTTACCATGAGTGCTAACAACTTTGTTTACCTCTGAGTCAGGTTATTGCACATTGCAGTGTCTCCACTCAGCTATCAGTGTGTGTCTGAGCCCATGTTTGAGTGGAGCCTCAGCCACAGAGGAATTGGCGTCTTTTATTTGGGCGTTGACCGCGCTGCTGCCGCCGCCTTGATCGGCTTAGTCAGATACATTTCACATTCTTTCTATTGGCTGCACCAGCGAACCACTCAATTTTCAGGCTAATTGAGCTTGCACAGGCATCTCTAGTGGTTAGCCACAATCCTGTTTGTGTGCGTGTGTGTGTGTGTGTTTTTTGCTGTTGTTTTTTTTGACTGTGTGCGTGCATGTCTGTGTGTGCAAGCATAGCCTTAGCAAAGGCACACAAACACACTGGGGAAACCAATTTTTCCCTCAATTAAGCAAGCCATCATCAGTCAACTGGCTTGCTATTGGTAAATTTGCCTCAAATTGTAACTATTTCTGAAGCGCACGCACTCACAGAGTCAGAGGTTTCGCGTAAGACATATAAAACAAGCATATAATTGCACAGAGTGATGCAAAATGCATCTGACAGGTATAGAATTGCAAACTGGCCTGCAGAAATGATGTCGTTTCACAAATATTTTAGCTTTATTCACTGTGACCAAAGCACTGATAAACAGTTATGCTGCTAAGAAGCTCAATGTAGCTCAGATTCTGTGTATAAAAACATATTTACAAATTGTTTCATGGGCAGGTTCACCTCACAATCGCTTTACACACTGTGGCAATCAGTTACTCACACCTACTCACACCTCTTGTTGCTATGCAAACACAGGCTGCTCTGTTTGCTCTGTTTCTTACATGTCTTCCTCACCACAGCGTACCCACTTATTGTCTTTTACATTCTCTCCTTCCTTCACCTTGGTGTGCCAGTTAAGCATACAGTGTGCCTAATTGCTTTCACTGGAGTCCAGTCACAGCAGCAAGACGGAGTGAGCAGAGAAGCTACACACCATTGGGTGGTGTGTGTGTGTGTGTGCGTGTGTGTGTGCGTGCGCATGTGCGTGTGTGTGTGTGCGCGTGCAGAGGTGTGTGTGCGTGTGCATGTGTGTGTGTGTGTTTGTTTGTGTCACTCTCCTGCCCCACTTCTTCCTGCCGGTGGCTGTGAAGGATAGCCAGACACTATCAGGTTAGCCCACTGGCTCCCAGCCTGATACGGCTTTGATAATGAGACTTGGAAAAATGTCTAAGGATAAGGAGTCATACAAGTAGGGGGGGAAAGAAAAGAATAGCAGACATCAAAGAGTTTGCTTGGAAGCATATAACCTAGAAATATTCTTCACAAGGAAACTTTTGTAATACCCGAAATTTATCCAGGATTAATTAAGTCCAATAAAAAAGATTAGCAATGTTTGTTTATTGGTTTTAAAATGTTCCATCCACTTTTCCAGTTTGTATCCCAACTTTGTTCTGTTTGAAATCATGTAGATCTTGAGTAAACCATGGAAATGTATCACTATCACTTTGTTAACAAACACTTTTGTTCTGACTTGTGAGGGCAGTTTGGCAAAAAAACAAACAAAAAAAAAAACACGAAAAGCGTCTGTTTGAGGTGAGGGAGCAAGCTGGGATATCCAAAGAAACCTTAAGCACAAGTAGATGGAAACTTTATATAAACAGGCTGAAACAAACTTGAAAAACTTAAATACTTGACAAAAAGTTGCTGCTTAAAAAAATATAATCTTCTTAGAGTGGGGTTCTGTAAGATGACTATAAGTATTCAAAAATCCTACCTTTGTGGAACTTGCAGATCAGAAAGTGAGTCAAATCTGCCACAATGAGAAATGGCTCTTATATAAATTAATCTTGCATTTCTGACAAACAACTACATTCCCTAAAAATCTACAAAAATAAAAACAGCTAAATTCCTTTTGTGGAAGAATTACCGATATATTTGTTTTGTTGTGACTGTTCCTGTTCAAGGTGTTCCTTCCACATAGCAAACACAAAACCTTTTCTTCTGCTAATTTTCATCTTGCCAATTCATTTGGTTAAATACTTATAATTAGTTTGGTTAAACTAATCTATTCAGCATTTTACATGGTGCAATATTGTGAAAGTGAACTTTAAGATTCTTTTGCAAAATGGTAGAAACGTAAAAAAAAAATTCTCAAAGAAAGCAGGATACAAGCAAGTGACTTCAGTTTGTTAGTTATATGTGGTGCAGCAGAAAGCACTGATCAGCTACAAGCAAAGTATGTGGCATATAAAAAAAGTCCACTTCAAATGGACAAAATACTAGCAAATGCAGAAGCATTAAAAAGTTTGTTCTACCACTTGTATATAACAAAACAGAACTGGGTTAACGCACAGGAGATGTTCCCAGATTGCTGTAGAAAACTGATGAGTGCGTGGGGAATTAGAAAAGGTCTAATGTCTGGTGTACAGCAAACACAGGAGGTAATGCTCCTGAAGAACCTAAATAAAAGCCCACTTTACAGCTTACTCTCTCTTAAGCAATTTACCAATGTACCAAGGACTGTTTTCTTCCTTTTCGCTGCTCATTTTTTATGATTTATGATTGCATTCAGTGAGACTAGGTTAATTTTCCCCATTGTGAAAATGTAGACTCTCTCCAAGCTTAGGAATAGGGGGGGTTATTTTTCTAGAAATCAACACTGCAGTTTAAACTTTGTTTAAATACTTTCATAATTCTGTGACTGGTCCACTTGACTAAATTAAAATAATTGATAACTGCATAATCACTGAGGTAAAAGAAGGCATCAGAGAATCTTCTCACTTGAGAATGTGTCAAACCTTTTATCTTCTCCGTCTGTTTTTATTTGTATTCTTGTTATCTTTTTCCTAAAGTGTCATTTGGGTGTGTTGAAAGGTGCGAACAAGGAAAATGCATCATCATTATCAGCATGAGGAGAACATATTCTATTCTTCCCAGTGAACAAATTCATCACTTCGGCCTGTTTTTGCTTGGCAGCTAGGAACACGGCACGAGAACACAGGCTGGATGGAGAGCCGGTGCTGCTGAACAGAAACGGGATCAGAGCTCAGGACATCACCCCTGAAGCACAAAGCCTGAACAGCGACAGCAGACGGCGAAAGCTGGACTGCATGGCTGCAGTGCATCGACTGGAGGCTAAAGAGAACACAACAGCAGCCGATGTTACGGTAATGTCCGACTTTAGTACTGGTGAGGTGCTTCTGTGTGAAGCTGACCAACAGCAAATTGAACATGACACCACACAGAAACATACAGTGACTTTTGACACATGAGAGATTGCAGGTCAGTGTTAATAGTCACTCTGGTAAGAATGACCATCCGCTGTTTTATATACTAACATTTTTAATATAATATGATTTGCTAATAATTTTGTTGCTAAACATTTTTGAAAAATCAGTGTTTCATTTCTTAGCAGAGTATAAGCTCCAAAACAAGTGACATACACACACATGCGCGCACACGCACATGTATGTATTTATGTGTATGCTTTTAAAATCAAAAAGACATCTTGACACTTTTAGAAAAATATTTCCAGTATTTAACACTCCCAAATATGGCTGTTCTTTGTTAAATTGGAATACCTATTGTTTATTCCAGACCCTTGACGTAGACGGAGAGTCTGCAGCAGTAAGCCTGCCTGCTGGGTTTGCAAAACATTTATCCAAACTGTACTGTGTTGTGTAGAAAGAAAGCAATCAGTGGAGAAGCAGTGAAGTGTTAAAATATGTCTTGAAATAGTCACCGAAAGGTCACGGAGAAAATTATTGATTTAGTGCAACCTGAGTTTTACTGGCTGTACATTGGCCAGTGTTTCTACCAGTAGTGATGACATTTTACTCCACAAAGTCATTAACTGAACACTCTGCTCTGAGAGCGTTAGAGCTATGAGCTGCTGCACAAGAGCGCTGCGCAGAAGATCAAGACTGATCACAAAACTGCTCTGGAAACTGTCATAGCAGTTCATAGAGAACATTTTGGGTGAAGACCACGATGGTGTGTAGTATGATGCCACTATAAAACATTTATCAATTCTTTGGTGTTGTTTTTCTGGTGTCAGGGTCTAAATCCAGCAACTCAGTTGATCAGAGAACATCAACCCAGCGACGAGTACAGCAAGGCAGAGGGAATTGCGAACATGCTGAGCCAGGCCATCACCACACAGCACCTTCTCTATGCCAGCCTGGGCTCTGCTGAATACATGGAGTTTGTCCTGAAAAATCCCTTTAACGTGCCTCAGACCATCACCATTCACATCGACGACTCTGAGCTCAGGTGAGACTCTCCAGACCGTTAGGAGGGAGTGGTAACTAACTTTATCTACAACTTTATTAGTTTATTTTTGAAAGACCTAGTCTTCCTTTAGAAAAAAATAAAAACAAAGGTTTTCTTAAAGAAATTAAAACATTTTATGGCCGCAGTGTGATACTTCTAGAGTGCCTCAAAGTAACAAGTGTGTGGTGTGAGCTATCAATACATAACTTTATGTGCTTAAATATTTATCCGGAAATTACTTAAAGCGCTCTGTTTTTCCACATTTTATGTTATAGTTTTGCACACAGATACCCCATTATGACAATGTGGAATAATTGTTTGAGTATTTTGAAAGTTTATGAAAAATAAAAAATCGGTAACATCATTGGGGATCTTGCCGTCTTTATAGTTCAATGCCACCAGAAAACTCAAGAGATCAGTTTTGTTGTACCTGTTTTCACCCATACATTTTTTTTGTTTTAATGTTTTCTTGTTTTTAACAAGAAACCTGTTGAACTTTTCCTCACAGATATATTTTTAGTAAACTCGTTTATGACGGATTCATCCTTGCGTCGTCTTTACCCGCCTGCATTTCAAAGTTGGTATTAACCCGTTTACTGTGACATGTTGAGCCACTTTTTTTTATAGCCACACACAACTTTTATTTGTTGCTCTCAAGACTTCTTAATTTATTAATTTGTAAACACGGTGCTGTGCTTGCTTAGTATGTGTTGCCTCTTTTAAACTGGAAGGATGTTGTAAATTTATTGGTGGCTCTCCAATCTAACACACTAGGTGTGAACATGTGTTTTTTGTGCCGTATGTGTTTTCTGTTGTTAGATCGTAACAAGCCGTGCTCCTACGGTAAGCTGTGTTCACACTTTGTGAATGTGTTTCCATTTATGATGTTAAAGCTCATGAGCCTATTTGTGCTCCGTGTTGTGGAATAATGTATCCTCACACCTCACACACTCCAGTGTAGCAGACTGAGAAGTTGGCTCTTAATTGACAACTAAACAATTCAACCATTTTAAAATTTCACTACTCTTGTTATTATGCTACAAGTTAGTACATAAAGTTAGGGCAGCTAAACTTTGTCTAGACACTTTACAAGTCAAAGAGGTCCAGTTCATATCAAATTATATGCAATCCACTTCAGTCCAGAATAAGTTTAAATCTAACCAGAAAAAGGCACAGAAGCAGTGGGCCCGGTGAGCTGTCTGTAATGGAGACGGTGAAAAAATGCATAAATGGACAGGAAAACTTAAGCCACTCTGGCTGTAGGTTTTATCAAAAAGGAATTTTTTTAAACATGGTTTTGAAAACAGATTTGCAGTTTCTTCAATGAACAGCTGCAGACATACTCAAACGTTATAGCGAAGTTATAAACACTTTCCATTTGTGAAGTAATGTTTTGGAACTAACGGCGACCCACAATCAACACTTCTACGATGATTACATCTTTATTTAGGAGCCAAACATTTATTACTCAGAATGGCATTAACAGTGGTACTTTTCGGTCGTGTCATCTGTTCTTCTCTCCTCCTCTGTTTGAATTAATACATTTTCTGGCATGTTTTGTGTTATCAGACTCGGTGATAATGAACATTTTGGATTTAAAATTGAACACCTGTAGGATTCCAGTAATTTGGGACTCTCGAGAGTTTTTTTTTCCCTTAAACTTCAAGTTTACATGCTAAAGAACGTCCATCTTTGTACCAGTACACTTTCTTTTTGGTTTGTTTTTACTTTGTGCCTCTGGGCCGTACTTGTCATGAAGCTATGAACTGTGGGCAATTCCCTGAGGCAAAGTCTGCCGAAACGCAGACTCTCTGAAAATGTTACACCAGGGCTCAAAACGTCTCGGAGAGAGTCCCGATGGAGCTGACAATTTGACAGTGGGTCCTCACAGTATTAGCTGGAACCAGCTTCATACTTTCTACGTGAGCACCACAAATAAATATGCATGCATATTTATTTGGACTATTCCTGAATAGTCCAAATAGAGGCTGATTATTTGGAGGTACATTTCATGTGTTTACGTCAACAATGACAAAGGAGATAATTTCAGTTTACAAGAACGTTTCTATATGGCATCATTCGTCAACTTTTTTGCTCATTATTCACAGACACTTAATAGGCTCTCAGACAATGAAGATTCTTTCGCCTTCAGAAACACAAACATGTCCTTGACACAGATGCATCTGTAATCCTGGCAAGATGCCAAATAACCCCTTTAATCCAAACACAGCAGCCATTATTACTGATGTTTGCGCTTGATTCCTTCTCCGTCTCCATGCCGTGCCCGTTTCTTTTCATTTAGCATCATAGTTAATCCCCGCCTTCACAGAGTCTTTTGTTTTGGATTCCGATCATGCCTGAGCTTTGGATTAACATATATCAGGTTGATCAACAAAGGCAGCGGCACACCATGGATAAATCATTATGGCATTAGCCCGGCCACTGGGCCTCCTCTAATTGAGAGTCATCAATCCCACTATCTGTCCTCTTACTGGCTTAGCACCCTCTTTGTTTATTTATTTCTTGACAAGGCAGTGTGACAATTTGTGCCAAATGCTTTGACCTTTACCAAGTGGTGGAATGCGTGAATGAAGAAGGAAACTTTTGCATTATTGGACATGTGTCTTTTGCAGCATCTGGGTTTCATTAGTGAAACTCGTAGTTCCCTAAGTGCACTATATGTTTTATGACCTTATGATATTTAAGCAACTCTCCTGCATGTTGAGCTTCAATGTGTCTTGGGTCATCCTTCCCTACATGGAAGAGATTAAATGCAGGAATTCAAATAATGATTTCATTTAATTCTGTTTTTTGAGACTTGATAAAACCAGGAATTTTTTAGTTATGAATTTATTGATTTTTTTTTTTTTTACTCTTTCAAATAAAAAATGTTGGAAAGATTTTAGTTTCAGTGACTCACTTGGCTTTGAGTTGTGCAATAAACCCTAAGTTGAAGAACTTATTCACATTCTTTAAACCAACTAAAAAGTTTATTTTCTACTTGTTAAAACCTTATGCAGATATGTTGAATAATTCAGACACAATCACTGACAAAAATCTCAAGTACCTTGAGAATGCGAGCAGATTAGGACACGTAACCATAGGTTACAGATAGTTATGGACCAGTCACCGTTAGAGGTTATGATAACGTTAATAAAATTGTGTAAAAAGTGACCGTCTCATTGAGTTACCTGACTGCAACAACCTGAAACTGTGGTCATTATAATCACGATCATGACAGTACTATTAAATCCTTGTTTCTTGTCCATCTGTATGAATTCACATCAGTCAAGTCATCAGTCAGAAAATGCATCATGAAGAAGAAGAAAGCATGTATAAATGCATCCGACTTAAAGTTGCAGGACGAGCCAAACGATGGTATAAAATATGCAATTCATTGCCCATAAAATGCTGTAATTACTGACAGTTGTGTAACCACAGGTTTATCTGCTGATCATTTTAAAGTCTATCAAATTTGAAAATATGTTGGTTAGTCTTTGTGACACCCAATACTAATTTAGAAAAAACAATTCCAGTCCCCAAACATTTATTATAGAAAAGCAACTCACTTAGCTTTTTTTATAAGTACTACTCAAATTAATTAAACAGCATATACAATTAAGATGTTTAACCCTCCTGTGGTCTTAGCGCATCGCTCAGGAGAAGCACAGCAAATGTCACAGACAGGGTGAAGCAGCTGGTTGTCCGGTCACACCATCAATTTCCAAAACCACACACACACACAAAAAAAACTTGTAAAATTGCACACAAAATTGCACATAGGGTCGGTCCGACCCCGCCGGACTGCGCACAGTGTTAAAGGCTTGTGGGGTTTAAATGATCTCATCTCTGAAGACCGCTGGAGGGTGAAAAGCTTTGAGCAGCACAGGACTTGTTTAAGATATGGTGAAAGGAGAGTTGTTTTTTTAGCAGATTTATGCGCCTATTGCACCCACATACAAAACGATTTTATTTATTTTTTTATGGAGCAAAATTGTCCATAAAGATGCATGAAGGTTACATGTGCCAAATCCTTGCAAACAGATGTATTATCATGCCCATTCCTGGCCTGCATTTAAAGCTTTTTACATCGTAATCAGATTATTCATTTTTTCCCACTCAGTGTAAAATTGCTTATCAAGGAGAACATGGGGTGACACATGTGATATTTACAGGTTTATTGTGTAGTCCAAATTCCAGATCAACATGCCAAATGCATACAGCAGCATTTCCAACCTCTTCTTGATATATTTAACATGAATATTGTGTTCTGTCAAAAATACATACTGTTGGACGAGGTTACTCCAAAAACAAGAAAGATGGGTCTAACAAAGCCGATAAAGTTTGAATAATAAACCAAGTCAATGATGGCCAACTCTTACCGATCTTACACAATTTCAGGCAAAAAGACCTCATTGTGAAGTCCACTGTAATCCTTTCATCCATATTTCATCTGTTTTCTTCTCCATCTTAGCGGGGAAGTAAAACTGTCTATAATATCTGTGTTGGACTACACGAGCAGCAGCTTGGTCAAAACACAAAGTTGCTCTGCTGTCGCTTCCTCATCAATATTTCAGCCGATGTTTGACACGTAGGTTTCTTGAGAACCTGGGGCGAGCTTTGGGTCGGGTCTTTGTTCTACAAAAACAAACTAGAAACAAGGCTGACCCTACCTCTCAATTCCAGCATCAGTCTTTGAAGACAGAGTACTTAGCGAAAGGCTAAGCTAGCTCTAGCTTTGATGTCAGCAGTTGTTTTCAAGCCCAGAGGCTCCTCTGGATGGACACGTTTGCTACCTGTTGCCATTTATTTTGTTGGGAATTTTGCACTTTGCCTGACCGAGCCCTGTGTGCTGGAGGAGTGATGGCCAGCAGATTGTGTGTTTCCTCCCAGCTGTGCTGGCTTGCTCCCATAATTCTTTTCTTTTTTTTCCTATGCTGTTTTCAGCTCTGCATTTCGGTCGTCTTATTCTTCGGTTTTTGGTTTCTCTTACTTTACTGTTTTTACTTTTATTTAATAATTAATCAGCCAACAGTTTGCAATAAAAGCTCACAGGTGAAACAAACACCCATAAAAACCTCTTTGTTGTCTATGCCAAGGGCAAAATGTTTTATTCAAACCGCACTGTGGGAATATCCAGATACATTTCACAGAACTGACTGTAGCATATTTTGCCTAAAGTTGGCAATGATGGAGTTCTAAAAAATTTAAAAACTCCTAGTCTCCTATTGAGAAGAAATTCCCCCCTCCACTCCCATGGTTTCAAACCTTTGAAGTCTAAAGCAACCGTTCCCTGAATGCATTTGTGTGTGAAAATTTTTGCATATAAAGAGAAAAAGAGGAGGAGAGATAAGACATTTCGTCTGTTGGAATGGGTTATTGCGTTCTGGTCGTTATTCCCTGGAAATCCATTTATTAGGGGACCCAACTGGGGCAATTTCTGTCCTCTTCACACCTTTTCCATACACACTGTCAATAATTTAAGGCAAATAAGTGTGGTGGAAGTGTAGCTGCTTGGTTCAGGAGTTTAGTGAAAGTGTACTTCTGGCTGTTCAGTAGAATGTGTGCCGGTTAGACTTCAGATTTAAGATTTCCCTTTATTTTTTAAGATCTTGTCTCACCAGAAGTCTTTATTCATCAGTAGCTTGACAAGAAGATTGGCAGAGAGAGAAGGGGATGACATGCAGCATGCTGAGGTCGAGAATTGAATCGTAGAGGACATTAGAGGTGCACTTGCTCTACCAGCGAGGCACACAACAGCTCCCGTTTAAGATTTTCTTCATGGCTTTTAAAAATACAGAGTTGTACATTAATAACAAGCCTCCCAACTCATAACTATATATGAAATGGTTGGTTACCTTCATTTCAGGAGATTATGTACTATAAAAATAATGACTAATTTTATTAAATGTGCCTTTCTTACACAAAGACACATTACAAACATAAACTTCAGTTTATTTTGTTTGGATTGTATGTGACAAAGCAACACACAGAGGTGTGTAATCATGAAGTAGGAGGAGCACTAGATGTTTTTTCAGAGATAGTTTTTTTGCAAATCAAATTTTGAAAAATGTGTAGTTTATATTCAGGCCTCCTGAAACCACGCACACTGTAGAAAAACATTTTTGCCGCAATAAAAGCTGCAGGTTTATTTGGGTATTTCTCTGCTAGCTTCTGTTGAAGAAACGAAACATGATGCGGCCGTCATGTTTCAAACAACATCCCCATGTTTCACAGTGTTATTTAGGGGTTATGCAAAGTGTGTTTTCTTACACAAGGTCTGCCAAAAATATCTAAAACTTAAAAGTTTGGTTTCATGTATCATTTTTATTTTCCATTCCATTTAGGTACTTAGGTCTACTTGTTGCTGGATTTAGTTGCTGGTTTTTTTTACTATAAACCTAATAGTGTTTATTACTGATTTTAAGAAGGTTCTAATTTGTTGACATTTTACAGACTAGACTATATGCCTGAATAAAGACATTTATTGGTGTTCTGGTTTTCTTTTTGAATTATGTTTTAGATTTTATGTATCTTTACAATCAGCTTTGACCTTTTTTGTGGAAACATAAAAAAATATGTTCAAAGACTCTTCCAGTTCGTTATACTTTTTATTTGAGCACTGAATGTTTAAGTACTTATTTAGTTTCATGTGAATGACATCTAACTATTCTTTTTAAAATGTTTAATTTGGTTTCTGATTTGTGTCCATTCCATCAGATCAGTTTGTCACGAAGAAAACATTTTACGATCATTTCTGAACAAAACCAGTTTGAACCAAACATTGTGCATATTAAATTCAAAATAAAACAATCTTACAAGACTGTTTTTCAGATGTCTTGAAATGCGTAGTAATATATGACAGTTATCTCACAACAGATTTGAAATTTTAATCTGATGCAAGTTTTGTCAAATTTGCAGAGGCTTCGATTTACAGTTTCTAGTGCAGCTAAGTGATATATTTTAATCTTATCTTCCACAGCAACTTGCTTCTTAAAAAAAAAAAGTGAAAAACAAAGTGAGTCATGATCCTTAACCGCTGTTGGGCTTGCATGAAAGCAAGATGGTTCTTTAATACATGATCATGGATTTTCTTACAAATTTATATTGAATTTATGACAAATCTTCAGATATGTTCTCTTAAATGTGATGTACCCATCTTGGTACTTTTTGGAGTTTCTCTCGAAGTTGAAGCATATGTTGCTTTCTTCAGTACCAGGATTTGGTCGTTCTACAGAAACAGAAATCAGATTTTCTTTTGGGGGGGTGGTGTCTCTTCTGCTCTACCACACGGTTTCCATTTTGATCGCATAACAAGTCGCATTGTGATCTTGAATGGCTTAAAAAAATATGTAAATCTTGCTTTGATCACATTTCTGTCCTTTAATCTTTTCATCCAGTGTCATCACTGACACAGAGGAGTGGCGTTACTTCAAAGCAATAACGAAAACCTCTACCCCGCTGGAGGAGAACATGTTTCACGTGGAAGAAGCAGCTCCTGGTCCCAGGGTTTATCTCCGGCCTAAAGAAAGTGTCCACATTCCCCTGAAGTACCAGAGCTTCCTTTGCAACCACACCATATCTGTCCAGGTGAAGTTCAGATCAGAGGGTGACTTTGAATGAACTGTTGTTGTGATTTCTCTTTTTTTCCTCACCGTCTTTATTGTTTTACAATATAACATTTAAACATATTTTATTTCTATTTTTTTTTTAACTGTAGGAAACAAACTTCATTCTACCATATGAGAAAACTCAAAGGAACTTCTGAACACACTAGTTTCTTTTTTGTTTGCTTTGTTAATACTGATTCAAGTACATTTACATCTTTTGAAATATATTGGTCGTGAGCTCATCAAATATGTGTCTCAACTGCGAAGAAACCGTGCAAATAAAATGTGGAGCGAGGCTAAGACTTGAGGAAAATGTCACCGCACCTCAGTGTTTAGTAATCACAGCTGATCTATTTAAAGGACTCTCCGGCTTTTTCATTGTATTTCTTGTCACAAGTTTGGTTCAAAACAAGTGTCACTTACGTCAGATGTTGTTTAATCCTCAGTGGATTGCTGGTGGCTTGAAGCCCTTCGTTTGTTGTCTGTTGTTACCATTTACAGTTTTCTTGCCAGGGTTTGTAAGTGTATTTCCTGAGAATAAATTAGTGTTTATATGTAGATGCTCAGTTTTGATAACTCTGTGTGTTTTTATCGAATCCTTACAGGGACCAAGCTTCCTGCCTACAGGCAAAGGTTCCCAGATGGCCAAGAAGACGCTGTCCAACATTATTAATGCCAAAATTATCAAGGTACACAGTGTCCCATTACGCCTTGTACAATATTCTATGGAACTAGTTTTATCTCCAGCTGCAGATTTCTAGTTATCTCGGATGTGCTTGTGTTTTATCCTTCGAAAAACCTTTTATCTGAAACCTTTAATGTAAAGATACATCTTAGGCTTCAAAATGAAACCACATACCCATCTGTTACATAATGTCTTAATATGTTAGACATGGCAAAAGAGGATAAAGACACCTAATCTCAAACTACTGAATAGATTTTTGGATCTGAAGCTTTTATGAGTTAACTTTAAGCTCCATCATAAAGTTCACAGTCTTGTATGCACACAAACCCACAGACAACTCCCTGAGGCATGCCAGGATAGCATTTCTTACCTTCTCACTTTTTACACTCATGTCACTAAAAAAGGAAGTGAAAACTATTAACTAGCCAAAGAAGACAAAAGAGTAAAAATGTGTGATTAAAATAACTTCTCTTTATTAGCCTCTAATCGATTTATCTATTAGTCTCGAGATCCTAGGACTTGGCATCCACGTATGTGGACAAGACATTTTGGGTTGTCTAGTCCACAATGCACAATGCCTGATGTCCACACGTGAGGCCGTTATACTGCCACGTAGTGGTAGAGTAGAGCACATTGCAGATTAGAGTCAAGATGGCTGATAACACACCTCAAAATTTACATGGCAGCTTTTGACCCAAACTTTGCTCTGGTAAAAAATCTTATAAAATTTTATGGCTGATTTTTTTCGGATATTTATAAAAGTGTTCAGTGTTTGTTGTTGTAAAATTGTAAAAGTTAGTATCTGTAGAGATTTACCATGCTGCTAAACATGACGTACACATATGCGGACAGAAGGATTTAGTGTCATTAGTTTTGTTGTTGATGTCCACAAATGTGGGCAATGGGAGTTAGTTTTGTAGAAAATGTTTTTGTGTTATCGTAAATAATAAACACAAAACGTGAGAATGAAATTCAGATTTAAAAGGGTCTTAAAAGGCGTCAAATTTGATTTGGTGAAGCCTGCAGAAATCCTGTACTATTCCATTCTAGCTTTGACTCCGCTCTGTGTCTATGTCCTGATCCAGGATCACGCTTCATATAACTCCATCTGGTGTTGACACCTGCTTTTGAGTCCCTGCTGAAGAAAAGCATGACACCACCACTGCCATGTTTCATGGTGGAAATGGGTGTTAAGGGTGTTTGTTTTCATCCACATGGAGTCCTTGCATGTTTATCTTTGGTCTCATATTAACAGAGCCACAGCTGCTAACAAGATGTTGCAATGTTTCTGATGATCCGATACAAACAGAGAACTGAGCCATGTATCTGCAGAATGGAGCTTTGATCCTTTACAAACAGCGTCTTCAAATATCCTCATCAACCTGCGTTACAACATGATCCTCCTGGTGTTCATTTGCAGTATTTTGATTTGATCACATTACACAAGGTTGATAAATATGTGCCAGTCTGCCAAGTATTTTGTGCACCACTCCCGCCCCCAGCCCCTTCCTCCAGTTTGTGTATTTTCTGAGTCGGTCAGCACTGCAAGTCGGAGCAGGCAAACAAACAAAGAAGAAGAAAAAAATCATGTCAACAGGTCAAAGAGGTCAGGTCTGGATCAAATCTGTATCCCGCTAAAACTGACAAGTCCCAACAGCAGAGCTGTCAGTATGCCAGCTCTGGCCCCGCTGTCAGTCAGCATACATCGGCAGATATAGGCCACAACTGCAGGTCAGCATGTCGCCGCAAAGCCGATACTCCCACGGTTTGGACAGCTGCTCTGCGTTCAGCAAGCAAATTGTTTGAGGTTAGCTTCCAGAACTGGAAATGTTCACGTGTCAGACTGCTGGGGATACCTTTGTATTGTAGCAAAGTACAGATTGAAAGCGTTGCTTTAAGTTTATTTTTTTAAATCGCTTTTCAACATTTCAATGTTGTGAACATTGAATTAGAAAACTGAATAATTTAAAAGTAATTATTTCTACATCTTTCTGAGTTCTGTACACAAAAAGCATAAACATAAGGAGAGTAGCTAAGGTACAGTTTAGCAGAAAAGCTCTTCTTGACCTGTGCCAAGATCTTGCATTGTAATTAGCTTTTTACAGCTGTCTTTCTCACCAGTGATGCAACTTTCAATAAGCTGCCTAAAAGCCTCGTAAGTGGAGTCCCAATTTGGGATCCATCAGCTCCTCTAAGAAGCTCCTTAGCCTTCGGGAAATTCACCTAATTGATGTTCTGAAAGGGAGAGAAGGTTATCAAAGGATCCCCCTTTTCAGATTGTTGTCTCCGCAGTTTGTAATTTAATTAGGAACTTGAGTAAAGGGAGAGGTCAAGTCGAGGCTTCAGACACCAAGAAAAATGTGCAAGAAAACCTCCAAGTCTAACTTGAACCTTAAATTGACTGCAAAAACAAAACTCGGAGAGCTTTAACAGACTCTGGAGAGGTGTTGTACTGACCTCCGTGGATGAGTCATAAGAATCAGACACGTTCCTGACACTGTTCAGGGTTGCTTTGGTATGACTTTTATTTGCCTGTTTAGAGTGCTGGGGAAAATCGCATCGCATCCCAGTTTTTCTTCTTCTTATTATTGTCTCTACCCAAATTTAACTTCAAACAATGTTGTATTTGTAGTCCTCATTAGAAATAATGCAACCTTATAGATTTTTTTTTTTCTTTCTATAATGAAACAATTAAGTGTTGTGGGCGTAAGTTTGTTGACTACTTTGTTTGAAAAAAACACTTTATTTATTGAGGCATGAAATATAATTAAGTTGATCAAGTTAAGTTAAACTTTCTTTAAGTTGACAATTCCAAACTCAAAGTGCCATTTGTCTATCTCACAAGTTGAAAACACATTTAACAGAGAAGATTTGCTGATCCCTAGTTGTTCTGGCTCTCGCTTCAGGAATCCAGTTTGGTCCTTTGGATATAAAGTCTAAGAACCCTGTTACAAACAGTCTGTGATATAAAACAGACCGTTTATAATGATATAAGTGATTAAACTATAACATAAACACATCCTGATTAATGCACATGCTGTTGGCTACTTTATCCAGCAGTCTTCAAAGCATTCTCCAGTGGTCATTGGAGATTTAAATAATTAGACACAACTAATTGGTATTCTAGTTGACACGATTCTTAATGTGTTATTGTAACACATGTGGAGAGGCAAAGATTCCCAGGTTGTTGATTCCTTAGGAAATGGTTGTGATATCTATAGTATTCTTTTATGCCAGTTCATAAAAATAAGGAATTGGTGGATTAATTTTTCTAAACATCTGAGGCCCAGTTTGGTTAAGGATCTCATAATTAAACAAGCTGGTGGACCTGAAGCCATTTGTCTCTAATTCTTGTCCATTGCTCACATCCTCCTCCTGCAGCGTTGCCTGGCAGTCACTGTACACACATGTATGTATGTGGAGCCATCAACCACACTCGTATTACTAAAAGCGTCATTGCAGGATGAAAATCTTTTTCTAGGTGAATTTTTACTCGTATTGATCTACCAATAAATAAATGTACGTATGTGATCTGCAAATGTAAGGAGGCGCGGTTTCCTTCAGGTTGGTAAACAGCTTGTTGTTTTGGAACAGTTTGTTTTGGAACCGATGACGACTCAGCAGGCGAGAAGTGAAGACATTATCTTGTTTTTACTGTATAATATTGTTCAAGTGAGTGAACTTTCAATCTTTCAAGTGGATTTCCTGTTTTAACTGGATAAGCTTCTCAGGGCGTTCCACCTACCTCTTGATGAAATCTGAGTTTACAATGATTTTATGAATGAACAAAGACATCCCCCACTTCTGCATTGTTTTTCCGGAATAGTGTGTGACATCCTTTTAAGTGATGCACCTAAGACGCATAAAAAATTAAAGGTTGATGCTCTCCAACTCACGACCTGCTTAGTTTTCCCTGTTTTCACAAGAACACGTGATATTTGACAATGCAGCCGAGAGAACTGAACGTGTAAGGATTATTTTACATCTATTTGTGTATATATAAATGGAGGCGTATTGAAGGAGGAGTCTGATATTCCCTCATGCACCTGCTGATTCCACAATGATCAAAATATTCAGACATTGTGCTTGAATCCATGTGTACGAACAATTGCATGCATGTTTTTCTGTCCATGTGCAGTAGAGGTGGGCATTTATTATATTGTTTATTGTGAAACAATGTCTTATAAAAGTTTTAATTTATTGTAGTCACAATAATTTTATTAATGGTAAATAAAAAAGAACCTGATAGTATGATTGGAAATGTAATTTTTGCTTTTTTTTCTCCATTGTTTGTTCTATGAGAAAATCAATAATATATTCGAAAATATGAATGAATTCAGTTGATGTGTGCAGATTAGTGATATAAATCACACTTTTTAAAGTAAGCGCTTTTCAGAATAAGCCTGCTTCAAATGGGAATGTTTATCAAGATTTATGTTTGTGGTGCTGTGAATGCTGTGCTTTGCAGTCACAACCATACAGTAAAATATCAGTTATAGTGTTTTGTTAATAACTTTGGCGTACTTAAGAATTTAGTAGAAAATCCATGCAACTCTTTGTACGTGATTTGCCAGGTTTGCACACATTCAAGGTTACTGAAATGCTGTAAATTTTCCTTACTATTATGCTGTATTTATTACGCATGCTTATTGTTATTATAAGCGATAGACGTCTATATACAATTTACGTGAAAGATTCATTTAGAATTACCGCTCGTCCTCTTTTCCACAGAGAGCAGCCCTTCATTAGTCATTTTATGTAGAAAATTCAATTTGACTTCAAGCCTGCAGTGCATCCCACTGATATTCCACCTCTTCCCTCTACAGGTTACATTCAGAGCAGAAGACTGCAAGCCGATGGCCATCTGCCAGGTCAACGTGGAGCCAACGCCCCACGTTGTGGACCAGACTTTCCGACTTTACCACCCTGAACTTTGTTTCCTTAAAAAGGCCATCCGCCTGCCGCCGTGGCAAGGCTCAACAGGTTGCTAGGCTTCTTTCAGACAACCTCCTGTCATCGATCTTTCCCCATAAGCCACAACGCTCCTTTGTGCTGCACTGAATATATATATAATAGATCTACAGGAGATAAATGTGTTTTTCTTAATTTCAGTCACAGAGGAATTTCATTTGCATTATAGCGGTACCTGGGGAACCAAGGCAGGGGATGGAAATGATAAGATTGAAAAGTCCATGATGATAATCTAATTCCTGGGACGTGTTCTTATAAATGCTGATTAGATGCACCATCTAACTGTGGACTTTTCTTGTAAGCATTAACATTTTATTTGTTTTCCTTGTTTGTGTGTCAACCAGCTGAAGACCCAAATTCCTGCTCTGATATTTCTGTGCACTGCAGTGACCCTAATATCGTCTGCCAGACGAGGATGATGGTGAGACATCATTACTTTCCTGCATGTTTCTGTTCTGACCACAAGTAACCCACAGTAGCCTTTGCAGATTGCTACACTAGTGATTAAAGAGGTAGAAAGCATTTTCTTACAATTCCCCAGGCATGAGTTTTCATCCACCGCCATACTGGAGACACACATGTCATTGCTTTCTTAGTCATTTTACGTCTCCAGTTTAACATGTTTTTCTTAATTGCTATTCTTGTTTAGGTTCCTGGAGAGCCTCAGGATGTGTACTTAAAAGTACCAGGGAGTCCCAGTCCACACATAAAGATGTTCTTTGTCATGGTTTTCACGTATGTATTGTTTGCTGCCCACGCAGGTTGTATACGGTGAATACAAACACAGCTTAGCCTGAAGGAGTGTCCATTTTTAACTAATTGAAATGTTGATATAGGCTTGAACAAGTTTTTTTCTCTAAGCGAGTGGTACCTCTTTGTGAGAGAGTGGACCTGAATGGTGGATATTACAGAATCCATAATCTGTTCTACACTGAACCTCAATAAGACATATAATGTCTTGCAAAAGTATTGAACATTTGTTTTGCATTTTCTCACATGAAAGCCACACACTTTGATGTATATTATTAGGTTTTTTGTTGTGTTGTTTGAGAAGGAAGAAATGGTTTTAAATACAGTATTTATTTCTCCTTGACCTGTCCCTTTTTGCTCACTATGCTGGTTATTTATTAATGTTTCCTTATAAACTTCTGAGGATTTCAGAGAACAGCTGACATTCTCTGCTGTTCACACATTCAGTGTCTTCTGAAAGCAATTGATTGCACTTTCATTTAGGAGTAACTAATTAGTCCTTGCATGGCGTTTTTTTTTCAAAGCTTAATTAAAAAAGAAAATGTGTTCCATTTTCACCACTTCAGAATTATGTGCTATTTCATGTTGGTTGCAACAAAAACATTTAAAGAAATATAAATTGTTAAAAATTGAAGGCATGTGGATGCAACTGCCAGGCATTCAGAGATTAGATCCTATTTTTTCCAAAATGGTGTAACCAATGATACAGAGTGTAGATGCCATTTTAAATGTAGAGGCATCATTTTGCACAGGAGCTACCAGCAGTTGTTCACAAACTTGCAGACAGTTTTTATTTCACTCCTTAAGAGTGGCTCAGCTGGTAAAGCAAGCTAGTGGCAAAGTCCCCGACATTTCCTTTCTATGCGCAGAAGTGTCCTTGGGAAAGACACTGAACCCCGAGTTGGTCCTAATGGCAGGTGCACCCTTCTCATGCCAGCTTTTTCATCTGGCTCTGTGACTTTGTGAGAAAAAGAGGGAAAAGAGTGCCAATAAGTATAAATCCCTTGAAACACTTTAAGCCACTACTTAAACTAAGTGCTTTTCATTTTCCATCAAAGCTGTACATATAGCTGAATGGAGAACGGCAGTATTCACAATATATGTCATGTCTAAGACATCAAATATTAAAGTTATTATCCTCTGCTTTCAGTAGTTAACACTGTGGTGTGAGTTTGGAACAATTAAAAGAAAGTGTGACTGGAAAACCTCAAATGCTCTTCTATGTGTGCATCTGTTCGCCATTTGGAGATATCACTTCATTTCATCAGCAGCTCCAAATGTTACTGATGTTCCACCAGCCCTTGAAAACTCACACTGCCTTATTTCTATTGCAAATATCCCCAAAGGCTCCTCGAGTGCTGAGCAGAACCGAGTAGGTGACTACATTGCCTCCCACTCTCACAGCCAGCTACGGCTCCTGAGACATTGTTCCCTTTATCTTAGCTCTGATTGGCGATGATGTTTGTGCTTATTAAAATGCTCGCAGAGCTGTTGATCAGCTCTTATGATTTCCAACCTCAAGCTTCACCTGCTGCATCTCCGGGGGAGCCTTAATTGTTCTCGACCGTGTGTTTCTCGTTTTTTTTTCTTTGTTGACAGTGACAAGTGGAAGGCGGCGCCCTCTCAGATCTGGCAGGTTTACGTGCATTTTCTGGAGCGGGTGGACGTCAGCTGCGTGACTGGTCAGAGAACCTGTCAGTCACTGGTTCTGAGGGGGAAACAGGCCGTTCGCAAGATTAAATGTTTCCTGTCACACCCTAAAGAAATTGAGGTAGACTGTTTTTAATTTGTAAAGAAGTAAAGTGAATTTATTTTGTGTCTTGATTTGAGCTGATATAACAAAGCATGTTGTGAGTGACTTGGCTTCTATTTACCCAAACTAAGTGTTAAATTGACAGTAAATTAATAAATTAGAAAATCGTAAATAGAGATTCTGATATTCAGTTATGTGATTTGACGCATTCAATGCATATTATACAGACTCAAGGAGTTTTTAATTCAATATTTAGTGTAGTTCTTATCTTAGTGTTGCAACTAATTACAAAAAAAATACATAATCACTGTCAGCATTCAGTTGTATTATTATTTCTCATTTTAATATTTGCATAATAGGCCCCAAAGTGGTAATTTTGTGCTTATATTAACATCATATGAAAGAGCCGCTAAATCTGTATCGACGGCTGAAACTGGGGAGGCTGGTAAAACCGCAAAGGACTTCAGAGCATGACTGCAGCGTAAAAAGGACTGGTGCTCTGAAACCTTTAACTTTATTGGTGTGTAAATGTTTGTAAAGTGGTCTAAGAGCTGTAAAAGCTAGCAATAAACTCCCTCCACAGCAAGCTTTTCTGCCATGAAAAACATTAATTATTCATGAGCAAAGGCATATTCATGTTTGTACATGAAAGATTGAGAAAAGTCACACAAGATGATTTCAATAAAGTAGTAGTTTCTTATTTTAGTCCAAGAAAGCCCTGAAATTTGATGGTAAAATGTTTTAAGCTGTTTTTAACAGCTCTGATTAGACATTAGCACCATTGGCATCTCTAGCATCTACATATTTTTTTGAACTGTAAATGTTTCTACCTTGTGTCAACATTCTCCTGACGTGTTCAAACCTTATGTGGCAGACAGAAGTTAAACATTCAAAACAGTAAAATTAAGCCACTTCCTGTTTTGGGGTTTGCTTTGCTGTTGCTGTTTAACTGAGATTCTTACTGTCACACTTACAAATAACATTTGCCATTATACATTTTTTTTACATGGACTAAATAACAAAAATCTGTCTTGTATTTAATTTTGACTCGTTGACTTTAAAATAACTCCAAAGAAGGAGATATTTTAAAACATATTGGGTAAAAGTCAGCCATGTCTGGATCAGCGACTTCAGCTTGATATCTGGTCCAAGAATGACGATGTCTGCATCTTATCTGATACAGATATTGGAGCAGATTGTCCCCATCTCTTGTCTTGTGTATCATCAGGGCTCTATTTAGTATCCAAACTTTCCATGAGCTTTCTAACCTTGATGTGTGTCTCCATCATGTTTTGTTGCCAATTGGCGATCTGGTGCATACATAATATCTCCCTCTCTGCTCCAGTGGATGGCAACAGCTCAATTATTGGGTGCTCATGTTGCTCCTGCCATTATTGGCTGCATCATCCTGTCTGGAGAAGGTTAGTTGCTCTGGCTTTGCCATGTGCCAATTACTTGTCGAATAGGTTTTTTGTTCCCTTGGGTCTAATTTAGGAGTCATCTAATTAGCTTAGGATGTGACTTTTTGGACAAATTATCCAAAGCGCATTCATTTAAAACCACTAGAAATAGAATTTTTCATTCTGGAGAATGATTTTACTCTGTCCCCTGATATTTTTTTAAACAAAATAGAGCACATTTTTTGGACTATTTGACATTAAATGACTGTCACAACTTGAATCCTAAAATAGTTAGAAAATAATATGCTCACTTGCTGAAGTTAATGCGCTCACTTCAGCATTTTTATTCAATAATTGTTGGGCAAGATAAGTAGCTGAATCAATTTCTACACTATCAGTGTAAAATTATTTCACACAATGCATGTTGAAAAAGATGACAATGAAGGATTAGAGTCTGCAGTTACAGCAATTCAATACGCCATCTTAAAAGGATAGTAGATCATTTTTGAAGTGATTTGCTGTTAAAAGGTTGTAAAGTTACAGTCGCACCTGCAGCAGATAATTTTCATGGCATTTTATTTGTAAACTGAGAATAGTTGGAGGCTAAAGCTATAGTTCCTATAAAAACTACACATAATTCTTGGATATTTTACCCTTTTTGTTGCATTTTCAAACTGTTCATGAGTGACAAAATTAGTATTTTTTTTATATGAAAGTAAAAACTGATTTATACAGAAATAACAATTAAAAAGACATTTAACATAAAATAACAGGTATTCACTCCCTTCAAGTCAGTACTCACCTGGATGCTGCAGTTTTACTCAATTTTTCTTTGCAAAACTGTTCAAGCTATCAGGCTGAAACTTTTCAAGCACCGCCATAAATTCTCTGTTGTTTTGAAGTCGGGGCTTTGACTGGGCCACTCCGGAACCTCCGCCTTGTTGTCTTCAAACCATTTATATGTAGCTTTAAACAGATTCATCAAATTGCTGCCCTGCTGGAAAACAAATGTTTCCAAGGCTGTAAGCTCACATGGGGATAGAAAAAAGTTGTCCTCCAGAATTTCCCGATATTTTGCTGCATTTATATTAGCTTCTACCTTTACAAGCCTTCCAGGGCAGACAGCCAAGAAGCACCATGATGCTGCCACCACCATGCTTCACAGTGGGAATGTGCAGTGTTTGGTGTCAGACATACCGTCTCGTCTGATGGGCAAAAAAACTTAATTTTGGTCTCATCAGACTAAAAGCCTTTCTTCCACTTACTAACTTAAGTCTCCCACATGCTAAACTCTAGTCAAGCCTTGAGCTGTGTTTTCTCCAACAGTAGCTTTCTCATTGTGACTTTAAAATAAAGCTTGAATGTGAGCACATTGCACGTTTCTCTGTAGGTCATTCCAAGCAAAAAGGCTCTCGGCTTAGATTTGTTACCGAGACATTGTGTCTCAATTGCTTGAGACACAGTCACTGCCCCCATCTGATCTCCATTCCTCTCATTGTGAGACTTCAACCACCAGTTGACTGACAGCAAATGGTTCTTCTGTCATTTTTTCTCAAAAAGCCACATTTTGTTGATTGTGACTGATTTGTAAAAGCAACACAAACATCTAAGAGGATGAGAACTTTTTACAGATAATGTACTAGCAAGTCTGAGAGAGGCAAAGACGGAAGCTGTGGCCTAAAACAACTCTAATCTTAAATATCACAGCAGTTTGTACAAACACTATTTTACATATCTTTAAGCTGTCACTATATTTGCATTGGACAGTCATTTACAGTGAAGCTGGTAATTATCTACATGAAAAAAAGAAGGAGGAGACTATGTGCCACCAATGGTCTTCCTTTGTGAAACATGTGGTTTTCTCTGGTGGAGAAAATGCAAATCATTCCAGACAGTATTACAATAGCATTACAGCGTTTTTTTGTGTGTGTTTTTTTTCACATTGACTTACTTCTCTATACTTTTCTGTATACCTTCCATTCTTTGTGTTGAAAACTGTTGAGATCCCTGTTGGCATACTACCTTATACCTCCATTTTGTAGCAATCATTGGGATCTGGATAATTGTGAATTCTACTACCAGCAAGATATTAACTGTTTCTACCCTTATAACAGAATCTCAAGTCAAAAATAATTAAGTAAGTCTCTTCTTACTACTTCTCCCACAGAAAGCACTACAGCCACTGGTCGATGGGAGACCTTGGAGATAGAAAACAACATTTAGCAAGAGTTGAGTTTGATTTCAAGTTGCAATAAACTAAATATACTTGTGGAAGATTGGCTCAGCAGTTATTAGGAAAAGTGGAAAACACAGTCACTAAAACATGCACAGAAAAAGACCTCTGGTGGAGAGTTATTTTACATTTTTTCAATTGGATCCAGTGCAAACTCAGTTAGTGGACCCATAATTATGGGACTGCATTTAATTATATAAACTGTGATTTGCGACAATGTACCTTGGAGAACAAAGTGTTGTGTCCTTTCTGCCACCTGCTCTTGTAAGCTATTCTGTCACACTGCATGTTATCCAAAGAACATTTTGCACACAAGCACCACTGGACCAACATTTCAGGTATTATGAGTTCTTTGCGCTTAGATGCATTGCTAAAAAGAAAATCTGAAAATGTCACAGGGACCTCTAATTTCTGGATATCTTTCATCTTTATGTTTGCTGTCTGTGTCTCTGTGTTGATTGGGCAAAGCCAGCTGAAACCTTACTTATCAAATGAGAAGCTGCAAGGGATTTTTTTTTTCTTTTTTGTTCCTACTGCACATCCAAAAATTATTTTCTGCTAATTGTTCTTCGAGCAGCACAAAGCAGCATGGAGCGGAGGAATAACAGCGGTCTCCTTTGCAATAACCCCTCTGTTCAGATTCAAGTCATTACCAAGACTGAAGTGTGCACTGAGAGGGTGTGTCATTTCAATGTAGGTTTGTCTGTGTTTTTGCAATGATGTCAGATCTAAAAAAAAAAAGAAAAAAGACTTGGTTATATGAACACATAGCAATGTGTTCTGTGCACAGCATATTGCCCTTTATTTTCAATAGATGTTTTCTTCTTCATATCTGATAGCTGGAGCAGCCAGACTGTGCTTCTCAGTCAGAGTTATTTCATAATACTCACCCATATTCAAAGAAGGGGATGATGGACTGTCACGGTTTTCCTGTGCGCTTCACTGTACGACCCAAACATGTTTACCCTGTAGAAATAGGGTACCGTCTGAGAAAGTGACAGATGTATTTTTCAAAGAGTTCATCGTATGCATCAGTGGCAGCTTTGATCTGGCTCTCAGCAGGTTTGGCTGACGGAGGAATGCACTGAAGGAGTCTTACAAAACAGGATAAAGCTCAGCTTCAGAGAATAGTTTTGCTTTTCTCTGAGCAGATTGAAAAACAGCTGCACAGTAGAGCTCAATCTCACATCCTTGTGTATGTCACTTTTTCCCTCCTCTGCCGTCTCTGGATTCATTGTCTGTTCCCTTCTCTTTACCTTTTTCGCCACATCTTACTTTTCTCTGGCCGCACTCTCAGTAAACCGGGCACCTTCTTTATTTCTCTCCGACTCTTTTAAACTCCCCGTCTTATGAACCCCGTCCCTTTCCACCCCTCGCCTTTGTCCTGTCACACTCTTTCTGTCACTTGTTCAATGGCTCTGCTCACGTTCATTGTGCCATCGCCGTTCTCATAACCTAATCACCAGCATCTCATCACCTTGCTGCCAGGTCCAATCAACCTTTCCCGCCCTCACCTCCTCTGCAGGTGGACCCGGCCGGTGTGTTTGTTTTGCCTCCCGCCGCTGTGCAGGAGCTCCAGCTGAGGGTTCAGCCATGGCAGGCTGGCAGTCGCTTCCTGTATGTGAACGCTGTGGACATGGATCAGAAAAGGCTGTTCGCCGCCTGGCTCCTGTGTCTCAGTGTCCACCATCCTGTCCTGTCAAAGGTGAGAGGATTGTTCTCTGAACTTCTCTGAAAAGAAATTCTGTCTAGGTTTTTTTTCTTTTTTTGAGAAATGTTGAAGACCGAAATTGTTGTTGGTCAAATGTGACAGCTAATCATCAAAATAACAAGAAATAAAGGCTTGAAATAATGTACTTTACTCTATGTGTAATGGGGGGTTAGGGTACAGTACTGGTTAAACCAGTTATATACATTGTTCTTTCTAAGATGGGTGACCATTTTTTTGTACATTTTCACAATATTAAAAACATTTTTAAAGCCTGGCTGCTATGCAGCGGGGGGATGGGCTTCTCTCTGCTTCTATTCCAGTGTAAGTTTTGTTTGCGTTTAATTATCTTAACTTTATATTCCATATATGCGTTCAACATTGTCATCCATTTACTTTGACACCACTGATGTCTGCACATCCTTAAAATGCCTTAAATTAGTGTATAAAGTAAAGGTCTTAAAATGTCTTAAATTCATTTAAAAATCTTAGTTGGTCTTTAACTTGTTAATCATAATTCTTACTATTTACTGTAGTTTTTTCTCATTGTGCTTTGAGTTTCATGCAAACATCTTCATTGCATTCTGAGACTCAAGGCAGTGGACACTAGCAATCTGCTAATATAGCTACGATAGCTTGCAAGCTATTTTTTTTTAAATGTTTTAATGTCATGAATAAGTGAAAATTTATCGGCAGCTGGCTGGATCATTTTTTTGTCAATGACCGACTTCTGCTGCCAACACAGACAAGGCTGAGTAGAAAAACTTTTCCACTGGAACTGTGGCTGTGAAGAGCGATATGCGATATGAGAAGCAGAAAGCAAGATTCAGAGTTTTTGCTACAGTTGATTGTAATGCAGCAAGTTCCCCCAACCATCCCTTATAGTTACAGTTTAATTTCATTTAATAGAATTCAAGATAGCATTTTATTTAAAAAGTCGTAAGTTTGATTTGGTGAAACCTTCAGATATGCTGTTAGTTTTCTTTCCTATTTTCTCAGATATTAAATTAATGCCAAAAAGTCATTTCCAGATTTTTTTTGGTAACCCGTGAACCATGTTTTGACTTTTGATTGTAAGAAAGAAATTGATTGTAAGTTAGAAAGTTGCTCTTTCTTCTTCATTTCAAATGTACATTTAGGAACTTAAATTATTTCTTGTGCAGCTCACATTTTTCCAATGGTTACTGCTGTTCCTTGTGTTTTTTTTATCTTGATTTTGACACTATAGCTAACCATACTTTGCAAAACAAGTCAGTGACAAGCAAGTGTGCCATAAACCGTTTGCGTGTGTGTGTGTGCAGGCATTCGAAGTGTCCGTCCCAGCTGGTAATGGGCGTGGCAGCTCCAGAAAAATTACCTACACCAACCCTTACACCAGCACACGGATGTTCTTCCTCCGCTCCGACCATCCCGACCTGCTCCAGTTCAGAGAGGATAAGTTCCAGGTGAGATAAGGCAGGAGGCATTACAGTTCTCTCCGCTTCATTAAGACTCAAATCAATACTTTGATTAACGCCTTGACCAAAGTTTGTCAGGTGTCCTCCACAGATGGTTTCTCTAGATTATAGGATTAATCTTGTTAACACGGTGAATAATTTCTGTGTTGCTGATGATCCGTGACATGCGTGCGCAGAAAGTGAAACATCAATCCTTTTTCCCCCACCAGACGTCAAGCCATTAAGTTTTGTGACAAACTATTGATTAATATAAACTGTAATAGAGGTGAGTCTGAGCCGTAGAAAAACTAAAAGTGATGGTTTATTGGAGCCTCGACCTGGAATCACCTTTTTACTCACGAAGTGGCTCTCGTTCAACACTGTCAATTGTATTTTATCTATCTGCACAAAATTAATCTTGTTAAAACCTTGAGAAAGATCTAACAAACATATTGATTATTCATAAAAGAATAATGCTTTAAACACTCACTGCTAAATAAATAAAACAGCAGCCCCCACATCTATTGACACCGTGGGAAATATGTGTAATCAGCCTTAAAGTAAATGAATCTTTTGTTGCAGAAGTGGTAATATCACTGCTGGTAAAATGAGGAATCCAAGCTTTGATTTGAGTATATTGATTTAGTAAGGAGGGGGAAATTGATTATAAAAACCTAATAGTTTTCTCCAGTTCTCCAGCGCCGCACTTTTTGGAATTTTCACAATTTTATTCTTTTCAAAAGGACTGCACTTAATCTTCCCCTAAAACGTTTTTAGAAAGTTAACGCCAACACATTGGTGGATCTTTTTGTATTTGCACAATCTTTCCAGAAAAGTTAACCCAGTGTCCTGGATCCTTGAGGAGACGACGTCTCTTTGTCTTTATTTTACCACAGATTTTTTTTAAACATGACTTAGACCTGATAACTGAGATGGCTTTGAACGGAGGTTCATTTTGTGTCTGATAAATCACTTCTGTTAATTCTGTTGGGTACTTGTTTTTATAGGCAGAATAATAACACTTTTTCTTGGTTTAATGCAACAGGCGACAATACTTTTATTTGAAACATTGATAAGGTTCTTAGTTGCTTCAAAAGTGCAGAATGCTCATAGTATGACAAGATTATTCCCCATAGCTAACAGTATGGTGAATTTTTTAACTTTTGTTCCAGTGAAAGTAGAAATTGGCAAACAATCATAGGTCTACGTTTGTAGTGGAGGACAAGAACAGATTGTCTGTGGTCAAAACTACCAATAGGTTTTTATATTTTATCTAATGGTTGTTATATATTCTTGTTGTGAAACTATTATATCATCTTTTGTTGCACTTTTTACCAGTAAGCTTTTTTTTTCCCCCGTCACTTACCAACCTCACTCTTTTTGTCCTCTTTCAGTTTCAATTGATTCAAACTTTTAAAATGTGTAGCCATTTTGACATGAAGATCATCTTACATCTGTACTACTTGAATGATATGTTGTGATATCGTTTTCATTTTGTAGAGTGACATTTCACATCAAAGTATATTTTTAAATGCTCTGGTCTACTTAAAATGTGAAGTATAAAATGTTGTATGAATATTAGTAGTAGACACCCTTATACTTGTTACACATCTTTAAAAGGAATGCCATTAAACTCAGAGTCTTGCAGATATGTACACAGGGGTGAAAGTAGTTTTAAATTCTTGGGGGTACTATGACAAAAATATATATATATATATATATATATATATATATATATATATTCTTTGTGTGCTTTGAAGTTTCTGTGCTAATTAATTTTTTTGTGAAGCGATAAAAGCTGGGTAGCTCTTGAACTGCTACAAAATAAAGCTGTATTTCATTCAGCCCACTGGCTGCAATGTTGACACCTTGAGATGCTATGAGACCTAAATTCTGAACACCATGGCATAGAGTGGATCCCAGTTTTCCATGTCTGGCATATAACCATTTATTTTAGCTTTTAAACTGGTTATATTGATCCTGTGTCCAGATAGAGGGATAATCAGTAGCCCAGCATCATGACCTGTTTGTTCTGAAGATCCTGCAGCTTCCACTTCTCTTCCTAACATGGCGCCTCCTCACCCTGACTCTCATACTGACAGGAGGAAATACAGAGCTCTGTTAGGTTAAAGCTCATCTTCTGAAGTTGGGATATTTTTCCTCCAACAAGTTCCAGAGGAATCACCTCAAACCAGATGTTGGACTGGATTTTATTTCACTGTCATTTGTGAATGTTAGAGCCTCAACAGTGGAGCTATAAAGGTTGAAAAAGGTTATCATTTTGGAGAATCATAAACATAAATATTTCCACTAAATAAGAGGCAAAAATCAAAATTGTTTAATAAAGGACAAGCCTCTCAGACTCTGAGCCCGACAGCACCAAACTATTTTTTTAATATTAGACAATTAATTTAATTTCACATAATTATCGTGGTAGAAGCCATTTGTTTGTTAAATACCTAATGAGACATATTTACCGTGTTTGATATTTGTTGTAAGTGATGTATTCTCACAAAGAACGAGGTAATTAGTCCAAGTTTGTCATTTATTGAACGTTCAAAAACTACAGCGGCTGTGATGAGCCAAGACAAAGGAAAACAAAGGTAAAACAACCCGAACAGGTGATCAACTCTAAACCACTCGCACACTTTTACTCTCCGTCTCTCTCTCATTTAAGCACAACCGTTGCCATGGCAACCTCCTGCGCTCCACAAGTTAAAAATATAACATTCAGTCCGTTACGATATCAGGTTTGCAGGCTTGATATTTATTTTGCGATCATTAATAAGCCTCATGAACACAGCGGTGGTTGATTGGTTAATTTTAAACTCCTGGTCTGCTAGTTATTTTGGTAATGGAACCGAAACGCACAGAATTACGCAACACCTTGTTTAAACAATAATTACTGAGATTATTATTGTTGTTGGGTCATTAATTTGAACATGATTTGTTGATTTTTTTTGTTGTTCTTTCATAAAGTTACGAACGTTTTAAGCGAGTCAGAGGAGGACGTGCTGCTCTCAGCCTCCTGGCGGCGTTCAGTTTGTCACCTAATGCCAAGATCGACTCAAAACCTTCCGCGATCGACATATTGCACTGCTGCTCTAGCAAAGCACGAAGAGTTCAGAAATAATATGAAATGAGAATAAATGTATTCATTAACTGATTAAGTCTTGTTTTAGATTGTTCATGAAAAACTAATCAGTCACGGCTGATTAGTGGGTGCTCTCACAACTGCACAGTGAACCCATTCATGTTTTACAGAAGACAGCCGCTCCCCTCTCTTGCAGGGTACTGCGTACCCCCGCTAAATCTTTTAGGGTTACGCAGTACCCTGCCATACCCCCTTACTTATACCACTGTATGTTCATATGTCTTTGGCAGTGAATAAGATTGCATTTATTTCAACACATTTGTTGTTTGGGCCTCAGCTGCAACGATTGTTGCGCTTGTTTGTTTTCAGATCAGATGGAGGGGAATATTACAAAGCAGTTCTTTATGTTGCTTTGTTGCTGATTTCCTGCTGATTTATTCCCTCATCAAAATAAAAAAAACATTTAGGTTGCTGCCGTCATTTCCTTATCATTTGCTTAGGTTTGACAAAATAGCAAAACAAGCGAGACAAACACAATATGTGAGACGCAATAGGAGTCAGTTTGCACATAAACATTGAAGGAGTCTTGCTGTGTTTGGCCCGAAGACGGTGCATCATTATAAATGAGGTGGGCAGAGTGAAAAGCAGCCTCTGTTTTTCCCACCTTCCTGGTGAATCTCCAGGTGTCTCATGAAGGATCTGCTGTCCCTGTTGCCTCGAGCAAGCGAGAAGGTTGTCTTTTCTGTTTTATATAACAGCCTCAGAAAAACGATAAATCACATAAAGGCTTAAGGAAAGTAATTGCTCTGTAAATTTCACGTTTTGATTATTTTATGTTCTTTCCCCTGATGTTATGTAAATGAAAAACGGATAATGGCTGATAGAAATACCGTGAGAATATAAACAAAAAGATTAAATTATGACCTTGTGGGCTATGAACCCCAACAACAAAAACATCAGCACTTTCTCCCTTTAATTAGTGAGAACAATGAAAATTGCAGGCTGTGTGGACAAAACTGGTAATTTATACAAAAAGAGGTGAGGACGGCAGTGTCAGGAAGTTACAACAACAAAGGAGCGATACTACTTTGTATCTCCTCTCCTATTTATTTTCATTGTTCATGAAATTAAGTAGAAAAACTGTTGGAAAAAGCAGTTCAGCTGTTTTTTGTAATAGAAACTGCTAATTTAATGACTGTACATAAAGCTGTGTTTGTGCAGCATCATGTCCCATTTAACACATTTTTAAATCTTATTCTGAGCTTTTATATAAACTGATATTTTTGTGTTACTATTTCATTCAAGACGATGGTCTCATTTCAGTATATAACATGCAGCCTGTATATTCTGGCCAGTTTTTCTTATTGGGCTCTCTGGGTCTTATTTGCTTTACAGTGTTGGTAAATTCACAGCCACAGATTCATGGCATCGAGCTCAAAGCTTCTGTCATTATTGAACACAGATATACTGGAACAGACCTCTGTAATAATATAAACAGAGTAGTATGAAACCAATTGGAATGCCTCATTATAAAGAGAGAACTCACAAGCCAAACCAGTGTGCTCATTTACAAGCTTTTCTTTTGTTAAGGCAAGAAAAAAAAAACAGCAAAAACTGTACATACATAATTCTGGTTTGAAGTTTACACACTGTACATCCAGCATTAATATTATATTGTTAGGATTTCAGAAACTCAGTTGAACATTTTTTTTTTTTTTTGACTCAATAATTGGGTTCACTAGTCTCAATTTATTGTGGCTTTTCTCTTCATGCTGTGTCAAAACTATACACACTACAAACACAACCTCCAAGCAATTTCTGTATAAATGTCCCATGTAGATAACCCATGTGCTTTTTGTGTGGACACCTTTTTTTTTTTTCTTTCTTTTCTCCTGATCCAAGTCATCTTGACGTTTTCCAATATGGAGTCCTAATCTGACAGTTAAACTTTAATAAAATCAATATAATATGTATGCACAAAGCCTCAGTAGCTTTAAAGTGCAGTAGCATAACACTACGTTTCATCAGTGTTGCCTTTTGCTCACCGGCGTTTATAAATGCTGCAGGTTCTCTACCTGACAGTGACAGTGACAGGCGTCTCAGCTGGTGTTTGAGGAGGATAACTTTCCAACATGAGATTAGCTTTGTTAAGAAAGCAGCTACAGCCTTCTGAGAGCGCTTTACCTAACAAGGCCATCAATTTTTCATTTGTTTCTGTAGATCTGTCTGACTCGACACATACGGATCGGTTTTTGCTGAAGAGCTTATCTGATGTGACTTGTTTATTGTTTGAGTTGTAACACATTTGAATTCAGTTCCAGTTGAGCGATGTAGCGATGATAAACGGTGAAGTACACTGAATCTGATCGGATGATTCAAATTGATTCAGGACATCAACATATACTGACCTATTCAATAAATCAGAATATTGCTGGCAAGCCCACTTATTTCAGGAACTTTATCACTAAGTTAAATATTACATAGACGAATCAGACACAGATGGGTTTTTGGAAGCCATTACTGTTTAATTATGATTTTCCACTTACAAAAAACATGACATGTAAAATTAGAATATTAAACCCATAAAAATACATTTTATATCACAGAAATGTGAGTTGATGGAAAAATATGTTTAATATCTGCTTAAAGGTTGTTATCTTTAAAAGGTACTTTTAATCTGACCAACTTGCCTTATCTGCAATCATATTTTATTGAATGTGATTACATGCAGACTTATTGACACAGAGCTTATATTGTTTAAAACAAAAAAAGAACTGGACAGTAAAGGGGATGTGTTTGCTTTGTTCACTGTGTTCAGATTGGCGGTGGAGAGAGTTACACGATCGGATTGCGATTCGCTCCCAGCCAGAGTTCGGGCTCGGCGGAGATCCTGGTTTACGTCAACAACTCTGAGGAGAAAACCGAGGAAACGTTCTGCGTCAAAGTCAACTATTCTTGAGCATCGGTCTGAAAATGCTGCTTGTATTTGAGTAATATTTTATCACTCAATCTAGTTTTATAAAACATTTGTTGATGGCTATTTTTTTTTTTGTATTACTTGTGTGATTTTGTACACTTGAGTACTGCGGCCGTACTAATACCAAATGAAAAAATTTAATAAAATCACAAGAATAAAATTATTATCTTATGAGAGTAAACTCGTACAAGTATAAAGTCATAATATTATGAGAATTAAGTAGAAATACAAGAATAAAATTGTACTACTAGGAGAATGTTCATAATTTTACTTATGTCTTATTTAACCTTTATTTCAACATTTTAACTTTATCCTTGTACAACTTTATTCACGTAATATCATGACTTTATTCTTGTCATTTTATTCTTATTTTCTTAGCATAGCCCTAATTATCTGTTGCAGTTTTGTACTTTGTAAATAATAAATGTAAACCGTTGACTCAATTAGTTTGTTTCTAACACAACAAAATATTAACCCTAGCATAAACCTAGACAGCACAATGCTCACAGTTTCCTGTAGCGGCTGAGGCCGATTCCCTGTTCCCATCCACGGAAATGTCCAGCAAATGTTTGACAGTTTAAACCAGCCGAATGTAACATCAGGGTGAAAGCAGTAACATTTCATTCGCTCTAATTACCCAGTGAGCCCACTTGAATGCCACTTGACGGTTGGGTTTTCATCTAAGACAAGCCGGCGCTTCGACCTTCACGTCTCCCCACTTTTTAAACAACTTATTCTCATCACCGGTGTTATTAGAAACCCTGCCGTAATGAGGTATGATTTTATTTAGCAAGGCGCACATCTCTACACAGCGCCCTCATTAACACAAGCACCCTTTTAAGCCCTCCACGCTCTCCCGCTGCTTGCTGCGCTCTGTGTTTCCCTGTTTGAGGAGCTGGGAGACAGAAAGAGAAGGCCATGCATATTGTGTTATATAACTCAGAGTTACACAATTCCTCCTCCTCCTCACCGCCGCCGCCCCCCACGCTCTCCCTCCCCTGCTCGCTTTCAGTCTCATTAGAATGCAGGCTGCAAAATGAGCCTCGGCACAGCAGCAGCAGAGACAAATAAAACAAAGACAGTCACTAAGCCGGGTTCATCGTATAGATGCCTTATTGTCTTTAGATGTTTCGTGTCAACGTGAAAGTAGCCAGATAAAGTTTTGTTTACTTTGTCGTCTACACTTTGGAGCATTCTGACGCAATGTTCACAACGTTCTGGCCAGTTGTGCTCATCTTCATATAAAGTCTTAATGCTTTATGTGCAGGTTGTTTACTGCCCCTGTTCACGACGTTCCTGACGTGAATCACTTCTCGTATAACCCGATTTCAGAAAAACGTTCTGCTTCTCAATATGTGTAAATTAAATCAGCTTCCTTTAAGATGCATGCAAAAAAGAAATGCACTTTCTCTTAGTCCTATTCTTGGGCAAATGTAATAAAACTCAAAATCTCTAGAGGGTCACATATATGGACCCTTCAACATAACAGTTGTGTACTTCAATATTATTCTATCATTGACATCAACGCAGTTTTTATTAGTGTAGTACCAAATTACATCAATGTACAAAGATGTTAAAAAAATTACATTTTAAGAAGTATTTATCGAATGCAGACAGCTATTTATTAATATTTTAAGTGTATTTTGGGGTTTTGTTAGTAAGTACATTCTGGCACAACCAGCCCTTTGAGAACATTAATGATCTTGATGTGGTTTAACATGAAAATGAGTTTGACGCCTCATCAAATATCAGCACATGACACATTTTAAAACCTGTGTTTGGCAGGTTTTGAAACGACATACGTTTAACCTAAAGTACTCAAAATCTCTAACAGATTCAGCAGTCATCATTTATTAAACATTCATCAAATGGAAAAAAATGTGTCTGAATAATTGAGTTCATCTTTGTGTACATTTCATAAGCTGAGAGCCAGATGTTTATCTCATGTTTACAGTTTAGCTCTTGAGATTTCCAAAAGGCTGCCATCTTCTCCTAACCCAGAATGTTCCCAACCACAGACATGCAGAACACAGGTAGATGCATTTCACTACAGTGAAAATGGCAACCTCTGCGTTTAATTTTACTTTACAGCATCATCTGCCTTACAGAAGACAGGTGTGTGCAAGTCTTCTACATGGCGAAATTGCTAAGTGGAAAAGGAATGGGGGGGTTTGTGTTTCTGCCTGTCTGGATACTGTTCATAACATCTGCATCACTGAAACTGAGGTTTTGTCTGACAAAGGACTGTCAAATTATCATATTGTAAGTCTTGTTCCACTGCTTCTGTGTACAGGAGATTTTCAGCTCCCCGCCTTCCCATCTCGGTTGAGTAACCCACAGCATCTCTTGATGGGGGAATGTAATGATGTTTTGTCCAGGCTGCACTCTGCCTTGTGTGAAGCTCTTGCCTGTTGTGGTTGGAACGTGTGGACTTTGCAGCAGTCCTGAGTGGGAGCCGAACGGTTGTTCTCCCAGCGAGGGGCAGAGTTGTTCTGACACCTTATTAGCGGTGCCAGTCCAGTTGTTGTCGGTTCCTCCTGAAGAAGCGCTGACATCCACCACAACGGCTCTCATCGTCTGCTCGCCTTGTTAGGGCGGTTAGACGGGACCCGTCCAGCTGTCCGTCGGAGAGGCGGCCTGGATATTTGCTTCCCGATGTCGGGGCTGATTAGAGGAAATCCACGACTACACGTCGTAATCTGTGTTTACGATTTTTGTATGCAGCGGTGCCCAACCAGAGCCTCGTGAGTGGGTACACATCTCACACAGCAACATCTCAGTGTATCAAAGCGCTTCGCAACTGAAGGAATATGCAACCTAGCAACCAGCCCTCCTCCTCGTGTACAGTATGCCGCTGGTTTGGATTGTCAACGCGGCTGAGAGGAGGCTTTATTAATGCTGCTGTGGAACACTTGAAACTTGAAGGACACATCGCAGCTCGTAAGGAGTTCTGACATTTTTGTCACCGACAAGTTTGAAGGAACATTCACAGCTCCGACGAAGTGTGAGAAGGAGCTGTTAATAAACTGCAATTCATTTACCTTGTTACCCGTCTCAGCAGGATCCTCTCTATCAGCCACGACTGATCTGGATGAGGCGGCGCCGCTGTTCCTGTCACTTTATTTAGCATCAAAATTGATCTCAGTAGATGGCAGCCTTACACACACACAGAGAAGATTCACATTTCTTATCTAACCATCTATCCTCTGAGACAGTAAAAAATTAAAAAGGGAGGAATTATTTATATTCTGATATTATCACAACAGAGAAGTATAAGCAATAATCTTCTTACCTCTGTTCTGTCCTTCATTTTGTTTCCTCCATGAATACAAGGTTGTTGTTTTTTTGTTTTGTTTTTTTTAACCTAGGACTAGGTTTGCACTTTATGCCTCTGGTGATTCTTGTTCTGCGTTTTTTTTGGGATCACACAGATTGTCAAATCAACTTTTGATATCAAATAAAGATCACCTGAGTAAACACGAAATGCAAACGTTTTCATTTTTTTTACTTATTAGATTAAATTGCTCCAGTTGAAAAATGTTTGAATCCTATTCAATAATTAATTTACCTTTGATTCACAACATATTTATTTCTGCCAATCAAGAAATCACTTCAGTGACAACATGAAGTAGACTACTGTATATAAAAACAAACACATCGTTTCCTAATCTCAGGTACATCCATCACTGAATAGGAAGCAAGTAATTGACATTTACACCACAAGACTGAAATGACATTGAAATGAATTCATTTAAACTTTTAACTGTGTAGTTACATACAAATGAATGCCACATTTTTCAGATTTTTAAGAACATTTTAAATCCATTTATCCTTCACTATTCCTGTAACAATTATGCACATGATAAAGGAAGAGAGGCTTGAAGGATATCAGGAGTTTAAGGCACTCCAATTATTGCCTTGAGCTTTACATCCATCACATATCCAACACGATAACATATAAAGAAGTCTGTTTGCATGCAAGTACGATTTAACTTTTTGGCTCGTTTATGAAATGCTTAAGGTATTTGCAAATGACGAAACCCAGTGACCCTAAATGTCCAGATTTTACCACAAAATTACAAAACAATTTAAATGTTAGATTTTTAAAATCAAATTCTTCCCTAGTGCGTGGGGGGGCGAGGACTACCAGAAACTGCACCCGTTTGGATTATTGATTCACTCTGACCGCAGAGTTTGTGATGATTTGTATTACATGTTTACTTTGTATTTTCATACTAATGAAGTGACTTTAAAAAAAAAACATATCTGTTTTCGCTTTGTTTAAACACTTTGTGTGTTTGTTTTTGCTGTTTTAACATCTGTAACCTTTATCACCTACAAAACGATGTCCAGCTGAGGAACATGGCACTTTAAGGTAACCCACTGAATTTAACCATAAATCCCAGATGAGGTGTTTTAATCAATTTTGTCGCTACTGCAGATACATTTTCAGAGCTAATACAGTAAAATCACTCAACCGGTATGTCATGCTGTGGCCTTTTTTGTGGTTCCACCACATTATTTCATCCTGCTCTGATGTTTGGTCCATGTAAGCAACCTCCTTCATTTATGTTTCATCTACGTCAAGCAAAATATCTGACTTGCTCTTGGCTTTGATGTATCAAATGAAACTCCTACATCTGATGCATCAGTGAAACTGACAGCTCATTGAGCTGGTTCAGGGTTTGCTGTTGCAGCGGAGCAAACGCCACGCTGAAAATACAAACCGGTCGTTCACAGCCGAGTACTCTACAACAACTGGGAGGGATTTACATTCCAGTACAATCATGACGCCCGATACATCAGTGTCAGTCACACATATTGATGTTGGCACAGTAAGCAGCAAACTTTAAACACCATTAGATGGAAGCAGATGCTTTTGAAGCTGCACTTTTGGCTGAACTTTTTTAGGGGGAGGAGTGGCTGCTGCTGCAGCGCCTCCTGCTGCGACAGTGCAGTGGGTCTCATGGAGGGCAGTGGAAAATGAATTTTCTTCACACAGTGCATTTGTGGGCAGGCTGCTCACTGCCCAGTGGGTTCAGGGGTCCGTCTCTGCAGACATTAGAGGTCTCCATTATGTGAAAACCATTAAAACTGCTCCTCAGGGTGCGTCAATATCCTATTGAAATTGTGGTAATAATTTATCTTTCTATATTTCTATTCTCACTCCACAATGAAGGAATGACCTAAAATAGTGGATTTCATCTTTGTGTTCAGAGTAAAATTGTAATGCAAGGACATGAAAGGATTGATTGTCTTCAATCTTGGATTGAAGACAAGGAAATATTCTTAGGAATGTTGTAAAACTCCAGCCTCAAAAATGTCCTAGTGGTAATTATATGAACCTGTAAATCATCGTTATATTTGCATTGGAGAGCTGATGATTATTTACCCAGTAAACAGAGGAAGGAGAATGTATGGCACTAAAATTCTTCCTGGGTTTGAACACATCTGTAACAAAACATGAAAGCCATGTCCGATCACATTACCCGCTCCACAGAGTGAGAGTGAAACTGAAACGTAAAAATCAATGACCTTTCTAACCCTTCCTTCTTCCTCTCTTATTAACTTTGATCAAGGTTATAAACTAAGACTAATCTGAAAGTGCAAATTAACTCAAGTTGAAAAAGGAAAGGTTGAAGGAGGTGAGTAGGTCCGAAAGCTGTGGCAGAAAGATTGATTTCCCCCCCTCTGCCTTTAAGGCCGTAGTTCTGTTGGAGAGTAAGAACATCTATTACCAGCTGATTGCTTTGGATGCTGGAAAACATAATTCATGTGGCCATAAAATGTGGCCCATGTTATGATAAACCAATATAACTGTGGGGGCCAGCACGCCTTTAAAGATTTTATGACTGACACAATTATGCAAAGTGCATAATGATGAGGTTTTAAAGACGATGCGTATTTCGGCTGCAGAGGTTTAAATATGCACATCGCCGTACATCTATGCAGGAGTTCAGACACAGTTTGGTGCACTGCTGCGGCAGTAAGTCTGAAACGGGTAGAAAGACTTAGATTCATTAGATACTTTTGAGAGGAAAATATGCTCCTTGTAATATTACTTTTTGGGATTTGTAACATAAAAGATCAACAGCAACTGAGTTTTTGCAATTTTAATATCAGGGAATCTGAATTGTTAGAGCTCCTATTGGATAACATATTTTCTCCCAAATTCAGTCAATTTCTTTAATATGGGGACAAAGGTCTTGTTATAAGTGAAACACTTTTTCACCAATGTTAAGGAATTATTTACTTAAAACAAACTCCTACATGTTTCTGAAAAGTTATGTAAGTTATGTAAGTTTCGTCTTATTTCAAGTGCACCAGCTATTGATCTAGTTTTCGCTAGAAACTAGATCAATAGTTCTTTGTAAGATTTTATGACTTTGCAATGAAATTTCCACTTTTTAGACTGCATTCAGAATTTGATATCTTATTGGCACATAATTTGAAATTAATGCAAAGATTTAGCAGAAATTGATTCAGTTATAAAAAAAAATAAGTCCATTAAGTTTGTGGGAAAAAAAAATCTTACAGAAGATGTTTGTGTTTCAGCTCTTAACATATGTGCCCTGAACGAAGTCGAGCTCAGTAGGCAAAGACTAACAAGGACACAGCTATTTATAAAAATTCAACAGGAGTAAAGACTCAAAAAAAAATAAAAAATAGATGATCTACATTCATCAATTTACAGTCAAGTCGTGCCAATGTTTTTGACGAGAGCAGTATATTTTAATGATTTGCTGTGAAAGTAAAGGCAGCCAAGTCCACAAGTGACGACTTGACTGAAGCACAAATACACAGAAATTCAGATAGTGGCATAAATTTGCAGCTGAAATAAACCCCTGCCGTGACACATCCCATGTTTGCTCTTTTTGCGAAGTGTCACGAAGTAAATAAAACCCCTTGCAGACATTAAAAAACAAAAAAACAAGGCTTTCTTGTAATGGTAATGCACTGCTACTTTTTAGTTCATGAATTTTAAACATTTTAAATGTCAGACAATAATTGTTGCATGTACCAACGTGCGGCCTCCCTGCTGAGTCGCTGCTTGGTTACCCCATTTTGGCAAAAGGTCTCAGATAGAGCTCCCTCTGTTTTTTGTACATTTTCCGTCTCTCATTTTGTGGATTTCGTTAACTTCTGAAATATGCTTAGGCGCTCATTTTGCTTTGATACTTAATGAAGTCTTCCCGAAGCTAAAGTATTTATGTTTGTTTGTTGACTTTGTGCATTTAAAATGAGCTAGGCTAAAGTTAGCAGAATTCAACTTTTTCTCTGCATCCTTTGCCCCCCAACACTCTGTGCCAATCAAGAATAAGGTTTTTTGTGCCCATCTTATGTTTTTAAATCAAAGTTATTCATAGGTTTGAAAACTCAGTAGCTGTAACATTCAATAAAATAACACACCATTTTTCAGAAATGTAAAGTAAATGTGTCTCACTTGGCTCGTTTCCAAATACCAAAGTATCCATTGTTTTTGGAAAGAAAGACATATTTTGTTCCAGCTGGAGTTTCTGCGAGGTAGCGTTTGTTTCTGTAGATAATGACATACTTGACCTCATTGTCTGATATTTAATCAGAATAATTTGGTCAATAAGGTTTACCAGAATACTTTATACTTCCTATATTCCTCAATAATACAAAAAAATAAAAAATAAATATATATATATATATATTGCTCTCATTACAATCAATACAATCAATACATTGGATCTCTTTCCTCAAGCTTCTCTCACATTGGTTTGCTCAGTTTCGGCCCATTCTGCCAGTGAGACCTGCTATAATTGAGACAGGTTTGCAGGCTGCCTCACTCCCAGAAACGGCTCTACCTATAAATCAGGTCTTTTTGTAAAGGCCACTCTAAAGTATCGACTGTGTTGTCAATTAATCACTTTGTAACTAATTTGGCTGCTTGCTCTAAGATCACTATTTGTCCAGAAAATGGAATGTGTTTTTCAAACCATTTAAAAACCAAAAGTCTCTATTTTTGTCTGGTAATATGTTGTTTGATAATCCGAAGCAGGTAAGGGGTGAAAAATACCTAAAACAGAAGACATTTGTTAGGTAGCTAATAGTTCTGCACAGCGCTGTACACACAGAAAACCCCCAGGGAGAAACGTGGGCGTATTTATTCAAGGGACCGTCTGATGGAGGCTGGAGGTCTCGAGGACAAAACAGCAACACTGCAATTTTATTTTGTTTCTTAAACTTTCCACCCCGTTGAGTTCAGGTGTTTTGCATGCAGCAGTTAATTGAATTTAAGATGAATGCTGAAATCAGCCTGCAAGTCTTCTCATCCCTCGTGCCGCTGAAGCCAACCAGCAACTATGGATGGATTTGCAAAGCATCAGTTGTACAGATGCGTCCGCTCCACTGTCGGAAACCAGAGCGCACGTTAAGACGGAAAGACGTTTACAGGAAAGGCGAGGTTCTTTCAACCTTCCACTTTTCCTTGCTGGGAAGTATCCACATAACTCATCCGGTGGCATAATAATGTTTCCGCAGCTTTTACTGTGATGGCAGTTTCTGAGAGCCCATAAACAATCTAAACGATAAACGTAACCGTGTTTGATGGCAGCTGTGCAGGCGAATGAGATGCCTACAATTTGTTTGCTCAAACGTAAACGTTTATAGTGAGGGAAGTACTGTAAACAACTAGAAAAAAAATGTAAAAAATCCAGCAGGCTGAGGTTTAATACATTTGATACTTCCTTCTAGTGCGGGAACCACTATCACCACCACATTACAATTCTTCTTCCCCTGTTTTCCATTTCTCTTTAAGCATGTTTGGTGAACTGAAGACCCTGATTTGGGGTTTTCAGGTGCATATTTACTGATTTACCTGTTAGATGCTACTCTGCAGAAAAAAATAGTGATTTTCTTACTAAAGAAAGACATTGACATCAAACCTGAGGACATTTTGACCTGCCACACCTTGCCTAGTAAATAAAAAAATAATAATTCAAACCATCTATTAAAAGGTTCGTTAGTATTAACCCAGTAGTCCACACGTCACTGTGGCATGTATACCCAGAAAATCCCCGGCTGTGTCTTTACCTTCTTGTATTTAAAGTCAAAGTTGTCTGCGTCTCAGATATAAAAAGATCCATTTAGTCTTTCTTCACTCATATTTCTCATGATGAGCAACAACTGGAAGCTTCCTCTTAATCAAATTGCCTATAAAACAAACTAAATTACTGTTATTAACCTGCAGCTTCAATGTCAACTACAGAGGGGCCCTCCTGCTGACCTAAGTGCACTGCTTGGATATACTGTAAATATTCATGAGTTAGCAGCCGGTCTCTGAGAGATAAATTGGGTCTTCACCTGTGTGTCCACCTTATCAAGCTAAGGGTCAATGCTCAGGCAATTTCTTAGGGGAGAGAGGCAGAAGCCCGAACTCTTTCTCTATTAAAACTAACTCTCAATCAAAAGCTTTTGCCCCTTTCTGAATTTCTGGCTGTCTGTGAGGCCTGATTATAGAGAGAATTCAATCCTTCAAGTGTCTTTGCTGAGGCGGTCCTGCAGGACCTTCGGCTGTCAATAACAATCTGCTGTTGATGTGTTTGTCGGCCAAATGGGCTGGCTGTTTCTGCTTTTGTCAGAGATAATTCCACTCTGGGGATCAATCTACATCCTGCTCTTCCAAAGAAGGCCAGAGGAGCATTAATAGAAGGGGGCGAGATATGACATAATTGCAGCTTTTGAGTTCTGCATTAGTTAAACTTAAGAGAAGCTAGTCTTTTAAGTTTTTAAAAGTGACGTTCTGTCAAAGTTACCACCAGTAATCACTTCCTTGCCCGTCGCAGACATATATCATCTCAAAGGGCATTTGTAATCCAGCCACAGCCCTCATTTTACCCGACTTTGGTACTTGAAACAACTCAAACGAGAAGTGTGAAGAGACACTGGGTGCCACATGAAGGTGCAGTCCTAGTTTTCCCCAGTGCATTTCCTGATCCCTGATCCTCTTCTTCTCTTTACTTTTTTTTTCTGTGCAGGTACTATTGAATAAAGGACGCTTGAGCCACCAAAGCCTTTGTATTGGTCCTGCAGTTGGTAGTCTCTAAAAAGTGCATTTGGGCTGTAACTCATGTTATGGACTGATTTACATTAATTTCACTTAATTCTTTTGATTTAGTGATGCCATCTTACCTTTTTGTGTTGAATTAACTTTAAAGTTGCAAATTTAATTTAAAGTAATGTTTTACTTGAGTTTTATTTTGGGACATTTATAGCAAACTGCTGTGTAGGACATGTTCCGCATGTGAACGGCGTTCAAGTCGAACCTGAATTGGAACTGAATTTGATTCATCTGTTTTTCTGTCATTGTTTAGAAGTCTGGTTAATCAAAAGGTTTAAAACTGAATATTAGCACTTGGCCAAGTATTATTGCTCTTTAAGTTGTGTGCAATTTTATTTTCATAAGTTGTGAGTTTTGTACAACTTTTATTTGTTGTAGTTCACTAAATGTTATAGTTCACTAAAGCCAGTTTGGTTGTTTAAATTCATTTTACTGCCATTTAAACACCCCACTGTGCTCCGACAACCTATTGGCCCATTGATTTAATATATTTAATAATCTTCACTGCTCCAGCAACCAGTGGGTTGTGCTGTGTTACACGTACAACCTACATAAAGAGCCATTAGTCCTCGATGTAGCCGTCACAGGTTCGATTCCCTGCCTGATATTTGCCGGATGTCTCTTTTGTTCTTCACTTTTCTAACTACTCTCAATTAAAGTAAGTATAGTAAATTGGTTGCCATGGAGAATGTGATTTTTCAACAAATGGCTCAACAAAGTAATTAAACCATTTAGTTGTATTGCTAGTATTTTGAACCCAATTGCCTCTGACATAAAAACAAAGCGTTGCCATAATCAGTTAGTCTTATGGCTATCAAACTGAAATGTACTTTTGCACCGTTCCTTCCAGGGAGCTAGGCGTTAGCTTAGATCTTTTGAAACAGAAGGTGTTTTGCAGTGGCATCTCCTGTCAATCTTCCTGATTCTATTCTGGGATTATTCTGAGTAACTGAATCTCGCTTGAGGAAAACCAAACCAGCCTTTTCATTTTACCTTCTGTGTTTGTGCACAACTTAGGAATCGGGTAGTGTGCTTAGGAAGACACTACCTCGACTTTCTGAATATTAATTCTTCACACCCAGAGCCCTTGTTGAGGTCTTTTACACCGTTTGAACAACAAAGTCACATGTTAAGAAGTAGGGCAAGTGCACAGGGTGTGTCCTATCCAGCAACTTTTTAAATGGCACTCACGCCATTCTCGCACTTTGCTCTGTTAATGAAGACAAAAGTCAGAGTTTTATCTGTTTGCACAGTAGAGACTGCTGTTGCTGCCCTGACTCCACAGAGACTGTATGTCCCACTTCTAGACAGAAAGCCAAACATTATTATTCACCCCCCACCAGTCAGCCTCCAGTGCCTGTGGTCAATGGAGGTTTATCCACCCTTCAGAGGGAAAGTGATCAGATGTGTGTGGACAAGCTCACAGTTCATAAAACAGCAGGGTTCTCCACACTGGAATCACACAGACCATCTCCAGCTATCACAACGGTCTAATGCAGTTCATGTTTTCCTGTATTCATTTTTTTTTTCCAGATTAGGATGACATAAAAACACATTCACATGTACTCTCTCCGCACTATAAACATCTTCATTATTTCCTAACTTGGATTTAATGGAGGGTTTTAATGCCACATGGTCTAAATGCTAATTCAGGGGCTTTTTCAGATTAATGGAAAATCTGAGAGAAGGACATAAAAGCCAACTTCCTAAAGGGTTCTCCAGTGGTCTAATGTTCCGCCTCCATAAAGCTGAAGGACTCGCAAGAGACGGATTAAAACTGAATGGTCAGAATCAAAGTGGCAATATAGCAGCCATGTCCTCGTTTTGTTTGAAGGACCAGTGGATCTTCATTTCAAACTTAGCAGCATGTTTTAGGAAGTTTTAAGAAAATGAAAGAGCCTGAAAATGTCTGCTTCTGTTTCCTATCATTTTATTCTTAGCACAAAAAAAAAACAAATTTTTGACACACAATGTTTCATACATGGGAGTCCAGCTTTAAAAGCAGACAGAAAACCCACTGCGGACAACACAAGTGACTTTTTTTATATACATCAGCTGAGTGGGTGCTTAAACACACTTCCTGTCTGTCACCTTCTTGTTCTACAGTGGAAGTGACTTCAAGGACTTTTAAAATAAGTATGTTATGATTGCTAGGTGGGAGATTGTGTGATGTGTTCAGGACTCTTGTGTTTCTCTTGGGCCCACTTGGCTGCTGCAGTGGTGCCAAAAAGTCACAGAGCAGTGAAACCTCTTCAGATGCACATATTGCTCCTGCTCCTCTGTGGGTCTGGGCAGTGAAGTAATCTGAAAAAATAAAATAAATTCTATAATCAAATGTTTGCTCTCTGATGGAAATTTGGGATTAATTAGTAGTCTGTTAATTAGTCAATTTTTGTACTTTTGATTTAGAATAATAAGGATATCGTGGAAGAATCAAAGAATATAAACATTTTTTTATTGTGACCTTAAGATCTGAAGCTTCATAGCAAATATTTGAAAGTCTTTGGATGTCTCTCGTGATCTGAGTTCTCCTTTGCCTCCAAGGAACCAGACTTTACTGTAAATATTAAAGTTGACCTAATCAATATATTTTTTGCCCCTCCATAGTTTCTTGGTGGTGAATATAGCTGAGTTGTACCAATTGTAAATATATTTCCTACTATTTTACTGACAAATGTCTTTTCTGTGTCAAAGGGCATATTTCACCATGAACATGTATGAAATGTGTAAAAAAGAAACACAAACCAGCTGAAAGTTCCCAGAGAGTGATAACTTCTGTAGGAAACGCCAAACTCACAATGGCTCCCGAGCCTGGGTTCATGTTCATAATATATCTGTGGTGATTTGTTCAATGAGCAGGAAGAAGTCCGGGGAAATGTTGCCTAAGAGGAGGAGTTTGGATTCCTAGCAAACTAGCACATTACCCAAAGATTTAAAAGTGCTCAGGCACAAACCCACACCATTTGTAATTCACTACAGTGCTGAATTATGTGTTTCTAATGTAAATTATGTCAGAACTGAAACAGATTTTGTAGGTTCTGCTCTAGCTCTGATAAGTACCGTTACTCTGAAGTGCACCGACATTCACAAACACTTTTATTTCTTACAACAACTAAGTCAAAAGAATAGTTTCCTGGCTGTGTAGCAGAATGTAGCATTGGATGGAAGCAGTTGAAAGTCTCACTTTTTAACACATCTTATTCCTAAGGGTTTAACTATGCCACTGTAATGTAGCTGTCAAAGTGTGATTTTAAGTTCGTTGTCTGAGAGTCTAAAATTGATGTGCTAAAAAGTCCCTTTCAGCAAATGCTACCATGTAGCTGCTGGATAGAAAGCTTAAACACTGATATCCCATCTGTCATTCATTCGTCTAAGATATTAAGAATAAAAAATACTTATTGCTAAATACTATTAGTAAATAAGCAAGAGGAGCATTTGAAGAGAGCGGTTATTGATTTATTTAATAACATGATTTCACATTGGACATCAGCAGAACCTTTGTATACCCAGAGTGCTCATGAAAAGAAAACTAGTTTCCTTTTTCTTGTCTTTGAAAGCCACCACACATCCATTTGACATGTTCTCATTAGAAAAGTCTTTTATTTTCCTGAAACGACCGGCATTCTCCCTCTGCTGGTACACGGCACGCCGTCTTCCACATAAAGTAGTGCACTTTCTGTTAAATAATGGCTCACCGCCAAAGTCTCTCATTGTGTCACAAAAATGTGATTAACAATTACTCAGCAGCTTTGAAAACGGTGGTACGGTAGACTGTGAGTTATAAATGCTGTACAGACGTGTGTGTTTTTATTGCAATAAATATTTTAGAACATAAGGAACATAACTGGATTCTACAGGGATAAACGCTCCATCCTCTTCAAGAAACCGGATTTCTGCTGTGCATACATTTTTAGATCAGATTTTTTTGTTTGTTTTGTTCTTTTCCTCTTGTCGGGCTTCCTGAAAACAAAATGGAAAGGGCTTAAAAATAAAAAATAAAATAACAGCAGGGAAAAAAAACTTGAACCTCAGAAAGTCTGGAGAGCTATTGATGATGGCCACTTCAAACGACTGAAATGGGGGAAGTAAAAATAAAAACAGTAAATAAGGAATGAATCCCCACTGGGCTTCTCTGAACATTACATTTTACTCATGAGTCCAAACTTTACCTTGCAAATGCAATATAAATAATGTTAGAAATTGAGGACAGAGAGCCTTTTGCCAGCCACTCCTGTAATGAGCGGCATTACAAGTCATTTCAAATTTTAGTGTAATTGACGCAGCATATGGCCAGACACCTGCCTCTGAGACATGAAGGTGCTACAGGCTATTACAGGCTCCTATAAGATCTTAAACATGAAGAGTTTAATGAAGAGCCATCATTAAACATCTGCAGGAAGTCCAGCGTTGGGTTTGTCTCTGCTGGAGCACCTGCTGGATGATTAGCTATTATGATCCCTCTCGTCTTAAATGTTCTCAGAGCCACAAAGGAGAAGAGGTTTATTTTGTGCATTAATACATGATTACATTTGCTTTGTTCAACACTGTGAGAATGACACGGCGTCATTAATGAGCAGAACGTTTTACTGACTCTCACGTTCTTGGATCCCTGCTGCTTCTGTAAGTAAGACGCATCATTTTCTAATGCAAACGATTGAATTTCAAACAGCCAAACCCGTGAATCATGTATTCAGCGTCATGACTGAAGTTTTAAAGTAGTCACAGTTTGAGTTTAAACCAAAGTACCAAATGGACCGACGCCAAGTTTAAAGCTTCCAGTTAGAGAGCACTCTCATCATGATGAAGTGCGTGGCTCTGATTCCAAAAATGCTAAAAGCAGCAATTATGAAGACAACCGGCAGTATATTGGCATGCTTATCCTACTCTGAATTAATTAATACTAATACATAAGCAGTTCTGATAAGAGTAGGCTGGGTGGTGGAGGGCGGCAGCACAGCAGGAGTGATGCTGGGAGTTTGAGCGGAGTGAGTGTTTGCCATGTTGTGGCTGATGGATGAATCAGGTAGAGATTATGTCGACTGCATATCAACCACAGGACTCTGAATAGCAGCAGAAAGTCAAGTTGATGGAATAACGTATGCAGGAAAAATATTTGTTTAATACAAATGTTCAACTTGAGAAAATACAGGAGATGAGCGCTCAAGACTTTTTGTTAGGTGGTACTTATTACCCATCCCAAACTTCTGCAGTGGATTTTGCTCTGGTGTTTGGTCAGGGTTGTGACGACGGTTAGAGAAGTACAAAGCACAAATCAGCAGTTTAAGTTTTAAAGAGAATATAAATAAACAGGAAAGGAAAAATATAATGAGGATAATGAAAAAAGGTGTTGATTAAATTGAAAATTCAAGAGGCCAAACATTGAACTAAGAGGGAACAAAATCGGTTGTGTGAGGCCAGTTAGTATTTCTGATCCTGCCAGTTCAAAAGCACAATATCCTTTACTAAAAGTTGAATCATTAAGTAATGGCGTCATGTTTTCAAATTCCTCTAATATGAATCTGAAACTGCCCCAGGGTTTCCACCCAGGAAGTGTCTGGGAAGCTTGACCCATATCTCATCACCAAGACGGGATAAAACGCCATCAGGCTCCAGTCCATCTTCCTTTCCTTCTCCACTATGAACAAATCAGCAAGACATTTGAACCTCTGTGCTAATTCTAGCAATGATATCATACCTGGAAGGAGCGATTTACCTTTTTCCAGTTGAGAAGCTAGAAGAGCTGGGTCTGATCCTGGCTGCTTTGTACGCTGATGGCTGTAGCATGAATACTGGCCTTGGCAAGCCCTTTATTATCTATATACTCTGAAAATTATCAGAACAGTTTAAAGAAAACGTCCTTAAAGAGAACTTTAAAGAACTAAAAACTACAAATTATAGATCTATTTGATTCCACCCTTTATCTTCGTAATAAAAACTGAAAAAAAAATGTAAGTACAATAGAGGTTTTGAGAATGTGAAATAATGTTTAAAGAGTCTGTGAAGTGTAAAAGACAATCATGCTTAGGTTTGTAACATCTAAAGTAATTCAGAACTAGATGTGATGACATTTAGCCATGACTCTTTTGGTGCGAGAGAGGCTACAAATCAGACACCAGCTTCAGCATCATTTGCCCTCCATGGAAACAGCTACAGTGTTTGCATGGTGCAAAAACACTGACAGGCCTGTCTGGACAAGCAGTGAGGCAGGAGAAAAGGGAAGAAACTATAACATACACATATATTGCACTAATTGCACCACCCAGGCCATGCTTTCCCTGGGTGGAAAACCACATCATCCCTATTAATGCCTATAGCTTCAACTACAGCTTTAATGCCATCCTAACTTTAAATTAGGTGTCATGATAGAAACATTTATCAGCTTATAGATGCAAAAATGCCAAACTACTTAAAACAGGTTGTGCTGTCCTTGACGGTCAATCATACAGATTAGACTGTTTACTATATTTTTGTCTTTGATTAGAAACCCTGTCAGAGGTCATTTCTTGCAGGTGGGGGTGACTCAACTAAGACTACTTTTCCTTCTCCAGCAGAACAATCTATGGGATGTTTGTAACTAGCTGGCTTCCTCTTAACCCTGTTAAGACTTTTAAATCCATCCTACAAACTGATTCAACAGTATCTGTCATTGCTTTAAGCATCAGCTTTAATAACTGATTATTAGCACTGAGAGTAAACTGTGTTTGTTCTCAGTCAATCAGTGTCACAGCCAGGAACAATGTTGCTATCAAAACTGCTGTGAGACGTTGAGTTTGGTGCAGTTAAGGTAATTGAACATGGCTACTGAATCAACTGTTCAATTTCTTCCCCTAAAACGTTTTCACAGCTACCTATATGCAGGCAGATAATTTAATAATTGTTTATATAAATGTTTTAGTTAAACTTCGTATCTCTAACAGACTGCTCTGTGTACATAAAAATAAATTTATAAGATTGGCAGTTGCTCTGTCTTTAATTTCCTCTAGAGCACCTCATTCATTAGCAAAGCTCTTAATTACTTCTCAGCCATTAGAAAATACTTTTAGTGCTCATACACAGAAAGTGTAAGCCTGACATAAATATTGTAAATATTGAAGCATCCCTATAAATTGTGTGCAGGCCAAATCTAGGCCAAACCCACACACTATGCTGAGAACATGGGGAGAGGTGCAGCTAAAAATAAACAACTGATCTTGATAAAAATAGACACAGCTCTGTCCCAAGGCTTGAATGGAAACTTAGACTAAATGATGCAGAGTTTCATATTTTACCCTCAGCTAAAGTTCATCCCAGAGTTTTTTATCCCTTCAGCTTTAGCCCCCCCACCACACAACCCCTCAGTATTATTGTTTGTTTCCTCTCTGTGTGGCATCAATAGTTCATTTACAACAAAAAGAATCATACATTTATTTGCACTCATTGGGCTATTATCTATCGATTATAGAAAATAGGCTTTCAGCTCATTAGATTAAAATTAATTAATGTCAATTGATGATATTGATGAATTGATGATATTTTGTCTGTTGACAACTAAACAACTGAAGTATAAAATGAGTTCAAATCAAATGGAAAGATTTGCATTGGCAGGAACGTTACAGACCTTTTTCAGTAAAGAGATTTTCATCAACTTGTCAAATCTTCAGTAAAACAGTTGGAACTATCAGTGGAAAAACATTATTGGATGTAGAGGTTTGGAGCAGGTTAAAGAAAAAAAACCGACATGCTGTCAACAAAAGAGCAACAATGAAAACAGTTTTTACTTTCATCCCCTATGACTTGAAATACATGAAATTACATCACTGCTGTGCTGGACATCGTACACTTTTCAGTTTCATGGCCGTGGTGTTACTGCGCTTGATTGGCCAGCGTACCAACCTGACCTAAATCCCATTGAGGATTCAGGAAATATGAAGAGGAAGATGAGAATCACCAGAAACGACAATGCAGACGACCTGAAGGCTGCTATCAAAACCACATGAGCTTCCTGAACACTTCAGCAGTGCAACACGTCTACCTGATTCATGCAAAAGAGTCAAGTTCTGAATGCAAACATAATTACACAAGGAGACACTTTTCACATTTCTTCTCTAAAAGTCATTTTTATTACTTGTTTGGTTGAATTTTCTTAACTGACTGAAATAAATGTTTATGCCATACACAAAGTTTTTAAAGGAATATTTTATATAACTAAAAGCTTTCGATGTGCAGTTCATGCAGTGTAAAGAGGCTAAATTCCCTGATCACAGCTGGACCTGGTTAAAGCGTGTCATTCTCTACTTTCCCGTCCACCAACTTTCCAATAAAAGATGCCTGCTTGTTTTACAGAAAATCAGGGGAAATAATGAAGGACATCAATTTTTCTGACGCACCAAGACCTCGAGATTCCTCAAGCAGAGGGGACCTCACAGATGTGCTGTCAGGTGATGCATGAGTAAGTCATACGTCCTTCACAATGTTCAGTTCTTTTACTTTAGATGGAACAAAGACACCAGCCAGGCTGGATGGAAACAAATTTGCGCAGGTGCTCCTATTTTTCAAAAGACCTTGACACATGACATACGATACCAGTCAAGAGATCCCTCAGTCACAGGCGGAGTCAAATGTTGAGCTTTCTATTATTTTATCTATTTTAGTGTGTTTGTAAAAAAGAATAGGCTCAGCTTGTGATATAAAATGTGTTTTGAAAGTGGGATTCATTGAATTAATATGTTGCATAAATTTACATTTCTTTACCAGTAACTAAGCTTGTGCTTGGGTGAAAATCTGCATCTTTGGCTGATTTTACTTCCCCCAAGCAGTGGTATTCAAGTAAACATATAAGATCAGTTTAGAACTATTATAAAAAAGGGCATGAGGGTCTAAAACTTGAAGGTTAGTGAAAATCTAGATGCCCAGCAGTAGTTAGCAAATAATGACAGATTGTGTGCTTCCTGCCTCAGCACAGCTGATAATAACTTATTGGTCATTAACGGGCCTTTACTAATGCCTTAATTATTTCTATCAGGAGAGTTCAGAGCAGAGAGGAGAGAGATTTAAATGCTTCATTAACAGCTAAAAATGAACATGATATTCATAGACATAAATGCATAAATGTCTGACTGTAACTTTGGATAATACGGCTGCTTTATTACAAAACGTTATTGTATAAGTGAATATTCATGCATGTTATGATCTGTTAAACCCAAATGCTCAATTAAATAATTATTCTGTTTAAATTCTTTTGTTGCTTCTGAAGGTGAAACACATAAAATATCCATTTGGTGTCTTTAAATGCAGCAGATTTCCTGGATCTCATATTTTCAGACTCACCATCCATCTTTTCCTCTGTCTTGAATATCACATGAATTCCTCAGGGAAATTTCTATATAATTGAAATTAAGGATCAACAGTGACCTGAGAAAAATCTTTTGTGGCCCTGATTTAATAATTCAAATGCTGAATATGACAAATTTAGCATTTAAATATTAAAGATAATAAAGTAAAGGACCATAGGTCGCCTCATATTTTAAGTTAAGAACTGTGCCTCTGTTAATTATTTAACTGAACGTGGCAGGACAAGTTTTACAGAGAAGCTTTATTTATTTATATATTATACCTGCTATTATTGGCCCCCCAACAACCTGATAAAGACCTTTTCTGCAAATAAATCATTAATATGGAGACATTTTGAAGGCCCAGATTCTAGGCCTCCCGTAGCTCTGTAGTAATAAGCTTTTGATTTATTTTTTGGCTCCCTAATTATCATATCCATTGTTACAAATAAACTTCCCTTTTTCAAATTGTCTTTGGCTTTTAAATTATTGCTCCGGTAGCAAAAAAAAGGACAAGTTTAGGTTCATTGCGGTTCACTTAGCCATTTCCTGAGTTATGGGTATAAAAATGTTAAAATAAAAATTACATTTTGCTAAAATTGTTTGTTGCAATAATAAAAGTTAAACTTTGTTTTCTTGACTGCTTTCCAAAGTCCAAAAACATGACCAGGTCCAGGAAGTACCTGGTCTCACAACCAATGACCGCTGGAGATCAGACCCTCTCTGGTCCAGCTGAGCTTTATTCACAATTCTCACATCACAAGTTCTATTTAATATTCCTTAAGAGATATTGAAAATAAATTACAAATTTGAGCATCTTTTTAAACTCCTCTTTGAAAGCTTCAGATATTTATTTTATTATTTCTAAATTAGAAAATACATTTTCTTTTTCCTCCTGAGGTACTGAAAGACCGTTGTGTTTCAAAGCAGATTATTCACATCACTGAAGTGAGGCTTACCATTTCAATAGCTAGAGCTAGGTTTTGTAACAGAACAACAATTATGATACCAGGATTTCTTGTTAAAGAAATAATAATAATAATAATAATAATAATAATAATAATAATAATAATAATTAAAAAAAATCCATTCTTTTGCAAAACATCTTTCTATTGCATCATCCAAATCTTTCACATCTGCTTTGTGGTGCATCAAACCACTGCATCAGGATGAGTCCTGGATGAGGGATGAATCAAATCATGTCAAATCTGTGTTTGCTGCTCATCTGTCTGAAATGTATCGGGTTGTGTGCCGTATACTGAGATATGGACGGGACCGATCCCAAACCAACCCCACCCGACACTGTAAACAACATAAAGAGCCGTCATCCCAGTTTCCTGCTTCAGGGACACGGCGTCCATTTTCTCCTTCTCTGTGGGACTACCAAACATTTTGTCTTCATTCAAGCTCAGTCTGAAAGACTCTACAGAGACTGCAACTCTAATAATATGAAGTCATTACACTAATGTCTCAGATTGAATAGCTATGATTAAATAAAATGATCCTCCTCCAAACATCACATATTATACTTTACATTATAGTTACTATAGAGGGTGATGGTTCCAAAAAACTGTCAAACATAAAAGTTGCAACCTGCAGCTGATGAATGCAGCACTGGGAGTGACCAGCATTTCCTCCTAATGCACAAACACACATGGCAGGAAGTATTTACTGTCTATAACGAAGTTGCAAATGATATTTTGGAAACATAATCCTCAATACTGCAGCTGCTGTGACTTTAATGCTATTTGTAAAATGGAGAGGGAAACAAACTCCCACCGACAAACCCAACGCCGGACCTGTTATCCATTATTCAGGAGCAAACTTGACTAATGCGGCGCTGAAACCAAGAAACTGCTCCGTTTCAGTATCACTTTGTCACGAGGAAAACAAGCTGGAGGGCATTTCAGCCCTCTATTATAGATCAGTTATACTGTGGTAATTCCTGTTAAAGATTACAAAGTGACTTTGAGCTGTTGGGGAGGAAAAAACAAAAAACACACTTGCTAGATTGAATTTGCCTCTTTTTCTTGGAGTCTATCAGCACTTTTAACCGCACCATTAACAGCGAATAATATTTTATTCATGAATCTGTTGTCCGATTCATTACGACTGTCTGGGTTGAAACGATCAATATCCGTGAGATGAATTTTATCTGCCAAAGACTGGGATAACAATAACACAGGAGCCTTGAGTTTTATGTTTATGTGCAGCTTGTTATCGTTAAACCTTTTCTTTTTATTATTGCAAAAGTGCTACTATAGCTCCTCTTGGAAACTGTCTTAGATGTGCCGTTTGATGTCTGCATTGTGATTTATGTTGTGGACTTTATGTTAAAAGTTTCAATTTGGACTCTGTAGATCAGTTTTACTTTACTTTCCCAATCATGTGATCCATTTAATTTACCAGTTTAATCAAAAATGCATAACATGTCTAATATTTAGTACATGAAAGAACTAACAAAACAACCCTGTTTTAACGTAGAGAAAATCTACATTTGGTTCACCTTCATTTATAGTCGATGTGTGTAAAACAAGGATCTAATCATAATGAAGTTAGGAGTGTACAAACTGTAAAGTCTCCTTAGGGACATTTGTTCTCATTGTAATAAAGTGAGAACTTTATTGTGATGTAAATTTAGTCGAAGGCATATTAATAATTTTGCAAAGTACCATAAATAACACTATTAGTGCAGTGGGTAGCGTAGGGGAACCACATAATTGTTTCACAGACTTTGACACATCCTGTGTCAGCCGAGGTGACACGAGAGATGAACATTTTGGATCAAAGATGGAGCCGATGAATAAGTTCCAGCAGACATTTCATGTAGGTCAGGAGAGTCCCATCGCTACCGTCACAAATGTAGCATTAGTCTTTAAACTACAGTGAACAGCAGATCAGAAAGCACATCTGCAGATGTCAGAGATGAGGCAGCAGAGAGAGAGAGAGGACACGACACATGGCATCCATATAGTGTTTCACTGAAAGCACGGCTTATTCAATAATCCAGAGCCAAGACCTTGGGGCTGATTTTCTGATCTTAAAATCTGTTCCTTGAGACAAATGTATTCAGTTGATATACTTGGAAAAACGTATGCAGACAGGAACAAGCGAGAAACGGCTTTAAATCCTTTCAGTGTTTGTGTCTTGTAAATTGTCAGAACAATCTTGTCCAAACACCAGCCTGACTTGGCTAATAATCGAACAATAAAGCACATTATCCTGTCTTAAAAATAACCTGACAGTGCAGATTAACAGTGGGAGCTCAGAGTCAGCTGTTCGGCGCTGCCCATCAGGATCCCTTCTTAGCATTACAAGAGGATAATAATCGAGTCAAACAGGGACAGGCAGCAAGATGAATGTTAAATGAGAAAATTGGAACAGCACTGTGGTGACAAAATCTAATTACCACCTATTTAAGGTGATCATCGTGGACAAATAAAGTGACACTGTAATACACAGCTGTCTAAAGACTTGGATTTAGCTAACTCTGGTTCCTGCACAGTAAAGGTTGTTCAGTAGCAAAGGTCTCGCTTTAGGCAACACTGGGGTACAAAGGTATATGTGTTCTAACATAATGAACAGTCATATAAAAAACATAGGAAGCACCTTAAATTAGTTTGTTAAAAGCTAATTTTTCTTGTCTAATCTTTTGTATTTATTTTGTTAAAAAGTGACCAGCAGCAGCAAAGCGTCTCCACACCATGACACACCCAGCTCCATGCTTCAGTGGAACGGCTGGTTTCCTCAGACATCTTCAAACTCCTGAGCAGACACTAGTGCCCGCTTCCTCCTGAGTAAATCACAGAGATCGTTGTTCTTGCTCTCACCTCAACAGTCAGGAGCACGCCACACTAAATGAAGTTTGAAAAGGGGAAATCTCCTTCTAAATGGTATTTTCTTCAGTTTGTATTTCCTAACGTTACTTGAACTTTTCGGCATTGTTTAAATTGATGTATTGAGTATCTATAGGTTAAAAGCTCTGAGGTCGTGAGGATCATTCTATAAAGACGCCAGATGATTTGGGGAAAGTTGTGATTTTTCCTGTAATATCTTTAAAAGAAGCAGGTCACGTATTTGTACTCCGTTTGCTGTGGCTGCTAATTCAGTCTAAAGTGGAAATAAGTCTATTCCCAACATAGGAATTCCCAACTCTTTTTTTCTTTAATCATTGTATTGTGTAACAAATGTCCTGTGACAAATAAGAGATCGGTGGTCTTGTTTTGATGTTACAAACTTACATTGTTTCTCTGCACGTTTATCTCAATAACACATTTTAAGTCCCTGTATTCTCAGTATGTGCAGATGTGAACACGAAGTTACCATTTAAGCCACTGGCTTTCTATATAATGTATGCTCTTTATACGCTGTTCAGCGGTACTGGGACATAATACGGACTCATTCTGTGCTCATGTTTAATTCAGAAACACTCGGAGGAGTCCTGAAGACGGGGCAGAGTCATGACGTCAGTTTGTGCAGTAATGAATACCCATTTAGTTCTGTGATTTCAAGTTGCCACGAGGCTCAGGCCGCGCTTCTGTAAGTGCATGTGTGCGTGGAAATGACACTCTGGCTAAACTGCACTGAACAACATCCCAAACTTGTTGTTGCCTTCAGGCAGGAGGTGCAGGAACGCGGCGGCCTCCTGTGACGAAGTCGTAACAAGTGAAATGATTCTCCATATTGTTCTTTTCAGCTTGTAATTAAGCCTCCCACCATTACCCAGCAGGTGTGTCTGTAAAAGTATCACCCACCCGCTGGCATTAGAGCACAGCCTGAAGAAGCTGAATGTACCTCAGAGCCTAAAGAAGATGTACAGAATACATGATAAAGCCAAAGTTCTTTATTCTCCTCACTGAGGAGGAAACAACAAAGGGTTGATGTCACTTTTAGGTAGAGTGCAGTCTATAGAGAACCAGCTGACACCAGGAAGGACAGTACCTTTGAATCTAACTTTTCATGATGAATTAAAACAACAGCGATAATGATAAGAGGTATGAAATACTTTGTATTTCTGGAATAATGCTCTTTTTACAGAGAGTAAGACTGAATTATTTGGACATGAAAACAGAAAACATGTTTTGAAAAATCCTCGAACATCTCTCTGCTGAAGAGGAAGTGTGGTTTAAACTTTCCTCAGACCGATGTCAGGAGCTAGTATAAGAAGCAGCTTCCTAAGACTGGACAATATGGCTGAAATACATATCACAATGTAAGGGTTTGCTATCAGTTGACATTGATCATTATTGATTAGTTTTTTTTTTGTTTTAAATATTTTAAATACTTCCAAGATATTTAAGATATTTTCTGTTTAATCCACCGTTTCATCTTGAGCTGTTTTTTATTTTTTATTTTTAAGGAGTTATGAGGCACTGAAAGCTTAAACTGCATTAAAAGGCTTATTAACTGTACATGTTTAGACCTAACGAGGTCAGATTTGACCAATAAGCCGTAGACGGTATGTTTTTTTATTTTTATTTTAACACTTTCTCACACGTACAAACTTATTGGTATTCTATGTGATACAACGGCACAAATTAGCAAAGTAGAAAAGTACAACAAAGTAGCAAATAATTATGAAATTGAAGGAAAAAAATAAGATGGTTTCATAATGTTTTCAAAAATAAAAATCTGAAATGTTTTATCCATTTTGTTCTGTATTGGTCTGCAGTTGCGGTTGTTACACAAATCGAGAAGAAAGCTTCCAAAAAACCACAGGTACGTTTTTTCCTTCCATGTCCAAATTAGCAGGTCTATTACATAAGATCCCCCAAAATAAATCAAAGTTTGTGTGTTTAATGTATGAAAAGAAGTTTGAAGATGAAACAAATCTTAACTATATATAAGACTGAAACTTGTGGTATGCAGGAAACCCTGCTGTAAAGTCGCTGCAGGCCGGAGTCGCCTCCCGTCCAAATCCTTATTGCACAGTCATTTCTGCCGAGCTCCAGACCATTGTAGCTGTGCTTGTTCATCAGCATATTGTGCAGCAGGTTTGATTGTCCATTTATACTGAGCAGTTTGGGCGACATTCTTCCTCCTGCTATCAGCGCCGGAGCAGTCCTGCATACGCAGCACACAGCCAGCTCTCTTTTATCTATTTAGTTTTCTTTTTCTTTTTTTTTTTTTTGCAACACAGTGTCTGCCACCGCTAACTCCGAGCACATCCATGCAAACCAAATCCATCTTTTCTAAAATTCAAACCCCAAAACCACCATCAACGATAAAAACATAAAAATAACCAACCCCGTTGTTTGCTTTTTTGGAAACCTAGACGTCTTTCCTAGCTCATCTTACACTCCATACAGTGCTTTCACTCTCCGTTCCTGCTGTGATTAATATGCATCACGTGGCCTCATTTTGTGTCGGTGTCACAAAAGTAAACCGCTGGTTCGAATCAACAATCACAGACGGAAATGATTGATCTTCGTCATGCTCACTTTCTCCGTCCCGTTTGTGACAAAGCAGGCGGCTCCGAATGGATCTGCCAGTCACCAGCAGTGAGCTGTGACAGTGCTTTTAATATTCATGCATCTTCTTGTAATGAGCCAGTCAAGTCAAATGCCAGAGTTTTGCCGAGCAGGCAGAATCCCACCTGTGATAAGCATCCAAATGGGAGAACACAAACAGACATGAATACGGATGTTTGTTTGGTAGGATTCCTGTGCACAGCTTCTATCGACACCTGCAGAACAAGAGCCTCCAGTTGGAGAGAGTCTGAAGAAAGCAGCAGCAGCAGCAGCAGCTGGGAACTGGGTCAAGACAGACAAAATACAGGTTTGTATGATCCAAATCATATGAGTCAATTCCCAATCAGGGAGATAAGGCGTCTGCCTGTCGGAATACTGCAGCATCTATAATCTGCTGATAAGCCACTTTATCAGGCCCAGCACACTATCCTGTTCCATTATCTGCACCTTTCCATCATGTCTCCTATTGATTTACAGAAACAAATGGAGCTGGAGTGAAGTTTGTTCCCCGTCCTTGATGATGACAGAAAGCATAGAGGAGGGTTGGAGCGGCTCCATCACATCTGGGTGAACAGGTGGAGGGAGGACGGCCTGGAGAAGCTCCAGCAGAGAGGACCTGAGCTGCAGGCGACCCGAGGGACGCTGCTGCAGAACTGACCACAGCAGGCCACCACTACTCTGCTTCTTATTGATACACATTTAACTTTTATCAGAGGAAAATGTCTCGTAAAGTCGTGGTTGTGCACATTCCATTCAAAAGTGAATAATATGCAGTTTCGGCACAAACAGAATGTAACATACCAAGTATTTTTTTTCTGAGGAACAAACGCTGGTGAAAAATCCAAAATTCAGTTTCTGAGTGAGAAATTAAAAATATTATCCAAGACATTTTTGTTACATAAATGTTATGTTCTACGAAGCCAACGGGAAGAAGACAGGGTGTTTAATACCCCTGATGAGGAGGGAAAGCCGCTGAGAGTTGTGTTGAAAATGTTGCGTTCTCCTTGTGTTGATGGAAAGTTGAGTGGAAGGAAACGGTGCACAAGCAACAGGGAAAATTGCTTAAGAGGATTGTGGGCCAAATTAATTTGTGAGCGATTCACAAGGTGTGAACAGCAGCTGGAGTCAATTTTCCAGAAGCCACAACAAACACGTGCGACAGTTACAGACATGAACATTTCTTGAACCAAGAGACGACATTAGAAGCTTCTTTCCTGGACTGAACCATAAAACATTTCAACCCTCATGGTGAACTTCAAAATCAAGACATTAGAGTTCAGAATCCAAAAATCTAATAGACTGAAGTCTTTGATCCAAAGTTGATTAGAAGGTTCTGATCCAGTAGATCATCAGATAAAATGTTTATCTGCATGTCTGACAGTTTGTGTCATGTTTATTCAGAGTTCAAACATGGATCTGTACCATTTGTACCTCACAATACTCACTGTGATTTTCTTCTATTATTTAAAATGTTAGCACTTCAACAATGACCACATACAGGTAGACATTTTTGGCACATTGTAAAAAAAAAAAAATCTGTAATTTATGGTAAAACACCAGCAACAGTGGTTGCCAGTATTTATACACCTGCCTTTGAGACTTTTTTTTAAGGCTCAGACCTACTCTAGTTTACATGAGGGGACCTGAGCTGACTCATTGTCTCAAAAGTAAAGAAGAGACACTGATGTTTGGTTGAGCCTCATTCTGCCAAACCTGTGTATTAGTCAATATAGAAGTGCAGCTAAAACAGAATATCAGCACATAATGATCAAACTGAGCATTCTTCTTCAGAGACCGAACAAACCTCAGTTGTTCTGAAATAGCACCTGCAACTAATTACGTTAATGAGCTACATAATTTTGGCATTGATGGAGTTTGAAGACTTGGTTGCATTATTTTCCCTCCCGGCTAAGTAGGATACAATTTACATTTTGGTTAGTTAAAAAGTCATCGATGGTGCCAGCTTTAATAAACTGAAAAAAATAAAATAAAATCTCACCATTCATTTTGAAATGAACAGAAACTGGGCCTGTGGTTGTTGTGCTCCTCCTCAGTGATGGTCAGACAAATTTCCTGAAACAATCATGGTTACCTAATCTTGTTTATTCACTGTTTCATAGTTCTGTATGTGAAGTATAAAAATGAAGAAAAGTGTATTCTATCTCCATTTAGCTTTGATGTACTATGTAAAAATAACAACAAATTGGAGGATAAAGGACGAACATAGTCGTCTGACATCGTCGCCCAGATAAACTGCAGCTGTCCAAATACTGGCACCCAGCAGACATTTTATATTTGTCTTAACTTTTCAAATGGGCACACATTTAATATTTTCTACTGCATCTCCCTTTTTAAAAGTGGACAGTGAGTGCAAATTCACACGCCATTCGTATTATGACACACAAGTGAGCTTTCAAGACTTTTTTTCTGTTACAACCTATAAAACTGTTTTCAGTTTCCTTTCATCTCCAGGAAGGCGAAATGTGAGACTCAACATTTTTTTCCATGCTTCTGAAATACATTTTAATATATCTACGGTAATTACTTAAAGAATTTATTGAAACATCAGCGATCTTCTTCACATTGCAGCACTGCTTGTTGCTTGCCGTATGTTGCACATTTATTTGGACCCGTGCAAAGCTGCTTTTGACTCGCATTAACGCAAAAACCAGCATTTCTTTTGCATGTTTGCCTTGTGAGGGCTCGTGTTTTACTGACAGCTCCCTGCCTCTCTGTTGCTACTTTCCACCCAGTTCGGGGAGCTAAGAACAGTTTGTATTCCAGCACTTCGTGTTGCTCTGACTGCATCCTTGACAGTAATTGTACAGTCCATGGTGAGGCTGTCAGACTGCGATGTCTCCTTGAGGTGGAAAGTAATTTTAAAGTCATTCCTACGAGGGCAAAAAGGCGAAAGAAAAATCATTGTCATGCAACGTTTCTGCCTCGAATCTGGTCAGTATCAGATAGCCTAAATGATAGTATGTGTAACCTATTATTGTCCAAAAAAAAAAGAAGAAAAAAAACATTGACATTAAAGTTGCCCTTCAAGGCCTGAAAGTGACTCAGCTTGAAAATGTCTGTTCATTGTGTGTGCACACACAAGCCATTTTTCTTCTTCTATAGAGTGTAACAATAATTTTATTACCATCAAACAAAACAAAGCAAAAAAAATAGGGAAGAACGATCACAGGCACCCTCTGACTCTCTGAGAAGAGCGGTCGTCCCGTCCAAAAGCAACCAAGTATCTTTTTTGATAGTGGCAATCACAAAATCCTTTTCAGCTCTCCTTTGAGTGGGGAGCTATTGTCCAAAGCCTCCTCACCTTATACTGTTTTCCAACTCCATCTTTTGGTAAGTCAGTGGCCTTTTTTCTCAATTGCCTTCTCCAGGTTGAACCTTTCACTTTGTTAAAGAGTCGGACAGAATTTTAGTCGAAAACAGCTTTTCGTGTAAGATGTCTCACATGGTGGTTGACTTCATATGTAACAAACCTTTCATGTTGCCTTTAATTGTATTTATTCTACTTAATGTATAGGCAGTGATGTAAAGTCTTTTGGAGTCTCCATTTGGTATAAATGCAAAATAGTTGGCCGCAAAAGCTGACGTTAGCCACTGGTCCAACCACCGGTTACGACCAAAGAGGTATGTGCTTAAAAATTATCTTAAAATCACTTACATAAAAATAATAATAAAAAAAATGTTTATAAAAACACTGTTTAGTTAACTTTAAAATTGTCAAATTGAGGTTGGTTTGAGTGTTTATTTACCCAGAAGTCAAAGACCGTCTACAGAAACTGGCCGTTGAAGCAAACGAGCCGCAAATCGTCCTGAGTGAAAGAAATGCTATCCAAAAATGGAACGCAACAGATTTTTATAATAGATCAAGCTTTTTGAAAGCAATATTGTTGTAGTGGTTAAAATGAACACTTTTATATACATTTTTCTAGTGGAAATGCTTTACATGTTATATTTTAAACATATGTTTTCAGACAGGAAGTTCATTGACGATGTGCCTTCTTCTGCCTCTCGTCCCCCTTGGGCTAGCCATCAGTTCAGCCTCCAGGACAAACTACTCTGGGTTTACAATAAACCCCGATGCCAAAGAGCTACTGCAGGTTAGATATTTAGTGCTTATAACTTTCTAAACCCTGAATTATACCATTGAGTCTAAAGTAAACTGGACTGAACTAAAGGTGTACGACCCTAGTCTCCACGTTTGTACAGCTACTTAAAATACATTTATCCATCCGTCCATCCATTTTCTTCCGCTTATCCGGGGTCGGGTCGCGGGGGCAGCAGCTTCAGAAGGGAGGCCCAGACTTCCCTCTCCCCAGCCACTTCTTCCAGCTCCTCCGGGAGAACCCCAAGGCGTTCCCAGGCCAGCCGAGAGACATAGTCCCTCCAGCGTGTCCTGGGTCTTCCCCGAGGCCTTCTCCCGGTGGGACGTGGAGGCATCCTGACCAGATGCCCGAGCCACCTCAACTGGCTCCTCTCAACATGGAGGAGCAGTGGCTCTACTCTGAGTCCCTCCCGGATGACCGAGCTTCTCACCCTATCTCTAAGGGAGAACCCAGCCACCCTGCGGAGGAAACCCATTTCGGCCGCTTGTACCCGTGATCTCGTTCTTTCGGTCATGACCCAAAGCTCATGACCATAGATAAGGGTGGGAACGTAGATCAACCGGTAAATTGAGAGCTTCGCTTTTTGGCTCAGCTCTCTCTTCACCACGACGGACCGGTACAACGCCCGCTTCACGGCAGACGCTGCCCCAATCCGCCTGTCGATCTCCCGCTCCCTTCTTCCCTCATTCGTAAACAAGATCCCCAGATACTTAAACTCCTTCACTTGAGGCAGGACGACCCCCCTGACCCGGAGAAGGCACTCTACCCTTTTCCGGCTCAAGACCACGGCCTCGGATTTGGAGGCACTAATCCTCATCCCGGGTGCTTCACACTCGGCTGCGAACTGCTCCAATGAGAGCTGCAGGTCACGATCTGATGAAGCCAACAGGACCACATCATCCGCAAAAAGCAGAGATGTGATCCTACATTTATCCAGAATAAGATATATATTTTTTGGTGGTGCAGTTATACGGTACTTACAAAACAATTTATGAGAGATGACTTCATGCCTACCGTTACGTACTATAGAGGAAGTATCATGCTGTGGACCTTTTCACATATGTACCTGAGAATCATGCATGGAATAATGGTCACTTTGAAATACCAGCACATATTATTTTTTAGGTGGAATTATACATTCCACATAACCCCCCCTGCCTCCCCAAAAAACAAACAAAAAAACAGTGGATTATTTTTTGTCTTTCAGTAGGATAATTTTCAAAACATGTTGCCAAATTAACACAGGAATGGTTCACTGGAGTCAAATCCACCACACTCCCCAGGCGTCCACACACAGGATGAGACAACCTATAAAAGAGCAGTTACTGCATCTCGTCAAGTGGAATGTAAAATACACTTGCAAGAAGAAATGTTAATTTTGTTAAATATTTCTGCTAATTTACTTGAACTCGTCTCTCTGCAGATTTGAGAACAGAATTCATCATAATTTTCAGCCGATTGAGTGCACCGTAAAAACCTCGTAAATGAGGTATCGTTCTGTATAAGTGAGTTTGTAATACTGCATTTTTCTTCTTTTTCTGGCTTAATATTCTAAGACAAAACGATTATAAAACTTTATGACTGTAATTTGGAAAATCACAAGCCTGCATTCTCTTTCCCGGCGGCCCCAAATGACCTGTCGTCTTAGATACACTCCCTACATGCTTCAAATTATTCTCAGACTTCCTATTGTAAATTTGATTTTTGCAGATCTTGAATCCTAATTACTATCTTTGTGTGATTTTTTTTTTTTCTTTTTCAAGGAGCTCAGTAATCCTCGCAACTCAGGTTGTGGGAATCAAATACTGAAAATGGATTTGCACAGTTTTATTGCTTTGGAAATATTCTGCTTTTTATCATCATAGATTAAGGATTTTTTTTTATTTCCCAAGTGCACCTATTCACACACATGTACTATTGGTAAATGGCACAGATAGGAGAGCAGAAATGGGTACTATTGAAAATATCTTGGTGCAGAAAATCCTTGTCCATTCAAAGTGCAGAAAAGTGGCTGCATTATGTCTCATTTGCAAATGTTTACTTCCTGAATGACATGAGTGGCTTTTGTCTATTTTTGCACTCGGTTTGGGAATAATAATAGAATTATAGTTGATCTTAAAGAGAACAAAAATCCTGGAATGTACAGATGTGGTCAAAATTTTACATATACTAATAATCAGTATTAAAGTCATTATTACTTTTTGACTTTGAACAATACACTTAAGGCGTTCTTTTTAACAGGTTGACTCATGATACAACATGCAGTGATTTTTTTTTAAACCAAGACTTTGGTGGCACAGGTTTAAAGTTATTTTTTGCAGTTTCTCTAATTGAACAAATGCCAAGCTTCAACCTGCAGTCTGAAATGTTACTCATACTGTATAAATTAGAATATTATTAAATAGTTCATTTATTTTAGCAACTCAAATCCCTAAGTGAGAGACATTATGTTGATTAACTACACACAGGCTGATGTTTTCAAGCCTTTTTTCTGTTAATTATAATAATTTTTCACTTACAGCTAATGGAAAAATGACATTTAAGATTTGAATATTACATCAGGAAAAAAAAAATGTGAAAATCATTTTCAATACAGAAATGTGGACTTAATGAATGGTATGTTTAATTTCTACTTGGAGATTATTTTTGAAAGGTAGTTTTAATTTGACATATGAGTCTCATCGCTATGCATACTCTGGTTGAATCTGACTGTTTACGTACAAACCCTCTAATATTTGGATTCATGTCTAGAAAAAACAGAAGAGAATGACATGAATGCATTTTAGTGCTTTAAGTATTTGTTAGCATGCGTTTGGGTTGCTTTGTATCGAAGAGTTGTCTGTTTGGTGCTTACCTGTTGAGAAATATTAAGCTAACTAGTTCAACAACCGTGCCTTGCTATGGCGTCCGGTAGTTTGATTTGTTTAAATAAGAGTAAATACCTGCACATATTCACTCCACAGAGGTCTGTGTGTAGTTGATGCACTGGACATGACCACGTAAAGGTCAGTTTTTACCACCGCCTACGCATCGTACCCAGTGTTGATCGACGGGAAACAGTGTTCAATCATAAACTACTATGTATGTTTAATCTTATCAGCCTTACTGAGCTGATAATGCTGAGAGCCTGCAAAACCACTCATAGGTCGGCTGTTATATATTGCAATTTTTTTCATTTTACTTTCACTATTCTTTCATGGATATAAAATTTATAGTTACCAGCTTTGTAACTGGTAGGTTGGTGGTTTGATCCGCTTCTTTGTTCAGTTGTTGTGTCGTTGAGCAACGTACCACCATCACTGTCTGAATGAGTGAATGAATGAATGAATGGGTGAATGACTGAGTGTAGAGTAAATCCTCTGGACTAGATAAAGCACTATAGCTACAACTACAGGCCATTTACCATTTGCAAACCATTTTGTCAAAAGTAAACCACTGCTCACTATTTCTCCTTTTTCTTTTCATACATTTGTCTAAAGTTGATATAGCAAAGATCACCATCTGGAAGGGAAAGTCACAGCAAAAGCTTAAGGTTTATGCTGACTGAGTTTGAAAATTGTTATGTAATTAATCGACTTAAATAGAAAAAAAGCTAATTTTTTGCTACACCCACATTCCCATAATTCTCAACAAAGCGTCATCTCCAAATTGGAAATGGGAATCTTGAAATATGATATCTGTCTTCATAATCAGGGCAATACAGTGCATCTCCAACTGTGAACTTAGGATGTTATTTGAGGTTAGCATTAGAGACACGCGATTAAACTTGTCATACTGCTGGGATCTTGTATATGCTCATTTTCGCTCCTGCTGATGTTTTCATTTTACAGTGGCACTACTATTACTGGCATAATTGCATCCTCGGACCACCTAGGGATGTGCCCTTGTTGCAAAATCCATTAGCACACCACAACACTGCGCCAGAGACGAAGACGGAGGATTCCAGCTAGGCTTGATGCAACACTTGATGAGTGGAAAAAAGCATGGACACTTCGCTCTTCTTACTTTGCCCTCCAAGGACACTGTTGACTTGCTGTGATGGGGGAAGGGGGGAAGAAACGCCAACATGCTCAGATTAGATTTTTAAGGGAGCAAAAATGCGTATCACCCATCGAGACACGTAGCGTTTCAAAAGCGTCACTCTAAGTGAGTTGGTCAATAAATGTGACATATTTGACATCTACGTCCTAGAGGTGCAAACGGAAAATAAATATGACTATAAAAAGGGGGTTTCATTCGACGTCCATCCATTCAAGAGAGAGCAACTCTCTGCAGCTCTTTCTGGAGGATCCCGTTGTGTTTTCTGGTCAGAAGGGATATAAAGTTTTGCCTGCAAGCTTAGAGTCGGCCACACCAGTGTCCTCAATTGTGCCTAGAAAACCTCTCAAAGGCGGCGCCCTGGAGACGTCCTGTCTGAGTAACAGAACTTGAAGAAGGTTTAAAACTGTTCCCTTCATTGTATTTTTTAAAGGATTGTTTCAGAAGTATAAGATTTGCTTGTAATGTGCAAACTGAATCTGAGCTTGGTTGGCATTGTCAGAGTCTTGGCATTGAGAATTTGTTGGACTTAACACAAGTGAGGCAGGTTTTAGGCCAGGGTTTGACTGGATTGACAGCTTTAAAGTGGAACTGAAATACTGCTCCCCGTGGTAGAGGTCTAATATCTCGAAATCTCGTTCACAAACTGTGAGAGAAAAGAGTACGAGGCAGATCGAAGGATCACGGCTGTATATGCAGTGATTTCGATGCTTTGCTGTCTTGCTGTGGGGCGGAGTTGGAATCAAAAGGTAAACCTGTCTATTTCCCTGTCAGTGTCACCTAATTTAAACAGGTTACTCATGTGCGAAAAGAGAGATAGATGAGAAGGAAAAAGTCTGAGCAACTCTACTGCAGCTGTTTCCTGTGTGACACACTGGACATAAACACCTGTCACTGTCATTTCACATGAGATTCAATGGTGGTATATTTATACAAGTAGTCTCAAACACCAGACACAATTGAAAATTTTATCAAAAATATATCAACTGTAAAAAAATTCCTTTCACATTATGAAACTGCAATACAATATTCTAAGACTCATAATGTACTCCTAACACTGTGCATTTCTTCCAATTATAAAACTTAAATGATGTGAAACTGAGCGTCCCCCAAATTACAAAGTAAACGTTGCATCGGGAACCTAAAGGGGAACAACAGCAGCGTTTTGTCAGTTTGGGTGGAGATATGAGTAAACAATGTGCCACTCTGTAACAGCAGCAGTTTCACTTCCATACAGCCGACTGCAATTATGAGGCAAACGATAGGCTGGTTGTGCAAAAGCTTTTTCAGACTCATTCTCAGTTGCAATACCAGTAATAAAGTATCATGATTTGCAGAAGCAGTACTTATTATTTGGGAATGTTTGCTCCAGGAATAATAACCAAGTCTATTCAGGCATTCCACTGTTTATTTTAGTGCCTCGTGAATCAACTAGGGTAGTAGTTTACTAATATATAAATAGAAGCTTCCAACAACTTCTGGCTAGGTGTAATTTTGCCTTGTAATTTATACCTACAGGAAATGAGTAATGGTGCCAGTAAGGTAAATATTGGTGTTCTACAAAAAACGAGGGAGGAGATAAGTTTCCAAAGTTGAAAAATATAGATTTTTTTTGTTCTAACTCTAAAAAGCAAATTTAAAGTAAACTTGAACTACAAGCAGTTATCAATGGGCTCCAAACAACTCAGCCTCGAGAATTTCAAGAAAGCAAATGAATAACAGTACCAGTACTGTATCAGGAAGGTGAACAGGTTCATTCTACCAATTTTAATATATAATATTTTGAAACATATATTTTTTAACACATTTGTAAAAATATATTTATACTTCCAAATTTTGACAGTGATTGTAAAATAAAAAAAAATAAAAAATCTTGCTCTGTAGAAACATTGCCTTTCTACGAGGGGATGAAATTGTTCATACAGCGATCTGTTTTAAACAGTGGAACAATTTAAATGTGAAACTACTCAGTTAATTGTTTGCCAATTGTTCAGCCGAACTGAACCTGACCCCTTGCCAGGAGTCAAGTATCTGCCGCACTTTGGCCATTACACGCGTATTTTAACCATCAGACTGGAGAATTTAATTAGCCTTGCTTCCTTTTGCTCAGGAATCACGGATCCGTGAGGGAGCCATTTCCTCTCCCTGGGACTCTGCTGTGTGCATCACTGCACATTATTTACAATCACAAACGTGCACAATGAATTGGAAATGTCAGTATAAAACGCTGAGGCACGTTTCCCCTTCTGATTTAAATGTACATTCACTTATACATGCTGAAGCGGTTTCCCTTGTCTTCATAAAAAGGTTCAGTCAAGGACAGAGAGGTGCACTACAAGAGTCAAGGAGCAGCTTCATTCATTCAGATGATCAAAAATAACACGCTGACGAGTCGACAGCCAGGGCTTCTAACAAAAACTACTGTAGAATCTGCAGAGAGATAGAGGTCGCTCGTTTCTGGGAAAAAATAAATAAATCTGCGTCCATATGGCCTTTTGGCTGATAAGTGACTGAGTGGACATAAACACTGACACACAAACAAGCACACATTGTAACTCCGGTGGCTCTGTCTGCGTTTCTGGGAACACCCGCTGCTTCAGTAACAGATGTTTGCTGCTGTCCCTCGTGGTCCTCTGCCAAGAGGAACTTGCAGCTCATGACCACGGAAGCCCACCGAGGTGTTTCTGGCACAAATCAGCCGATACAGTAAATGAATAAAGGTGCATCAAACACGCCGAATGTGTCCCAAAATAGCAACAGCTTTGTGAAAGATTTATCTAAAGAGCGTTAGAGGATAATATGGAGGTGTAGATAATTGAACTGAACTTTTTGTTCAGCAAGAGGCGGAGTCAAGCTGTAACCACAGTAAAAAGAACAACAACAACAAAGCATTATGAGGAAATGAGCAGCTTGCATGACACCATAAATCAGTGGGAGGCATTTTCCTCTAATGGAAAGCTGGGGTCTGCGCAGAGGGCCGTATCAATCACACAGATAGAGCTGCCACCATATTGACTATGCACCAAACAAACAATATCTAGGATGAGGTCTAAGTGCTATTCCCAGTATGGGCCACATTGTAGATCATTCCTCTGCTCCCAGGAGCACATTGAGTTATTAAGAATGCATATATGTGAGAGTGGAAAGCTTTGTCGCTTTGAGAGAAAGTGGAACGTTCCTTTTCAACTGAATTACATCAGCGGCAAGTTTTATTTATTGTTGTCATCGCAAAGCAGAAGCCTTCGAGGACGGCTCTGCAAAAGACCGCTCGGACTCCACGTCAATAACGTTCGTATCAAGCGAGTCGTCCTTAAAATGACCGGCAGAGCAAACCCAAACGTCAACATTGGTGGTGGGTTAGTTGCTTTTGTATTGTCAGATGTCACGGAAGATAAATATTTTAAGAAATGGTAAGCTACCACTAGACCACTGCAGATTAGGTTTGTGCTAATGTCTCGTGTTCTCATCAGCTCACCCAGAATCATTTAAAAATAATTATTTGATCTTCAACATTTTTATTTGTTTTTGCATGTTCTTATTCACGATAGAATTGTGAAAGATTTCTAGTATATAAGAAATTGTCAAACTATCAGTTTGTGTTTAAAATGGTCCGTTCAGAACATGATCGAAACGTTCCGGTTCCGGTTCCGGTTCTGGTTCTGGTTCTGATTCAGATTCAGATCTGAGTTCTAAGTGACACTTGCAGATACCAAGGCTCAATCTAATAGCACCCCTTTTGCAAAGCAGACGTGTTCACCATGTACTATCAGCAGTTGTGTGCGTTCACCAGTCGCCGCGTTGGGTACACCTAATTTATTGCTTGTTAACATAAACAGGGACTCAACCACGTTGTTACAGCTGAGTGCTGTTAAGAATCTAAACGGGGTTAAGATGACTCAAAGAAAATAAAAGTGAGCACCAGAGTGGGGAAAGAAAGGAGATGTAAGTGATTTTAACATGTGACAGGCTTGCTGACCTGAATGTGTCACGATCCATGGCTGTTTGGGTTTCATTTGTGTTTGTGTTCTGATCATTTCTGGAGATGAGTGTTTGGTTTTTCAGCTTGTAAAAAATGTTTGAAATACCTTGTATCATTTTCATCCCCTTTACAATTACCTTACTTCAGTCTGGCTTTATCACACTAAACTCAATAAAACATACAGAAGTCTTCCGCAAAATGTGAAAGGTTCAAAGGTTATGGTTACTTCTGGACGGTGCTGTTTATGTGCGTGGCATATTTAAAAGATTCTGAACGATGTTGGGATTTCTTGACATAAATGTTTCTTCAGATTGTTTGACACTGTTCTACATCAGCACTGTCTGTTTTCCCAACTTGTCTACCAGCAGAGTAGGTGTTATAATTTACATTTATTGTGTACCTATTTCCTCCCTGCTTGCTTTTTTCCCACCAGCTTTTGCATCACTTTGCAATTTCCTGTATTTCCCAGAACGGGTTTTTAACAGCCTCTAGCAAAAAGGGGTTATCTGTGCTGTAAACATGTAGGTGGAGAAAGAGCGACAGCAGCAATGTGGAAAATACTTTAAAAAAAAACTAAACCCCAAACAAAACAAAAACAAAGAGGGAGCAGCGCTGTGAAGCTTTAAGAGGCACAGATCATTCAGTGTGTAAGTGTGTAGTCTGTTTACGCCACGGTTCCTTGCAAAAGTATTCCTCCCTCTATAACTACTAAACAATTAGTCATTACAAATATAAACCTAAGTAATTTTATTTTTATTTTTTTAAATTTTGCACTGTAACTCATCACAAACTTTAGCAGAATTGTAAACTGGAAGAAATACTGTTTTGAAATTTCTTTTACACAAAAATTTTGGAAATGTTTTTTTGTTTCAATTTGAGTATGTATTCAAACTCCCATTACTCTGATATTCTGAAAAAAGCAGGATAATCTATTGACAAGACAACTACTAGTTGTGTACTCCACAAATATAGATGGTAGGAGAAAGTCTTAAAAAACACAGAGAAACTCTTATTTCGTATTTCTGTGTTACTACAGGCTGTACAGGTTGAAATCCCAATGTGTGACGCTCTGACCAGTAAATGTCAAAATTGAACTTTTGACATATGTGCAAAATATCAAATCAGAAGAAAAACAAAAACTGCTCAACTATGCGTAACCTTGAACAGATCTTCCTTTGTCCCTTTGTTAGCTTAAAGTTTTTAAAGCTAACATTATAAATATAGGCAACAGAAAATGATAGGAAAACAGCTGACATTAGAACTGAAAGTGTTTGTTTCAAAGGCAGGCAGGAAGAGTCGCCGTCCTAACATCTGTCAGCAGTCACTGCATCTCACACTCCGCTGGACACGGTGGGTCAGAAGGTTAATGGTTTTGTGCTTTGTCAAATCAGATTTATTATCTAGGGATGGATTAATTTGTCAGTATTGTGCGGTCCATTAAGACACTACCAAGCAAAGCGTTAATTAGAAGAGCATAATTGCAGTGATTACCACCCTCCTCTTGAGGCATTATGAACCAGTGGAGGAGCAGGAATCGCCAGCAACTTTTGTGAGTGACGGAAATTAAGTGTGCAGCTTTGAGAAGTCACACACTGCGACGCTATCCAGAGTCCCACTTTTTTTCTTTTTTTTTTTTCCTTCCCCCTTCTTTAATTTTTCAGCTGAGACATGATTTACTTAATCTCTTTGGATAGCCTAAACAAAATTACTCAGTGATTACTCAAGTGTTTGTTTCTGTAGATAATGTGTGTGGAAAAAATCTCAGCAAATTAAATTATTCCTACCAAGTGGGTATTGTGTTAGAGGGTTGGGCGAGAGTGTAGCTACAATCTCATAAAAGGCCCACAAAAATCATCCTGAAAACACAGCGAGTTCTGTCGGCGGCACGAGCGTCTGGTTGTCTGTGACACAGATATGCAAAATGCAATCAGATGAAGGGCCGGGAGGCTGCTTTAGGCTGGAGGAGAAAGCGGAGACACAGCAGCCAAATGCACATTACCTTATCTCTGCCTCTGCTCCACGTCGTCTTCTCTGGGCTCTTCCCATATGGTGATGCTTCACTGCTCCAGCTCTTCCAGGTAATGGTGAAAATGCACGCGGTGGAGCTGTGCAGGCTTTTCCTCCTTTCATTTACTGCTTTTTATTCTGATGCATCACTTCATATAAACATGATTACAATCCCAAATCTGACTGGTTTAGTGGTGAAATTTGACTTGGTACAACACAGCACCAATGCTGATGGTTTTGTTTTTTCACTGTCAGGATGATGGGTCAAACATTTTTCAACTTAAATTGATAAATTACCTAGAATGGCAAAAAGAAAAGAAAACTAACAAAGCAAGAAGATATAGTAAATATTCAAATTAAACAGACAAAACAAGTGTTGCAAATGCCACCAGTCCATCACAAAGGTCTCTGAGATGGACTCAGGGCTTGGCTTATCTAATTATGGGGTCTATGTTAGTCACTGAATCTTATTTATGGACATCGTCCTCAGCCTCTTGGACAGAAATCAAGCATTCTGCAAAAGTCACATGACATTCACAACCAGTCATTAACTTGAGGCAGAGAAGCAAACAAGATTTGCATTTTTAAAAAAATCAGAAAAGGTGATGGAGTTGAATTGTCCCCCTAACAGAAGATAAGAGATGATCTGTATAGTATAGTTTATTTTATTTGTAGGGCTGCTTGAGGCTGCTTCCAGTTTTAATGTTATTTATTGTTTGTTGACAGAGCATCTTACATGGTTTGTCTGTTTTGTTTGACCTTTCCTTTCTGTCTCTCTATTTGTCTACAAAATGTTCAGAAAATTAAGAATCCCTCTTTTTGTAACATTTTTTGTAGTTTTTTTTTCTTTTTCTTTTTTTTTTTACAAATAGTTTATGCAAATAAAAGATGTTTTAGACAAACTAATTAGATTTAATAATTCAGTCTGGATATGATCAGTCAGTTTCAAAACAGCAAATTAGCTGTTTGCCACCTGGGAATGTTTATGCTTGTTGTCACCTACGTTGTGCTAAAGTCAAAAAAGTATAAAAATGCTTTTTACATTTTATTATTTTTTTTTACAAAGAATAAATATGTTTTATAAATCGAGTTCAGTATTTTAAATGTATGTTGAGCGTAGGATGATGTAGTTCAGATCAGACCTTGCCATATTTTCTTATAGTGCACCTGGGATACACCTTCATATTTTTATGCAAAAACTAACAGAGAAACATAAGTTCTAGAAACTTTGGTTTATGGCTGATAAAAACCTTTTTTCCCTGCTTTGTAGGTATTGTTTTCTCCATAATAGTGCTCACTGTTGAAGGCAAAGGCTGGTCCTTTTTAGATAATTTTACACTGATGTCACAATTCCCCAATGCAAGAACCAACTGTATTCATTCAGTCATTTCAGATGTCTGATCCCTTTCCTTATGGTATAATGCTGTTTGTGAGTGAAACTAAAAATCTCCTGAAACTATTTTTCTTCTTTATCACAACTCTTCCATTGCATCTTTGAGGGTTGGAAGCTGAAATGTTTTGGTTGCTATGCTAACATAATCTTATTTATCTGAAAAGTGCTCAGTTAAAGACCTGATCAGAGCTGTGAATTGTTCTCTTCCATTTGGTAAGAGGTGCAGCTTTAAAGAGGAAAAAAAGGGAAACACTTTATTTGACTGGTTGTGAATAAGACTGTCATAAACATGACATAACACCTGTCATGACCATGAGTAAGTCTTCATGAATATTTCTGACTGTTGTCATAAAGTGTCATTCGGTAAATCATGACACTTTTAATACAAAGTTGACATTATTCAAAATGTCCTTGTTATGACAACTTGACATTAACCAAGAAATCATGATCTGACATAAATTTTTAATGAAAGTATTACTGATTAAACTTTAGCTTTAATAACATAAAGCTACATCACTTTTTAAGTTTAATCTCTTTTTTTAATCATCCCATTTGAAAAGTGCCTCATCCCTGAAACATTTAATAGCAAAGAAGTCTCTGATTTAACTTTGCGTGATATTTGCTCATTTCCTAAACACCAGTCTCTTGAAAGGTCTGCTGTGTTTAAATTTGATCTGTCTAGCAATTCTGCTGGCTTTTCTCTGAAAGAATCTTAGATTATTAAACCTCATATTTGAACTGTACTGTTTGTAATGACGTTATCATGGCGATCAGTTTGACTGAAACATGTAGACAAAACACGACTTAACAAGCACAACATTTCATTTAATCATCAGTGCTCGTTAGTTGTTAGCTAGGATTTGCACAGAACCAGAACTTTAAAATGAAATGCAGCACTTCACAACATCAAAATGTCTGCAGTGCATAAATATAATGACATGGACTGATCAAACGTGACTAACTTGAACTGAGATGATATAAAACACATTTTGAGGACTGAGTCTTTTATTCTACTTGTGAAAACACATCAAAAAAGAGCATTTGGGGTTTTTTTTTGTTCATAATTTAGAGTAAAAAAAACATAGCGACTTAGTGTAAAAAACACATTATATATACTGATCAAGCCAGTATACATCTATGTTAGTGCTATTAACATCATGGAATGGGCCAGGCAGGGTCACAGTTAAAATTTAATATGGGAACTATGGAGAGAGCCAAAAATTAGGGTGATGGCATGGAGGCCTCCATCCTCAAAAACGTGGAGCTCATTGCACAGCAATGGCCAAAATATGAGTGGAAACATGCAAAAACATTGCTAGCACTTTAAAACCCCTTAACCCTCAACCCTGGAAAATACAATGGAAAAATAGCACACAGGCGTTCTGCTGCTTATTAAGGATTTGGATTTTTGTAATGCCAATAGAAGAACAAAAAAAAAAGACAATTGAGAAGTGATCTAAATAATTTTCAGCATATCATTTTTAGTCAAAATTTAAAACAAACAAACAAACAAACAAATAAACCCAATGGCTTTTAGAGATCCTCTTCCTGCTTCTCAGAATCAAACGTTTTGAGCCTTTAATTAGATACCGATGTGCATAATTTCATGCCTTGATCAGACTTTGATGTGTCAGACATAAAGCTATGTTCCAGCATGTTTGTGTGAAGATCAGTATCTTTAGGGCAGAACAGCGGAGGCAGTCGCACCACCTTAGATTTCAGAATCTTTGTTCTTCATCTTGAATAGCAGCAGAGCCGCTGCTGTTTAGCCTCATATCTCGCTTGTGTCGAATACAAATCGATTCTGGCCTTTTCCAGCCATCCATCTTCCACATGTGGGCACAGGTGACCGCGGCCTCCGAGCTCGCTGCTTGTACTTAAGCAGGTGACAGCTTTCACCTGAGCCACAGCTTGATCAATTGTGGAGAGTGTTATGGAATTGAATTTATGGATCTGAGCGCAGCCAATATTTAGCTGTAATTAAGCGGGGACACAGAGGTAGAAGGTGCGCTTGTCATCCTCTGGAGGTGGATGGAGGCGGATGTGTCTGACTGGGAAAACAAACACAGTGAGGTTAGGACTATTTCTCACTGATTACGTGTCAACTGATTTTGTTACATATGTTAGACATAGCAAGAAAACTCACTGCGCTTCAGAAGTACCATACACTAAGCAATTTAGGAAATCCCAAACAAATATGTGAAGACTTTGTAAGCTTTTGGTTCAAAGCATTAATTCACAGAATTTAACTTAAATAGACCTGAGAATGTATTAAACACATGGCTAAATAAAAAAAAAAAAACAAAAAAAACAACAACTACTAAGTGATGATATCAGAGAGGGAATTGTTGACCTCCTCTAGTCTGGTTGATCAATGGACACAACTTCTGGATACCTGAAGGGGCCACATATATCTGGTCAAACAATTATATGCAAGTATAAACATCATGGCATGGTTCAAGAAGAAAACAGGTTCTGTGTCACGGCGATGAATGAGTTTTGGTGTTCAATAGTTGCAGGTTAAAATAGTCCTAGGCCTAGGACAACAGACAAAGAGGTTTTGAAGAGGCTAGCTGGTAGGACGGTGAAGTGAGTCCTTTATCAACCTGGACTGAAATACAACTCAGAGAGGAAGAAGCCATTACTCCAAAGCAACAAAAAGGTCAGATTACTCTTTGTAAATGCACTCAGGGAGTGTATTGAAGGTTAGGGACATGCCTAGTGGTCTGGTGAAAGTAGTACATGGCCATGATTACCATCATGATATTTAGAGGAAAATAGAGAAGCTTGCAAGCCAGAGAACACTAACCATGAGGCTGCATAAGGCTTTGTGCTCTGCTGCATGAGGGACTGGTGCACTTCACATAGTAAATGTCATCAAGAGAAAAGAACATCATACTCGCCATATTAAGGAAACGTTTTACAATATTGCAAGTCTAGAAATTTGACTGAGGTTTGGGGAAAATACCCACAATGTTTTGCACAATTCATGTTGTAACGTGTATTTATTGATTTATTTTGACTTCTAGCTTGCATAGATAGCTCACTGGGCTGATCTTAACCAAGAGTCTAGTTCTGTATAGTCTGTAAATAAAGATCATCTGCAAAAATGCCAGTCATATGGAAGCCTCAATCTGCAGCATGCCCATCCCCAGCGACATACAATCCTTTTTTAGGTTTTTGCGTCTTGTTTTAGCTACATAGTGTGTTTTACCACATGCATTATGTTACCTTTCTTATTTTTGTGGCATTGCTCTGGGAAAAACCACGGAGTAATCTACAAATGCACACTGTAGCAACCTGTCAGAGCTGAATCTTTATCCTCCTGTCCATCTGAAGAAAAACCCCCAATTATCTTACTTCGTTCTCAATGCGCCATCACTTGTATGCTGGTCGGTATGATGACCCCGAGATGTTCTTTGCATTCATCCCCTGTCAGTCCACCTGATGCGAGACAGAAGTCGGAACAAGCAAATGCTTTCCAACCTGCATGTAACGGCTTTTCCACTCAGGACGCTCATCTCTTCAAAGACGTACGAGCTGAACAGTCACAACCACAGGATACATGGAGATACAGACATTCTTATCACATGTGTAGACAAGTGAATGCAACAACACATCTTTATGTTGACAAATACTCCAACAGGCATATGAAACTCTGAACCATTAAGATTTATTTGATGCAAAAACTACTCTAAGATTCAAATATCTCTGTCACTGTGAGCTCCTTTGTTATTGTAAGAGATAATTCTTGTCTGACCCACTGATTGGACGTTTATAAATACATTCAAAAATAAAACTATACAATTTGAGAGAAGAAAATGTCATAGATGTAAGAAAAAAAAATTCTATAAGCAAACTTGGTCTGTTTCTTCTCTGTCATCTTTATAGAGACAATACAGGTCAAGATGATGGTTTAACTACTCTGTGAATGTCACTTCAGACCAAATAGTCTTACTGGACATGAATTAAATGCCTCCATGCATGCAGTTCACCTTGAGTTATCACCCAGAGGACCTCTAGTCTGATAAGAGCAAAAGTTTCAAGACCTGGCTAAATGATGCCTTTTGTCCTCTGCTTGATTAGGCCCTCAAAGTCAAAAGGGTTTGTGTGAAAAGGTAACTTTGCAAACCAGAAGAATAACTGTGTTTCACAGAGGGGTAAAAACTCGACATTTATTTATGAAGCAATTCCAGCCCCGGAAGATGAATTAGCAGATTATTGCCTTATTAGTGAAATTAGTGTAATCTCTTCTTTTACACCCACTGACAGCTGTGTAGCAATACCCAGCCAGAAAGGTCAATTCTATGTTTACATAGAAGCTGAAGGAAATGGCCCCCCATGTATCTACATCAGTTATTAGCCTAGCTGCCCATCTAATTAAGTGGCGAACGCAGTAATCAATCACTGGCCAAATTGGATTTGGATTGGATTTCTGTGGTCTCTGCATTGAACCATGGATTATCCAGAGATGGAGGGTTGACTTTGACGATGACATTCCAAGTATGCTTTGGAAGAGATTTGTCACACGCTGTAGGAGAATGGGGTAGATAGAAAGAAGAGCTGTTGGAGCACACCAGAGGTTTCCCAGTAAAGGAAAATCAAGCTGCGACTGACACGTTATCTTATTAGAGAAAAGCTACACCAACAAAGAAAGAAAACAAACAAAAAATAAAAACTTTACAAAAGGCCTCATTTCTTCTCAACACTCCACTAGAGATGCAAAGAACAGAATAATTACTCCAAAAACAATAAATAACTCTAGCTCCATGAAAGAAGTCTCTTTCATGCTTTCTGTACGACTCCTCAGCCAACCAGAGGAAAAGCAATAATATGTTCCCAGTGCATTGATTTGTTTTTGGTCTGTTTCCTAAAAGGGTTGGTTGTTTCTCTAACCAACAGAGGGAAGGGAGTTGGCAAAAATACAGGTAGAAGCATAAAAAGCCATAATTTTAAGACATACCACGAACCAGCCATAAACCCTCTTCTCAAATTCTGATGAATATAATCCACAGCACACTATATAAGCAAGTAGGGGGAAATAAGATCTTGTGGTGTGGGATCTCACAATATGAGAATCCAACAATCTGTCTCATCAAAGTGAAATCTCTGTCAGTCAATGTAGTTAGTTGTTAGTTTAAATTCAAACTCAAATTTTGTTTTTATTTGTTTTTTTAGATTAGGACCACCTTAGGAATTGATTAGCATAAATAAAATAAACTAGTTGAGCCTTGAATATTATCAAAATATTCAACACCAGGAATTTCTGACTCCAGTCCTGCTGGGCTGATCTCCTGCAATTTTTAGATGCTTCCCTGCTCTGACACACCTGAATCATATGGTGTAATTATCTGAGCCATTAAGTTTACAGATGTCTGGTAATTAGGAACTCATTTGATTCAGGTGTGTCAGACCAGAGACATATCTACTAGTTCAGGGACATTGACTTTTGAGGAAGATTATGGAAACACTGTTTTCCGTAATCTTCCTCAATAGTCAGTAGATCAGTTTGTGATTGGTGCAACTTTCATCATGTTTGTGAAAACAGAAAAATCCAAAGTCTTGTTCAAATCATTGGCAAAGTCTTGTCTCTTCACCATGAACCAAATGTCATGAAAAGTTTAATCTTTGTCAATTTAGTGGCTTGAGATTCAATCTTACTCATTTGGCTCGCAAAGAAATTGATCTGTTGCCTCAGAGAAGACGGTGAGGGAGACTAGTTCTTCAGAGCCACACTACAATTAAGAGAACTGCGTTTCCATATCTATCAGTACTTCCCATCACGCATCCTTTCAGATAATAATGGTTCTTTTTTACATTTGTGGTGGTTGAACAAGTGATTTATGCTGCCATTTTCCTGAAGCAGTGTCTTGTGACACCACTTGCACTTCTCTTGTCTCTGACAAGTAAACGCTGCTTAAACCCAGCTCATAAATTCATGATGTAAATCATAAAGTGAGCTTTATTGAAAAGCCGTTTTATAGAGGGTGACGGTTCTGTGCTACAAATTGTAGATTGTGCAATTACAGGAGCGATCTCTGCTGTTTTAGTGTAAAATTAGAAAATTAAGGCGTATTAAACAACCAACCGAGATGGCTGATGACTTTTTCCATCCCCTCTGCGTTTTGAAAACGACGCAGGTTACGATCAGAAGAATTTAGGACGAGGAACGCAGACTGAACCAACAAAGTCTATGCCGGCATCTTTTATTTATGCCCGCACTGAAACGACGCCCTGCCAGCACAGACGCTCAAACACAAAGAGCTATTTTCCATACTTTTAAATAAACACAAAGAAAAACAGTGTGAAAAGCTAAAATGCAGCTGTGATCTGTCAGCTTGCAGCAGCACCTGGCTTCTGCTGAGGTGTCAGTTGTCACTCAGCTGGAACCTCCATCTCTTTGGATTTGATCCATATCTGTGAAGGTGTCAGTCAGTGTTCCTCCCAGAGCATCCCCTTCCTTTTCATTTTTTTTTCTCTTTCAAACATTCTCACTTCCCGTCAGTAGTGGAGGAAACAGAAGCTTTGTTGTGATGAATGGGGCCAATATAGGAATAACAGAAAAGAAATCCAAAAAATATCTACTCTCCTGTGTGCAGTACAAGTCTCCTATTTTGTTAGCAGCAAAGATGGATGATATTAATGTTGCACAATATTTGTTGCCACATTCACACAGAAATGTGAGCTGCACGTTATTTAGAGAATAAAAAAAAAAGTTCAGATATTCAGGTACTTCTCAAACACTAGTGAGGTGTAGTACAGTAGACGTTTGATCAATTACTGCTGTGCTATGTTATATGGATTAGTTGTGTTTGTAAGGTAGGTCATTGTGTTTTATTTATTCATAAAATTGATGGTGGATCCCAGGCATGTATGATGAGACAGAATCCTAGGCTCAGGGTATATTTCTGAGCTGTTGCAATAACTTTCCCTGTTGCTGTATCCGCATGTCGGTGCACTTCAACTAAAACTTTCAAGTGAAGTTAGACACTTCATAAGGCCATCTTTGATACGGGCCACATCACAGCAACGTATGTGTCTACCTCAGTGAATCTCAAACTTTTTTTTTTTTTTTTTAACAAATACTCCATAAAGTTTTCTAAATACCACCGTCTTGAAAGGCAGGTTAAAACAGTCCTACACAAAGATCATTATTGTGCATTATTGTCCTAATAATAAAGTGTAATCGTGCTCTTAGGGATTCATATTTCTTTTTGAATTTGAAATTGAGATATTGTTCATTTAGATTTGATGTCATTTCAGGAACCGACCTCCAAAGAAGCACCCACTGGCTTATTGTTATTTATGTCATCACATATGTCTGTACTGACACTAATCTATGCTGAAACTCACTGAGCAGCACTAAAGGTAGTCCGAGTACCACAAACAGTACTTGTACCATAGTTTGAGAACCATGAGCCTTACTACTACATTCTAGATCTGGATCTTCAACCATCAATTTAAAATGATAAGAGGAGAAAAACAGTGGCGTGAATTTTAGAAATCTTCTATCACTTCCTGCTAATTAGGAGATAACAGGAATTATATTATAGAGCATGTTTGTGTTGGTGAGCTTTAGAGGCGCTGTAGGGAAATTATGTTCATTTTGGATCGGTCAAATTTTGTAATTATTTGTGTGGACAAACAGTTTAAAAACAGTAAAATCATTTATTGATAGGAGTACTAAAGTCAGTTGAAAATCTCTGGCAAGACTTTAAATGAAATGCTGTTCAAAGATGCACTCCTTCCAATGAGTGAAAGCATTTAGCAAAGGACTCAAAATCTAAATAGAGCAGGAAGTTGGTGTTGGTTTATCCCAATAAATTCCAATAAAATACACTGAACTTTGCGGTTATAATACGACAAAATGTCTAATGGGTGTGAACATTTTTGCACAGCACTGTGAATTACCTTCTTTGGGACTGCATACAAATGGATGGTCGAGGCACCAAACCAGCAAGGATGCTGATCTAAAGCCGACACATTTTCCAGTCAAAGCTGGGATAGCACTCTCAGCCTTTTCCCACTATTTCAGCTAAAGAAGCTTAACAAGCTGCCAGTCATAAATCATCTTGACTAACTCCTGGATGCATAAACTAAGCAAATTTACAAATAACCTGAAATGCTATTTTTCCACTGATAACAACAAACCGCTGCGACTAACAGCTTCTGCTTACAGAATTGCTGTGGAAAGGTTTGAAGCTTCTTGGAAGTTTGCGTTTCTGTCATCCACACAGCACCATCAGGAATCTGATTAGTTGCTCATTTATTCTGCAGCATGACTTCAAGCAAATGCCTACACAATTAAGGAACTCATCAGTCACAAAAAGTAAAGTTCTGAAACAGATGGTAACCTTGCCAAGTTTGTTTTGATATAGTTCGTTTTAATATAATATTGAAATGCAGATAATACATCATTTTATCTGTATAAAATGTGCTTTTTGTGGAAATAACTGAGCACAATGTGAACTATTATACTAATTCATGTTGTAAGTAAATACGGGCTTTCTTTAAATTTCTTTGTGATACTTTTTCAGTTTTAAAGAAAACAGTTTGGTTTGACTTTATAGAAATTTAGGAGGTGAAAAAGCGTGGTGCTAGTTTGAAGATTGAGTTCAGCTTCTCTGATCCTGAGAGCACATTAGTGTGGAAGTCATTACATTTGCAGACATTCATTGCTTTTGTAATCGAAATGATTTAGCTAAGACTGGACCATTGTTTCCTCTAACAACCGACAAACTACTTCAAACTACTCCGCCAAATTGGCCTTTTGATGACATTAATATTGGACTGTAGATAAAAATGTGGTCATTGCTGCCTCGGTGTTCTTATAAATCTTTATCATTTCAACTAAAAATGGAACATTACAACTGATGCATGCAGGAAAATTCATCTACATTCACTGGATCTTAATCATTTCAGCTAAAGGAGATTAAAAAAAAGCTGAGAATTAGATTCTTGGATAATAGGTTTGAGGTTTTCTCAGCAAAATTCAGTGGTTAATGGAACATGGAACAATTTAGCAACTCATGTATTCATACATAAATTTGAAAACTGCTTGGTTTGGTGTGTCATCACCCTTTAAACATGATTCTGTAAATTGCACACTACATATGGTATATGTTGGATTTGACACAAAGGAATATAGTCGGTATAGCAACAACTGCAATAATTTAACTTAGCTTAAAATCAATTGTGCATTTACAAAAGCTTGTTTATATGATTGTTTCTTTTTCTGTCTTGTTTTGAGAGAAAAGTTTATGAAAATTCTGTATAGCGGATGAACAATCTAAAGCAAAGAAATGATTTCTTTAAGCAGCTGGTTTCCTAATAATACACCAAGTGATTTATGAGTCATTATTATAATAACATTATTAATCACTCTTTGCCTTTAGAAAATATTAATAATTAAGACCGATGCTTGCAAGGACACAGCTTCTTATGATGTGTATCAAACCTTTTAGTATTTTAACTAAAAAGATGTTGTTTTTTTAATGCAAGCATCAAACTTCAGGAGAGACTCGCTGCACTCCATTACATTCAGCCTGGCACCTTGTGACTGACAAATCTGATTTAAAAACAGTTATTGATAAAATGTTTCTTTGCACTGCTGCATTTGGACTCAAAGGACAAAATGTTCTATTTTATCTTATACAATTTCCTGGTGGACTGAGGTGCTATTTGACCACACCGCGTTGTTATCCAACCCGCTAAAACACAAAATTAATAGAATCTGGCAGAATGATTACTGTATAACTCCTCTCACTCACTTCAATTCCCGAACAGAAGATAACAAGATAATGGATAGCAGTGTGCTTTGTGCACAGTCTATGGGATGATTTGGCTTTTTTTTTTTTTTTTTTTTCCAGTCACACAGCATAGACGCAGCCACATTCAGAGACGCTTTACTCTTACTGTCGGATGTGAATGACGATGCAAAGAAACGAAAAAGGCCAATTCACAGCAGGAGAAGCCAAGATGGAAATATTCTCACCCGTACAGATAAAGTAAAGAGATCATTCACTGAAGCATGTTTTCCTTCTCACATTTTATCTTTCTAAAAAAAAACAACAAAAAAACAATATAATGTCAATGTTTTTCTTTTCTCTTCTATCTTTATTTCTTCCCTGGAGGAGATGTAGCCACTTTGCCTCTGGTGAGTGACAGCGAGGCTTTTGGCAGAGCAAAGGTTCTGTGAAAAAGACACACAGCTTGAGTCGTGTCAGGCTGCTTCTTTCCTCAATATGCATAGGCAACCGGGTTAATTAGGAAACTGACGTTTCGCGATGTGTTTCAACAGATGAAATAAAAAATTAACCGACAGTCTTTTTTACACCAATGGGAAACCATGGTGGGTAAACAAGGAGAACACTGTGTCCTGGTTTGAAGGTTTGATAGAAAGCAGCTGGTTGTTTCCAAGGAATAATAATAAGGAACAGAGTTACTGTAGCACTGATCAAAGTACAACGTGTACCTTTGATGTACATTCCTTAAAAATGGCAGCTGAAGCCTTTTTAGAATTTGGTGTCCATGACACAGAAATATACAGGTCCTTCTAAAACAATTAGCATATTATGATAAAGTTTATTATTTTCCATAATGTAATGATAAAAATTAAACTGTCACATATTTTAGATTCATTGCACACCAACTGAAATATTTCAGGTCTTTTATTCTTTTAATACTGATGATTTTGGCATACAGCTCATGAAAACCCAAAATTCCTGTCTCAAAAAATTTGCATATCATGAAAAGGTTCTCTGAACCTCATCATCTGAATCAACAAAGTAACTCTAAACACCTGCAAAAGATTCCTGAGGCTTTTAAAAACTCCCAGCCTGGTTCATTACTCAAAACCGCAACCATGGGTCAGACTGCCGACCTGACTGCTGTCCAGAAGGTCATCATTGACACCCTCAAGCAAGAGGTTAAGACACAGAAAGAAATTTCTAAATGAATAGGCTGCTCCCAGAGTGCTGTATCAAGGCACCTCAGTGGGAAGGAAAAAGTGTGGCAGAAAACGCTGCACAACAAGAAAAGGTGATCGGACCCTGAGGAAGATTGAGGAGAAGGGCCGATTCCAGACCTTGGGGGAAGCAGTGGACTGAGTCTGGAGTAGAAACATCCAGAGCCACCGTGTACAGGCGTGTGCAGGAAATGGGCTTCATGTGCCACATTCCCCAGGTCAAGCCACTGTTGAACCAGAAACAGCGGCAGAAGTGTCTGACCTGGGCTACAGAGAAGCAGCACTGGACTGTTGCTCAGTGGTCCAAAGTACTTTTTTCAGATGAAAGCAAATTTTGCATGTCATTCGGAAATTAAGGTGCCAAAGTCTGGAGGAAGACTGGGGAGAAGGAAATGCCAAAATGCCAGAAGTCCAGTGTTAAGTACCCACAGTGAGTGATGGTCTGGTGAGCCATGTCAGCTGCTGGTGTTGGTCCACTGTGTTTTATGAAGGGCAGGGTCAATGCAGCAGCTATCAGGAGGTTTTGGAGCACTTCATGCTTCCATCTGCTGAAAAACTTTATGGAGATGAAGATTAAGTTTTTCAGCACAATCCTGGCACCTGCTCACAGAGCCAAAACCACTGATAAACGGTTTACTGACCATGGTATTACTGTTGGCCTGCCAACTCTCCTGACCTGAACCCCATAGAGAATCTGTGGGATATTGTGAAGAGAAAGTTGAGAGACACAAGACCCAAAACTCTGGATGAGCTTAAGGCCATCAAAGCATCCTGGGCCTCCATAACACCTCAGCAGTACCACAAGCTGATTCATGCCACGCCGCATTGAAGGCTGCAAAAGGATTCCTGACCAAGTATTGAGTGCTTAACTGAACATAATTATTTGAAGGTTGACTTTTTTGGTATTAAAACTCATTTCTTTTATTGGGCGGATGAAATGTGCTAATTCTTTGAGACAGGGATTTTGGGTTTTCATGAGCTGTATGCCAAAATCATCAGTATTCAAACAATAAAAGACCTGAAATATTTCAGTTGGTGTGCAATGAATCTAAAATATGTGACAGTTTAATTTTTATCATTACATTATGGAAAATAATTAACTTTATTGCAATATGCTAATTTTTTTAGAAGGACCTGTATATTTCTGTGTCATGGACACCAAATTGCTGTTCAAAGTATATGGGATCAGGTGGATGGAACCTAGTTAATTTATAGGTTATTTATGTTTGTGAAATTGTTAGCGTTTAATCCTACACGTTTAGTCATTCTTTGTGGTGTCTCCCAGGGGCCAGCATTGGGCCACAAAACATTGCATTATACAGTCAATATTCAAGATTACTTTATTGATTCCTGCAGGGAATTAATTTTGTCCATATGTCACACATACATACTACATAAAAAGTATGTAGTGCATATGTATGGGAACACATGTTCTCAATGCATTAACGTGGAGGTATTGTTTAGAAAAATAGTTCAGTACTCATGAAAAGGTCGTTTCTTAGCAAAATACCTCATTTCGATGTTGAAGTCCTATGTATCTTCAGTCAATGATGCATCTTTTCATAGTTGTAACCTCTAACAATCTTCAATCTTCCTGTGAAAGAGTTCACGTTCTTGATCTCTTTCCTTCGTTTCCTGTGGTCCCTGTTCAGTGCAGTACACACCTCGTCACCAATCAGCGCTGTGACTCTTTTAAATAGGCAGACTGACTGATTATAAGCACGGAGACACCTGTGACGTTAATTAGAGGACAAACCTCAGATTAACATGTCCCTATGGCCACATAACATACATTTTTTTATAGGTACCATCATTTTTCTTTTACCTTTTTAATTAGCTGCTTGTTTTGTATTAGATGATTCCACTGAATCACAAAAGGTGTGACTCAGTGGAATCATTGGTAATCTTCAGAAAATTTTTTATTTATTAATACATTCAGTTTCATGTTGTTTCTGTGGCCATTTTGGACTCTTAACAAAGAGGTACAATTTTGTTTGGATGTCAAATATGAACTACATTTGCTATTAGGAGTATTTTCAACTAGAAAATGCTCACTGAGTAGAATCTAACCTGCAGTAGAGGTCAGTTCAATAACTCTTACAGCATCGCTATGCATTCTTTGTGTAACACCTTATATAATCACGGGCACTTTTAAGCTTGACGATGCATACGGAGTAATAATCCACACACATTTCTAGGTTTGAGTTGGCTTAGATGTCGAAAAGCTCATAAATGAACTCTGTTTCACTTTCAGTTGGACAACTCAATGAAATTTCCACCCTCATTCTCCAGACTGATACAACTCCCACAGCTGTCTGCTCCAGATGAGATACTTACCAGTGAGATGTTGTTACAGATGTCAAAAATCGGTAAAGAGGAGCCGAAGAAGCATTGAAAGAGACAAGCACATCCCTTGACTGACGGAGAGGATTGCTTGATTTTATTGAGGCATATTACTGCAGTGTTAATCCAATATACTCGGCATGATAGAAGTTAATTGAACAGTAATGGCATTATTGATTATGTTGACATCATCTAGATGGTCCTATAATGGAATGTGTGCTTGTGAATTCTAATCGCAGAGCTAGATTGGCATTTGGGAATCTTCTGCTAAATGTGAGTTTGAAAAAAGAAAAAAAAAAAGACAATCAGACAAATGGAATAAAAGTCGCACTTAAATACCAAAGCACTTCAAGAAATGAAAACAGATCCAAACATAACTGTCAGGGTAAAAAACAAAAAACAAAACAGGAAATATATTGTTTGCACTAGTAAACAATCTAATATTTAAAATGGATCCTGTTTGACTGGGGGTAGTTAGGTAGTGACTAACTAAACAGCTGGACCAAACAAAGATAGAGAAACAGCATTGGTTACAAAAAAACAAGGGCTCTATATCTGAACCACATTTTTCCCTGTCTAGGTTTAAGAAAGGAGATTATTGTTAAAAGGTTGCAGAAGAAGAAATTCGCGATAGAAACAGATATCCAAAAAGACTAAGAAAAAGTAAAAACTCCCCTGAAGGAAAGAGATGCATGTTTTGATTCAAACATTAATCCATTTTCTTTATTCTTACTTTTTCCTGCTCATCATTGGTGTTGGTGAATGAAGGAACCCAAGAATTCCTTGAACTCAGAATTAGGTGTTCTGAGTTTTATTGTAGTCAAAGACAGGAAGGTGTCTTTATTGACACAAGGTCTAAAAGTTCCCCAATTCAAATTCATCAAAACATTCAAACTACGCATTCAAAACTCTTGCAAACTCAGTGAAGCAGAATCACAAGCTGAGAGGATGGTAGCCTCCTAATTTACAAACAGATGATGGTTGGAGGCAGATGGACAAACAAGAAGAAGAAGTAAAGGCAACGCTGGCTGGAGGTTGGGAGGAGAGCTTCTTAGAGCGTATCTTTAGCTAGATAAAACCTGTTTTCATTTAGGAGAACGCTGACAATGCTTAAGCATGGCAGGAAAATGTTTCACTACAAAACTCATTAACAATAAAACCTAAATATATAAATAAATGCTGAACTCGGTGCACCTTCCTGTTCCACATTAGGCAGCTGGACAAAATGTAGGGGGGGAAAGAAGCAGACAAAACAGCAACTCCGAATCAGAATAAGCATGGCATAAAAGTAACTTTCTGCAGCATTATGTTTCCCATCTTGGTCTGGGATGTGTCATAGAAGTTCATTGCATTGCTCCCCGTTGTGTGGGTAAATACTTCTGGGAGTAAGTACCTTGCTGATTACAGTGGAGTAATAAAAATAAACACTGGTTGTGGGAAACATAGGAAGAAAGATAGACGGGTACCTGGATACTAGATAGATTCAATGACTCTGAGATTTCAGAAATAGATACAATTATAGAAAAATATAACTGGATTTCTTGCTCAGTCTTGAGAAAGTTAATACAATGGTCAGCTTTCTAATTTCTAAGAAACCAACCAAACATTTAGAACGTTCTCCTTGAGCGCTCATCTCCATTCGCTGCATTTTTTTGTTTCGCATGTACTTCCAAGTTCAGCATTCAGTGAGTGGTTTTGAGCCTCTTTAACATGATATTTTTGTAGGAAAGCTTGAAAGCATCAAAACATGGATACAACCCAACCCGAATGTATAATTTTTTTCGTTGTGCAAACTGAATAGAACAGTGATAAATGTCCCATCATAAAACATCTGTTCACAAGGTGGCACCAAAGACTTAATAGAGACGGCTGCAAGCAATGCGTGGACGCCAGGAGGAGGTAACATCTGCTGTTATCCCAAGTTTGCTCACTGGATGCGTGTAATAGCCAATCAACTCCCAAAAAATTCATTCTGCATGGTGAGCCGCTTAATTATTGACAAAAACTCCAGAGTGTTGTGGTTGAGTAATGGTGTTTATGACATTACAGCAAACGGTAGCTACAGTCAAGTATTCAATTCCCGATGTAGCTTTTTGACCCTGGTCTTGTGTTGTAAGGTTTCAGAGTTTCTAACCTAATTCTTTTCGGGGGAGTCATTCCATAAAAGAGTCAGGAGGTCATTTAAACGGTTAGCTTCCTTTTTCTTTGAGAGGTAAATGTAGTCAGCTGAATAATTAATCACTGACGCCCGTTTAGCTCTAGGTTCAGTTCACTTGAGACTTGTCCCCTCAATAATTCAGCTTGTTAAGCCTTTTATTTAAATCTCCATCAAACATTTATCCAACGCTGGGGCCTCTTGTAACCTCCTTGCTATTATGATCACCATTTAGGTCACTTTAGCTAGCTTGACGGCTATTATCCTCGCGGAGCTCCATGTCAGCTACTTGTATTTAACACTTTAACACAAGAATAGCTGCCTGGTGCCAGATCAAAGATGTAGCGAGGCTACTACCCATTAAAACGCTTTCTAGCTTAAAAATAGTTGGCGTTGTAACGCAAAGTGAAATTGATAACAGTCTTTTGATCCTTTGAAAATAAGTCTTTTCAGAAAATTTAAAACATAAAAAGTATAGATCAGTTGGTTGAAGATGTTCCTGGTATTGAAACACACAGCTCAAAATACATAGGTAAAAAGGCAAATAAACATAGTTGGATATCATGGATTTAATATTTCTTTTTAGAGTTATACTTCGTTACTCATCAAGTTACTCATAAAGTTCCTCTTCTCTTAAGCTCAGCTTTTGTACATGAAGATGAGCGCCGAGCAGAGATTGACACGAGGGCTCACGTGGAGAAACATATGCCACTACAATTATCTCTGTAGGGTTTCCAAAGTAAACTTACTAATTGCTCACACTTCCAGCTGCACACAAACGAAATCCTCCAAGAACAGATCTCTCCTACACCTTACATAAAATGCACTTTCTTGGAGCTTTAGGTTTAGTAACACTTCTGCTCAGTGGGTATGAAGCTGAAAAAAAAACCCTTTCCATCCAGCATCCCTGTCACTGTCAAACTTTATCAAACACTCAGTTTTGTCATGTCACTGCAGACAGCGGTGAGTGGCTGTTACTCTGCTAATCGCTATTCAACACTTGTCTGTCACATTTTCAGTGACTGATAATTCAGTTTAACTTAATCTACAGTTTATGACCCCTTCTGGGTTAAAAGGGCAGTCTGTGGGAGATCTGACCATCAGGTGTTATACTCACACATCAACCGGACCCCCTCTGTACTGCGCAGCCTTACGAAGCACAGCAGCATCCCACCTGGGAGCAGCTATGAGGTGGGTGGCGGCGGTGTGAAAGAAACCTTTGCCAGACGAGCCTGGAAAATGACCTGTGGTATATTTTTAGACTGCTGGAGGAAAAAAGGACTATTTCCATGAATGAGCAATGACCTGATTGTTTCAGTTACTTGGAAGCCTCCTTCTATTTAAGAGTATTCGAAAATGTCTCCTGCAAATCTGTTAGCTTCTCAAAACCTCCCTCCTCCACCTTCATGGTTCCTCTCCCTTGTGCCCTATCTAAGTAAATGGTACTGAGAGATTGATTTGTTTGCTGATCTAACAATTCTCCATGTTTAACTTATAAGCTACCTGCCATAAATCAGAGCAACTACTTCAGTGAATTGAATGATTAATGCCCTTTTTACGCCCTTATGTAAATGTTGTTCCATAGTGCAACATGCACTTGTGCATTTAGGAGCTGAGGCATATGGTGCCTCAGCAAGAGTAATTGCATTGCTAAATATTTTCTAGGTTTTGTCCTGTTTACAACCTCAAATTTTAACGGATTTTATTGTTATTTTAAATGTTAGACAACAAAAGTAAATCATAGTTTTTTTTTACTGCCTTTGTATTCAGCTGGTGTTTATCTCCAGTGGTCAGCATGTCAGAGGCAGGGTGCACCTTGGACAGGTCGCCAGTCCATCGCAGAGCAGCTTTATACATCTACAAATTCATTTTTTGTTTTTGCTAGTTCCTCTCAAAATACCACAAGCTTAGTCAAATTAAATGGATGTCAATTTTCAAGTCCCAGAGCTTCTCAATTAGGCGTTGCTCTGGTCTTTGACCGGGTCATTCAAACAAATCCAACTCATTTGGTTGCAATTCTGGAAGTATGTCAAGGGTCTGCTAATTTTTTTAGCTATTACCTTGTCTCCACTGAATTCCGTGATACGGTTTGGTGCAGTTTGGTGTGCTGTATTAAGGTTTGGGGGATTCAGGTAAAAGTTTCTGTTACCAGTTTCACTGTCACTGGGCAGGTGAGGTTAAACTAACTGCAGCTGCAGCCATGTGAGGCAAGCCTAACTAACACCAACACATAAAAGTTACATTAATCCTGTTGGAATGAGATAAAAGCACGGATCACCTTTTCAAAGACTACAAAAGACGAAAAATATTTAACTTCAATGAACGAGTCTCTTTTTCAGAGGTAAAATTAGAGTTAACTTTTAGACTGCCATTACATCTTTGTCAAGTATAAATATAATTAGTCTTGTCCTCAGGGAATTTGAAGAAATTTGAGCAGGCTTCAGTGAAACAGTGAAACTATGCCTATAGTGAAGCAGATCTGAGAGACGCCATAATGTGGTTGAAAATAGATATATATGAAAATTAAACCTAATGACGTCATATAAATAGGAAAAAAAAGTAACCCCAGATTAGATCTCTGTGGAACTCCACAAGTAAGATTTGCAGTTTTGCCATACTTCACTTATTACTGGCTGATGGACTGAACAGTTTTCTTCAAGATATTTTGAGCTGAGTTTATTGTTTTATTAACTAACATGACTTTAATATTCTCCACAAAAGATGTTTTACTGTAAAATCAATATAAAAAAATGATAAGTGTCTGACTTGGTGTTCCAGATGTACAACCTGGTGTGAAATCAATCTTTCGATTTGTTGAAAAGTAGCCTATCTTGCCGTGACGTCCTTGTCAACCAGGTCACACATTGTTCAGTTATGACTGTTTAATTTCCTTTTCAATGAATACATAAAATGTTCCTGACTCCACTGTATTTGCCTGACATTTAAAGATAAGCACCTTTTTTTATGAATGTCAAGCGAGTTCTTAGTGGGAGCAATACACAAACAGAGTAATCTATCAGTCTTTGCACAGGAGAATAAACTTTACTCTTTGCTTTCCTCTGCATGTCAATACTGAGCTCCACTAGAACAGATGCACACGGTGAAACCTTTGGTTTCGCCCTTTTATATTAATGGCAGAACCATTTCCAGCCGTAAACACGCAGCATGACAGCTGTCATTCTTTAGCAACACTGTTACAAGACAGAACATTTCACGTCTCCTGATATGTGACATGGGCTTTCGCACATTTACACTCCTCCATCAACACAGCTGCAAATAGATTTCTTCCTCCCCCCCAGGGCTCATCCACTCTTGCAGTCCTGCCAAAAAGTTGCTCAGATTACTGACATTAGACAATCTCACCATGACACATAAGGCCGAGATAGCCATTTTTTTAAGCATACACAGTGCTACATGGTGAAGCCTAATTGCCAATTGTCAAGTTTGGAACATGTTCTCCGTCACTGTTGTAGGATGTTGTGGGATGTGGAGGACACCAGGTGAATAGAGTTATTTTTTTTTTTTTGCCAACAGGAAATCTTGAGTGTTTGTATTACTATCCAATTAAATGTGCTGCATGTATTTGATATCTAGTTCCATATAATGTATGCATAATATTTTCATTAAAGGTTTTAATCACACGATTAATATTTTGTGACATATAAGAGTTTTGATAAAGACTGGACCCGAATGCAGGGAGGAGGCAGGCTGGTGAAAGTGAGCATTTTTACTCAAAGCAAGAAATTAGAAAAAAAAAGAAAAAAGTACAGTAACTAAAGTCTGGGGAAGTCCAAACTAGTACACCACAAGAGTAACCAGCATACGTCACCTGTGTGACAATATTTGATTTAAATTTATAAAAAAAACAGCCTATTATATTTTTACAGTATTGTTTTTACATCTAAAATACATATTTCTCAAATAAAGTTTATTATTACAACTAAGTGTGGATCCCTATAAGCTGAACTTAGAAAATGGGAGAAATGGCTCTGATAGAAGGTGCACATAACAAGGAAAATACAAATGAAATACCATCCAAAAATTGACATAAAAAATACACAAAGCCCATTTAATGTCATAGTGAAAACTGATTTATAACAAATAATGACAAATAAGAATATTTAACATAAAATAAGTGATTACATAAATGTTCAACTGCTTCAAAGTGACTGACATCATCCAACAGAGGTATATATGTATATATATTGTTTCTTCTATTCATTTATTGTTTTTGTTTGTTTAGTTTTGCTTCAGTTTTATTTAGCGGTTTACTAGAATGTCAAGCCTCACTCCAGTCCAGTAGGTGGCAGTAATGCACCAAAACATTGCTTGTCAACCGCCATTAAAAAGTAGGAGAAGAAGAGATGTCCCATTTGGACTGATTGATTTGTAAAAGCTATAAAAAATGTAAAACATCTAAGAGTATGAATACTTTTTATACACACTGTATATGTCTAAAAAAAATAAACCTATCATACTACATTGTTTTTACCCATCATCACTTTTTGAAACATTTCTACTAGTTTGAACAGAAGTGTAAAAAGCATTGCTGAATGAAAACCCTAGGTTGCAAAAGTATTAAAGCAGCCTTCACCACTTTTAGATTGTGCAGCATGAATAATCCATGGCTGGCCAGTTGTTGGTCACTAACGATGTTGGCGTCTGCTTTTTAGTCTCTTATCGGCTCCAACCAAATTGCTATTTTGCAGTTTTTAATGAGTCTGGAATTCATTTGCTCCAGTCTGGTTCAAAAATACTGAGACTTTGATGAGATCTGAACTGTACAATCTTACACTGAACAGAGATAATTTAAAATACAGATTTAGATTGATAAACTTTTTTTAATGGTCCCCTGGCACTCGGGTCACTTTAGAGTTAGACAACCAGAACATCTGGATTTGTCAAACCTGGAATGAAGAATTTTCCACTGAAAACAGATTTTTAAAACACATGTTGGAAAACCTTTGATCTGTTTGTGGAAACAAGACGGGGAGTTCGTAGCTCAACCTGAGATATTGTCAAAATCTCATTTTATATCACGTATTGTCTCATCTTAGGAGCTGCAAATATTGTTACATGAGTCATTATGTTTTCTTCAGCATTTGATGATAGAAATCATTCATGTGTAAATACATTGCCAAAGAAGAATTTTAAATGTATGTCCTGTTGTTGGTATAGCATTTTTTTTTCATGAAAAGTTACATATTAAAGCAGAAACTGGAATAAATATGTCAAAGTTATTCATTGTCTTATTATTTTGTGTGTGTGGAGAGAAGAAAGTGGGTAATCATGGAGACATAATGGACCCTGCAGAGTCTCTGTGAAGTTGTCAGATTCCTCCACCTTTAGTTCATGTCTGCTGGTGTCTTCATAGAAGTATTTACATCTAAACTGTACTTCTTTTGTCATAAGTTTGTCAATTCCCACCTCTGGCAATTTGTGACTACGCAATCACTGCCAGAAGTGATTAGTCATGAATAATGCATTTCATGTTTAAAATTCAGCACTCAGGCTTTGATTTGTGCAGTTATATTTTTTTCCTCATCCCCCGTCACTTATTTCTCTTACTCCGCCCCCATCAGCAATTTTTTTGTTAAATAATTCACACGGAGCAATAATCAAATGGAATGGATCCAACCGTATATGTATTCCCTCCACTTTAATGCCTGTCCTGTTTTCCCTCTGAATGATATCTGAGAGTCAACCTCCCAGCAGCTTTTCTGTAGCTGCCAGTGAGGATGTGAGGCTGGCAGGCCAACAAGAGCTGTGGAACAAACCAATTCCTCCCGGCAATCACTGGCACGGCAACGCAAGCAGAACTTTTTAGCTTGTTATCAATCCACATATGCTGAAGGAGACGGAGGAGTGTGGTGGGTGGGGAGCCGTTGGGCGGGGGTTTCTGATGGGATTTTCCCTTCCATAACGCCTCCTTTGCTCAGTGCTTGCGTAAATAAAGCCAGCTTAAAATGCTTAATTATATTATGTAAGCTCTAAGATCAGGGAACATATGACAGGCTCCCTAAAAGTGTGTGTGCGTGTGTGTGTGGGTCTCATTCATCGTTAAAAATCCTCCGTTCTGCTTTTGCATGCTCATATTCCATCTTGCAGAGAAGCTCGATATATTCTGGTGACGTCTAGGATTAGAAGATTGTCTTTTGTCTAAATTCCACGTTTCTTAAAATACATAAATAAAATTGCTGTCCTCATAAAATGTCATATATATTAACTATAATTCAGTGCTTATTTTTGTTTGCCACTGGGTAAGCATGTTTGTTGGCAGCATTTTCTTTATTTTACATTTGAAGAGATTAAATTTTACCACTTTCAAGTACAACTGAAATGTATTTACATAAAGAGACATTCTGGATGTTTCGAAAGTTTTCTAGCAACGAAAGAAAAAAAACTGTAGATTTTCTTAGTTCCTTTCAGTAGTGACAGATGAGACAATTTATTGATTTTCAGAATGTCATCAGTACATGGCATCAAACCTCTGACCAATCATCAACACTTTGCACAGAGCTCTGTTGAAATAGTTTGAGCCACGTCCGGTGTCGAGTTCAGCAGGCACACGCCTTTCTAACAAAATGAAACAGTTTTTGTCATGAAATTGGGCAAGGATCACATTCCAAGTAAGAGTCCAGCTGGTGGTGGAAAAACACCAGACCATAGAAAAGCATACAGAACCTGCAATACTGTGGAAATGAGGCTTTCCTGAACATAACCAAGGAACTTGAGACTGGTGTGACTTCACTGAGAGGTGAGGTGTTTAGTTTAGTTTCTTAAGAAAAAAAACAAAACATTTTCACGAGGGCTTTAAAAAAGCACCAAAGATGCTTTTGATTCATGTTACAAACCTCAAATTGAAGTTGAAGACATTACTCTTACTACTTTTATCTGTGATGGATTTGGTTTCCCTGTTGGGTTTTCCATCATTCCTGCTCTCAATTTTTTCTCTCATGCCATCTTATATGCTCCACAGTTTCCGTCCTGGAAATGAAATAATTAATTTTTGATAGCTACAAGCCTAAACACAGTTAAAATGGAAAAGCTATAGCGATAGGGATATATGACCTTTAAAGAGTAATCTTTATTGCATGCTAAGTAAAGAAGTACCTTGTGCGAGTGACTAGAAAATTGCTAGAACATGGCAGCTTGTCAGAAGCATTTCCCATAGAAACTACTGCGATGTTCAGCTAAATGTGCGGACAATTTGGTCCAAATTTATTCAATAGCTCACACAGATACTTCACAGTTGGAGATTGTCTGCTGGAGGTGTGCTCCCAGCTGGAAATCTGAAAGAGGGAGGAATGCAGTGGCGTACGGCTCTGAAAGCAGGACGTGGAGCAAAACATAACACGCTGCAGATATTGATGTAGTTGTTTCAACATGTCAAGAATGACAAATAGAGTTCCACAATGATTGTTTTGTGTTGATATGGTTGCTGAATATATCAGAGAACCCTCACAGGAGCATTATGAGAGAGAGATGCTCGCTCTCATAATGTCAGCAGAACCTGCACATTCACAGTAAACCTGACAACAGTTTGAAGCACCGTCCACACAGTCATACCTTCTCAGCTAATGAACATTTTATTAGTGGCTTGAAAACCTGCAAGAGGTTTGCAGCGACTGCCTGCATTTGCATTTTCCACGTGTGCCGGATGTGTGAAAATGGCTGTAGTTACTCTGCAGAGGCCAGCGCAATCAGTTTCAACAGTAGCCATATGACTCGCAGAATTATAAAGCTCAATATGAAACCAATGAGCAGCAGAAACGGCGCAAAGCACCGTAGAAACCGTGTCTCTGTGGTTGGCAATGTCATTAAAGAGATTGTCTCGGTTGCCAGCTCAGAGCTGGGGAAAATAAAAACTGAGAAAGTAACATGCGTGGTGTATGATCCACTGACTGATCAGTAGTACCATCCTTACATACCATTGTTTGCTATAATGTAAGATGTCACAACCCACACTAGAATAAAAGCTCAGTGTTCATCACATTGCTCACAAAATTCTGTTTCTCCATTTAATTGAAAGATTGCAGTTAACACTTTAGCAAACATAATTTTAAAAAAAGAAAAAGAAAAACCTGCATAAAGTAATCTTCTGATGTGAGCTGTTAAAAATAACAACTCGAAACGGTCGATAAGGGAGATTCATTGCCTGAGACTATGGGTCCTTACAAGTTGACTGCACAGTAATTACATCTCCCGAGGATCCAGGAGAGAGAAAAGTTTTCAAAACTGGGAGGGGAGAGGAAGGAAGGCTGGTGAGGCAGGAGCAGAAGAGCTTCATGCTCTGCAGGCGTCGCCATGCTCTCCTCCCTTTTGAAACAAAGTGTGAATTCTAATATCTCATCAGGAGGCAGACAGGAAACTCTGCAGAGACTTTGCGCTGGCTCCTACGTTCCCTGTTCTGCAGGTTCCTTATACTATCATTTTCTTGTCAAAAAAAATTAATGATATTGTTGACTGGATTCATCATGTTCAACAACCTTGTTTAAAAAGCATTTTTTTCCCCCCTGTAAGCACGGCTGAACTTTAAATATGTTTAAATATAATGAAAAATATTGAGCCATGTAATATCTAAATCTTCAGGTATCACCTGGTTATTGAAGTGGTTATAATGATAGTTCGGTATCAGTGGCAAGACCGTCAAGGCAGCATTCTTGTGAGATATTCTTGCTAAGTCTCCTAGCATGCAGCAAATAGAAATAGTTTTGTCTATCAGGTTCTTTAGCTTCCCTAAAAGAGGAGAAGTTTGGTCTGCTTTAACTTCAAACAGTGAGAAAAATTTGTCTTTTTGTTCTGTGTAAATATCTGGTTGCAACTGTAAATATAAAGTAGTTTTCTTGAGAAATTAAACCTCCAGGCAGTCCTTTGACCAGAAAGTGTTTTTTTTTTTTTTTTACATAATACATTTTATTGCTTCACATTAATGAAACGTGACAAAGTGAAATAGTGTTTACTGTTTACTGAGTGTTGAGGTTTCAGCGTGGACAGGGCTGTTTACCATTTTGAGTTGCCATGGGCCCCATCCCAGTTCCAGACTTAATCACATTTTCATACTTAAGAGTTTCTGGTTAGAGCAGCGAACAATATCTCTGGGCAAAACATGGCTACAGTTTTGGAAAGCAAGATGTGAAAATAACTCCACAGAGATTATTTCTACTCAATCCAGAAGACCACGGTGCCCACTGAAAGAAGGCTGACCAGAGGCGCAACAAAACATAGAGGAGCTGTTTAGTGAAGGTCAGGAAGAATTTCAATACAGATACGCAGAGCTGGAGTTTCTTTTGGACAGAAAACGGCCGACAGATTTCAAACCCAGTGACGACATGAGGACAGAGTTCTGTCCAGAGTTCAATATGGAGCATGTGGGATTGCGTGTAAATGGAGAATTCGATCTATTATTAACCTTTATTTCACCAGCAAAGCCCCATGAGATAAAAAAAGTCCCTTTTGCAAAAGAATCACAGAAAATGTTGCTGTGAATGTTACAGAACATTCACAGCAAAACAGAAAAAGTTAACACCATCATAAATAAATTAAGATCCCAAATGCATTTTCTTTCTTTATAAATGTGGTACCATTAAGGGTAAATTACTGACTTCCCAATAGTCAGTAATTTACCCTGTAATTTACTCCCAAGAAGCTTTGTAATGATCAAACATAAATTTCAAGTTTAATATTTTGTTCACTTGTAAGCACTTAAAAAAGGCCTTACTTGTTAATGGGAAGAGTCTGAAAATGAAAAGAGCAGCAGAAATTACAAAAGTAGAATTGAAACACAACTATAATAGGAATGTTTAATTAGTACATTACTACACTAACTAGTACATTTATCAAACTGTTGTGTGAATTCAAGTGTTTTTGTGGCCCAAAGACTTTTCAAATTCAAGCTTATACAAAAGTCACAGGATACTAACTGGGTTATGTATTGTGACAGATGATGAAACAAGAGGCTTTACACAGTAGCAGTTTAGAGTTGAAGATACTTCATGCCATCTGCTCAAATTAATATTATCTTAAAATAATTTGATATGGAATATGGAATAGTACCCCACACTGCACAGGATTAAGTGGATTTTAAATTAAAAGACGGATATTTAACTTAGAACAATAATAAAAAAAAAAAATATATATATATATATATATATATATATATATATATATATATATATCAGTGACGTGTGGTGAGGTTCATAGCTGGTGAGGCACCAACTTAATTATAATCAGATTTACAAATCTAGACCCCCTGCATGTTGTTTACATAAGGAAATTTTGCGCATGCGAACAATGCTGGAGGGCAAAAAGACTATTCTTTAACATGTGATGCTTAACCGCGCCGCCAAAATCACACAATGTAACTACACTTGTCTTTTACATGTTGCACTAATTGAATCTTTTGAGACAATTGGTTTGCATAAATTTAAGTAACTACAACCTATTTTCCTGCTCCACATACTTGGCTAGCAATGTTCCAGTTAGCTTCCCAGTCTGAACTTCTGGACAATGTCTTGATTCAGTCAAATCTTCTATCCTGTATCTCCTGTACTCTGATATTCTACAGAATTCTTTCTGTGAAAGCTTTGCTTGCTGGTCTTCTTCATGCTTTGAATGCATTTTCTGGTTTCTCTTACTTTAAACCGCCCAACTTGCACCTGATTGGCATGTTAGCCTTTCGATTCCCTCCCAGTGAGGTGGTGCTTCACAAAGCAAGCTGTTTGTCAAACTGTTGATCTCCCTCAGAAGACATGGTGCCCGAGTTTTACACACTAGTTGACAGCTCATCCAGCTTTTTACTAAACGGCAGTCCTAAAAGTATGTATCTTTAAACTATGAATAAATACATACAATTTTATAATTATTTGATCCAGCGGTTATAGAAGTTTGATAATGCAATTCAGGGATTGTTGTTTCTTAATGTCAGTGTTTCTGCTACTGAAGTGAGATAGTGAGAAAACAAGGGATGGGGTTAAACGAGGATTTAGAAATACAAAGATGATAGTTGTATTTACTGGGAGAAAGACTATGGCTAGTTATCAGGACAGAATGAGACCCGTAAAACTGTGGGGTCCATACAGTCATCTGCAGTCATCTGCTCCAACAATTTATTACCCTTTAGGAAATGTTTGGACACAAGGAGCAGGAACATCACAACATCAGATGTATTTTTCATCCTTATATAAGTGATTTAAAACTATTTTTAATTTTTGATACCATACGACAGAAAGCAAAGTTGTGCATGAATGTAAAAGTCAATTATTTTCTTCATCGATAGAAAAGTGTAACATGTTTATTATGAGTAGGATTAACTGAGCTGAAGGAAAACAAAGGAGAAATAAATATTCATTGATACAGAACCGAATCAGAAAATATGAACTTATAAACTATTGAAACATTCAAGAATCTTATGTTGTGTAAGATATTTAAGAAAATAATACTGAAACCACACTCATGAATTTCTTTATTTGACTGTTATATCTAAAATATGTTACTTTTTTATGTTGAACACCGGACACATCTCACCTCTTTCCCACAGTTTTTCACTTAGTTCCACGACTGCAGTGGATTTTATAGTTAGTGTTAAAAGCCAGCAGAAAGTCTGAAGCGATGGAGGAAATGTACGTCAACATGGAGCCTGTTAGACAAACTGCATCTAATCACACAGGTAAGAAAAACGTTACAGATAAATCTAGCATGTACTGCATTACATTTTGCTAAGGTTCAGGTTTTTCTTAAGGTTCAAGCAGCTCCAAAGAGAGGCTCTGCCTCGGTGTGGCTTTGGGAATCCTGAATGTTTTACTTTTGGCCAAACTCATCACCATCAGTGTACACAGTGAGTCTTGTTCTAGTCATCTTAAAGATGAGTAATTTTTATGTTTCTGTAATAAAAAATGTCATCAGCTCTTCTGAAATCAAACTAACCAAATAGCAAGGGTTTGAAAAGCATAAAGCTTGGTGACTCAAAGTGTTTCAAAGATGAATCATTACACTGTTACATGAGTTTGATTCATTTTCAACAATGGATGCATTTTCAGCCATTTATGTCTTTAATATCTCCTCTTTTTCACACTATCTACCCAACGATTTATTGTTTAGTGTTACCTCAGTTTAAATTCTACAACCATAACCAAAATCATGAAACTATTTTATAAGTCTTAAGTGAAACTACGATGCGACTTCTATTTTTGCAAACATGCTTGTTGATTTTTTTTTTCCAGCTCATGACATGACAGCAGATTTTTCTGACATTAAAGTTGGAGGATGGTTGTGGGGAGGATCGGTTCAGCATGAGGCGTTCTGATTGCTTCTTAATGTGACTTTTACTACGAGACTTTATGGAACTCCAGTTGTGTCCATTAATAAAGATACAAAAAAACGAAGGCAGCAAATGTACATGTTGGTTCCACAGGGTCCCCCTGAAAATATAGATCAAATCAGACTTTACTGGGTAAAAGTAATTTGAACAGGGGGAAGCATATAAACAAGTCAAGTCAATAACAAGTCAATGACATGATACAATCTGCATTTTTAACTCAGATAACTTAACTTTATTTTTTTATTATTGACTCAATACATTTTAATTTCTGCACTGTTAAGTAGAATGGAAATTACTTTTTTGTAAATTGTCACGAGATTATCTATTGTAAATTAGTGTTATATAAATCAACTGAATTGTTTTAAGAAAGGTTACAATTTGCCCAACGGACTGGACAGTTGGTATGGACATACCATAGTCTGGTGTCTTGAGCAGGTAAAGGTCACCCCTTGCGATAATAAGAAGCTGTTGTCAGAAACCGTGATGTTAAGTTTGACTTGCGAAGCAATTTTCTAAGACACTAGTCATAATATCCTGTTCAACATAATTCTCAGTAAACAGAGTATTAAAAGTCTAAAAACGAGCATAAGAATCACCATAAAGTCATGAGAAAATGCTTGTGAAAACATTCTTGCTCCTGAATCTGGCTCAGTAAAATTACAATTTGAAAAAAAAAAAAAAAAAATTCAGCTGAAGTGACACAACCAAGTGTTGGGGTAGATGGAGAGGAGTTAAGCAAGGCTGTAGTAGCGCTGTTACCAACTTGGTACTTTATTGTTACACACTGCTCAAAAAAATAAAGGGAACACTTAAGTGTTCCCTTTATTTTTGCAAACATGCAAAAATAAAAAAATAAAGGGAACACTTAAGTGTTCCCTTTATTTTTGCAAACATGCAAAAATAAAAAAATAAAGGGAACACTTAAGTGTTCCCTTTATTTTTTTGAGCAGTGTAGTTTTCTCCAAGTCCTGCTTGAAGAAAGTATCAACATGTGCAAAACTGAGAAACTATCGGTCAACCAGCTGGACATTGAACTGCAGATGTATGCCATCTAGTACATTTCCATTTTTTTTTTGTTTGGTTTGAGACAAATATCTCCATCACAGTGTACAGCCTGCCACAAATTAAATTTAAAGATTCACAGGAACGTTACATTTTAATAAATAAAAAAAATTATGCATCACTAATGTATTTCATCTGCCTCATGTTCTTTGTTGGATAATTTTTGTAGCTTGATGTAGTAGTAGTAGTAATATCATGTAGTGCGATAGTGACAGAGATACTTGATATTTATCATTTATATGGAGGACCAAAACTGACATAATAAAAATAATATATATATATATATATATATATATATATATATATATATATATATATATTTATTTTATTTTTTATTTTTTTGCTAAAAAATAAAAGCATAGATACATATTTTGATAAATATATTATTCTTTATATATTTATTATTTTATTTATATATTTATATTTATATGGAGGACCAAAACTGACATAATAAAAATAACATAAAATAAAAATATATATATACTCTGCTCAAAAAAATAAAGGGAACACTTAAGTGTATATATCAGGCTGCACAGCTGGTGACATGGCTGGTTCCTGAACGACATCCTGTTTTTCTCCGTCAGCCGCAGTCTTCTTGCCTCCGTCCACCGCAGTCTTCTCGCCTCCGTCCGTCGCAGTCCATCCGTCGCAGTCCATCCGCCGCAGTCTTCTCGCCTCCGTCCGTCGCAGTCCATCTGCCGCAGTCGACCTCCATCCGACGCAGTCTTCTCGCCTCCTGCCGCCGCAGTCTTCTCGCCTCCGTCCGCCGCCTCCGTCCACCGCCTCCGTCCACCGCCTCCGTCCGCCACAGTCTTCTCGCCTCCTGCCGCCGCAGTCTTCTCGCCTCCTGCCGCCGCAGTCTTCTCACCTCTGTCCGCCGCCTCCGGTCGCTGTTCACCTGTGCTGCCTGGACTTGGTGTTTTTGTCATGGGTCCACTATGTCAACCTCATGACCTACAAACCACAATTTATGACGATCTGTCCAAGTCATTCTCCATGGGCCCTGGAACTTCTTCTACACCCGAGTTTCTCCCTTAGCGACCACCCGAGTTGCATGCTAGTTGGACTGCCAGTATCCATCAGCTGCTTCCAGGGTGTCAGTCCAAAAAGACCTGATAGTTCTCTATCTTTGGTTTGAGAGCATACCTCCCTTCTGGTGCCTACGAGCTGATTTTAGGGTTGTCCCCAAAACAGGCACAGAAAATCTTGTGGCCACATCTCCGATAAGCCGCATTGACAATGGGGCGATGTTCTATCCACTTTCTCCAAAATGTGTTCAAGTTCTTCCAGAGGTGAAATTTGAAGCTCTGTTTCACAGATGACTCTGCCAGGATCCTCACAACACCTTTGGGCCTCTCTGGTTTGACTGGAAGTTGACTGATGATGGGGGAGGATGCCAACCAGGGAGTGGTCAGTGGACAGCTCTGCCCGTCTTCACCCAAGAGTCCAAGACATACAGCCACAGATCAGATGGGAAACAACAAAGTCTACCATAGAACTGTGGCCATGGTGTCCTTGTGCTATGAGCACATATGGACACCCGTATGCTTGAACAAGGTGTACATTATGGACAGTCCATGATGAGCACAGAAGTCACATAACAGTACACTACTCAGGTTTAGATCAGGGTGGCCGATCCTCTCAACCACAAGCCTCCAGGTCTCACTGTGAGTGCCCATGTGAGTGTTGAAATCCCCCAGCAGAACAAGAAGTCTCTTGGAGGGACACTCTCCAGCACCCCTCCAACAACTCCAAAAAAGGTGCCCAATGTGAACTGCTACTTGTTGGCTTTTCTCCTTGGTAGGAGATTAGCCAACCTACTGCCTTGCTGGCGAAGCCACTTGGAAACTCGTGACCTTAAATTTCCGGCATTTCTGCTTTCAGAAGTGACATCCTCAAAAGAAACATCCGCTTCTTCAACATCATTGCTTTCATGATGTTGTGGCTCAATTTGAACATGTTCTGAGCGTTCATCTGAATCCATTTCTTCTGATGTAGAACACTCAGAAATTCTGTCAAAAGGTGGCACGTAATTCTCCAAATTTAAATACCCCAGGATGGATGATTGCCTAGAGGAAAACACCCTCCTGTTATAATTTTCGGAGAATTCAATGTCATCTTCTGTGAGAATTTCTGAAGAAGATGGTTTTTCTGAAGAATGCTCAGAAACTTCTTCAAAATGTGCCACAACATTATCAGCATCTGTGTTAGAAGAAGGAATTTCCTTTGAGGCGACGTCCGTATCTGCAGCGTCCATGCCATCAAAATGGTCTGCGTAATTTTGAACTCTGTCTTCTGAGTTTCCATCAACAGAAGAAGCCTCTTCTACCAATGGATCCTCATAGACCGGTTCTAAATTTATCGCATCTTCCTGGCTGTCACAGCTCGTTTCAACGGCCAGGTCCATTTTGTCAAGGGGAACATCGACACTTGTACAGACATCAGTGTCTGCGTCCCCTGGACAAGTTTCCAAATGGAGTCCACAGATGTTTTCCAAAGTCACAGGATCTTCATCAGTAAAAGTTGCCAAACTTGTCAAGACACCTGAAGTGCCACTGACAAGGTTGGCAGAAGCGTCCATGTCACTTTGGTCTTCATCTGCGTCCCCAGGGCATGTTTCCAAGTCCAGTTCACATCTGCTTTCAAAAGCCACGCTATCTTCAGGGGTAAAATCGTTTAGAGGTGTCAATACCCCTGAAGCGGCACTGACAAGGTTGGTGGATGCGTCCATGTCATCTTTTTCTTCATCTGTGTCCTCAGAGCAAGTTTCCCAATTCATTGCACAGATGGTCTCCAAAGCCACGGCATCTTCAGGGGTGAAACTTGTTAATCTCGTCACAACACCTGAAATGCCACTGGCGATGTTGGCGGAAACGTCCGTGTGGCTTTGGTCCTCTGGAATTAACTCCTCAAACCCAAAATATCTCCACCTGATATTTTCTTCGCGGTCTTCGACAACATCTTCCTTATGTTGTCCTAGAAGTTTTTCCACTCCTTTAGAGGCTAAGTAGCCCAGGCCCCAACCGATCGATAGCATCATTTTTAAATTGAAAGGGTGTGAAATTCTCTGAAAGTGTATTCTAAGGCAGCTGAAGAGCAAACTGAAAATTCTTGTATTCCAAATGATGATAATAATCTTTAAAACCTTTATGACATCATAGATGAGAACATTGGTGGCATGATGATGTCAAACAACATCATAGATGAGAACATTGGTGGCATGATGATGTCAAACAGAGGCTGACAGCCTCTGCTGTGTCAGGTTCTTGTTTGTTTTAGTTGCTATGGAAACACGAGGAGCTATGCGTAAGGTGGGACTACTGTCAATAAAAAATGCATGGTAGACATTTAAATCCGTGAATGCAAGTCAATAAATGTGCATGAATTTAAGTTTTGTATTTGTCTTGTTTTTCAACTCATACATACGTGTAAAAATCAAAGATTTTACCTATGACAATACCCATAAACAAACAAATTAGTACAAGTGTTTTATAGAATATTTTTCTAGAAGTTAAACACATCAGTCACATTTAGAAACTGTCTCTAAGCCTCTGCTGGATCTATTTTGTACCGTCAGTGAGGAGGATCCCCTTAAACAGATCATATCTTGCCTTAATTTCTTGTTTTGTTCATAAGGAAAATATTTCGCATCTAACAATTAGATTTTTTTTTTACATTTGAATCAGTGACAAGGATGATGCACCAAGCAGATCAGCCAAATAATTTTATGTTTAATCTCAACTTCTTTATTTATTTTTGTACCTTTTCTCATTCTCTAACATCTCAGCCTCTTCACTGTGTGTTTATGAATCGCCCCTTTGTGAGATCTCCTGTTTACTCTTAGCACCGCAGCATAAAGTGACAGTCTACCCAAAACATTTTGCTTCTCTGATTGCATTGCAAGACCAGTTAATGTTGTTCTGTCAGTTTAGTTGACTTTTGTTGCCCTCTCCTAGTCATTTTTGAGTAAATGAGTTTTTTTCCCCTGTTGCGTTATTAAGCATGTTGCGATAAAAAAAAACCCCACAATAAAAGTAGCAGGGAGAACCTGATACCACAGTTATGAATATATCCCCATTCATTTCCATGAAGCCATCTAATTTGGAACAAACAGCAAATACCTGCAGCAATACTACAGCTGGGTTGATGTAAATATCCATACAGGTCAGCGTGTGTCCAGTTTGAGTGAAAAGAGGCGCGTGGGATCTGTGCTGAGGTAAACTCAATCCAGCTACGGCAACACGCAGAGGCAACGCGCAGAGGCAACGAGCAGAGGCAACACACAGAGGCAACACACAGAGGCAACGCGCAGAGGCAACGCGCAGAGGCAACGCGCAGAGGCAACACACAGAGGCAACGAGTAGAGGCAACGAGCAGAGGCAACGCGCAGAGGCAACGCACAGAGGCAACACGCCGCAGATTCAGTTTGATAAATATTTACATAGAGCATTATTCAATAAATCGATAGAAATCTAAGTGCTCACATCAAAACATCAAATCTAAATAAATAGAAATTGTACTAAATATTTTAATACAGACTGATGGTTGACATTGATCATTTATACGTTTTTAGTAGTGAAACCTTAACAACTACATGTGTACTATATTTTGTTAGTGAACACACTTAAGCATGTAAGATAACAGATGGAAGGAAAGAATCATTAGTATCAAAAACAAACAACGTATAAGTCAGAGACAAAAGCTGTACGTAATTTCAAAGGTAACAAATTGTTGGAGCAACTCTTGGAGCGTGGTGGTGCAGTGTAAAAACTTTAAACTTTGGGGAGAACTGAAAGATAAATATGAGCAGTAGCCTCACGTGGGCCTGTTTAGTCCCTGTCACATATTCTTAAGAAATAAATTTACAGATGAGGAACTTTTACTGAAATGTATCACACTAGCAAGTGTTGAAGAAAAAAAATCTATAAGTTTCAACCAACCTTTACTATTTTGGAGAAAGCATGAAGCACTGAGAAGATCAGTGTTGATTCAACAGCAGGAAAAAGACTGAAGCAAAGTAGAATTCACAATGATGCGAGGACAAATCCTGGAAAGGCAGTGATGTTAGAGTTTGTCTTTCACTTTCACTGCAGAAAACTAAAATTTACATTTGAGTAGCCTCATGTAGGCCTGTTTACTACTTGCCACATATCTTTAAGAAAGTCAATTACAGATGGGGAACTTTTACTGAAATGTATCACACTAGCAAGTGTTACAGAAAGGTATCTATAGAGTTTAAAATTTAAGTGACTGTTTTCGGAACGAATGAAGGAAATTACACTCAGTCAGTACTGACTAGTCATGCTACCTTAAATATTGCTGTCTGACATATCCTGTGGGTTTCTCATGCTTGAGCACACACCCCCCCACCCCCACACACACACACGCACACACGCAGCAGCAAAGGCTCTCCCCGTAACCCCCTTCTTTAATGATAGATACACGCGCACGCAGACCCAACAAGAAGACAATCTGTTTAAAACCTGAGATAGTTACAACATTCCTAATCTAAATCAACATGATTTAGAATATAATATATTTATTTATTTACTTACAAGTAAATGATTCCGTTTCTATTGCTTAATTCAAAGAGTTCAGGAGGAGTTAACGGTGAGCAGATGGTCACAAAGAGAGGTCGGGAGGTCACAACAACACCAAATAATGCACCGTAAGCTGAATATTGACAGTAAAACAGTTAAATTGTTGTTTTCCTTCCGAGGGTATCCCTCATACCTAGCTAAAAGTGTGCTGGACAGAGGTCAGTCCCTCTTACCATCCTATAAGTCTGTTGTCCAACACCAAATAACGCACCGTAAGCTAAATATTGTAGTAAAACAGTTAAACTGTTGTTTTCCTTCAGAGGTAGTCTAACATCAAATAATGCACTGTAAGCTATTGTCAGAAGGAATGTCTGACGTATCCTGTGGGTTTCTCATGCTTGAGGACACACACGCACACACACACACCCGCAGCAAGACTCCCCGGCCCCATTCTTTAATGACAGATACACACGCACGCACACGCAGCATGACAATCTGTTTAAAACCTGAGATAGTTACATTATTCCTAATCTAATTCAACATGGTTTAGAATATAGTATATTTATTTATTCACTTACAAGTAAATGATTAATTCAAAGAGTTCGGGAGGAGTTAACAGCGAGCAGATGGTCACAGAGGGAGGTCAGGAGGTTACAAAGTTCCCGTATGATTAAAGTCTTTGTTCGTGGGGGAATTTCCGGTCACAGGAAGGGGGGAGGGGTTTAATATCAATTAATCCTTCAAACTCCGATTAAAATTTGACTGAAGGGTACCAGAGGTCACAGGGTCACAAACGTCCTATGGGGGGAGGGGAGGAGGTCAGAAAGTTTCCATAGGGGAAGGTCACAAGGTCACAAACGTCCTATGGGGGGAGGGGGAAGGTTACAAAGTTTCCATAGGGGAAGGTCACAAGGTCACAAACTTTCCATGGGGGAAGGTCACAAGGTCACAAACTTTCCATGGGGGAAGGCCAGGAGGTCACAAATGTCCTATGGGGGGAGGGGGGACTTAAAGGGGGCGGGCTTTGATAACGTTTAATCCATCAAACTCGAATTAAAATTTGACAGAAGGTGGTATATATAGTCTCTCTCACGTCACTGATATTCACATCTTCAATGAGAAGGTCATCCACACAGAAGGGATCTCACTCCCAGAAGGAACAATAGCAGACAGAGCACAATTACAAGTACCTGGAAATACCACAAGCAAATGGCAACCTTGATGAGGTCACAAGGAAAGGAGCCACGGCTAAATACCTCCAACGAATAAGGCAAGTCCTGAGAAGCCAGCTCAATGGCAAGAACAAGATCCGTGCAATAAACAGCAATGCCTTACCAGTAATCAGATACCCTGCAGGAATAATTAGCTGGCCAATGGAAGAGATAAAGGCCATGGATGTTAAGACTCGGAAGCTACTAACCATGCATGGAGGGTTCCACCCCAAATCCAGCACCCTGAGACTGTACACGAGCCGTAAGGAAGGAGGCAGAGGACTAGTGAGTGTGAGAGCCACTGTCCAAGATGAAACATCCAAGATCCATAAATACATCAAGGACAAAGCCTCAACGGACGATGTGCTCAGCAAATGTCTCAGGCAATGGGGAACAGAGGATGAGGTGCTGGAGGTACCATCATGGGAGGACAAGCCCCTACATGGGATGTACCACCGACAAATAACTGAAGTGGCTGATATCAGGAAATCCTACCAATGGCTGGAAAAAGCTGGACTCAAGGACAGCACAGAGGCTCTCATCCTGGTTGCACAGGAACAGACTCTAAACACCAGAGCAATGGAGGCTCAGATCTACCACACCAGAGAAGACCCAAGGTGTAGGTTGTGCAAGGAGGCCCCTGAGACAGTCCAGCACATAATAGCAGGGTGCAAGATGCTGGCAGGGAAAGCGCACATGGAACGACATAACCAAGTGTTGGGCATAGTGTACAGGAACATCTGCAGAATATGGACTGGAAGCCCCGAGATCAAAGTGGGGAACACCCCCAAAGGTGGTGGAGAATAACTGAGCTAAGATCCTGTGGGACTTCCAGATCCAGACAGACAAGATGGTAATGGCGAACCAACCGGACATTGTGGTGGTGGATAAAGAACAGAGGAAAGCCGTTGTGGTGGATGTAGCAATACCAAGTGACTACAATATCAGGAAAAAGGAGCATGAGAAATTGGAGAAATACCAGGACCTCAGGGAGGAACTGGAAAAGACCTGGAAGGTGAAGACCACAGTGGTGCCTGTGGTCATCGGGGCCCTCGGGGCAGTCACCCCAAAACTGGAGCAGTGGCTAAAACAGATCCCAGGAACAACATCAGAGATCTCAGTCCAGAAATGTGCAGTTCTAGGCACAGCCAAGATACTGCGCAGAACCCTCAAGCTCCCAGGCCTCTGGTAGAGGACCCGAGCTCAGAGGATGAAAGAGAGAGAGAGAGAGAGAGAGAGAGAGAGAGAGAGAGAGAGAGAGAGAGAGAGAGAGAGAGAGAGACGACCCGCGGAGGGTGAGAAGGGAATATATATATATATATATATATATATATATATATATATATATATATATATATATATATATATATATATATATATATATAAATATATAATATGTTAGAAATTAAAATGTATATTTCACATTGAATCATAAACTTAAGCTGTATATATTTTTTACTTTTTAATTTGAGGACACAATTACCCCGACATTGTAACAATAATATCTGTACTTTTAGGATACCTATGCCACAGGTTGGTTGCTGCTATTTGCCTCAGTCCCCAGAACCTGCTTGGTACCCAAAACATTCCTCCTGCTATCTAAGCTGTTTAATTAACCTAATCGCCTTGGACAGGGGATTTTTGCCTGTGAGAATCATGTTGCCTAATTTGCATTTAAATTGTGAAATACTGACAGGAATATTCGGGCATTGTGCGGAATGACTTCCCATCAGCATGGGTTATTAGCCATGATTTAGTTTGTTTTTTATAAATTGTTTAAATTATCGGTGTAATGATCGCTGCCCCTCTTGTTATGATTGATTATTTGAGTCCATGTTCAGTCCTTCTCCTTTTCTATTTGAAAGGTGACCTGCACTGATGCCGGTGCATCAATTCAAGAAGTTGAATTTTTTATGCTTCCTGGCTGCTGGAGCAGAACATTTATTTCGTCGGGTGACTTGACAGTCATTGTGGGAGCTGGTAATTAGGGCATCTTGATAAACATTTACAGATGCGGGTGATATGCTATGAACACAGTCATTACATCTGGGGCAGCTACATACCGGCATCATTTAACATGCACGGGAATTGCACTGTCAGACGCATGTCTCTTAGCTGATTTGAAGCGTGATGCTTTGTTTTTGGTGAGAGGAGGAGGGCTTCCTTAATAAATTAAAAAATTATGTTTTTATTAAACAATGGAGAATGAGATTATTGGAAATCAAGACTTTTAGTTTTCTTACTCAAATTACATGCAAAAATGCTCGTTACAATCCAAATCCAGTAAGTATTTAGTTTATTCTTTTTCTTTTGCAGTCCTTAAGCCTGGCTTAAATCCACTGCAGAAATGTGTAAGCTGTTCAGGTTTCTGCAAGAATGTCCATTTGTGATGTTTTTGTTTCCCGTAGACATAAATCTCACCTAGTTGCCCAAAGACATATACAATTTGCTAATTGAAACTGTTTGAAGACAATTTTTTTGTCACCAATAAAGAGCAATAGATAAGAAACCTTTCAGTTGTAATTCTAATTCGAACCACATCCATTATTTTAAGGCCACACAAAAGAGAATTAACCAAATTTCTTCTAACATGCTTTATTCTTAGTTCCTTGCATCTGGTATTCAGCCTCTTTAGTCTAGATCTTATTATTTTTGTCATCACCACTTTTTATGGTTCAGTTCAGCCTGAGCAGAAACAGAGTTTCAGTCAGGCTTTCATAAAAACAAACATCTGGAGACAAACTGTTGTTGCACTCTAAGTGTAAACACACAGACAGCGGAAATAAGACTTGAACCGATGGATCTTTATCCCCAGCACTGAGAAAACCTCTGTGAAAATGTCTTTTAACATTTACACCAACACTAACAACCAAGCCTTCCCCTGCTCCAGTAAACCCAGTATTTTAGATCTGACCAGCCTGCTAAAAAAAAAAACAGTTCCCTATAGGTGGCTGACACCTTTTAATATTCTCAATCTAAGTCCAGTGCAATACATCTGCAGTGACATGAGAGCGTATTTATAACCTACTCCAGTGGACCAGTCTTCAGGGTGAATCATTACCAGCAGCTGTCACATTTATGTACTTTCTTCACAGTAGTCTTGCTTCTCCTGGAGGGGAAAAGGAGCATTTTAATCCTTCTGGTAGCTTCATTCTTATTACCTGAAAGCAGGTAGGCTGCTAAATAAGCATGCATTTCTTTGCCCTCAAGCTCTTCACTGTCGTAGCGGTAAAACGATTTGATTCGTCATCATTTCCTCACTTATGCGGAAAGGTAGATACAATTGGTATTTGAGCTCACAGATGAAGGTATGAAGTAACCTTTAATTTGTTTTTATGACCGGTTTTCTTATCTAAAAATCGTTGGTTAATTCAAGAGTTCTTTTAGAATAATTAGACTTCTCCGTGCCTCCCTTCTCCAGCGCGCCAGAATTGAACGGCTCATCAACATCTGTTCTAACCAAGACCTTCCAACTGTATAAGCAGAATTTAGCAAAACAATACATGTTGCTGAATTACAAAGATTATGTTCAATTTGATGGTCTATTTTACAAGTATGCTGCACATCCAAGTGAGTAATATTTTCAACAAATATATGACTCATTCCAGACTCGCCTGACCTCAGCCTGTTAGCAGTGTCGAATTCAAGGCCTGCAGGTCAAATCGGGCCCGCCTTAGCCATCTATGTGGCCCTTGATAGATAGCTCCAGAGAGTCACATGAATAGATGTTCAAATTAACAGTTTTGTGCTTAAATAATATTTTATCAGTCAAATCAAATCAAAGTTTTGCTTGTATAGTGCCACATTACATTAATGTGAAAATATGCTCAAAAATATTTAAACTTAAGACATACTCATCGATTGCAGAGAATGCTTTAATTGCTATTTTGATAGTTTTAATAGGTAGTTTTATCAATGCATTCTGCCGCAACCGATGTGATGTGACCCTGAAATAAAAATGAGTGTAACACCCCAAACCAGCCTTCGAGATCTACCATCCTGCAAATTTTCTTTCTCCAGGAAGAAGGGAAGCACACCATCTGGAGTATAGTGAAGAGGAAGATGAGAGACACCAGACCAGACAATGGGGAAGACCTGTTGGCCACTGTTCGTTCAAAAATTTCAACAATCTTCAAAGAAGAAAAAAGAAAGAAAAGCAAAAGCACATCTGAAAACTGCTGTTGCATTATGGAGGCTAATGCACCAAAAATGGCTGTCGCATAAATCTTTCCAATTCTACATCCAGGAATCGGACCTGAAAATGTGACAACTGAGTCGTGTCAACTATGTGCACAAACCTAGTGCCAAATTTTGCCAAATTTTCTCAGGATAAGCCTCTCTTAAGAAGCCTCTCTTGTTCCTCATATTTAGCGCTAGAATGGGTGCCAAAAATTTAAAAGACCATCCATTCAAATTATATGCCATTAAGAGCATAACTAAGTTATCCAGGATGCAGTGGCATAACGCAGAAACTTGGAGAAATATACGCTGCCATCAAGGTGACGTGTTTTCCTGGGAGGTCAGACCTCGTTCTGCATGGCTTCCAGTGGCTTCGTAGAGATGGAGTGTGTGTGCTTGACTTGTGGGGATGCTTGAAGTCTAGACCCGTCTCTGACTGAAAACAGATGCAAATGATGAAGACGACGGCGAGGCAAAGATCACAAATTATTAAGCAGCTGAACATCTAATCTAAATCTAATTGAGGATGTGTGAAAAAAATGGAAAATTGATTTTCACAGATGCTATGCATTTAAGCATTTAATTTTATTGAACTTAAACTATTTTGCAGGAAAAATAGTCTATAGATGTGCAAAGCTGGGAAATGATGACCCAATCACAAAAAAAACCCCACTGACAATCACACTGAAAAATGGTTGTAAGGTGACAAAATATAAAATATATTCAAGAGATGTAAATAATTTAGCTAAATCACTTTGTTAAACATGGGGAGAGGAGCTTTGCTACGAGTCTCTCCAAGGTGGAAACATTCTTCAAGAGCAGTTTATCTGTTGATGGGATTATCCTCCCCAGTGGTGTTTTTCTGCCTTTCTTCTTCCTTCCTTTGTTAATCTGTTTGTTTTTGTTTGTTATTAGTGTGTTAATCTTCTTTTTTCCTTCCATTGTTAATCAAGGTTGATGACGTGTTATCTCATTTCACATGGGCAAGACGTGGACGAGAAACCAGAAGCGCCTCCAGAGATCTTTTGTGATCGCACAAACATAGGGCACTAAGCTAAGCTTGAAGTTTATTCTCTTTTTGTGTTTGATAAGGCATTTCTTTTTTAAAAAGAAAAGGTGTTACTTTCACATAAATATGACAGTGGGGTGAAAAGGGTCTTTTGAGGAATATTTTCTTTTGAAGAAATATTCTGTGGACTGGTGAGACATAAGTAGAACATTTTTGAAGGTGTGTTACTTGCTGCATCAGGAATACAACTAACACTTCAGAAAAGTAACGTAATGAGAACAATCAACCATGCTGGTGCAGGTGTGACGGGATAAGAGTTATTTACTTCTTTCGGACAATTTACACAATGGAGTCATGAAGTCTGCTCTCCATTTGAAAATCCTAACAAAGAATGCTAATTGCTTACTTTTACTTTTTTCCCCACGTAGGACCAGTGTTGGTTTGTATAACTTTTTCCCATTGAATTAAATTAAATTCATCTTAAATTCAGTTATAAATAACTTTTTGTATTTGCTCAAACAATTTGTTTGGTGATCTTGAACATTTATTAGTGGCATATAGGGAAAAACAGAAAATCAAACCTTTAAGGAGGGAAATGCTTTTCAACAGTACTGTGTAATCTAACTATAAAACTATATATATTATATTGTTATGTATTGTGTTGAACACAGGCTATTTAGTAGAACATGTATATCTGTGGTGTAAAGTTGTTCTTAATTAGCTGTGTTGCTCCTTTCCTGTCATAACCGATATTCAGCTTGATCCTGACAGCAGTTGAGGATGCAAAAAAAAAAAAAGATTAAACATGAGAAAAAAGTTAGCTTCTTTTGTGAGTAATTACAATGACATAAAAGGAAAGTGATGTGAGAGCACGAGCCGTCTCTGAATTACTTTGTCAGTCAAACTGAGATGTCTTGGCATGGATTAGGTGGCCTGGAGATGTCTGTGCCATGTGTACTACACCAGCCTGTAATGGAAAGTAGAGTCATTATTATCTAATTAGGCAGACTAATGACGTGTCACAGAGAGCCATAAGGCCAGGACAGACTCCGATGTGCCGTCTGTTCTTCACTAAAAGCCTTTCTCACAGAGACAGACGCATCCTTAAACTTAAACTGATGAGCCATAACATTATGACCATACATTCGTGCTACTGCACAGATCCAGGTTTTTCCTACCAAACCTGATCTCAAAACTAAAAAAATGCACCAAAAAAGAGATTTTAGCAGTAGATCCTTTGTGTATGTACTTAATGCTCGTCATAGACATATTGGGACTCATCAGATTAGCATCTATGGAATATGAAGTCTGGTTCAGACTCTGTGTTCTTTGAGTTGTTCCAGTTTTTTACAGGACTCCCTGCTGACTTGAGAACTGTGGCTTCTATCATTTGTTAGCACTGATGCAATGTTGAAGTGACTTGCAGTGCATCAGAGAAGTTTACCCACAGTACACTCATTATTGGCATTAATATTTTATTCATTTTAGGCTTTTAAATAAGCCATTTGATCCATAATTCTCAGTCACTGGCACATGACCTTGAATTTTTAGTTTTACTGTGAAAACAGTTTCAGTCGAACTGTTTTCCATTGCCACCCCACTTTTGGAGCTGGGTCTTGTTTGGCATCATTAGCCAGATTTAACAAAAAATCTAAACCTTTTTTATTAACTCTCTGATGTGTGAGTGACTGACTATACAGTTTTCCGTGAGTGGGTCCTTTTTGACCCGGGTTCCAATCAATGTGATTTTATGCTACTTTTGTCATTTTGATTCAAAATAATGTTTTGTATAATACTTTTTACTGTGTTTTATTTCACACAAGAATTATTTAATATTTGAAATATTTTCATTTTTCACTTTTTTAAACAATTTGTAGAACATTTCTGACAATTTGTAGAACATTTTTAAAACAAAATGACAACAGCAGCAATTATACAACAATAATGAGGCATGTGGGGGTGTGCAAAAGAGCACGTTTCCTGAAACGAGCTATCTACACAGGCTAGCTAACATTACTCTCTCTATTCTATTATGCTGTGAGTATCTCGCATGTGAGTGTGTGTATGTGTGTCCATCCATCCATCCATCCTCCGTTTATCTGGGGTCGGGTCGCGGGGTCAGCAGCCTAAGTAAGGAGGTTCAGAGTTTGCTCTCCCCAGCCACTTGTTTCAGCTGCTCTGGGGGAACCCATGGCGTTCCCAGACCAGCTGAGAAACATTGTCAGCGTGTCCTGGGTCTTCCCCAGGCCTCCTCTTGGTGGGACATGCCCTAAACACCTCACCAGAGAGGCGTCCAGGAGGCATCCTGACCAGATGCTGAGTCACCTCAACTGTTCTATGGCATAGTTACTTTGAAAGAGTAATTTGATCACTCAATGAAAAATTCATCCATCAGCTAGAAAATGTGCACCTCTTTTCCCTCCATCGTTTACGTTTGTGTTACTGGCGTTACATATGAAACGTAGCCATTTACGGATCTTTCAAGTTTCCATATGTGTCCCCCCCAATGATAAACTTGTTCCGACGCCCTTGGTGGGGAGTATGGTGGGGTCGAACGACGAACGAACGTAAACTTGGGGTGAGCTGGAGCAGCCATTACACCAGGGGACAGACGAACGAACGTAATGTGGGGGCGGAGGGAAACCGTTAGACCAGGTGACGACGGTAAGACTGGGGTGGTGACGGCTCGTGTTTCAGTCAGCGTTAAATTTGTTGCATGTTCGGTGCTCTAATCAGGCATGTTGAGATTAGGTTAGGTTGATAAACTGTTAGAGTGGGTCAGAAGCTTCTTGCCTCAGATAAATTGTAAGTCAGTGGATTGTACATACAGATAGTTAATTTTCCTATTTCTGAAATAGGAACAAACATCACTGAGAGTAAATAAAAGTGACGTTTGCAAAAACAAATTCTTCTAATAGGGAGTTTTTACTGAAATGCCTGCTTGCAAACTCATTATCGGTTATTGTAGCTTAGTTTAAAAACTATATAAATAGTACTGTTCTAAATTTGTTGTCAGAACAAATGATTTCATTTTATTGTAAAAAAATAAATAAATATTTTTAATTATTGGAAGACTTGCATGTTTTGGTGTTTATATTTCTTTCTCCTTATATGGATATTTTGTTTTCTCTCCTCAACAGCTGCATCCAGACACTCCTGAACTTTTCCTGGAAAGCAACTAGGCATTACTTCCGTAATTTAACAGTTTTCTATGTTTAAAATTTAACATATAAAAGCTGTTAAATTATGGAAAAAATTCTGCTGGAAATTCCGTAAAAAAACTGAAAATGTACTGGCAGAAAATTACCAGGACATTTTCCTGTTTTTTACAGAAATTTTTTTTACTGTGTGGATATCTGACCTTCTCACCCTATCTCTAAGGGAGAGCCCAGAGACCCTACAGGGAAAACTAATTTTGGCCGCTTGTGTCCGTGACCTCGTTCTTTCGGACATCACCCAAAGCTCATGACCATAGATGAGGGTAGGAACTTAGATCAACCGGTAAATCAAGAGCTTCGCTTTCTGACTCAGCTCTCTCTTCACCACGACAGATCGGTGCAGATCGGTACAGCACCGCTTCACTGCAGACGCTGCACCAATCCGCCTGTCGATCTCCTGCTCCATTTTTCCCTCATTGGTGAACAAGATTCTGAGACACTTGAACTCCTCCACTTGGGGCAGGACATCCTCCCGACCTGGAGAAGGCACTCTATACTTTTCTGGCTCATTTATTTATGCATTCATTTCTATAGCTATGAATTTTTATTTTATTTATTGAGATGATAAAAGAAAGAACATTAAACACATTGATCAACAGGTTTTGCGTTTCATTCAACACACTCGCTCTCTTGATTTTCTCATCCAGGGTGTCAGACACACACAGACAAACACACAAATAATACACATGCACAATAAAGTATAGGTGGTAATGTTAGCTAGTTGAATTAATAACTAGTGTTGGGTAACTTTGAAGAAGGGTAATATGTTGATTTGTGACAACTCTGTCAGAGTACTCACGATTGACACACAAACACATTTGTGAGATAAAAAATAAAGATAATACTTATATGTAAGAGTTCTTGCTATGTAACATAATATTACTCAGGGGTGACACTTAGGTCTCAGTGTGTTTGGTTCACAAAAAAAAGTTTTCCTGACAGTAACAATTGGTAAGAAACAAAGATTCCCTTTAAATTCCATAGAAAATGAATGCGGGTCATTTTGGACCCTCTCACGGAAGAATGGGGTAGTAACATAAAACATGATATTTCTTAAAATGTGTAAAAGGTAAATAAAAATTTTTAATTGCATATTAGTAACATGTTTCTTGAGCAATACCTGGAATATGAAGTGATGAAAACTTTTCATTACAACGATATTGCAAAAAGATGACCTCACCGGGTCAAAAAGGACCCACTTACGCATCAGAGGGTTAATATAGCTTGTTTTCGTTTCATTATTCTCAAAACTGATAATAAATATCTGCCTGTCATGGGATGCACACTTCTTTTAGCTGACAAAGTGAAAAGCAGCTGGTCACACTTTGAATGTAAGAGAACAACAAATTGATTAAACAGCTGTAAGTTGTTGCTATTGCTGTTGCAACACAGTATTTACGGGCGACTGACAAACAAATGAACGAGTGTACATCCACATTTAACTCCCAATTCACTTGTTAACCTTTCTTATTTTACTGACCATTGCTTTTTTCTGTCTCTACTCCATCCTTCTGCTTTGAATATTAAAGAGCCCTTAAATCTCCTCCAGACAAAAGGTGCTTTACTTAGCTGGAATCTGACCTCTGATCTCCAGAAAAATGAAAATTTCCTTGATGAATGAATATTAGCATAATTTTCGTATTACTGGCAGAGGGCATACTAATTGACAGAGTGAACTCTATTTAAATGGGTGTTAGTGACAAGGGAAACGAAAGTGCAGGAAAAATATTGGAACAAATGAAACTGAGGTAAAACCTTCTGTTGAAAATACACTGATATATGATAATACAATTAATTGACATTTTGATACGCTGTTCTCCAGCTGCCACAGAGACGGTTTAGGAGCACGCAAGTATTCCTCAGTATTTAAATACAATTTTAAACTTTTCTCAGTTCCTGCTCCAACTGTAGATATGAGCAGGCAGACTTTCTCCTGACTCACAAATGTCAACATACATATGCCTACTTTAACAGAAGGTTCTCTTCTTTTTCAAATTTTAAACAATGACTTCATCATTCTTGATAAATAATGGCCTAATGTCGTATGATATTTTGTAGACTTGAAGTTAGATTTAAATAATTAAAGGGTTTCAAATTTAAATACAATTTTGAACTCAACAAAGGTCAGACCAGGTTAAAAACCCTTGGATTCATGTAGGCTACATTTTACCATTACTGTATGCTTTTCCATTTAATTTTCGGATGTACCAACTCTTTCCATGAACCGAGCTTCTGCCTCCCCTGCGCCTTCCCAACACAGCTCCTTCAGACTAGCAGCAGCAATTAGCAAACACCAGGTGAAACTGCAAGTCTGCTGGGCTCATCAGGCAAACTGCTTCTCATTTAAATAGGCCTAGAAATGGTTGCTAACAGCCTAAGGGAAGGCCTGTTGTGATGGCATGTTTAAGCAGAATAACAAGAAATAAACATAACAGATATTAAAAAGAACTCTACTGAAGTAAAACAGAAGTAAGACTGATCTAATCAAAGAAAAGGCACAGAATAAACAAGCTTGAATAAATAAATCAAACTCCAAATAATCACCTACATGCATATCTCTAAAGGAGAAACTGAAGTCGAAAAATGGCTTTCTTTGGACGTTTCAAACTTTTTTCTTTAAGCAAAAAGGCTCAGTTGTGACTCTTTATTTACTACTTTCTGTTGAAGAAAGAGCCAAACTTCAGCTTTAAACTGTTGTCCTTTTAAACTAGTTAGACTTTGAGAATATATAACACACAGACACCTGCCAAACAGGAGTGGAGTTGACTAATTGAAACAGCGTTTCGACTTTTGAAAGCCTCTTCCATTTACTATTTCCGATGTATTTTAACAGATGAATAAATCCACATTTGAGAATGTTGACCATTTTTTTGTTCACTGCCAAAATTATCCGTGCGACTGTTTCTAAAATTCCAGCCTTCCAGGCAAACAATCCCATTTCTGCCTGCCAGACCTGTGCTGTGCCACCATCCTTCACTGCTCATGTGTTTGTTTTGAAGATCACTATAAAGCTCAAGTTTGTCTCTGCCTGACATGTATTTAATCCTTTCACCATCTGCTGCCGGTATTTACAGAAACCGCGCTCTCCCAAATAGCATAAAAGCAGCCTGGCGGATTTTGTTTCAAGATGTCACTTCAAATCAGCTAAAGCAAATATTATTTTCTAAAACAATGTTTAGGGGTGATTATCATAATGCCGTAGAATAAATATGTTTGTCTTAACCCCACACAAATGCAAGACCATTACTTTAAGAAGCTGATTACCATGTGCTGAAAGTTTTTGAATGTTTTCGCCACAAAAAAAAAAAAAAAAAAACAAAAGATAGAAATTGTCCATAATCAGGCTTGGCAGAGAATGTGACGGTTTACTTTACTTTGCTCTCTCTAAAAGCTTCTTGTATGCTGATGTTCACTGGAGTAAAATGGGCAACAGTTCAATTTTGTACTGAAGGGTCTATTAGAGAAACATTGCCTTTAATTTAGTTTTTACATTTGGACCGTTACAATCACAAACTCTAATGTATTTTATTAGGATTTTTTGTGATCAACCAAAGCAAAGGATGCGATTCTTTGATTCTTTTACCGTTTATCAGTGACTAACAGCTAAAATATTCCAAGATCCCAAGTGTCCAACTTTTATTAAGAGTACTTACTAGGTTCCCATAGTGCATAAAGTGAAAACTTAAGCCCTTAAGCAGGCAAAAAAATTTTTATGAGAACCATTGTGACAAACCAAAGGTTTAGCATAGTTGAGAAATGTCTTTAGAAATTATTTTATGATTACTGGTGTCTTCTGTTGTACATTCATCTGTTATTAATAACCTGTCTTCAGTGATACATTTTCAGCACTGATTTATGAATACTACAAATGCATTTAGTTTACATGTTGTCAAGAATCTAAAAACCGCTCACACATCTAAATAATGCTTGAATCCATCAACAGATATCAGACGATACAAACCAGAGTATGGCAATACAAACAAACATTGAAATAAAATCACTTGATCCCAGAAGGAGAGCTATCAAAGCGCTTCCTGAACAACAATTATTTAAACTATCTCATCTTGGATTTTGCCCTCTGACAGTTTAAGTCAGGAAATGAGCCAATTTTAAGCCCCTTATGTGGCTCTCAAGCTGAGAGAAAAACATTTCCACAGCTTTCAAGTCGTCCAAACTGCTGTGAATGTAAATAGACAAGGAAATGACCATTTATGACCTGAATCTGCAATAAATAATATGGTAAGATTGTTTGGGATTGTTTTGTGGTAACACAAATAACTCAATTCATAAGTAAATATTTTAAGTTGTACCCCATTATGAAAAAGAACAGAACTACAAAGGGAAGACTAAGATCTAATGAGGATTAACTGGGAGCCTTTCTCCAATAAAACTATATGTAATGCAGTTTAGTAAGTGAAAGAGAATATTGTATTTCTGGATGAACTTGAAGTTACATCCATTTTTATGGAGGTAACTTTGTAACAAAGTAATTTAACTTATTCTTCAATTGGAAAGAAATCTGTGTGGTAGTTTTTATGAAACTATAGCTAACGTTAACAGAAAAACCATTAGCGTCCCACAGTCCATGAATATCCCTGGAGAATGAGTGTGAACATAATTTTAGAGGAAAATATGCTTCATGGATGTAAAATTATGTAGAGGACCTGACCTGAAATTATCTGAAATGATGCACATTTCAGGTCAAACTCTGACCTGAAATGTGCATCCTTGTGTCGGAGCCCTTGTTTGTTATCATTTGTTAATTCTTCTGACCTCCTGTAACATCATCAGCAAAGTAGTTTTCTATGCAGAGGTTTCTTTTTAAACTTCTTGTTTTTATTGGATCCTGGTTTATAAATTACTTTTTGCGTCTTGCTGGTGTTTTTGTTTTACACCTTTGTAGTCATTGGCAATATAAAGCATCTGCTTTGCTTTACTTTGCTTCAACGGACTTTCTTAACTTCCAAACCCAAATTGAAATCCTTTGCATGCCCTCCGAGAGCAATATCGCGGACTTTATTCTTTTTACGTTCCTCGAGTTTGTTCAAAAACTTTTTCAGTTTAAAGCATTTTTTAATTCTCCACATAAAAACAATAGTTCGATGTGACCCGTTGGGTTAAAAACAACAGCCTCATTAGCTTTAGATTTCACAAAAAATATATATATACTATTGCCATTCACTGGGACTATTATTCAACTAAACACAACCAACAAACAATATTAGGAAGTAGAAGAGCAACTCACAGAGGATCTCTCTCCCATCACTCATCTAAATGAGCCAACTCAGTGGCCACCTTTTTAAAGATGCATCACTGCAGCAGCAGCGACAGTTCAGCCTTGAAGATTTTTTGTGTGTATTTTTTTTTTAGTTTGAAATATTTTTAATGACACCAATGAAAAACATTATTGTTTTTTATTTAGAACAATAATGTAGGGAGTGGCTGCATTAATACTTTCCAAGGCTATTTCAAATTATTGTGTTACTTTTTTTGAGTTTAGTATTTTTACCACATAAGTATCTTTCTCGGCAACAGTAGTGTAAGCTCCTGATGGGATGTTCATTTTTAACGTTAAACTTTTCACATCATTAGAGTGGGCTATGCAGGGTTATCTTTAGCTATATGGCAATATGTTCCCCTGTCTCACATAGGGAACAAGATTAGTTGCTTCCTGACAAAAAGAAAACTTCCAACAAGTACTCGGGAGGAAAAGAAATATGTAATTGGATTGCCATCGTCTTTTAAACATGCAGTAGGCATGGAAACCCTCAAGTCAGCTTTCCCTTGTGAGACAAAGTTACAATAGCCCATATCAGAAGTGTTCCCTAACACGAACTGGTGAACTGCAACCACTGCACTGTTCCATCACTTTACCTTACCTTGGGAATCTGCAAAGGAAGGATTAGCGGATGAGATGAAAGGGGCGAGCAGGGAGGACCACTGAGAGAATGAATATGCCTCTCTGAGCCTCGCCGGGCCTCATTACAACAGAGTCTGCTCACAGGCCAGCAGTGCCCAAAAACCGCTGCTTTGAATCCATACCAGGACTTACTTTGGGTTCTGAGACTCCTAACAGAATCTTTTATTTCATGAACAGCTAGGACTTAACATTGAGTTTAGTCATTAAATTCAACTTGCTGAAGTTAGTGATCAAATAACTTTTAGACAAAGATGTTTTTTTTTTTTTTTTTGGCGGGCTTTTAAATAGTTTCAAATTATGTCTTTTTGATTTGTGAGTACTTCAAACTGCTTAATTTACAATGGATAAAAAATAAATAAATGTAATAATTTCTAGAACAATTTCTAGTTATAAATACTCTCAAATAGTTGTTTTTGTTTGACTTTATCACTCTTTTTGTGGCCATATTGGATTTGCACTGTGGTTTGAGGTTTATTTCTTTATGCACAGTTCTCTTTTATTTCCTCCATAGCATTTCAATCAGGTGGAAGTCTGGACTTTGACTGGACCATTATATTATACTGTAGTTATCCAATTTCTATTGTAGATTTGCTGCTGTTTTGAGGATCATCATCATCTGTTGATATGTAACTTTTGACCAACCTTTACTTACCTCCCATTTGACTCTATAGTACGTTGGCATACAGGAAATGACAAGACTAACATTTTTTCTAAAAAACACGTTTGTTTTTGTTTGTTTTTGTTTGTTTTTTCTGGTAACCCTTCCAGACAAGCCATACTTTATTCATCCATTGTCAATGCCTGCTAATCTCTTTTTCTAATTATAGTGTCATGCTTTTGTCTCTTTGGCTAATTTGTCTTTCTTTGTAATTAAGGATTATGGAGCTCTTGGGCATTTTGCAAATTCTTGCATGGCATGATCGGATAACTTCACACTTGGTTGATTGTGAGTCGGCTCCTACAAATCTGGACCGTGGTTCTCCACAGGAAAATGGTGGACTGCTCCCTTTCCGGTGGTGATCAGTCCCTGCAGAGGAGTTTAAATATCGTGGTGTATTGGTTAAGCTTGATGCTAAAATTCTACAATTTCCCTGTGGGAAAATCCCAAAGAGGTTAATAAAGTTTTTATCTATGTCTTTCTTTAAATCTATTTATCTAGAATGGAGCTTGAGATAGATAGGTAGATCTGGGTTACATCTGTTGTGAGCCTGACATGAAGAAAGAGCAGAGCTGAAAACCAGTCTCTTCATTTCCTTTTCTGTTTATATTAAAAACACTTATCTATAGGCATGAGATGTGGATCATGACCAAAGGAATAAGATTGTGGCTGAAAAAGGCATCCTGTGTCGGGTGACAGCACTTAGCAGCAGAGATAAGGTAGATGGAACTTGAAGTAGAACAGGTGCTGCTCTGCATAGAAAAGAGGCGGCCAAAGTACTTTAATCCTGCATCACGATGTCTTCTGACCGGCTCCCTTTGTAAGTTTTAAGGCTCCACTGATAGAAGGCTCCGGGGCAAAGCCGTGGCTTACTGTGGAATATTGCAAAAATGTTTTATTTCACTCTTATCACATTGTTGTTGAGAACTGTTCCTAAAAAAGAAGGAAAAACTATGTTAATAGATGAGAAAGCAGATGCTCTCTGTACTTCATGATGTCTAGAATAGTCTATCAAAGGCACTATTCTGTTCCTGCCACAGAATGACAAGTCTGCCTGACTAACACACTCCTCCAACAGTCTGCAGTGACCCCAACAAAGTTGATGACGCTCCGTCTTTGACTCTGGTGACCAGCAGGTAAGATTACTTTGTGACAAAAGTGTTTTCCTTCATCTCTGATAAAGGATAGATAGATGAACAGCACTGATAATTTCTTGAGATGTCCAGAGCTGAAAAGACTTGCTATTGTCTTAAATGTTTTCCTCTTGTGAGTTATCTTCTTCTTTGGACAATGACAGACTTCAAATTGTTTGGAAATGTGCTTTTTTTTCACTCCAATGTTGACATCATTTCTTCCTCATTTTCTGGTCAAAGTTCAATTTATGTTTCAGACCATAAACAGACCATTTTCAAAAAAATATATACTTTAATACAAGATGAACAGTTATCAGTGCTAATACGTGCAGTGTAAAACATTTGGAAGCAGTGAAGGCGTACAGAGTTTTTCACATGACTGTAATGACAGCCACTAAAACGTTCTTCTCCCCGTGTTTGTTTTCCAACAACGATAGTCAGAGAAATACTAAGTGTCACAGAAAGTGTTAGTCTCATTATCGTCGGTACTTTCCAAAGGAAATCGAGTAGGAACAAATCTGACAAATTCCTTTTTAATGTAACAGAGCATTTTATATTCATGCAGTATGTGTCAAACCATAACAATCTATAATCTATAACTTTCTAAACAGAAGCGTGGGTGAGAGCACACTTCAATCAAATCTGTAAGCATGTACTTCACCAAAATCAATTTTTAGCTTAACATGCAGCCCCGTAAGTTATGTCATGTGACTTTTGAGCTGGCGCTCAAACTGAGTTCAACTAATTGCTTGGTGATAAGCATGTAATGAGTTTCTGATGTACAGTTTGCGCATCATGGGCTTTTGACAAATTTCTCTGCAGAAATGTCAGCACTCAGAGGAAAGCTTGTAACGTTCTTATTTTACAGAGCATTGCTCTGAGTCTACCTGTCAGTCCACCTGCAGCTTCAAGGACAGATAAGTTGAAAGACTTGTTAGTATTTCAGACAAAAGTTTTTGATGGCAAAGCAAAATGTAAGCAGGGTTCGCCCTAAACAGGCCGCCAGCCTGTCACAGGTCCTGTTTTTTTATTTCAGTTATGCTTTCAGTTATGCCAATCAAATAATATCATGTACAGCATATAATACTGCAGAAATAGTTGTTCTGTGATGGTGTCCAGTCTTTGGAAACTTGGCAAGTGTCTTAAATAATTTTAATTTCTGAATATCTTCCCGCTGTAGCTTGGTACACTTCAATTCATTAGAAACCAATGTAGCCATCTTAAACTGACGGAGAGACACAAAAGCTTCACTGAGATCATTACTGACATTTTCCATCTTGGCATTGTGATAGTGTAAGTCTCGCTGCTCCACACAAATAAACCAACACAAACCTCTGCTTTTACAGAAGTACTTACACTAATGGTGGTCATTTATCAAGTGCATTGTATCATCAGTATTAGGCTACCATCTCTATTCCTACGGAAGTGCTGGCCAAACACTCGATTAGTTTTTCCCTAATAAATAATCATACAGCTTAACTTTGCATTTTGTGGTTAATCTGAGCCATTGTTTACCTAATAAGGACAAACACAGAACCCTTTATATCATGTCTGGGGAAACAAGGACTCCAAAACTGAGCATAGAAAATATTCAAAGATTGAATTTAATTCATGCCTCAGTGATTACACTTGAGCTATTGTACCAAATTAATTCCATTTAAGGTCCACGTTGTGAAGAATGAATGGCCATGTTCAGCATGATCAATAAAAAGACTTTGCAGAAATAAATCTCTTTAACACTGCTGATTGCTTTAATTTGATTAAGAAATTACATTTGCAAGCCATCAGTTGACAGGGATTTCTATCAGGATCCAATCAGCAGCTTGATGAAACTCAATTAGGGCCACAACGGCAAGGAAAATCGGCTTACACTATCAAAGTCTTTATACATTCTTTGCTTAGAACCTGACGAGCATCTAATTGAAAATGTGGAAACAAGGTAATTGACCGTGACTGGACACGTCAAACTGAGAACCATATTCTTTATTCTGGCAAATATGAAATCCGTCCTTAATTATACCAGCCAGCAGAAAGTAATTCACAGGGTGCAAAAGGATTTTTCTGGAAATATGCTAAATCAGCTATGGCTTTGTCTTTTATATATATATAAATTACCTTTTTAAAGATTATAAAGTTTGATCTTGGTTTTTGAGTCTTATGCTTCATCCTTGCGGTGAAATGATCTTCTAAATCACTTCTGGCACAACAACCGGTCACTCAAGCTGTCGCTGCCTCAGGAGGGTTTTATCTGCAAATCTGCTGTCGTTTAAATCCTTCAAAGTCAAACAAACTGGTAGAAACAACCACAGCCCAGTTTATTAGGGACACCTGCTCAAAGTCTTGTTGACACATATGATGAACGGAAGACAGAGCATGGGGTTCAAACCAAAACCTCAGCGTTAGAACGCAGCAGTCATTGAACATAGCATGTTTGCTCACTGGTCACAGCGTTTCAGAAACCAGTGATTCAGTTGGGATTTTTATGAACTTCAACCATCTCTTGGTTCTCCAGTCAGTGGAGTATGGATGGACAGGTCCAAAAGGCTAGAAAGGCAGCAACATAGCCACTTGTTGAATCAAAGGTGTGAACAATACTTAAACATGTTGAACATTGAAGCAGATGGGGTACAGCAGTAGAAGACCAAACTGGTTGTCACTGACGTCATCTAAAAAGTGCCTGAAATAAAATAAAAACAAACTGTTTTACTCATCTTTCTTTTTCCCTTATATTTGATGTTTTATGTGAATCGCAGGCCACCTGGTTCTGCATGGCAGCATTTCACTCTGCGGCTCTGCAGCGTTCACATAATCACTATAATCAAGATGGCTGTTTTTTGTGTGTGTGAAATTAGTTTGCTTTGATTCAAAGTTTGAAATGTTTTAAATCTCCTCACGGAGATGACAGTTAAATCAGTGTTAGTCAACGATTCAGTTTTCACCCTTGACCTTCTACCCCCTTCCTGTCTTTTGTCAGCAGACAGTAGGACTCCCCTTGTGTCAGCTGATTAAAAAGACAGTTTTGTCCTCTCTCAACATCAAATCATGCGGTCGGCCTTTGAGACAGCAGGTACTTTGGGGAAGGGCCGGTGTGTTCATTTAAATAACATGTCATCTTTCTGATTTGGTAGCTTATCCATCAGAGACCGTGGGGTGTTACAAAAATCCACTGTGAGGTGATTATCATTCGAAAGGTGTTTTCTCTTTGAATTTCTGCCAAGCTGTTGTCTGCTTGGTAGTAGCAGTTTTAGTTGAAAAGAAAAGTACTTGGGGCATCCAGGGATGTATCAGGGAGCCATTTTTCATTGAAAAGAAGAAGGGAAAGGAAAGAAAAGGCCACGAGAGGGCAGTGAATATGTTTTAGAGTGTTATGAAATATACTGATACAGTCAAACTTACCCTGGTGTTTCCTTTTGAGGGAAAAGAGAAAAATAATCATATTTGACAAAAAAAACTAACAACTTTATGTTCTGCACCCACCAACTTGCAATTTTTCAATGAACTCACTCAACTTTGATGGAAATTTGGTGAAAGGCTAAGCTTTTTTTGGTGAAATAAAAAAAAATCCCATTTGATCAAGCTCCACAAAAACCTTGACATTTGAAAGTAGTGAGCATCTCATTCAGATGTTTCTGAGTTCATTTCTGAGAGTAAAAACATTTCTTATCTAGGTTAATTATGCTTTTGTCTTCACATATGTGACTATAACATACAATCTGACTGAAGAGACAATGTAGCTTCCACTCCTATATTTTTACATATGAATGACGTGTTCAGGTTAGTATTTCTTTTAAACGTAACACTGGGGCCGAAAAATGAAAAAATTTCATCATCACCCACATGTTTGCAAAGTCTCGTGCTTGGTAAACTAAAAATTGGGATTTCTTATGGCTCTCTTTTTGCAGTGTACCACATTTATCTGGATCTTTGCTAATGCAGGAACCAGGGGTTTGTGGAGGGGGTGAATGATGAGCTACAGTTGAGATCTGAGCTTTCTCCAGTGGACAACTCTGCTGCAATTAAGCAGAGTCAGGGAAGAATACAGTTAGTGAGAAAGACGGCCTTGGCAGATGCCCAAGAGTGACTTTAAAGTGCATCTTTACTACTACGATATCTTTGTGTCGCATTTTGATGTACCCGTGTGTCTGAGTCTGGGTTCAGATGAATGCTGTTTTGAAGCTAGCGGAAGCTGCCTATATTTCATGGAATATAACTTTTCAAAAAATAGTCTAACACTCACCCATCCTTGGTCTTATATATCATTTATCTGAAGTTCAATTCTCACCCAGGCAATATTTTACCTCTGCTGAAAGAAAAACAACACTCAATTTAGACCTTCATATATACTTAAATGGAGCCACTACACAGATAAATCATCCCTCTCAGCAAGTGCATTCTAAAGCTGCAGTGAAATTTCTATGAAGCCTCTTTTAAGAATCAGACTTTCAAAATGGAGCACACTTGACTTTCGAGTTCGAGATTGTAAGGAATATATATGTTTTAGCACTTATTTGAAATGTAAAACAATGCCTTCTTTCTGACTTGCCAAAGAGCAAATATTGAAGAAAAAAAAAAACTTGCAAAGAAAACAGTGTGGATCACATGCAGTCTTCATTCTACAAATGGTTTTATTTCTATAGAAACTTAGCTCAAGAACGGGCTCAAAAGGAACTAAAGAACTGTTCAAATAAACACATGAAATGTCACTGAGCACAGGTTTGCATAAAATGAGAGTAGATGTTTGTCTAATACTTGGCAATATCATTAAGTTGTCCTTTTCACTAAAATATATTCTGTCTTACAAAAGGATTCATACCTTTTGTAGTGGTAAGAGTTTTAAATGAAGGCGCCTGCTCTCCTCTTGCTATCTGGAAGACATTTTGCCTTCAAGACGTTTCTTGAGTTCTGAAACCCATGTGGATGAATAAGACTTATAAGTTTTAATTAGAAACATTGGACCTATGGATACCCAAACTGGGTGTGAATTGTAAGGACCTCCAGCTGCTCTGCTCCTGACAGGAGAGCGCTGCAGAGGGTCATCAGGTCAGCCGAAAAGATCATGGGCTGCTATAAGATTTCCTCACAAAGACAAACAGAAAAAAGGCAAAGACAAATAGACTGAAAAACTGTTTTTTTTCTCCCATTGTCTGCAGACAATGGGAGAAAAAAAAACAGTTGAATTCTAACATGTTAGAACTGCCAATTCAGCCACACATTAAGTAACACGTTACGTGTCTTGATTAGTTGTTTATAAAAGCCCAACGCAGAGTTGCAATAATAATCCTGTAACAATGCTAAAGGTATGGTACAATGACAATAAATCTAATCTAATAAAAAATGTCTAGGTATGAGAGAAAACAGTTTTCAGTGTTAATGACAATAACAGGGAATCAAAGAACTGAAGAAAGTCTGTTGGATCTTCCAGTTTCCTCCATTTAAGACTCAAAATGATTTTTAACAGCTTTTGAAAATAACATTGTAAACAGTGTGGATTGCATTTGCATTCAACCTCCTTTACTCTGATGCTTATAAATAAATCAAATTCAACCAGTAGTCTTAGGATAAGGTACCACCTAAGCCTAGTCCACCTGTGTGTAACGTAATCTCAACATCAATCCAGCTCTTCAGTAAAGGCTCCAGAAGTTTGTTAGAGAACATTAGTGAACAAACAGCATTTTGAAAATCAAGGAACACAGGACGATGAAGGAAAGTTTGAAACAGGATTGATTAGAGTTAATGAAAAGATATTGACTCAGAGGGTTGATTACAAACTAACACCATGTGTTTTTAAAAATCCGAAGCCTCTACAGGCTTATCTGATGTGGTGTTGGTCTATCACATAAAATCCTGGTAAAATACAGTGAAGTGGGTTGTTGCAACCTGATGAAATGTGGAAATGTTTAAGGAGAATTAGTATTTTGGCAGTATTTCCCAGACTATCACACTTTGGTCACTGCTCGTAAAAAAAAAAAAAAACTAGATCGCCGAGATCTAAAATTTAGAAAGAAGCTGAACTGGGTTACCTCAATCACTGTAAATGAATCTAGCACAATGACCGGTGGGATTCCCAGTCTGAACGCATTCAAAGAGGCTGAAGGAAAGAACACAGGAGCCAAAGAAAATTCATTATGTAGCGCAGCGGCCATGTCGTGGCCATTCCCTCAGGGACAACAAATCAGGACAGGAGGAAGAGAAACCAGACAGGAGAGGACGGGGGCAGCAGCAGAGAGGTGTGATCTGAAGACACAAGACAGCAGTGGGTTGGGAGGGGTTGTGGCCAGATTGGGGCAGTTTGTAGATAAGCTACTTAGAGCGTCTACAATTCATCCAGAGAGCACAAATAAACAGCAAAACGCCTTCGAGCTACTTATCACAGCCCTGTACTTTTTCCTGAATTGTAGAAGTGAAGGATGGGCGATGTGGGATGCCATGTGGCCTCAAAACAGCCTAAAGTAGATCACTCACTTTAGATGTTGCACACAGTACTTATCCTGGAGCATCAAGTTGCAATTTCAGTTTTTTTTTTTTTTTTGTAAGCAAAGGATTAGAAGCTTTATCTCTGCTGCTGGGAAACGTTCTCCATCCTTACTGCAAGTTATAGGCCGTCTCATACTGGAGGTGTTTTGGGATAGATGTAAGCAGGAGGCTAATCTTTAATCATCAAGTAGTTGAATAAACCTTTTACTGAATGGTGCAGGTGTGGGGATTATATTAACAACATCTTACTCTTGCAGAGGAAAAACTTTTTGTTGCTTTTTTAGCTTTAAATTTGATGAGCTTAAAAAAAAAAGATAAGAGAGAAGGACTTGCATGTCCCAGTATCTGCAGCCATGATCAAGAAAGTTGCCTTCACTGTTGTCAATTTCCTCTTTGCATTTTGACCAAATAAAAATCATTCACACTTGTATTTCCAGACTATTCTCTTCAAAGACGGGGTTCTCAAAGATGCAAGGAGTTGTTTACCCATGGAAATAAATCAAGTTGTTCTTGGCTGAACTGTAGGCTTTGAACTGCAATTGAAAAATTTCTGCATCAAGGGCAGAATGTGTACTTTTGATTTAGATAGTCGTTGGTTGGAGAAGGCTGTCATTGTCAAGTTCTTTTTTAAACTGTGTAACTTCCCCACTTGAAAAGGAATGGATGACCCCACGCAGACTCTTAATGACAGGGATTTATTCGAAGGATCAAACAGTTTGTCTTGCTTTTACTTCCATTTATTTCAGTGTATAGACATGTTCACCGTTGATCCAGAGGATTCAGGTAAAAACCTTTAAACAAACCCAAAAAAATAATAATTACTAATCTGTGTAAATTAATTTCACTCAATTACAAAAGAAATGGCAAATTATATAGGTAAATACCAAGCAACAAAGTAATCAAACTTAAATACACAAGTAACTAAACTTATGTTAACTTTAAACTTAACTTTAAAGTGCATTTCAAGTTAATATTTATATTTACATTTCATACATTTCTTAACATACAAACATAACTTCTCAACATTAATAATAAATATTTATTATAAATTTAGCTTTAAATTATTTTTTGAAGTTGATGATAAATTAATTAACAGTTGAACTTGGTACCAAATCCATTTCATCAACACAACAAACAACTTAATCATAAAAGTCCATCAATCAATGAACGGCAAGTGTCACCGCCGCAATCCACCACTTCAGTTCGCTGTCACTAATGATCCGATCGGCCAAACTGGAATGTAGACACTTTTGCGGTCCGATTTCATATCAACACCGTTTATTTCTTACCGGCTGCCTCTCTGCTCATCAAAAGATCATCCAGTTGTACACAGGTTGGATAGGATCTGTGATTCAAAAGTCCGCAAACTCCTGTCCTCTTTGTTTGGCGGCTCTCACTTGCATTTTCTTTTTTTTTTTTCTTGTCCGTCCCTCTTTTAGGTCCGTGTGGAAGCGCATGGCTTTTTTTTTTTTCCATCATTTTTTTTTCTTTTCTGGGCTGCACAGTGGCGCAGTTGGTAGAGCTGTTGCCTTGCAGCAAGAAGGTTCTGGGTTCGATTCCCGGCCTGGGGTCTTTCTGCATGGAGTTTGCATGTTCTCCCTGTGCATGCGTGGGTTTTCTCTGGGTACTCCGGTTTCCTCCCACAGTCCAAAAACATGACTGTCAGGTTAATTGGCCTCTCCAAATTGCCCCTAGGTGTGAGTGTGTGTGTGCATGGTTGTGTGTCCTGTGTGTCTCTGTGTTGCCCTGCGACAGACTGGCGACCTGTCCAGGGTGTACCCCGCCTCTCGCCCGAAACGTTGGCTGGAGATGGGCACCAGCACCCCTCCCGACCCCACTGAGGGAAAAAGGGTGCAAGAAAATGGATGGATGGATGGATTTTCTGATTTGACTTCACAGTCATGAAGGAGTGTTTTTCATTCTGCGCTGCCGTTGTTTTTTTTTTTTGTCACCCTCTGATTAAGCTAGATTTATTTTACAAAGTTGTTCTGATGCCAATCAATAAATAAATCTCAGTGTTTATTTTGACAATAAATTTAGATTTAGTCATAAACCCCTTTCAGGAAACACTTCCTTGCAGTCTTAAGATGCCTTTTTAAGGATTGGAGGTCAACCAAAACCTCTTATGTCGTTTCTAGCTAAGTAAGGCAGTCACAACTCCTGGTTACTTACAATTATTTATTACCAATGACTTTCTAATCTCCATGAAGCGTACATCACTGGACATCAGCTAAGAAAGCTTCTTTGGTAAATGTTATGCTTAGAAAGTATAAAACAAAACAAAACAAAACCCCCCCAAAAAGTATCTTATTGATTTTTGAAAATGTACACATGTGCATAATATCGCAAGCTTCCTCTGTGATTTATGATTACAGAGGAAACCTAGTTTTAATTGCGTTAAATTTACTACATTTTTGACAACTATACTTACAGATCTTGCAAATACATTAATCATAGGATGGAACTGAATGAAACCAATAGCAAACAAAGGTAAACAACCTTAACATCAGCAAACTCATGCTAAAACCTAAAAATAAACAGAAAAACAACAATAACAACAACAACAAAAATAAATAATAATAATCTAACTAAACCTAAAGTTCTCAGGATAATGACATGGTTATTCTTTAAATGAGTTAGTCAGAGCACTTAGAACTGGCAGGTCAAATCCAGTTTGGTAGCTCATTCAGTCCAACTCCTACTGCATTCAATTATTAATGAATCAAAAGCAGTAAGATGCAAAAATTAGATGTAGCATCTTAAAAAGGTTCAGTGAAGCACAGAGAGCGTGCCCTCAGCAGGGGCTGAGGCCTGAGTCAGACTCTGAAAAGCAGCAGCCAAAAGGGAAGTAGCTGGACACCCACAAGCGCTGTGTCTGGTTGATGCAGTAAGAGTTGAAATGGAAGAGATCGGACTTTAGAGAAATTTTTTTGAATAACACTGCTGCAGTTACAGAAATGCAGTGGAGATGCTTTGCCGAATCAGACACTCAGTCTACTGAGAAAACCGAGAGCTGGCTCTTGAACCAACCCTGAACCAACTCTGACACTATTTTAATCAAAAGAGAGGATTTTTATTTAATTCAATTTAATTTCATTCAGTTTGGTGTATTTTCATAGTTCCAGCTGCGGAAACTTTGCAAGGCAAACAAGTCAAAATTAAAGTTCTGTTGATTCTATAACGACAATTGGAAAAAGTAATCTCTCCAATACTCCCGTCACATTTGTTCATTTTTGCCTTTTGGTTCTGTGGTGTAGCATTTGTGCACTTGACATGAGAATGAGCTGGGGTTGAAACTCAGATGGGAAGCTTGGATTGGAAAAGTCCAACTGCACAATGGATGAAAGTGGCTATAATTTTTAAACAAAAGAACATTATTTGTGCTATAAAGACACTCCGTGTTTTCACCCATCTAAGCCATGTAGGCACTGTTTGCTAACATGTTGGTCTCTCCTCCATGGAAAATATCTGTTAATTTGAGGCATTTGGCTGCATCATGTATCGACTTTTTCTATTTTCTTTCCTTTTTATTTTTACATGTTGGCTAATTTAACTCATTTCTTTTACTTCCTTTTAGTTAGCAACATTTTAGACCAACCCCTTTTGATATTTCACTGCCTGTGAAGAGCCAAATAATCTATGCTGCAACACTGATGAGATTTATTTATGGAGTATGCAAATCCCCCCCCCCCCCAAAAAAAACACATTATTGCTCCAAAACTGACTTAACTACCAATCAGTTGTTGCAGGAACAACGGAATAACAGCATCAATCAATCTCAGTCTATGCAGTCAGTGCTGTAGAAATCTTACCAATCTCAACATGTGTGTTGTTGAAATTGAAAGCAAAATCTGTGGGTTCAACCTCTTCATAGATTTGGGGGCTTTCAAACAGTTTATTCCCAGATAGTCCATTGACAATCAGGTATGAAAAAAATCTATCAATACATAAAAACAAAGCAGTAACATACTCTGTGCTGACGTAACAGAACACTTTGAATGAATCCCACACTGCAGATCCCAACACACACGCGCACGCGCGCACGCTCACCCCCACACACACACCCACACCCCCACGCGCACACACACGGACACACAATTGAGAACAGGAGTTCAAAAGTTTCACATGGACTTTAATGATGTGACAGAACTAAACGTGTCACAAAATCCCCATTCCTCATTTCCTCACATTCAGATATGTATGTAATATTTCCCGTTTCAAGGCGAGATAGGATGCAGTGTGACAGCAACTTACAGAAAATCAGTCAGCTGCACAGAGTTCTTGACAAGTTTGGTCTGAAAAGTCTCAAAAAGTGAACAGAATCTGAGACTTTTCATCCTGTGTATTACTGCAATTTCTGTTGTTTTATTTTGTTTTTTCTCCTCTATAATGGTAATCCCGTTAAACCACTAAATCGTGTTTTTATCTTCATGTCTTATCTTTTTTGCTCATGATTGCCACCTTCTCTTATTTTAAATAAAGCCTTTTTGTCAAACAGTAACATCATGTTTGATGTAGTGAATTTGATGACAAAGTAGGGGTGGCCATTTGGTGTCCATATCTGTATAAATTTTCAGGTCACCACTAAATTGAAAGAATGTTGGTGGATGGCCTGATTGTGGGAAGGCGATGTTCAGAGTGTCAAAGCTCAAATCCCTTTATGTTCCCTATGAGTACCAATTAAGAATATTAGACACTTATATTGCTTTATTTTTTTCTTATTAACATTTTGGATTTGCTCTCATTATCTTCTGCTATTTGTTATTGATGAATGATGAAGTGATTCTGATGTAACCGTAACAGGCTGATGTAGGGATTGTCCCAACTTGTCACACAAATAACTGCATGAGTCTCCTGCCAACTACACAGACCTGCTGTTTATACGAGAAAGCTGCGACACAGCTGCTCTTCATTCTCCTTCTTTCCACCATTTTGTTCACTCTCATCAAAAATGCATTTAAGCACTTCTGCAATGCTGGATGCTCTGTTGCCCTAGCAACCAGATTCTCCCATCGGTGTTACACGTCTGGGGTTTGGGGTTGCTATAACATTGCTTTACTTCTTCTCCTTCAAAGTCCTTTTTTATTTAGAGATATAGTCTTCAGTACCTGAAACAACAAGTAAACTCAATGGGTTTGCAATGGTATTTTGACAATTGTTTCCACAGCAATGGTTCAAAAAAAAAAAAAGAAATACAATATATATGACTGGTTCCAATGGCTGGTATATATATATATATATATATATATATATATATATATATATATATATATATATATATATATATATATATATATATATATATATATACTGTATGTATGTACTATATTGTAGATGTACATCTTTGGATGAAGTTTTAGCTGCTTCTATAATGCCACAGATTCCATTTCCGAGCCCTGCTGTGAAAAATGTCAAAGGCCCCCTGTAGCCTCCTACCTTCCACCTCCAGATCTCTGAGTTGTTTTGAAGCACTTAACTCACCTGCTAATGTACACAACTCTCATGCCAGGAAGTCTGTAGGTGTGGGAAATATTGCATTAATGTGAAAAAGCTTTTTAATATAAAAAAGGAGACACAAAAAAGGGGGAGAAAAAAATGCCCTCACAGAAAAAAATCTTGTCTTTTCTTGTTGATTTTCTTGCTGCCAACACCTGCCGACTGTGCTGCTTTGCTCTAATTAGGCACATGCGTGTTAGTCCTTGGGGATGGCTCAAAGAAAAACCAAGCAGCAGCACTTGCTGGGTGCGTTGACACTGCTTATTGCACCGTAACGCTCAGTTGTCAACAGCATTGCGTGGCATTCTCCAAAAAACAAGAAGTTTTTAAGGCACGCAACATAACTCAACAGTGCGCCCTCACAATGGCTTAAAATGCTAACAAAATAAGGGGCAAATGTGTCACATCACATTAAAGGGTGTGCGTGTCATAGGCATGCCGTCTAGAATGTCCAGAAGTCACAATGAGATCATGTTTAGTGCAGAAAAAACATGTTTCTTCTGACATAAAGCCTCAAATGTAGGTATTTTAAGTCAGTTTGGACCATTGGAACAGAAAAGTAATTAATCAAAGTTAATTTGCTACATGTATGAAAAAAGTTTATTTATTTCATTTCTTTTTTTTTTGTAAATCGATGAACTCATCAATTTACCTTCAACGACAGCAAACTACTGTGAAAAAATGAGTCTTTAAACACTTACAGCCAAAACCTGGAAACAGACGTTACAAATTAAAACCCATTCGGGGAGTTTGATCATCTTTAATGGCTGTCAGTTCCATCTCCCTGTATGTCTTCTTCACAGATGTCTTTGCACAGGAAAGTTCAGAAAAATAATGGTTTTGGTTGAGAGAGAGATGCATCCTCCCCATTACCAATTCATGACACCGAATCAATAATTTCCCCCCATTCTGTGTTTGCTGCTCCTGGGTCTCAGGGATTATTTTTCCTGTGCTGCTTTGTCAGCTTAGACAAAGAGCTACAGACTCAAGAGGAGAAGGAAGGATAAGAGACAAGCCTCAGAAAAAGACTGACTTTGTTCTCAATCAAGTGACAGACAGCCGAGGATGGAGGGATTGTATTTATTCATAAAGTGTTGTGTTTTTCAGTTATACCCTCGTGTTAAGTACTTTAAAATACAGCAGGTGAAACAATACACATGACAATTGTGAAGTTTAATAGTATATTTTTTTTCTTCCAGTATCTGTATTTTTTTTTAAAGAATATCAGGCTTTTTTTGATTAAGACAAATCTGTTTCACACATTCATAAATTTAATTTCACTAACACAAGTCATTAGAAAAGCTACATAAAAAAAACATTGCTGAACTACTGGAATCATTTCAAGATTTTTTATTTATTTATTTTTTCTGTGACTAAAACATAGATAGCCTGCCTCAAAAAGGGACTGCATGGTTTTTAAACTCGCCAAAACTGCAGCAATTAACAAAATTATCAGAAAATGAGTTTTGCACCTCAAACCGCACAGCAAAGCCAACATCAAATTAGTCTTTTCTGTGGCTGTAAGCTTCTTCAAGAAGTCAATTCAACATGCGCTTCTGCTTAATGTGTGATCTTTCACACACTCTGCAGAATATATTCAGTATACCTTAATGATTTAGGCCTCTAGCTGCAATTTGCATTTCCCACGCTGCTTCTGCCTGCAGCTCGGTTGTCTTCAGCCCTCTCCTCGGGCTGAGAGGTCAGAGACCTTCTCCTCACGTGTGGAGGACATGTTCAGCAGAGCATCAGTGATGTGCTCATCTTTTTGCGAAATGTTGAATAGCATCGTATGGAATAGTGATATTAAAAACCAGACACAAACTCACACTTCAGCTTCATCGTTGGAGAAAATGAGGAGCATCAGTTTTAGGATTGTTGTTATTAACTGGAATGATATGACAGAGATTTTTTCGTTGAAATTAAAATGACGTTAACTTTAAAGACTGGATGGCAACAAGAGGCACGAACCAGTTTTTGAATGATTGAAACCTGCTCTTCTCAGTGTAAGAAAGGTTTTGCGATAACTTGGGTAAGTGTGCTGGACTGAAGGTAGGCACTAAAGTTACACAAAAAAACACGCACGCACACGCAGACAATCAAGAGCTTAACAAATAGGCAGGTGTCACATAATATAAAGCACATGTAGTAAACTCCCCTTTCAATCTGGTGTGTGCTGCATATTAGAAATAAAAAAAATGTTTAGGGCTTCCTGTAAATGCATATTCATTACCATGTTTAACAGGATTTAGTCACTGCTTTGTTATTGCAACCGTTACAAAAAGTCACAGCGGATTAGTGGCTTAAGCTTCCTTAGTAAGCTTAGCAATTTGGATTGCATTGATAAATATATAAACGGGGAACTCATGTGGTAGAAAATCAATAGTAACAAAGCACTGGCTAAAGTTTATCTGTAAGCAGCAGTTTGCAATAAATAGGAAACAGTTTGCAGCATAATGATGAAGGTAATCACCTGTGACTGGGACAAAGTGCTTGAATCTTTTGGTGTCTGCAGGTAGGGCAGCAACAAGCAAAGCATTTGTTAGGTATAAAATGAAGTTACAGAATTATGCAAAGCAATAAAAACAGTTTTGAAAGTTTTTCAGCCAGAGCATGTTCATAGAAACGGTGAGCTGAAAACTGATTTGTATGAATACGTGATAGTAGCTTGAGTCAAAAAGCTTTAAATAATTAGTAAAACCTAGAAGTAATTTTTGTTGTTTCATCATTCATTATTCAGTACAATGAGAATAATAATTATTATTATAAAAAATCAGGACATTGTTTCTTTCTCTGTTAGTGTCTCACTTTTTTCTATGAGTCCAGGTTGTTTAAAATTTAACATGCAACATGCAGTGACTGATATTGATATTTTTCTGGTTTAAATGAACAATTCAAAGGGGTTCCAGGTAATATTGTTAGGTCTAAACAAAACATAATGGACAAAAAGTGTTCTACATAAGTTGAAGAAAATATAATAACCATTTGAGAAGCATGTTATTGGCAAAGATATGTTTAAAAGAACTTTAAGTACAATTGCTTTTCGTGACACTTTGCAGCGTTAAGCAATCCGGTTTGGATCATGGATTTGGATCTGTTGATTCATAGATCATTTAATTCCTCGGTTGATTTACCGCAACTGGAACTCCTAAGTGTTCCCAGCCGGGAGGTCTAGTTTCTCTAGTTTGATTTTAGACATGGTTTAAACCCACTCAAGTTCAGGGTTCACCATGACAAAACCTCACAAGACAGAAGCTTGTGAAAATGGAACAAAACCTGAAAACCTTGGGGGAAAAAAAATTCTATATTTCTAACTAAATGAGCCAGATACTTATGTCTGCACACAGTCCCAGTCATGCCTGTTGACAGTAAATCTCATTTTAAAAATCTTGTTTTCTTACGACTTCCTTGAGCATCTCAAAAGGTCCCCAGGAATAAAATAAATTGTCATTAAATCCTGGGAAGTGTTTATTGTAAATTAAACAGAATTGGTTGACACCCCCAGGTAACTGATCAGGTTTGATGACAATTCTTATGAAATTTGGAGAGCTGATTTCTCATCATTTTGGATTCCACAGTGCCAACATTCAAATGGCCATCTTCTTCACTTTTTAACATTTTTTATGTGCTTGACAGTATTACAAAACTTCACACTTTCCGAATCAGTAAATAATTCAAAGCGCTCCCTGAGAGACTTGTTCCTGGTTTTGTTGGAGTCGGTCACATTTGTTTGGAAAATTGCTTTTTTGTGTGTGCAAATGAACAAATCTCATTTGCAATCAATTGCCCACATTTGTAGGAGTATTTTCTTGTATAATACCCCATAGAAAATGTTGATTCTGGAAGGAAACTAAAGTTTTTTTTTTAACAGATTGACAGTGTGCGTCATATGTAAAGTTTTCACTTTAAGGGAAGTAATAAAAATGAGTAACACTTATTCTGGCATTTAGAAAAAAGACAGTTTTCTGCATCTGTATAAAAATATGGTTACTTGGTTTCATCAGGTAAAGAACAGTAAGAAAGTTCTGCATGAAAGAAAAACTTTAACCAGCAGATAACTGTTCGTTTTGTACTTTCCTGCTTTTTGTAAATCAAATTTAGTTTCTAAATCACACACATCAACACAAACAGTTTTTTTTTTTTACTCCACTGTTAAAACTTTTCTTGGTAAGCCTGAAGAGCTGTGCTTATTGATGCTGCCAAATTGTTATAAATCCCTCTCAGCATGAACAGTCATGGACCTTTCTTCCTTCAGATGTGAAATGAACTTGGTAAAGCTCCATTTCATAGAATTATTTTCTGATCATATTTTGCTCGTCATCCAACCTCAGACAATATGACATTTTCTTAGTGTTTTCAAAAGGCATTAATGAACGAACAGTGTGGTTTAATCTAAATAAATTAGCCCCAGTTGGAGGCAGTAATAATGGAACACAATAAGCAATAAGCTGCTGTCTCAAAACCAAAATGAAGGCGGTAAATATCCTTTCTGTGCTGAGCTCCCCTCCGCTGGCATGGAGAGAAACAGGGCTGTCTTTTACGCATGCTGAAACATTTAACCCAATTTAAAGATAACAATACGGGTTTTAAATGAAAACTCCACCAGAGGATTTCTAGTTTTTAATGATGATACTTTTGTTTTTTTGTTTTTTTCTTTTTCTTGAAGCCTAACTTTATGCGCCTCATTTTTTCAGAACAGATGAGATGCTTGGTGGCATCCTCTTTGTCCCAGGTGGCATAAAAACATGTCAGCCGCTACAAGAGTTGACATCTTGTTATCTCTGAACAATTTAAAGTCCCTTGCTTTCGTCTGTAATTATGCGTGCTGCAGAAAAACAACAGAGACTCGCCTTCCAACATCTCTGTGCCTTCTCCTGCTGTGCAACATTGAAGTTGGAATTTACTGGCAATGCTTAATAAGTAATGATATTACACGGTCAGAAATTTGCTTCTGGTTTAGTTATCCTTTAATTATACTAAAGCAATGTTTAACTGTAATTTGTGTGTCCTCCTTTGCAGCACTGTAAAATCATGTCTCTGTCATGGTCAGGGAATTTGCCTCCAAACTTTGTCGAGTTCAAGTGTGGGTTTGTGTGATATTCTTGCCATTAATATAAATAAATTCGATTCAGTTTATTTATATTGCAGGAAGTCACAGCAAATGTCTCAAGGCGCTTTGCAAAGCAAAGAGATCTATTTTACATGGAGAAATAGTCAATTTCATTCAGTCGTATAGACTAATTCAAAGTATATTACATTCTGGGTTATATAACGCTGCAGTGGTGTTTAGTTTATTATTCCCTTTAGTACAAAAGTTTTTCTATCTAAGAAAACTCAATCAGCTGCATTAAGTCATACTTTGCAACTATAAGTCCTTCGGAGCAAGCATCGGCAACAGCAACAGATTGCATGATGTTAACTTTTCAGCAATCCCTTATAATGAGCATGCATGGGGGAAGAGTGGACTGAAATAGTCTCTTAACAGTAACATTCCACTAGCAGAATCTGTGTGAGATCGATCTGGTGTGACTGCAAATTATTCCTCTGCTTATTGCTACCCACAATCAAGGCATTTCCGTTGATCACTGGACACTTCAGAATCCATGAAAAGCCTAATGCAAGGTTTATTTGACTAAAAAACAGACTGCAAAAGAGATTTTACTAGATTCCACTTCTTCACCACAAGGGGCCTCTCCTTGCAAAGAGCTCCTCAGGTTGCCCTAATGATGGGTCGGGTCCACGTCGCTCAGATATCTACTTTCCCAATTTGAGATGTTTTAAGGCCTTTTCTCACCAGATGCACCCGATGAAGCTGAATATCCCTGTTTAGTTGCTCTGCAGTAACAAAGAAGCAAGAGCTTTCTTCAGCTCAGAGCTCTGATGTTGCTCTGCTTGATTTATTATAAATGTTTTTTTTTTCTCCCTCTCTCTCCTGGCAGGCTTCATGCAGGCCAAATGCAATTATTCAGCAGTGCTCAGCGAAGGGTTATTTAGCTTGGATGGGTACAGAGTGAGAAATGTTTGGACACTGCTGTTCTGCAGGGTTTGTTGATTCTCCGTGTCCTCAGGGTGGGCGCATGCTCCTGTTAAAACAGCGATTTGGAAGGTGTTCTCTCACCTAGCCGCATATCACCAGTTGATACACACCGTGCCTGGTAGGTTTTTTCTAATCCCCTTCACGCTCCTACACACTCAAGCAAACAGAGATTTGCATTTGTATGCCACACATAAACAGATAAACTGACGTTTGATGTGGTTTAAGGGTCATCTTTGGGTAAAGAATATACAGTATATAATATACTGCATCACTAAGCTTTTAGATGGGTTGTTAAAGTCTAAATGGGTTGTGGGTATCAAGTGATTTTCTTGTATTAGGCTTTTTCTTACTTATTCATACCAGTGATGTTCTTAACATTGTGCTTCTCTATGAAAGTTACCTCATTCGCAGCAGTAACTGTGTTCAAATGAGTTTTTCAAGCAGAAGGAATCAGGAGATCATTAACCTTTTGATTAACCTTTTGATTCTGGCAGCTGCTGCAGCGTTCGTCACGCAGGCCGTAGAGTTTAACTAACACTTAAAGTTTGGGCTGAGCGTTCCCAACTTTGTGGGAAAAAAAGAAAAAAAGGGGGTGGAAACAGAAGGGCAGCAAAAAGAGAAAAGAACAGAACATTATAACATTTCATAGTGATATTTTATAGTTTCAGACCTTAACTCTGAAAGTAGACAGAATAACTTAGAGTTAATTTACTTGAATACTTAAAGTTTTTAAAGGTAAACTACATTCATAATCATTTCACACAGAGTGATGTAGCTTAGGCAATTATTAGGTAAGAAAAACATGTACCTACGACAATATCCAATAATTACATTGCCATGGCCAACAACCAACGTTTAATATATTTCATGACCCTTTTATCACCCTGAAAAAAAATAAAATAAAAATACCACACTGTTCTTCACCACTGCAAGGCTGGAATAAATGTTAGCTATTAATATCAGCTTGGTTTTATTTATCGAAACAATTATCGGTCGATACCAATGTTAGTTCCGCTATGTCATGCATACCTACCGATTAAATATGTTATCAAATAAGATCAGTAAAAAGGGGGAGTTTGACACCAAAAGGTCAGCCTACTGAGAAGTATCTAAGTATATATATATAGTCAATAATTGCTTGACTCTGCTTTTGCACTTATTTAACTGTATCAATGTGGAAGCTGTTGCTTTGCTTTTTTGTGTTTTTTTTTACCTGTATTCAGCAAATTTCTAATTGAGTAAATTTAGCCAGTAGCGCTGATGCTATACCTTTTTCAAGTAAACAACTCTTGTCCAGCTCCCAAGTTGTTTAATTAATCCAATTTACTCATTATTGTAAGAGTCATCTGCTTCGTCAGTACGGGACAACCAAACGGTTTGCTGTTGTGATAATTTTCCCTGATAAACTTATCAACTTTTTGACTGGCAAATATGTTAATAAATCCTTCCATTATGTCTACTGAAGCAAATCTGTTCATCTCACTTCAGTCATACATCTGCTGTTGACAAAACAGAGGATTGCCGGATGGTGAAGAGTGGTTATTCAGGGAACAGCCATTGGGTAATTATGCAATATGAGCCACTTTGTTATGAATGTGTTACTTTTCTAAATGGTAGAACACAATGGATGAGCAGATGAGCTGTAATACAGACTGTGTTTGCATTGAGCAGTCAATCATCATCATTTTTGACCTTCAGACATTTTAATTAAATCAAACCATACACACAATGGTAGCATCCTGGTTTCTGTAACTGAATGTAAATGTAGCACAAGTTGTTTTTCATCTTAAGAGTTTAGCTCTAAAGTGTGTCTTAATTAGTGTGTCATATTTAAAATGTCTGAAGGTATCAATGCTTTAATATTAATGTTTCTATTAAGACTGCTGAGCAGGGGTGTATCCAGGAAGTTTGTATCCATCCATCCATCCATCACATCAAAATAAAAACTAATGTGAGAAGTGAGGCTGTCATGAAAAAGTGAGTGGCTCACAACATTAAGGTACAAAGATTGACATTAACAATAACCACACAAAACACATACTTCTGACTAACTTGAGATATATATATTTTTTTATTTTTATGTTTTTGTTCATTAAACAAATTATCCACATAAGATGAATGAGATGGATTATTATACTTCTCTTAGCAGAGTGACTTCCAAAACTCAGAAATATTTTGGATTTTTGTTGGTTCTAGTGGCCTTTATTGGAAAGTAGTTTGACAGGAAAGAGGGTTATGAGAGAGAAAAGACATGCAGCAAATGTCACCAGGCCTGGAATCGAACCTGCGACCACCAGCATGGGAGCTAAGGCCACTATATAAGGGTTGTGCTTTGCCCCTGCACCACCACAGCACCCAGAAGTGTTTTGGATTTTGCAAAAGAAAAAAAAAAGCACATTGATGTTTTGTTTTTTTGTTTTTTTCAAATTGCTAAAGAGATTATTGTAGCAATACTTACAATTAAGCATGACTTCAGGCCACTTTAATTATGACCTAGATTACAGTTTAAACTGCAGGAAGTTACTGTAAAACTTTAGTCAAAAGAGAGACTGAAATCAGAAATACTGTAGCCCTCCTGTCCATCACAGTTTTCACACTCATCATCATCATCAGAATCACTACTGTGAGGCATACCAGTAGCTGCATTTCCATTATAAATGTGCAAAATACCACCAATGTAAAAAAAAAAAACAACAAAAAAAAACACAACTTTGTAATTGCAGTGTTTTCATTAAATAGGAAGTGCAAATAAAATCACACATGAATAAGTTTGTTGAAGCAATAAATCATAAAAAAATTTAAAAAATGCCACGCCGTTTTCCTCCATCTGCTTCCTGTTGCCTTCTTTGTGGTTTGCAGCAGTGGCAACATCCGGTTGCGACTTGTGTGATGAGCAAAAAAGTGTTTCCATTGCAGTTTTGTGACATAAACCAAATTTGATGCGACCAAAATAACATCTTAGCGTCATCAAAAATAGCTGTTGATGTTGATGATTATGTAAATAAATTAAGCACATTTATTTTACGAAATATCAAATTGCCCAATTATGTGATTGATGGAAACACAACTACTGTCCTCTTTACTATCCTCTTGTCCTCTTTACTTTAACACAACTACTGTCCTGCCTGACAGGACATTAACGGTATTTTGCACATTCATAATAGAAATGCAGCTACTGGTATGCCTCACAGTAGTGATTCTGATGATGATGAGTGTGAAAACTGTGATGGACTGGAGGGCTACAGTATTTCTGATTTCAGTCTCTCTTTTGACTAAAGTTTTACAGTAACTTCCTGCATAAAATTCTTATCTCTATGTTTAAAATACAAATGTTGGAGGTCTCTACAATACCCACTATTACATATCAATCTGCAGCACACACACGTACATCGTCCTACGTGTTTTAAAAATGTCCTGCCTGAGACACACTCCCATGTCTGGCAGATTTACCTCAAAAGTTTCAACGAACTCTGTTTGAGCTGTCAGATGAAATCCCAATAAAACCCAATAAAGTTTGACATTAAATAAGTTCAAAGGGTACGAATGCTTCAGCAAGTTGCGGCATAGTTATTTTTATGTGACGACTTTGTTGAGATCCATCTGAAACAAATATGAGGAAAAAGCTCAGAACCTGAGGAGGTGACTGTAGAAAAAAAAATGGTCCCAGTCGTTTCTGGCACCGTCACAGTGTGATGCAGCGGATGTCAGCCGCATTTCTCTTTGTGTTCAGTCCATCTTTTTGAAGCAAATGTTATTGTAGTGCTCACTTTGTGTGTAGAGGAGACTATTTTTATTTAAGGACTCGTCAAACACTAAATGAAAAATGAAGATATCAGGAGGAAATAAAAAAAAAAAATCAACCGTTCTGACTGAGCCGTTTTCAAGTAGTCTGAAGCATGTTTAAGTAGTCGAGTTGTTTTGAAGGATATGTGGATAAAACGAAATAATTTACTCACATTTGCTCTTGGCAGGATCTGGGCAAAGATCACCAAAAAGTTGCAGCATTATGTCACGTTATTGTACTTCAATTGAACTGTATTCCACTGCTGCATGTCTTAACATCACCCTCTGTAACCCAACACATCAGTGGAGATTTTGCAGAGCATTGGCAGAATCTTAATGCCCCAATTTGAGTGCTTGCTGCCTAACTGTTGTCGCGCTGCCAATTTTGCACATCTGCCAAGGAAGTTAGTAATTCCAAAGCTGCTTTTCACTGAAAAGGCTGTTAAGTTATTTTCCTCAATACAGAGCAGATCATGTTCCCTTTAACAACACTATTCACTGAAAAAAAGGGGGCTGAAAATCGTTCTGAAGAAGGATAGAAGCTTTTTTTCCCCTCACGAGTCTGGTTTCAAACTGCAGTCAATGAGGCTGGAAATGCTCTGAAATCTCAGGACTGTAAGTGTGATGCCAATGTTTCGGCGGGGAGGTGAGGTGGCAGCTGCTATTGATCGGCGAGCATTGTGGGACAAAAATCAGGGAGGCTCATGTCAGGCACACAGTGTATCTACCTCAAAGGAATTGATTGCCCAGAGCTGTTAGCCATTGGTATTCTTGTGCTGAAAGACAATGGCAGGCAGACATAACAGGGGATTCTGTCGAAGGAGGAGGTTTCTGGTAATGGTGGAGAATACTGGGAAAGAGAGAGCAGAAGGGAAAAATGGAAAGGCAATGATGAAAAAAAGTAAAGAGGGGAAAGTGCCTGGCAGTGCTGTCATCTTTTTATATGATTTCTGACAGCATTCCCCAGAAGACTAAATATTTCATTGCATGAGTGGACGTATTCTGTTATGTTCGCAGAATATTCAAGTTGTTGGGGGGTCCCTTCGTACATTTGAAATAAGGTGGAGTTAAAAAATGGTCTAGTTGTGGTTAGGCTAACTAGATTTCTTTTCTTGGAACCAGTGGAAAACTCCCAGGCAGCTAGACAGTCAGAGTGATCACTTAATAATACGTAGGCTTTACAAGAGGGCTTTCAAAACAAGTTGAATTTCTCAGAAGTACAGATTGAGTCAATAGTTGGTTTTGAAATCCCTCACAGATGCATTTCTGTAAAGACATATAAAGATTTCTTCTCTTCTTGCTTTTTGGCACACCTAAAGGATTCAGATAATCAAATGCATTTTCATATCTAGCAAAGATGAAGTGATATAGCAAAAATCGTAAAGTAAGAGTTTCAAGAATGGGGCTATTGTTGACCAAAGAGCGCATAAAATGTCACCTTTGCCCACCCCCCCAAAAATGTATTTAATCCTCAAAACTTTCAGGAAAATATTCTGACTGATGAAATCAAGGTGAACGTCTGACATAAAACTAACTCAGGGTTTCAGAAATGGAGCATCGTGCCAACAGTCAGACGTGGTAATGAGAAGGTCTGGGACAGCTTTGCCGCTTCAGGACTTGAAGAACTTGCTGTAATCGATTGAACTATAAATTCTGCTCTTTGGCAGAAAGTCTTGAGGGAGAATATCTGGCTCTCAATTTGTGACCTTAAGCATACCAGCAAGTCAAGCTCAGAAAGGCTGAAAAAAAAAAGTAAATAAAGGTTTTTGAGGGGCCTACTAAAACTTCGAACTTAAATCCGATTGAGATGACCTTGACCAAGTCATTCATATTTGAAAACCCACCAGAGTGACTAAATTAAAATAACCTGGATAGAGCTGATGCTCTATTCGAGTGGCTTACAAGTTCCTGTTGTATTCTCATTTTAGGCATTAATCAACTGATCTATGGTTTTTCAATCTTCAACTCAATCATTGCATTTAAAACTTTGCCTCATCTGTCAACATTTACTGTTTTTAAAAGTGCTACATAAACAAAATTGACATTGGCGGTTCTGAATGGGCCAGCAAAACGTACAGTCTGTGTTCCCAAAGGTTGTTTTCCTTTTGTTGTAAATGAAATAGTGATAAAAAACTATTGTTGGTATTTAGTTTGATGCGTGTGACAAAAAAAGAGAAAAACTGAAAAGAAATCTGTAACAGAAGCAAGGACTTTTTCCAAGTTTCCCCTTTTTTGATTTGTGTTACTAATATGAAGTAACTTTTGAAATTAACCCATAAGCGTGAGTGTTTTATTGCTCTCATGGCTCTATGAAACATAGTTTTTATTTCAGAACACATTTCATAATTTAACCTGTGAAAAACTAAAAAGCAGTTTCTCCACTGAAATACACGCTAAAAGAAAGACTCTTAAAGGCCACAGCGCAGTGGAGCTGTGGTTCGACTGAAGTTACTCAGTTCAAACATGAAGAATCTTAAACGTGTCCACCCTGATTGTTACATCACTATAAATTTGCTCTGAAACAGCTTCTTTTGTTGAGGGATTGTACGTTCTTCAATCATGCATGAAGAGATGGAGCATGGGCAGTTTATTATAATTTCCTCCCTTTCTTGCTTAATAAGAGCTATTGTATTGTGAACAGTAAAAATGCTTGTGCTGTGGAGGTGATGTGAATGATGATCGCATTATGACAGAATGCTTTTGTGACAGTGAAGCAGACTAACACTGCTGCTGTTCCTGCCACCTTCAAGATTTTTTGTTTTTTTTCCACCAGAGTCCAACACAAAGCCTGGACCCTGGAGGCTACAGACCAGGCTCATGTGCTTATGAAAAGAAGGTGACTTGCTGCAGATCTGTCGTTCCTGCGATCAAACACGCAGCAGGCGAATGCTGAGGAATGAGGGAATCTCAAATGCTGACAGAAGCGCTGGTACCACAGCTGCTGTTTGTCTCCGCTGATCACATGACAAGGCTGTATCGAAAATGACAAAATAAGGATTGTGGGTGCATCACTTGACATTTTTAATGAGGACTGTATCTTCATTTCTTCTCAGACTTATATACTTGATACCTCACATGTTATCGAGCGTCTTTAGCGGACAACGAGTTATGGGTTTCACTGGTCTATCTGTCTGGTTTTCCTTTCAGTACACACACAGTGCTTGTTTGATTTCATTGAACTGGCCAACCACAATACTAATGCCGTTTTTCTTAACAAAAACAGCATTAGTTATAAAATGGATCCTACTGTAAGCTTACTTTCTGTTCCTTGACTGGGCTAAACCTGGTTTCAGTACAAATATACCCGATTTACTTTAAGGGGAAAAGACGCTTGGGTCAAAATTTTAGCTGCTAGTGAGCTTGTTGTCCACCTCAAGAGACATGACTTTTTATTATCCCTGATGGATAGTGCAAGCAGCAGCGGAGAGGGGATTTTGCAGTCTTGATAAGTGATATCGAGAAAATCCTCAGTTGACCCCAACGAATTAAGCTGAATTTGTAAATCTTAAATTGGCTGATCTTTGAGATCAAAATCAAAAGCGCTCTTGAAGTATCAATACCCCACATTATGTTTTAAGGTTGAAAATTGTGAGAAAGCGCTCCTAGTATCTTGCAAGTCAATGTTGGTCTTTGACCTTTATAAATACTATGACAAAAATATGTATGTACACCAGTGCTACTGCAGACTGCTACTGCCACCTGCGGTAGAAACGTCCAAAATGGCAGTGTAAAGTTTAAATCTGATATTATTACACCTGGTCTCTTGACAAGGCAGGGGAGTTTTATTTGTACAACTCTTTTCGGTAACGGAGCAATTAAAAGTGTTTCAAGGAGAATGTCTTGCTCGAGTTTCTCGCTCAATATTTAATTCAGAAATCAATGAAACAGGCATTTCCTGTGTAAGTTCAGCATTCTAATGTCATATCGAGAAATTCAAAGTGATATGTTTACTTTTTATGCAATATTTATTTGTCTCCTCCAAGTTCAGATAATAAAGTTGAATGTCTGTGGACTTCAGAGGCCTGTTCTTCTTTGTTGCTTGGGGCCATTAGCTCCAGGCTACAATTGTTATTTTCACCCCCTCACATCTTGCTGAAAAAACAAGATACCAAGCTCTGAAATGAAAAATGACTTGATAATTTCTTTATTAAATATAGTAGAGATTCACTATTAAAAAGATTTTCTGAAAAACCATCTGTAAATCTAAAAATCCTATCAGCGGATCAGAAACTTAAAACTATTTTTTGTCAAACTGTTTCAGTGTCCTTTTATTACCCTTTGAAGTTGCATAAACTGAATTTATTAAGACTACAACATAGTCATGCAAAATTGTCAGCAGCAGCAGCAGCAGTGTGGTATTCTGATCTTGTATTTTTATCTTTTGGCAAAGTCTTCTGTGGGGGACCTGCCTCTTCTCCAATGTAGAGGCAGGTCCAATGGCTGCTGGAAATAGGCACAAGACCTGTAATTCTGCAAGGATAAGCAGATCTAAAAGAATGGATGGAATTTTTCATCTGTACTTTATAGGCTTTGGAACTTTTGATCAATAAAAAATACATAACTGATTAGATTAGATTAGATTAGATTAGATTGAATAAACTGTAACAGAAACATCTTTCTACCAACAGGATGTGGACAGGTCATTTATTATTACATGGTACCACAGTTTATTTACTGAAAGCTTCACTAATTTTCGTCACCTATTAAAATCATAAAACTTTTATGATATTACAAAAACGTTTAAAGGGGCAGTATTATGTAAAATCAACTATTTTTAGCTTTTCACTGTGTTATATTGTTACTCCCTCTTAAAACTCACCACCTGAGGCTTTTGCCTCACAGAGCATTCCTACCCCATGACTCCCTCTATCAGTTCCTTCAGACTAGCCAGCAGCAATTAGCACCTGGTAAAACTGCACATTTGCTGAAAACAATATGTGAACTACTTCTCAGTGCAAAATTGGCAAAAACCTTCTTCAAGGGTTGATGGGTTGATGACTTCATGAAGGCGGAGTTTCAGAAAGAACAGGAGTTTTTAAAGAGACAGACGCCAAATTTAAAAGCCAAGTCAAATGTCTTTTAAGTCATATTTGATATATATAGCATTTGTATATTGGTAACAGAGCAACTTGACTGGGCTATAAAATGGTACTATGGGCCATTTTATAGCACATAGTATAAATGTGCTATAATACTATAGCACATAAGACCCTGAGATTAATTAGTCTCAGGGTCTTATCCCTGAGACTAATTAATCAATAAAACTTGCAATAAAATTGAGCACATGCATTTACAAACATCTTACTCTTTTTAATTATTATTAATGAAGAGCTAATGTAATGCGCAGTGAAATATGTTTATGGTGTTTCGGGGAACTGATTTGAGCTCATTTCTTGTGGAGATACGACCACTGCTGACAGTAACAACTGCAACTCTTTACTGAATGAAGACTGATCACAGCAGGTCAACAAGAAAAGGTCAGAGTAAGCGAGTCGTGACTTTTCAGGACATAAACACTCTACAACCGTGTCTCCTGCACTTCAAGAAGACAGACATGTTCCTGGGAAAATGATAAACAGTGATTTGCTTTTTAAAAGTTTGAATGGGGAAAACTTCCCGAAGCAGGTCTGACATCAAAAGGCTGCCAGATGGATCTTTCATCTCAATGTTCCTGTGCGACAAAAATAAACAAGCATATAATGCACATTTCAGGCTGCACAAGCACAACCTGCTCGGCACTCTATGTGCCGTATGCATCCGGGAAAGGTCGAACTGTAGGAGGAAAGAGAACATCATCTATATGTACATGCTAATCAGACATAAGATCCTGGATCCTGGCCATTTGGCCCGTCAGTTTCTATCAGCAGAAAGATAATAAAAAATGGGAAGCGACTCTCAAGAACGAAAGAACTTAAAACAAATAATTGGAATATCATCCACAAGCATGTGCTGATATCTGCCAGTTGGCAAACTGGGCACTTAGGCTCCTGCTGGGATGTCTAACAGGGAAGATGGGTCTGCACAGACCAGAAGCAAGAAGGACTTTCTTGATTTGCTCTAGAAATGCAGCATGGTAACCTGATTTAGGGATATATCAACTCCCTGACAAAGCTCTTAAGACCTCGCCCCCCAGCACATATTTTAACAATGAGTATGTTACTGGAGTGTGACCTCTGCTGAAAGGGGGTTGTAAATAACAAAACAGGATGGTGATGTTTGCAGCTTTGTCTCCGGTTCTTGCATGGTGATCGTTTTTTTTTTCCCGATGGGCATCAATGTCCAGCATTGAATTAAAGTGGCCTGCAGCTCTGTGTCAGTGTAGTTCTATCAGGCTCCATTATAGACATGAATATTACAAGATTACCACTAAATGCTGAGATATGGATGTAACCGTCCTGGCCTTTATTCGCATTAAGGCTGCATGGTGTTAGAAAATAATACAATGACCAAATGTTAATTAAACATAGTGATGCTGACATCATTAATGCTTAATCATTGCTTTTCACTCCTGCTATTCTTGCAAATACCAATGATAGTAATAATAATCATAAAGTCTGACGATCCTGATTAACCAGATAATATTTTGTTGTATCTGGATTCACAAGCCATATATATTAGGGGTCAGATTGTTCAACTACTTGCTGACCATGGGGTAAAAAACAAATCAAATTAAATTGTGACAAAAATGAAATAGAACATCATCTCCTACATGCAGGTTCCTCTGGATTCTATTGTAGTTACCAAGAAAATATTTAGAACAGAGTAGTTTTTTAACAGATCACTTACTTTGAGTTATGTCAAGAAACAACATACAATGTAATCTAACTAAGATTGCCACCCATGTAAGCAACATAATTTTGTTAATGCTAAATAATGGCATGTTCTCCCCTTACTGCTACATGTAGGTATTAGGAAGCTAGTGCTCAGTAAACCCTTGACTTGTTAGAGCTGTCTTGGTCAAAATGTGATGAAAATCAGAAGTTACCCAGAGTCCTTGGTACTTATAGTAAATGAACCAGCTCAGGCTCGGTGATGTGTCAGGCAGCGAAGCTGTGCAAAGTGCTGAATGCATTGGGAGGCTCTCTGAACTGTAAGTACTGTTCACATTTGGGGACATACTATAGTAGAGGTCATAAACTTTTTTCACTTGATGTCCCTCAGACTTGCATGACTTCACAAAAACAAGGATTTTTCGCAGTGTAGCCGGAAAGTTGTATCTGGTTAGACAATGACAATATGCAAGACATTATTGCTTGTTCTTTGAAAACTGTCCTCAAAGGTAATAATCAGAACCACTCTGCATGAATTCTCGTGGAATCCAGCTCAGCTACTTGGATCAACATTAGAGTCGTTTCTTCAACCTGTTTAGAATAATATTTGTCTGATGCACTAAGATTTTATTTGTCATTGATGGCACCGTGTAATACATGAAAAGAGAAAGTGCCGCTTTAGGCACAAGTGCATACTTAGAAATGAACACATCAATCAAGATGTTGGAAGTGGCTGCAGATCCCACAGGAAAAATGAAATGCGCAACGAGAGACTCTGTAGGAAGCAATGCGACGACGCAATGACAGAGCGACTTGCAAACAAACAATCAGGTCCATTAGATAAAAATGGAAATCTCCTGGTTGTCTTCGGGCCGTGACTAAAACAACCCTGTTCACCAGATGAGAGCCAAGTCGAGCAAGGCATTAGCCCCATAAACGTCGTTGGCAAAGAGAACGGCAAAGCAATAAAGCAGAATTGGTGAAATTAAAAGTAAATGGTTTGATGTGCACTGCAGCGAAGCATGAAGGGCTTCTGTGTAGATTTAGATTTTTTTTTTGGACACATTTTTTAATGATATTCTTGTGCCAATGACTGAGCAGCATTTCTTAGATGTAATCATACTATAATCACGCCCCCAGAGTAATTATTGAGGATTACTGCCGTTTTTATTAAACAGGACATGTTGTTCTGAACCTTTACGTTTTATGCAGTTTTAAAAATTATGGGGTGTCACTCATCAAGTTGCACAATTAACATAGAAACCACTTTTGTCAAGGTTTCATATATAAACATTTTATTTTATTTTTTTAAAGGGCAGTGTAATGGAAAATCAATGTTTTTAAGCTTTAAAAAGTACATGGAGTGTTGACAAATCCTTCTATCTCCCATAGCAACCATTCAGCTGTGCAAAACTCCTGGATGGACGTAGCACTGCCTACAAACTTATGAAGTGGATTTTATTTTATAAGTCATATATAAGTCATATTTGATATATTCAACATTATTATAACAACTCAAGGTTGTTATTGTGTCCAAGTTGCTTGAGTGTGCTATGAAATGGCACTATGCGGGTGGAAAACACATATAATACCGTCCCTTTAAGAAAGGTTAAATGTCATAAAATAGAGTGATAAATAGACAGTTACCCATTACATGTTCACTGATGCACCAACACAACAAGTCTCAGTGGCTTTATTTTTGCTTTTAGGTTCAAGAATGTTTCCATAAACTCTTGTAGTTCATCTGTGCTATTCATTCTGGAAGATCTGAAAAGGTTCATCAGGTGATATTTTTAGTTCCATCTCTCACACATGCACGGACGCTGAGGCACTAGAGGACATCATACATTGTCTTTGACTTTTCTATTTCTTGCTGGCAGTTGTAGGAGGAAGGGAGAAAAGGGTGACAGGTTCTCTGACCAGCCAAGCTTTGCAGGCTATAATTGGAGTTCAGGAGGTAGCAGAGGCTGTTGGGTATAATTGGACAGTAGCCAGGAACTTGTGTGAATGGTTGTCTAAGCCTCTCTCCCCTTTTCCACCAGCCATCTCAATTACTCCCCCGGCGCAAGGCTTCACCCCGATGAGCCTCTAATGCACCATCCTCAACTTCCTCAGCAAAATCTGTGTTTGTTCGTAGTGGGGTGTTTCTTTTAGGAGGGGGGGGTAATAAGCCACAGTCATCATTGTGACCGCAGGAGGAACCATATATGAGGACATATAGTCATATGTGGAAGACAGTTCCAGATTTATTAAAGTACATTAAGCTATGATGCAAGGGTAACACTCCTCAGAGACTAAGACACATCTTCTCGTCTGTAGCAGGGGCACACGGTACGGCTGTGGTTTCTCAGTGAGTGAATGAGGATGACAAAAGGAGGCATTTACTCAGGAGAATAGAGAAAGACAGTAATTATCAATCCATGTCTTCTGTTTCTCAGCCTGCAGAACCTTATGTTCTGTCTAAAGTTATAACACTCCACCCCTCCCAATCTGTCCCAAATGAGCATAATTAAAGCTATTTTCAATTACAATGGCCAGAACTGACAAGGACTGAATGAAGAGCAATGTGCAGCCTCAGCCGCTGACAAATAAGTAGGGAGGACTCTCATAAGTTGTGAAAGTCCTTCCAGTAATTTGTCATGAATTACTTAAGATCTCTGTGTGTATGTGTGTGTGTGTGAGGGGGTGTGTGCGTGTGTGTTTTAAATGACGAACAAAGACCACACTATAAAAGGTTGGACTTGTATCCCAATGCCATTGGAATTAATTTCACTCCAGCCTTAATTAGTATGAATTTTGTATGTGGCGCTACACACTTTTTAAGTTGCTGTCAAAGCAGCTGAAATATGCCCTTTAAAGAGTAGTGCAACCTGTAATACACTTTGAATATTAGTCAACTAGGTCACTTATCAGCCTAGAGTTTTAGTGCACTTGCATCACCTTATGAAAGTGTTTTAGTCCCTGTGGTTTCCAATATTTTGTTCCTTTAAATTTCCATGTATTATTCTGGGATTTTGTGTGATAACAACTCAAAGTAGTGTGCAATTGTAAAGAGAAAAATGAGCAGTTCTATAAATATAACAGAAAAGTGTGAGGTATATTTGCCTCCACCTTCACCTTCCCAAGTCAAATTCATCATAAGCCCTCCTCTGCCTGCAAATACAGCTGGAAATCTATACGGATATATCGCTAACGCCTTTAGCTGCTACTTTTTTAATCAATTTGAATTTGCTAAATTCTTCAATCTCGGCCAAATTAAATGGAGAGCGTCTGTGAAAATCAGGTCTTGCTGCGGATTCTTGATTAATTGTAAATCTGGACTTTCCATTCTTGCTAATGAATATGATTGAATTTAAACAACATGAAATTAGATGACAGCTGCACAGTGGCGCAGATGGTAGAGCTGTTGCCTTGCAGCAAGAAGGTTCTGGGTTTGATTCCCGGCCCCGGTCTTTCTGCATGGAGTTTGCATGTTCTTCCTGTACATGCGTGGGTTTTCTCCGGGTACTCCGGTTTCCTCCCACAGTCCAAAAAAACATGACTGTCAGGTTAATTGGTCTGTCTAAATATCCCCTAGGTGTGAAGGTGTGTGTTCATGGTTGTGTGTCCTGTGTGTCTCTGTGTTGCCCTGCGACAGACTGGCAACCTGTCCAGGGTGACCCCGCCTCTCGCCCAGAACGTTAGCTGGAGATGGGCACCAGGAACCCTCCCAACCCCACTAAGGGACAAGGGTGTAAAGAAAATGGATGGATGGATGAAATTAGATGACATGGGATGGAAATCTCAAGATGTTTAGGGTTATATGTTACAGTGAAAGCCTTTAGAAAGTTTTACTTTAAACAGGTTTCTTGTTTAGAAATAATTTGAATGCGACAGGTGAGCAAATATGCTTTGCTCGTTTGCTATTTTAAGCTTTTAATGGAAGAATTTTATAGTCATTCATTCTATGATTACTAAACCCATATTGAATGGACACTTAAATATTTGAACTCTGTAATAAATCTTTAAATATAAAGTTGTGAAACAGTCATTGTGAAATATTTCTCAGTAATTCATTTTTGGCACTGCTGATGAAGTCGATGTGCTCGTTTGCCAATATCTGTCAGGGTGATAATGTCAGGGCACCTGGGCTCGATAAAAGCGCTCACAACAGGGCGGTTTAAAATTGACATAGTTCACAGAAATTACACATGCTGAGATGCTGCCTTGCTGGTCCATCTGGGCGATGAAAGGTAAGCTCAGACTTTAAAACCCGTCTCATGATTGGAAGAATAAAAAAAAGTATGTTTGATCTAAGAGTCAAAACTGATGTCAGAATCAAAGATTTCTTGCAGTTTCTGAGTAGCCTGAGTAGAAGTATTTGATAAACTAACAAGACAGAAAACATCTGAAGGAGCGTAAGAATTTTTGAAGACGTTTTTTGAGACGGAGCATTCGGTCTCATCAGTGTGGGCTGAGGGGTCTGTAGTGGGTCATTGCTGTATGTCTCGCCTACTGTCTCTCTCAACTTTGTTGAAATCCGTCGTATTGACAGATTGTGTCAAAAAAATCCTGTCGTGATCAATTTTATATAAGTTAATTTTTAAATGATGGCGACATACTCATTTGCATTTAATTTTCATTAGGTTCAATTATTATTCAACCGAGGATCCACATCTTGCCATCATATATCAAGCAGATGACAGTGGAACTTTTTTCCTGCAGTAACAAGAACCACTGATTGTTGCCCCAGCAACTACATATTAACAATAAACTTAAATGTTTGTACTGAAACATTCTCCTTCCGGTTGGACTTAACCAAATGTCTCTGGGTTTTGATGTTGATCTAGAGGCTGAATCTGTGCTTTCTGCAGCATTGGAGACGGACTTTACGGGTGACACTTCAGCCAGATGTTTTTTGATGTGACGATCCGTCCACTTTCGAGGCAGCTTTCTGCTCAATGCAAACACAACCAGGTCTGGAGCACAAACCAGATCAGCTTGGAACGGACCCTGCAGTGCAAGAAGACCTTTGGTCAGCAGTTGATGGACTACACAAATACCAAAGGTGCTGAAAGATACTTAAGATACTAAGGACACACAGTGACTACATGTGCATCCAGCATAGCTCAAAGGATGAATAGTTTGCATCTCATATGAACTGTTAAATAAAGTGGAAGATCTGTGGTGATATGAGGCCTGTTTCATTTTCAAAGGCACCTTGAGATTGTGTGGCAACTTATTCTTTTAAATACCAGCAGAGATTAAATACAGGTCTGGTGCCTTTGTCAAAAACCTTAGTATGTTGAAAGATCTGAAGATAAAACATTTAAACTTTTCAAAACACATGACCAAATCAACAAAAATCAGCTTTCCCCATGTCTGTCTCAGTCCTCAGATTTAGATTCTCCAGAAAGCCTGTGGGATGTTCTAAAAAGAAGAAAGCAAACGTGATGACGTAGGAATCCAGGTTGCACAAAGAGAAACAGTCAAAGACGCCACTTTCTGTATACTTCAATGTTGTGAAATGTTGGAGTATACAGAACATTTATAGACAGAATTTAGGACAAGACTAAGTTCTGTCCTGTTGTCAAGTTGGGGGTTCACAGAGTGGTGCCAAAAAGTGATTTAGTTGAAAAAAAAAAGTTTGATTTTCAGAGGGAGTTGTGCTAATTCAATGAAAGATTTAACCTGCTTTAAAGCTCTTCCATACATCTGCTCTAGGGACGCCAATAAGTGTGGAGATATGGTGGTATAAAAACAGACATCTACTTCCTCTAAATATGAGAAATACCCCGCCAGCTGTTTAATAAGGAAAAGCCTCCTTAAATATGTGGGGAAAGATCTGATGTGTGCAAGTGTCAGGGGCAGACAGCTCCCCCTGGCTTACAAAACAGACTTTTTTTTTATCACTGACATCCTGGTGGCACATCCCTGATGAGTAAACTTAAGAAAGGGTTGCTCATGAAAGACTGAGCGAGAAAGGATGGATTCAAGCACAGACGAGCTGCATTGTTGTCAGCAGGCTTTGGCCTTTTTTCTGTTTGGCATCAACTCCACCGGGGATCTGGTCATTTGGCCTTTTTCATTCACATAGCGCATGTCTTTGTGCAGCTTGGCTGTCTCCACTTTCTTTTCCAAGTAAATTTAGAACTTGAGTTCAGACTCGTACTGCCAGCCAAGGCTTGTTGCCTGGGGAGAACAAATTGAGGGCTTATCCATTGCTGCCATCAAGCAAAGCCTACCACAAGGCTGGCAAGTGGCAACAGGCCGACATAAAGACTCTTTACTTTGGTGGACATGCATATGCACATTATTTTTTTAAGACTCCGCTTAAATGCCAGGATTAGATGACTAGATAGGCTTTAGAAGGCAAAATTGGTTTGATGAATAATTTGCTTTAAAATTTATCTCATCTCTACTTTCTAAGGGAAAGTTTCCTCTCATTAATCACTTAGCAGGCATAACATTTTTACAACTGGCATGTAAAGTGGATAGCCTATCATCATTACATGATGTCTATGAATCGCTTGCACTAGTTAAATGCAGACCCATTTAATACAGAGTATTGCTGAATAGTTAGTTAATGATCCCTGAAACACATATAGATTAATTACACACTGACTGATGTTTTCAAGCCGTGTTTCTATTATTATGATTTTTTGCACACAGAAAAAAAGATTTAGAATATCCCAACAGACCAATAATAAAAACCAAATCATTTTAAATGCAGAAATGTGGGCTTATTGAAAGGTATGTTTAATACCTGCTAGTAGGCTAATATTTCCTAAAGATACTTTTAATCTGACAATTCTCAAACAATAACGTAGACAGCCTGTGGTTGCTTTGGCAGCAAAAAAGAGAACCACCAAACACGTCCAGCAGTGGATGGGGTAGCTGACAAATTTAATTGTAAACTCGTCGGCTAGTTTTAAAAATAATCCAGCTGCATATGAATTTTTACCGACCCATGTGCTAGTTAGGAGTAGATCTGTGCGTGATTTTAAGATCAGACTGGTCTCCTAAGATTCTCTCACGAACTCAGAGATTACGCCAGTGGGAGTCAAGATCGTTCTCGTGAAAAGTTTGCTTTCAAAACCGGCATCGTTACACTTTTACTAACCTTTCTCCATGAGTTTAATTATGACTGCGAGTACCATCCCAAAAGCAATGCTTTCGTAGTAAAGCTGAAATGGTGCCATGCCGTCCGTGAAAGCCATAATCCTGCCATGAATCTCAAACAGCCAAATGAAAAAGAAAAAATATAACTTATTTTTTTCATCTGCTAAGGAAAGGGTCCTCTGCTGCAGTCTGTTATATTTTCAGTGGAAACCATGGTTCAATGTATGAACAATATACTATGCCAGCAGTGTGAAAATCTCTTATTTTTAAGCGGATATACTCTCAGACTCATAAACAAGCACACTTATGGCTACAATGTTTTCCAGCTTGAAGCTGATATAACAGAGAAATCCAATCCCACAAAGACCAATGGCCATGTTAAATGTTAAATCATAACTGAGGACCAAGGTTGCAGAGGTCAAGCATATCCGACCACCCAATTTGAAGCCCTGCCACCTTGAATTTCTTTTTTTGTTTTTGTGTTGATTTTCACCAATTCGTCTCCCTGAAGTTGTTTCTCCCCTTTCCTCTTGTAAGAGCTGGAAGAGGCGACTACACTGGGCTGATTCCTACCAGGTAACACTCCTATTATTACACATGGAGCACAGCACAAGCTTACTTTTACAGTTGCAACAGGTCAAATGAAGAAGGAGTTGAAACTGAGAGAAAAGAAGAAGTTTGGAATTGTATTGAATCCCTTGGTGTGTGTTTGAAGAATTTAACAAAAGGTTTTTTTTTCTTTTCTGAGACTTTAATGATTAGTACCTGCATCTTGATGAAACCGGGTCTTTTGGAGGGAAATCTTCTTGGAAAAAGATTATGCACTTATTTTGGAAAATGAAAATGTGGAAATATTTGATACAACCTCACTTTGAATATGGTTCAATAACAAATGTCACAGGATCAGTTTCCTCACTTATGTCAGGTCTTAAATGTCAGGTCTTTAGTGTCATATCAATGTTTGCATTATTTTTACAATTTTAGAGGTGTTTTGTTTTTCCCTGAAAAAAAAAAACTCTTGAAATCCCCATAGAAAGTAAGTGAAGAAGAACGAAGATCAAATTATGACCCGGATGCAGCTTTCAACTTTCCACCTCCTACTACTGGTTCTCCTGTTCATAGACATGAAGAGGTTTGTTCAGGATGTAAAGCAGAATGAGACCTAACACCCTATGTTTGAAGTTTAATGGAAGCAGCCAGGACAAAGACAGATGTGGAGACAGATGTGGATAAAAATGACTCCACTATTATTGTGGTTTACAGCAATTGAAGTGACAGTGGGCATAGATAGAGTAGGTAGAAAGATGAAGTCATCACGTCTAATAATATCAGGATATCAAGTCCAATAGGCTGCAAAGGGACCTTTAAAATGTGAGATATATTTTATATTTATTATATATTTTCTTTTCCAAAAACTATTTGCATGCTGATGGTGCAAATGCAAAAGACATAAAGTTCTATTTTGTAAAATATCTGTGTAAATGTGGCCAAAATAGCTAGTTGGCTCGTTACTACTACTTTAATTTCAGCTTATTTGACTGAAAATTAGATGCATCATGTGTATCATCTATATTAAGTTTGTGGCTTGCAATAATTGGTTGCTGTATTATGTTTAAGTGCTGTAACTTTGTTGTTGCTGAAATGTGCTACACAAATACATTTGACTGGACTTCATAAAAGAAAAACTTCAGCTGGACCTCACTGTGACAAGAGTAGGTTACGTTTTCCAAAAGGCTCATAAGGTCCTTATGTAACAATAATGTATTACCATTTAAAACTGGCATGTGCAAAAATTTCCCTTAAACTAAATGAATTTAAAAAACATTCACGACCTTATGATAAACTTTTATGCAGTCCGTGTATTATTTATGTTGAATAGGTAAGAGAGAAAGTGACTTTGAACATGCCGTTTTTGCTCCCTTTTCCCTCTGAAACTTGCTCATTAACCAGTGAGTAACCCTTGTCCACTTTAGAAGTTACTCTTCTAAATCATTTAAAAAAATCTTCCTTGGTCATGGCTCCGAGTCCCAATGCTGTTCTTTATGTTTAAAACATGGAAGGAACTTAATTATTTACTCTGTATAAATTAAGGTCAGATAAAATTGATTAGTCCCTACTTAGCTCACTGAGTTGCCTTTTAGATGTGTATCTGCTTGGGACTAAGAGGTATTGACAAGGGGAGTCTCTCCTCTCTGACAAGCACGCAGCAGAAGGCAAAGTGGCTGCCAATCAGTCCAGGTAGAAAAAAAACAAAGTATCCTGACAGGTATGGAAGAGGACCGAGATGAATACTGAGCTCTTTGTCAGCCAGAAATCATCAAATATATATCCAAACCTGGACCCCAAAAAGGTTCTACCAAGATCAGGGATGGTTAGGTTATGTTCAAGAAAGGAAAATGGTAATGAGAGCTTAGGCAGCAAAAGGATAAACAACATGGTGACAAAAATACATCAAACACAAATACAACACACCAAAGAAAGGTAAAAATAATTTCCAACCTCTTGGTGCTTACATCTCTTCATTTTCTAGCAGTTAAAACAGTGCAGCCTTCACAGCAACATAGAAATGGATGCAATTCACCACAAGAGTCCACTTACTGACTGTGCGGTCTAAGAAGCTGGCCTTTACAAGGTTTAGGAACCTAAGTTCCCTGGTTCTTCTGTTATTAGATTTCCTCCTGGCTCTGATTGGCTGTTTCTGAGTGAGCGGCGTATTTCTGCAAATATCTGTAGGAGCCCAGGGAGAAGACAGAGGAGCTGGATATTTTTTCACAAATTAAAACATGTTGTTCGTAGAAATTACATTCGGCAGCTTTAAAAATGAATGATGTATTTTATTTGCTACTCTGTTGTGTCAGAACCACTCAGAAACAAAAACAAATCTGTTTTAAGTCTTTCAGATTTCACAAAAATAATCATTACTTTATTATTTCCATAACTTCCCTCACAGTACTAGAGTTGTTTGGATGCTCTTCATGACAGACATCTGGCACAAGTGAGAGCTTACCTTTACATAATTGTTCCTTTGAGTCTTTGGAAACTTTTGAACTTCTGTGCCTTTTTTTGTGATGCTCCTGATGTATGAAATCACTTTGTCAATCACAACTGTGCGAACTGGAATCACAAAAATAAATGTACTTAATGGAAACAGAGCAATTTAAAAAAAAAAAAAGAAAGTGTGACAAAAATATCTTTGTGCTGGTTGTGGTAGTTTTGCAGCTGTACTGAAAAGAGTTTATTGGGCAAAGCTGCAAAAGGAACACTTTTTTCGCATCACTCGAGTCATGTGATCGTCATATGGCAGACCTTGGTTTCGATTGCTCCATTTTAAATTCTTATTCTTGTGCTGCCTCCATGCTCTCCTGTCTATCCATCCTTCTCTAGCCACTGTAGAACTTCGCAGCTGATTCCTCAGACTGCCAGTTCCTTCTCAGCTACCTCTTCCACCATAGGGGCCATCAGCCTGAGACATTTAATTAGCAGTTTAACATCAGGGGGCCATATTCCTGAGGTATTCCAGGGTTTATGGTTTTTAATTGAGAAAACTGACTCCGATGATCACTTGTTCTTGAGCTTAAAATGTGGTTCTTACCATTCAGCTGGTTCTGTTACAATGAAGGCTGTGGGAATTTTATCTCACATTAAGGGAAACAGTTTGGACAAAGATACTTGAAGCTGATCACTTTTTACTCACAGAATACAAACATCGGCTGCAGTTCCTAAGTCTAGTGAAGTTTACTTGTAGTTCACATTTCAGCAATAAAACATTAGTCCATTAAAGGCTGGAAATGTTCTTCAGGTGAAAGAAGGCAGACTTTGTCTTTATGTAACTCTGAAGGTTCTAACTTGTTCTGAAAAACACAAAATGGTGAGAGGCCTAAATGATTACTAGAGTTTCCTTAAAAATAAAAATCCTGTCAATATGCTTCTCCTACAAGTTCAGTTGACGATGTTTCAAATAATAGCAATAATTAATACAGAGGACTGTATGGCAAGAATAAACAGACACCATTTCCAGATAAAAGGTAAAATAATATTGAAGTGCGTTGAGTTTGTTTGAGACCACATCTAATACTGAGAATAAACATATCTTACAGACCATAACAGTAAATAACTAATCATTTATTTATGTTTTTAATTAGATTTGATATTTTTATTCAATATTATTTTTCATGTCAGTGTTAATGTCATGAGGCTGATGACGCTATGACACTTTCAATTTGACTCATTAGGATTTGAATAAGAACCAGATTTGTTTTTTGTAATTTCCATCCAGTAAAACTATTAATCTATAATCAATAGACAGGTCTATATAAATATATAATCCATGTTTCTGTATCATATTTGTATGGCATTAAAATGACCTGGAACTTTTGTTTTTCCACTGAAAGCTCTGGTTTGCACAATAAATGCCACGTGGGTGACATTTTATGGATAATACTCTGATGTCCCATTCTCCTGACGCTATGATTAATGTAGTTACAGTTCTATCCATGTTTTAATGTTGCAGAGCTCAGTCGTTTGCAAATAGTTCAAAGTTTAAACTGGCATGTTTTACATCTTTTATCTGCTCATTTTGTGGCATATTTAACAACTAGAAAATGGCACAAAATAAAAATATTTTTTCCACTGACTGGCTGCTATTAGGCCTACCAATTTTAACTTGAATGTTCATTACATTTTTCGTAGACGCCTGTGAAAATAATTTCTATTCACATGGCTTTTTTGTTCTCTGGGAAATTATTTTTGAAGATAAATACAGAAACAAGCATAAATATCAAAACATCTACAATAGTGGTAGTAATATTAATAATAAAATAATAGTCAGTGCAAAGTAGCCTGCAAATTCTTTATTGGGGGGCGGTGAGGGACCTGGATAAAGGGTAGGGGGGCGCTGGGCCAAAAAAGGCTGTGAAACACTGGGCTAGAGGATGTTTTTAAAACAAAACCAGCGACCACAGTTTTGATGAAGACAAAGTAAAGCAAGAGAACCTCGTCTATGTCGGTCTCACATATCCCAAAGGTCATTTAACTGTGGTTAGCTTATACAGCGGAGACCTTTGCTTAGAAATAAAGCGCCCAGTAGAAGGAAGGCTGTTATTAGAAATGTGGTAACTTGAGTTTCGATGGATATGAAATCTGGGGCTTTTTCCCTGGTCACAGTTTAAAACCCGCATTAATGGACAGTCAGAGACCGAGACCACCGATTCAGAGGGGTAGAGATTCATTGCCTCAATTACCAGAGATCAGGAGGGGTTCAGCACTGAGGCAGAAGCATAATGTTTGGACTGCTGCAACTCACACAGGCATGCTGGGATGCTTTGACTGAAAGTGCAGAAGCATTATAAACTGAAGAGATATTATCATTGCTCTCTTGTGAAGGATAAAATGATGCAATGTTTTGTTTTTTTTTCTGTCGATGCATTTTTTTATTGTAGGCAAGGAATTGGAAACGCTTCTTGTGCTCTCAAAGTAATTGCACACTTTAAAAAACAAACAAAAAACGAATCCACCAGACTTGCTCATTTATTTTATAGTTCTCCTTTTTGTGTGTTCTTTCTTCATTCCTGTACTTTCACGGGAAATACAAGTTTGATCAAATCGGGATTCTAGACTGTGGTATAACTTTCCGCTTGCTTTAACTTGGGAGAACTTGTAGGGATTATACTTGTTTTGGGTCATACCGTCCATTTTAAAACATAATGTAAGATATAAATTTGTTTAAATAGAAGTGTTGCCATTTTCTAATTCGGTCTAAAAAGACAAAGTTGGCTCAAATAACATATTGAGATTGATTATAATCATCAACATATACACTTTTTTAAAGACTCAACCAGGCCATAATGATAAGTTCAAGCTTTTGTAATAGTTGACTAGCGGTATCCATGTTTATATCCATGCCATATAACCTCTGTCTCTTACTTGTCAGGGATTTGTTTGAAACCCAAATAACTCTTCATGACTGACCAGCTAAGTACAGGAAATCCTAAGAAGTTTCCTGAACCGAAGAAACACAAAGTTCCTTCAGTAGGTTCAAAGTTTCCTGCCAGAGAAACATGCCAATGGAACTTCTAAATGGATGTGTCGAGAAGTAACATAGCAGACTTCTGTAAGTATGTAGGAGAAGCTTTTATAGAGGAATTTAAAGGTGCTAAACTCATGAAATACATAAATAAGGAAATGATACACAAACTCTATTCTCTCTGCTCATAGATAAACAGGAACATCTGCGGATTCACACATCACAATTTCATCGTCTCGTTTTCGTCGTCTCAGAATCCAAAATGTCTTGTCTCTTACTTCTGACATCAAGTTCTTATACCATTCTAGCCCTACTGTTGTGTATTGGAAAGCTTCTGACCAATGGCGTTACTGAACCTCGCTTCTGGCTCCGTCTTATACTGGATGTGTGTTGGAAGTTCAGAGAATTGATAGGCTGACCTCCTGGAAGTTAAATCTGCTCCATCAGAAGACCATTAGTCAAATTGTTAGTTCTTATCTGTCCAAACAAAGATTCTTTTCAGTCCTGGCCGACTTCTTCGCACACAAGCAGGAAAAGACGTTTGCCAAGATTCCTCACACCACAGTTTCCTTTTCCTTCTTTGGTGATTGCTTATTCCACATCTCTCCAATCTGAATTCCTTTCTGACTTCTAGGTCAGATTGACCCAGTACATTTGACACAATACATTTCTTTTCAGTAACAACATATCTTAATGTGAATCAACCAACAACATGACTTTTAACTATTTGTATAATTATATTCCTCTACAAAGCAGGTGCGGAGCTATGGGGGGTTTGGGGGCCCCCCGGCCCGGATGGGTGCCCATGGGGGCCTGTGTCTGAAGGTGCCAGGGAGGGAGGAATGGCTTCAAGTCGCTTTAATGTCTGATTATAGATGGTGAAAGTGCACACTTGCCTGTTCAGAAAGGTGTATGTAATGTTAAAGTTACTGTGCCTCAATGGAATATATAGTAGTCAGTCCCAGTGACAGTTTGACTCACGGTTTAGCCAATGTGCTCCCCCCCCCCTCAACAGTTTCCAGCAGCGAAGGTGATACACGTGAGGGGCCCAGTCATTGGCCCTGACTTGTTCCGCTAATGAGGAGAAGGAATTTCTGTTTTGTTTTTGCGTATGCAGCACCAAGTAATAATCCTAGCCAGTTTTGATTTCAGGTCTTCCTCTTGTTTTGTAGTCACATTCATGCCACAGTCTGTTAGCCCTGTGCCACCAGCAGACTTGAGGACACAAACTCTCACCTTGTGCCCTTGCTGAGGCAGCTGTTGACCATCGCTGCTAATGCCGTCTGCTTTACATGACAGATGAAACGAGATGCAGGTGTGATGATTAAAATATTTGCGTTGGTTAGAGCTACTCACTCTCACTCTGCAATTGTATTTCAAAGCAGAGACATGTTTTTGTCTGTTCCCTTTGAGGCCAGTCGTAATGATGTCCCCTACCTGGCAGCCTTATGGTGGCGAAATGAGAGGAATGTGCTGTCGTGTTCATAACCCGTGGCAGAGAAACTGTTCTGCCTGTAAGAAACACATTAAGACACGCTGATGTATTTTGAAAAAACGGAGGCTTCTGACCTCTGTGGATGACAAACCACTTAATGATGGAAAAGACTGATGTTCAGTGGGCTTGGTTGTGAATGCACCCAAAAGCCCATTGTGGCATTATGCCAAAATAAAACTCAGTTGTTTCTTTTCAGAACCGTGCTGTTCCTTCAGTTCGATAATGACCCAGAGAATAGCTAATTTACTTTACTTCTAAATGTTTCACTCAACATAACTTTTGTACTTTGGCTGGGCTGGAGGGATGGAGGCCAGTATCGACCAGGTTTTTCCTGGTCTTGGGCTAAGGCTTGTATTGTTAGGCCTCAGTCTCGGACTCGTTCAACAAATTGGGTCAAGGCTGGTCCGGAACTCATTTTCGAAAACTTAACTCACTGTCGTCCTTTCTCACAGACACACAAGCTTTGAATTAAAAGTAACTTAACTGATCAGACCTCAAGTATAAAGGATTCTTGTCTGGGTATTATGTCTCTCCAAATGTTGACCTGCTCGTGTCCTGAGTTAAGAAAATAGAAGCAAGATGCGACACCGCCGTCTACCTTCTGGCTCATCCTCACCTTTAAAGACTCCATTCCTGACGGTAGTAAGTGAGAGTAGCCCAATATAACCAGATAAAATATACTTTTGACTATTAACAAACAAACAAATGCAATTAAAAATGATAAATGTAAAAAAACAACTTGGAAAAAATACTTACCCTGTTCTCTAGGACGTGAACATTCACCCCTTCTCACAATGCAACTGTATATTTAAAATTTACATTTTGACAAGCCAGCTGTCAAAATGGCGTAAACTGTGAAACTCAGCCTTACCGGATACATTTAGAGAGTAAATTTTGCCTTACGAACCAACAATAAGGCAAAGGCAACGGGCAAGAAAGTTCTCCAAAGAGTCATACATAAAGTCAGCAAAGTTATTTACGGTCTAAACAGAGAAATCAACATTAAAGCTCAAGTGTTTTGCAACCAGCGAAAGAATGAGGAGGGTCACAACATCTCGTTAGACGTGAATGTAAAAGCTGTGTCTGACGAATTTTGCACGTGCAAAAGCGGGTGAGTAATGATGCAATGTTGTGAAAATCTGAACTATATTTTCATTTTATATGTAAGGGGGTGTACGACATACATATCCTGACATACATACATTCAGCACCAACTGAAGGTATGTGTTATAAGCAGCAACCTGCTGCTATGATTTCAGTCTACACCAATGATACCTGTCATGTTGAATATTGTGCTGTACGCTGTGAAGAGTTAATCAGCTTCCTTTCACATTTAAAAGCTCATTTGAAGGACCGTACAAGTGTAACCTGTCCTTTTAATTAGTGCAAGCAAACATTTACAATTTTGTCTGCATTCACATCACATTTGTCTAGATGCCATAAAGGAAGGGAAGGGGCGTGTCAGTCAGTTGACAGATGTGATGGTGAACCTTCACATAATGCCACGATGCAGCAGTTTGATGTCAGTGCTGAAAATACAGATGAGGAATTATTTCTTCTAAATCTGGCTCTCTTATTTAAAGACGCAGTCAAAAATGTTGCTTTCTTCATCTGTTATTCACACTATCATTGAAATATTCCAAGAAATGCATGACATGAGCCAGTCAATTCAAATGACTAAGGTACATGAACAACTTGCATTGCTTGGAGTGCCAGAAACGGGTATAACTGATAGATGAGGTAAAAGATGATGATCTTTTCTCGAGGTGCAAAACTCAAAAGTTAAAAACAGATCTCATAAGAAAACTGTCTTTAAAGAAAACAGTTTTTTTCCCCCAAATTTGTTGGGGTAAAAATGAAGCAGGACAGGAATGTTTCACTCATTACATTCCAGTCAAAAAACCAATTGCTGGTCTTTTGCAGCATGAGTCCATTAGAGAACAGCACAAATCCACCCATTGGATGTTAGAGAAACATGTATAGTCAAGGATATCTGTAATGGCAAAGCAATGACTCGAAATGCTTTTCTTAAGGCTGATCAGTTGTCTCTTGGCTTGATTCTGTATCAGGACTCATTTGAGGTTGTAAATCCTTTGGGCTCGGGTAGGAAAAAAACACAAACTCTTTGCTGTCTACCTCACTTTAGGAGACATTTTGACCCACAACCAATCTACTACAAATCACATGCAACTTGTCCTTCTTTGCAGAGAGCAAGACTTGTTGGTACATTGGACAGGACCTGTCACTGGGACCAATAGTCAAGGATCTAAAAGAACTCGAGGAGAGGGGTACTGAACTGCCAAATGGTGAAATTCTACAGACCAGCCTCTGCACCATTGTAGGTGATAACCTTGGCTCTCACTGTATTGGTGGTTTTGCTGAGAATTTCAGCACCAACACTTTATTTTGTAGGTTTCGCAAAATTTAAAAAAAAAATTGCAACTGACCCACTTTCAACTGGACTTGCCAGAACTGTGCAGTCATGTAAAAATAATCTCCTGAATGACCTTGATCAGAGTAAAGGTGCCAAGTTTGACTCACTGTTCAATGAGTTGCTTAGGATCCAGTAGTATTTCTTTTTGTGAATGGTTACAAGACAGATTTATTGAAATATATATTGTTTTATGATCTGTGAGCGGAGTAGGAAGAATATTGACAATGATGTTATTGGCTTTTTAGCAGTCAGATACTAACCAATAGTCAATATGAGAATATTTAGACCCATTGTTGTTATTCCAGGTGAAAGTGTAGTCCAGTAGACATTTTTCTTTCTACATATCCTTTAAATTGACATGACACCAGCTCCACCCCTTCCAACCAAGCTGTTATTATGGCAGACTAACAGACCTCAATGTGCTACCCGAGACATTTTTTGAGTCAGTTTTGCCTTATAAACCAATACTGAGGCAAAGACGGTGGGCAAGAAAATTCTCTAACTACTCCTGTGTCAGGTGTGTAAGGTTATTGGAGAGAAATAACTGAGAAATCAACGATAAAGCCCAAGAGTAATAATGATGAGGGACACAAAGTCTGGTTGGATGTGTGTGAACGCTGTGGGACGCACGTACAAAATGGGTGAGTAATGACTTAAATAAAACCGGCTTGTGAAAATCTGCCTTCAGGAAAATGCCTGGAAATAAACAGTAAACGGTGTTTAAATGTCGGTACAGCAGTTACTGCAGTTTAAAGTTTTCATGCTGCCAGAGCTACACGCATAAAATCCAGCATAATTATCTTCATTTATTGATCTGGAAATGATTAGATATTTAATATTGTTACCGTACTTTAATTTAACTGAGTTGTATTTATTTGACGTGCCCCAAGTCAGTGGGACGTGTGGCCCACACCATCAGCCGTGAGCTGTTAGCACGGAGCCCTTAAACCAGTTTACTTCCAGATAATATATTAGGAAGTGATACTAATATATTATGCAAAAACATCATTCAAGACAAAGGGGATACCCAAGTGTAGTTTTCTTTATTCATTTGTGTTTAGTTATTTCCCTAATTAACTGCTACAGGGCTCAATAAGTGTCGTTATGACAAAAAATGACATACTACCAGTTACCTTCGTGCTGAATAACGTGGTAGTTTCCGTCCATCAGTTTCATTCAACTGGACGTGAGGTGGGCTGCAGTCCGTGATCCATTTGTCATTTCAGACTCCTTTTTGGTTTTGGAAATGTCATAAATTGTATTCTGCCCTCTACATGTTTTGGGTAACGGCTGTCGGGATTGCGTTTGCCTCAGTCCTCGCACGAACAAGAGTTAAGAGTGTTTAAATCTTGAGGTGGCCATTTGTCCAGTTGATTATCTAAAATCATATTAAAATTCCCTCCTATAATAATTGCATTAGGAAATTTATTTAGACCATCAGTTAGGGTTAGAGAAAAATTTGCGTTTTCACGTTTTGAGTTATATTGATGGTATTTCAACATTTTATTGCAATGTGATAATATCATGAATACAAAGTTTTCCTTAGAGTCACACTTACTCCAAAGGATGTCGCGATCAAATTTGTTTTATAAAGTAAGAGTGCCAGTTGAATGCTAGCTACCGTGTGATAAATATAAATTACCAAGTGGTATATTTTTGGATTTAAAGAGTCAGATCCCAGAGCATATTCTTATGGCACTATGCTCATCTTCTTCCAGATGCAAGTAGTGGAGCTTTAGTCTCTTCTGCCCATGTCAGTCCGCAGGAAGGCCAACCTCTATCACATCAGACATCAGGCAGTTTATGTTATCCTTATGGAAAGATGACTTGACAGATTCTGATGGTTTCCTTCTTAACGTCTTTGTTCGAAACAGCCTCTGGTAAAACGTAAAGCTTCAGATTCCAACATCTGGAGTACCGCTCCGACTCAGTTATTCTTTTTTCTAATTCGAGGAGGGCAGCACTTTTGTCTCGTTTTCAGTTGTGTCTATTTTTTTATTCACGTCTTCAACTTCCTCAAAAGCAAAATAAATAGATTTTTTGAGCCCCTTGATTTTTAAAGCGTTATTGCTAACCATTTTTACTATGGTGTCAAAGCAGGTTTTGATCAGCTTGGACAGAGTTGTAATGATGTCCAATGGTCGTCAAGTTGTTACTGATGGTGGCCGTTGGGATTTTGCCTTTTTTTTTTTAGAAGATCTTTTTCTGTCTTGAGAAAACATTTTGCCGTTGGCTCTCTGTTTAAAAGAACATTAAAAATTGTGTAGTGTGGACATATGTTCTGGGAATGCCAAAAACTGCAGGGCTTCTGGAGAACTGAGTTGTGGAATATTAATGTTCCCTCAAAACCTCTCTCAGCAATATTTGGGGTTGTTCCTTGGATAAGCTGTGTATTCACCTGGCAAGCCTCAGCTATAGCCTTTTCCACATTGGTTGTCCATTGACTCATACTCCTGTCGTGGAAAAAAGAGACACCCCCTTCCCATGAGTGATGAATTGAGGACTTGTTCTCAAATCTCAAAGTTGAACAACAGAGGTTTGTTGATGCATGGTTCTGCCAACACAATTTACAAAATGTGGCAACCATTCTTGTGCCATATTGAGAGACTCCCAGTCAATTCAGCATAAAGTCAACTAAGATTTGTATTTATTTTTTTTTGCTTTGTTTCTATATTTATGTAACGGATGTGTGGATTTGAATGTATTGGTTGGGGATTTATTTTGCTGAAAATCCAATAAAAATATTCAAATAAAAATTGTGTAGTGTTTAGTTGAGAGTTTTCCAATCAGTGAATCGAATTTTGTGCAACAGGTCGAAAAGGAGCGTCTGCTCAAGCCGGCATCTTGGTCGAACCCGGCTGAAGGTTAGAACTACAGAGACAACATCTCTGTAGTTGTAACATTTAGTACTGAGGAGGGCAGAACTGAACGTTAGTCAGGTGGCGCACTAATGTTCGCCTTTTCACTATAATAAGCATTTTAGATATGCTTTTTATTTATTAGCGATGTCTATCATACTGATTGGAGTGAGTCAGTGTAAGACAAAATGGTTGTGGTACCACACATGCTACTGACCACATTCAGGCTAATGTTAGTATTTAGGCTAAAATTAGCTTATGTTTGCATACTGAACGTATTGAGTTCATGTTGGTCAACATAATGTTGATACTTCACATGCTACTGAATACATTATAGGTCACTTTAGCATTGATGCTAATTTTTAGCATCAGAATGCTGGGTTCCAACCAATGGGCACATGTTGGCAGGCCATGTTTAAATTTCTTCAATTTAAAACCCACCTGTTTAGAGTTGCTTATGGCTAAATTAGGATTGGAGTGCCGGTTTTGATGTCTTTGAAGTTTTTAATGTTTTTATCTTTACTTTGTATTTCCTTATTCTCACTGTTTATGTTTTAATGAAGGTTTTAAGGTGTGAGTACCCTTGTTAGATGGCGTTCTAACTAAAACTCTTGAGGATTTAATGTTTTTATTTCTTTATTTATTTTTAAAAATCTTTTTCAAAATCCTTTTCTCTTTCTCACTGTTTATTCCTGTTTTTATTTGAATTATGTAAAGCATTTTGAAATGCCTTGCTGCTGAAATGTGCTATACAAATAAAATTTGATTGATTCTTCAGAAATATTCTGTTTTTGAGTTAGTTGCCCTGTGTTTAAGCAGTGAAACTATTCAGATGATTTTATTGTTAAAAAAAAGTGAAAATATTTTTGCATTGTTGCCCACTCCTACTTTGCACTTGATACTCTATCTACTCTCACATCTATAGTCTGCAGGTTCTAAACTGCTCCAATGACTTTGCAGACAATACCAGACCAGTGTGAAACTGGCTGAGGCTTTTGGTGTTTGTAGATATTTTATATCTGGTTCTCTCAACCGCCAACCTTTCAAAGCAGATGGCTACGCTCCTTGAATCTGGAGGTATCTTCCTGTAGAAAGGGATTTTTTCCCCCTTTGGATATAGGTGAAGGAGAGTGCAAACGGAACAAAATGGGACACAATGTTTAAATCCATTTTTCCTGTCAAAAACAGCGTCAAATCTCTTTAAATGTCCAAGGCAATGGCTATTGTGTTGTGTATCATCCAGCAGGTTGGTTTAAAAGAGAAGATAAATGAGATAAGGTTAAGCCACAATTTACAGTAAGTGGACCAAAGGACCAAGTGCAATCCATCATTCTGGTCGTTAGTTACACTGATGATGGATGGAAATACACAGGAAGTTCAATGATCAAATGTAGCCTATATACTGTGCAAACACTACATGCACAATGGCAGAACTATAATGCTTTGTAGGCTGCAGTTTCTTACAAATGCCAGGAAATGTACATGACGGTACTTAAAACGCCAGCCAGCTGCACATCTTAATTAGTTATCCAGTGGGGGTATGTACACTGGGACAAATCTTCATTGCAAATGGGAAATGCTCTTTGATCCAACGCATAGCTCCTGCAACTTAACGGATACCTTGCATAATAACACTTCTTCCCATGGCACGCAAGACAGGGAGTTTTAGGTTTCTGTGTGTATCAGACACTCATAAACACTCATCCTCCTCTACAAGCATCCTCCAATTCTGAACTACTTTGGAGCAAGACGGAAAAAGAGACAAATAAGTTTCTAAAGGCTTACCCTGAGGGGCCATGAGGCAGATGGGGCTCAGAGGAGTGAAAATGAGTAGAATGTGATAGAGCGGAAACAGTCTAAAAAGACACTTAGAAGAGTCAGGGATGCGACAGCGGTATCAAGGGGGTGGGATGCGAGATAAAAACACCATGAAAACGCTACATTAGTTTCTTCTAGTACTGGTGGAGGCAGTAGCCATAATCATTTGCTAGTCTAATGGCAGCAAGGCAGTGATGAGAGTTAATGCATACTGTCACAGGAAATTAAAGAGAGGGGAGCCATTTTGAAGCATAATTCCTTCAGTCCCCACCCACTTTTTTATGGCTCCATTTGATTGATAGTCCTCTAAATGTTGCTCTACATTTAGATGTAATCAGGGCAGTCTTATCAGAAAAGATGAAAGACCTCTCTATTCTGGGGTTCATTCCATTTATACTCAGCCACTTAATTCATCAGGGCCGTATCTGAGCACTGCCACAACGAGGAAACTGGCATAAACCAGAGTGCCAAAACCAGCGGTTAGAATGGTGTTCATATGGGTGAGCAATGTAACATTTATGAATAATGCAGCCGGGGTAGGAATGTGCCAGTGATCCTCACACGGTGCAGCGGCATTAATTAGATTCTGGCTGATTTTGACATATGTTCCTGAGATGGACTGTGTCGCTTCCATGGCCTGGCTTGATCAAATGTTTTATTTCGCAGCCGTTACATCAAATCCAATCTCAAGCCAGCGATTCAGTGGCGTGGTTGATTAGAAAAGAAAAAAAAAAGATGAAGAATTTAAGAGTTGTGTGACTAGTTGAACGGTTTAGCTGTTCTTTGAACGCTTTTAATGTAGACCATGTGATTCTTTATTTACGCAGTCACATCTCACATAAAACTTTTAAGAACAAAATGCAACACCTATCAGAGTAAAGCTAGTTTTGATGCTTCTATGTTTCTCTGCTTTACTGTCATGAAGAAAATGTTAAGGTATCCACTGCTGACTTGTAAGAAACTATTAAATTTTAAACAATCCTTGTGTTTTTGACAATTTGGTAATGGAAAGGTAATTTACAGAAATAATTTTGTTTGATATTCCTCTGAAATATGTTCTCTAATAAAAGCTGTTTGGTTTTAGAGCATGAATACTTTATCATACCTCTGAATGTCTGTTATGACATATTTAAATGCATTTAAATATACATTTTTGAGTTACTTCATCACAAACAGGTTAAATTAATTCCCTAGTTCAATTAAAAAACATTTTGTTCTGCGAGATTTTAGGGTTTCATGACTGTATACACAATAGGTAAGTTGTACCTTACTAATTCCAAACCCTATTATTTGACATACAACACATGCATTTATATCAGAGATGTTCAAAGTGCAGCCAGCAATTCAAGAATGATGAAAATATGGTTCTCCAACACCAGTGGTTGATACTGATAGAGACTTTTTACTTCTGTAACTTTTGTACAACACAACATATTAGTCTTTTACCTGCCACTCTGTTTACATTCATCTATCAAGTGATTTTTACTCAACAGCAAACTGTAGCGCACCAAACTCAGTTTTACTATTTCCTCCATTGCTTGTTCAAGAGCTTATCAATAAATGTCAATGCATTTAAAAATATGCAGTTTAGTGATATAAATCACTCTTTGTATGTGTACTAAAGAAAAATAAATCTTTCAAACTATTGGGAGATGTAAGGGCTGCCACTCATCCTTTCCACAATCATGTAGCATTAGCATAACACAAGCAAATCGTGTAATATCTATATTTTTTAAATATTTAAAGGCCATGCAGCATGCTGCAGGTCTCTGTTGAATAAACTTGAATGGCAGACAAAGTTAAATTCCAATGCACAAAATATCTAATCTTCCTAAATTGCATCAACTGCCTCAATAACTAAATTATTATTTTTTTAATTCAAAGCTTTGAATAAACCTTGCGGGTACACAGTGATAAAACTAGAGATGACAAGAAAATAAAGGAGCTGAATATGGAAGCTGCAGTATTGTGGCATGTGTCTTTGAAACAAAAAGAAATCCTCAAATTATTACAAAAATCCGCTGTATTTTTTATAAAGAGACACATTTCCTTTAATCCCACAGTAAAATAGATTTTCTTGCCAAATGCTTCTGCTTGCATATCAGGACAAAAAAAAAAAAAAAAGACCAACAGCACTCAACATTTTAATTACTCTTCACTATCAACGGAATAAACATTTCTATGCTGACACTGAACATATTCTAAACGGTAAAAATGTAAAACAGTCTGCCTCTGTCAGTGAAGCAGTTCAGAAAGTTAAATTAACATCAAAGCTGCTCAAATTTAAATGCTGATATCTGATAAGCAGAAAAAGAAATTAATTTATTTTTATTAATGCTGTTCCTCTCACACTGTGCCCTACAGGGTGGAGAAAAAAAGCAAACATCAGCATAGAGGTGACTGGAATTGAAGAGGAAGACCTCTAATTATCTACAGGATCAAATACTCTGCCCATCCCTCTGGGTAAACCGTTGCTTTAGAAACTCCCATCCCCAACAAAAGAAACACTGTGCATGTTTGAGCTGAGATATCAGGGGCTTACTTGTCCTTAGTGTTTGACTTAAACATTCAGTGCAAATGCTCTTGGAATGAGATGTGTGGTAATTTTGTATAACCAGTTAAGTTAAAACCCTCAATCAATAATCGGTCTATAGTGTCATTGACTGTGCCTGAAAGCACAACACAGATTAAACACAATCAGCTGTGTGGGCGACAGCAGACTGAATGTAAAGCAAAGAGTGCTTTGCATTGTAAATGTGATATACTGAGACACAGATGTAAAGATATTTGATTGTAATAAAACTTTCGAAAGTATCCAAATACTTATGTATTAGTATTTATACTCCTGAATCTTCTCCATGTCTTTTTTACGGTCATGATGTGTGTGGAGTGGACCCAATCACAGCAGGCAGTAGACGTAGGATATTGCGTATATTTTAATGTAGAAAACCAACAACAAAATTCCAGGAGTACAAGGAAATGCAAGACACACGCAAACTGGAGACATGAGGGTAACAAGGGTAGCAACAAGCATAACGACGAGCAGGATGACAAGACAGACTGGCAAGTTGAGACAGAGGAGCTTAAATACTGGGAGGTAGCAAATGGAACAAAGGGCCGAGCTAGATGAGATGACTGATTGCAGGTGTGAGTAGTTGGCACAGGAAGTAGCTGAGGGGTGGGAAGAAGGTGGCATAGGGAAGCTAAGAAGATCTGCTGGCAGTGGTGGGAAGTTACTGTACTTAAGTACATTTTTCGTGTATCTGTACTTTACTTAAGTAGATTTAATAATGGATACTTTCTACTTTTACTCCACTACATTTTACAGTAAGTATCTGTACTTTCTACTTCTCTACACAAAACTGTCGCGTTACTCGTTACATCAAAGTCGCACTGCGCTTTTTTCCCGTTAAAATGTGAAGTTCAGGGACTTGAGGTGGCGCCATAAAATCCAAGCAATAACGTGACTCACGTGTCTGTTGTCACTCATCGCCTCCCCCTTTACTCGCACGCGGCGCTCTAAGACATGTGCAGTGGTTTCCTCTGAGTGGGAGAATTTGTCTAATCGTCAGTAATATAATAGCGCTGCATAAATCATAAGATATGGCGACATGTAAAATCAGCAGCGCTTCACTTTCACAAACGGTGGGGACTTCGTCCAACTTTTAGCGTCACTTGGAAGGAAAGCTTAAAGAAAGGTAAGCTATGTGGACGTGATGCTAGCAAAGCTAGCTGTACATGTTGCATCTTCGATGAAAAAAAAAAAGTTGTCACTCATGCCTGAATTATTGTGTGGAGGTGTTGACTGAGGTGTCGCATATATGGACAACGCTGTGACGAAATCTGCGATGAAAAAAAGTTGTCACTCATATTACTATGTGACATTCAGGAATGATCTGATTCTTCTGGACGGATCTTTACTAAGGTTGATAGGACTTGTTAAGGAAGAATTTTTTATACAATTAAATTTAGCAACAAATCTGGCTCTGATTCTTCCTGTTGATCCCGGATTCTCTCGCATGGCCACGTGTGGGGACAAAAACACAACAATGTGTGTTGACGTCACAGAATTTAATCCAATCAGAAGAAAGTATAAGATAGAACAGGAAACTGAAGAAACACAGATACAAACATTGTTACCTGAGACAAGAAGACAGAAAAATATCAAGGATGTCCTTGGAGAAAGAGCTGGTGCAGAAGTAAAATAAATCAGCTTTTTCTGAATTGTTTCCCTTGTGCACAAACTTTTATACCTGTAGGTGTGTTTTCCTCTTTAATGTATTCAAATAAGGCGTATCTCTAGTTGACCAACTGGAAGGCATCTCTGGCCCTTTTTGAATTTAGAAAGTCCCTGCAATTTGATCACAAGATCAAACACTTTTTGTTAAATAAGGTAGAAGCAGACTCTCCGAACTCATGGTGGTTTATGGCTTTCACAGATCAGTGTGAAAAGCTAGAACTTCCTACTGATTGTTGTCCAGACAGACAAAGGGCAGATCAGAGATCTTGACAAACCATCTGCTTTAACTACAAGTAAAATAAAGGTCAATAGGCCAGAATAAGTTATAAATTTTAAAACTATAATTAGGCTATTTCAATCAAAACATGTTAAGTTTTAAAACTAGCTTATTTTAAATTTATTTTTCTTAACAGAATACTAGTGAAGCGGAAGAAAAGGGAAACATGGTTTTAAGTTTTTTGAAAATCTAAAACATTTTACAATCATTATTGTAATATGCATTTCAATTACTGGTCAAATTAAAAGTAGCTTTTGAAAATCTCAGGGTGTTTTTTGGACTGAAGGTTCTGCTTTGGAGGAGGACAGAGAGTTAGTCGGGGATAAGGAAGCCTTATTGCCCTCCTGTGCAATTCTACTCAATCCTCATCTCCCTTCAGTGAATTTCCACCTGGCCAATAAGCAAACAACAGGAAGAGTTGTGAAATGTAGTCTGCCTACACATTACAGGGTTGCAGTCTGGCTATGGCAGCTGAAGAAGTGAACGAATCCATTCGGTTTTCCTCCCTTCCAAATAATGATGAATTAAAGTCGGACCAAGAGGAACATTTAAGACGAGATGCCATGGCTCTTCTCCCCAGAGGTTTGTTTACAGCACACACAATTTCAGCTGAGCTTGGTTGAGCTGACATCATGGCCAAACATTAGTAAAAATCAAATCCAGTCATTTTCAGCAAAATTTCACCCAATCATTTGAATTTCAACAGAAGCCTCCAGCTTCTCATTAGCCCAGATTCCAAACCGTATGTATGAAGCAAAAGGCAGAACAAGTAAGAAGTAACTGGTTTTTACCAGGCTTTGGAGGAAAACCAATGATGATTCTTTGTAATGAAAAGTACGAAGGCTTACTGTCTTTGAGGAGATGGAGAGGAGCTGGAGGAGGTTGTAGTTGCAGTGTGGGTGGAAAAAACGGGACGTGAATACTTTTGCAATTTAATGTACACGTTTTGAGATGCCTCTGAACGTTCAAGGGACGTCAAGAAAGAAGCAAAACCTAATTAGACGCGAGTGACATCCTGAACTGGAACAAATGCATTATACGTAATATTTTGCGTGAAATTGAATTGTTCTACTTGGAATCGAAATTGCCCATCTTAGCTGCAATCACATGCTGTGTATGATCAAACGCAGCGCTGCACCAAATTAGGTAGGTGGCAAGAAATCACGCTTAATCTTAGATTTTAGATCAGCTCTAATGGAATGATATCTACATCACACAGATTGCCTGAAGTCAAATAATATTGAAGTTAAACTTAAACGGTTCAAGCCGATGCTTGACTAAATGCTGCAGAGACTCTTCGTCACAGCAGTTCTGTGCTGTTAGTCTTTAAGAGGTTGAGAATAACTGATAACACCAAAGCGTCTGTAAATAAATATAATTTACTGGTTTGTTATAAATTCTCCAGTGGCTTTCTTTCTTTTCAGGCCACTCTGTCCCTTAATAGCTCCAAACCTTGAGTCAATGGATGCATTCTAATAACAATGAAAAACAGACAGTGAGACTCATATTCACTTTCTGCAAGTAGCTTGAATGGATCATTGTTTTAAAAGCTTCAGACGGCAGTGAGCCCATGAATTGCATGAGGAAATAATTGACTTGCTTTATGGGATGCTTCCCTTGCCCCAACTCCTGTAACAAATACACTCATTAAACTAAAGTTTACAGTTTCCACAGAAAACTAAGGGTGGCGTGCATGGATCAATGTTCTGCTGAGGTCGAGGTTTAGGCAAAGGAAATCGTTGTGCCCAGATATACGGTTTTATTAAGCAACCAAAGTAAAGTCTGTGACTGTAATTGAACGCCTGCTCCTCAGTGGGCCTGTTACATGACTACTGCCAACCAAGCACATAAACAATAAAGCTGTTTATTAAATGTGAATGCATCACGTTAATGCACCCTGTTGACTTCTCGCATGAAGCGGTTGTTATGGCGTACGTCCCAGTAGTTTGAAACCATCCAATAATTCATTTCACAGTCCTATTAAAACACTCAGCCACAAAAGGAAGTAAGATTTATTATGTAACTATTTTATTTGAAACCAAAATAAAAATGCAAAGTAAATCATTGTTACTGTGCTAATGAAAACTGCTGACTGTGAAACTAACTGGTTTACAATGCAGAAAATAAGAACATGAGCTGAATTTACAGACGCTCTTGCTTGGTCTACCAACTGTTCCTTCCTCTTGTCCAGATTTTCTCTGCTGTCCTCAAAGAATTGTGGGCTTCTTAATTGCATTGCCGGTTGTCAATATGGGCCGCATGGACTGGGGCCTATGGCGGCTATGGAAAGGGGACCGCACAAGAAGAAGAAAAAAAAAATGCTATTTGTGCAGATTTTCTGTTGCTCTTAACCAGATGTAGTCAGTGGGGAGTTGGTGCTCCTCGTTTGCTGCTTAGAAATATGTCCTATGCTTTCATTGATGGTACACTGCATTGTATCCCATCCCAGAAATAAGACAATCTTCTGCATTTTGACTGTTGGATTGATATAAATGCACAACCTGGAGAAATGGTACTATTTGTTAAATAAATAAAAATAGAGGATGAAGAAAAAATGAAAAAGTGAAGTTAAGTAGTCAGAGAGGCTTCAGATACAAACCAGAATTTATTGATTTTTATGCTGTTTTTAGCTAGTTCGACCTTGAGGTTACTTTTAGAAAGGCATGAACATTTGTTGGCATCTGCAGTGGATGAACACACAGTTCAGTCTAAATAAGCATTAACCTTTTGGAAAAGGGACTGTGGCACAAAGGTTTATGAGACAGTCTTTTCATCAATCATTAAACCATTGAAATGTAACAAAAATGTTGGTTGCTGTGTAGATATTCACCCAATACAAACATGTCTGTTGTTTAAAGGTCTGTAAAACAAAGTCTGCATCACATGCTATGTTGAGATTTGAGATCAGAATTGTTTGAAGACAGTATAGAAGTCTTAGCTACTCTTGAGTAGACATTGGCTTCGATCGCAAGTCTCAGATAATCTGAGTTCATACTAAATGAAAATGCCAAGAAAGTTATTAACTGCTTTTAAGAAATAAAAAATAAAAAAAAAAGAAATTACATGTTTATACCCTTTTGACAGAGGCTGCTTTGGGATGGCAGAAACTGTAACTGCTCTTGCCATCCTTTAGCCCCTTCAGTAAACTCCATTGAAAACAAACTTCTTAGTGTTTCCTTAGTGTTAAAAACTTTTGCAAAGCTCTCAACTGCAGCTCAGATATAAACTGCTGATAATGCCACATATTCCCACTTAAAAAAAGAGCTACCTTCTAAGCATTGCTGCAAAAAGAAAGTTTTGCCATACCATCAATAGCTGTGTCGATTAAGGCAATGAACGTTTAAGATATTGATCCTGATTTTAAGATGGTCACTGTTGTGGATGCTTCTACCACCACGTAGTATTAGTATTTATTTGTTTTTCTTAATCTACATTATTAGTTATAGCTTACATTTTGGTCAGGTTAGTCATTTTATTTAGACATACATCTTCTAAATGTAAGTCTAATATTCATAATATTAATATTTGTCTGAATGGCTTACACTTGTTCTTTTGTTTGAGGTGCTGCAAACCCAGACCAGCTGAAGGAGGAAGCTTGGAGCATAACGTTACTTTTTCTGAAAGACTATGGGGGTGACTTTTTTTTTTTTAAAGCCGACTTTAGTTATTTAATTTTGTTATTTTAATATTCACTTATTTGTGCTAAGTTAAAGTTAGTTTTGTTCTGTTTCATATGTTGCTTTAGTCAATTTTGTATTTGTTTGTTCCTTTGTTATGTTGTGTCGCCCTCATGTGGTAGATGTACGTTACTCCACCCCTATTTAAGCATCCTTCTGTTTGTGTTTTGTTAGTGTTCAGTTTACCTCAGTTGAGTTGGGCCCAAATCTGCTATTTGTCCTTTGACATATTTTTTTTAAAACTTTATGCTTTGTTAACTACTTTTTTGGAATTATTGAACTGAAACTTTTTCTAACTTTGAACACCTTTAGTCCTGGTTTTAGCCTGGTCCCTTACAGTCTTTTAAAACCTTCAAACACTCTTTGCAGCTTCACTTGACTCTTGAATTCTGTTTCTAAAAATTCAAAGTGTCACGTTATTCACTTTAAATTCCCTTAAGTACGCATATTATTTATATAAGTAAAGTTCTCTGGTCAAATAATGTTTACAGTCTTCTGAGTGATGTATATTTTATGGGTTTTTTCCTATTGGATCCTGTTATTTAACTTTTCTTCAATAGTGAAACGTATTTCCAGATCTTCTTGCTTCTTTGCTATAAAGGCTATGTCAAAAATAAATCCATATAATATGTTTAAATGTATTGTGCAGTTCAGGTCAGCAGTTTGTATTCGTCACTCATCATAGTCGGATCAATTTTTGTATTTTGCAGATTTATTTAAACCCTAAACTGGGATTCCACATTTTCACTAATTTTGAAGACGGGACTTTTAGAGAGGACATTCTGTGGTTAAAGATATCCCATTTTATTGATTCTAAATCATGTTTTTATGTGTGGTCACTGTCCTGAACACCCAGTATTTTCCAGTCTTCAATCATCTCATTAACTGTGTCAGTTAGATGAAAGGAAATTGTTAATTTTTAGGAGCAACTCTGACAATTATGGCTCAAGCTTGACATAAACCGGAACACGCTGTACACCAGTGCCACTGTTCAGAGAGAAAAGTCTTAAATTTTAATGTACTGAGAGACTGCCTGGCAATAAAGAGGGCCCCGCCTGAAATATGCAGAAGAGCCAAACACCCTCATCATCATCAAGGCAAAGATTGAGATGAAATGTTTGGAGGGATCAAGGAAAAGCTTTTAAACCTGAAAAAGCTTTTTCAATGTTTGATGACAAACCATCATACATTGTGGTGGTATAGTTACCAAACCTGTCAGTGGTAATGGTGAGTTACAAAAAGTGATTGGTTGGAATAAAGAAAATAGAGGACTAGGTCCAAATTCCTCAGCTTTGCATCAAGTCAAGAGTTGAACGGCAGAAACTCTGGAAACAGTTGGATGTTGTAACAAACACACATCACAACGAGTTTGGGAATGAAGAAAACATGCTAATAGTAATCTTCTCAGCACATAGATTAAACCTTCTAAAAATGTATGGATGTTAAAGTCAGTTCAGTATCAGGACAGCATTCCAAATGAGCTTCTCTATTGCTGATAAGTAGATTGACAAAAGATGCAATCCAGAAGCTTTATGTCAAGAACTTTAAATCCTCTGTATAGTGTAGTCTTTTAATGTTAACATTTCATTTATCTCCACTGCCAGCTGTGGTCAGAAAAAGATCAAATTTACAGAGTTTTTTCATGGCATTATTATTATTATTATTATTATTATTATACATGCATATTTAGTCAGATAATGCAAGCAACTTTGACACAAGTAACACATTGTAACCTGAATGAGTGATCCTGTGCTTTACCATGACATGATAACTTGATAATCTGTACATTTATATAAAAAGTTTTTCTTTTTCCAATTTTCCTGCAATCTTCCTTCTTCATTGTCATAATATCTGTGGTATTGATTTAAGATCCAAATACAGAGAGGCAGCTTATAGATGAGGAATATTTCAATGGAAGAATACAAAAATAATTTACAAAAAACCCAGGGAGCACAAGGAGCCAGAGCTGAACAAAATGAGGAATCCAGAACAAAAAGTTGACCAGATGAAACAGGAGGAACCAGTCAGGAGGAATGAGAGAGCTGGTTAAATACTGAGAGTGTGAATGCTGGAACAATAGACCCTAATTGAATAGCAGGTTACAGGGAAGGGAGGGCAAATGGCACAGGGAGTGAGGGAGAGCACACTACAGGGAACTAGGCAGTGAATTTATTTATTTATTTTTTAAAATGTTTTTGTAAGGTGGAAATTACTTCTAACAACCCTAAGGGCTTAAGACCTAGGAAAATACTAGAGTAACAAAGAATAACTAGACAGAAGAAATAAATATAATAAATTAGAATCTCTAAGGAAGGACTGGACTAAAGTAACTCAAAAACAAGACTGATCTAATAAAAGAAAGAGATTAAGGAACACAGAATGAACAAACTTCAAAGCACAGGATTATTGTCCGTAAAGCTGAGATTGGGGAGAATCAGAGCAATAATCAAGCATTAGATGTCTTGATCACTATTTTCATCTGATGACTCGTCAGATGGATGACTCGTCCGTGAATGTGAAAAAAGTTTTTCTTTTAAAAGTTTGACTCAACCCAAAGGATGATGAACGGTGAGAAAAGTCCCGGGCTATCAGCGGAGCAAGAGATCAACAATGTCATTCAAATGTTCGATCTCAAGTGATGAGCATGAAGACGTGTCACTCATCAAACTGTTGTTAATTAGTTTCTAGCCATAATCATCTGCGTTAAAAGCTGTCGTTAAATTGTAATTAGTTCTACATGAAGTAACAAAAGACCTGGTTATTTCAGTCATACATATTTATAATGCTTAGGTTGGAGAAATGTTGAGATAAATAAACCACTGTGGAGAGACAATTACCTGGAAAAGGAAAAAAAAATCAACACTTGAACCCACAAAAAAATACAAATAAAGCAGGATAATTAAAGGGAACACATCAGTCCTGTAGCAATGAACATTCCTAAGACGGGATATTCAAATAAAATGTAATTATAAGGATCAATTTTGAGCTTATTGTGGGGTCTCTCTCAGGAAAAGATTGAAATTTATAAAATCGAAACACTTATCAAAGTGGAATGCAGGATTTTTAGCTCATCAAACCAATTTAGCAGGATTCAGTGGCTGAATCCTGCTAAATTGATGATCTCTCCCCGATTGGACTCCAACATCAAGATTTAGTGGCTTTGTACAAGGTCTTTAGACGAAGGAAAGAGACTTCAAAGCAGCTCTGATATGATCTATCGTCTGTTGGTTTATGAGCCCCAGACGGCTGACAATCATAAACATTCAAGGAAGGCCTGAATCAACCGGGCTCAGAAAATGCTAACCTCCTGTGACTCATTGATTTCCAAAGATTGATGGAGTTATTTAGGTTGGTGCTGGATCTGGGGAGTCAAAGATTGTTCCCTTTTGGGAAGGACTTCCTTTTTGAGTATGGGGTAGTCTTTGCAATTTATAAGCTTGAGCAAAATTAAAATGAGTTCACTTGTTTGTAATTTATTCTTAGTATAAATTCAGCTGTTTGTAAAGGCTTCAGAGGTTTGTTAGAGAACACCTGTGACCAAACAGCATCGTGAAGACCAAAGAACAAAACAGGCAGGTTAGAGTTGTGGAATGCTCTCTAGGCTTTGAACATGAAGTCATGGAAAGTTTAAAGTATATTTTGGTTATAAGACAATATCTGTTCATTTACTGCAAAATATTGGACTGCAACATCAATATTTAGAGGACTTGTTCAAAGTCCCCAGAGGTCTGACAAACATCTAATCAGAACAGAACCAGAGGTAAGTAAGGGGAGATTAGATTATTCCCTTTAGGAAAACTGCCTTTTCTGCTTGATCATCAGAAATAGAAACGACTATAACACATTTAAGATAGTTAAATAAATGTCTTATTAATAATCTGAATTGTCAACACTAGCTCAAAATTAGACCTACCCTTTGTCCCCTCTGCTATCATCTTGCCTCATGTATGTGTTTATGATTTGTTTTTTACGTTTATGTGCTGCTCATGTACATTTCAACTTCAAAGTATTTTTATAAAGTCTATTGTAATTGTTGGTTTGTTCATGTAATTGGGTAGTTTTACTTGTCTGCCCAGGGACAGCAAATAGCCTTATGGCTAACTCTGGCATATTGACAGAAATGTTATTATTATGCACAGTCCTTGCAATAAACAAATACATTCTGAAAAAACCCCCAACTAAATCCAGTCCAAAAAGTAGAAAGATAGTTTTCACATAAAGGTAATGTTAAATAGGTATTGTAGAAATGCATGATTTGTGTCAAAACTGCATGGGATTTCTTAATACAATATGTCTCCTGATATGAAAACTTGCTCTCCTTGCAGATGTTACTTATCCATTTCAATGGAGGTGAGTTAAAGAAATATTTAGTCCCATTAATTACAATTTCTCCACAGTGTTACCAGTCCATGACCTGAAGCAATATTATGCAATTTTTTTCCTTGTTGGCTATGATATCTAAGCATTTAAAAGTTATAGAACACGTTTGTTGCCCGTTTCATTGTTTTATTCCCCCAAACACCATGACGTTTACCCGAAAAGGACAATCTGGACGTGTAAAATTATGAGGAGACAGTTTAATGATAGCTGCTGCTCTGAACAGTTTACAACAGGACGGTTTGGAACATTTTCTTTGTTCTTGGCTATTTATAGCACAACCAGTACTGGAGGTAAAATGATTGTAGACCTGCGAGGGTAAATCACAAGCTGTGAGAAGGGACATAAACCTGACTTTCACCCAGCCCCCCCCCCCCCCGAAGTCAACCGTCAACCCTCACATGCCTTTGTTCCTTCTTAAATTTATGTGGAAAGATTAACGTAGAATGGAGAGGGTCAAAGTTGGACTATTTTGTGCTGATAAGCCTCAGCTGATGTGAGGAGGTTAAGGGAAGCGGCGTCTAATGTGAGATCTGGCTGTGGATCTAAGTGAGCTGCAAATCTGAGTGGCTCACTGAATGACGCAGACTCGGTTCAGACCTGTGTGGCCTCAAAGTTTAGGGGTTGCGTTATATTTCTGAGATCGCAGACACTCCAGGTATCTAAATGTTAACTCAAGCAGAAACACAGCTGCTTTCAACAAAATGTCCTCTTTGAAGAATGCACTAAGCAGCTTTAGGCCCGACGCAGCTTAACAAATGAAATGGGTTGCTCTTAAAACAGAATGTCAGCAGTTTGCTGTTTATAGTAATTCCATTGCTTTTTTCATGGACAACTTTGCTTCATACTAAGATTTGACAATTATTCTTCTTTTACAAATATATGAGCTTTATTTTGGAAGATGGCCTAATGTTGTTAGGCACTGAAGAGCTTCTCATATGGAGAAGAACCATCAGGTTTCTTGGATTTTTTTTCCCAACTGGCAATCTGGATCTGAGGTCATTTCAGGTAAAACAGCAGTTCTGGCAGGATATATCTTTTGGAGAACTTGGCCTGACATAACCAGCAGATCTTCAAAATTATTTAAAAATGTATGTATTATACAAACACATTTGAAGTATTTGGAAAATATGGCAACTTGTGAATAAAAAGGAAAAAAAAAATCCACAGAAAAATGTATAATTCTGATCAATTTTTGAATTGACCTTTATTAATAAAGTTTATGGTGCTACGCAGGATGTCCACGTGTTTAAGTGGCCCAGTCAAAGCCTAGAGCTACAGCAAACTGAAAATCCTTCTTTCAAGTTGATGTTCACCATCAGTCTCCATCCATTCTGACCTAGCTTAATCTGCAAGGAAGACTAGAAAATAAATTCAGATGTGAAATGCTGGTTGACATAATCTTGGAGCTTTAATTTCAACAAAACGTGCATCACTGTCATTGATTCAATAAACTTTCTGAAAACGCTACAAAATGTAGAAGGTTGTATTATTTCCCTTCAATTTTATATTATGTACTACCTGTTCTTGGTAGCTAAAATAAATACTTGGAACTTTGTTGTTGTATGACAAAATGTGTAATAGGTAAAGAATGCCATGTTTTGTTGATGACTTGTGCATCGCTTTGGCTTTTCCTCATTGACTGCTTTACTTGTGTCAGTGTTAATATATCACTGCTTTAAGCTCTTATGCTTCATGACAATAGTATCTAATGTTTTTTTGTTTGCTGTGTACTTTATGCCATACTTTTCTATGTCAGTGGCTCTCTTTTTGCATGGCCACAGGTGTGAACTTTAAGACTTTGCAGGCACATAGTCATTCACATAAAAGTCCCTTATGTTTGTCTACAGCAGTGTGCACCAAACAGAATAAGTAAAACACTGACAAAGTTTGGTGGAGACAACCTCCAGCTGGGGAGCTAGTGCAGCCATGTACCATTTGGGAGTTCCTTGAAGCTATGTTTAAAAATTAACTCCCAGTGTCATTGAGTTTTTACGTTTTGCATGAAAGAAAATGCCTCTGAAAAGAATTTAAAGATTTATGAGTAGATATGAGTGCTTCAGCTCAGAATGAAAAAAAAAAAGTGTAAGAATCTAACCTTTAAAAAAAAGTCAATGGATAACAATAAAAGAGTCATCAATAAATGCAAACAAGGGCCTATGATATTTAATGAATAAACAACAAGATGTGTCTGGATTGATCATTACACAGGTTGTATAAAAACCACAGGGAGTTCTAAACTTTAAGTCTGATGTTTTGTTTTGTTGCGAGAAAGGTCAGCAAATGAGCCAGGCCAATAAAAAGTTATAAACTGCGCTATGTTACATTCAAAGACTGAGATTTCAAAAGAATTATTAGACTTCTGTGATTATGCCCACCTTTCCATTGGGTGTCGAGCATCGAGAAAGTCATGCAATCATTTGTTAATATGAAAAGCTTATTGTCTGGGCCATAAGGACTGTACTGATTTTCTCCTCCCCAGCCCCTTCACCCCCACCCCCCCGGTTACTTCTACAGGTTATCGATCGGAGCAACAGACAACGTGCAGTCGATGTGTGAGAGCATTACAGCCATTGCGGTTTCATTGATCCTCTTTTGCGTTCCTCAGAAAGGTTACAGGAATGGAGTCAAAGCCAACAACCAGGGCTGCTGCTTTCATGTAATTCTAGAGAGCACGAGAGCATTCTGAGAGAGAGAGAACGATTTTTTATTTATTTTTTATTCTTTCACACATTATTTTAAGCCTTTGTAGAAAACATCAAACACTGTTCTGTAGATTCTCTGTCAGTGGTGGAAGATTGTTGAATTTTAAAAGCCAGGTTATAAATTGATGTTGAAATTGCATACGCTGGTTTATATTGAACCAAGAATCAAACGTTTTTTTTTGTGTGTGTGTGTGTGTGTGGAGAGCTCCACTTGGACTTGAGGAACAGCTAGAGTGTAGATTAAACGATGGCGGGATGCAAATCAAGCTTGAACAATGCCCAACCCATAGATCAAGTGCACTATGTTGCCTTCCTTGTTCGTGTCACGGCAAACATTGTGTTCCTCGACAGCATGCGGTTCTACAGCTGGAAACCTGCCCGAGATGTTCACCGCGGTATCTGTCGGTAAGAATCGGAAGCTGAACACTCACTGCGAAACAAAACAGGCCAAGATGCTAAAACCACACACCCTCCTGGCTTAATGCATTTTCTGTACGTGCAGACAGCGCAGGAGGCTCAGTGCAGTGTGGTAAACTGGTTCAGAAATAAAGGTAACAAGCACTTACCGCAGTGTCACAGTTTAAAAGCCTTTTGATGTACCTGAGAAGCAAGATGTGTGTTTATGTAATGTGTCATAATGGTTGCAGCTTTTTTGGTAACCATCATTACTGACAGCAATTTGATGGCCACTCTACAGACCATGCAAGAATTATGAGCTTTACTTGAGAGCTGGAGTGCCTCTGAAGGAAGTGGGTAATTTTGAAACATTTCAGGTCAAAGTGGCTAACAAGCTAAATCCACCTACGACAAACTTCTTTTGAGGTGAATTAAAATTACTTTGATATATAATTTCATATATGAAAGTAAAAAATTACTTTTATATATAAAAATACATATATTAGGGGAATAATAGTAGTATTACTATTAGGGGAGTAATATTTTTTTTTCTTCTTTTAGATCTACTGACTACAAATCCTCTTAGGATTTTCCGTTAAGGGACAGTTCATGGGATGACCCCTTATGACAAGTCATTCAGTTTCCTGTAAACGCAAAAGCAGCCAGTGACAACCCCACTACCACCTCCATGTTATACCGTCTGAGTAATAGCAGCTAACCTGTTAGCCATCGAAGACATTAAAGTTGTTAAACATGGAATCCCTCCTATCAGTGTCAGTGAAACTGGAATATGTAACTTTTATATGTAGAAAAAAAAGACAGTATCAGGGTTTCTCCCAGTGTATTATAAGCCTGGCAGGCCACCAGGTTTTACTTGTGCCCCCGCCAGGTTAAGCATTGCTTATTTATTTATTTTATTTTTTTATTAATTAATTTTTTAAGATTTTATAGTTTGTATTCAGGTGTTAATCTTCCGATAGCACATCATTTTCAAGTGATATTTTCACATTTCCTGTCAACTTTAAAAAAAATTTAACTCAAAAACACGACGGGCCGCTGGATGAATGACTGCCCATCCACCGGGCTTATCAAGTTTTCTGGGGGAAACCTTGAGTTTAATTTGAGACATGTAATCTGTGAAAAAAAAATCACTCTTCTGCCTCCTCCCAGTGCTCCTATTCCAGTCTGAAAAAAACACATCAGTCCCAGCCAAACCAATCAGAGTCAAGGGGAGAGGCTTAGCGTTGTCTATCATCATCATGTATCTGCTGCCTAAAGTGCTAATGATGGAGAAACAACTTACCGTTCCAGGAAAACTGATTATGCCAGACTTTATTATGCACACAAACATGTCATAAAATTTTAAATAGGTTAGTGGTTCATTTTGTCATGTCATGACAAAAATATCTCTTGTTTTGAAGAGAAATGTAGCAAATTTTTCAGATGTGCTGAAACATTTGCTGCATTCTTTGGCCAAATGCAGCAGAATTACTGTAAAAAAAGCCAAGCCTCTAGAGCTCCTTTTAGCCCCCAACTTAAGAAGACATTGACACTCTTTTACTCACCTTTCTGTACACCTATGCTCTTGTGCTTTGTTTATGATTTTGCACAAGTGAATTTCAACCAACAACCACTAATGCAAATTGTCACCGCCTAAGAGAGCTTAAAACAGGACACAGCAAAATGAGCTCGCACCTGCAATCAGCTCCTCGAAATTTTATTCCCAAATACATGCACATGCGAACTGCAGCTCTGATCCGCAGTCGACAACAGACAGGATGAGCCACGTCCGCTTGATGTGCTGTGGACTCAGGTGTTCAAGGCCCAGAGAGCTGTCCCGTCGCCAGTTTCACATACACACACACACACACACCCCCACACACACACACACGCACACACACACACAGCAGCGTGGCACACATCAGCTGCTTTCCAGCTGAGACAAGGACTGTTGCCACTGCTATATTTGATATCTCAGTGAGTAATTAATAATCTATTAATAATAGTGGAAGCTGTTCAAGATCCTCAGTTTCATTTCTGCTCATTTTTGGAGCGTTTGTCATGGTCCAGCAGGCTTTTGCACTTCCTTCAGTGTGAAGAGAAAAAACAATCCAATTTAATTTTGGGAACAGGTTTACTTTACAATTAAAAGTGGCAAAATTGTATTTATTATTGTTTTTCCTTTTTCACTTTAGCTAAGCACATGTACAGACTACATATTATAAGTGAAGCAATGGTCATGCTTTATGAGCAAGAAAAGATCAACACCATTACCGCTTACCATTATTACTGACCACTATGGTCTTCACAATTCAATCCCTTCTTCACTAGTGTTTTCAGTCTTTAATAAGGCATACCTTCACTCTCATGACCTGCGACAAATGTGATGCATAACGTCTGCTTTCTTAAAGGGGTATTACGCAAAAAAATACTCTTTTCAGCTTTACATCATGTTACAATGTTATTCCCTCATCAAAAACATAACTGAAGTTTTGTCTTTATTCTTTCATTCATTATTTGAGAATTCATTTAATATCCACTAAGTATTTCAGCTGCGCAAAACGCTTAGTGGGACTGAGCGCCACCTTTGAGACGCAGCTCCTCCTCCTCCTCGGAAAACGCATAATACTGCCCCCTTATGGAATCTTAGCTCACTCCACTGTTCAATTATGTTTCTGGACTTGCTGCGCTACAACTGGCTGCTTCACATCCCAGCAGACAGAGTTGAAGTCAGGCACCGAGAGGCACTCAAGTACGCCGTAGATTCGTATTCTGTTTCTAACACAGAATAAAATTAACACCATCCAATAAAAAGATTGCGTTGACTGTTTGCATCAGGTGTTTGAGACCACAACTAATTTGCAAATGTATCATATTATGAAGGAACTTGTTCCATAACAGTTTAGAGAATGCGGCGGTCAGTGAAGGTTGAATTTTGTGTTGAATTTGGACAATATTCTTGTTTCAAACGCTTACAAAATTAAGTGTGAAAATAAAACATCTTTTCTGCCAATTTTGGAATTTTATATTCATCCGTATATTTCAGTAAAAGGTTACATCAATCCAGTGAAATGTGAAGACATTTGATATTACATGACAAGCTCTGGACAAACAGAGCCACAATGTTATGAGATGCTACATAGAAATGTAGCAGCTTACATTTCTATGTTTTTGGCTATTATATCCCTCGTGCATCATTTAGATCAGCCTGCTCTCCCTGACCCCGGCATAAGCGGTAAATGTCAACACTCTGATCCAGGTGACTTGCTGCACTTGGTCTTTAGTGACCCGTTAAGGAGCCCCGGAGACCAAAACGGAGTCATTCGGGTTTGCAATTTTTAACCGAGTGAGCATGACTGAGCCATGAGAATCTCTGACATCATTTTGAAGACGTCAGGTTGCAGAGTGAATCATGGTGTGACTTTACCCCGACGCCCCAGAAAAAGATTCCAGTCAAAAACAGCAATCTAAATTGACACGACTGAAACCTCACGCTGCGTCTAAAACCCAAACAAAAGATCGGTATCTTGCAAAAAGAAGCCACTATTTCAACGCTTAGTACGTTTAGTGTGTGTAGGAGGCGATCATAGGATTTAAATGCCGCTGACAGCAGCCATGTGTTGCTCAGAGCGTTTTCAAAAAGTGAATTGAAAGAATAGAGTGTGGGCAGAGAGAGCTACAGAGAGGTGATGCAGCAGTGACAGTTATTTCTGCCCGAGCGGTGACTAGCTGCCCACTGTATTGGCACTGTAAAGCCAAATCACCAAGTCAGCTAGCCTCAGGGCATGCTGCACTGTTGTTGCCATGGTGAGCAGATAATCTCCAAAATAAAATAAAAAAAAGCCTTTTATTGTTGCAGCTTGGATGGACAGCTGTTTCAGCAGGTAACCTTTGAGTGCATCACTCTCTCGAATGTGTGAAACTTTTGAATAGTCACTCAAGTTTCTTTAAAAGTCGGTACGGAAAACAGAAATGTGTGTACGCTATCATTTGTAAAGCTTTAAAGATATAAATTATCTCAGCGGCCCAGTGAAGGGCATTAAGCCGTGGGAGTGAAAAGCAGTCGTCTTCAGCCCTGCAAGGATTAACTGAGTTTTTCACGTCACTTTGAGAACGTTATATTTAGCTTAATAAAGTTGTTGTCACCTCATGTAATTAAGAGTCCAACTGTGTCCAGTTTAACTTCAGCATAAATGCAGCTGTTTTGTGGAGGCCGGTCGACAGACTGCTAACCATGAAATCCACAAATCTGGTCCTGTAAGAAGAGAAAACGCTTTCCGTTTGCCACAAGCTTTTAAATATAACAGAATGCTATTTATACCTAATGTAAAAAATATATTCTGACTCCATTAGTGATTAATTAAGTTATTCTACCTTGGGCTTGTGAGTTTTTTTGTTTAATAGTGTACAAAAAAAATTAAATTAAATTATCCAAAGTCAAAGAAAATCTTGCTAGATTAAGATAATTGTTCTCTAGCTGTCAGTATGTCCTCCTAAAGAAAACTCCAGTACTTCCTCAGCCTCCTGTTTTTGTCTGATTTAATGAGTGTCTCAGCTAAACAGCAAAGCCAAGACGACTAGAAGTTGTTTTTTTTCTGCTCTCAAATCAACATAAAACACATATTGTCTCAAACACAGCCTGACAACTACTAAATAAGACATTGGAAAAGAAAATATGAAGAAGTGAAAAGCAAAAACAATTGAGTGGAGCTTTTCCAGTAAGGAAAAGCTGATGAGAATGTTAATAGATTTTGCCACAGAAAACCAAAATTAAGATATTATCCTGCACAAACCAAATCTCCTTTGATTAGTAAAAACAGGAAGAAGGTACACAGTATCTTGTTCTTGTTTGGTATAAGAATTATCGAACAGCTGTCCATTTTTTATATATATATATATATATATATATATATATATATATATATATCCTAACAGATTTAGGTTTTATTTTGTCACCTAATATTAAAAAAAAGACAAATATCGATGAAGTGTGAGTTGAGTGGGTTAATCTTTCCTCAACTGACCAGAGAAATCACCTGCGGTGTCCGCACCGCAGAGCTGTTAGGTTTGTGTAGGAATCTGTGAATTCTTGATGTTTGTCATCTGACCTCATTACGATCCACTGGGACAAACACACTTGGCTAATTCCAGCTGGGATGGGGGAGGAAAGGAAGTGACAATTAGGTGCTGATGAATAAAAGCTCGCCCCTCATTTTTCATAGATGTCAAACACAGCCGAGAAGGAGTGTTTTATATAAAACAGCTCTTGTTTGGAACATCTGGAGAGAGAATAAGGAACATTTCCCCTCCGCTGGTGTACCGTGCCTTTAAAAAAATGTTTCACCCCCTCCAACATTTTCGCTTTTTCACTGCTTTTAAAAATCTACAAGCAATGTAATACAGCTTTTTTGAGAAAAGACCCCTCTAACATCAAGGTGAAACCTGATTTAATAAAAATAATGACAATTAAGCAAAAATGAGTTGCATAACAACAAGTGATTGCAATATATGTTCATGATGTTAAGACTTTACTAATGCTGATATATTATTATACAATTACTGAAAGGGTAAATTTGTATTGCTGCTATGCTGTTCAGTACTTTTTTCATACTCGTTGAATTTGTTTTATTAAGTATCCTATAACTCTGTGTAGGCACCTTTCTGATGTGAAGAAAATGGTTTTATTTGTTAATGCATTAAATTGAGAATTTAAGCAATAATTATAAAACATAACAATTTTTAATATTTTTTCCCATTATTTCCAGTAGACCCATTTTGGGTTCTGTGTTCTTGCCTTATTTCACTTTATGCAAAGCTAATTGCTGTCTAGGAACACACAAATTAAGTTATGCTGAGTCAGAAGACATAATTTAGAAGCTTTTTATGGGACAATATCCTTAAAATATGAAGGAATAACAAGCGCGCCAAACTAAAAATATAAAAGTAAAACAACTGGAATGGAATCCCACCTTCTGCCTCCAACTTTCTGCACAGTTTCTGAGAAATCACTTAGCAGCAAGCAGTGCCAGGCTTCAGATTTATTACAATGAAGACGTGCATCAGAGTATTTACCTCGTAAACATCTGCAGAGCACAGTCCCTCTTGTAGATGTGACAGCAAAACATCATAATTGATTATGCATTTGAATCTTGATTTAAAGATCCCCACATAATTCTGAATGGCAACTTCATCATAATCACCGATCTCTCCTTCAAAGTCTGCTTTTTGTCTGCTCATTAGGGACGCCTGATGAAGTTCCCAATCAATATGCAGATGAAGAGCGCATCAATTTGTTTTGATGCCTCTGCCGTATTTTTCTTTTTTTTCTTTTCGCTGAACCAGACCTGCTGAAACGCTACAGGGAAGATGTCAGCAGCAGAGACGGATCCGTTTCACGGTGGTTTTACTGAGTGACGGGTGTCTGTGGTCTGATCAAAGCTGATGCTCTGAGAAACTCAAGTGCATCTTTTCCTTTTTGAGAGAGATTTTGTTTTTCATAAAATGTTTTGAGCTTAGCATTACCGATGCCTATGGGTGGCTGTAAAATGAAAACAGCAATTTAAGAAGATTTCTTTAAAAAAGAAATAAAATACAGACCGGTAGCAGCCAAAGCGCTGACATTTTGAACAATCAGAGAACATTTTTAGCAGTGCAGCAGCAGTCCTTCTAAATCCTCCTCGGTTAGGTTGACCCGAAAAAATGGCCTGGTTCAGAACACACACACACTTAAAATGTTGACATCTTGACATTGATTTAAAGCATGAAATACTGAAATACTTTAAATCCGTCAGTCTTAGGGTTAAAAACCATCTAAGAATCATCTTTTGGATATATCTTGTCTTCTTAAGTGCATAAGTAGCTTTCTTTATGGAGGTTCTTAATACTCATTTCTACTAAAGAGTGCTATGCTTTTTAAGATTTTTTATTTATTTAAAAATATAGAATAATAATAACTCCACTTTGAATGCAAAAGAAATGCACTACTTTCTGTCATATAACATTCCAGGAAGGGAGTTTTAATGTGACAGAAACGTGACAAGATGTTTTAAAGTTTTGAAAGAGGCAGTAAATTGGATATTTTTACAGAATTTTGATAAATGACTCAAAAGCAGACACAACTTTATAAAAAAAAATAAAGACTGATGGTTTAAAACAAGAAGCTGGAAACTGTAAATATAAATCCTCGCAGAACGAGTGACGGGGGAAGAGTAGGTAGATAGGCAGGTAAGTGGGGTGAGACACAGAAAGTGAGGTTGGTGGGTTGGCTTAGCTTCACAAGAATAATTTAACTCAATCAAGAAACCGGATCTCACAGCTCAGGCACAGATGTTACCCCACTGGTGGAAACAAGGATCTGGCAAAAGCTTGTGAAAGGACCGTGGATGATAAACAGCTTTGTGAAGATCTGATGGATGACTGCTGCAGCAGAAAAGGGCCAAGTATCCTGGTTGCCAACACACACACACGCGCGTGCACCCCCACCCCCCCCCCCACACACACACGCGCGCACACAGAAGAAAGACTGAATACACAATGGTTAAATGACAAATAGAAAAGAAAAGGAGAAGGAGGCGTGCAGCTTACGGCAGCAGACATATGCAAGCATCATCAACCGGAAGTGCTTACAACTGGCAGTAAGAGCTGAAGAAAAGGAACAAGAGGAAATGGTGGACTAAAAGCATGAATGAAAGAGGTAAAAAAAAACAGGGTTCACATCAGGTATTTTAAATTACAATAACATCAGGTATAGGGGTTATATATATAGAAAAACATAGCTTTTACGTTTGTAATTACACAAGTAAAGTATTTTTAAAACTTTGTGCATGTTTTGAAATAATTTTTTTGCAAAGTGTCACATTGCAGTGAAGGTTAAATGTGCTCCTCAAATTACGTGGAGTCAACAGTATTTACAATAGCACATATTCCATCTGTTTATGCACTTTATCACTTTTACATGTTTTAGCTCATAACAAAAACTTACTGCCATATTGTTGAATATGTACATTGTATAAATTTAATAATGAGGACACCACACACACACAAAGAATGGCATCTTTGATTTAGTTTTAAAGTCAAAATCACTACTAGCCACTGAGAACATAAAGGTTTATCAAAAAAATAATTTAGCTTGCTTATCCAAAAAAGGGCAGACGTCAAGCTATGCATCCCGTTGTGTGAAAAAGACATTATACCAGCAGTCAAACATGGTTGTGGTAAAGTGATGGTCTTTCTCAATACTCAAAATATCCAGCCATCAGTTCAAACACTCTTTGGTTATGCAGGAAGACAAAGAAAAAAAAAAGAATATGAAGTCCAGCTAGAATCAAACAAACAAAAAATCTGTGGTTTGGTATGAAAACCATCAAAGTGGCAGAATTAAAATGGAGAGTAAAATAACAAGAACAAAAACAATACCTCTGTGGCGTAAAAGATTTAATGCCAGTTACTAAAACACGGTTGCAGTTTTTGCAGCCAAGGGTGATGCAACAAATTAATACGTTTAAGTTGCAGTTTCTAGTTATGAGCAGATATATTTTCACAGCTAAAGCTAAAGAAGCCAACAGGACACTTGTATGATAGTTTTGAAAGGATTGAGCCAACAAAGAGTAAACCTCCCTGAACACCCGCTGAACTTGTTCTTTGCCATGTCAATACTTTTTCAATCATCACTCACAGATTAAATAACCTTAGCTGGCCTTAGATTTCTAGTAAAACTCTGCTGGCAGGTAAATTTGGATGGTGGGAAACATGACATCTGAACTATGCCAAAAAAAAAAAAAGAAATTCAGTCAAATGAATATTCTAAGCAAAGAGAGGGGTTTTCTCGGCATCAATCATGGGTGGACGTGAGTCTTCTCAAAGGGCAGAGCTCCAAATCACTTTGTGGACAATCCATCAGTTGTGTATCTAAAGTATGATCGGGCACACTGAGAGTGAAGAGAATCCAGCTTTGCTCAGTGAGTTATGGAAAATGAAATTCATCACAGATACAGAACTTGCTGAGCTCTAATCTGCAAAAGTACTGTCAAAAGACGTCGGTCTCAGAGGATGAGTAATAGGTTCAAAACCAGAGGATGTGAAATCTTGAGTTCTGACCCAGAAACACCAGCATTTCATGCCAAATAACTTCAATGCTTACTGACGGTGCCTCGTGTTAGAGTTGTGACAGTGACAGAATGATGTAAGAAATCTGATAGAATAATACTGTGGGGGATGAAATTCACAGTGCGAAAGAAATGCTGGTGGGAATTTGCAACCCCTTCACTGAAGTGACTCCACTCTGTAAGAGGAGGAACTGCAGGCTGTTCCTCAGGGACATTCTCCACCTTCTGAGATTCGTCTTTATGCAGACGGAGCCTTCCTGCAACAGGATGAAAAGAATTTCTTCAATTCCAAGGAATTCTTGGAATGTACTGCACGCCCTGTCAAGCTAGAATAAAATTCAGATACCATAGCATCTTGGTCTTATTTTAATTATGGATACGAAAATGGGAGCAAACATTGAAATGTATTGAAGTCGATGGTTTAAAGTGAGATCTTTGACTGTTTTATTAAATTACTGAAGCCAGTGCTAATTAAAGTAAAATGGCATTGGCTTATTCAGTGTTTGCCCTTATATCCACCATGCCTTGCAGACTCTTTTGCAACTTTAAATATTTAACACATTTTATCACATTACAAGTTACCATCAAAACATATAAAACTGGAAAACCATGTCTCTCAGTTCTTTTACAAATAGAAATCGGACTCCAAATAACCTTGACTCAGTAGTTTGTTGAGCCACTTTCTGGGATGTGCCTCTGCCAGATTTACAAATTCAGAATCAGACACTTTTCTTTCTTTCTTTCTTTGAAAGTATCTGAAGTCCAATCAAATTGGAATAGCATCTGACAACATCAACTTTCAAATCTTGCCAGATTCTCAACGGGATTTAGGTCTGGACTTTAACTGTGCCATTTTCCTATGACCATTCCACTGTTGTTCTGTCATCCTGCTGAAAAGATGAGCTTCTGCTCAGGTTTCAAGTGGATTGCAACCTGCAACAGGTCCTGTTTTTAACGACACCCGTCTTCCCACACACCCTCGGCTCTCCTGCCCAAATGAAAAAGGAGCATTCCCACAACATTTGGCCAATGCTGACCCACCATGTGGATGGTCCGTTTCAGGTGATGTGCAGTGTTAGTTTTTCTATCCCACACATTATTTTGTATGTAGGCCAGAAAGTTAAAGTTTTGCGCTCTTTTTTTTTTTTTTTTTTTTTAGATAAGTCTGAATATAACTTTTCTCAAAAGTTATACACAGTTGCATCATACTCTTCCCATTTCCAGTGATAAAACAAAGACCAGTTACAAAGGCCTTTCACAGCTTTTCAGATATTTATTTGTATCCCTTTCCCTTCACTTTACAAGACGTTGCCTTGTGTTTGTCTTCGCATAAAATGTTATTGAACAACACGGATCTTTGTGGCTGAAATGTGACAAAATGGGGAAAAGTCTGAGGGACGTGAATACTTTTCAAAGGCTCTCTGTGTTGTATATTTATGTTCCCAAGGCTCCCAAAAGAGCCTTTTTGTTCTAACACCCTTTCCTGTTTCGAGACATGTCAGGAAAAACTTCCCATCCATTATTAATCACATCTGTCTGTGCAGCCGTGGTGGATGAAGGGTTTTTAATATTGTCATGCTAATGCTTTGTTCATGTTTTACATTGTTAAATATCACCTAGCAGCCGGCTCGATTGGTACAGGTCGTTTTGCACGACCCGCAGTCAGCCGGGTGTAATTTGGCGTTCTCATGCTCCCTTCATGAGCGGAACCGGTTTTCCTCACCTTTGCTGCCGACTCTACAATGCGCCCCAGCTATGAAAAAAGCCAATTCACAGGACAAGTAGCCTCTCCAGTTAAGTGATTCTGCGGGTTTTTTTTTTTACCACTTCATGATTTCTTTCATCTGTGTTTCCCCGCCTTGCTCTGTGCCCCGCTCGGCTCTCTGTGGCACGGAGGGAGCTGATCCCTGTCATGAAGGGTTGATTCTCTGAACAAGGGGGATGACTTATTGAGGTGGAAACCACCAGCTCAGCAAACACGACTGGAGAGACGGATGAAGCCTCTCTCTCACCGCAGCTCCTCTCATCGCCCCTTAAACCCTCCAGGATTCTCTTTCTGTCAGGCCCCCTTTCCTGTGTCGAAGGAGCGGGGCTTATAACACCCGAGCCAAGTAAGCGCTTCACTCACAGCTCAGGTTTCATTACGCAACTAATGAAGAGTGCTTTGGATCCTACCATATTTACTCCTTTACAAGTTCCAAACTGAGCTAACCGAGTGAGGAAACAATTCAGCAAGGTTTCACCGCTTGCTTGCTTGCACGCACTTTCCTCTTCTCATCCACTAGTTTCATCTTCTGTTTGGGCGACGGCGCAGTAATCATGCCTGCTGATGCAAAGAAACTCTTTGAAGGGGCAGGAAGTTTGCATAAAAGCTGAGTCATGTAAACCCTTTTTTTTCTACGTGGGAGCAAAATCCTCCAGTATCAGAAGCTAGTTCTGTTGCTGGAGTTTTTCTCAGGTCAGGCCCACTTGACATTAGCAGAAAAAAAGGTAAATCATAACCGCTCTGCAATAAGTGGCGTCCTGAGGGTGTGAAATGTTCTCAGTTAAAAGATGTACGACTTAATTAGGGAACAGAGATGAGAAACAAATCCTGCATGGACAAAAGAAAGGACGTGCTAATGGTTTTCTTCAGTTTGTGTGCTTATTCACTGAGAGCTTAACTTATCAAATACATACAATGTCCTCCTTGATTATTCCCTCACTGGAAAAGATGAGCAAAGAAAGCCATAAAGAAATTCCTCTTTTATTGCACAGCATAATTTAATGCTGTTGAAACATTTGCTCTCGTACTCTAACAATAATCTTTGGGGATTTTTTTTACTACCTGAACTATCATCCATTAGTCCTCATCAGGCCTTTTGTTTGACTAAACTCCAGTTGTTTTCAACTTCTAACATTATTTTTCTCTGACTGAAGCAAGATCGCACCATCAGATATTTCCGTGCTCATGCCCTCACTAATGAAGGCTAACACATGCCTGACTTGCTTTTAAATATTCTTATTAAAGTGGGTTCCTGTTAGCACCATATTTCAACCCAAAAAGGTAGGATGCTAAATTACTAATCATACATTTTGTGACACTTTAAGGTGAAGTCAAAAGGCATTTTTTTCTGTTTATTTGTTTTTAATGTGATTTTTTTATTTATTTTCCTGGTATAATGAACTTGTTAGAATTTTTACTGACATTATGATATTGCAGTATTCGAATCATTACTTCACTTTTTCATGCAATCCTCAAAAGGTGCAACAATATTCATGCTGGCTGCTGTATGAAATGAAGAACATCAGGTCTTTAGATACAGCATGAAGCCAAAGTTGCCAAATTTGGCATTTTGGAAGCTAATTTCTGGTATGACTGACTTGAATGGCATGTTCTCTTGTCGTTCTTAGTTTGAAGAGTGTGTGAGAGTTTCTGCCCTGTTACATTTATTCCTCAGGGAAATGGGATGTCATATATGAAAGGAAACCATTTCAGTCAATAGAAAAACTAAACTATGTATGATTAGTTACATATTTACAGTACTGTTCAGGCAGATCACCTATTGTGCATTTGATAACTTTGTACAGTACAGTCCTTGTTTTTCTAACAGAAAGGGTTGAATGTAGCAGTTTTTTCTAAAAATAAGATAAGTTAGATTTAGAGTTTATGTAAAAAATTCATTTATTTTTATGCTTTTGTCATCTTCACCTGAGGTTGCAATAAATGTGATGGCTGCTAACAGAAGGTAAGGATTTGTTACCTGGTTGCTTTGGAAACGTCTTCATGTACAAAGCCTGTCAACTAACACTAGACAAACTAAGTTGTACTGTTTTTGCACAAGTACTTTAAAATTTTCAAAACTGAACTCGTGCTTAACTGATGCAAAAGTTAAAACCAACTTATTTTTCCTAAATCTTTTGCAAATTTGGAATAAATATGTTCATTTAAAAAATACATATATCTTTGTACAAGGTGCAATACAGTACCTGTCAAGTTCACCAGATAATATGTTTTCAATATGAACTCAAGTTGCAATATTTGAGTCTGTGGTTGTTTTGAGTGATCCTGTGATTGTTTGTCTGAACCTGCCCACCTAAACCCAGAACCTACAATAGAGAGTGAAGCTGACAGAGTCACTCAGTACCTGAATATTTTGTGTAATAATTTCTTGAAGGCACTAACAACTCATTATTTACCCCAAGATGGTCTGTTGATGTCTGAATAAGAAATAAAAATTAATAAATTAGATGAGTTGGTGATCTCCCCAAAAAGTGACACACCCACAACAAAAACACGAAATCCACGTCACTGATCCTAGTTTACACACACTATTCACTGAACGAGCTCTTTAAAATCAGCACATTTACTTTAAAGAAATAACAGGCGCTCATTCACAAAAAGCATTAAAAAAAAATCACTGCACATATAGTTCTCAGTACAAAAAATAATGTGGCAACAACTTTAGAAAGGCTAAAGCATTTGTTTGGAAAGCGGCGCAGAGATGAAAGTGTGAAATTAGATCACCATTAGCGCGATCACAGATTATTTAGTGAAAAACAAATAGGCCTGTTTTCATCAGAATAACGGCCCTGTATCCTTTTACACAGAAAGTTAATGTCTAATCTGCAGTATTTTCAACAAAGTACTGTCTTTCTCAAAAAGATTTACATTTATTCTTCTTACTACACCCTCTTTACTGACTTCTTTTCAAAAACCTTTTTCATAACCTGCGTTTACTGCAGGTCAGTGGATGCTGTTGTACGTGTCGTCATCCGTCAGGATTTGACGTCCAGCGTTTTGTCTAGTGTTAGCCGTTCTTTTCTGTTTGGTCATCAGTTTTTTTATCCCGCGAGGTGCAAAGTCTTGCTTGCAGAACTTTGTTGATCTGACTGATTACTTAGTAATTTTTTTATATTCTGTAGTCAGGAGCTGCCGATTTCATTCCACGCAGCCTGAGCTTCAACGGTTTCAGCGAAAATCTTTGCGGACAGTTAGGCATAGCAAACCATCTGCAGAATTCATTTATAGTTAAAGAAAAAGAAGTACGGTGCAAAACGAAACCAAGTTTTTCAGGACTGGAAATGGCGAAAGTGTTCTGTGGATTTGTTTGTCTACCAGTGACTTTGTAACCTCGTGAATGAAAAGAAAGGGCGCTACATATCAACTTTATTCAACGTCTCTCATTCCGTCCTGCAGCCTTGGTGGATTTAGTGTGAAATGAGAGGGCATGGCTCATTGATGCACAATACTGCTGAAACAACCTGCAACAAAAGGTTACAAAAAACAAAACAAAACCGAGGGCACATTTTTCATTTACGGGCCACTGGAAAGTTTGTGCGTTTGTTTGATGTTTGTAGGCATTGATCAGCCAAGTCCCCGCCTGTCAATATTCCCCGCTCCTCTCTAAATCCTCATTTGCCTTCTCCCTGTGGACAATAAGAGCCCCATTTTTCCTGTCTGTGCTGCCAGAACACGGCGGCAGCCGTAAAACATGAAGACAGCTTCAGAGGCCTAATAACTTCCATAAGGTGTGGCTGTCGTTTCCACAGACCCGTCGTCTCTTTTTGTGAGAGGAGTTGTCTTAAGAGTATGAAGTGTTGCAAAAACAGATTTGACACAGTGATTAGAGACTGAAACTCAGAGTATCTCTCATCTTATCCAGTTGCTTCGATAACAGGCTCCTAATTGGTTGGAGCTTTCATTTACTTTGGCATTAACTGCACACTTGCTTGATGCTTCTCCCACTGCTATGAAGAGCTCTGCCATACTAAGTCTAGTTTTTGCACTTGAACATATTAAGATGTTGAGTAAATTCGAAATATAAGAAAACAAAAAAGCTGAAAAAAATAGTGAAGATCTCTAGCGGTGTAGGGTATGATTATCTTAAAGTCAACAGAGCACAATCTCAGTTTGTTTTCTTTGTTTATGTGGAAGTTATTCACTCTTTATATAGAAGTGCCGAAGGAAAAGTTGAGTTTGGACAGATAAACAGAGTTAACTAAACCCCACATGGCTTTGTACAAACATGTAAAAATGATGATATAAAAACAGGTTTCTGTGCTCGTTTTGATGATGCTCAGTACTGTGATAAAAGTAAAAAATACAATAAAAATTCAAAGCATATTTTTAGTTTTCCAGTATTCTCATCTGATATTTTTTCTGGTGAATGGACCACATTGCCCCACCACTACTGGAAGTGGCATTAAAGATATTTCTACATACTGATGGCTATTTGATTTATTGCTCCAGTAAAATTTTGGAGATCACTTTGTTTACAGTAGGGAAAGTAATGTTCTTAACTTATGACACAAGAAAATACAAAACAATCTTCATTAGTAATAAGGAAAAATCCTTTACCTGATGAAGAATGGTGTTCAACATGAATGTGTGAAAAGTAAAACTATATATATTTTAAAATAATTAAAATATAATAAATACATTTTCTAACACAAATCATAAGATAGGATGTATTGTTCCATAATGGAACCGTACATAATAGATATTCTGTCTGCTTTTAACACCAGACTTTAAAGCATAGAGAAAAATCCCAACACGATGTGCAAACTAGCAGCTGTTACTTTTCACATTGTCTCATTTCTTTAGCTTTTGTAAAACATATTTATTAATAAAATCATCTGTAAATACAGTAGGAGCATGTCTCTGATAGTTTTGTATGTCTAAAGTTTAAATTGTTTGAGATGGGGAAATACCCTCATCTCAAGTTTTTTTCGCAGCCAATCACAACAGATTGGCGGCAAAATAATTGCCGTGTATTTAGCCCCGCCCATCTTCCCCTGTCTCTGCTGAAGAAAAGCATCCCCACAGTATGATGCTGCCTCCATTTTATGGCCTTCTTTCAACAGTGGCCTCTCTTAAAATTAAAACTAAAGTTTTGTCTGTAGAAGCATTTCTCAAATGAGCTTTGAAGTTACCGTGAGCCATTAATGGCCTCTAGAGTCATTCCTTGTCATATTCTTTCAGTCAAGAACAATTTAGGAAATGTTTAAAGCTTGTGATATTCTTTCATAATCTAACCCTCGTCTGTCTCAGTCTCTATGATGACTTTTCTTCCCCACCAATGTCCACTCCAGTCGTACTGCTGCTAACCGCTGCACTGCTCAAACTTCATTTGAAGCTGAGCAAAACTTCACGACAAAGCTACGCGTTTCATTTTCTAAATAAATTTACATACTCTATCCACCATTTAGTCAGCAAACCATGTCAGCTCTGACACACAGACGTAGTGCCTGGTACTACGTCTGTGCGCTCGGCTTTGCAGCCCACTCAGCTACAAGTGTGACTCATAATTTTCATAGTAAACTATGACAAAGACTGTATATCCAGCCAGCATGAGATCAACATGCATCAGAAAATGGATCATCTCTCAGCACATATTGTCCACTTTTAGCTAGTGAATGTAAATATGCGCTTATGATGTAAGAGCGAGTGCTTGCCTAGCATTGTATTTTGCCTCTGTGGGCACAGGCGGTGTTATTAGCTGAGAAAATGACAACATCATGAAGGGAATTAGTGATTCAAACGAGTTTCTATACTAGACTGTTGCTTTTCTAGTGTCTTGCTTTACATACCAACATCTTCACAAATTGCATTTTGTGTTGATTGCAGCATCTGTAACTAATTAATTGCATTCGAATAAAATTACATGTAAATTACATCAACAAAACAAGAAATATTTTCAATTCGATAACCCTTTTTGCTGTGGCATTGTTGAATAAATAGTCGTATAAGCTCAACAACAAAGATAGTTGTTGATTTTAATCTGTTCTTTAGGTTCATCAACCACCAGATTGATGAAAAGTGCTGTTAATAAAGGCCCATTATACCGATTCAGCTTCAGGAACCCTTGATTATTCTTTTAACTTCTTTGAAAAATACTGTTTTAGAAATGTGTACTGTGCACTGACATTAGTGTTGAGACGGTATGTGCTTACTGCAACATGTTTTCCATTGAGGGTTTTTTAGGATTGGATACTTTTGGTGACAAGCTAACTATTTTTTGCACAACAAAAAGTGTCCCATTAAAACATTTTCTAAAGCAAAAATTAAAGCCCCAGTGGGCCAAAAGAAGATGGGAGTAGATATTTTTGACAGACATTTACTTGGTTGTTGTTCCATTTTCAGTTTCTTTCAATACTTTTGCTACACGGTGACCTCTTCCTGACGTCTTACCTCACAACTAGAATTTTATATATTAAGACGCTTTGTCTTGGTTTCCATCCATAATTACCGCTTTGTTTCTTCTCTCACCTTGCTGTGTACTGAGGTTCTGCCAGAATGGCTCCGCTGTGCAGAATCCCACATGTGATATTCTATGAATATGTTACATCACAAACATGGACCAATTAAGCATTTACTGCATTGCACCTGGCTAGTAATTACTGAATTATGCTTTGCTTGCATGTTTCAGACTCTCAGAGTTAAGGCTCTAGGAGACATGCCAATGGTTTTTCCCCACTCTGGGATCAATTAGGTAACTTAGTGCACTTAATGAGTGTCACAGTTATATGCACGTTTTGCTGTATGCGAAAAATACTAACATTTGTATGTTCAATTAGGAGACATTCAGATCTGCACAGGGAGACGCATCAACCACTGAAGGTCTGGTAAATCATTTGTTGATCGCTGAGTCATGTGTTTATAAAAAAAAAAAAAAAAATGCAAAAGGTTTTTTCTGAAATGAATAAGTGGATATTGAGTGTATTACGTGCCTTTGGATGACAAAAAGACATTTAATCACACCCTGACATGATGTATTAAAATAAGGGTTTCTATAAATTTACAGAGTATGTAAAAAAAAAACCCTCCCTCCTTTGATGGATGTCTTGTTCTGAAGGCAACTTACGAATACCGCGTGGCACTTAATCACCTCGACGTAGTTCCTGAAATTTATGAATGATTCTATTACATCTTTCACTTTTTCTTTTTATGTACTTGGTATGCAGTATGCAAGTAATTTAACTTTTTTTTTCAGCAATAGGTGTGTTATGAGCATTTCAAAGCCAGCCACCCGAAATGAAAACATCTGTTTAGCATTGCACCTGCTGACATATTAACACTGGGATTTACACTGGACTGTACGACGCTTACACTGCAGCACATTCATGAGGCCATTAAGTACGACTGGCAAGCTTAACACTGGGATCCAGACTAATTGTCCAGTTTACTTTGGATATCACTCAGTTGTGTTTCATAACACAGGTTACGGCACTGCATACTGCCGAGTATGCAGTCGACACATTCTCAGTTTACAATGAAATACATTTCTGAAACAGCTGACTGAATAGAAATAAAATGCTTCTTTGAAAATGACAATAAATTGTAAATGTACAATAAGTTGCATACATTTGCCAAAAATTACAAGTTGACTTATAATTTATGGTTCTAAAGTTCTAAAGTTTTAATAAAGTAGACAGAGGGTAAAAAATGACTCTTTGGACTGAACTGGTTGCAAACAGGAAGTCCATTAAAAGTGCAAACATTGCACTAAATTATCATAATTTACAAAATCATGCAAAGTTGGCACTTGTAATGGACTTTCAATGCATCTTTTAGAGCAACATGGCATTAAAAGTGTCATTATTTACCGAATGACACTTCATGACAACTGTCATAAACATTCATAAAGACTTCTTCATGTTCATGACAGGTGTTATGTCATGTTTATGACAGTGTCATGTCAGTCTTATGCACACCCCTTCAAATAAAGTGTTACCGAAAGGACTTAAATAAAAAGGCAAAAGTTGCTATTCATGTGTTAAGGCATGATTGCATTTTACCTGAAGCCATACCTAGACTATCACTTGAGGTGAAAATGCATGGTTTTCAAGGGAAATGCTAAGAGAGTTACCTGTTGCATATGTACGCACTTAAAATTCCTGAATCAATAACATTGTAATTTGGGTTATTTTGCTAAAATTTCCAGATTTGAAATATAGAACCATGGAGCCCTTGGTCACTTTGACACAACAGAGTAGAGTTCTGACAAGTCCAATCATTTTACATGTCCAAATAAAATCCCTGATTATCAAATGGACAGGAAGGCGATGCTGGAACCTGGTTTATCTACGGCAGCATGTCTTCCTCTGCTGCTTCTGTGTTCTGCCTGCAACTCGCAGGAAACACTGAGGAATCTTTCTGTAAGAAAAAGAAAAGAAATAGTTTTAAAATTCCTCATGAATGCAACAATTACTTTGATACATAGTTTGTTTCTTTCAAGAAAGAGATTGAAATTCAGTAATGGAACAGGTCAATTTAAAACTGACTGTCAAATCTCCTGGGCAAAGTACCATTGCTAATCTTTGAAACACGTTTCTTAGATCTCCAAAAGGTTTCTCTTTAATTTTCTATGACAGCGTTGTTTTGTATTTTGAATACACGCAATTCTACCGCTGTACATTTTGTTCTCTTCTGCCACAGAGAGGTGAATTGGCAACATTTAATGACATAAAGCTAATGTTTGAGTCACTTTGAGGTCCCAGCATGGCCCCCACTTGACAAAAAACTCCTTGTTCATGGCCTGAAAATGCACTACCGCACGGGTGGCCCGGATAAAAAAAAAATTAAAAAAGACAGCACTTTCTGTAACACATGAATCTAAGGAGAAAATCAATAAGCTTAGCAGATGCAAAGTGTAGGGTCAAAACATGGCCACCTGCCTTCTTGTTCATTCAAATTCTTCCTCAACAGCAACAACAAGCATGCAGGTGACCTTTGCGCCGCGTCTCGCACTCCATTTTACAACGCCATCAACAGAAGTGGTGTAATGAATTTGCTTGTCACTTGCCCCTCATCTCCTCACATGGGCGGCTGCTTCCTGCCTCGTGACAGATCTGCCTCTGTGACTGCACTTTAATAAGGCGATGGAGTCTTTGGCAGGATCAGTGCATTTAGGAAAAGCCACAGAGGTTCTGGTGATTGACTACCGGTGCCAACACTAAAAACCCCTGCACTGAAATGATGGCTGATGAGTAACTGATTTGACAGAGGGCAATGTCGCTCTCTTGTTTGATAAAAGATCATTGGGAATCACTGTGGGTGGGAGCAGAAGCTTTTGTTGTCGAAAACGCCAACTCAGGGGAAGTTCTCAAAGCTTCCCGCTGGGCTAAAGGGCAACTCCGCAAAATTGACTTTTGCTTGTATTGTTTATCCATTAGGGTCTTAAATTTGAAACATGCTGAGGATGACAAGAGGAGACACCGTAAAGTCAATATTCATTATTGCTTCAGAGCATAAGTGCATGGGTCATCTAATAATTAGGAAATTGCTCCATCCAAGCCTTTTTTTCCCCTAAAACATCACCGGCAATGAAGATTAATGCCAAATGGACTACCATCCATTTTAATGGCAGGAACATAAGTGCTAAATGAATGAGGACTAAATTACAATGAGCCATCAACACATGGTAAATGAACAGTCTGTTACTAGTGGTAACTAGACTTAGAGCATACACACTACAGCAGCAAAAGTCCACCAAAACACTAATTGTCTCTGCGAGGTTTTGAGAACGTCTTTTGGTGTCCATCAACAACAGAATGTGCTTTTTGAGTTATGTGGTTCTAAATGTGAGAAAATGAAGGAAGGTTTGCAGTAACATTGTCACGCTGTCATGTCTTTTAAGTATGCGTGTTGCTTTTGAATCCCTCCTGTTCTAAACAGTGAGTGTGTAGTGAATGGGTTCTAGTATCTGGAATTGAACTGTTCAACTATCTGATGACTGACTACCTTCACTGTGATTTCAGTGTTTTATGTTTGGAAAAAAAAATTTATGTATTTTTATTTTTTTTGGCAAAAAGGATCAACTAACCAATTTAATGTTCTACATTGTAATATTTATGTGTACTTTGAAGATCTATGGTGTAGTAACTTGGTCTGTTGCCACTGCTCTTATTGGATCTAGAAGCATTTCACAAAGTAGCTGAAACAAACCATCCATGATCGAGACATCAAAAATAAAAAGGTGGTCCTGGTCTGGCATAAAGGGGGGCTAATTTAGTTTGTCTGATAAAAATTACACATATTAGCTAGTTACTGGCTAATCAACCACCAATAATTTATTTACTAGATACTTAGAAACTGGTACAAAGACAATAATTTCTTAGATGGTTAGTTCCTCAGCTTCATAAATATTTGGGCCTTTGTTAAGAAGTTTTATCATGATATTTCTGGAAAGAAATTAAATCTGGAACTTCTTGTTCATGACAATCGTATTATATATTTTAAATACTTTAAAAAAAACTCTAACCTTAATGACCATGAAAATTAAACAGGAATCCAGCGCATCATTAATTTAAGATTATGTTCAAGGTTTTCAGAGGTTTCTTTAATGGCCGACGTCCACCTATTTGTCTTTTTATTGTGTCAATTATTAGTTTGTGACTTCCTGACCCTGAGGACGATGGGTCTAGTCAGCAGTGTTTACAGAAATGACTAAGGACAGCAAAAATGTTGAGGTCAATAGACACAAGGGAAATTCAAAAGGGCTTCTAATTATGTTGTGAAAAAAAAATGCAGAGGTGAGACTAAGCAAAACATTGACGCTTTAGACCAATGTTAAGTTTAAAATCGGGATGAAAGACCATAAAGGAAGAAACGATTCAACATTCTGTTAATCTTAACCTTTTATTATACAGATTGTCACCAGTGTTATGCAATGTTATTAAGCAATCTGATGGGTTACTGATTCTGAGCATCCAATCATTTCCAGCTAACTGACTGTGTTCAGTTCATTGTATCATGCACACGAAATGTTTAGAGAAGCAAATGTAAAAGCTTTCATAAGCTGAAAATAGGTTGGATCTCTGTTGCATAGCAATAGGTGCTGGTTGCATAACAGTTTAGTTTTGAGAAGAAAAAAAAAATTGTACCAGACTTTTAAAGAGCTAATCCTCATTTCAGGGTTTTATAACGGCCAAGGCGTCAAGCTAGAACAGTGACAATGACAAGCTGGGCTGACTCATTTTTCTGTCCTCGCAGCTCACCGACTTAATTCTGCAGCAACTCTACTGAAAGCTGCAGTGTCAGACACCTTCGCATGTCCTGTTTTTATTCCTTCTTTTTTTTGCTTGTTTCCGTATCTTGGCTGAGTTGAAGTTAACATGCAGCTTCTCTCAACGTGTTGTTGTGTGTTTGCAACGGTACATAGGGGGATTCACACGCCTGATTGAAACGGAGGATTGTAAACCTCCCGCCTCCCCGGAGGTCTTTGTGAGCCGGTCTCATCTGACGGGTGAGAAGCCACAAATGGAGGGATGTAGATCATAACAGAGATGATAGTGCCTTTCCTAAGATAACACAGGGGGGGCTGAACAGGAGCCACATTGAAAGCCAGCATATAAAGCCTTCATTCAAGCTTTTGGTAAAAAAAAAAAAAAAAAAATCCTTCATAGCCCCCACAAGTGCACCTGCCACTGCAGAGGGGACCCATGTAGCAGCAGAGAGGAAGGCGTGCAGAGAGACACAGGACAAAGTGACTGAAAAGACCTGAGGAGAGATGGACAGGGTCTTTATGCAGGCCTGACACTGGCCAGCAGAAGGAGCTGTCTTTTTGGATTTCCCTACTGAAAAGTAAAGCCAAAAATAAATAAAAAGGGAGAGAAGTGAAGTGAACAGTACCATGTGAGTAAGTAACTGTGTCGTCGAGTGTGTTCGCTCACATATTGAGAGAAACCAGGAAACGGCCATCTCTCAGGAGCCAAGAACAATATGCAGAAATTGTAAAAGACATACACGGAACCGTCGCGCATTTGATGTGCTCCCCACAATCTGATGTGTCACTTCACTGTTCCAGCTGGTTTTCAGCAAGGCTTTGCAGCAGGTATGCCTCTTCCTGAAATGAAAAGAAGAGGACAGAATGGAGAGGAATTCATATGGAGATAAAAATACCCATATTTTCCTGAAGGGAAGCTTGCAGCTGAGGGTCTCTGCAGTCAACCAAATGTGATAAGGCATTCATGCTTGGTTGAATTTTAAAATCTCAAAGGAGTAATTTAAACTGAAGTACTGTATCGATCTTGAATATAAACAGGTACGTTATTTGTTTCTGTTAATAAAGCACCACTATTAGTGGGTTTGGTGTGGCTATTTTAATTAAAAATAAGAATGAGCAGGGACAAACACTGCCATAAGACATGTCAAGAGAAATAATAGGAAGTTACCAAACAAAGCAGATATTCTCCACCTCCTTATGGTGGTCACCAGTTTGGTCACACACTATTGTGGGAACGATATACCATTATTTAAGTTACATTTGTTGCACATCAGCCAATGTGGTAACTTCAGCATGAACATCAGGTCAGGCTGAACCCAGAAGTGTGTAATGTGGTTGAGAACTGCAGTCAGGCCTTTATCCATTCCCAATCTCTGAAGGTAGTCTCTGATAAGCCTTCCTCTGTGGTCAGTTAGTATTCATGTCTTGAAGAATGGAGTTAGAGTCAATTATTCACTAATGGTTTGCCAATGGGTTTTGCAGGGAAAATACAGTATTGCCATTCCCAGGGGCGGAGCCAGTCATTAGCCACCCCTGCAATTCCCCTCCAAAACAGTTGGCGGCAGCAGTGAAATATGCTTGGACAACATAAATGCATAATATGTGTATATTTATTCACTTCAAGAAAATATTTTTCTGTCTTAGTGAATTTTTTTTTTAAAATACCAATGCCACTCGCTGAGTGAGCAACGGTCCAAACATGGCTTATGCTAAGTTTTCTGTCTCTGGGCATTTCCTGTTTTAGTAGATACTTTGGTTAGTATAACAGGCAGCCTGGTTTCTGTCTACGCAGATTTTGGACAATTAGTTTGCCAGTTAACATTTTCCTGTTTACCATCCAATTGTCTATGGAGTCAGATTTTTTTATTACATTGATATTGTACAGAGCTGCAAATGTAGATCACAGTACTGTGAAAAAATGCTGGAACCTGTATCCTTTGCATTTGATACGTGCTTTCTTATCTAACAACAATTCTACAAACCTCTGGTAGTTGGTCTGCTAAAGATAACGGGAGCAAACAGCAGGCGATCAGATAAGGCTGAGCAGGTGTCGTGTTTTCCATCGCAGTCGAACTTGGGAGGCAAGGTGGCAGGAGGTTCTTCAACTCTGCTGTTGCAAAGTCAAAGAGCTGTTTTGCTTAAATTTTTTTTTAAAAGATGCATTTGTGCATCATTTTACATTTTGTGAAATAAAAAAATATGACAAAACCCAGGCGATTCTACATTTGAGACGGGTTGTTGGTCATCATCATTGTTGGTTTTCTGGGCTCTGAAGGATGCCTGATGTTCAAACTGCAGGACTAAAGAGTTGAAGTCAAGTTGTTGGAAGTCAACGAAAAATGTCAGGAATACCATTCCTAAAACAACATCGCAAAGAGGTCAAAAAGCAGAAGTTTGCACAAAATCTTGGAGAAGCTGGAATTTTGTTCCACCAGCAGCTGCCAGAATCAACCTCGATGAAATGCATCATTGTGACAAGTCGTATCGAAGTGGGAAAAGGTGACTCCTGCTTTTTCAGCTGGAAGCGTTCCAGTCGCACAGTTTCATGCACCTGCATTTCAAATCATCCATTCAGGCACAATCGCTGGTGTTTGCCAAGGGGCATTCTGTGGAAATGGAGGCAAGTGTAAGCTGTAGTAGAGATTTACTGAAGAGACCATTGGCATTCAGAGAACTCAACAACAACTGAGTGATTACTAAATGGGGAGTAATAAAAGTGCTATGAGCCTCTGTAAGAGGTAAGAGGTGCTCGGGTCAAATTGGGATGCAAATGAAAACTCACCTTGGTTCAATAAATTGAGTCAGCAAACAGCAGTAAATCAAGATGGATCTGATTGTGAATGTGTGTGTGTGTGTGTGTGCGTATGCGTGGGTGTGTGTGTGTGTGTGCGTGTGTGGGCGTATGCGTGCGTGTGTGTGCGTGTGTGTGCATGTGCGTGTGTGTGTTCTCCAATAGGGCTTGTGTTTGTGTGTCTTTGCACAGTTAATAAAATGACCTTTTGACTGATTGGCTTGACCTTTTAAATTATTCAGATGTCAGGGCAACTAGACAAACAACATCTTGGGCAAGAGTTCAATGTTTAACTCATGGCTTCCTCAAAGAAGGTATTCACTGGTTGTACTTGCTTTATTGTGTAGAATATGCAGTGCCTCAAACAGATTTTCACATTTTGCCTTGATGTAAAAACAAACCTCTGTGGTTTCTATTAGGTCTTTATGTTAGAGATCAAACCGGCTGCACAGTGGCGCAGTTGGTAGAGCTGTTGCCTTGCAGCAAGAAGGTTCTGGGTTCGATTCCCAGCCTGGGGTCTTTCTGCATGGAGTTTGCATGTTCTCCCTGTGCGTGCGTGGGTTTTCTCCGGGTACTCCGGTTTCCTCCCACAGTCCAAAAACATGACTGTCAGGTTAATTGGCCTCTCCAAATTGCCCCTAGGTGTGAGTGTGTGTGTGCATGGTTGTGTGTCCTGTGTGTCTCTGTGTTGCCCTGCGACAGACTGGCGACCTGCCCAGGGTGTACCCCGCCCCTCGCCCGAAAAGTTGGCTGGAGATGGGCACCAGCACCCCTCCCGACCCCACTGAGGGAAAAAGGGTGCAAGAAAATGGATGGATGGATGGTAAAAACAAACTTCAACTGATTCTATTAGGTCTTTATGTTAGAGATCAATGCAACAAAGTGTTATATTTTGAAGAGAAAGTAAAGCAGTAAACGTTTCTCTACATCTTTTATTGATAAAACCTCAAGTTCAACAAAAACTCTTTTGCACGTCTTTCCTGACCTTGTACATCTAGAGACAATCTTATTTAGCAAAATACCAAAGTCAGCCTGTTGGATGTCAAGAGCCTGTTGACCTTAATTTTTCCCCACTGATACTTAGAACTGGAAATAGATTTGGCCATTCATCTTTCTCTGTGTGTTCAGTGTCATCCTGCTGGAAGATAAAACTCCATCCCAGTCCTATTTCTTTTGAATGTTCAAGTAAGTTTTTTTCCTCAAGCTTTAAGTCAAAGTTTCATATTACTCTTATCTGACCAGATGAGCGTCTTCCATATTCACTCCACATTTTTGCCATGTACCCCATGGGGCTTGTGGCTAACTGCAAACAAGGATTCTCAATTGTTTCCATTGCAAATGTGCGCATAACTTTGTCAATATTCTGCAGCTGTCAGAAAAAAATAAAAATCACGATTAAGGTGTTTCCTTGAAATAAGAAACGCGATTCAAATCACATGTGAAAAAGTTTGTTCACACAATAAGAAAAAAAAAAAAGCTGCGTCTTGCACTGTAAAAAAAACGGCCTTAATTTACGGTAAAAAACTGCCAGCATTTTACCGTTTTTTTACCGTAAATTTACTGACTTTTTTTACAGTGTGGTCATCCAGCTGCCTTCCTGACTTCTTCAGAGTTTCCCACAATGGCAACGTCCTGTTGTTGACCATGTGACTTGTGTGATACAACAAAAGTGTTTCAAAAGTTTTACAAAAGAAGCCAATTTCGATACAGCCTGACCCTAGTGCCAAACTTTTATTGAAAAACAAGATTTTTTTTCAAAAAAATCTACTTTATTGTCAAACTGTCAAATTGTGCAGTTATGTGGTCGATGGATATGCAGGTGTATGGCTTTCTTTCTCTTATTAACTGATACAAGACTTTTGTGGAGTGTCTAACTTATGCTTGTTCTATCTAGAATCTCCTAACTAATTTTTTTTTTTCTGTACAACACTTATTCCATTTTCAGGTGACGGTTTGAACAATAATCTGCAAGACCTTAGAAATCGGGTTATTGTTGTAATTCCCCTTCAATAAACAGGGCAATGCTTCCCAATAGAAATTGTTAAAACCTGCGTATCACTTTCCTTCCACTTCACAGTTAGGGAATAGTTTATTTTCACATAAAAACCCAATATAACACCTTCGTGTTGTGACGGTAAGGCAAAAAACATGGAAAAGAGCAAATCATCCATCATAATGTTTGACTAACAGAGCCTGCACAGCTTTTGATTTTATCCTAATGGGATGCAGCCCTTTCTTACCAGAGAAGAATTTCCAGAAGACTTTGAAAAATGGCTGCAGAGATTTGAGCTCTGCTGTCATCTAAGGTGGAACGATCAGGACCCGATAGTGACAGTTCATCCAGAAGTGTTTGTGTAGGGGTTACTTCTCAGCTCTGAGCAGAAAAGTCAGCTTTTTCGACTGTAAGCTAAGCAACAAAGAAAAGATAAAGGAAGGCCTTTCCCAAAGTCTAGCTATATTGGTGATAGGCTGCCGTTCTCAGAAGAAATAATGTGTTTATATATATATAAAAAAGCATATTTTTCTTTGTAAGGAAATCCATTTACTTCCCACTAGATATTGTACAAAAGATGATCTAACACAGACTGTTATAGTGCAATTTGGGAAGCCTTTTCAGGCTGAGCTAGGACAATGAATTAGTCCCTGATTACTGATGAGCCTATTAGCTTTCTTCAAAATGGTCACCCCATGATTAACAAATTATTGTCAGCCTGTATTTAAGCGCAGTAACCCTTAATTTTGGCGGAGTATTAAAGTGTCCCGGTCTCTAAAGGCCCCACATGCATTTCATTTACCTCCATCATTGTGAAGCAGAAAAAGCTGGAGGGCACAGTTTTTCTTCAGGCAGATCAGGATGTATCAGATAATCAAGGAACAATGCAAAAGGGGTTTTTTCCACATTGTTGTAAGTTGATCTGTATGAATTTCTTGCATGAATCAGTTAAATACCTTTAAACTGTTACTGTTATTGTGTTTAATTTTTTCCCCCCAGCAAATTCTTAATTGAATTCAGGCTTGAATTTTGAACGAGTCATTTTAACACATGACTTGATTTAAACTATTGCAACTGTGACTGTATCCTTAGGGTGATTCTTTTGATTATTTCAGCCCCAGTCTCAGGTCCTTTGCAACCTCTTATAGTGTGTTGAGACCGAACGCATTTTGAGCACAAGGGCCTTCTGGTTTACAGGCAAAGTCTAAAGTGGACGAGCATCTTGCTCTGCACGTTTTCAGACTTTGAGGTTTTGACAAGCATACGGTGCATTCAGAGCAGCAGATGCTGGAGTTGCAAATTCTGAACTTTTGCAGCTGGATGGAGAGCGTCAACCCATCAGAGAGACTCTGCTATTTGATGTAGAAGCCTGTGGTTGGTTGGAGATGTGGGCATGCGGGTCATCAAGTCATGATGACTCGCATCATCAAGTCGTTAAACTGGACTGGGGTGAAACAAAATGGCGCCAACACAGACCCTTGTAAATGTGTGGCTTGTGGAGCATGTGGTGGGACTCAAAGTCAGAACGCCTCTGAATTATCTGGTAGAGGCGCCCGATGACGATGTTGTCTTGCTTTCAGTAAATAAATCCAAACCACTCTCTCAATTTCATTCGATATTGTACAAAGAGACCGGCAGAGGAAACCAGAGCAGAGTCAAGCGGCTCTTCCCAATGTGGGTCTTAGACGCTTGATATCAAGCATAATTATGTAGTTAGCATGAAGTGTGTTGCTAGCTTCTTAAAAACTACACAGCATTTTTCATGGCAGCCAAAAATGTTGATTTTGGTGTTATCTGGTCAGCACACCTACTTCCACGTGTTGGATGCATTCTTTACATTAACAGCTTGGTTTTTGTCATTCATCCAAACTTGAGGAGGGGGGAGGAGAGGACAACCTGAACCTGACTTGCACATTGTGAATTTACTTGGAACACCAAAAAGCCTAAATGATTTTAGGTTTCATGGACATCACACAGGGCTGGGTGTCCAGTTCTCAAGGGCCGAATGTGCTGCCAGTTTTAGATCAGGCTCTGCTCCTAAACAGCTGAGTCAAACCTCCAACTGACCCCTCAGCATGCCACAATGCTCTTCTGCAGCTTGAAAATAAACCATCATTTGAACAGGGAAAGGAGGAAAACATGGATACGAAGCCCTCAAGGACTCACTTTGGACACTGCTAACATGAATTATGTCCATTAAAAGTGTCAACTTTGCATTAAGTGTCTTGTCATTTCCGGACAGCAGTCAAACATTCATGAAGACTTCCTCATGTTCATAAAAGGTGTTATGTCATTATGACATAAAGTTAACTCGACCCCAAACTTGGTCAAGCTAAGTCAGAAAATGGGAGAGACAAAGTGTAGTGATAGCTTTTTTGTGGCAGAGCAACAGAAGGTTCAGTAAGGATAGTGAGCATTGATCCCGGGCACATGGACGGGAATACGAAACAAACGCCTGGGTGAAGATGCAGCAATATCAGAGATGGTGTGAATGCAGGCTGAATCACTCTATTCTGCTTTTACTTGTCCATCCTCTCTGTGTGATTTCAATCCCACAGTCTCACACAGCCACAGTCTTTAGATGCCATTATTTATTTATTTTTTGTTAGTTTTGCAGACATCAGCTGACTCATTTGCAAAATACTTGACAGTAGACTGCGGTGAAAAAAGAAAGTTGTTAATCAAGGCCCCAAAAAAAGTTTTCTATCACCGTTGAGGATAAGAAAGCACATTGTACTTTTTTTTTTTTTTTTTTTGCTGAAAGTGCAACTTTTAAGAACACAAGTAGCCCTAAATAACTTTTAGCGTTCATGAGCAAGAAGCCCAAGACAAAGTGCAAATGCTGTAAGGAGTGTAACTTCTCCAACTTTTAATAGTTTCAAAACCAGAAGCATTTTGTCTGTTTTTTTTTGTCATCTTCCTTTCTGTGGTATGGGTTGAACGACTGCATCAGAATAATATCTTAACATTTTAGAGACATGGAAAAACCAAATGTGTATCTTATGCCAGCAACAGAGGCACACAAATAACAAAGCATTCTACAAAAATGACCTAAAAATATAAGAATAGATAGAAATAGATAGATTTATAAATCTTTAGATAGAAAATATAAATAGAAATCTGTGTAAAAACAAAAAACAAAATTGGTTGATTTTTGTTACCTAGTTCGTGGGAACCACAGCCTGAGGAACGAACCCACTCCTCAACCTTGATGTATAGACTTTGAGGAATAAAAAGCCACTGTACTGGATGGGATGCTTCAGGATGTTCTCTGCTCTGTGTCTGAACCTCCTGTTGTAAATCACTTTTAGCAAAAGGAGGCTGCTGTTGGTCATTCTTTAAGCTGATCTGATCGCTCTTTGTAGCTTCTTCCTGTCAGACTCAAAGCAGTTTCCATAACAGACTATCGTGGAAAAGGTCAAGATGCTCTCCACTGCGCACCGGCGAATTGAAGTCAGCACTGCATCAGCATTCACATGAAGCAGAGGTGTTGGTGAGAATGCCTAATGATGCTGGGTTTGTTTGGTATCCATCGGACATTGCAGGACACGTGCAGCTCCAGGTATTTGGCAGTTTTCACCTTCCTCCATTCGTTAAGAGGACAAACGACTATTCATATTTCTATTGTGATAAAACGTTACATTGTATCGTTTTTCTAAATTATCTAGAACTGCCTTTGGCAGCGTTTTGCATGCTCAATTAAATGTAAAAAAATTAAAAGAAAAATGTTAATGTTCATACGGAAATTTTGCTAAGGAACAAACAATGCAGGTTTGGCATCTCAATGTATGGCAATGCAGGGTTAGAGTCGTCATGGATTTGATGAGAGAAAATGTTTATTTCAAATGGGTCAGAGATTTCAGGCTTGATTGACTGGTGGAAAAACAGACAAGACTTGGAAGAAATGACTTAACATCTGGATAAAATCCAACAGAATTTGTACCAATAAAAAAACATCCCGACTTGATGCCTTGGATACCTTGTGAAGCAAGTATTTGTGAGTAGTTTTCCCTCAGGGCACATCCCTGCCGTACCAGTGTCAGAGACGCCGTCTGAACTGAAATCTGATTGGTGCAGTCTGATGTACGAATCCTTAGCCTCATTTTATAAAACATAGGGTGAAGGAAAATTAACTGTGCATCAGAGACAGACTGGTTCCTGCTGGACGCATCTTAGTTTGAGTCTGCTTTGTCGTCAATAGTGTCCTTGATGTGAACGAAGACATTGTAGGCAATGCATGACGACTAAATGAGAGGCACTGGCTGAGAGTACTTCATTAGTAGTGAGGCTTAACATTTTAGGAATCAAGCAATACATAATCCAATTGACAGGTAGCAGATTTTGGAACAGAACAATGGCAAAGATTTTTGACAGCTTTGCTTTTGTTGCTTGAACTGTAAATAGACTTCTACTTGGCATCCTAGCCCAGAGTTCTTAATAGACCCACTATGTGGTGGTAGGTGCTCACGGAGGCATCCGGGTCGACCTAAATAATCCGGATGATTAATTTGTTGGAAACAAAGGCTCAGTATAATCACAGAGCACACCTGACTCTGGCTACCTGAGTATGCTCTCGTGTTCACGTGGTTTACCCTTGCCTGTGCCGCTCTGGCTTGGGGCCCATGTGTCCCTCCACCTTGTCTTTGCTGCCTGCATTCCCTGGCACTTGCCCGTAAATGTAAAGGGCTATTTTAGGCGCAAGGTAACAATCAGCGAGGCCAAGATCATTAGCTTGTGCATTCCCCGTGGGCCAGAGACAGAAAATAACTTTCCCTTTTCCCTGGCATCTGCAGATTCTGGTGAAAATGAAGACATACAGCCCCCAGGTCCAGCAGGCCTGCTCAAGGTAACCTCTGCTGTCAGCGCACATTTACAAATGCAGCCTGCGGAGAGGAGGGTGTGCTGAGAGAAAGGAAAATAAAATGCTTGATGTATTAATAAATAAATACTTCTGCCCGTTCCCATTTTGTTTCTGTGCATAAACGTGGCGAGGAGGATCCCGCCTCGGGTGCTTTGGAGCAATATATTTTCCTGCAACAGGACGTCTATTGAGTATTTAAGCAATTCCCGCTTTTTGACTGGTCTCAGGTGTGAAAGTAATACCACGTATTCACAAATGAGAACAGAAAACAACTCAATTAGTCTAGCTTTGTAGCCCCATAATGATCTATGTTTTATAATTTTTGAATAGATGGTCCAACATTCTGTGCACAGCACTGACATCTTTATTAGTCAAAGTGTAGTAGGATGAGCAGAGCTAAAAACACCCTGACTGAGGAGAACTGATTATTTTTTACTGCTTATAGCCACAGTCCTTTGCTGGCCTTTGTCTTTGTGTAAAATATGACGGGGCTCAGGTGTAAGACGAATACCGAGCCCATTTTCCCAATCAAAGCTAAACGGATTTCAGATTTCAACATGCTGTGGAAACATTTGAACCAAATAACTGATTTATTTCCTATTTTTATTTTGCTAAGGTGTTACTTGATGAAATAAACCACAGTGTTTAATATTACCCAATAGCCACAGGATTAGTGTTGAGTTAGAGCGTAGAGCTCTCAGACTGCAGGTAGACTAGAGTTTCTTAGAGAAAAATGATGGGGAGATTTTTCGTGTATTCGTCTTCTCTCCTGCTGAATCAGCTCCTACTTTTTAGACAATGCACTACTTTAAATACTCCACATTTACGTACTATTATGTTTGCAATTAATCTAGCTTTAACATATATGTTTTTTGTCAAAAAACATATATGTTTGGTTGTTCTTTTCCTTTCCTGGAAGGACCATGGTATTGTTGTCCTTAATCTTGTTGAATTTGTTTTTTTTCCCAATGAAAAGTGCTTCTGTGTTTCTTAGACAGAGCTATTGCCGCCATTAACTCAGTGTATATGTTTCCTTTTCCTCCAAAAGTACACTCAGGCTTTCCTTCCCCTCCCCTCAGCTCAGTAGAAGTGGTTTCAGATCAGAACTCACATTGAGCCCGGTTCTTTCTGGAGGCTTCGTCTCGTCAAAAGGAAGAGTTTTATCTCCACTCCTCACCACACGGTTGCTCAGGATGATGGATGCTGCAAGGTCAATGACTCTGACAGTGGGATAAGGTCAATTTCCCTGGAGAGATCACTTTTTAACTATTCGTGTTAAATGACCATCTGACGTTGACTGTGTTGAATTGTACTAAAGTCTGAACTAGATTGCCCGTTCCTGAATTTGACTATAGATTTAAAAATAAAAAAAGAATAGAAACTGGATTTTTTAAATGTGTAACTATTCTATGTAATTTATTTAAAAGATTAATTAAATTAAGCCTCGTGTAGTTATCCAGCTTCGATTCCATCTAATTTTCAGTTGAATTGTGAGCAATGTTCTAAATTGTTGCAAAAATGAAATGTGGGTTAGAAATCTTTCCGTCTGTTTTTGAATTGACACTGTAACATACATATGATATATGACTGTGCCCTGGGTTTTGAGGTGGGGGGCGGGGTGCACCAGCCTTTTTTGTTTTGTGGTTTTGTTTTATGTGAGACAGTACTCAGAAAATCAATAAAATTTGAATTACAAAAAAATAAAATTTTCCATCTGCTGGTTTGGAGGGGGGTGGGGGTGGAGGGTGCATAGAAGGCTCTGGGTTTGATTCCCAGCCCCAGTCCCCCCACATGGAGCCCACATGCTCCCCCCACAGCCCAAAAACATTGACTGTCAGGTTAATTGGCCTCTCCAAATTGTCCCTGGGTGTGAGTGTGTGTGTGCATGGTTGTTTGTCCTGTGTGTCTCTGTGTTGCCCTGTGACAGACTGGCGACCTGTCCAGGGTGCACCCCGCCCCCTGCCCGGACCATCAGCTGGAGATGGGTGTGCGAAAATGGATGGATCGCCTGGAGGGAATCAAGAAGGCTGCGCAAAGTGTAATTTTGTCAGATTTTATTTCATCACATGGTGATAATAATAATCTTTTTTTTTTTTAAATGGCGATAATAATAAAAAAAAAAAAAGATGTTAAAGTTGAAAACAAACATGGACCAAACATCGGAAAAGCCAAAACCACCTCAGTGAGAATTAAAACTATTTTTGCAACACTTGAGAAAGTTACTTCAAATTCTTTAATTTCCATTTGCCTTTTCTAACATGATGCTTCAAAATCCGGATTAGAACATGGAAACACGACTTATCTGTTTTCACATGCAAATTGAGCGACACTATTTTCATGTTTTCATTTTAATTTGATTCGACACTCTTCTAACTAATTTTGCGGAGAAAAAAAAAAAAGAGTGACTGAGACCCTCTTGAGACAACCTGAAGGATGAAGCTATAATCAGTAAATCAGGCAATAACTGCTAATCAAATCAGCAACTGAAGAGCCAAAGACGGGTCTTTTGGAGGGCAATTTCTGCAGAGTAGAATCTTTAAAAGTATTAACAGAACCCAAGTTCTGCCATGACAAAGTAACTCACTTCGAAAGTACGCAGAGATGCACGGAGATGACGGCCATTTTGCTTTAGCACCTGCCTAGAATAATAATCATTAGCTTATGAGAGTGAGCTGACACCATCTTGATTCAGCTAATCAGTCACTATGTTACTTATTAAAAAGAGCTTACATGGACAGTTACGACTGGATTAGGCACGTTATTCATTAGACATAAGAGAGCAAACTGAAGACTTTCTGCTGCAGGCTGTTTTCAGAACGGAAAAAAAGTGTAATAATTAGGCAGATGCTCCCAGTGTTACATTTGTTACATCTGGATGGCTTTGTACACATGTAGACAGTGCTTTTTTAGCACCATGGATAGCTTCACCCAGACAGCCCGCTGCAGGCATGCTTCTGGCTAAATGAATCTGTTGTATTGAAAAAGCACACTTTTGCCATTTCGGTAGCGAATATCGCAGCTGTTTTAAATCAGTGAAAGAATTTGGTAGCAGTGTTTACTGACTCAAATAAAGAAATGTCCCCGTTCTCTGTGAAATTAAGACTTTGTAAGTATGATCACACTGGGAATAGATTTTCATTGAAACCTGCTCAGGCTTTGTGCTGTTCATGCAGGACTGTGACCTGAAAAATGCACAGACCTATAATAGCAGAAACAGGCGTTTGGATTTGAACCCTTTGTAATGCATGCTGCCTTTTTTATTGGCTGGAAATAGGAGGGTTTTATCTATACAACATTTCAGCAGTAAAAGTATCATGAGAACATGGATGATTTATTAAAATGTAAATCTGGTTCTGTGCACAAAGGAAAAATGAATGTGTTCGCATGACCATGACTTGTTCTAAAGTATCCTCAATTTACAGACAGTCACATTCTCAGGTTGGTTTCTCCAGTATCCACAGTATTATACAGTCAAACCCTGTTTGGTCTGCGATGAACAGAATCATCATTGGTTCAGAAAGGCCTCAAACTCAGTGTTAAAAAATGTTATGATCAGTCCCACACAATTTCAATAAGGTACAGCTTAACTTCTTAAACTTTTCTTGTATTTATGTGTATGTTTAACACAGATAATTTATTATTATTATTATTATTATTATTATTATTATTATTATTATTATTATTATTATTATTATTATTATTATACGTGAAGCTCTTGTTTGCTCCATTTTTACATATTTTACAAAATTGTGAAATATGTAAGAACTCTCCATATGTAAATGGAGTTGACATAAACACTTAAACAACTATTATTGAAGGAGCTGCGTTTCCATTACAAAATCCTTGTAGCACTTCCTGTTGTCTTTTCCACCAGTAGTGACATCTGGCTGTTGATCATGTAACTCATGTCAAAAGTCTTTCCATTGCAGATTTGCAAAATACATCTATTTTGATATTCCTGAAAAACCAACTCAACCCAACGCAAAAATGTACTGAAAACCGTGAGGTTTTTTTTTTTGTTTTTAATTGCAGTGTTTCTATTGAGCAAATTTTGTTTCATAATTCCAATTTTCTCAAATGTATGGTCAGTGGAAACACAGCTTCAATCCCTTCTAACAGAGACTATTTGTAGGTATTGTCTTTTGTCTCATCGGGCAAAATGATAAAAATAAAAATAAAAATCCTTGCTTTATTTAACCTTCTGGAAAATGCCTGCTCTCCTCATTTCATCAAGCCTTCCCAGAACCTCATTTTGAGTGCGTTCGATGGTGTATTTTGTATTTCTGAAACTTGATGCGTCGGGTTTGCTCATAAGATCTAAGATCTCATGAAACTGACCTCAGCCTCAATGAAAATGTTTTGAGTGACTTTTAAAAGCAACATTTCAGCCAGAGCTTCTGTAGAATTATCTTTTTAGAATAACCTGTTTACATTGTAAAGTCGTCACTGTGAAGCAACATGTTCTTAAGTGACACTAAAATCTATGTCAAAAAAATAAATCATGCAGCTCAGTCTCTCTTGTCTGCATACATTTTATGCCAATTGCAGATAACACACTGTGAAAAGGCCATATCACCTGCCAGTTCAGAAAATAAAACTGTATTATGGAAATCAAGGAATCAATCTGTGAAGTAAAGTGCAGTCGCTTAGCGTGTGCATCAGCATCCATCTTGTTTTGTGAGGGCTAAAGTGTCAGCGTGGCAGCAAACGTGCAAATGAACGATCACTTGCAGACTCCATCTTTTTGCCCCTTCCTTTGTCTTCCCTTCTCCACTCCTTTTTTTTTCATTGCTGCCTTGTTTCCATTGATATTCTGTCTTTCTTCCCATCCGTTTCTCTGTGCCGTCTCCCTTCTTCAATCTTCCCTTTGCCCCCGTCTTTTTCTATCTGACAGCCGTAAAGGTCCTTTGGGAGGTAATTAGGAAAAACTCAACAGAAACACACACGACATCTGCTGAAAACAAGGTTTCCAATACTTCTCTCCGTTTCTTCTTGCATGGCAATGGCAAGAGACTAGGAGTCAAGTTAGGAGGATGATGAAAGAGGGGTGCACAGGTACAACCAGAACTTCTTTAGGTAATGATGTTGGGAAGGGTTGCTGCTTTGGTAATCCCAAATTTTTATGCGGCGAGGCATCTGATGCGAGCTTCAAATTATGTGCACCTTTGCTGGTGTCACTCAGAGGCTAAAGGTTGTGTGTGATCTTGTCTGGTCAACCTGTCGATGTTGGCAGCAAAAGTGAGGAACAAAGTGAAATCCTGTGAGGGACAGACACAAAGTTTCCTTTCTATCCTCAAGCTATGTGTTATTTTCCAAAAACTGCATGCTACTGGCTCTGTGTTTTCTGAACACTGTGGAAAGCACAACCGGGGGATACCTCCAGAGTAAACGCACCAAATGGTTTCTGTTGTTTGAACAAACCTGCTGCCTCCCGGGCTTGATTTCAAGTGTTTTTCATCACGTTGGTCATTTGGTGCCTGCTTGGCACACCATGACTGACCTACTTCAAACAATTCCCCACAGACATAAGTCAGAGGCTTCCTACTCAACAAGAATGACCACTGACCAAGTGAAAGTTCAGAAAAATAAACAATTGAATGTATAGAGAATGACAGTTTAGCCCTTAATGAAAGGCATCATTTATAATTTTCCAATCAGTCAATATAGTTTGCTAATTTGCTGCCAATCTGATGTGTCTTCTTATTTGTCAGTGCTGGGATATATTTGCAATCATAGATAATGTACAAACCAGAAAATAACTGAGTTAGAAGTAGAAATTAAGTGTAAATCTAATCAAACGTACGCAGTTGAAACCATACATACACTGAATAAGAAGACAGATGCACTCTCACCGTCTGAAGTTAAATTAGACAAAATGTCTCTTGTTTTGGATCAGGCAGAATTTCCAAAATTATTTGCTCTGTGAGGCGGGAGCTTGGCTTTAGACAGCAACTCCAAGGAGGAGCTTTGTGGAAAAAGGCGGCACTTTGTATGAGAAGGCACTTTGTATGAGAAAGTGTTTAGACATCCTGAATGGTTGCCGTGGGAGACAAATTCATGGATTGTGCAAACATGCACAAAAGAGTCAAAGCAACAGTGCAGGTGTGTTTTTGATGAGGGAATAACAGAACATGCTATAAGGTTCAAAGAGTTAATTTTACTTGTATGTTTTGATATACTTGTATATTTTGAACTGTGACATGAAGTAACAATTACAAGCAAGTTTTGAAATGGTCTTCATGAAGATCAGTTGTTTAGGCATCAATCATTCTATTGAGTGTGTCTCAAATTTTCCTTAAGCATTTAGTCCCCTAAAATTTGCTTTTCAAGATATTTACACGCGAGTTGAAACTTCAGCCAGTGATGTTTAGGTTAGTGCGTCTGACTTCCCAGAAAGAAGCAGAGTGGTGCTTTAATACCTTTGTGCGTCTGCCCACACACCTCAGTAAGACTCGTGAATGATTTATGAAGAAATACCCGTGTGTTTGTGATGAATGACAGCTGGTAGTAATGCAGGCAGGCAGGGCAGGGCAGGCGGCGAGCTATATACTGTGTGCTGTGAACTCTCCGAGATCTGGTACGATAAGCACTAAAAGAGTCTTTAGAGAGATGAAAGCTCCCTTTTGGCCACTGTGTAGATTGGGCTGACATCGTTCCGTGGAGGCCGATTTACCGCTGCCTTGTAGTCACCCTTGATAACCTACAACTTTCAGTTTCCCCATTTAAGCTGTTTGAGAGAGAAGGTAGCAACGCTTTGGAAACGCCAAGCTGCAGTATTTGCTGTTTAAATGTTGACATAGCAGGCTTGACAGTATAAAGTCTCAGACGTTGTGGTTAAGTGTGGCGATAAAGCACATCTGGACTGGGGATGAAGGTGTTATTGCATTACAGGCTTATTAGACAGAGTCACTGCTTAGACAAACGTCTGTAAAAAATATTGTATTTACTTTAAAAGCCGCTTGAGGAGCCAATCTTGGACAAGAGTTTCCCATAGTGTTTGTGGTCTTTGGCAAACCGAACGCCCTCTACAGTTCATTACAGTGTTTGGAGGGACTATAATGGAACAAAAGTGACACACCTCTGCCAGAAGTCATTTGTAAAATATGCAGGGAAGCGCTTCACTGGATGATAGCTCCTTGGTGGAAAGTGCCAAAATCATTAAGTTATTTAATAGTTCATTGAGTCTTTACAGTTGGCTGGTAATTAAAACAACACTCGATGAGTGCAATGGGGGAGAGGCAGCGGATGACATTAAGTGGATAAGATGGTCATAACATCTGCAAACTGCTTGGATCAACTGATTGGTAAATAATGCTCTCACCAGATGCCTGGTGAGCGCATTGGTGGATGTATTTTTTTTTTCTTGTTTAACTTATTTATTTATTTTACGAATGGCTAGGTTGGTTTGATTTGTTCTCAAAATAAATGTCTTTACTTGGAAACTGATTTTTTCATTTGCTCTTTTTCAGTCACACAACGTGTTTAAATACCTCTCTTTTGACCAATGTACACCAGGTCGGTGTCCAGGCCCTGACATCATCGCTCCCTGCTGTCACAGTGCTCGACATGTTCCAGGAGTGATGAGCACATCTGTACACCCTGAACATGTCTTCGGCATGTCAGGAAGTGAGGAGAGGGTCTCTGAGGTCAGAGTCCCAGGGGGATTGTGGGGTGTTGAACGGGCTGAAGAGAATCCAGCAGACGGCAGACAAGCAGCCGTGGTACGAAGACAGGAGAGGGTTGAAATGCAGAAGGCAGCTTAAAGTTCAAATATACTGTCCAAATCGTAAGGGTCGATGAGTGATGTTTGATATACGTTGCTGAGTGTGAGGAAGAACCTGTGAAGCAGTGACTCTGCTCGAGCTAATGGCCAGAATTAGATTTATATGTTGTTGTTGTTTTCTGAAATGTCTGTGCAGTGTCTTCTCCCATTAAAATCATGTAACAAGTCAAAAGTGGTTTATTGTCAGTAAAGGTTCTAAACATTTTGGGTACACATAGGTTTTTCCTTCTGAGATACTAATGAACTCAAACACCTTAGTTTGGTTGGTTTTTAAAGTTGTTAAAAGTCACAGGTCCATGCAAAACTATTCAGAACCCTTGAACTTTTACACTTTTTGTCATGAAACAAAGTCTTGCTTAATTTGACTTTATATAACTTTATATTTTACATAGTAGACAGAATTGTAATCAAAAGAAAATAATCTGTTATTTTTTTACTTCTTTCAAAACAAAATCTATTGTGTGTCTGACAGAACTTTCACCTGAGGCAAACATTTGCTGCGATTAAAGCAATTAAAGTGTTCTGGGTTTATGTCACATTTACTGAAATTGTTTCCTGATCTTTTGTTCCCGTTTCACAATTCTCACATAAAATCCCAATGAAAATTTCAAAAATACGAAGGCTTGCATTTGAAATGTGACAAAAGCTACAAAAGATAGAATACTTTAGCAAGCCAGAATAACTACAGACCAGGAGGTTTTGGATTTGAATAAGTAAATTCATGCCAACAGTTTGCAGGAGATTTAAAAATTAAAACACCCAGCCTGTTTTTGGTATCATCTCAGCTGTGAAGGAGAAAAATAATAATAAAAAATCTCGCTTTTCACACAATAAATCAAACGGTTAGATTCAGTCTCTCATCTCTGACGACGGTGCCTCAGTGATAGCAGAGCTAGCTGTGACACAAATAAAGGATTCTGAGCGCTGAGCCCGAACCCCAGCAGGGCAGCAGTTGTATTGATCAGAAGCTGGAAATTCCCATGAAAACGGCCAAAAGGTCAAGCCGGCGGGACTCTGTCTGCAAAATATGAAAATAACCAGTGTCTCTGTGACTCTGATCACAGTGTGGAGCTTCGTGTGTCGCCTGCAGCCAGTTAGCATCTGGACATTGACACAATATCAAATGAAGCATGAATGAGCCTGGTTGGAGGAAGGTATAAGCACAGGGTGCATCTGTAACGTAATGAATGAGTGGTAGTTCCTACGCAATGGACCCTTTGAATCAAATGAAGAAACAAGATAAAGACTCACATCCAAAACTCACAGGAAGGGCAGGACAACAAAGTCAGTTTTTATGCTGGTGAACATCGTAGAAGAGATCAACGCGATAAATAGTTTGAATGACGTCTGGGGATTCTTCCAATTAATCCATTGGCCGACATGCAATCCCGCATCAAACACGGATGCAGAATGTCAGGTGCTCTGCTCATGGATTGTGGGATTTTATGAAAACGTGTCTTTGAGAGAGCTGGATTAGGTGAAAACATGAGCTTCAGGAGATTTGTTGGATGAATCACACAGATAAATAGAAGTGGAAATCATGACCAAAAGAGCAACTCTAATGGAAATGCTGCAGTGAGCTAACTAATAGTTAATAAAGACAGGCACAAGAGGTGAAATGGTGAATGATGAGCCTGAACACTGTGTCAAACGTTTTGACTGTGCCATGAAAATGACACAAGTTGGTCATTTTCATGGCGTCTGATTGGTTTAATTTATGCCTTTTCTAAAAATGTGGTTTCACTTATGATCTCTATTTCAAAAGACTTTGTGTAATTTTTAAAAAGAATAATTCTTCACTGATCAGAGATTCTTTAATCAGATTTGTGAAACCTTTATGTTATTTATGGAAACACAAACAGTTAATACAAAATGAAAGACAACTAATTTCCACGGATGTTCCCATCATCTACTCCTCTCTTTTTATTATTTGCACTTCTGATCCAAATAATTCTGTCTAAGATCTTAAAACAAACAGACACATATGAACAGAACATGAGCAAGATGGGAAGACTTTAAGCCATTACTGTTTTTTTTATGTTTTAACATGTTAAAATCAGGACCAGTTTTCATCACCTTTGATCTCCTTCAATTTAAAGCAGAGGCTTTTTGCAAAATATGTTGTCTGCATAGACTGTTGTTCAGAAGAAATAGAATACAATACTCCTTTCGGATGATACACGTGATGCACAGAGCAAATTTGTAGTCCTCAAACGCCTTGTTAAATGTCAAAAGACAACACAGAATGCAGAACGTGTTCCCTGGGTGTGCTGGTTTCATTCTCTTTGCCACCTCCGACTCTTTGATCGTCTCCTGCCAGGTTGGAATAAAGCTGCAGAAGAAGAAGTGAGCTTTTATCAGCTGAAGGAAAACAAGTCGCATGTGGCAGACAAAGAACCTGGAAGGAGCTCTCTTAGTCGATCCATTTCCTCCCTGCTGTTTCCGTGGTTAGCTGGACCCCTGACCTGATGCTTGCCAATTCGGAGCCACTGGACTGAGGGAAGGTAATCAAAAGTTCTGCTTGAGCAAGAGATGAGGGAGGCCGGTGCGACGAGAAAAGCGGGCCGTGCCCTAGAGATAGCGAGAGATGGAAAGAGGCGGATCTGGACAGACCTGAAGTCAATCTCTGTTTATTCAAAGAGGAAAATAAGGTGTCGGTATTGGGGACCGAACAGTTTGGTTAAGTAAAACGAAAAGAAAAAAAAAGAAAATACAGCTGAATTAATCTTTTCTCGGTGAAGTATTTAAACCCCTACTTGAAGCACAACAATGTTCATTTCACTTAACATTATTCAGATCTCTCATAATAATGAAGATAAAAAGTTAAGAAAATTAACTCTTTTCCTTTTTGTCTACAGGATATACTGCAGTTTCTCATCATGGTGTTAATGCTGGTTGATTATGGTAAAAGTCTTAGTGTGACATTGATTTCATGTTGTGAGCAGAAATTATCCACGAGCGGCCATGGCAAACTAACCAAAACCACGTTTTGTGTAGTTAAATGATCTAGTCATTTAGCTAAAGGGAGGCTGAGATTAGCCAATTAAAGTCATAGAGGCGAATCGTTTTCTTTTAAACTAAAACATTGTCTGCTGTGAGTTGCTTTGCTAATTAAATGTAGGCTAACAGATGTAATCATGATTAACACTCAGCATTGAGCCTGGGATGAGTATATATATATATATATATATATATATATATATATATATATATATATATATATATAATGAATTAATGAAATTAATTCATTATATATGAATTATATAATTATATATACTCATCCCAGGCATTGAGCCAGGCATTGAGCCTGGGATGAGTGTATATATATATATATATATATATATATATATATATATATATATATATATATATAGCCTGGGATATAGCCTGGGATGAGTGTATATATATATATATATATATATATATATATATACTCATCCCAGGCTATATCCCAGGCTATATATATATATATATATATAGCCTGGGATATATATATATATATATATATATATATATATATATATATATATATATATATATATATATACTCATCCCAGGCTCAATGCTGAGTGTTAATCATGATTACATCTGTTAGCCTACATTTATATATATATATATATATATATATATATATATATATATATATATATATATATATATATATATATATATATATATATATATATATATATATAATGTATATATATATATATATATAATGAATTAATTTCAAAGGAAACCTAGTCTGTAGTTTGATGATTTGTTCCATTGTTTTGTAAGAAAGTCCAATGCTGCTGCTGGTGGCTTTACATAAACAAAACAAAACAGTTTAAAATGTCACAGACCAGGCGCAGCGAGAGGCTTTAAGAAAGAGGCTCTGTTTTGTCTAGGCAACGGATTTCATCTGTCTACATAATAAAGCCAGGCAGACCCTTTAGAAATGGACAAGAGAGCAGAGTCTGCGAAAAGCTCAAAAGGTAAATGTTGAATGGTTTGCTCACATGACACCTGCTACAAAGCAACAGGCAGCTTAAGGTGCTGACTTGGCCTTCAAATTTCCCAGATATAATCCAGTGGAGCATCTGTGGGATGGACTGGACAGACAAGTGGAGGCCCCACCTTGCAACTTGAAGGACTTAAAGGATCTGCAGCTAACATCCCAGTGCCAGATACTATTTCCCGCATTCAGGGATCTGGTGGAGGCCATACCTTCACAGACCAGCGCTGTTTTGGAAGAAAACGACAGTGGCAACAACACAAAGCTAAGCAATGGTGTGGAAAAGTAAAACCCTCTACTACTCCACACAGAATCAATCACACACTCACTTTACTAAATGCCCATTATTAAGTTATATATATATATATATATATATATATATATATATATATATATATATATATATATATTTTTTTTTTTTTTTTTTGTATGTTTCAGCAATACTTTTGAGAACAAAAATAAATAAATAAAAAAATGTGTTTGGCCTAAAGATTTTTACTAATTACAAACTGGGTTTTGAAGGAGCTGAATAATTCTGTCCAGGTTTGGCCTATAATTGAATCTCACCTTGTGTGTGTGTGTGTTTTTTTTTAAACATCTCTTAAATGAAAAAGCTCTTTAATTTTGCAGCGAATCTGGAATCTGGCTGCCACGTTTGGCAGCAGTGTTATCCCGTAAATCCAGTCATTTTAAGAAGAGGCAGTGGTTATTTTCTCTGTCGGGCAGAGAGGCTCTGTTTGATTGGACCGACAGGAGGATGGAACAGCTGCTGAGGCATGTTCTGGGTCTGCCGCTACAACTGGTCACACAACACACTGACACACACACCAGCTTTATTTGGGGCTAATTAAAAGTGAGTCAACACATTTCCACTGACTACGGCGGGTGCCACAATACTGAGGCTGATTTCCCTTTTATCCACATTATTGCCTCTTACTTAAAGTCACATTTTACTGCGTGTGCAAATACCAGGATGACAAAGCACCTCGGCTCAACGGCGCAAGCAGCGTGTGATAAAGCCATCCTATTGGAGGGTGCTGCATCCGTTCCACGTCTGTAAAGCTCTTCCCTTAAGCTCAGCAAAGAAACTCTCGATGAAGTCCATTTTCAAGGAATTGAATCAGCCTTTTGGAACAGAGAGTGTGCTGTTCCCTCAACGAGGGATAGCAAAACGGAAGCAGAGTTGAGTCATCAGAGTTTTAGAAGTTGCAGACATATTGTCTGGCTGGATCATCACACACAGGTAGGGTTTAAGAGGCTGCTGCTGCAGAGAGAGCAGGAGCGAGCTCATGAATGTTTAATTAGCATTTTCAACGTGCAGTCAAAACAAGCATTTATATTCCTCGAGTCGATATCCAGTGCGGATGTGAGGAGGCTGATCTATGTTTAGCCATGCAAATGTGGGGATTAAAACTTCAGGCTAGGCTGCAGAGTGGGGACGCATTTGCTGCTAAATTAGTCATTCTCAGAGAAACGCATTTGCAGGCAAACACTTAAAAATGCAAAGACAAAGACCAGATCAGTTTTTTTTTTTTTTATTTCCTCTCCCTTTTTAGTCCTGTGGAATATAGAACAGAGTGTTTGATGTCAACAGTAAACTGTGAATTTACTGCGTTGCCAGGTTTCGCGTGACAAGCCACCCTGCATTTTGAGTGATGGGTTCAGGATCTGACAAACACACACCGTCCTGGAGACATGGCCCATCCATTTCAGCTTCAGGCAGCCCGGGGCACAAAACCTGCCCCTAAAAAAGTCCATTCAGACCTCCTCACTCATGTGTTTTTTTCCCTCAAAGTTGAGTCATTTGTTCCTCCCCCAGACATCCTCTAATTGGATTCCAAATCTTTGGGTGATGATTAATCATATGACCTGCTTCGGAGGTGCTAATGAGGAGCTATTTTAGCTGAATGACATCACCACAAATCACATCTGGCAACGCTAGGCCATAGCTCTGAACCTGTGGCTCTTCCAGGAGCAAAAAGGAAGGGAAATGCCATTGTGATGCTCTCTGAAGGCAAACCATTGATTGACTGAAAGGCTCGATGCTTAAAAGCGCAAACTTTTCAGTTTGAGTCTGGACCTGTGTGTTTTGCCGATTGTTTAGCTTACCTTTCAGCAGTTCGTATAATTGATGTGCATTATTAACGTCAATTATATGAAAAGTGAAAAGTGACACATTTTCAGTTTGTCACTTGAAAATGTGTTGGTGTTTGTTATGTTAACATAACATGTTATGTTACTAGCAATGTTGCTGAGCATCATCGCGTTTTCTTGCAGTGAGCCATTTGAGTCCTCTGCTGTGTCTTTCTTATCTGAGATATTTTTGGTATTTTCTGTTGCGTGATACTGTTAGTCTTTGAAAAACCAATGTCGCCTTCAACGCCTATTTAGAGTAAAAATATGTAGAAGCCATTTCTCTAATATACAGCTTTAAGAAACATGCTATCAAAACATCTGTATATGTGAGCTGTATAAAAACAGACACTGTATGTAAACATATGAAAAAGACGGTGAAGGCTCTGTAATCTTCTGTGTACACAATATTAACATCGTTTGGGGTGATCAGATAAGTAAACATTTGAATATTTAACACATGCCTGCAACGACTCACTGTTATTTGGTGGTTTCATGTATTTGTTTCAAAGCACAGTTAGCCACAAGGAAAATAATAATTTTGTGAAGTGAAGAAAAATAATTGTGAATGAAGTGATGTCACATATTAATACATTTCTCCAGTTATTTTTTTTTCCAAATAACTAATTGCTATCAGTCACTTGTTACTACATTGTTGTAGTTTGTTAATTGCGATTGGCAGAGAGGAGCAGAGCAGATGATCCTGCTCACACAACAGAAAGCCTGCCATAGCCACAGGCTAACCACATGCATTAATTGTAGAAGTGGTCATCTTACCAGAAGGAGACACTGTGTGTTCATCAAAGAAGGACAGTCACACCAGTTTGTTGGCCGAGACACATTTGTTGGGATACTCAGGTCCACTCTTGGCTCTCAAACACGACTCTATTATAATTAAATGATGAAAAGGTTTTTCCTTCAACCATTTGACAAAACTGTTTTAAATGAGCATCTTGATAAAAGTCAAATGTGTTAAAATAATTCTGCGGGGGTGTGCGTGTGTGTATGAGTGTGTGTGTCCCAGAAACAGGGAGCTTATTCTGAAGGAAAAGAGCCTCTAAACTAAAGGCTCAGTCCTCCATTCTGGTCCTAAAAGTTCTCGTAAGAGCGAAGAGGTCTGCTGAGAGGGAGGTGTTCCTGTAGGGTGATGGGGAACAATGAACTCTTTCAAAAAAGATGGAGCCGGGACACTGAGAGCTTTCTATATAATGAAATTTTGAGTTATATCTGAAAGGAGCAAATTCAGGGATAGTAACAATGGTGAAGCACGGTCTCTCCTGGCAGTAACATACTGGACAGTATGTTTTACAGGTTGTTTTTTTTTCTTTTTAATAATCTAGTCAAGACCTGCGACAGCTCACAGCCAGTTTCATTCAGCTCCGTTTGCTTCATTTCTCTAGCGTCAGTTAATAACAAAAGCTGTCTGAGGAAACCTTCCAAAAAATCCCAGGTTCTCCAATGCAGAACGCATTTACTAAATGAGTTTCTTGATGTATTTTATATTTCATCATAATAAAAAGTTGAGGCTTGAGTGTGTTCAAAGTCAAACTCCGCTTCCTTTTAAGACAAAAGAAATCCGTCTGCGTATTTGGATTCAGCCAAAACATTTTAAAGCAGTTTTATTGATACTCTTTCTCAGCAACAACAGCAAAAAAAAAATGCTTGTGTTGCTGTTTTTTCCAGCATATATTTATGGATTAGAAAGGGATGGAGCAGGATTTATGAAAAAAACTAAGTGAGGGTTTTTTTCTCTCCTTATGCTTAAAGAAAGAAAAAAAAAATTGTCAGTGTTTCGTCTAAATATAGTCACCATACAGTGACCTGCGAAAGTCACTTTAGCCACAGAACAGTTTCATATTTCATGGTACAACACCAAATTTTGATGCATTTTTGGGGATGTTTTGTGAACACATTGCAGCGCACAGACTTGACATGAAAAGATATGGATACATGACTTATTTTTATGTTTTTTTTTACAAATAAACAACAAGACAAAAAAAACTGTGTGTTAGATAACTAACATTGCACTCCACCCTAAAAAAACAGCAAACCATAGCATTTCTGGATACAGCTAAATACAGGGCAGTCATGAAAAACATTTGGTGGAGATTGCAAAAGACTTAAGACTGGGATAGAAGATCATTGTACAGAGTTAAAAATTGCCTGGGACATTCTGCTAAAGTATTAATGGAACTGTTTAAATCTTAAGAAATTCTTCTGTTAAAATGGCCTATTAAAAGTATAACTCAGAATTTGTGGCAAGACATTCAAATACATTTATGGATGCTTACCCAACAAATTTGAAATAATTGGAGCAAAGAAAAACAAAATAAAAACAAACAAACAAAAAAAAAACAGAAAACAGAGAAGATATCTGCAGCTGTAATTGCAGCAAAATGTGGTTTTATAAGTTTTGATTTAGGGGCGATAAATACACATGCAAACCGCACTCTTGATATTTCCATTTGAAAAGACAAATATCCTTTAACTTCAAAATTACGTTTCAACATATTTTGGGTCAAGACATAAAATCCCAAGAAATTACGTTGAAGTTTGTGATTGTAATCTTACAAAATGTAAAAAAAAAAAAAAAAAAAGTTCTCACAATTTGAATTATTCAGCAAGCCTGCAAAGCTACGGCAACTGCTGCAGTTTGTCCGTGTAAAATGAAGTGAATGGCAAAAGTTGAAGATGAAAATTTTAGCTAGTCCTTCTGAGGTCACAGTGTGGCGCTTACAGTTCGTGGCCAACTCCTCACTTCAATCCGAGTGAGGGCCTGTGTGAGGACGTACTAAAAAATGGATGCAAACCAGCAAAGATGCAAAGCACATTTAGAGAGGCCATCACCAAGGACTTGGTAATGAATGTTTTAAAAGAGGGCCGTCTGTAGTTCACAGAGTAACTCAGTCCCAAACTTCTCCACTCTACAAACTGAAGCCTCCTTGGGCGAGACAAGGAGGCTCGTCCAAGGAGGCTCCTTGCCTGGGATGCATTCATCTATGTGCTTTAGTGACCGAAAAAAACTGGCTCCACTGTTTACCCTAAGAGGAGTTGTATAGATGAATAGCGTGTAGAGTAAAAGCACCTAAGTGGTCATTAAGTCTCGAAAAGCCCAGTCCATTTACTTGTAACCAGCTCATACAGAAATTGCACAACAAACGCATCTGCCGTCACTTTCTCTACTTTAGCCTCTGTGACAAGAAACGAGAAGTCTGAAAACTCCACTTGTTATTTTTTCAGGTGAGGTAAAAGCCTTTGAAGTAGCGAAGACGAACAAAGTCTAAATCTTGAAGGGCTTGCAGAGAGACAGATATTACCTCCTTCACGGTAATAATGTCATTAAAAAACTATGAAAGGAGGAGTTTGATAGTCCACTCACCTGCACTCCTACCTGTATAGCTGCCACTTTGAGGCGGTTTAGGGCTCCGACGCCAAATTAACTTTGAGTGGCCTGCACAAGTTCGGAGGCAGCACACTCTTTGAAGACCACAGTTTTTGCGGCAGAGATGAATCTCACTGTACTAACGTATCTCCTTGGCAGCTGTTGGCATGTGCTGTCCACCCCATTGATCGGGTCCTTCTGTGGAGGCACGGATGCATAATTCTGTTTAATGTATAAGGAGTAAAGGGGGGCTCCAGGCTTGTCACAGCCAGTGCAGACCGATCCAAGTGGCCTCATACTAATGTGGCCTGGCAGGCCTCCCTCGGGCCAGAGTGTGGCTTCAGGGCGTACAGAGGCGTGCTCAACCTGCCCGCGCTGATTCGTCAAACTGGAGCGAAGAACTGTGTCTCCAGGTGATCCAAAAAAATTAGCTGACAGCGTGAGAGAAAAGAGAGGATGAAGGCTGAGAGAACGTAAGCGGAGAGGAAGAAGACGCGAGGGATCCTTGTAAACCGTTAAAAGGAAAACTAACATGCTGCTTTGAGGCTTTAATCTGTCTTTTTTTATCGAAGAAATTAGTTTAGAAATGGGGTTGTTTGGGAAATGAGCCAAGAAACAGCATTACATATTTCATTTCTTTGAACTGACGTCAGACATTTGTAGCAGTGGAACTTCTTTACTGTAAGAAACAAAAAAAAATAGAAGTAGCTGAAAATAACTTCATTTAAAAGCCAACAATTGAGCCAAGTTTAAACAAAGTGTTAAGAAAATCTAAAGAACTTCAACAGAGCTTACAGAACAAAGTAGATACAACCAGTACTTGACAGAAATTGTGTTTTCTTCAGTGTTGCGGATTGTCTTTGGGTAGCTTACCTCTTGTCTTAATGTAGATAATTTCAGTGGTTTTTCTTTTGTAATTACTCTTTTGTCTCATATTTGCTGTGCTTAATAATGACTGGTATGCATATTTGATCTTGTGGAATTTCTGGTGCTCTTCTCCTGACCGATACCTTTGAACAATGAGACACTCGGCCAAAACAAAATTGTGGCTGGACAGCTACAAATGAAGGTTCAGCAGACGTTAACTCACAGGCATTCCACCATTAACATGGGTTTTATCAAACGTTTCAATCATTTAAAAAAAAAAAAGCCTTTAATGGAGCCCAGATCCAACCCCAAATTTGGAGGTTGGTGGCATATTGGAGGTCTGAATCACAGTGTTATTGCTAGATAGATGGACACGAAAAATACAGTTCATAAAAACACCAGTTATATCTGCAGATAAAACCTGTCAGCAGAAGTTGCTGTGCAGGTTTCTTCCAGCCGGAATGATGAATCTCCGGTACGTCTCTATTCTAAAACACAGAGAGATGGACCCGTTTCAGCGACTGCTTCTCTGACCCGCCAATCTCTCATGCTGGGGATGTCTGGTATTGTGGAGGATGGTCTGCATCAGTCACTTCATCCCCTTCTCCACCAGCTCCCCAACAGAGTAAGCACAGAGTGGAGTGTGTGTGTCAGACCTTGCCAGGTTGAAAAATCTGACTTGGTTTCGTTTTCATTCATTATTTAACTAGGCAATTTGGAGGAATTAAAAGAGATTTGTTCAGTCAGTTATAGAAAATATCACATACAGGATCTACTTCTCTTCAACTATAATATTTCAAGACCCAATAACAACTTCTATCACATTAATTCTACCTGCAAACAATATTGGACTGCAGTTTCAGAGGGGAATGCAGGGTTGGTACAGATGTCAACATGACCAGGTCATTCAAGGACTGGCAGAAATCCTGGAGAGGTTGGAAGCCAACAGGCCTGTCCTGGCACTAAACCTGGGGTTGATCATTTTAATCAGTCAGGAATAGTTAGGTCAGCTCTCCATTAGCAGAACATGGTTATTCAACAAAGACCAAGTGAAATATGGTAGCAGCTTTAGAACAGCCGTTCAAGGAAAAGCACAATAAAGTCTTTACCGTCCAGTATTGTCATTTGGTCCTCTTACACCAGCGTTTCTCAATTCCGGTCCAGATGTTAGATGTTTCTGTTCCAGAACACGTGATTCAAATGATTGCATGACCTCCTCTGCAGCCACCAAAGGCTGCAGAAGCCTATTAATCATCCACTTATTCAAGTAAATTATGTGGTATAAGGGAAATGTCTATATCCTGCAGAGTAGTGGTCCCTGAAGACCAGCATTGAGAAACATTGCCTTATACCAAGATTGTCATCACAGTCAAGCTGAACGTTCCATGGATGAGACCTTTAAGAGAGAAGGGAAAGGAAGCAGAGTAAGAGTATGGTTAGAAGCTGGATGGAGAGGACTGACATTCATACACTGGAGCAGTCATGCAGCCCCTGTTAAAGATCCAAGGAGATAGAGGCAGACACATGAAAAAAAGTCATTAAAGAGGTGGCGAAGAAAGGAAGCTTATGGCTCTGCTTTCAAAGGAAGGATAAACTGTGGGGAGGAAATGTGGATCCGAGGACTGGCTGCAGGGGGCGGAGGGGAGACGTCCCCGCTGGTACTTCATCTCCCTGAGAGACGTTCTGAGATCTATGGAGTGAAACAGCATGCAGGCTGATGACCCTGCAGCCAACAGGCATGGCACAGACAGAGATGCCACTCACAAAGCTGGAACAAGAATATGAATTAATGTCACACTTAATACCTGCAAACAATATGTCGTTTAGATTCCGATGCAACTTTTTAAAATATTAAGGCCCCTTCACTCTGCCAAGGTCTACATGGCAGCTTGTTCATGAATCATTTAACACCTTCAGTGCTATGGCTTGTGCTGTTTAGTAGATAGATTTAATTATTTTCATTCTTCATTGTTTTCAAAATATGTTTTTTTTTTTCAGTTGCATTTCTCAAATTTCTTTTGACATTTGTGCATTTCAGCCCCAAAAAATGTTTTGTACAAACAGCAGAACATCTTGGATTATCTGCAAAAGCCAGTTTCTTTCTCAAAATCTTTAATTCATGTCAGTGAGCATGTCAGTGCTTCAGAATGACAAACCTTTGTTTCACTGTGTAAGGATAAGGCAGTCAAATCAATTAGTCATGTCATCAATATATCTCTGTGCTCTGAAGGGACGATCTGTTTTAAACTATGGCTAAAGCTTGGACGACAAGTTTTGTAAATTGCAATTGTGGGAGATCTATGGCAAGATTCACATAAATGCTTTTACTGTAATTTGTTGACAGACCATGTTGTTGTATAGAAAGAAAAAACAAGACAGAACTGCAGAGCGCACAAAAAGAGAGGATATGAGAACATGAGATAGTCTGTTCAGTGCATGGGGATAACAGTGCAGTCATGCTATGCTTTCCAACATAACTTGGTTATGCATTTTGCATGCAAAGATCTACATTACAAACTTTTGCTTAAATGTTGTGTAGGTTGAGACTATTCAAAAGAAGCCAACACTGAACTTGACACAAACAACTGAAAACGTAGGAGAAAGCAGAGAATTGTACAAAAGCATTTGCAACTTGCTCAAATAAATGAGAAACTGATTGTTTTGGTGTACACAAGCAGCACAATGATCTCAAGACTGAACATGTAGTTTTGAAAATGTCAATTCTGTTCTGAGAAAAGCACCAAAGCGACCGAGAAAACTGTAACGAGAAACCAGCTTCTCTAACATTACCATGAGAAGTTGTGGGCTACAATAAAATGTGTCTTGAGAAAACCTTATGTAAGAAAAATATGAACCCCAGATGTATTATTAAAGATCCGTTATGAAAGTCTAAAAAAAAAAAAAAAAGAAAAGTGCTCACATCATACTGTGAAGTGAAGCTACATGAGAGGAAACCCACTGGTAAATCCTTTCAAAGCAGGCTCATTTCCTGCTGCAGTGAAGTTAAACTGAGTGACATTCACAAGACAAATGGTAAATAGCAAACTTAAGGCAAAGTAAAGCATGTTTTTGTGTTTATCTGTGAGTGTCATATTGTGCAGGCATGCAGCTAAAGTGGACTTTAAAGACCCGTTATAGGAGGGATAATCAACCCCTGTACGCACAAAAAAAAAACATTTCTGAGCAGTTAGTAATCGTTGAGTTCTTTCAGACATAAAGAAAAGCCGGCTGTAGAGATGCTTCACACCTTAATCAGGTTGAAAAATGGCTATTGGAGAAGTAACAGCCTTGTCTACATGCCGCAGTTCATTTTAGAGCTTTTTACCCAGGCGGACGATGGTGCCACAGTTATTTTTGTCAAATTACTAAACCAGCAACGCATGATATGAATCCACTGACTACATCCCACTGACCAAAACAAAGACGATAGCAAGATAGTGGGATATATATATACACACACACAGTGATTTCTTTTTTAATTTCTATAATCATTCCAGTGTATGTACTGGAATGATCTAAAAAAAATAAATAAAAATAAATAAAAAAATAAAATAAAATAAATATATATATATATATATATATATATATATATATATATATATTATTATTTACAATCTTCATTCTGCAAATGACAAATACTATCCACCACCAACCATTTAATAATTATAGAAGTATCCAACCATTTAATAATTATAGCAGTATTGCACCGTATGATTCAATTAAACCTCGGGCAAAGAAACACAGCATTATGATAATTACTGAACAGTGAAATTATAAATAATATTGTGACAAACATAATTCTTTTTTGGATTTGAGAAATCTAATAGCAGCACAGTCACAGAGAAGTAAAAAAAAACAAAACAGATGGATAAGCAACACATGCTGCGTTCTCTTGTTTGACTAATGCCAATGACAGAGCTTTTGCTGCCATTAACTTTGTGTAGTCAGTGTAATAGTCGATTTTGAAATTGTTTCAAAACATCTTTAAATCCCTGACCAGACTCATAAGCTGCTGCAGTCTCCTTCTGAACTCAGACAGCTTCTTTGATCTTCCTGTGCTGCTCACTTTCACTCCAAGTGTAAGGAACACACCAGACAAAATGCCTGAGTTTAGACGGGGCAAACCTCCAACATAATGCTGAGTAACCATCTTCTAAGCATGTGCCTATTTGTAATTCAAGGCATCTTAAGGTGAGGGTGTCCTAATTTATTTCAACCAATAATATTTTGTTAAAACTGCTTGTCTCGTTTCAAGCAATTTTATTTAAACATTGCAATTACATGTTCACTAAAAGCGCTACATATCTGTTTTTTTGTAAAAGAGATTGACAAACCAGAATTTGAACACTTTTGTTTACCAGAATTTGAACACTTTTGTTTCCGCAGTAACAGCCACTGTCACCTAAAAGCCAGTTGAATTAGACTTTCAGCTCAGGGTTTATGGGAAGCCTCAGACTGTCCAAGTCAGCATTCCAGTTGCTTTGTTCAACTTGCACCAAAGCAAGTGGAGGTCGGCATTACCACACACCAAGGTGCATGCGGTGGCATCTGGTCTGCATCTCTGCAGCACAGAGCTTCCTTTGTGAATTTCATATTTTTATATTGTGTCTGCACATATTTCATCCAGTTGTGGTCGTAAACAGAAGTGATGACGCTTGAAGGTTATGTGCAGAATTATATATTTTGTCACACAGAGGTAATGATAGTAAGAAATTTAGCTCACCTCATCTTTGCATTTTTTTTAAACATGAATTTGTCCATCCTCTATACTTGCCAACCGCTGCAGGGCGGCGCTCATCTCTAGCAGTCATTGGGCGATTGGCGGCGTACACGCTACACAGGCAACTGGCTCATCACAGAGCAACACAGGACAAACAACTGTCCACACACACACTCCTAAGGAGAATTTAGAGAGAGTATGTAACCTAACAATCACGTTTTTGGACTGTAGGAAAAAGTCAGAGCAACTGAAGAGACTGTCCATAAATGCACAAGGAAAACATCCTGACAGTTCAGGCAGGGATTCAAACCCAGGAGCTTCTTGTTGCAGGGCACTGGAGCTGCCAACCGTTTCACCATGCAGCCGTCAACATGAATATTCTTTAAAAAAAAGAAAGAAAACAAAGAAAGTCCATATAAGATAATAATAAACATTACTTATGTCTTGCTTGCAGTGATTCAATGAATAAATTAAATCTAGACAAAGAGAACTTGCATCTGTTACAGCAGCAGTATGTATCTTTTATTGAAAAAAAATCCTTTACATATTTGATAAAAATAAAGAAAATCCAGCTACTTTGCCTTCTCCCAGTGCTCCCAGTGCTCCCAGTTCTAACTGCAGAGATCCACCTCTCAGTCGGAAACTGAGACGGGAAATGATGGCGGATAAGCGGTTTACCTGGAACAGTAAGTTGTTTCTCTGCCATTAGCACATTGAGCAGCGCATACACAAGGTTGATTAACAGTACTACGACCTTCCTCCTGGCTCTGATTGGTTGTTTTTGACCAGTGTATTCCTGCAAATGGCGATAGCAACTCTGGAGTATCTGGAGGATTTCTGCTCACAAATCCTCTGTCACTTACCATACTGTCACGACATAATGACATTTTTATCAAATTTGTAAAAAACATATTGTTTTATAAAGTCCCACTCTCCGGTTTTAAATACATTCACATTGTATAACCAGTGATGTTATTCTAAGCTGTTTAGTGAAGTTATTTCTCTGCTCTTACCACAAGACAAGACAAAAAAAAAAAATATTACCGCACGAGCTCATGTTGTTTTATGTTTTATTAATAGCAACATCAGAGTACTAAATGTACAGAGGACGAATCCAGTGAGAATCGCATTTACAGTGCTTGCAAATACAGAGCTTAGTAGTACAAGAATAACCAAATCATAGTCACCTGGAAATTGAAACGTTTACCAATTACTACAAAAGGAAGAGATGTAGTTCATAAGACACAAAACAAAAGTTATACAACGCTTAGCCGTCACAGAGACAGACTGGAGTCCCTTTTTTTGGAGGTGTATAACGTGTGTGCGTGTGTGTGTGTGCATGAATGTGTGCGTTTATATACTATAGTCATATGTCTTATAGAAAAGTTAACAGAGGTACTCATTGATATATTAAACACAAATATAAAAAGTTTAAGAGTCACAAAGTACAAACTCTTCATTTTTATGGCGACAACACAACTGGAGTCGTTTTCCTTCATCGTAAGTATGAATGAGTTTTTGTCGAGTGTGAATGATCAAAGACACTTTCTACTTTTCTCTCCCATATTAGCTCAACTTCAGCCTCGGATTTTGCCGTCACTAAACGCTCTCAGCATCTCTCTTCCCGTTCCTTCCTGCTTCTCAGATTCCCTTTACATGCCGCTCAGTTCAGATCTGCACTCTGTTGCAAAAGGCATCTTACAGTGCTAGAGGCCTTCTGTGTGAATCAACGGCAGATTTGGGTCACGTTACTTCTCGCCCCCCCTCTCGCCGATGCGTAATGAGAAAATCCGGGGTGCTGCAAACAAAAATGTTTTTCTTTTATATTTCCAAGTCTTTCGCTGTATAGATAAGCACCAGCAGTGCTTTAGCTCTTGTGAGAAAAAATTATAAAAAAACATGACCCAAGAGCAGAGTCAGAGCCCTCTGCTGGGATTACAGTAAGCGCACAGTACGAGATTTTCCTGAAACAAGGAGAAGCGGAGTGAGGAGCTACAGTTTCCTCACAGCTAAGGAATTGATTTGGTGAGATTTACTGTCGCATCAAATATTTCTCTCCTCCTGCAGAGTCTCGCCTCATTGAGCACCCTATTGACTTTGATCAAATTCAAAGCACCACCTTGTCGCTGTCAACGCCACGTGTTTAATACGTTTCTGGGCTCGTCGGACATCAAAAGCCGGATAACAAAGCCGACTCGATTCATCGACTCTCTTCCTCTTACGGTAATGCTCTTTAACGATATGGCAGGGGAAAAACCCCCCAAAAAAACAGACCTTGGAAATGTTCTGTCAACATTTAGATGTTCAAACAATACATATGTCGATAAGTTCCACTCCATATGTCTTGACACATGCAAACACAAATCACAGGACCTGTAAAATTGTCTTATCCTTCGTCTTGACAGAGCAAACCTCTGCTGGTCGATAGTGTCTTTGTGCTGAGGGGAGCGAAAGAATTCGTAGGCGAGTGAGGTGACGGGAACAGGAGCTGCAAAATATTCATTCTCCGCGCAAAATAAATGCACCTGCTTAGAAAGTGAGATCTGACTGGCGAAGAATTGATTTCATTCCCTCCCTATTTGCAACAAAGAAACCAGCTATCCTTAAGTATTTACTGAAAATAGAAAGTCGTAGGGAAGTAAGTTGTGTAGGCAGACGATAAGAAATGAGTTCATATGTTGCATTTGTGGCGTTATGCTGCAATTGGTCTACACAGGTTGCCTCGCTGAAGCGTCTGTATTTCCATGCTAATCAGACATCCCAGTTATACCACTATCACGACTGGCATTCAAGCATTACAGGTTAAAATGTGCAGGTGATTTTACAAACCAGGAAATATCTTGTAAACTTTGAGGAAAAATAATTTGTTTTCAGACTATGTGTTTTCATTCATTCAGTTAACACTTTTATTTTTACATCATCAGCATCATGTACTTTATTAGTAGATGTATTCAGTACCTATAGAGAAGCTTATGCCAAATTCTGAAATTTCTGGGGCAAGCGTAGCAAAAATAAAAAATAACAAAAAAAGAATGACAGATGGAAGGAACTCAACATAGATCAAGTTTAGTTGGTTTCTTGGCATCGGTTGTTTTTTTTTATTAATATTCATGTGGTGGTGCTCTTTATATTAAATTCCACTTGAAAGTGTTTGAGAAGAGCAAGTCATTGGTTTTCCAGCCAATCCATAAATGCACCAGAACCTGATAAAGCCCCCCCTGTATTCTTACTTTCAGACCTTCCACTTTTCAGCCAGTGAACTATTGCAGCATCTACTGAAGTATTATACTGGTTAGCTAAAGATATCATACAAGTACTGCTCAAAAGTGCAGATAAGAAGCTTGGCACAAGGTTAGTTTTTGTGTTTTTGAAAGAAATACTGTAGATACACATGTAAACAAAGACACTATCCCCGACCTAGCTCGAAGCCTTCCCAACAACAGGAGAGGCCTTGAAAAATAGAACACACCTGTACACAAATAGAAGCAAATATATAGAAAATACATTTACACGTGTGTAATGTACAGTAGGTTTCGCAACCCCTCTGATAGAGAAGGTAAGAGTCTTCATTCAAAAAATATATGTTATGTCAAAGAAGCAACACAGCCTGACGCATTTGAGGCTGACCAGTTATGCGTTATTCGTTTTTTTTTTTGTTGTTTTTTATGTTGTGTTTGGGCCAAAAAGCAGGAGTTTTGCACCACAGTGTTGATCCCAACTCTATTTTTTTTTTTACACCTCGACAAGGGCTCGCGTTTACACGTAAGGCGTTTTCACACATGCACTACAGTCCTGGAATGTTCTAGAAACAACGTGGCAGCATTTCCCCTGAAATTCTTTCAGAGATTTTTCAGGCTGCCTTGAAAACAAAGAAATAAAAATCCGGAAGAACAGCTAGCGAGAAAATGTGCAAACGTAGCAGCGAATATCTCTATTTTACTGATGACCTGTTGTTTTTTTGTTGGGTTTTTTTGCCATTTGCTCCCTCACCTCACAAACAGTTCTTATTTCTTCCTAATTCTTTCTTTACAACAGTGATTGTAGAAAGGTTGATCATTTTTGAAAACATCAATTTCTCCGTATTCTGTCCTGCTTACAGCTTCTCCCATCCTAAACACTTCTAACTATGAGACCAAATCTTCAGAAGGAACTTTTCTATAATGAAGTGAACAGCCACTTTAAAAATAAACATTAAGAATAATATAAAAATAAAAAATATTGGACCGAACTGTGTGTAGAATCCCCAAGCCATCTTCAAACAATCATGTGTGAAAACGGCCTCCTTGAAAGTATTTGCCATGTTTTCTTGGTACATTTTAGGAATTGTGTAGAAGTCTTAAAAATAAAAAAAAAAAAAAAAAAAATGGACCCATGTGAATTACTGGAAATGAATTTTCCCAACACCCAGTGAAACCGATTAAATCTGTACATATTGCTGTTTGCAGCCCAAAAAAAAAAATGTTTACAATTACAGAATTGTGTTTGTGCTTTGTACAAACCTACAGCACAATTACAGGTAGATTATTAGACAGTTTTCACAAGAGCTTCGTAGCACAAAGGTAATCAGAGCTTGAAGTTTTAATAATAATAAAGTCATTGGTGCTAGGAGGCTCTCGGGAGAGCGCTGCTATTCTTCTCACCACGCAGTTCACTCCACCTGACTTCAGAGACTGTTTCAACCAATTTAGTGGTGGGTAATTGGCTTGTCTTAATCCTTTGACTTTAACAAAACAATCAGGGAGTGTCAGCTTTTTTTTTTAATTGAATTATTTCAGATACGGCTGGATCATTTAGTTCAACACAATCTGTTTAGGTGAAAACTGGTTAAATTTTATTCTCCTTGAACTGCTTTCCTGTTGGTAGAGGACCAGGTGGGTCTATAGAGAGGTGGCCTTTGCAATACATCTGGTAAGGAAACTTGCTGAGGATCATTCTGAGCCTTAGGATTATGTCTCTGTTGCTTCCCGTTCTTCATCCAGAAAACTGGTTCATATATTTTCGGAGATGTTTGAGCCTCTTTTTTTTTCACTTTCCATTTGAATTATACCAAGTATCAGAATTTAGTCTGACTAAATTGCTTAGTAAGAGACTAATTTGTACTTTGCATGAAACCTAGACAGTCCTGAGACGCTATGAATATCCTGTGGAGTTCCCTGCAGTGAGTCTGATTCTCCGTGTTCCAACTATATGAATGTGGTGCTGTTGCATACACCTTCACCACGAAAACCTTCCATATCTGTTTTCATTAACCTCCATGATTAAGAAGCAGTGACGTGAGCATTGGGTTGGCTTGAGCCAGATGCAGATGGGGTCCTTTGTAATAGTTTCGGGTAACAGTGGGGGGGCGTGTAACAGCAGCGGTCCTCCGTTCTCCAGACTTACCACTGTCGGTGCTGCGGCAGACTTTTTTTTGTGTGTTTTTTTTGTTTGTTTTGTGTTTAATTCCTAGGTGTACAAAAATAGACATAACTATTCTGGTTTTAAAATGGGACTTAATACAAATTATGTCTTTAAAGTCAATTGTTCAATAAAGCATAAACCATCTATATATGTTTTGTTGCAACTCTCTTTTTTTGTGATTCGTAGAAATATGTTTTAGACTCCTTTGCAAACCATTTCTCAAAATTACTTCAAAACATTTTCAAACACCCTTGAAGTATTTTCTTTTTTACATTTCTTTAAAAAAAGGACAAAAAAAAGAAAATTAATAAAGGAATAAGAACTGATACAGGTTTAATACAACACACTTTGTTTTAGTCCTTCAGTTATTGTTAAAACTTCCATTTATCCAGGTTGTGGCACATAGTGGCATTATTGGCACATTGTTCAGAAATATATAGTTTGTCTCCCACCCAAAGCAGCTCCTTGGGCTCCTTCATCTTAAGTCAAATATTTTCCATTAGACATCCTCGATGTCCACAGTCTCGTCCCATACGTCCTGTAAATATATCTATATATATTTAGATATATATATCTATGTACTCTCTACCTAAATGAATGCTGTTTTTCGGGAAAGATGGAAGAGCAGCTCCACGGCTGCTCAGCTTGTTATCTCTAGAAAAATAAATATCTTCACAAATGTCCGAGGAGAGATTACACTATTTTACAAAATAAGCTGTTTTTGTGTGTTTCTTGTTTCCAACTGGATCCTGTGGAAATGTAGAGAAAGACAAAAACAATCCAGTTACTCCTCGTTACGAGGCCAAGCAACACAGACATGATTTTTTTTTTCCTAAATTAGCCTACTTTCAACTTGCTTTAGAGGGGAGGGTGGCATTCCAATCTGGCCTGAAAAACATGCAGCTAATTTCCTTTTTCAAAGCCAATTAAAGTAACATGCAGTGTACAAAAAAAAATACAACTAAGGCTAATTGTTAGACAAATAATTTAGGTTTAGGTTTCACAAATGGTGATGTAATATTTTATTCAAAGCCATGCAATCTGGAGCACGCTGTGAAAAGCTGAACTTTATAATGTGTGGCCAGGCAACAACAAATGTCATGACACTCAGTCCTCTCCCTACTTTACCTGCAGGCCATCCGTTTAATTGAAAATCTGGCTCAGTAGTTACCCCCACCAATACTGCAGCGCTAAAGCATGTGTTCAAGGTTTATACACTGAATTTCAAATTCTTGGACATCCTAGCATGAACTGGCCAAGCAAAAGTTTTTGAGTGAGTTGTAATCCTGCTCTTTTTGCAAACAAAGTCTAGGAATGCGAGTGGCAAGGACAGGACAAAGTTTTTGGACGCTTATTTAAAAAGAAATAGGTGTGATCACATGGTGCTGCAAAAGTATTTATAACAGTTGAACTTTTTCCACATTTTATGAAGTCACAACCACAAACTTCAATGTATTTTGTTTCTAAATTAAGACTATTACATTTCCGCCTGGTGTTCTTGGCAAAGGAGCTCAGGGTCAGTCAGAATGAATGAAGAGCAACTCGCAAGATCAATTTTCAAGACATGCCACAGATGTTTAAGTGGATTTAGAGTTGCACCTTAATTGTACTTTAAAACAAGAATATGTTTCAATCTAAACCGTTCTGCTGCATCTCTAACCCTTTCATGCATGAGTCATGATCCTTTGTGTCAGGATTTTTTTTCATTTTGTTTTTATTTTCTTAAGGCATAGAAAAAAAGTAGGGAAAAAAAAATTGTAATTAATTTTTTTTTTCTTTTTTTTGGTGATCAATTGTAATTTTCTCCAAATACAAAGTTGTTATTTGAAAAATGCATTAGCAGTATTGTTCTTTAGGGGTTATCTGATGTCAATTTTTTTTTTTACCTGCAAGAGTCATCTAAAGTAGAAGGAGGGATAGGGTCTGTCGGCCATATTGGATTTAGCAAAAATAATTTCTTGCATTTGCAGCTGATGGCGAGTAATTTATAGTGTATTTTATGATGCATTAGTGTTCACTTCTGTGGTCTGTGTGCATTTATAACATAAAAATCCACAAGAAAGTGTCATTTAGACAGCTGTCCACTGTAGTGACCACTATGCATGAAAGAGCTAGATATTTGTTGTGGGTTACTGTCCTGCCAGAACGACACTTCAAACTCAGTCTCAAATCTTTTATGGCCGCTAAAAGAGTCATCCTTTTACAGTGTCTTTAAAAATGATCCGTCCCCTTGGAAATTTCACCATTGTACATTTACACATCAATTATGATTAGCAAAATTTGCCCTTTTTTTTGACAAAGAAATTACAAAATTCCTTTTTTTTGTTTCGTTCCCATGACTCATACATTTCAGTAAACTTTTCTCTGATTTGCTTGTTGTGTTCTTTTGTCTGCATGTTGTAACGTAGCCAAGAAAAGGGAAGGACATTCCAGACACCTCTGTCTTTATACAGCAATCGCTTGAGAGACAGTCATTGAACTTAGGAGATGTTAATTCCACTCACTGCGAGTCTACTAACACCGATTCTCTGGATCTTTGTCGACTTAGGTCAGTCAGTCACTTTAAAGGGGGTGAATATTAATGCAATCACTTTGTTCATTTTGTGAGAATTGGTTTTCACTTTCACATAAATCTTTCTGCTTTGTCCTGTCAAAGAAGCCAGACTATGTTGATCATGATTTCTATAAGTAATAAAAGAGTAAAAAGGGGTGAATCCTTTTTGGGGGGCACTGTACTGTAAGTGTTGCTTTGTGATGGTCTAAAACATAAAATCCAGATAGAATACACAAAGGTTTGTGGCTATGAATAAACAAAATGTGAGCAAATTCAAAGGTTGTGGAATTCACAAGAATTGCAGTAAGGCCCAAACGACTACCTCATTTCTGAGATGCTGCTATGAACTGATTTTCCTTCCACACAGGATATGGGAAAAATCCACAATTATGTCACAAATAACAAACATATGCCAAGTTCCTCTCAATTCCCAAAGTGGGGCAGCATTACCAAAAGGGACTGAGGCGGCTGAAGCCCGCTCCACAGTTTGTAGAGGAGGTAACATGGAAAAGTACCCACCAGAGTCCGGATTCATGAAGTCTTTCCCAGTAAACGAGTGAAAGCCTATAGCTCGTCAACAAGAGATCTCGAACCATTTCTCTGACACAAAGGCCACAGGAATCAGTTGTCTTTCGGTGGGGGAGGGCCTGTTGGGTAAAACGAAGGCAGTTAGGTCATTAAGCAAATTGACTTTGAAGTGAATGAAACACCGAGCTAAGGCATGTTTTTTTGCCCCAGAGATTTTATTAGCGTGTGCCCGCTAAGGTCTAATCATGCCCCTAGTTAGCCTTCAACGTCCCTGTCGACAGCATAATGTTGTCACAGTCGGATACTAAAAAAAGCTGCTTGACTCATCAGAAGTGTTTCTGTTACATCTGTAAAATAAAGCGATAAAAACGCTTCCAGTGACCTGCGATTGTTAAATATAGACACTAAATTAATCATTTTCATCGTCACTGCTGATGTATGGCTGTTAATTTGTCATCACTGTTGGTCTTTTACCTCACAACATCACCCGGTCTATAAAACCTGTCAGTGTAAGACCAAGCACTGTCCACGTAATGAGAGAATCATCAATAAAGACACAAAAATGTAAATTATTTTATCAGTTTCTTGGGTGTAAAGTTATATAAGTGTGTTAACCTGTTTGTAAAGAATTTACATGGTTATTTGGAAAACAGTCAGAAAAATGGAAGCTTATATTTGCCCTAAATCTATAAACCAAAATAATGTTTTCCTTCCCATCAATCTGACTAAGTGTGGTTGAGTCACTTTCTTCGAGTCATTTTCTGATTCATGAAGATCAACGCACATCTACTTTATTTGCATAGAATGCACTGTAATATTTGCCATTTAGAAACTAGGATAAGAGAAATGAGCTGGTGTTACAGCATTTCTATGAAAACAGGAAATCGTGCATTAATAATAAATAGTTCGTGTCAAAAACAATCTGCTCTACCCTACTTGAAGAATTGAGCTTTACTGAAGAATTGATTAATTTACTTTATTTTGTAGGAATTGGTAAAATTCCAATAGTAAGTTCAATAATTTTGCTTGGATTTTGTACGTTTTTTCCTTAAAGATCTTCTTCACTTTAGACTGAGATTATATCCATCCATCCATTTTCTTGCACCCTTGTCCCTCAGTGGGGTCAGGAGCGTTGCTGGTGCCCATCTCCAGCTAACGTTTCGGGCGAGAGGCGGGGTTCACCCTGGACAGGTCACCAGTCTGTCGCAGGGCAACACACAGACACACAGGACACACAACCATGCACACACACACTCACACCTAGGGACAATTTGGAGAGGTCAATTAATCTGACAGTCATGTTTTTTGGACTGTGGGAGAAAACCGGAGTACCCGGAGAAAACCACGCATGCACAGGGAGAACATGCAAACTCCATACAGAAAGACCGGGGCCGGGACTCAAACCCAGAACCTTCTTGCTGCAAGGCAACAGCTCTACCAACTGCGCCACCGTGCAGCCCACTGAGATTATACTGGCTACTAAAATTCAAGATTGATTTATTTCCCATTTTACAGGGCACTGTACTCTCATTACATTTTAGAAATCACACGCCAACTGTTGTGATGTGTTGTGGTAATGGAGAACCCAAATGCAGCAAGGCAGATTCAATGAGTACTTTTGAAGTTTTTATTAAAACGGAAAGCGAAGAACTTCCAAAAAATAAATAAATCACAGGGGGCCAGAGCAGAACAAAAAAACACAAAAACCTGGAAGAATAGCCAGTAGGATAAATCAGAGGACAAAAAGGGGATTTAACAGGAGGAACCAACAAGAAGTGACTGAGAATAAGTTGCATATAAACCGAGCAGCTTGATTATTGAACAGGGAACAGATGACTAATCAGAAATGGGTTGCAGGTATGAGGAGAAAGAGAGAGAAAATGGAACAGGGGCGAGGGAGAGTACACAAACTGGGTAACTAGGGAGATGAACACAAATAGCTAGACATAGCAAACTAAAATAACTAAGGACTGAACTAATGTAAAACAGAAACAAGGCTGGTCTAATCAAATAAAGAAACAATATAATGAAACTAGAATCAAAAAATCAAAACAACCCAGGTCCTGACACCAACAACACAAGTGATTATATATTTTTAAGTGCGTTCAATATTATTTCTGGTAAGCAGAAAAGTTATTTCCCTCTTTCACTTGGTCATTTTTCCACAATCGTACCTGTTTCCATTGTAAGCCGTCTTGTACACAGGTGTCTGCTGGATCATCTCGTCAGTGTAGATGGGGACGGCAGTCCGTACGCACTCATGCGAGCACTGCAGGCTGTCGTTGTAGGCAGTGAAGATGTCCACCTTGCTGGGCACGCGGGCCGGCGTGAAGTCTGTCAGGTTCTGGCAGCTTTCCTCCTGCTGGTGGATCTTTCTCTGATGGCTATTGTGGCGGCCATTTCCAGACTGCGCACAGCTACAAAAACACGCACCAAAGACAAGAAACAAACATAAAATCATACCTCGCACCTATGACTAAGCGAGTGAGATTCTCTAAAACAGAAGCGGAGCTGCTGACAAGGTGCTGAGAGTGAAGAGTAAAGGAATCTTTCCTACCAGTTTTTAAGGACGAGTGTTGTGATCAAGGCTGCGATCACCATGATGAGAGACACAGTGATTGTGATAATCTGGTGAACTGCCAAACCTGCAAGAAAAAACATGAAGAAATCACACTGATGTTCAGAGAAAATGTTTAAAGTTGTGTACACTACACCTTAGAGTTTAAAGGCTGCTTACTGAAAAAGTGGAGGACTCTTCTAGTCCTTCCAGATAGCTGTAAAATCAGTATAATCTCATAAAAAAAATGTAACTCAAAAATCAGTTTTCCAACAGGTGCTCCACATCCTGAGCACCGTCATGCTGTAACATTTGCACACCTCAAAGCAAGCAGGTTTTGCCCGAAGGCTTTCATTTAAGCTTTGAGTAGAAGCAAATTTTTTGATCCGATGTATCAAATGAAATATCTGATGAAAAGCCTAGGCTGAAAGGTAATCTGAGTTCTTTGAAAAGGGTGACAGATTGAGGAGACGGCAAAGAAACAAAAATAATTGATCTTTTGGGAGTTTGAGGAAGACAACAGTGGTTTCTTATCTAAAGAACAAGGCAAAACATTATGGAAAATATGGTTTCACGTTCAGCAACAAAACTTGATTTTGATCAAATCATACGGATTAAGGTTCTGTTCTGTATTCCTCTATACACACCAGGTTCATGTCATACAGTTATTTGCTTTGTTTCCCAAGAGCTGTTTGGGTCACATTCAGTTTCTTCTTAAGAGTCATCTTTCTACAAAATGTACTACTATCAAGGTTATAATATCAAAAGACTGATCCTTTATAGAACTGAAATAAAGGGGATGTGTTTGTGAAGTAAAAAAAAATAAAGTCCCTAATTTGTACGGCCTCCACGTAAACATATGAAACACTGGATTAAAATCACTTGTACCCTTCTCATTAACCAATGGAGAAATCATTAATAAACAGTCCAACTCCAAATAATTAGGGTTTAGAAGGTCTAATTCCCATCACCATGATCTTTAGTTTCCTTCAGATTAAAAGTTGGGTTCTGTCTGGGTCATTCCAAAGCAATTTTAGTTTTTCTAGTAAGAAAGAAATACTTTGGTAAAAAATAAATATTTTTTAAATTTACATATGGCACGGATGTTAATAGAGATCTCAATGATTTGGCAGGACATTGACGGCGCATTCACACTAGATATTTTTAGTCTGCTTTAATCAAGCTCTAGTAGTTCCTTTGCCTAGAAAACCTTTGCCTAGTTTGCTTGGGGAGGTGTGAAAGCACAAGTGAACTCTGATACGGATCAGAGTTCACAAGTGATCAGACCTGGGTTATTAAGCGCAACAAAACCTAGGTCTGCCTAAAAACCTAGGTTTCGGTTTGCGTTACTTGAATTCTATCATGGTTCAAATGCGTATGTGAACACCAAGTGGACCACAGACTGCTTCAAAACCACAATGCACAGGGCATTCTGGGTATATTTACCCAGAATATAGAAGAAGAAGCTTGTGATCTTTTACCAAACGCAAAACAGAAATCCTACCACTGCTAAAATCTGATGCCATTTTTTGTTTACAAATTGTGCTCATGTCTTCTTTGGAGGTTTCTTGTGTCTTGATGCAGCACAACCACAGGCGAGGGGGGAAAACGTTTTTTTAAAAGGGTTTGTTTGATCCCTGGACGTCAACAATTGTGTCAGTCAAAACGTCCTACCAGCTGTTCAACTGGTAAAGGTCAGATCCTAGAATCACCCTGAGACTAAACTAATCCAGATCTAATCAAATGTGCAAGTCCAGAGGCCACACCTGTGACTTAGCACCTAGTAAAATAAGAGAGACAGTTCAGTTATCTTGATTCATATGCACCAGTCAATGGCATTTTAAATTATGTTTATCATAAAGGTTCCTTATTTTACTATCTGAAGGTCAGCAGAATCAGATGTTGAACTTTCTCTACTATGTAGAGAAAGAAATAAAATGCTTATTGTTTACGCTGTCAATGCTCAGCTCCAAAGGATTACACAACCCAGATTATAGATCTGTACCAGACAGCAAAAAGTCATAAAATTAGTTATAATTTTACCTTTTTCTTTTTCCAAACAGCATGGGGACATTTAAAAAAGCAACATCCTTTTTTTTTTCTATTTTCATACTGAAGTGAGATCTCTCTCCTTTTTTTTATCAAAGCCACAAACACAACTGTGTAGGACGTGTTTAAAGGGAGGTTTAGTTCAGGACCACTGCACTGTACTTTAAGGTGCATTTGTGTGGGTGAGTGATAGAGCATGAGAGCAAATAGGGCAGAATGACACACTGCAGCAGGTGACATACTGCAAAATATATAAATAAAAAGAAAAGCAGTTATGATGAAAATGCCCATGTGGGCCATATACATCTCACCTCTCCATCAGCCAGCTGCCTAGCTGTTGATCCAAGCCAATTTGTCTTCTGAAAACGCTCAAAAGGAAGTGCTACTCTTTGGTTTTGGAAAAGAAAACAACCTCTCCCCAGCGTCCCTGCTGCCTGGACTGCCCCCCACCCCCTCTCACAGATAGCAACCCTCTGTGAGCATGAGTTTGGGGGGGAAAAAAAATCAGACCAGGTCAAGCTTAGATTAACATCTCCGGCTGGGTCCAGGAAGTCTCACCTTCCCAGCGCGATCAAATCCCTCGCCATGACAAATGCACATTTAGTTCTCTGGCGCGGCATTTGCATTTCCAGCTACCCACTCATCTCTGCCCTCCGTCTCCCTCTCTCTCTCTCTCTCTGTGTCCGTGTGATGATGGAGCTGGAGGAATTTGGCTACAAATGAGCATCTGTTTCTCTGAACTCAATCAAAAGTCGAGGTGTCCACCGATGGGAATCCTGTTTGCGTTCCACTGATGTAAAATTGAAAAGGCAAAACCTTCCAGATGGTGGATTTTAAATCAAAAGCTGCACTTAGTAGATTTTTCCCTGTAAAACAGTAACTGATTAAAACACGTTATAAGGGTAAATTAGTTTCTGCTCCCAGCTTCCAGTGGAAGCTACTCTATTAATTTTGATAAGAGGATACTGACTGACACAGCTGGTAAACAAGAACATTTTGTGTGCAGTTTAGTCAGGGTACTTAAGTCGGAGTAGCTCATTAAGAGTTACATCAGGATGCCATTTGGGGCCAAAATATGTATACAATCTCTGTATATTCCCTTAATGAAACAAATGAAGCTGAAAATATAAGTCTAAACCACACAAACACAACGTCAGACCTCTCATAACCCAATTTGCTAAGCAGCAATATTTAAAAGTTCTTAGAGAGCACAGCGGTCACAAATCTAAGTCAAGAGGCCAGCTCTGTTTTCACCCATGGCTGCCAGTTGGAAGGAGCAAAATTTGGCTCGTGGATATAAAAGTAATTTTGTCCTAGCAGGGATTTGGAGAAATAACCTTTGGCATCCACCTTACTTTAAAAATACCTGGTAAGGTGTTTTTGGGTCAAATTACAGTCAAAACATAGCTTTGCAGTGATGGTTGTCACGATTCTGGGGTGTTTGGATTTTGGGATTCGTCTCTGTATTTAGATTGATTACTTGTTTCTCGTGTTCCATGTGTATTCCAACAACCGTGTTTTTCCCCACTTACTCTTATCAGCTTTAGTTACTTGCCTTCCCTCACAGCTGCACCTAGTTTCTAATCAACCACCTGCTCCTTGATCATTAATCAACCTCACGATGTCTCTCACCCAAAATGAATAGTTTTTGGTTCATCAGTGTGGAGATTTATCCGTTCTCCATGCTGAGTTCTTCTTGTATGAGGTTACAGAAGAGTCAGTGAGTTGAATTAATGAATTCCACTTATTAATACCAAAATGCAGCTGGACCTTTATGACCTGCCACCTTTAAGAGCCAACAGTCAAAATGGCATCTGAGAACATTTTCCCACTCCCACTGTTAGCCTCTCTCTAAGCTACACTCCAAAGAGGGCGTTCCCTAGTTCCTAGTATCCTGTAATCTTAGCTTTGAGGGCGTTTCCCAACATGTAATTTCTTTTAGATTTAGCTTGGCTTTAGCTTAGCAACTAGCTAACAGAGACAGAAGAAAAACACAGGATTATTTGTTCTCAACATCAACCACACCCCCACACTGAGATAGGAATTTTGGTTGCCACCTCTCTCTGAGTCGCTCTGATTCAAGACGTACAGATCAATGAACCACATCTGAGAATCAGACATTTTTCTTCTAGAAATCTGTGATCAGCAAATCAAATCCCAAAAAGGAATCGGTTTTATTTTCTGTTCAATAAAAGCTACACAGGTATAACTTTCCATTATTCTCTAGCCTGCAAAATGCCTTAAACAACAGTATGTACGCTTAGGCACTTTCTCCTACTTTATACGTTAGAAAAATACAATCTAAATCAGTTGAAACAGGAATGAGCAGGTCAGGTCGCGGTTGCATGTCTATGACAAAGTCAGGCAGCATCACTATTGAAAGAGACTGAACTCAAGGTGTTAAATCTCCCCTGCTCTAAACATGGAAGTGAATTCTGCTTGCATAAATAGAGTACTGTTTAGGCAATTTATACTTTTCAAAGACTTATTAAATAGGACTCCACTTCATACTTGGTTATTTTTTAAGTAAAACAATTCAAGCATGAAAAGAATCCTCCGTTAAAGAGATGAAACACAGTTGCAACTGGTAGGAGGCTAATAATAAATACAAAAAATAAAAAGTCAATTTTTTAAAAACAATCTGGCCTCAAACTACAAGCCAGCCAGATCCTCTGTGTTGTTCAGATGATATAAGTAAATAAATAGCTGCGTTTCAGCTGCTTCTTACTGTCAGCTTGCTGCAAAGACAAATGCGTTTAATTTCTATTGTTGTATTTCCTAAACATTGCAAACAAACTCCCGCCTCAAGAGGAAAACACTTCATTTTTACTGTAAATTTGCCTGTTTAGTCCAGATTGGCATTTTAAAAAAGTTGTTTTTAAATTCCCTCCAAACAAACTGTATTACTGATAGATATTTTGGTATAAACCCCATTGGTTTAAAAAATGCCAAGATACAACATTTTTAAATGCCAAGAACAAAACTTTCTACATTTTTCCTCGCAACTGCTGCTTGTTTGGAGTGCTATCACACGAAAGCTGCCCAGTATGAGCAGGAGGCTCATACTGGGTGTGCTGGTCCGTACACATGACACGGAAAGTATGAGTAAGTTGGTCAGAAGCTGAGTGAGGATTTAAAAGTTTTCAGATTACGTTAGAGGGGATGTTATTTCCTCCCTTTGGCTCAACTGATATTTCGTTTGCATTCCCGCTGTACGTGAAGGTTCATTATCACACCCACTGACACCAGCGTTACCAGAATTTGCCTGTTTGGTCCAGATTTCACATTTGCCCAAATAAACTGCACTTCAAAAAACAGCTGTTTTATTTCTGAGGTTCTGCCAAAACTAAAAATGTAAGTCATATTTTTTTTAAGTAACATGGCACAATACTCTCAAAAAGGAGTTACATTTGTAAAAGTAATAAATGATGAAAGCTTGCAGCTTGTCCGTCAAAACTCAATGGCTCAAGAATGGACATGAGGTAAAAAGGAGGGATTATATGTTTTTTACTCAGTATTTGGTTTGTGCCAATAGGAAAACTTCCAAATCCTCTCCGCCAATGCTAAACAATAAATTCCTTGACCGACTTGTTTATTGTTGTAGAATGAATTAGATGTTTTAAGCTGAAGAAGCTAGACAGATTGAGAATTGGAAAACGTATCTATTCAACAAACAGTGGCCTCAGTGATGCGTGACAGTCAGCCACAACAGCTGGTTGTGCTTGGTCACACAGTGATGTGGGACGTCACCCCATTCCTCAAACAGCATCTGTTGCAAGTCAGCCAATGTGACTGTGTTTGTCACATTCAAATTCATCCATAATCGTTAAATGGGGCTCAGGTGAAAACAGCAGGCAGGCTGAGTCACGAACGTCACATGACACCTGATTCAGAAAACTGAGGTACTGAGGAAAACTATGAGATCCGAACCAAAAAACTAAAACAGGACACAATAAGCAAGTCAAAAATGACACAGAACTAAGTCACAAAAGAACATATGTGTTCAGCTCGCTGTAATGGTAGTAATCTATTACTGAGAAGATTTCATAACTGCAGTTCCTCTTTCCATCCTAACAAACTGTATTACTGACACTTATTTTGGTATAAACCCCATTGGTCTTAAACATGTCAAGCTACAGCTTTTGTATAGAATAAATGTTAGGATTTTTGTTAAAATGGTAATGTTAACTAACCATAAGTTCAAACTGTTATTTTCTGTAAACAAAGGCAGCATTCAGTGTGATACCACTGTTTAAAACAGTAAGTATTAATCTATGCTGTTGTATTGTTTACAGTACCCGGCTCTACGTGTGGAATAAAACTGGTGTGGAACATTTTCTTAAATGTCGTACTCAGATATTATCTTGAACAGGAAGTCGTCGTGTGGTGATTCTTGTGGCTTGAGAAAAAAAAAAACTTGATTTCACACAAAGATTTAAAGTAGAATTAAAATTAATCTAATTGCTTTTACTTGCACAGACTGTTACTGTTGAAATAACATACTGTCTACTACAGGCTGTTACATTGTCAATAATGCTCTTTATGTCATATTTTTTGGGTATATTTTGATTTTGAATCCAAGCAAAAACACAGAATTAAGCACTTCATACACCTTAGAAACTCTAGTCTTAAAAGCATTAAGAGTAATGGGTAGGTGGTATTCCCTTCATTAACGCTGTGCTGATTTTATTTTTCGGTTTCCACACCATGACTGTCTCTTTTGTTCCAACAGTAATTATTTATAAACATATACAATTTTATTTTTGTGTAAACAATGGAAAAGTCTAGAATCTCATTTTCAGCCAGATTGAAGCCTTTGTGCAGCAGAAGGTGAAGGTCAGAGAGGCCGCGCTGGAAAAGTGGTAATTAAAGCACTTTCTGTTGCATCGCTTCGAAAGGTCTTTAAACCGCAGGACTGGTTTGACAAAAAAATAATTGTGGTTTCTAAATCACAAAGTTTATAACCCCAGTACACATGCATGCCGGCATGTGTCTGCTATTAATTAAATCGAGAATAAAATTTCTTGGAAATGAGAAATAATGTTCTCGTTAAATAGATATCGAATCAGTGGGCATGCATGTATGAGTTACTGCTGCATGTACATGCTGAACTGTCTCAGTATCAGTCATTCTCTGCATGAAGCCAACAGTGCTCACTGCCACTCACACTTAAAATCGCACAAACTGGATTTACGAAAATAAATTAATTTAATGGAAACATGGCAATTTCGAAAAAACAAAAAAATTTTGAAAACAAAAGTGTTTTTAGGTGTTTCAAAATTAACGTATCTTGCACAGCTGCAATGAAAAAACCTTTTTCACATCACGAGTCATGCTATAAAATACCGGATATTACTACTCACCGAAAAGACGAAGAAGATGACGGGAAGTGGTAGGAGGATGGTGGCGCAGTGGGCTTTTAATTGCGAGAACAAACTTAATGACATGCAATTTTAAATGCATTTCTTATGGAAACGCTGCAAAATTGCGAAATTGTGTTCTGTGACTTGAGCGGAATATCAACAGTGTTGCGAACATTTGTAATGAGCACGTGGCTACCGTTTGCTTAAAAAGCTCCTGAAAAATGCAAGGATTTTATTTCACTATTGAGAGTTGCAGCTCAAAGAGCCTGAACCTCTTCACTGCCTCAAACCATAGAGCACATTTGCAAAAGAATATTCAGTCCACGCTAATGTGCTGCACAACCTCACCAGGATTGCCTCAACGCCCTCCTTCCTGCAACCTGGCGCCTTTTCTGGACGGTGGAGGAAGACTTCCGTCAAAGGTTGCTCGCTGATAGCCCAGAATTTCCAATTAACATTAATGTCAAAGTGTCAATCAAGGCTGATTTCCACTGAGTAACCAAGCAATCTAAAACACTCATTGCCAAAAGCAGCAGCAGCGAGAGAGAGGCACAAGGCAGAAAGAGAAGGGAAGATCAGATACAATTACTCTAAATGCCTTTTCATTCAGTGTCAAAGGCATTGCTGTATAATTCAGGCAGCCTGCGCTGCGAAATGGTGAAATGGCAGAAAACGGGACAGCCATGGTATATTGCCTCAATGATAGCCCCCATAAAGGGAGATACACTCATCTTGAGTCTGCATTAGAAACAGCGGGGGAACACTCAAGAGCTCATCACACAGCAGACAAATGAGAATAACAGCAATTTTAAGAGGGATGAGAAGTGCAACTGCTTCTAATGCTGCTTCAAACAGCCACCCTGTGCTGTCAGGATGGCGAAAGGAATTATTTATTTTTTTATATAAAAAAAAAAAAAACTTGAACCAGTAGGAGGAACAAATTGAGCAACTGGAGAGTTCCTGATTTTATCTCCTTCCAAAACCCCATTTTATAAATCTAAAGAAAACCCTCGTAATATAACATATTCTCAACGCTCTGCTATCAGAGTGACATAAACAAAATCTCCAGAGATTCTCATTCGACATCTGTAAGTTTTTGTCTATGAGGCAGATGTGCCAGAAAGAAGGAGTCAGAAACTGAAAGTGAAGCGACATCTGCTCGGCGCGGCCTGTCCGTCTCCTCTTGGCGGAGTCGTCTGTAAATCAGGGACAGAGTGTTTGACTTTGCACGGCTGTCACCGGGCATCAGCATTTAAGTCCAGATTTAACGCTTGAGAAAAAGATTCATTTTACCCACGTTATCGTGAGTCAATACCAAGAGCTATGGCAATTTTATTGGATTGCCATGGTAACTGTTGGGAAAAGTGGTTTCTCTCCGTCTCCATGTGTCTTTCGCTGTTGAAGAGGCTGTACTGTACGCCTCTACGGGTCTACCTGAGGTCAAAATGCTGCTTTACAATGTTCACACAGCCAGCTTTCTTAGAAATTGATTTATGAAACACTTAACATATTTTACATGCACAAAAAAAACAAAACTGCAGGGTTACTTCAATATTTCAAATACCAGGTTTATGCTGCTGGGATTAAAGTTGGGCAGATTTGACATTTAGTCATAAGCTGTGACCCATTTTGATGGGTGAGAAAACAGAAGAAAAAAGCCTCCTCATCCCTCACAGACTGCCTTTTTCTGTCAAATTTTCCTGAGCCACGTTTACAACATGAACTAAAACATTAAATGTCTTATTTTACATTATTTCAACGAACAGAAAAAGTATGTTCACCTTAGACAGCATTAGTGTTTTATCAATGCTAATGCTAGCTAATGCTAACGATTATGTCAAGATAATCAGGCTGAGATGATAATCTAAGTTTTCATAGAAGTTAGTTTTTCTGGTAACACTTTATTTGAAGGGGTGTGCATAAGACTGACATGACACTGTCATAAACATGACACAACACCTGTCATGAACATGAAGGAGTTTTTATGAATGTTTGACAGTTGTCATGAAGTGTCATTTGGTAAATAATGACACTTTTAATCCAAAGTTACTCTAAAAGTTGCATTGAAAGTCAATTAAAAATAATTTACAAAATCATGCAAAGTTGGTACTTTAATGGACTTTTAATGCAACTTTGCATTAAAAGTGTCATTATTTACCGAATGACACTTCATGACAACTGTCATAAACATTCATAAAGACTTTATGTTTATGACAGTGTCATGTCAGTCTTATGCACACCCCTTCAAATAAAGTGTTACCTTTTTTCTTTCAGCAGTGTTAAATTAATAGTTCAATTTTTGACTTTTAATGAAAAAAATGTTTTAATTTTAGGGTTTCACAGTTGGTGTCTACTTTACTTTACGAAGGATGTTTTCACACCTGACAGTCCGATAGACTCGGCTTGATCAGGGACCAACATTGCAACATGTGTCACATTTTCAGCTGGTGCTGTCAAATGAACAAAATCCTTTAAAGAATCTGTTTACCCCTTCACTTGTGGTGACACCGTATCAATACACAATTAAACAATAAGAAAACAAATTACGAAGGCATGAGTGCAATTCCTTTCTTTAGAAAATGCAAACAAAACTGGAGGAGCATCAGATTTGATCAGTTATAGGATTTCTCTTCAGCAAAAGACCACGAGCCATTACTAGCACTAGACTCACACGTTTCCTGCTTTTGGAGCGGTCTCCGTTCTGCTTGGCATTCTCATGCACAGTCGAACCACGCCAGAGTTCACTTCAACCAAGCCGAGGTTTTCAGGTGGACCAGAGTTCACTTTGTTTTGGTTTGTGTCAGAGTTTGATTGTACATTCACACCTCTCCAAACGAACAGGCAAACAAGCCAGAGTTTGATTAAAGCGGACCAAAGAGGGCTGGTGTGAATCTACCCTTAAACTTTACCTGTGAATCTATTCTGTCATTTATCAACATTTCAGGCTGATGATCAATTTAGTCCACCATTTTCAAATATAACCAGGTGCCCTAGGTGGTATTGGAAGATATACACTTAGCGCAATATGAGACCCTCACTACCAACCAAGCATTATTCAAAGGCCGTTGCTTAGCTGAGTACTGTGACCGTGTTCATAGATTTTTATTTTTTTTTTTACCACAGTGTACTTTACTTCTAATGAAATTCAGGCTTTATAGACTCCCAGGAACAATATCAAGGTCTTACTTGCGCTGAAAAAATCTGTAATATTTAATCTCCCATTCCACAGACCATCTAACAAGACCTAAGTTATCAGCAGCGGTTTGCTGACTGGAGTTTTAATCATTTCATATCCATAATGGAGCCGACAGCTCCATCTGCGTGGAGTAGAGGGGAGCCGGAGTTACAAGCAGCACAAACGGAGAACAATCAGCGAGCATCTGGAACCACCGCACTAAACGCCTCCACCCTCCTCCTCCTCCTCCCTCACCACCTGTATAATGACCTGAGCACCAGGGAAGCAGGATCAACAGGAGCCATCCACTCAGAGCTGCAGCATCCCTAACCCCCTTCTCCCTCCCCTCTCCTGCCTCATCCTACCTAATTGAGACATTCAAAATGCTTATTATGCACACTAGTGGCAAGTCATTATAATAGGACAACACACATTATCACCAACACTGTATTCTGTGTGTTTCTTTCTCAGTTTGGGCTTGGCCTGTGGCAAGAAAGCAGCTAATTGAAGAATTACACCCACTGAAGGCAGCAAGTCATTAAACTTCAATGCATGCAGTGACTGATGATGTGCAAGGGAATAGCTCAAACTAGTTAAATGAGGCAGAAAGCTTGCAAAGGCTGCTTTCTGAAGGACACCGATCTGATTAAAGGACTTTTCATTATTTTGAAATTGTTTGAATGATCATAAAAGAGTTGAATATCTTGTCCTGCATTCTCTGTGAAAATAGTTTTTACAGAGAAAAGTCACTGTTGTTCTTTAAAAAGACAGACCGAAGCCCCTTCAGTCAATTAAAACAATAATAAACGACATTGTCCAAGTATGGGTTCTGGCCCCAAAGAGCGTTAGTCCAATATGACAATTTCTTTTATTAATTGCTTTAATGTGATATTCTACTTTTAATGGTTGAGTTTACATTAGCTGTAAGTGGAAAATACTCAAAATGGAGGAAAAAAAGCTTTCAAAACATGAGTCTGTGATATGAATCTATGTCACTTAGAGAATGAAGTTACTGAAATAAATCAACTTTTCAGTAATATTCTCATTGTGATCGGACATGTAGTGTATGATTCATTCTGACATCTGTCTCTTGTGTGATGATGATAAAACAACATTCTGTTATTGTTTACTGTTATTTATTTTTTTTTAGAAAACGTACTTTCTCTGTTGTGGGGAAAGCATAATATCCAACAGCTTCAGGGGACTCTGAATGTAACACAGCAATTTCTTGAAATTGGAAGTGATTCTGGTCAATCAGTTTAAGGCCTTGACAAAAAGACAGATTCTGCCAAAATGTCCTGTAGTTTTGTGGTTTCACTTTGCTGCACATGCAGATGGGAAAGTTTTACACATTCATTTCTGTTTCTCTCTGTAATCTGAGTTTCACAAACTGAATCAATTATCACGAATCTCTTCAACAGGCACACGTGTCTGAGCATGTTGAAGCCTCAATTGCAAAAACATTTTTACTGATGCATTTTACTTGACAAAGTATTAAAACCTGAATCAAAAGCAGAAATTAGATGTCATTTCATTGTGCCGAGTTACGGACTCAGTGAAAGCAGCTCGTAAACTAAAGGCAAAAACAACCAAGAGAACAGAAAATAACAAAAAAGAAAAAAAAATTCATTAAGAAGTGCAGAATGCATTGATTGTGCATTCTGTCTCTTCCTTCAACTAAATTAAGTGTAAAAATGCCTGGAGGTTCTTCTGATAGACTCACAAATAGATCATTTATTTCCTAGTGCACTTTCTTCTTCTCCAAGCAAAACTTTTTCCAACTCCTTTTCCAGAAACTCTTGATCAATTTTAGCAAAAATGTTTGCTTTTTTTGTTGTTGTTGTTGTTGGGTTTTTTTTTAGTGGCAGTCATTCAGCTGATAGCGCAACAACATGTATGAATTATTAACTTTGATCTACTTATTTTTACGGAAAACCCCTTCTGAATATATATTCCTACAGGCCTGGGCACGAAGACAAAACCGTTCGATGCTAACAGGTGCTGAGTCAGGCCGGCTCTTTAGTGATGTTGCCCTAGCCTACAGCCAGCATCCATGACTCACACATGGAGCGTGGTGAGAGGGACTATTTCTGTGTCACCACATGGCCGGTTTTTAAACCAAAACAAGCCAGTTCCTGAATTGTGAAATCCCAAGCAATAAAAAGTAAAAGAAAAAAAATCACAAAATTCATCTGATCTGATGGCCGAGATAATGTTGAAAATGAATTCCTCCACCCTGAAACACTCTCAATTATGAGGTCAAATGAACAGTTAAGATGAGGCTTTGTCTGTTATTCTATCAGACAACGTATAATCTGCATCAAAATTGCTACCGCTATTTAACCAGAATGGGGTTATGTGTATAATCTTAAAAATCAAGACACTTTATTTACAAACTTTTAACATCTTTTTCACGTTTAGAAGGAGCCTGAACCCTTAGCTCATTCCAAATCCTTAGAGGAACAAAAGGTGCAGCACAAAATCCTGCCTACAAAATCTGAAATGCACTGATGCATAACATTGTAGTGTTCAAAGGCTATTACCATTCTTTTCAATGTGCAGTTGAAACCAGATGCTTGCTTACTGTCTAAAAGATAAAACGTCTATTTTCAATGTCTGACGTATTTATACAGCTCTCGTGAACATCTGGCTTTAACTGCATTTCATTTATTGAACCGCTGCTTTAATAAAGAACCCCCCACGAGCTCAAGTGAAAGAGCTTTTTTTGTAAGGTTGCCACATCAACTTAATGATCTTTCTGTAGTCAACGATCTAACAGCTACAACCTCTTATTTTGCTCTCGTCTGCTATTCGTCTTCCCTGCCGACAGAGTCTGATCGTTCTGCTATAAATCCTGAATCTTTCTCCTTTCTCCCAGATGGCTTAGTAAACATTTACACCTTGTATTATGTGACCTCTTGACTGTGATAATAAACAGCTCATGAGTAACATCAACCCCGCTGACCAACAGGAGTGTGTCAGTGGCAAACTGTGCTGAACAGCAGAAAGGACAATGAAACATTTTATAGACTGCCGTTTTGCACTTTTTATTTTAATGTAAAATGCACAGCACTCTCCACTATTACTGCTCCCCTGGTAAAGATGTTCATAAAAGCCCTACAATAAATAGTTGTTATGGAAACCCCAAAAAGCTGGTATTCTCTAGCGGCGTGGGTTGGACTTGTGATGCCTCCCTTACCATCATGTTCAGTGTGTGTGATGGAAAGATAGGTACTGGACCTAAATACTGTTTGTGTCAGTTAAACTATTTGTATTACTTGATATTAAAAGAGTAAGGTCTTTAAAGAGATTTTTACATTAAGAATTGTTCTTGATATAAACACTGACTAGATTTGGTGAGCAGCTATTTTGTGATTTCTCTGTTTTATATAAATAGCATTTTGTCTACTCTTTCCCGTTTTGATGTAAAACAGATCGTATTTAGATGTGTATATTATATTTTGTATATAATGTAATTAGAGCTAACTGTAGCGCTATCTAATTTGTAATAGTTCACTTTGCCACTGAATAAAACTGTTACAATAACAAGTGGGATTTTTCTACTACTTTCTGTGTTAGATTATGCTGCTTCTACAAGAGACACATTTGTTTTAAAGCTTTTTTACTCAATTTAGGAAGCGTGACATTACCGAGTGCCATAAAGGTACTTCATAAAAATGACAGCCACAATAAAAACACTATGAGACATAATGTCTTTCGTCTTACTTTAAATGTGCAAAGAATAAAATCTGGCACAATGTCAAATTCCTGCTTTGTTTGGGCCCACACTGCACATCTGACTTTTGTATGACTTCTTCTACATTTAAATATACAGACAGATCAGAAATATGATTTTTAATTTTTTTTGTAGATTTTGACTGCTAATGTATTCTATTTTTCAATGACCTCACTCTTTTTATTTGTCAGACTGAATTAGTGTATGCAGGCTATTTATTGCACAGATGTATGCCTCTTATGACACAGGGTCTAAGCTCTTAGACATTTGTTTAAGTCAAAACTTTTATGCAAAATATATGCATATGTAGAAAGTACGTTTGGACTGAAAATTCATTATCCACTTGTAAAAATGCAAAACAGTTTTGTCAAATTTATGCTGCTGGTAGTCTTAAAATAAAACTTGCATAACACCAAGTGAAACAGGATTTTTTTCTTTTGTAAAACAGGAGTAGGAGGCAGAAAAAAAAATCCTGAGGTGGGATGAAGTAAACAACCAGCAGAATATGATTATCAGGATAAATGTTAACGCAGATGAGCAAAACTGAAACACTGAACAACTGCAAACACCTTTCATCTATATTACTGAAGTGTCAAGTTAGTTAAAGAAACTTCAGACTGCAGCTGTTGATGCTACATATGTTGGGATTTTGGCTGTTTTTGTCCTTTGTGGAAGTGACAAATCAATCTAAGCATACTGCAGCTTCTAGTTCACATCAATCAATTAAAAGGTGTTGAATTACTATGTCATTAAATACACTGTGTATAGAATAATTACATTATTAGTCTTAATATGAAAGGTGATTAAAGTTTTTATAAGAATGTAGCTGATACCTGCAGCACACTGATCACAGATCAGCAGGGGTTTGTGAAGACGTGAACGGAAAGGGAGATTTAAATTAGAAAATCTAAGTTTGGATAATGCAATGCTAATATAATGCAGTCAAATGCAGCCTCTTTGTACAGTTTTTTCTAGATACTTAATCATTAAATATGACACTGTAGTTTTGTAAATAAGCTTTGGCAGAGCTCTAAACCAACTTTTTGTGCTGGTTAGTTAAACTGGTATGGTAAACCTTTTTTCTTTGGTACACCAGCACAAAAGTTAGGTGCACCCAAGTTTCTGACCACACTGCATTCAACGTTGCAGTTTTACAGATTTGCTTCTTATAAATCACAATATAATTAATTATAATTACCGGAACAATGATGTGCACCCACTTGGAAAGAGAAAAATGACTTTCTTCCTTTGTCAGCTTTCAGGAAGCCGTGTTAACTAATTTCCTCCTGCATACAATATCAAGCCATCATTTGAATCACAGGTGGCCTCGCGCTAACCTCCCAATCAGGGGAAAATCAAGAGATCACAACAGAGCTGACAAGACCATTAACTACTGCCATTTTGCATTCATTATACACAGCTCAATCACGGTCATGGAATACATATTTATGCCTGTAGCATTAAAGCTGTTTTTTAAAGATAGATTTTATAACAAATCATATATTCTCTTGCTGATTCTTTACATGTTCACAAGCATCAATGCAATAGCAACAGAAAAAAATTATAAGACTTTAGCTACCATTACTGCTCAGTGGCCCGGTTTTACGACATGTCTGCTGTTGCACCGTGTTGGAAATGTTCAATTAGACCAGTATTGTGTGATAAGATGTTGAACATAACTTATGTATCATTACATCAATGAAGAAGTCATGTACCTCATAAATGTAATGAAACGTTAATTCAGAAACGTCAGGCTGAGAGGCTGAACGTTGAGGGTTGCCTCTGCTCAGAGGGTCGCTCATAAATGTCGCCAGTGGCCATGTGCCGTATTTCAAGCATTCACTGTAGTCAAGGGCGCTGTATGCATGTAAGGGAGCCACTGCAGTAAGCTTCCATGCGAAATGCAGCAAGTGCTACGCATTCATGCTTCACAAAAAAATGAACTTAAAAAATGTGTTTTTAAAAATTTTTTGCATTGATAATTTAAAGTTAACAGCAGTTTAACAGTTTTGTGCATCTTTTATATTAATGTGCTAAACATGCACGTAACTGGACATAAACCATGGAAAACATTCATGTCCATGTTTATTGCAAAATCTTGTGTGTTTGAATTCTGCTCCTCTGTTTGCTTTTCCTTTACTGCTCATTCAAACAACGTCACGTATCTAAAAGCTGCACCGAAGATTATTTTTGATTATTTTTATGACGGCGTTTGGCAAAATGTAACGTTTTGTTTTGTTGCATGTTTCGTGGCTGTGCACAACTCTGTGGCTGAACACAGATCTCAATGTGTGGCTCCAATTATCTTTTTTATACTAAGTATAAATAAACTGAAATCATCAGGAAAGATAAAAGATGCAGAATGTATACGGCATAAAAAAAAAAACATAAGTATAAGCAGAAAAATGGGCTCCCCCTCTTGCACTACTGCCAACATGAGTCTGTGTGCATCTACTTTCCTACTTGATTGAATATGAGGCATGAACAAAGCAAACTGGATCACACCTTTGCCAGAGAATATTGGCAAATCCTTTCCATGTGAAGCACAGGATGTTCATCCTGAAAATCTTTTACTTTACAGTGCAGTGTTCTTTTATAAAAGAACACTGCAGTGCACTTTTCACACTTGTCTATTGAACATAGTCTGATTCATTTCAGAATCCTTGGAAAATATGAGTTATGACTGTGAACAATACTGAACAGTGCTGTGCAAATGCTAAGAATTTCTCTTGCAGCCTATTTTTGTCATAAGAACATTTTTTGCTCTTCCTTTTTTTCTTTTCCAGAACATTGCATTCTTAATTCTACAGAAAATGTTGGCAAGTCTGTCTTTTCAATTGTCTGTCAGGAGTTTCGATGTAAATTCTTTTCACCCACACACTTGCATGCCAACTATTTAATTTTATGCTTCTTCATATAATGAACAAAACCTTTATGACTACAGTAATGGCTGAAGTTTGTAGTTGGCATTTTCCAAATTTGCAGCTTTCTTTTTTCATTTTTTTAACACAAATCTTCCACTTACATTGCTAAACGGATTAAATGCGAAATAAGCCACAGCAAAGAAAGTTTGAAGAGTATGCATTATGACAGAAACATGCTTTATACTTTCTTATTGGCTTCAAGATATCCAGTGTCAAGCAAGTGCCAAGATGGCCTCCTACTAAGAAGTGGGCAATAGAGTCGAGTTGACACCAGTGCACAGCCTAGGTGGCATTGGCACAATGTGGGTGTGAGTATATCTACCCACACAGTCAGATGAAGACTTCTGGACAACAGCCTTGTGACAGGAAGGGCAACAAAGAAGCGGCGAAGCCAGAAACTCAGCAGGAAGCACAAAAGATGGGCAGCAGAATACTTTTCTTCTCTTTTGCTTGTGTACAGCAGTGGTTACCAAACTTTCAGCCTGTGAAGCCATAAAGGAAAACTGGACCAGACAGGTAGAGTTGAATCCTTTTAATATTACTTACACATGCTTTACCATCACCATTTTTATTCTTTAATTGAATTTATCCAGTGCCTACACATATTGGTTTGTGAACCCGCATAAATAATGGGGCGCATTGGGACATCCACTCTTCATTTGGCAGTAATCTGACAGGATGAGAGCAGAGAGAAATGGGGGGGACGTTTGGCAAAGGAACCGAGGACGGGACCCGAACTTGGGACAGTCGCATTGAGCCTTGTAGCCTCTGTATAAGGGATGCCCGCTCTAATCACTGCATCACACTCTTCCTATTTGAAACGTGTGCATACAAACTTTTTCCTTCTGCTCCTCTATCCAAATAATATAATCCTTCCCTCTAGTCCGACAGGTTCACACCGTCTATGTTAATTATCACTGTACATTTTCTATGGCAAGGAAAGATTAGCATTAGTCCAACTCGCTTTCATCTGGTGAGTTTGATCCAGTTCACTGCTTTTAATAGTCACTTGGACTAACCAGGATCCCCTCAGTCAGACAGCACACAGCAAGGAGAGGAACGTTAAAATCAACAAAATTGCAATCAAATTAAGTGTTACAGATTGCTGTATCTCACCAACTCACCACAGTTTTGATAAAATATACTAAAATAACATACGATTAGATTCAGGTTACAGGTGTGATGCAAACAGTTACGGGCATTTTTTGTCAAAGTGACTGTAGGTGGCTTGAAACTCTTAAAATTAGCATTTACTCAGAATATCATGGACATATTTGAACCATTTGGCAGTATCCTTTACGCCACCAGTCCCGTTCTTCCCACTTATCTATAGGGTTTTGTCAATATTGTTGCCACTGCCATTTCATGAGCTGTTTTAGATTTATGGTTTATATTAGGTATTGTACATTTACATGTATTCCTGTTATTTTATGGGATTCTTTTGGATGCCGTTGTGCTAACAATGTATAGAAGTCCAGTGTGCTGGTCATGTTCACACAGTAGTTAAGCATCCTAATGTGTGAGGTTGCTTTTCATTCAAAGGACTGGCCTTACACACAATTTTGCACAACTATTCTACCAGAAATAAAGAATGTGATCAAAACTTTGTCTAAGAGTGACTTCTTTTCAGAAAACTTTGGTGCTTGTCTGAGTATAATCTAACGCCACACCAAAAGGCAAAAATAAGAAGAAAGCATCTCAAAGAATACAACACTGAAACCTTATCCGACGCCCAGGAAACCCCACAAGTCACATTATAAACCTGTAGTCGGTTCTCAAAATGGAGGTAGATACGCAGAAGCCAACAAATTGTGATAATCCCCAAGGGTATATAAAATTTATATGGGTCACCACTCATTACAATTTGGTCCAGATCCAACAAGCCAAAGGAAACTGAATTAGGTATACAGTGATGTGGACCACTGCAAGTTGATAATTCTTTATATAAATGAGTTGTAATTGCTAATCAATGAGGTTGAAACTTGAACAAGGCTTAAACAGTTGTTTTATATTTAACATTAAAGGCACAAAATACATTTTTGTCCTGGTCAAAAGGTCAGCCATGCTCATCTGTCAATAAATCCTTTTATATTGAAAAGACAACTTTTATAGAATGTATTTTTCTGCACTGAAGTCATGTGTTGAATCTATTGAAGTACAGCTAGATGAAATGTTGTCATATTTTAAACCAGGCGTCTTCAACTCTAGTCCTCAAGTGCCGGTGTCCTGCAACAATTAGAGGTGTCACTGGTCCAACACACCTGAACCAAATAATTGAATTACGTCCTCATTATGTAAAGTTCATCAGAGTCCTGCTAATGACTTGACCTTATTTGAAACAGGTTTGTTAAAGCAGTGACACTTCTACAGTAAACATTGCAAGGAACTGTCCCTCGAGGACTGAAGTTAAAATCCACCATAAAATCCACACTAAACCGTTTGTTTTGTAGTCGTTTTGTCTTACCTGGTGTGTCCCCGTATGGCTTTGGTGGTTTGGCAGTCTCTGGTTTGCTGATAGAGGACTTGGTGGTACTCTTGGACTGTGTTGAGGTCACCACAGTGAACGTCCTTTCGGAGACCCTTGAAGTAGTGCTAGTAGTTGTTGCCACTGTGGTGGGTGAGGCCCTGGTGGATAGCCTTTCATTGATTTCTCCTTTGCTGTCATCATCAGTGCTATCTGTCCCTGTGGGTCCCCAGTCTATGAAACTAGGCACCGTAGTAGTCCCCTTAGTATGCACCGTAGCATTCGGGCCCTCCTGAAGCTTGTTGTAGCTGTTCCCTTTGAGTTGCCTCCTGGCTCTGATTAACAACTTTCCTCTCGTCGCGACTGGAGTTTCTACTATCCCAGCCAAAGGGTCACTTGGCTCTGTTTGAGAGTATTTGGACCAGCAATCCTTACATGCCGCTTGCCCTCTATGTGCTAACTTCCGGTGCATTTGACCTTTGGATTTTAGCCCCATCCCTGCCCTGTTCTCTTGAGGTGGAGGAACGGGGTGGAGGAGTCGACGCGCCAATGGGCCCACTGTTCTCCAGTGAAGCTTGTTGGGCATATCCCAGAGAGGTTGCAACCGAGGCCAGGAGCGAGCAACCAATTTAGGCGTGAGCTTGATCCCCAGGCTCGGGCTGAGGGGGCTGCACACAGAGAAGTCCAAGGTGAGGTGAGTCATGGCCAGCAGGATCCAGACCCAGTGCCCCACACAGCTGCCTGGCCTCAGAGCAGACGAACTGCAGAGAAAACACAAAATATAAATGAGACATGTCATTTTACTGACAAGGAAAATTTAATCAAAACATCCAGCACAGTTAAAAATGTAAATATTTGCATTTGGAGTTATTATCCTTTTGCACACCAATTAAGGTTTAGACTCTACAACTTCTGCAACAGCTGCTCCATTAGGCCTTGGCAATAATTACTTTTACAAAGGGGCTCTTGAATTACAGCGTAAAGGTCAGTTGTAAAGTAAATGTTGCAGAACATGAGAAAGGCGCTGGATTTGTACCTCTTTGCTTTGAACTATTAACGGCAAGATAGAGTTATCCTTGACATTCCAGATTTGTATCAATTAGACCAATGCACAAGGTCGGTGTGCTTTAGCTGATCATCATATTCCACATTATCTCTCCCAGACACAAAGTCATCTGATTCCTAAGGAGCAAGCTGATTATGCAGAGCAATGCTTAAGGCTGTTCTGCACTATGCCAGCATATTACACAGCATGACAAATACATAGCTGATTTCTTTTTTTTTTTTTTTTTATCATTTAGACTGAGATAGTTTACTGAATAGTACTGGAAAGTCTTGGCTTTGGTATAAACTTCGCTTTCTGATCACAAGGTGATAGATGGGCTGTGTATTCAGGCTGCGACCTGGTAGTGGGTTGCTTTTAAACTCAACCTTCAGAGGCCCCTGGGACAAAGCTACACATTGATTCCTGAGGGAGAAACCTCATTATAGGCTATCTTTAATCTCTGCTGTCCTTGCCCAATTTAAGCCCACAAGGATAGCTCCTTTTGGAGGCGTCACAGAGTTTGATGACAAATGAAAACAGGCTGGTCGGTTTCATCAATGGTTAGAGGCATCAAAAAGACATCGGATAATTATAGAGGCTTGTTTGTGCAACTCTGGCACTCTACTGTCACCCGTATACTGTCGAGTTGTACTGGAAACTATGTGTATTACAAGAGTTTAGTTAGTCATTTGACAACTTTAATGGAGCTAATGTGATTATTTAAGAATAAAATGACTCTTGATTGTCAGCATTAGGTTTTGTTTATGCAGTGCATAAAGACAGTGGGGCTGAGACTGATAACAGAAACCATGTTTTCATTCTTCCCTACTTCTCAACTGAGGTGTGAGGGACCAACAAGCCCCTTATAAAAGAATAATTTAAAACACAATTTTAAATGAGCTGATGTGATCACGAAAGAGCTGTGACAAGGTCAGAGTACTATCGACAGCTAAAAATACGGGTGATAATTTGGCTTGTACGAGCCCTGGCCCTGACCTCAGACTTTCTGGCACTGATCCTGGCTCCGACCCAACCTGGAGACTCGAGACGATTCACTTCTGACTCTACAGGCCAGATTAATTCAATATGCGATAGGGGAAGCGGATGTTCCTTGTCATTAATAAAATGACTTTGCAACAGTAGAGTTGTACAAGATTAATAGGCATGATTATAAAACATTTAGCATTTAAATCTGAGTCCAAGTGAGGACTGGAGCTAAAGTTAGCAGAGAGAAGTTCTGCAACAGTCATGTTATTTTTCATTTGTACGTGGAAAATAAGCTGGATCTGAAAAGCAATATGGTCCCAAACTTCTAACTGATGTCAAAAGCTGATTTGCTTATACATAATTCATTTTCAGTAATTGTATTTTTTGATTTATAAGCAAGATTTTAACATACTGTATGTTAAATTAAAGACATCTCTAAAGGATCTTTTCAATTTCACTGAAACAGCTGTAGACACATTCCTCTTTTTTTTTCCAAATAAGCTTATCATCTAGAAAGTTAAACTTCCAAAAATATGATAAACATAACATGGTGAATCAGATATGCCGCACAGAAAGTATTACACCCTATTGATCTCTAAGAGCCAATAGCTCTGATCTCACTCTATGCATTATAGGGTCAGCTAAAAGAGAGCTTTGAAGACTGAAGGCATTAGATTAGATTAAATAAAATGGCTATTAATGAAGAGTAAGGTATAAAGCAACATAAATGAAATCATGGGGGGTGGGGGGGGGCAGAATTTTGGGTACTTTTCAGAAAAGAAAAACACTGATAGAGTTACACACAGAATACAAAAAATGTGTAAAGCCTGTGAGGAAACCTTAACTATCTTAAAGAAAATCTAACAATTCAATTCTTCAACAATCAGGGGACTCAGCTGGTATGTGAGAGAATCACGCACAGCTCCAATCACCTGGCACCTCATTCTCATGCTGATCACCAGCTTGATCACACACTGCTGTGGGGCAGCAGCATCCAATTCCTCAACGGTGTCGGTGGTTTGAGTCGGTGAATTTGTTTGTGGTGGTCACTGGCACGAACTGCACATCTCCACCTGATTCCACAAGTGGTCAAAGGTGTTGCTGTCTGGGCAACAGGCAGGTCACCCCGTCTTTCTTACTTAGATCGCCTACTGTGACGACAAACACTGCCTCCACCAAATGCATTGTGGCCGCTTCTCGACTGCTCAACCTGCAAATCCATTTTCCTTATGAATGCGGTTCCTCTATAAATGGAAGTAAATTGGCTTAAGAGCTGTATAAGATCTGCTGCTAAGAATCTCTAATACAAAAAGAAAAATAAAACTTTTCTAACTTTTTGTGATTGATTTGTATTGCTTAAAAGCAAAAAAAAGTATTAAAGTATATCCAAGCTAAATGGATGTTATCCCCTGAACATAATGTAATTATTCAAGCAATTCAGAGCTACCTAAGCTAAACATCCTTAAATAATTTACTATTTTTAATCCTCTTTGTGTTTTTTTGTGCTTTGGAGTTACAAATTTAAATAAAAGAAAAAAATCAATGAATTACCATTAATTTAGAATATATCTTTACTTTTTAATAAATTGGAAGAGAACATAATTAAATACTGCATAAATAATTTTCATTTGCAAGGCATGCAGTTCTTCTACTCATTCTTCACACACACACACAATTCTGCATGCTGATATGCTTCCTCAATCCTACTTGGATTGCGTACTACTTGCATAACTCCAATCACAACAGGACTTGCTAGAGCTATAATATCTTAGCCGCAAGTAATATTTTCTAGGAACTGCACATTGATAATTTAAGAGACACTAACACACTCTGACATCTTGCATAATGAAAATATAATTTGGAAGTACACTGCACAGATGGCGGAAGAAGTAGTGCAACATTCTCGCCGTGAACAAACCAGATTGCTTTCTGATGGGACTGGTGTGCATGGCGTCCTATTTTATGAGCACATGCTATATCATACTGCCATGGCTGACTTCAAGGTTTAGGTAAGCCCCAGGAATGTGGCAGGAAATCCTTTTAGTGGAGCTTGTGACATGGCCTTATCCAGAGCTTCTCCTGCCCCAGTCTCACAATTTTATCTTCAGAGCGTGATAACACATGCAGCCCTTCTGGTCTAGATATAAAGAGTCCGGCAAAAGTATTCACATCCCTGAAACTTTGCTTTTTTATGCGACAGACCAACAGAAAATTTTGTATTTTTGTGAAGTAAAAAAAAAAATTATACATGGATTTAAATTATTTCATGAAAAGTGTGGAGTCTGAAAAGTGTGGTTTCAATGCTTGGCAAAACAACATTTCTTCCCAACTACAGCTGCAGGTCTTTTGATGTTTGTCTCTACCAGCTTAAATTTCAAGTCTTGCCAAGGACTTCCAATTGGATTTAGGTCTAACCTTTGACTGGGTCATTCCAACACATGAATCATTGATCATGTGTTGGAATCTTTGATCTAAATCATTCTGCAGAAGCTCCTGCTGTGTGTTCAGGGTTGTTGTACAACTATAGTAGACTTCTGCAAAAATACATTTCATGGCATTCTTTCATCAATGGCTTTCTTTGAGCAATCACCTTCTCCTTGCTACACTTACATAAATACCATTTTTGTGGGGTTCATGGCCGACAGTTTACTTGTTGCCAGGTTACCAAACATGAACTGTGGACCTCTGCATCTCCTCCAAAGTTACTATGGGCCTCTTGGCTCTATCTCAGATTAATGCTCCCATTTCCCACTATACCAGTTTGGGAGGTTTCTAAGTTTATAGCTCTGTCATTCTCTTTCCTTGTCGGTGGTTTGGTAGTGCACTATCGGAGGCTTATAGTTTGGGATACTGTTACAACACAACTCTACTTTTCTCTACAACTTTCTCTTTAACCCATCTGGGTTTCTTGGTCTTTATGAAGCCACTTGTTCACTAATGTTCTCTAACACACATCTGAGGTCTTTACAGGACTGGATTTAATATGTACATTAATATGTACACTAGTGTTGATTAAGCAGCAGTTGGTTGAAAGAGTTGTATAAGAATAGAGGCAGAGAAACACCAGCGAATGTCTAAATGTTTTGGTTTTTAGTTGTAAAAATGATTAAAAAAAAAACAACTAAACATGCAAAGTTTTTCTTCTGCTTCACAGACATGCTGTGGTTACAGCCTGAAAAATGTGAATGAGACACTTTTTGCCAGAAGCTGTGAATCTTTTAGACAAAAAAAAGAAGAAAAAAAGAATGTAGTAGAATATTATTTAGTCTTTTAGTCTAAAAGGCTACGACATCTAGATATCTAGAAAGAAGATGATGCCCATTTTCATCAGCTGACGCGCGAAAGTTATAACTGGAAGTAAAGCAGAAAATATGATATGGCATTATTTATCATCTCCCCAAGTTCTATCTCAGGATATCAAGCTTCTGCTTGAGCCAGACGTACTGGGAGCTGCATTACCAAGTAAAGATTTGGAGCAAACCTTTAATCAGTGCGTCTGTTGCCCCGGAGGACTCTGGTTTGAAGGTCACCAAAAGACTTGCTGGATTGATGATTTTACCCAAGACTTGACAGACAGCAGATGAAAGAGGCACCTTGAGCTTCAACCCACATCAGGCAAAAATCTCTGAGCGTGGCACGTAAAAGCTCACAACGTTCAAATATCAAAAAACACACAGCATGTTCACATGTACCGTATTAGGCGATCTCTCTCGTGGTTTTTCGACTCAGAGTTAATGATATTTGCCATATGCTCAATCTTGCAGGAGTCTGAGCTCTCCCACTGCAATCCTTCATCAAACTCAGTGAGGAATTTCTACAGGAAGCTTGTGATGTAAGAATAGATGTGACATGTAAAATTTTAGAGCAGTGAATTGGGATTATGCTTTTCAAGCCCAATTATGAAAGAGCGCTACAGCAGGCTTCGCTGACCAAGATTCTTTTTTTCCTTTTTTTTTTTAGCTTAAGCTGTGCTATATTCAGTAAATCTACTGGCAACTTACTCTGCCGCTTCTTATAGATGCTACAGTCAGTGGGGGCTTTGCATAAGTCACTGACAGTCACGCCAAATCCAACACATGATGTCCATGTGCAGAAATGTCAGTCTGAAAAGCACAACCAGGGTTTTCTGTTTACACCAAAACATTACTGGAATATGATTTAAGATTTGATTTATATAGTTTATTTGATAAATCATTTGTGTTTTGGATATCTTTAATCAGCAACAACCAATAGAAAAACAGCAAAATCTCAATCTGGAATAAGAAAGGCTGCTTTTTTTGGTTTATTCCCTGCAAAAATTTCTCATCAAATCCCACCATGATCTGCTGAAAGAACAATTCAGATATATTACAGTTACCAAGCTTTGAAAGTGGAAACTTAACGCTGCCACTACAAAAGAATCAAAAGGACTATAATGAACAAAAACAAGCATTTGAAGTGTGTGAGTAAGATCCTCAGTATAATCCTGTTTGAGCTGCTTGAGCGAAGAGCAACAGTGTTTATTAACAAAAAGCCTTCCTTGTGGCCTGTTCTGCCCTGAAGATACGGGTCGCTCTGCATAAGTAAATGTCTGCCCATATGACAGGTTTTTGACATGCGGAGTGGTCCTCTGTGGTTTGCGCTCTTCCATAAATAGCAGGGTCACTAGCCTGTTGTTTTTCACACCCTGGTGTGAGTGAATTCTGCCTGAGTAGCACTTCAAGCTTCTTACTCCATTTTCCACCTCGTTATACTAATATAACTGCAGTTTCAGGGAGGGTGGGGTAAAAAAAAAAACATTGTGTTTTTTTTTTTGTTTGTTTTTGACAGTAAAATATCTGGGTCTATCCAAAGTGATGTTGTTTAGCTACTAAGATTTATTGTGGTGTATCAAACCCCTCTGCGCTCCCAGCACTGACACCATGAGTGCTGTGAATGCTTAGAAGAGCATAAACTGGTCGCAAGAAAGACAAGCATGCTGCCATGGAAATCCTGTGATGACCTAAATCTGACTAATAGTGTGAAGTCACAACTGCATTCTGTGAATTTACAGCAGTAGTTATTTGGTCAACAAAAGTATATGCTAATACATATACTTTTATTGAAGACATAAGCACTGGTTATAATGTATTGTCCAATCTTCTCGATATATTTCAGTTAGTCAATCTAAACTTTTGGCTGATCCAAATCGCTCCACTCCAACACACATTGCTTCAGTAACTGTTTTTTTTTTCTCCTCAAAATGTGTTTATTAGTTCCTTAAACTGTTTAAATATTTTGCCAAAGTATTTAACATGTGTCTCAATTAAATGCTTATTATTAATGCATTTCCTAATTTAAAAGGCAGCATCTTAGTAGCCTCAAGTAGCATTTATTACTTCAAAAATGTGAAGGGATGAATTTTGTTTCCACGTGATGCAACTTCTATTATGTTCCTGAAAACGCAGCATTTCATAGCCTTCCATCTAAACATTGCATATCAGTGAATCTCTCTTAGAAATATTATCTCAATAAATAACCACAAAATCATCCTTGAAACGCATGCATAAATGAACTGAACTGCATATTTACACTGATTGTGATTTCCATCCCCATCTACGATTACTGAATTATAATGCTATAAGAAAGTCTGGCCCCTTGTGAAACTAAAATAATAATGGTGACATACTTTTATTTACTTTGCTACGTTTTACATAGCCAAATTTCACTCCTAAAGACGCATAATGTCATACTCAGTATATTGGAACATGCATTCACATGAGCCCTGTCTGTCAAATTAAAAGTATCTTTCAAAAATAATAAACAGGTATTAAGCATATTTTTTATTAAGCCAACATTTCTTTATTAAATATTAGGTTTTTTTAATGGTCTGCTGTAATTTTCGAATCTTAAATCTCATGTTTTCTTTACGTGTACATGGAAAATTATCAACATCTATCTGTGTGTAGTTAATCTATAAATTGTGGTTGGCTTAATGATAAAGATCCTGAAATAAATTTTCTTTTGGTAATGTCGTAATTTATTGAATCGGTCTGCACATACAACATAGAAAGTCTTTACAACAGAACGTCCTCATTAACGTGTATGAAGCATTATTCAGTTCTACAAACCATTGACATATTACAAAACTTGAAAAGTAGGTGGCGTTGAATAAGAAGCAACTTCTATTTTTCCTTTAAGTGTTCATATGCGGGAGCTACACTCAGCCAATCACACTCAGACAGATCAGTGGGCAAAATCAGAGTAAGTGCCTTGCCCAGGGCAACGTCAGGATGCAATTAGAGGAAGCTGGGATCAAACTCACAACTTTTGGATACCAAGACAACTGCTCTTCCCACTGAATCGGTCGTCCCTTGTAGTGTATGTCATTTTTATGACAGTACAACAGTCTGAAAACTAAAGGCTTTTCTGATTCATGAACTCATTTTTTGCACCACATTGAACCTGGTGAAACAAAACTGTTATATCTGCGTCTAATCAACCAGTGCACCTAATTATTGTTTCTGCACTTTATGCCTGGCCCACTTCCTGTGTCATCATCATATTGCAATCTCCTGTGCAAAGTAGGTCTTAATTAGAAGTAGCTGAGCGTTTTGCAGGAGCAAGGTCTCAGTAGATGGGTTCCTCACCTCAGGGAGGTGAAAAAGGCAACTTGTGTCCCCCGGCTGAAGTGAGGAGAAATTTCATCAATGTACCCTCAACCGCTCAGCCGCAGAACACGCTTAGCTTTCTAGTCGATACAGCCGTCAAAAATGCTCCACCCCTGCTGAAAATGACGTGATCAGGCAGGATTTAAACTGATTCAGTGGAAGACATTTTCTTTGACCTCCCATTGGGGATGGGGGGCACAAAGGGGTGTTTCCTGCTCCTGAAGAAAGTGCTTCTATTCAGGTCTGTGTGTTCACAATATCAGAGTTCAAAAAGTAACCATGCATTCAGGGTAGCACTTGCAATTGTTGGGAGTATTTACAGGCTGAACCACGGTATCCATTTCTCTCCCACTCGCTTCCAAAGTAAGCACTTGCTGGAAATAAAGAAGAGCCACTGGGGGAAAGGTATACCAGCAACAGGTCACAAAGTTTCAGCCTGGAGTGGGCGTTTGTCTCTCGTGGGTCCAAACGGGCACAGCAGAGGTTAAAGTGAGATTTTGTGAGTACATAGTGGAGGACTGCATCTCAAAAAACACTTGTTTCAGTTGACTTGCCTTTTTCTTTCAGCTCTCACATTTCATCTGTCGGGGTGTGAACTTAAACAAGGCATTCAAATGCATTTCACCTAAGGAGTCTAAACATAGCATGCATAGTTAAGTGTGTGCAAATTTGTTCTTTTAATTTACTTATATTCTTAAATTTACATTAATATCTGAAGTTACTAAATTTACCTTCCTTTATGAATGTTTGATGGCTTTGTGCTCTTTAATGTCTTGTGACATTTAATTTTCTGCAATTAGACTCAGTCAACGAGCTCTAATGACATTATGAAAGTGTGCTTATCGAGTCTGGCTGGGAGATTTTGAATCTGTCCTGGACCTCGACTGACGACCGGTGTGGCTGGCACACGAGAACAGAGAACTGTGGGAGCATACAAGCACAGCTGTGAATGAATAAATGATTAACATTTGATATGCTTATAATTTTAAGATGATCTTATCATTAAACCCATATTTATTGATTTTAGTTTTAAAAACTGAGGATTTTGTCAGATACTACACAGCAGACACAAGTAGGGATCCTCTATATTTAAGAACAAACAGCATTAATTAGTACATTTTGGTGCATTTTGGACTTAAAAATGGCAAAAAAGATGCTTCTTCTTAGCCCGTGCAGAAGAACAGAACTTATGTTTTCCAACTTTTGATTAGAAAACAAAATCAAAAGTTGATTAGAAACTTTTTCTAATCAAAGTTTATAATCAAACTTTGATTAGGAAACAAAGCTTGTAAGACTTTATTCTGCCTTTTCTTAGTTTTAGTTTTCTTTGAGTTGGGCAAAGAGCTACTTACTTACTTGGCATCTGAGCCAACTTAGATCAACTATTATAAAAAAATATTAAAAAATTATATATATATATATATATATATATATATATATATATATATAAAACCAGCTTTTTTATTTTTCTGTACATTTTCCCCACACCTGTTAAGACTTGGATCTAATTTAACTGTTTTTCTAGACTCCTTTTCTGTGTATAAGTTCATTTTTACATTCCTGTAAAGTTGCTACAAATCTCTTAGCATTATAAGCAAAGGTCTACATGCAATTCTCAGGACTGCCAAATTAATAACATGAGACTTTTTGACTGAAGCGGTCCGACAAGCATTCATTCAGCAGGTGAATTATAGCAGGTGATATGACATTTAAAATGAAATGATTAGAGAAAGTAAGCTGTCCTCTGAACTTCAAAGAACATTCTCCCCATTCATACATTACCAGTTCACAGTCTGAATGCAGGGTACACTGTGTGCTCAGGCTGCAGACTGCAATTCATCAGTGACATCATCCAATAAAGGGCAGTTGCCAAAAAACTCCAGCAACAAGAACATCAATGAGATAGTGACTAAAATTACTAGTTACTATTACTTCTAATAATATTATTTATGCTACAGAAAATCTTAACAGTGCTTAAGTCTGAGTAAAACATCAGTATCCAACACCAACCCACATCTAGCACCACCGTTAGAGTTGCCAAGCAACCTAACGTTCATCTCTTTAAAATGTGGATGAAAACTGGAGTTGAAAATATTTGAACGTACAGAAAGATCACGCAACTTTAAACTGATTACACACCCTGGCAGTAATCTACTAAAGCATCTATGACGGGTCTTTGCATGCTACGCTGAATTTACCTGTCACATTTTTCCAGTCAGATCCTTGCTGGGTATGATGGGAGGCAGTGAACCAATTCAGCATGCTTTATAGACGGTGACACTTTGCATCGAGAGTTGACTCCTTTAGTTTGCAACAGTTGAACTAAAACAAGTGTAAATTGAAGGGATTCCTATAGCAGATTGCGTGTGTGACTTCAATTTACATGTACAGCAATGCCAGCACTTTTACTAAGCTTTGTCAAAACATTTGTGAAAAGAAAGCCTCACTCTGATTATCACTCATGTGAGCCATGATACTAAATCAAAACAAAGTATAAGGACGTCTGCTGCAGACAGGAACTCTCTTAATCATTCTAAATGTTTGATCATGTATTTAACACTAAATTACTATTACCAGTAGAGCTGAAGCAAGGTGTATAAGCAGATACGCAGACCTGGTTCCAGTGGAAGTGCTAATATCCATGTTGAGGACAGATGATGTCTCCTTATGTTCAGCCTTGTTATAAAAACCATCTAAAGATCAATTGCCTGTATGGAAACCTCTTATACTGCCGTTGTAGTTTTGCATCACAGTCACTTATAAACACTTAAGCATCATCACTTAACCGTGCACTTGAATTGAGCAAAACTGCCTGTACTGCATAAAAAACTTTGGTTTGAAAGTATGGAATGTTGTTTTTTCCCCCCTAAAAATAAACTGTTAAAAATGTATATATTTTACAAGCAAAATTTCACAATAAAAATGCATGAATTTTTGCATTTAAATTGACTTGGCAACAGGTCAATGAAAAAAGTTTGTGATTTTTTTTTTTACGGTTGCTGTCAGTCACATGTTTGTGCTCCCACAGAGGCAAAAGCCATTTTGATATCGAACCAGAGGCTGGTGGTCAAAAGTAAAATAAAGTAAATACCTGTGACTGTCAAGATGCATCAAGCACACTAAATACATTTGCGTGTCAAAATAAATAAAAAAAAAAAACGACTGGAAAATATGAACATTTCTATGCACAAAATGAACTATATCATATTACATGAACTGCATGCATTACTTTCTCCGCCTTGTACTTTAAACAATTTCATACATACTGTGTTGAAGAAAAATGTATTAATTATACCGATTTTTTGTATTGCACAGCTGATATGTCAGACCTTTTGATAAGCGATGTTCGAATGAAAGGGACATGTGAAACATGAAAGGGTACATTATTCCACGTTGTTACATGTTTTCTAATTATGAAACATGTTTTGAAATAAATGCATCTCAGAAAATCATTGCATTGCCTCTTCATTAAATATTTATTTTCCAAATAATTTCTAAAAGTTTGAAATAATAAAATGTACATCTATTTGATATTAAAAATAATTCTTATGAAGTTAGAGCTTAAATATTAACTCTAGGACAGTCAAAATATTAACTCTGGGAGAGTTAATATTTAAGATCTAACACCGAGTTAGTGTTACTTAGTGTTAAATGACAGATATTTGACACTTAATTAGAGTTAAAGTACCAACTCCTCAAAAAGAGTTAAATTAACTCTTTCTGGTGTGGATCCATATAGACACTATAAAAGTGTTGAAATCAAATCTGACAGAGTTAATTTGGGCCTGCTGGATTTGCTGTGTGTGTTGTTGGGCTTCTTTGGCATAAATTACTGCAACATTGCGTTGATCAGTCTGTGGTTCTATGGGTCATCTGCATTGTTGGTTCTGCTGTTTCATCTATACTTTATAGGTTCTACGGCCTTTTTACTGGCCAATCAAGCACAATAACACCACTGAAGCAGTTTTTGGTTTCTTTGGCAGAGTGGGGAAATCCCAAGTCCCGTTCTGGAAAATAATTATCTTCATTTAATTATAAACAGTGCAGTAAAGATATATAACTTACGCTGGTTTCTTAAATAATTATTTTATCAATTTTATTGTGACTTGTATGATTATTACAATAGGAATCATTCAGCTTCATGTTATAACTGCATGGAGGCTGTTTGTTGTGACTTATACCTTAATTTATAAACTAACCTGGTTTTAATTAAGCTCCATTAGACAGAGAGACTTTTATATTGTGGTGGTTGTTGTTCTAACTCGTTCATCAATGATTTTGTCTTCAACATATGTTTGCAGTATAACTATGCAAATGGAGATGAAAGAGGAAGCCAGATAAATCAGGTGTTAGAAAACCTAAAGACTTTCTGTCTCAGAAGAAGCTCTGACTCCACCAGATCACCAACCAGCTCTGAAGATGAAACTTCACATTGTCTTCATGATGTAAGTTTGTTTTTGTTTTTTTTAATGAGGAGCTAGTTACATTTTCAACAACAAAAACTGCTGTGTTACCAACACCAAGTGCTTAATAAACATGATTTGATTTAAAGGTAACTGGAAAGAAATTTTCTCTTCTTGTTAATCTAACATTTCTCTTTCATTCTTTTTAATTGTTGTTGACTTTCAGGGCCCTGTGATGGACTGGTGACCTGTCCAGGGTGAACCCTGCCTCTCATCTGATGGCTGCTGGAGATGGGCACCACCAGCCCCCCTCACCACCCTGCAAGGATCAGCATGTTCAGATCATGGATGGAAAGATTTTAAGGTAGTTTGTCTCCTTAAGTCCACACTTAAAACAGCTTCATAGTTAATGCCAACATCAACTGATTCTATGACATTGCTGACTATTTTTTTTCTACTTCTAACATAAACAGACAAAGACGAAACCCAGAAATGTTTTTCCACCCCAGGCATCCGGTCCCAATCATCATCAGTTCTTATGATGTCACATACATGGCGAGTCCACAACGTCTTAAAATTCCATCCATCCATCCATTTTCTTACACCCTTGTCCCTCAGTGGGGTCGGGAGGGGTGCTGGTGCCCATATCCAGCTAACATTCTGGGCGAGAGGCGGGGTTACCCTGGACAGGTCGCCAGTCTGTCGCAGATGTCTTAAAATTGTAAGTATTATTTTTTTATTTGCCATTTTTCTGTTCTCTTTAAATACAAATGCTTTCTATGTTTAATTACTCTGTTATGCATTACATAACATGTAGTTATGCATGTAATGTACAAAGTATGAATAAAGACTTATTAGTAATTAAAATTGTAATTTATTAGCAATAGCAGTAAATCAAAAATAAAAATTAAGTGTAAATTAAATACATTACTAATATATTAGTAGTATATTTAAAATATATTAAAGGTATATTTTTAATATAATTCTATGACAGAATTAGTACACTCTATAAAAATGAAGCTGTTGAATATTACATTTAAAGTATACTGTTTACCAAGTACAACTTGAAGTTGTTCCAAAAAAGTATGGTGAAGTATACTAAGTATACTAAAAGTTGTAATTTTATACAACTTAAGTACTAGTAAAGTAGTACTTTACTAAAGTACTTTACTAAAGTAAAGTACTAAAGTACAAAATTAGTTGTTCGAAAATAGTACATTTTAAGTACATCAATCAAAGTATGCTAAAGTATGTTAAAACTTAGTATACTAAAGCATTTTTTTTTTTTTTACTTGGGTGAAGTGCTCAGAAAACACAGCGGACCAACACCGGCGTATCACATGGCATCCCAAATCATCACAGACTGTAGAAACTTCCCTCCAAACTTCAAGCAGCATAAATTCTGTGCCTCTCCACTCTTCCGCCAGACTCTGCGACCTTGATTTCCAAATTAAATACAATCTTTACTTTTCATCCGCAAGCAGGACTTTTAGAGCAGTTACCAAAAGTCCAGTTTTTCTCCTCCTTAGCCCAGTTAAGACGCTAATGACATGTTCTGTGTTTGAGGACAGGCTAGACACGAGGAATGCGACATTTGAAACACTCATCAGTGTGGAGCCTCTTGGTGCCCGACTCCAGCCCCAGTCTGCTGATTGTGGAGCTCCACCAAATGAATGGATTTTGCTTGACAATAACCTACAAGCTGTGGTTATTTCGATTGCTTGTGCATCTTTTCCTGCCACTCAATTTTCTACGAATGTGTTGGAATATGTCACTCTATGTCCAACGAGCTTCTTTAGCAACAACCTTTTGTGACTCCTCCTTCTTTAAGGATGTCAATAACTCGGTTAATGACTTGAGTTTCACTTTCAGAAATGAGTTTCCTCATCGTATATCTATGATAGAAAAAACTGAGAGGGACTGTGCCCCTTCAAACAAACCTGATCAATTTAAACATGTTAAATAGTCAACAGGCCATGATGAAACCCATTCAGGGGAGCAGAAAGCAGAGCTGTTCTGTGAGGTGACTTACCAACGTTCTGCCTGCCTCAAACATCTGAAACCCCATGCCCATAAGCTATGCAGTTATTCATGGAAATTGTGTGCAAAAGTTCAATTTAGTGACTAAGAGTTTGTGTGTGTGTTTTTCTGCGCTGCCCTCAATCATATGCTGCCTCCATAAAGTGGTAGTCATCCATCAAAACTTTGAACCCCCCCAACCCCCACCTAAACTTAGCTCTGCTCTGTCTCGGTGATATATGGACTTTTCTGGTTTTATAAAATCTTGCATCGTGACGCACAAACGGCAAATGAGAAGTTTTGATACAGCAATTTAACAATCCAGCGGCTTCGCATCCTTCTCCCTGACAAGTCTGGGGGAAATTTCATGAAAAGCTGACCTACTGTATGTGGCAACATCTACAGGAGTAACACCTTGTCTGGTTATTCAGAAAAGTCTTCGAGATGAAAAAGCCCTTTCTGGTATCCAGCGCCTTGTAGTGTTAAGAGGTTATTTATAGCTAAGTTGTTTAAAAAGCTCGGCGCTGTCCTGGCTTCCCTCAAAAGCCTCCGGGGGGGGTTTGAGGATGGATTACGTCGTCTTCTCAAGTCAAACGCATTCAGACCACTATGAAGGAGCTCCGGCTATTTTGTTCACCTTTTCAGGGATTGTGTGTAGAGAATACGCCCAAGACAGTAGGGAGCGTGTGAGAGCTCTTACATTTTGTTTCCATTCACTCCACCTTCCTTGATCCTGCCAGCCCCCAGCGTAGCGAGTCAATGCTAGTGAGGAGAGTCCTAAAATAGAGATGGAAGGACATGGAGTATGCATTTGCATTACCCTAAGAGAGTGACAGAGATGGAGAAAGAAACGAGTGAACGGTGAAGAAGCTGTGCGGTAGTGTCGCCCCTCTGGGCCGTAAAAACTCTCTGATAACATTCAGGCCGAGGAGCAAGGACATTTCTCCTTACAGATGACTCACTGTGAGTACAGTGCAAACAGCAGCGCAGATTGGACCCCAGCGGCAAGGCAAAGATGCTTTTTGACCGCTACAGCTGAATTTAATAGGAGGAACGAGACGGTAGTTTACATACATCAATATTTATAGACAAACTCCAAACGCAAGAAGAAGCCAAAATGGATAGAACATCCGAATGGTACAATTTTCAAATGATTCAGCATGTAACAGCCAGATATGTTTGGGCCGTTCACAGATCACAAAGCTGGAGTAAATTAGAAATGTCATCATTGGTAAGTTTGTTGAGCAGCTGTAACACAAGTGCATGTGAAAAAGAAGTGGGGATGCTTCACCCACTTATTTCTCCTCCTCCATTTAACTCTGAATTTCATGTGTATTTTTTCCACATGCCTGGAAAAAATACACAATTGAAAAATTGCAGATTTTTTTTTCTACTCTGATCATACACAGTTAAACAAGATTTTTCTTATAAATCCTCTCGGCGGTTTAATTCTACCTTTACCGCCACGTGCAAATGAAAACGGAAAGAAGTAGAAAACAGCCCTACATTCTCCGAAGACTGGGCACCAAGAACAGGCTTTAAAAGTAAAATAATATATTATATATTATACATGTAAAAAGACAAAAAAAATATATAGATGTATAGTGGTACAAATGTTTTACACTGTTAAAAAGAACTTATGAAAAGACTGATGACGATGTACCTTTAAAATTATACCAAAACAACAAAGTTTTGCATTTCTGAGTCATGTCTGCCTGCAGGTCTAATCATTAAAACCATTTCTTATATGGTTACACAACATAACAAATTAAAAAGACCACAGAAAATGGCAGTGTTACAAATGACAGTTGAAATATTAAAGTCTAACATCAGAAAATAAGTGGAAATTGCAAATACAAAAAGACCAAAGTCCCTGAATTTATCCACTCAAACTATTTCTGAAACATTGAGAAATAACTTCATCAGTGGCGCATTTAATTTTAACCTAAAACAATGCTATTGCTGAGGCCTGAAAATATTTTTCACTCTTTTATAGCATCTTCCATACCAAATCATTTTTTAAAAACTCTATTTGGTCAGTTAGCTGATGATTTACCAGTATATAACTGCATTGTTAGATTAAGATAGCAAATCAAGGCTCTCTGTAATAGAAAGTGCTTATGCTATATTAGAATCATTTTAAAATTACAAGTAAATGGGAGTTTTATGGAGCTTAAAATCTCTCCTCTCCTTAAAAAAGCAAACACTGCTGATACGCAAACATTTAATCCTAATTCACACAATGTTAAAAAAGAAAAAAATCTTCAAACATTTTTTTTTGTAATTACATAATTACATTGCTATCTCGCAGAAAACATGAATTGGTATTTAAGGACCCCAGTGAGTTTAATGAAAAGTGACACTTTTTCTCCTTCTTACAACTGCAGCAGACTGAGAAAACCAGGACATGATACCAGCCCCGTTTTCTGCCCTTCTCGCTCCCATTAATTCCAGCATGTGGCTTCAAAAGAGTCTGACCCAGAATAATCACTGTTTTCAAGTCAGGGTCAGCAGACATGTCCTGTAAAGAAAATCAAGACTCTGGTAAGGCAGCACAACACCACTGAATACAACAAGAGCTCTCTGTACCGTGTGAGCCAGATCATCGCATTACCAACATGAAAATATATATAATCTAGTCATCGAGCTTATTCTATAATGCCAGTTAAAACATGTAGACATACCATATATTTCTTAGTCACTCTAATAATGTTTCCTCTTCAGCATTTTACCAGTTCATGTAGTTTAGAGAGCAGGTCATAGTTCTTCCAGCTTGCGCTCTTCTTGTTCAGCAGGTATTTGATAAATTGTTCATTATGTCTTTTAGCGGTAGATATGAGCAGGATCGCAGCCAGATTCAAGCTTTTGATTTGTGTGTGCCCATCTGATAAAAAGAACAGGCGAATGGAGACAGAAGGAGCGAGCCAAAAAAAAAAAAACAGCCAACTGAGCTGGGCTGTAACAACTGGTTCGGATTTTATTTTCAGTTACGTTTTTTTTTTTACTTCCTTCCTACAGGTTACAGCACTGGGTAAAGGTTAGCAACTCTGATAAAGTATATTAACCTAATTGCTAAATCTGAAATGTCTTTCAGGCATTGCTATTATTTAATACTACAAGTAAACTTGCAATGGGAACAGCAGGAGTAACAGGGTCATTGTAGGTTTTGCGGTACATGAGATATTTCAAAGGATGAAGGGAAAAACTGTTAATTTCCTATTAATTACTTTTGTTACTTTATTGAAAGCTTTTCCTCACTTTACATGGTGACAAGATAGCCTGGCCCCACCCAGCCTTGCTTTTCTACTTGAATAAAACCGCATTTTTTTTAAAGTACTTTTCTGATTGTTTTTGATGGGCAGGGTTAGGTGAGTAGCTTATTGTCTTGTAGCGATTTCCTGTCTTATGAAGACTGGCACATACTGTACCTGCTTCACTTTAAAGACTGACTGTATGTTGCATCATCCTCCAACTGTGGATATATCAGCATGCTTGAATTCGGAAGAGAGCATCCCTTTGACTTTCAAACCACCATTTCAGGTGCCTGGCATTAACTGTAGTTAATATTTTAAAAAGTGAACCTAATAACTGATTAGAAGAATCTGGATGGGATGGAACTGTGTTCCCAATGCAATTCTTTTGCTCTGGCACCATAGGTGTTATTCTTAGCTGCTTTTAAAAGTCTGTGTAACGTTTTGCAATAATTATTTCCTCTGTGTTGACATTTAGCCATTCGTATGTAAAAATTATCGCACTTTCAGACTAGTTTTGCATGCAGGATGTACACAACCAGATAAAACAGCAGAATACGTCTGTATGCTTCTGTCTTGACACGCTGTTTGAGGAGACATCAGCAGCAGGGGTTACAGCTTCTGAAGTCATGGATGACAGATTAAAGTTTCTGCAGACTGATGAACTTAAAATGTCAAGCATAAATTTTAGAAAATGCTTCAGTACATCTGGGCTATATCAACTACCAAGGGATCAATAATTTTTCTGTTCAGTCATTCATTGGGTTCTGTTTATCCGAGATCGGGTCATGGAGGCAACACATCCATGAGGGAATACCCGACCTCCCTGTGTCCAGCAACAAGGCCTTCTCAGGGTAGATTGGATATGTAGTCTATGCAGTTAGTTCTGGGTCTTCTCCTGGTTCTTCTCCCAGTGGCATTTTGGTAAAAACAACAACAACAAAAAACAATCATTTGTCAGAGCTGATTTTAAAATGTACACATCCATAGTTTTTGCGATTAAGAAATCTGTCTATGATAAATAATTTAAAACCTTAAGCCAAAAAAGAAAACCTGATTAATCCAAAAATGGGCTCAAAGGATCAAAAGGTTCTAACTCTACAATCACCAAGGATAAAATCATCAAATGCTGCAGGAAATATTCAAAAATATGCTCTGAAATTATAAAGAGACTACAAATGTTATAATGCAAAAAAGATTTTCCACTTGGTTATTAAAAAAAATATATATGTTATCCTTTAATAAAATGCAAATAAAATATGTATTTATTTATTTTCAAAACTACTTTCAGTGTTCACTCATCTATTGGGTGATGCCTGTCCATTTATAAACAAACATGATGGTTGAACTGAAATAAATTTAAGCCTAAATCTCCAATGGTATAAATAGCTTTGGGCTCAACTGCAAGACTATAATTTATGGAATAAATAGAGGAATAACACGGGATGATACCAGGAACTGACTCTGGATTTGAAGCCCCCATTGTAATCCAGGGCATTCGGACAATGCGACATTGTGAAAAGCTTTGAGTAAAAGTTAAAAACTGTAAGAGTGATATATTGTGTTGTGGGTGATTCTGTTTGTAGCCTGGAGTAACTTTGTAAACAGAACATTTCCAAATATATTGGCAAAACAAAAAACAAAAAAACAAACTGCACTCCAGATAGCAGAGATCCACAATGAGTTTTGAAAATGACTATAACAGATTGACCATCTGTCAACCACCATCTGCATTCAAACAGAGAGCGGAGCGACGGTTATGTTTTGTGTTATTGTAAGGGAAGCCATTGTCTCTCTCTCAAAGCATCAATAAGTGGCATTGTACACCTTTGGGACATTCAGATTAGACCATGATTGCATTTCATAAAGTGGCTTGCTCGGCTCAGATCTCTTATAGAAAGTGGCAAATCATATACAATCTTCAACTTAATTAACCCAAGATTGCTCAAGTACACGGCTGCTATTTTGTTCTTTTTTTTACTTATCAGTTGTTCAGGTGTCACTCCGCTTAGATATTTCTGCATTCACTGACGACAAAGCGATCAGCGCTGCACTGATTTTATATGATGTTACCACGTAAATTAGGTTGTACTTTCATAAAATGAAAAAAATATGATCATTGGGGGGGAAAATCCATATCATAAAAGATAGAAGTATGAGTTTCAAAAGATTTCACAATGGATTTTTTTTTTTTTACCAAACATGTCTTAAATGTATAATATGACCTTCTTTTATCTAGCATCAAACAGCAGGGAGAAGTCAAAACTGATTGAACTCTTCTGCTCTTCAACAAGAAAGCAAAAACCCGCAGCAGGAATTAAAGTATTTTGCCCCCAAATATCATTCTTATATGATGTCTATTTGGAAAGCTGCAGTTCTAATTGACATTTTGTTAAATCAATTTAACAGACTGTTTGATAGAGTAAATACAAAATGTTAAGAGTATGCATAATGCCAGAAAGCAATTCTCCGCTTTGATGAATGCTGCATCCTGGATATTTATGAATTACGAGGCTACATGACTTATTCAGCCATTCCGTTTAAAACTCAGTTCAGCTGGCACCTTACCCACAGCGCCAGATGAAAATATACTCCCTCTGGTGTCCCTGAAGGAATGCTTAAGTACATTCCTGAAGTGGCCCTTTAGATTGAATCTGCTCCTAAAATCAAGTTTTTTGTCTTCTTTTTCCTCAAGGAAATTAGATCTCCATTCAGAATAAATGTCTGTTGTGCTACAACCATCTCAACCTCTCCATTCAAACCAAGAAGCTTTCTGACGGCTCAGGAAATGTCGAGAGTGTATGCAGTATTTGTTTAAGCTTCTTTACGGTCTTTTTAGTCATCTAGAAATTTTCAATCAGACAGAATCACAACATCAATGTATATCTGTGAATTCTGAAAGGGTAATTGAATTGTCTCAACAAAAAAAAAAAACGTTATAACATTTGTTTGTCTAATATTAAACACACACACGCACGCGAGTGCACCCACACACACACACGCACACACACACGCACAACTCTGAAGATATACTTACAGACTTTGAAAAGTGCATGGATGCCCTTTTATCAAAAATAAACCAGCAGAAATAACTTACATAACCAGTGAGAGACCTTGACAATTCTAGCAGGCATTGCTGTGTGCTCCATAAAGCCATTACAAGATTTTAAATGGCAGGAAGGGTAACGTTTCAACCATTTAAAATCCTGAAACTTTGGTCTGCATTTTTACTGATAGCTGACTTATGCCTGGAATGCATAAATGCACCGTGCTAAACTCATAAGACCTTCTCGAGAAAATAAAAAATTTGACTCAGAAGTCTGAAACAAAGTTAACAGACACTTTTTGATGCTCCTCCAATTGCAGGCTGAACATTTCCAAATGCCTGTGAGACAAATTACAACTGTCCAACTGTTCAGAGTCTTTTCTGTCTTTTCCCAATGGAAGGAGTTTATAAATACAGCACATCATTGACGTATTCTGTCTCAAGTTTTTATCAAGTGATCACTACCTCATGGATTTAAACTATCTTTTTGCCCCTGAGAAAGAATACATTTTACTTTTGCCCCTTTTACTATGCATGTGTAATATTATGTTATGGCATCCAGATCAACGATTCTGCAGGTGCGATATCTTCAAGGGTATTTTATCTCTGAAGGTAAAACCATCAGAGAGTTTTACGAAAGGTCAGGGAGATTTGCAGGGTTTGTTGTGAACTGGAAAAATCTTTCCTAAACATACGTTATGTCTGCATGCTTTGAAGGAAACGGCTGCACGTCACCCATTCAAAAGACACATTTCATCTCTTTACATAGATAAACATCGTCCGCATGTCTCTTGGGGGTGAAGGAGCTGATCTGGTCTCGGTGGATATCCCGTAGCACCCAGATAAACATCACGGTTGGCTTTCCGTGGACTTCCAGAGATTTATGGATTGCCTCTGTGGAGCAGGCCACTGGGAGGTAAATACTGTATGAAACCTTCCAAATGTCCCGGCAGTGTTCATCACACACACATTTGCACACATAACTAGACCCAGACTTCATCTGAGCCTTTAGGTTTAAGTTGGAACAGCTGCTACTATGGCTGCACCAGAAAACAGTTTAAAGGGGGAAAAAAAGAAAAGAAAAAGTGAAAACAGCAGAAAAATATTGTTGCATTTGGTTAACTATGGGGTCCAAGACGTAACAGCCAAGGTTCTTGCATCATCCCATTAATTTCTCCCACTGCACAATGTCCTCCAGCACTGTGTATATGACCCACATGCTCAGAGAGATGAGGCTTGGGAGAAACACGGTAAGAAAGAAAACAGAAAAACTGGAAAATTGCTCCAATTATAAAAGCCCTTTGATGTAATAATTCTTACTGTGCCCTGTGCCACAGTCCACATAAATTACCATGTAGAAGCTAAAAACAAAATAAGGCTTTTATTAAGAAGCATTTCAGCCGAGCTGCGAGATTCCGGGTCAGTTAATGGAAATGGGCTATGACGGATACATCTGGTCCTTCATAGAAGAACTATTGATCCAGCAACAGCTCACTACATTAATCAGCTACAGTATAAGATCAGTGTTGGTAATTCTGTTACTCTGCAGGATAGCTGTGCTTCAGTGAAACAGCAACAAGACACACCTTCTCATTCTGCACAAACTGGAAAAGATGGTAATTACAGTTTTCACCAAAAGTGGCTGGAACAAGTGGCTTATCTAACATCAGCAGCACATTGTTAGCCTTTTGCTGATGCAGTCAAGCTGCAGATTCGGGTCGTTGTGCATAGTTTAGGGTATGAAGCAGTTAAGATAAACGGGGACGTATGCAGAAGATGAGGCAAAACACTTATAGAAGCACAAATAAGCTGTTTCAAATATAAATGTAAATTCATTAATTTCTGACAGTACGGTGTTGTATTTGAGCTCTACTCTGTTCAGCCTTCTTGATAGCTGCTGAAAGTTTTGTGCTTTCTTATATGCAGAATGAACCTGTTTCCTTTTAAAGAAGAAGTAATATGTATTTTCAAGGCACATAGTGCCATTTCATAGCATAATCAAGGAAATATGTTATCTTCAGTTGTTATAAAAATGTTGCATATGTCAAACATGACTTAAAAGAAATTTGACTTTGCAATTTAACACCTTTATATTTACACTTTTTCATGTGCTGTCTCTTTAAGAAGCTCCGGCTCCTTAACTCCATCTTCAGAAAGGTGAAAGATGATCTCAGGAAGTCATCACAACATTGCTCCTCCTGCCAAGCGTTTTGCACATCTTGAATGGTTGCCACGGGAGATTAAATTATTTCTCAAACTGGATTCAAGGCAACACTCCAAGTATATTGTTAGTGAGGGAATAACATGATGTAAAAGCTCATAAAAAGTCACTTTCACATTATTCTGTCCCTTCTTTTATCTTGGTACTCCTTCTGACTTCACTTTAAATGCCTCCCTGATCCTTTAAATAACCATCACTTTCCTGTAACAGAGACCAAATGGCAGAATGATTGTCTGTGAAAAGCAACAGATGTTTTACTTTTCCAACCGTCTGGTAACCAGTGGCTGATACAATTTCCATCACCTACCAATTTCTTTATTAAAAACCTGCTTGTTGAACCTTTAGCTTGCTGTCTCTATGTACTACCGTATTTTCCACACTATAAGGCGCACCAGATTATAAGGTGCACTGTCGGCTTTTGAGGAAATTGAAGGTTTTTAGGTGCGCCTTATATAGGGACCAATATTGAGCCATAACAGGCCTAGCAACTACGGTAAGCAGCCGCCGCCGAAGAAGAAGCGCGCGGTGCATGCTGGGATAGTTGTCCGAACGCTGGTTTGTAATCTATTAATAAAGTTTGACTGACCTATCTACCTACCGACCGTCAAGAATCAGGTCGTCTGCAGGTCATTTAGCACCACTTCTTCACGAACATGCTGTGCGCGAATGGAGAAGGGTGACCGTCATCCGGCCACGCCCCGGCCCAGACGCGGAACGCTCTCTTCGCTGACCGGAGTCGGACTGTTTTGTTGACATTCTCTTTAGTGCAGCTCTATCTAGTGGATGTATAACGTAACTCCAGCCTCTACTGTAGCGTCTATTTTAGGCGCCTTATAATCCGGTGCGCCTCATAGTGCGGAAAATATGATACTTTAAATTCAAATGGTTGAAAGTTGTTAGATTGGAAAGTAATTCTGCTCCAAAAAGTCATCAGTGGTTTTCCGATCAGATCACCGTTTCAAACTTTACAGCTCAGCTCCACGCTCTAAGGAACTTTAGAGATTCAAGTCATATAACAAAGCGGGATAACTATAATTTATGATACTGTGCTGTCACAGTGCACAACTTTAACAGCTGCTGTTATTATTTTTCCCAGGGCTATAAAATCAAACTCCGGCCCTTTCATCTCAAGCATTCAATATACATTTATGTGTTGCAGGGGGTAAAGGAAATCAAAACTGTAGCCGTGATCAAAATCTGGTAATCTATCTTTACTTACAGCTGCAGTCCAAGTTAGTGTTGTGTAATTCATGCCTTCTTCCTGCTGCTGTCAAAACCTTCAACGACAGATCTTGTTTTCATGCCTCTCTAGACAAATTCTCAAGTTTGGTCAAATGAACCACAGATGGACGCTTCGTATCTTTTGCCATTAGACGGGGACAACCTGTCTTGGTCCGCCTGGATTTGACAGACTACTGAGCACATGGTGTTAGCGACACGCTCTTACAGACACACACGCACACACACGCCTCCAGAGGAGAGGATCTCGGGGAAGCAACACAGCCTATTTCACTGCAAATTAGGTTAATCACACTCCAGAGAGGCCCAGTTAATAACCCTCATAGAGGCTATTAAGATGGCACCTAAATCATAGGACTATCTGCATATCTGATGCCCTCTCATAAAGAAATGCCACGTTTGGCACTGGAGTTGTGCCGAAAGCCTAAGAACGAAGAGGCGGGTCACATAAAGTCCATCAGCTGCAGGCCGCTGATGCTGCGCAGTTGCTTTGTGTATTAGGGGCCCTTGTTCATTAAGCCACTTGTATTATTCAAAATTACACCATCAGTCAGATACAAACCACAATTTAGTGTAGCGGTAACACGGCGCATAGAGCACATGCTCCCCGTGAATACTGATATGAGGACATAATGCCTGAGCCTTCTTAGCTCACAAAGATCAGCCGAACAACTTCCTCCTTTTATCAACGTTTGGGTAAATTTAATATTTATCCAGACTGAACATAATTATACACTCCAAGAAGCGGTAGCCTCCAGGAGATGACTCGACAGGAAGAAAAGTCCTTTGGAAAGATAACTGGTGTCTCTGCTGCCCGTTACGTTATGCAGCCACAGTAATCTGAAGCCTGATAGCATCTCCTGTGTGCTGGTGGGATGAGGGCTCTCTGTGGGGAAGCAAAAACCGTGTGACGTCCATGAAAGATTCAGTGCCGAGGTGCGGAGCCTGGCATAGATGAATGGTGGCCGGTAGTCTCAAATTATACACAATTACAGCTGCTTTTGTCTTTGGATCACAGGTAAATTTGTCTTCCACTGGGAAAATCTATCATGTACCCAGGATTTTATTTGCAATGAGAGAAATTCCAACGTGTTTTAACATAGTTGTTTATAAAAAAAAATCAAAAAACAAAAACACAAAGAGATCTAAAACATATTTTCTCACCAACAACCAATTTTGCAGCCATATTTCTACACAAATAACTTAAAGCAACCAGAAGAGTGTTAATAAAAAAAGTACTTAGCTGTTTGTGTGCTACAGTTCTTCTGTCAAACTAGATGTAATTTTCCCTTTAGGCCAAATGGAGCTACAGTTCACACACACACACACGCACACGCACACACACACACACACACACATTACAAGAATAGTTTTTTTTCAATTAGAGTTTCACAGCTGCTGCATTTCTAGCAAAAATGTGCAGAAAGCCTTAAATAATATTAACATCATTATTCCAGTTTTATAATCTCAGGTGTAAAATTTGAGACAAATCTTCTCAATGATAAAAATTAAAATTGTATTTCATTTATTTATTTATTTTGATATCACAGATGCTGGTACTGCTGCTGTTAATCATCTTGTGCTGCCTCCCTTTACCAGTGGGTCCAGTCTTAGGTTTCTATGGTATTTTAGGATGCCTCACTTTACTGCATTTCTCTAACAATAAGTTGGATTCTTGTTTTTACATCCCTTTCCGTCTCTGCATGATGGCAATAAGAGTTTGCAGTTGATTTTTATAATAGATTCCTCACCCACCCCCCCCCCACTGAATAAATGCACTCAAACTGAGGGGTGAATTTTTCAGAAGTCGGTGTACGAATGAAAATCATTTTCAAGGGGTTTTACAGCTCTTTAATAGTGGATCCACTGTAGATATAAGACAGATTTATGCTTTAAAAGTATTTATACAATCTAATCCTTTTACAAAGTCTTGTACCTAATCTTAAATGGCAAGAAAGATTATGTTTACTACAATAAATCAACCCTAGCCAGGGCGTTTACAGGTTGAAATTTTGACAAAGAATAATCACTAAGCCTTTTTAACAGAGATTCCTAATGAGATTAGTTGCCTAGAATCCATAATGAATAACATAATGAATGAACAAATAACAATCCAAAAGTTGTGGTGTGGATATTTATTTATTTTTTTTATCTTCCAAAATTTCCTTTTTGAAAATTTTGCTAAAACGGTGCTTTTTAATTTACGCCAACATATCTCCACTCTGAGGGCAGGTTGTTCTTTATCTGTTCAAACAGGTACAGTAGCTCTTCCTGCACAACTTCCACTTTTTATACCGCATAATCACACATAGACAGTAAGAATTTTTCCTGCAGGATTCACTCGCCATCACTGAGCGAAAAAAACAAAACACCCAACAACAAGAACGACTCAAGCTTTCAGCTGCCGTTTGAAACAAAGTGGCATAACACGCTGCTGCCGTCCATGACACCAGTTGCTGTTTCTCCAGGCGTTCCCCTTTTTGACGTTCCACATCCCCACCCAACGAGCAGCAAGGAAATCCCTCAACAGGGAAGCAGATCTGTTCCAACTTTGGACCACACCAGATCTGAAACCAATTCATCTCATCATCTTGTGCATCTGCTGCTCTGCCGACGCCGTGCACTGCCATTACCCTGTGAGGTCAGCCTAGGATGTGGAGAGTGTGTCATGCATAATAAATGTGCGCCTGCAAACGGGAAGGAATTAGAAATGCCAGGCAGGAATGAGATTCAGTGGGTGTCCGAAGAATCTGAATAACATTAGACTGTTGCTCATTCACGAGCGCATCCTTACTCTTATTGGCTACCTTGATGAGGAATGAATGTGGCAAATTTTGACTTTCAGTCGGAAACTTCTTAGGAAGCGTGAACTAAATAGCCCGTTTCCCATCTATCTTGTTCAAAGTCACATGAAACTGAAACATTGAAAAGAATAACAGTTCTGTCAGGTTAACCTCAGAGCCTCTCTCCCAATAGCTCCCATGGAATATTGTTTCCTACCCTTGATAAGCTCAGATCAGTAAATTCCAAAAGAAACCTTCAGAGCACAAAACTCTGAAACACGTCACGGACATTTACCCTTAAATCGATGGCTTTGCGATCACAGGAACGTATAATTACCTTTAATTTAACCTCCATAAAGTTGCCTTCTAATTACTTTCTGATTGCATCTTTCCATATGTTTGCTCTCAGAAGTGGGGCGGAGCTGCCAAGGCTAACCTTGAGGCTGTGCGCGCGTGCGTCTGTGACCGCGTGTGAGTCGTTTGAGCTGTGCTGTTGGTGACCCCTAGCGTTCCTGATGTGAACATTTTTAATGTTTCCTCTGGAAAAAAAAAATAATGTTTTTGTCTAAATATTCCCATGTTGACAGCACTTTACTGCAAAAACTGTGCAGCGTGCGAAATATGTTCTTCCCCTTTGCAATTTTCTTTTCTTCCGAGTCTTAGCGTGCATATATTTAATTCCGATGAACTCATAAGTTGCCGTGGCGTAGCTTTAAAAACTGAGACGTGTTGTGAAGAGGGGTGTCCAATGTTCGAAAGGATGGGTTATTCGAGCGCTAAAGTGGCAGATTTTAACCCCAACACGCTAATTTAATCAGCAGCAAACGTGTCTCACCTGCGCGCAGCGCTCCTTTTTATCCACATCTTATCTCGGCTGCCGAATCCGCCTCAGTCCTCCAGGTATCCTCCCATTTGGACGGCTTTTCACCTAAGTCTGGGGCAATTTCTAGTTTGAAGTGAGAAAAGCACTCAAGTCACGGACCTTACTCCAGCTGTCAACGCCAGCATCTTTGTTTTAAGTCATATCCTTCAGCGTGGCGCACATCGAATTCCTCCAAGAAGGTGACCAAATCCCACTCAAGCGAGAATAAATAAATATATATTTAAAAAAAAAAAAACGCCAGAACAATAGTCAGCTCGCTCAGAAGTTCTTCATCTGTTGTTCCGCTCTCTTCCTGGTAATCAGTTAAAGGCAGAGGCGGGCAGGTGAGCAGGTGCCCTCAAACTTTGCCTCCGCGCAAAAATCCTTCATTCCTTCCCTCCGGCTGAAAGAGCGAGCACATAAGATGCGGGGAAAACGGGCCAAGTAGTGCGCTTCTTCATCACTGAACTGACAGTACGTCGCTTACATTGTTGAGAGGCAGATGAACATCCGAGAAAAAGGAGGGAGAGAGAGAGAGAGAGAGAGAGAGAAAGAGAGAGAGAGACGGAAAAAAAACACAGAGCAAAAGATGAGGATGCAAGGATCTTCCAAGTCAGCAGCGCTGGCAGGGGGTCCTCATTATCCCCTCACATCTCTGGAGGTGTGAAGGGTTGAGGATGGGTTTCAGAGAAAGTAAAAAGAAAGGGATGGGGGTGAAAAAAGGATGGAAAATAGGCAAAAGTGAAGGAAGGAAGAAGGAGCGCGATGAGGGAGAGTCCTGGAGGATGAGGATTGTTTGTGAGGAGTTGGAGAGGGAGAGAGAGAGAGAGAGAGAGAGAGAGAGAGAGAGAGAGAGAGAGAGAGAGAGGGATGAGAGCTTGTCATTACAGAGGAGAGGAGGATGGTCCGTCTCCTCCTGCTGCTCCTCTTCTCTCAGACTGACGAACGACCTGCCTGCCGAGCCCCACGTTACCGTGACGTCACTTTAAAGCCAAATATGTCATGTGCCGGAGCGCCTCGCGTCATGTGGGAGCGCGCGCACACGCATGGTCGTCTGGGCTTGGCTACATGGTGATGATGTGATCGAGAGCACAGAACTGCTACTTGCCTGCACAGGTAGCGGTGTGACCGAGGCGTCATCTGTTTGGGAAATAAAATTATGACGTAGTCATTTGAGGGGGGTGGAGGGGGGAGTGTTCACATTTTAGTTTTCAAGTAGTTTATGCATTACACATTAATGGCGTTGATGATAAAAAAAAAATACAAATAAAAAAATGACACATGGTTGCAAGATTTTTCAGTCAGATTGGGTGGGCTGCATCTGTCAATATCGCTTATTCCGATTTAGTGCTTTACTTTGACTGGGCCAATCTTGCACATTGTTTCATGTTGGGGTTGTGCCCAGTGTTAAGGACGGCTGCCATGTTACTTTGTCTTCTCTGCCCACACAGGTGCCCTCCTCTTACTATGGGGGACTTTTAAAGGCACTTCGGAGTATCTGAGTAAATAAGGCTGAGGACACATAGACAGTTTTCAAACTTTTGTTGTGAAAACTATTCCACGTCACAGTTAAACGTTAATTTGTGCTGGGATTTCACATAAAATCCAAATAAGATACTTTAGGGTTTGTGATTATAGCAGGACAAAATGGGGGGAAATGTGTTTCAAAAACTATGAAAGGCACTGTGAATTTCATCCATCCATCCATTTTCGGTACACCCTTGTCCCTAGCGGGGTCGGGAGGTCTGCTGGTGCCCATCTCCAGCGAGACGTTTCGGGCGAGAGGCTGGACAGGTCGCCAGTCCGTCGCAAGGCAGCACTGTGAATTTGAAACATCAAATAAATGAGAAATAGCTCTCAGGTTTGACCCAAGCGAAGCAGGTTTTTGGGGTTTTTTTTAAAGAAATGAACCTATATAGGCTTAAATATCTAAAAAATAGTGTGAGCCAGCACAGCAGAATGACCGTTGACAGAAATCAGCCTGAAACGTCCGCTCAATGTCACAGCTGACCGAACCTCAAAGGAACAGAGTCATCGCTCTGCTTGTGGCTGGCCTGACTAATAAAAGAAAGAAAAACTTTGTCAGAGGACTGAATGTCAGTCATCCAATGACTGTGCATCCGAGGTGAAGGTATACTGTGATGTTACTTGGCTGGGGCTGCAGCCGGGACTCTGGCCAGGTCAGCAGTGTGTGACTATTGCTCATCAGGATTGATACACCAACCTGTCCACCTGCACAGCAAACTTCAATTGATGAAGGAAAAAAAAACTCTGTTATGGGCTGTAAACCATCTTGCTGAACCACCTTTTACTTCAGCTCTTCTCTGCAATAATATTTACCCACCATGACATCCAAAGATTTTCCAAATTTTTCGAATTGTGAAAATCTCAGATAATCCCACAGATTTTCTGTAAGATTTAGTTCTGAAATCTTGTTTGGCCACTCCAAAACTCTACTTTTCTCAGTCTTTTGTTTTGAAGTGTTTGAACCGAAAACTAAAATGACTCATCGTCTTGAGCTCTCTGTCAGACACCAAAAGGTTTTTGGGGGTGCTTATGACTTTATCCACCATGACAAAATCCAAGTTCCATCAAAATTCAAAGAAATCAGAGAGCATGACGCTGCCACCACGTTTCATAATGGATATGGTGATATCCAATGTTGTTTTTGTGGCAAGCACACATTTTTCCAGGTTTCAGCCCACGTTCTTCAGATCATCACCCATAACACGATTTTGAGATGATAATTCTTTGTGAAGTAATATACCTCACTTTTCAAATTTTTCCTTCCACACAACTTTCCACTAGTATGCCTGGAGACAGTGATGGACAGGACAAATGAATTAATTTAGTTCTAAATAAGCGACTGTGATCCCATAAAAACACAACAATCCAGCTCCTGGGCAAGCAGGAAGGGAGAGATAGAAATAGAAAATCATCACTTGACCCTTGACCTCTAGATGACTCTTGGAAACTTTACAAGCTGTTAAGTATCCATAGTTAAAAAAAAAAAGAAGCTTGGTTTTAAAATTCTGAAGTTGATGTCAGATCAATAAAATGCTTTTGAATACTTCTACTAAGAACCGTGCATTATCTATTTGGTGAGCTCATTTTAAAACATGCTGTCCTTCCATACCCTTGTCTTATATGACCGATTTTTCCTTATTCTGCCCACAGCTGGTTTTTTTTTTTGGTTTTTTTCCAAAACTAAGTCATTTTTTTCCACCTTCTGAATAGTGTGTGAGTCTGCTACTTTGAGTAAAACCAAATATAGTATACTGTACAGTACAATAGAGGCATGATGTAAGAACTCAGAACATCAGAATCAATCACATCACTCCGATTTCAGGGCTCAGCTCAGATGAGGCAAAACGTATTTTCTGGGAGAATGTGCAGCCTTAATGCCGAATCCAAAGTGAAAGCAGCTTTCTATTGCGCTGCGTATTTCTACCATCTCTCCCATTTGACATGAATGCGGCATTAAACTGTCACCCCTGGAGGCTTTTTACACACCTGTACCACAAGAATTTAGCGGTAGGCAAAATTCTCTTTCCATTAGAATTGGTGTGCTGACGTGACCGCACAGCGGGATAGCTGAAAATATTATCCATGACAAGATCAGGTCTTGCGTGAGAAAACGAGAGGAAAAGGCAGCCTTCCTTGTTCACCTCAGGGTCAGAGTGTCTAACCAATGAACACATCACACCTGTTCCAGCCTTTTGCAACCACTGCAGCCTTTCCTGGAAAATAAAATCTCCAGTGGTGCATTGTTTTGAGTTCACATCCTCAAAATGCATCACACCTCCTCTATGTTACTAAATAAAATGTATGCAGTTAAATGTCTCATTAATTGTAGAAGTGGTAAGATGTATGTAAGTAATAAATCTCAATCACTGCAGGATGAATTATTGTATTTCTCAGTGAATAACATTTATCACAAAATTAATTTTAATTCACAGAATTTGGATTGATTTAACAGCTTGAAATAATTACACCTGAATTAAGAATTATCCAAAAAAATTACACCAAAAGGTATTTATTTTATGATGAAATGCTATATTATTCACCAAACTGATGCCTATTTTCTAATAATCCATTTGGCAAAAAAGGAAACAAAAGTAAAAGCAAATATACAGATGAATTTAACCTTCGCAATATTCCATAATTTGAGTGGACGTCTACCTTCGATGAAAACCTTGGCAATCAGACGACTGAAGAAACTTCTTAGAATACCAAGTTCTAATGGTAATCTGAAGGGAGAGGGATTGGGATTTGGTTAAAAAAATAAAAGTTAAAGAAAAAGCATAGTTTACGACTTAAGTAATCGGTTTTACCAGCATCAGAAAACTGCCTCAGCAGAAGAAGCCGAAAGCTTTTTTGTGGCCCAGAAATACTGCGTCACCTCTAAATTAGTGGGATTGAGTCTCTGGATCCCATATTTTCCCATTTGGCTAAAAAGAAAGATAAATATCAGCACAACTCACATTTCAAACTAAGCTGGAGCTCACTTTGTGTCAGGAACGAGCAGGCCCACGTCACTGGATGTTTAAATTGTTTTTAATTAGGAACAACTCTGAAATGAATTGGAAAGAAAAAAAAGGGAACAAAACACTTTTGAAGAAACTTATTGAGGAAAAAAAACCAATACAACTTGATCAAGTTTGGTCTGACTTGGCATGAATTTCTCATAAAGTATTGATCAACCAATTAGAAGAAGCCTGAGGACAAAGTTGAAGCCACTTTGTAGAAGGCAACATGAGAAAGTTTAATTGATGCTGAATGTTGCTTTTCACATTCATCTTATCTACGTAGCAATGGAAACTCAGCTCACATTCAGAATTTTGGAATTTTCTGTATTTAAAAATGTTTTTGTGAATTTCCAAATTGCAGAAATAGATTATGCATTTTCAGCACAGAAATATTAACACGCAACAAAACAAATCTCTGGTCATTATTTTTGTCTGAAAGCTCAAACTCAGTCAATTTATCAAAGGAGTGATTCATTTTACTAACCTCTTACTAATAATCTTTCTCACCTCTTGGTACTGAATCATTCTGAAGATGTTCTCTTTTTTGTATGTATAATTTTCCAGGTTTGTTTAGCCATATATAGCTCTTTTTCCATTAATTGCTCTGCTAGTATTTCCTGCGCCTCCTTTCTTTGCACTAATGGATAGAAACAAAAACTCTGTTGTCGTCAATGTGCCGTCAGAACTTCTCCGTGGCGCTTTTTGTCACACGTTTTGTGATTTGCTATTGTTCAATGTGCTTGGGTTCATGTGCAGTTTTCGTTTTCTTCTGCACATAGTGATGTACATGTAGACTGAAACGTCCAAGTTTGACCTCATCAGAGCAGAGCACATTTTCCTGCATATGTTTGCTTTCCCCAGGGGCTTTAAAAACGAGGAAATTATTTTAATGCCAATATGCTTTTCTTCTCTGCTGCTGTGCCGTATTTAAGCTTTTCTTTCCTTTTTTTAATTCTTTTTACAATAAAACAAACATTTACTACAAAAAAATAATAAAAATAAAAATAATGACTTTCTTCCATAAAGGTCAGATTTGTGCTTCCAGATTTGCCGGGGCCTTCTCGGCCGCGTCTCAGATTAATGCTCTCCTTGTTCGACCCGTCAGTCTAGATGGACGGCCATATCTGGGTAGGTTTTGGAGGCGTGCCATACTCTTTCTGTTTGATGATGGATGGAACCGTACTTGCTGAGATGTTGGGATTTACTTTTAATGACTTACCCTTCCTTGCTTTAAACTTCTCCATGTCTTTATTCTCCACTTGTCTGACGTGCTCCTGGGTCTTCCATGATGCTGCTTGTTTAACCTCTTGACTGCTGAGGGCAACAGTTTTCATTGGACTTTATTTAGCAACATCACAGTAAAAGTACAGGCTGACCGTATCTGTAGATTTTCAGATTTCTATTTGTAAAATGTCTCGAAAGAATATTGATATTTTCACTTTGCTAATAGTCTGTTAGTCTATTAGTCGTTCTAGTCGCTAGTCGTTCTGTTGCTTAAAATCCCAATAAAATACATCGAGGGTATAAAAAAAAAGTCACAAAGCCAGGAGTACATTTTTTATTTTATTTTTTTGCAAGGCACTGAAGTTATGAAAGGAGTTACTACTCTCCCAGTGAGATGAATTGCAGCTGTTCATAAAACTGACTGCTCCATACATGATGAGGCAACATTCCTCCCCCGCTAATTGTTGCTATAAAACACACTTCTGTTAAACACCCTCATTACTTCATTACTGCGTACGCATACATCCTGATCCAAGTGGACGCGACTGTCTGAGGAAACCGTCAGCAGCTCTCCAGCAGATGGAAGCTGTCATCGCTCCGCTTCTCCATTTCACTTCCTCCATCTCTCCCTCTCCTCCCCATCTCTCGTTCACACTCCATCTCCCACACTCGCTGTTTTGCATGTTGTCTTCCCCTGGTTTCGTGTCTGTGTGCGTCCTCGTCGTCGCACGTTCGCCTTTGCTCGTGAAAGGGGGGGGTGGGGGATTGAAAAGGGGGCGTACGTGTGAACAGCCTTGTTTTGCCTCTGAGAGGAGGAGGGGAGCAGGGGGTCGCAGGTTGTCATGTATGTTTTCTTTGGCTGCAGGTGGTTTTTGTCTCACATGGATCTAAATGCGGCATAATAAACATCTGTTGTGTAAGCCATTAACACCCCGCCATGAGAGTGCGCATTAAAAGGAAGAGGGATCTGAGTGCTGCTGTGTATGTGCTAAACTGGACTGAGTCATTCTGGAGCAGCAGCAGTTGTTGTGGGCTGAGTTTTGAGTGCAGGGTGAATCGTTTTCTGGTTTGTGGTTGTGGTGGAAGTCAATTTACAAGCCTTTCGTTTTGAAAGAATCTGTCTTGCAACTACTTATGTGATGTTTTTTTTTATTTATTTATTTCTAAGTTGTTGAGGTTTTTTTGGCCAAAACGCAAAATTTGAGACTTCTGAAAGATAGCAATGACCAGCAATAGACTGAATTGAAAGAGAAAATTGTTTTGCAGAGCCAGACAACCAAAACATATCTTAAGAGCATGAAAAATAAAATACAATTTGGCTTATGTTCTGTTAGTTCATATCATTAGACATTAAAGAGAGAACAAACAAACTATTCATTGCTGCAACACAAAAAGAGATGAACGTGCAGCATTTCAACTGCAATTTATCATTCCAAAGTGTTTTATCAATAACTGTTTATTTATTTATACGTGGCAGCTTTATGCAGCTTTTAAATGCGTGTTGCAAGAGCAACTGCATTCAGTAAACAGAAGAGAAAATGCTTTCCTTATTAAAGAAACGTTTTTAAATAGGATGCACTGAATAGACCTGTGGCTGCTAAATTACAACACAGAAAATGATGGAGTGAACCGTCTGAGTCTCCCCAGAGATCCTGTATGCACAAAAAATGGGTATGCTTTGTAAAAGTAAACAGGCCAAGAAGATGAATTTCGCATTACAATCCTAAAATTGTTTTTTTTACGTGCAAAACACTCGTTCCGTTACAGTTTTAGTCTTGGCTTTGACCAAAGGAACAATTCAAGGGACGCGTCACATTTCAGATGACAACAAGGACAGACAACGTTAGCTGGAGGCTTCTTCTGTGGATACTACTTGTGAGTGTTAAGGTATACCCTGTTGTCTCACTTGGTTTTTGATATTTCATGTGTGCTGTCAGAAAACAAAATTCTACTGATGTTTACACAGCTGGTTTAATAAATAAGCTTTGACCATTCTCTCCAAGTCTGGGTAATTAATTGCAACCTTGACAATTTTCATTTTCTGTGCCTGAGCAAAATAAACTGCAGTTGTGAGGAGAACTGAAAAGGATTTTTCACTAAACTTGAAGAAATTCAAGACCTGCAAGAAGTCGGTATACTGACTTCCAACATGCATAGCAACAGACGGAGGTGAGTTTTTGAAAAAATTATGACAGCTACAGTATGTTATTGTGATGCAGGTGAATCTTCACAGCCGAAACGCAAACTAACCGTGTACAAAATGGTGAGACTTTTAGCTGCTTCCATTCGTTACTATCTTTTTTTTTAACGCAACAATTACATAGTCACAGAAGTAGCAGATAAAATGTGCAAGAGACCCAGTTATTCACACATTCCCATTTAACATGCGAGTAACAATGCTAATTAGAATCTAATCTAAAATTATACATTACCTGAATGTTGTGATATTTTAGACAGCAGGCTTGGTCTTAAGCTGTTATTCTTCACCATGGTGGATTGCAGGCAGCCTGGTCTGGTTGCCGGTTTGCTAGGTTTCCCAGTTACTGCATTCAGATGACATTTCTCCTGACTTTGTCCACCTCAGTTTAAAAATGTCCACATAATTCTTAATCCTAAGAGCCTCGTTAACTTCTTTACAGCTACAAGATCTGGGTATTTCGACAACACTGGCTCTGTCATATTTATTCATTCATTTATTTTTTCTCCAATTCATTAATCATTCACAGTTTTGGTATTTATCTTTTGTTGCCAGTGCTGCTCCTCTGTTTCTTCCAGAGATACATTAATGGTTTTGTCACTCTGTCAAAGCAAACACGGATCACTTTTACATCGATCTTCCTCTTCCAGACATTAAATTGGAAACTCTAATCAACAGTCAGAGAGTCACAAAAAAACAAACATTTGGTGGTTTTGTGGGATTAGACAGCCGTGAGAGGAAGCATAAAGTCCGAATAGACAGTTTTCTTGCAACATAAAAAGATTTAGTTAGCGAGTCAATCAAGTGAGCGTAGAACTAGGATTTTCTCTTTTTAACCTCTGAGCTTACTAAGCAGAATTCTGACTGGATGTTTATTCTTTAGGTTTTTATCTCAGCCAGTCAAGGGTAGACTTGTTAAACGTTTTGTTCAACCTGGGAAGGTTGTCTCTGTGCTGCCGGCTGAGAGCGAGAAAGGCAGGAGGAGAACCGGCTGAACTTGTTTGAGTTTCTTGAAGACGTCTGAGCTTTCACTTGAAATGCCTCAGGAAACTTTTTGAGTTGTGAGGAGAGCTGAAAAGGATTTTTCACAAAACCTGGAGAAATTCAAGCCCTGCTTTTTTTTGTTTTTTCAAGCGACGTACTGTATGACAAACAAAAAGGGACAAGGAAACTGAATCTGCTGAATCAAGTTATTTCTAGTAATTTCTCCTTAGAAATAGTTGTGCAATTGTCTATTATCAATAGATTGTATTAGTATGCATTCTTTAAGAATAGGTTCCATTGCTTTTCATCTGCAGAGATGATCAGACGTCCATTTGTGTTTGTTTTTCTGCTATTCACACTGATTTGCACAAGAAAGCAACTTTTTTAATATTTTCCTTGGTTTTTTTGCTGCAATAGGAAGAATAAAAGCCTGAAGTAAATACAATGGGAATTCTTCTGCTGACTAATAAAAAATATATATAACAGAACATCCACATCAGAGGAAGTCTCCACCGGTATAGATAGGCATCTGTTCACAGCAGGCAGGGCTCGTTTTTCTGCTTTTTTTTTATTAAATGAAAATCATTTCACTGCATTGTGCTGAGGTCCTCATATACTTCCCAGCACATATTTGTGCCACTGTTATTCATTCTGACAGCGCCGACCAATGTGGTGCCGAGTCCTTTGTTGCTGCTGTGTTCACTCAGACGTCGTAAACTCCAAACATATTCGGAAGGAGAATGACAGGCTGAACATCTCGTCACTGTTATTAGAATTTGGCCAAACAAACCAAAAAAGAAGCAGACACAACATATATGTTCACAACTCTGAAATGAAATAAATCTAATTGACATTCTGCATTATTCATGAAGCTACATTAATATTAAGGAAGTATGTTCAATTGGAGATTAGACCTGAATCAGGGAGAGTTAGGAACAATGTTGAGAATTTTGTGGCAGACCAGGTTCTTCCTCCAAATTTGTCTTCGGCAGATAAGGTGCCTGACATTTAGATATCCTATCAGTGGATGGACAAAGCAGGTCTGAGGAGCAGAACCAAGGCTCTGATCTCTCCGCCAAGCACACCCTAACCTACAGAGAGGAGCCTTGGTGTCTCTGTATAGACAGGATCCAACGTCTAAAGTCAAAGTTAAAAATCTTTACTTTTTAATTTCAGCCCGTCAAAAAATTGGTGAAAATAATCTACTCTTAAGCATCTAATTTTTAATATAGAGGTAAATGTAGCATCCTCTATAAAATATGAATTTCCAGAACTTTGCTAGTTAGGAACCTTTAAGTGTGTGGTAACACAATGATCATGAGAAAAAAACAAACAAAAAAAAAACATCCGCAACAGGCTTACACAAATAAATGAAATAAGAGCCACTACTAGCCTAGAACCTATTTTAGAGCTGAACCAAACAAATTTGTTCTGGCAACTGTGAAAAGTATCACACTTTCACTCTGTTTCTTATCGGGACATGTACCTTAAAAAGCAAAGTGCATTTTTCGATAGAGAGTTGTCATTTTCAACACACACCCCATTTTGTTTAGTAGTGTGAGTGTATTACGTTAAAGGATTAATCTACAGTGTTTCTGGTGTGTCTGGAGTCAGGACATGGTATGCTGCGTTTTCATAATGTCACCATGTAGTTTTCCTTTTTTTCATATTTTATAACATGGAGATAAAACTTCCACACATTCAAAGCTTTAAAAGTTGTAAGCTAAGTGAGTCAAGCAGGTCAGAAAGTAAATCTTCATCAGGACAGACTGAGTGTCTGCATAAGATAGCATGGTTGAGCCTTGATGCAGATTTTTTTTTACAAATGCCAAAGAAAATATTTAAGAGTGTGTCAGCCATAAATCAAATTCTAATGTGCAGGAAGACAATGCTGTCGAGTTATTTATCTAGAATATCTCCTTACACCTTTTAAGCGCCCAGTAGACATGCAATAGTGTAACATGGTTGCAATGTTTTTTTTAAAAACCTTTTGCCATTACAAGGTTGTTTTCCCCTGAGAACTTAATCTAAATGGAGCTCAGGGTGACAGGATGGAATATTAAAACGTTTTCACACTGAACTGCTGTTGTGAGCTGATTATAAGAACATTATAAGAAAAGGGAGCGCTGACTTTTCCTTTTAACAACAAAATCTGTTTGTCTGCTGTGTGTTTTCTGCACAGTTAGACAGTAGCAGGCAACTATGACCTCGTATTTTTCTACTTCCCTTTTATTTATGACCTTGGTGCATGAAAGTGCAGCAGAAAAAAAGACAATACAACAGACAATGTGCCTCGATTAAAAAAAAAAGATTTTATCCCAGCGGAACCTCTAACTCGCAGTAGTTCTGAAAACATAAACAGCCTAATGCTGTCATGTTTGCTACCTGAACATGGTTTTTACTTGGGTCATACGATAAAGAAATAAGTGCATGATATGAAACTCAAGCCGTATCAAATAAGAAATGTGCGTCGTTTACGATGCAACCCCATTCTCTATATTATGTTTGCATCAGGGAAATGGTTCAACACATACAGGGTCCTGCTGCACCAAAATGGAGCCAATTCACTTTCATCATAGTGTAAAATATAAAATATTTTTCAAAGGCTGTAATAAGATATTTACTACCAGACAGAACGCGCTGACAGATTACTTTGCCTAAAACTGAAAAGAATATAAGGAACCAGCTCATCTGTTGGGAGTCTCCATTGCTGCAAGCAACTTCTTCAACATCAAATAAAAATGGCACCACTCTCTTTCATCAGCAAATGTAAAGTCCAGGGGCTGACAGAGAAAAAAATACTCTGTCTAAGTCGAGTTATATTTTCTAGCTTCAATCAAAGCTACATCTTTTGTGTAAGCTAACCAGCTAAAGAGGCAGTTTTATGTGTTTTCCGGGCACCTACATAGAGCCATTTTATAGCACTATTAAGTAACTGTATTATTCAGTTGTCATAAAATGGTGTATATATCAAACATAACTTAAAAGACATTATTCATGTTTCTCTATTGATTTTAGCACCATGCACTCTTCCTTCCTATTGCATCAGATATGAAAGCAACGGCCTCACACAGAGCACCGCTGCAACACAGCCAGAGGCTCGCTGGACCTTCACAAAGTGACTGCAGCACCACTTCCTGGTCCAACTTCAGATGCCCAGCTTGTCACAGCATGTGCAGTCATGCCACATGAACAAGTGTCATGCTCGCTAACAAACACGAGTGACTCAGTAATGCCACTTGCTTTAATTTAAAGCTGCACATAAAAGTAGAAAGCATCAAAAACCATCTCATATAGTGAATGGAAGCATGTCAGTTCACTGTGATGATGATTTTAATTGTGCAGTAGATGTGTCTCAATCTTTTGTGCATTACTAGATTTCAAAGTGTGGCTCAGCGTGGATCAGTAGCTTTAATTCACCTCAAATACTGACCCTCTCCACCGTCCATGTGTATATGGATCTGAGCCTTAAGGAGAATTGCAGCTATAAGGCCTTGAGGTGCTGTTATTGTTATCCTTTTTCTGCTTCATTACATAGACTAATGAACAGTTAGCTGCAGCAGTGCCATTCAGGGCTTATTTCATGCCAGTAGCTCATGTTTGAACCAGAGGCAGACTCTCTGCTGACTGAGTTTCCAGTTACGTAAAAGCCTCTTTTACACACTGGGCTTATTTAGGTTATAATGGGGAGTCAATATCAGGACAAAGTGTGGGACGATCGGCAAGCAGCAACACTGATATGATAAATTGAAATAGCTCCAACACTGTACAGGTTACACAACGTTCACCATCAAGCCAGAAGCGGAGCTGTTTGCTCAGTGAGCTTATGCTCCTTCGCACATGCGGCACACGAGATTGTTTTTTTTTTACAGCTGGGTCCCCGTGCGCTCGACGAGCACTGAAACGCTGTGTTGAACTATTGGATCAAAGCTGGATTATTCATTGTTTGTACGTGTGTAATACAAACCAACTGCCAGTATTACCTCAAAATTTCCCCATGGACTTTAATCTAATTGGTTCATGGGTTATGGAGGAAGGGTTGCGATCCGCAAATCGGAAAACATTCACAGTAGCTGGACCTATTTTCTTTTTTTATTCTTTTACCTTAATTTCAAATATCATTTTTAAGACCTTCGAAAACTTTTTCTTCAGCTTTCTATGTCTAAGCTGATTAAATTTTGCCTGACATTATAGGAGGGACTTCTTGTGAGCAGGGTCTGAAAGTGAGGAGATAAAGGCATGAGTAAGCGCAGGCAGGGTGGCTGTCTGAGTGTGCAGATGAGCCATCTCCACTGATATCCTGCCACCCAGGGCTGTACTACTCAACACTCCTTGCCAAGACTCTAGTGTCAAGCTGGACATTGAATCTTCTTCTTTCTTATTAAATACAGACCCCTACATACACACACACACATGCACACACACACACACACAAGAAGAAACACCATTGAAGTGAGCCGATGCCTCGGGCCGCTCGACTGTTTTCGGGGAAATGTCATATCTTCTCAATTCAAAGACAAAACCACAGATTTTCTTTCGTTGACATTGCAGCTCACCCTCTGTCCTTGGAGTGGAAAGAACCTCTCCACGTGTTCACGCTGCGCAGCTGATAATCTGATAATTCACTATAAATTGTAAAAATTGAGATTATATATATGTATATATATATTTAAAATGTAGGGAATACAGAGAAGAAAACTGGACTCGTTTGTCTGGAACAACCGGTACCCATTTCATCAAAACAACAGTTTGTGGTAGGTCTTGTTGTTTCCTTCTGTTTTCACACGGCCGCAGCAGCCATGTCACAAAGATTTCTCACGTCTCCACCTGAGAGAAAAACCTGATGCTGGTTCTGCAAGCAAAATTCAACCCCTGTAGTTTCTGAGAATGAAGCCCCTTTGTAACGGGAGCATGCAATTCATTCTTGTTTCTTATTGAGGAGAGAAAATTAGTACTGCTCACGTAGATCTTTTTTCTATTAACGCGACCTCTATCAGCCTTTAACATGAAAGTCACCAAAGCATGCCACTGGGTTAGCATAACATGCTTAAACTAATTAAATTAAAGACAGAAAAAAATCAGAAAGAAGGAGCATTCAAAGATACAACACAACAAATGGCAAGTGTTAATTTATTAGGAATACCCACACAGTTCATGTCTGAAATAACTGACAGAATGAAACAATTAAATATCAGTTTCCTTTGCCTGTGCAGTTCTGGCTAAAGGTAAAAAAAGATTGGCACATGATAAATCGCCACAGTGCTCATGTGCACTGCATGATTAGATTGTGGATAAAGCGTTAAATCACGCTCAATTTGCTAGCTGACTGGCTTTAAGACCCTTATCTCTGCGCATTCTGGCTTAAAACTGTTTCCAAACAAATAAAAACGTCCACTTAAAAAAAAAATCATCCAATTAAGAAGCCTGCTAGACACAGATGATATCAAAGGTAGGATTTTATCCACTATACGACTGGTGAGACCGCTACAAGTGGCAAAGCGGCGGTTCTTCGCCTTGTGCTGCTATGTCACTGTTGTAATTTTGTTGAATCATACAAAAAAGAGCAGGATAAACCAGAGGTTGAGCAACATCAGCAGAACAGGTTGACAAAGGGGGAGTGGAGGTGCAGTCATGTGAAATGAAAGGAGCTGACATTGAACAATTGCTCATTTTGTGTTAGGGGTGGCGGCTAAATTCTGGCTAAGCACTACATGCCGCCCTGCGCCAGAGGATGACAGAATGCCCACTCATTCAGTGTAATGTAATATTTTCCTTAAAAATAATTACATAAACAAACGAGAAACAATACACAATAACACCATTTCAATCAGACATTGATTCTATACAGATGGGAAAGAAATGTAATCTAGCTTTTTTTTTTTTTTTTTTGACCTTTCATAATCAATTTGACAAGCAGGGGTGAAAGTATAAACCCCGCTGGTTTGAAGATGTTAATGCATGAGACTTTGCTGACATGCTGTATCAATGGAAATTTATTGGAGCACATTCAAGGACAATTGACTCGCTGCTTGAATCTCTCTCTTTAGTCTAGCAGAGGAGTGGTAATGATGAGAAATTCCTCGGTGAAGCACCGTCGCCCCGCCAGTGCCTACCTGGACGTGCAGTGTGTGGGAACACTGGAGTCATCTCTATGGAAACAAGCACAACACTGTCAGAGAAGAGGCATACACTGGGCATAACTTAAAGCAGAAACTGTACCACAGAGGAAAGTGGGCTATAATTGATCGGTCAGTAGCTCTGACAGAAGCGAAACAAACAAAAAAAAAGAAAGAAATATCTTCCATTTTCCCAGGTCATCCATTTTAATGCCCACGTTTTTCCTACATGTAAGCGGAAAATAGCTGTTGCAACAAATGGCAACAGCGATGTTTGGGAGGAAACATAAAAGTGGGGGTGGGATGCACACAGGTTTTGAGCTGAAGTCTCACAGCAGATTCTGCCCTGGCAGATGGGTCTCTTAATAGACTGATCCAGTTATGTTAGTTTGACGGATATGAACCCTTCTAACAATGTAACATCAGCTCCACTGGGCACTTGTTATTGCAACTTGGAGACAAAACAAGACTTACATGAACACAGACAAACTGTATCCCCAGACAAACCGACTTATTTTGCGAACATTGTTTAGCATAAAGTGGGAGTGTGACAGAAGCATCGCACTTTCACTTGAGAAATCGAACATGATGACCACCGTGTACCTGAGTGTTTTTTGATGTATTTCAAGTCATTGTTCTGCCACTCTGACCAATAACAATACTCTCTCCCCTTTTTAGGACAGTACCAATGGACCACTGGTGAAGCAAAACCCAGCCTGACCAGCGTTGGTGGACTGCGGCCATTAAAAGATCTTACACAGGTCTGACTCAAGGATGGGGATGAGACGGGTAAAGGTGAACGGCATCACCTCATGTCTGTTGCTAAGACTTTACGAGATGCCAGAGGGCATCTGGTGAAGAAAACGTTCTGAAAGAGGTCACAAGCGTTAAGATTCAAATAACACAGATAAGCAATATGTACAGCAAAATGGAGAGACTCAGACGGACAAAAGGGAACAATTAAAAGATTTAATGACAGGAATGAATAACAGTTCTTTGGCGCTCGGACCCCGGCAGCTAATTTGAGCTGAGATTTGATGTGAACTCGATGAACATCCCGATAACTGATTAGGGATGCTCTCCCCCGGGGCCCGACACTGGTGGTGGTCGGAAAAGGGTGCCATCCTAGAGCTGAAGGATGTGGGTGGAGAAGCGGAGGTGGTGGGTTGAACGCAGCTGGGAATCAGCTGACAGCTTGGGTGTGGATCCTTTTATGCAGAGCCTGATTGCTGATTGAACGCGCCGGGTGAGGTCCAGCGCTGAGGTCGGAGATGAGCATGACGTCGATGCTGCGAACGAAGGGGGTGGAGCCTTCCAGCTTGAACTTTTGCTAAAGCTTCCATTTTTCATATGTTGACAGTGAAGTACTTCAAAACTAAACACTTGATTAGCATCCAACCCAAATGAAACATGTCCCACACCAACTCGTCGTGAAAGTCATTAATCACAAAAGTCAAAGCAATATTCTGAGTTACGAAAACGTTTGAACACGTTAACTTTCCCACTGAAGAATGGGCCTGACTTCAGTATGAGAATGACATGGACCACCAATAGGCATGAGTCAGTGGGAGCTCTATGTGTAGATTTCGACTTATAGGCTTCATCTAGCTTTAGTCTCAAGGAGATGCGTGCTAAGATAAAAAGATACCGCTAAAAGCTAAAAACGAAAATATGTATTGATCATCAAAACAGAAAGCATAAATCAAAACCCAAAAACTTCATTTAAATGAAAGTTTTCTTAAAGGTGTGATATTACTGTGATATTAATGTGTGGTATGTAAAAAAAGAAAACAGAGAATAATTGTAATTAGGAGATAAACTATTCAGACACAATGTTTATTAGCTCACTTGGCTGATTATACACTACTGACATTAATGAACTGGACACAAAAAAATTCACAAAACATTGCCCTGTTTCTGAAAATGTTCATCTTTGTGATTGTACACTGCATCTTTTCTAACTTCATGTTGCAGCTACCTGTGCTACATTACTTATGCTGGCCTGTATATGCTGTAAAAATGACCAAAGCACAATCAGTGTAAATCTTCCTATGAAAACTGCATAACCCTACAGCATCCTTTACCCCTCACTCCTTACACCAAGTTTGTTCAGACTTAGAAAAACTTTTCACTAATCTATAATATGACAGAGAAACAATCATATTCTAACAAGGGAACTGATATATTTGCAGGCTGTTTATTTGAATTTGGTCTTCATAACCTCCTCTCTCTGAGTAGGTACACTCACCTGAAAGGATGAACACAAGTGATGAGTTGATGCCAAACCATCTGTCTCGCAGATGGTTTGGCATAAAAAAAAAAAAGTACAAATCTGGTCAGTAATGTTCAGAAATATTTTAAAATCGGATCCGTTTTTATTCTAAATACGTAATAAACCTTTGATCAAAGAAAAAAATGTAATTGGAGTAAGGTTCTCTGGAAACACCATAAGCAGTCAGTTTTTGTTAATATAAACAATCTGGTTTCAGAGAAATTGATCAAACCTAAACAGAGGTAAGATTTGTTCAGTTTAATTGCAACACTTGACATCGAACTTGGGTTTTATGACTTGTTCACTGTCTATTAAATTAATTCAGGTGCTTAACCTTTAGACTGTAATGGGTTTAATGGGTTGGTATCGACCACATGAGGCTATTTGGACTGAAGAGGCCTGCATCCTTTGACTGACTATGGACAGTCATCAGAATTATGGGCTCAATTCCTTCAGAGCGATAATGGGAGTTGTTAGCTTTTACAAAAATTCAAAGCTTAACACATTTTTTTTCTTCATTAAAAAAGGTCTATATAGGTTATTATTAAAGCAACTTAACAGTTTGTTGTTTCTTGACACTTGGCCCGAGAAGCACTGGACCGTGAACTTTGTGCAACAAACTTTTTAAAGATTTCCACTCTAAGGTGATCAGAGGGGATCAGTTTACACACTGTGAGAGGTTTGTCACAGAAACTAAATCACAGCAAAACAATGGCATTATTCCTCAGGCTGCTCTACTGGGATAGTATAAATCATTTTACTGTTGAGCAATAAAAAAAAAGCCGGGCAATGGATTAAAGACATTGTGGCGATGGACCTTTCTTCCCCGGTCTCAGTCTAACAAAATATGACATTTGAAAATAACAGGACCCTTAGAGCAAAAGCAGCAATCATCTTTGAAACATAGCCGACCACAATATACTACGCCTATTAGTTCCCAGAGGCTGGATAATTGTGTGTTTTGTTGAAAGCATATATGCCACCCGGATATCATGAGGTGTTTATCAGGTTTTACTTGCGTTTATGTAAAATTTAAGGGATTTTGCAGAACATACAAAAAAAATTCTCCCTCCCCCTCCCCCATTCCACATTTTGTCTTGTGGTTATTTGCAGGTTTAGCTTCCATTTCGGTGAAAGTGCAATCCAAAATAGCCATTTAAAGCAGTGTTATTTGTCTGATATCATCATTTTCCAGCTGCTTTTCCTGTTTGATACATCTCCAACTTTCTCTCTTAAAGCCTTGCTGGAGAAATAGGGAGGGGTCACAGATCCAATGAGATTTGTCAAAAGATCAAATCAGATTAGTTTAATCTGGTGCTAGGCAAGTGCCAAATGCACTTTCTCTCAATATGGAGCATCAGACCCAAACAGAACAAAAGCAAAGTGTGTCATGCTCTGTTTAAAGGCTGGATCAGTTTGCATTTTACTGTTTGTCAAAGCCACTGGAGAACAGAGCTTTGCAACCGCACGTTCTGAGAGACCTTTAAAGTTGCAGATTTGATGACACAACAGTCCTCCCGTATGGTGTGATGATATCCTTTAATGTATAAAATCTGAAATGTGAGCTCTGGAGAATAGAGTGTACCCATCGCCTACACAAGGCTGTATAAGATATAGCCTTATCTTTTCTTCCCATCTTTTGCTTATCTTGGGCTCAGACCTCCCAGCATGACAATGCACAGTGATACTCTGCTAATCACCTTATAATATGGCTTCACTTCATTATCTTCTGTTTAAGCTCATTGCTTCTGTTCTCCGAGGCCTTTGGCTTATCTCCAAATCGCTGGGTTAGGATCACCGAAGCAGACCACTTCTGATAATAACGTCAAAGTTATCCATAAGTACATTTAAAGAATATTAAAGCTTACTGCCTCACTTGGCATGGGTCACTCACCGCTCCAGTCTCGCCAATAAGGTGATTTGAAAGATTTAGATCATTGCAGTCTCACACACCGCTGAGGTTTCCTTGTAAATCAGAAGGATTGTGCTGTTTTACGATAGTGTGATAGATAACTGAATATGTCATTTGTAAAAAAAATAAATAAATAAAAAATGCAGAAGATAAATAGACATGTTCTTATTTGGTAAGCCTAATGTGTTACTGTTAGGTTTGGTATGAGAGTCCCATGGAATAATAACCTCAAGAAAAATCATATTTGTAGATTTGTACAAATGTATTTACACAAAAAACATAGTGCTGTTAATTAAAAAATAAATGAGCAAATTTAATCAAATTAATCACACGATTAATGTGATTAATCATGATTAGTCATGATTAATCACATGATTGATCACTAGAGTGTGATTAAACGCATGATTTGTGTGATCAATCACACGAATCATGTGATTCATCATGATCACATGCTTAATCATGGTTAATCACATGACTAATCATGATTAATCACATGATAATCATGGTTGATCAGTAGAGTGTGATCAAACACGTGATTCACGTGTTTAATCACTCTACTGTTTAGTCAAATGATTCATGTGATTAATCATGATTAATCACATTCCAGTGATTAATCATGATTAAACACACGATTCACGTAATTAATAAATATTATTTATTAAACACATGATTCATGTGATTAATAATTACTAATTACGTTTAATCATGACTAGTCATGTTTAAGCGTGTGAGTAAACACATGATTCATGACTAGTCATGATTAATCACATGAATCGTGTGATTAATCATGCTTAGTCACATGATTTATCACATGTGATTAGTCACATGATTAATCACTATGCTCAACTTTGTAAGCTTGAAATATTTTCTAAATCGTGTATGTTACGGGCTTATAAACGTGCAAGTACGCATACAAAAATGTCTGTTTTCCAGATTTTCACATTCAGGATGTTCTAAAAGAAGTAATTTTGTTTCAAATGTTAATTTATAATTATTAACTACAAACTACTTGTGCTTCCATGGCAGGATAATAAGTAGACTACATTCTTATTGCAAGCACAGATAAAACTTGACTGAAGTTTGGGTTTTATCTTTTGCTTTTTCAATCAAAATTTGTCACTGAGTGCACTGATGTGACTTTCCTTGCTCATCCTCTCACTCGCGTTTGCTTTGGATTGCAGTATAAGACCGTGTAATGTGCTGTTTTGAATTAGGTAAACCTCCACTGGAGAGATGCTATTAGTTCATAAAAGGTAATGTGATGTGAAGTATCGAGACTATATAAGATAAATGCCTTAAACCTTCATGATTGATCGCATGGGCTAAGGGCCAATGTGTTACAGTTGCCAGCCCTCTCTCTCTCTCTCTCTCTCTCTATATATATATATATATATATATATATATATATATATATATATATATATATATATATATACGTTATTAACTGTTCATCTCTTACATGGTTATAGTGGTTATATACGTTGTTAGACTGATGATACTAGAGGAAACCAGCAGGCTTGCATGACCTATCACAGTGCAGCGGCAGAAACAGTCATTTTGTCCTTTTCCTCCCTGCCCTTGTCAGTCCGGAATAACCTTAGGACCTTATTTGTCTCACACGGAGTCCATGATGGCAAAGATGGCAAACATAAGGTAATGATGCCCAGACAGGGTTTGGTAAGTGGTCAGATAGCTGCGAAGTGCAAAGCAGATGGAATGATGTACCCTTTACAGAAGCTGAATGTCATTGGCTGGCATTTCCCACCATGCTCGTGGAGAAGACTGCTAAGAAAGGGCCCATCTCTGCCTGACAATGAGCAGGAGGGGGAAAAAAAATGCCAGAGGCTATGAACTCATACTTGAAATTTGTATTAATTATAGCCGACAATGACGCATAAAACAGCTTCTAATGGACAGATCTTTTTGCCAGTCCAGCATAATGACAGAAGGCTAAATTAACGTTTGCAAGACAATATGAAGACACCAAAATTTTAATGCAGTAAGTCAAATTACAAACACAAGAAGAAAAAGGTTTCCAATTCAGTTTCATTGGGATAATTTATAGAAACATATCTGTTTCTGACAGTTGATATTAGTTTGTCTACATTAAGACTTCTTATAAATTAAATCCCATTAATAAAATCTGTTTTCAGCCCATACTGTAAGTAACACATAGTTACTTTATATATATATATATATATATATATATATATATATATATATATATATATATATATATATATATATAATTATTATTATTATTATTTTTTAAATGTTCTTAGACTAAGTTTCAAGTCACACCTTCTCAGGAGAACTGGACACGCTTAACGGAAATACATTTTGTGAGACTGAGGCATATCCATAAACATTGAAAACGGGGAATCAAAATTAGCTAAGAAGTGCTGGTGGTTTTTTTTGTTGGGTTTCTTTTTGTTTTTTTTCTGGTATTTTATCAGGAAAATAATTTTAGATCTCACTGCTGTCCATTCCAGAGTATTAAAACAGACAAGAAATGTAATAACCGGGTAGATCATGTATTTACCACAATAAGAAATGTCAAGCAATTTAGAATGCTTGATATTTTGATGCGATACAAGACAGTTTATTAAGTTGCTTATTATAGTATGAAATACACGTGTATTTCCCAAAATTCTGATAAAACGCTTTCTCTAGGTCGGGGTCAGTGTTTGCCTTAAGTGAAGGAGTTTGAGCGAGATATAACAGAACAGGAGACGGACGGACAGATTAAGGCCATGTTTGCAGTAATGCAAGGGCTTCTCCAGTCTGCCCAGGTGAAGGATAATTTGAAAAGTTCTCAATTTTTCAACCTTCACCTCTGATTATGAAATGTGGATCATAAATGTAAGAGCTCATTGATGTAAGTGGCTAAAATTAGCTTCCTTCATAGGGTGGCTTATAAGATTGGATAAAGAGCTCCATGATGCAGAGGAAGCTCAGAGCATAACCATCGCACCTTAGTGTCAAGAGGAGTCAGCTGCGGGGACTTTGTTGTCTGATCATAACTAATTGATGATTCATTTTGGAGGTTTTTAGGCAACTATCACTGTGAGGAGACTCTGGACAGACATTACTTCCCTTCTGGGTTTGGAAAATACAGGAATCCCCCTTGAACACATGTGTCAAACTCAGTTTTGTCCAAAGTCGGTCCTCGAGGGACTTTGGACACCGCTAGTCAAACTCAAGGCCCGGGGGCCAAATCCGGCCCACCGTAGCTTTTTATGTGGCCCTCTAGACTTCAGATTACATCAATAAGTTGATGTAAGTATGTGGATGCTGATGCAAGTATGTTGATGCCTTTTTAGTATTCTTCAGAAATACTTATAGGTAGTACACTTAGTAATTAGTATACTTAAAGTGTACTTTCACAAATTTAAGTAAGTTTGAAGTATACTAAAGTATACTTTTTTTTCACCTGGGCAGCTGACTAAATTATAACTAATAAAACCCACAATTTCATATTCAGCAACCAATGCAGATGTAAAGACTCTCAGAATTACAGGACATACTCCTGAAAATGGCAACCCGTTTTCTCTAGATCTCACAGATATCACTTTCATTAAATTGATGAATACGTTTTCAGTCACACTTTTGAAATTTGCAAATTAATTTCCTCTATAGAAAGCAAACCGTTTCTCTACACCGTGACCTAATCTGCACCAACATCAACAAGAATTTTCTGATTAAGGGACACAAAAGTCTAAAACATCTTGAGCATAAATCCTCGGCAGTATTTAGTGTTTTCAAAGACGTGGCTTCAAAATGTTTGAGATTGCCTTTGACCTTTTCATTGAAGCCTCTGTCCACAACACCAACCCTCCTTTCTATTCACAGTCTTTTACGAGTGTTAATGTAAGCGGTGCCGCTGCTGGCAAACCCGCAAAGACTGCGGTTTGTAACAACAAGTTGTAAACAGATGATAAGGTCTAAATGTTTTTATTCCCCTCCCTTCTTTAATTTTCAGACTGCCGTTGGCAATAGCAATAACTGTAGATTAGCAGTAGGGGGATTTCTCTTGGGAGAGTGGCTACGGAGGAAAGCGTTCCAGGCCGTTCCTCTGCAAATGTTGTTCTTTCTAAAGGCCAGATCTCTCTGTTTCATTGTCTCCGCAGCCCCCGTATTTTACCCATTTTTACTGCTCTTCTGAGGGACAATTTGTGCGCTGGGCCCAGGTTTTATTTGTTGGTGCTCTGCGAAGGGTAAGAGAGGATGTCAAATGAAACCCATTAATCACCTCACAGGCTATAAGAGATAATTGTGAAGGGAGAATGAGAAAGACGTTGAGAGAGGGCGAACGAGTGAGCAGGAAAGAAGAGGCAAGTGAGAAGGAGGGGGGAGAGAAAGAAAAGAGTTGGGGCAGAGCAAATAAAATAAATCAGGAAGTGGTGAGGGGATTCTAACATCTTACAGCCTTTACCTTCAATTTCTTCACTCATTGGTCCTCCCACCGTGAGCAGACTGACTGAGTGGAAGCGGAAAAGAGAAATATTGGAGTGAAAACATGACTTTTCAAGCCCCCGTGACGCTCAATTGACGGCAGCTTTGGCCATTTGTTTAAATTACCCGTCTGCACTGGGCCTGAATTTAGAGGCGAGTGACAAGACACAGACACATGCTTTATGAATGAATTGTGAATCTGAAGCCGAATCCTAAAACAAAGCAACAATAGACGTGCCAGCTGCTGTGAATGATATTGTTTGTGTTAGAGATGGTCAGTCGTCAAAAACTGGACACCAACATCTTCCTGCAACACAACATGTGGCACAGATAACTCAGAAAACGGGTCTGCTGCCTTTGCGTTGCTCTTCATTGTTTTAGTCTGGATTAAAACGCCTGTAAAACATAAATGTGTTATTAAGAAGAAATAAATCATGCCAGATATCTTATGTTAACACAGAAAGCTAATGAACAAAGTAAATGATAAGTTCATTCTGTTTTCAGCTTGTGTGTGCAATTTCACAAAACTTTTGATAAGGTAAAAAATACAATTTGCATAATTAGTCAGTAAAGAAGCAGTCCAGTAAATTAAATCACAGACATTTTCTTTACTTTTATACCACAAAATCCTCACAGAAGTGGAGTGGTTACAGGATTATTATCACCTAACAAACTTTGTAATATCCAACTTGTATTCAAAACTCTTAAGAATTTATGGCTTTCAAAACTCTTTTGTTGTCCTATTTGAACAGTTTTCTTTGAAAGACATTTGGAAGATAGCTAATACGTGATCATTTTCACAAGGAGATCAGACGAACTGAAGGAATGACTGGATCTAACTTTTCTTCTTTGAGCCATCAGAAGGGATATAAAGTCATTCCACCTGGGTCTGGGTCTGCCACTGGGTTCTGGGTCCAGTGGGACTAGGACATGCCCTGAAATCTAGGAGGCATCCTGAGCAGACATCCGAGCCACTTGAGCTGACTCTGTCGGTTACAGAGGACTCCCCTCACACTGTCTCTGAGCTTGAGTCAGACCCGCCAACAGAGGAAGCCCGTTTCAGCCCTTTGTGTCCTGGAATCTTGTTCTTTCGATCGCGATCCATATCTGGTGACCACAGGCAAGTGTCAGAATGTATATAGACACAGAGTGCTAACATTACTGGAAGTAAGACCCCTATCCAGCTATCCTAACCCTTCCAACTTTACTCACACCGACGATCAATGAGCCGTTTTCTGATAAGTAAAATGGAGGCAATTTGGAGTCAGAGACTCTGTGCAATTGGCTTGGTTTATTTAGTTCTTTAATTTGAATCTGTCTACATGATTGGATTGAACTGATTACATTTCTACACATGAATGAGGTCAGTGTGTTTTTCTAAAGGGTCTGGAGACAACACTCGCGTCGTCCAGCGCTGTGAATCAGTGCTGTGTAAACAAACTAAATCGAATTCTAATAAATGACTTTTAAATGCATTGAAGCAAAGCTGTGAATCTTTGTCGACATTATCTTCTACTGTAAGATACGGCTACATCTACCTGCGTGCAGAGACCGACTCTGTTCGGATGTTTCTCTATAAACATTTCAGGTCTTGCAGGACTGTAAACTCGTGCATTTGCAAACAAATGTGCATGTTTGTGGAGGACATGAGAGATGCTGACGCTGTGACATTCACACAATGCAATTTTTAGATTACAGTTCATAACTACCCTTTTTTGACTTGCTAAAGGCACTGTTTTATTAAAAAAAATTCAAATAGTACCTTGAATGAAAAAAAAAACCCCAACAACAAATAAACAGAAAAAGGACAGATAAAGTTGTGTCTAGTATAGCAAAAGCCATGCAGCAGATAACGCTTGTATAAAAGCTGGCCCTCACACGAAGGTGTGAACCAAAGCATCCCGCTGAGATCATTTCACCAGGGAGCTCAGTTTGGTTCATTTGTCTGAGAGAGAAAAGCAGACCATCCCCTGGTTTGTGTGGGAGTATGTTTTTGATTTCTGCATAAACACAAAACTGTAAGTGAATCTGTGAATGCAGAGCATGAAGATGTAATGAAAGCACATGCCTGATAAATGATGTATAGCGAGCGTTTTAGAAGCCAACCTTTTGTAGCCATGGTAACGCATATTCACATCAGCGTGTCAAGGCAGTTATTGTTCCTGATAAAGCAGAGAGTGAGAAGCAGTTCAGCCAGAGCCGTGTTGACACTCTGTATTAGTTTCTTGTCAAAAAGTGAGGGAAATTACACCGTTATCATCTTTTTGTGGGTCCTAAAAACAATTTAAAAAATGCACATTTTTGTCCCGCTTCTGTCTTCTTCAGTAGTGACACAAACACACTGCTTATCTGCGCTGCTTTTATCGATGCATGTGCTTTTAATTACACCGGAAAACATGCAAGCTTTGAAACATCCAAAACGCACCACAGTGTTGTTTAAGTTGCTGTAAGTTGTATCCTAGCTAAAGTTATATATCTATAAATAATTAATTTCGTATTCATTTGTTTTCTCATTAAAGGAATAATATTCATTTCAGTCACAAGTGGTGACACTGAGTTTAACTCTGCAGTAGGCAACAAAAGCATTTTGACATATTTGTTAAGACTCTGTCACTATGCAATGTTTTTATCTTTTCAAATCGTTTTTCTTTTCAAAATCTCTTTCTCTTTCTCACTGTTTATTCAATGTCACATGCTGTTTTTATTTTAATTATGTAAAGCACTTTGAAATGCCTTGCTGCTGAAATGTGCTATACAAATAAAATTTGATTGATTGATTGATTTGATTAATATCCCTACACTGGAATATGTATGGATTTCCATAGGCTGTATGTGTGGGTGATTTTTTTTTACCTCAGAAAAATATTGCACACCCTCGCAGTAGTTTTGTGTTCCCTAGCAATAAATTTGCAAATATATACCCTGGATTGTTTTTTTTACAGTCACAGTGATAACAAACATCAGTTTAAAATTGCACCAGTAAAAAAGCCTCAGTGAAAACATGTTTATACATTCTTATCTCTTTGGTGCAGAAAACTGGTTGAAAGTCGATATGTTAATGTTCATGTTTGCGTAAGGTGGCACGTGGAAGCAGCCTTTTATTAATCCTTCAGATCAACATGAAAAAGACACAACTGAAACTGTCAGACAGCGATATCGCCGTGTGAAAATAACTCGAAAAGTTCTAAAAGTTTGGATGTATTTGTTTTTTCCCCTTACAGAAAACTTCTGTTGTGTAAATATCAGATAAACTGAAAAAAAAACAAATCAAGCAACTCTGGTTCCTCCCTGGGGTCTTACTGTCATTTGTAGAAATGCACCGCTCCCGGTCAGAAACAACCAATCAGAACCAGGAAGGATGTCTCAGCAGTGTCCATCATGCTGGTGAACACACTGCTCACACCCTTCACCCCATTCAGCATGTGTTGTCTTTGAAGCTTAAAATTGCTGGTGTGCTGCAGCTGCGCTAATGGCAGAGAAGCAAGCTAGTGTTACAGAAAAACTGCCGATTTTCTGAGTTCTCGGCAGGCTCTACTGTTGCAAAGGGAGAGACCTCTAAGGTGAGCTTATGCAAATGTTTAGGTTAGTTCCACCTACTTCAGTGTTAGCTGAAACAGTTTGAAACCCATAAACATCGGGGTCATTGCATCACATTTTTTCCTCATCGGAGTGTAAAATGAAGAGTCTTCAAACAACAGTTATTTGTCCTATCAATACACTGCAGAAGATCAATGTGTCAATTATTTATTGCATATTATGACTGATTTCCATAAAAACGGGTCATTTTTGCAAATTTAGCAGATTGCACACTGACACTTTCAAAAGACTCAACAAAAAAACAAATTATGATTGTTTTATTATTAATATAAATGTAGTGCAATGTTCAGCACTGTCCTCTCACAGACGGTTCTGGGCGGGAACCTGCTGGCTGGACAGGCTCTTTCTGTGTGGAGTTGGCATGTTCAGTGCGTGTTCGTGGGTGGCTTTGATTTCATTCCACATGAAGGGAAAAGTCCAAAGACATGCTAAAGTGATTCACAACTGACCATAACAACTCTTCCTCCTCCCTTAGTTTCTGCTGGGAGGTTTCAGCCCATAAGGCTGCATCCTACTTCTCTAACAAACAGCAGCACATGTGAACTTTGACCCTCTGCGACCCTGAACAAGAGGAAGCAGGTATGAAAGTGCCAGGTGGATGGAATTGCTCAACATGATTCTAATGCAAGACACGCAGTTTATTAAAAGTCAGTACAGCAACGACTAAAATGTGGGGCAAGTTGTTTTACAGAGTAAGAACGTCATCAATCTAAGGGTTGTGTGATCCATGGCACATAATCTCTGAAATGTAAAAAAAAAAAATGAAACGGAGCATTGTCAAAAAACACTGTTGAAAGTTCAAGTTCAATGTTCACAGACTCACAAGAAGACAAGGTTTTAGCCCTCGTTCGAAAAAGGGACAGAAGCTGAAAACTATATATATATATATATATATATATATATATATATATATATATATATATATATATATATATATATATGTTCCAGAAACAAAACAAATGCTGGCTTTTGTCTGCACACCTCTGCACACATGCACTGTTAATAATTTCTCAGAAACCGAAGTTGCTACTGGCCATCCAGCTAATTGCTAGAAGCTGCTAAATGAAGTCAACACTTAATTAGCATAAATGTCCATCTGCATGTACTGATAATGGTCACTGTAGGATGATTAATAGATATCTTTTTTAATCTCTATCATAATATAAATAACAGACTTAAAATGCAAGTATTTACTGTTGTGCAGTGGCTTACAGATTAAACAAAATATGTACATGATGTATTTCAGAGGAGGATTTAGGCCAATTCGGGATATAAAGATAGTTTGTATTTTTACAGCATCAAAATTATGAGATTGCCTTTTTTTTTTTTTTTTTCAAAACTTAGAAGCTTATATTAGTAGACTTGCCTTTAGTCAACATGACTTATGTCGATGTCACAAACATTTTGGGCATAGATCTGTATCTATTTATACCTATGTGGACTTAAATAGAATTAATAGCCTCTTTTTCTAGAGCTCCACTGAGTTGCGAAGACAATAATCTCCCAGAGTTTTTCAAATGGTCCACCATCTGAACCGGTGTAACTAAGTCTCCGGTCTGTGGGACTGATGATCAGATGTTTGTGACGAGGACTTTGAAACGCTGACGTCCTTTACCCGTTTATGTTGGTTACATGATTTGTACATGTGGAAGTCCAAATACTTACTTTGCTTTTGTGTAATTGTTTCAATAGTTCTGATAATCAGAATAATACGGAAAACACCTGACAACATAGCACACCTCAGTCTGTGAGGGGAATCTGTTAGTGGGACTTTGGGATGTGGGAGGAACCCGCAACATCTCCCACAGCTTTCTGAGAAAAGTAAAGATGACGCAAAAGTTCCCAGTAACACCAGAAAAAGGTGCTAGATTTGTTGTCAGCCTTGTTTTTCTTTTTTTATTCTTTAGCGGGATCTGAAAATGTGTTCAGCTTAGCAACAGAGTTGCTGAGTATGCAAGTATGAAGAGTCTTAAGCAGCTAACAATGGGCCAGCTTTTTCCCAACAAAAACAGATTTTTAGGAAAAAGAGAGGCTCTATTTTAGTAGCTGCAGTTCCAGTGACCAGCTGCGCAATTTGACATTCCAACAATAAATCTGCTTAATAGAAACTCCCTTTTTTCAAAAAAACAAACTCTTGTTTTTCAATAAAAGCCTTTGGTGATACAGTGAGGCAGTTTTTAGGCCGGATTGTTTTTTTTTATTCCCAAATTTGCAACAGAAACACTTTTTACTCACTACACGAGTCACATGATCAACAGCAAGACATTGCCACTAGTGCAAACCACAAAGAAGACAACAGGAAGTGATGGAAAGATGAAGACGCAACATGCTTTTTGTCGCGTGAATTGTGCTTCTTAGTTAATGGAAACTCTATAATCGTAAAGTTGTGGTGTTTCTTTTTGTCATAAGGGAATATTGAAAAAGTTTTGCGCACATTTGTAATGGAAACGCAGCTACCGGTTTGAGGTCTCCTTACCCCCTTATTCTCTTAATGACAACAACTTCGTCAACCAACCATTTGAATTGTAAACAAAGCAGGACTGATTTTATCACATTTACTTTTTATTCTCAGAAAGGCTTGACTGGTACTGATCGTGCTGTGTTAATGTCAGTTGTATTTAGTGATATAAGAGTGAAGTCTCACAGTGTGCTGTGCCAGATTCAGCATGCACACACGCACACACGCTTATTAATTCAAACAGAGATGTTTCTCAACAAAATTTATTGGATGTCAGCGGCTGCCAAATTTCTGCAAATGATATGCAAATATGTTAATATGGTGAAGAGAGAGGAATGAAAATCATGTTGAAATACAACTCTGTGCAGCAAAATAAGTGTGAACTGTGACAGCTCGCTCCTAGAGTCCCTGTTCTCATGTTACTCCCATCATTCAAATTGGCTTCAGCCTTGCTGTTCACTGCTGCTTTTTATAGACTCTATATATTGTCGACTGTGGGTTCGTTTTACTTATCCAGCCCTCAAGACAGGTAGCTTTTATTCATCGCATTGCCTTTGATTTAAGGCTCAATTAACAAAAAAGCACAGCTGCCTGTCTATAACTCTGAGATGTGTGGACTGAAGTGGCCTCAGTGTTTTTTATGGTATATTTGTAACAAGGCTCTTACAGTGAAGCAGTGCACACCAAACTCACACCAAACGTGAAAGCGCATCTCATGATTGCAAGCTTTCACATCTCATAACTTTACTATAACACATAAGGACTAAATTCAAAATCGTGAAGTCAATGACACTTGCTATTAATAATTCTCTGCTTGCGATTATGAAAAAAAAAGTACTCATAATTACAAGATTCGTATCATGCAGTTACGATGATTAGATGGGCAACTGATTTTGCAATCAGTGTATCTTTTTCTGCTGATCACGCGGTTATGATGTTTGATAAGGGGTCTAATTCTTTTTTTTCTCTTGATCTCACTATCAAAGGCAAAGTGAGAGGATTTCTTTCTTCTAAACTCCAACAGTGATTGAAAGACGCACAGGGATCTGACATGACATTTACTGTAATAAACGCAGTAAAATAATTTTTTTACAAATTTTTATAAAAAGACTCAAGTCTAGTGCTGTCATTAAATAAAGATTGTTTGAATTAATCAGAAAGCATGTCAGGTTGTTGCCCATTGGAGCTACTCTAAGCATTAAGCATGCAGAGGTGAGTAGATCTTTGTGTGCAAACTGAACACCTACAAAATGTGAATAAATATGATTATTACTGATTGATTGCGACAACACTTTAGTAGCTTCAAATTGTTAACCTGGATGACTTGTTCAAACTGTGCAATTATTTGGTCAGTGGAAACGCAGCCACTGGCTGGACAGCTAGAGGAATCTTACACATCATTATTATGATGAACAAGTCTATCTGATGGCGATGAAGTTTGTCTCATGAGGTGATATTATTTGCATTCAACTACATAAATTGGTATTTTCCACCAACAAACAATATTAAAATGCGATAAAGATGCAAATCGTATCGATTTTTCAAAGGAAATTGTGAACTTTTAAGCAAAACCCATCTCTCATGCATGTTCAAATTTTGGGAACCTAAATGTTAAGACAGTAGAAATGTTGTGCAGCAATGCTTATCAATATCACTGACACATAAAGAGGGAAGAAGGATACAATTTCTCCTTGCATCGCTTTAGCGCCATCACACCACAGAACTCCTGCCTCCTCGGGGGCTCTGGCTCATTTTAGATGTCTGTCACATGTGTTGAGAAAGAGGCCGAAAGCTGTGATTAAATTTGCTCATTATGCGCTCGCCATGTGACTGAGCACCACAACATCACTTTGCGCAGGTCAAGCAGCCTTGGAGCAATATTCAAACGAGAATAATATCTGCTGCGCACTCATTAAGAGGAAGGACGGACATTGCACTTGGCCTGCTTTCAGGAATGTAAAGACTTACTTGAAGGATCAAAAGCATATTAGAAGAACACTTTGGCACAGCCAACCTTTTTTAAGTGGCGGACTGGATTTGAAGACAGTGGAAACGCTCAACAAGGATGACCCTAAAGGGCTGCCGGTCATACTGGCTGATTTATGTGACTCGGCTGCAGCGTTCCTGTTTTTTTTACACGTTTTGCTTTCTGTACTGGGTTTTGCTGAGTCATCAGAGTATTTCTGTAAATGACAGGAGTCAAACTTGTGCTGGAGGTCTGAAATGTAAGGAGTGAAAAGGAATGGTGAGAAAATGAAGGATTTGGCATAAAATCAAGAAAGTTATGGGCGACCTTGACCATCCGCTTAATTCAGTTCAACTCGATTCAATTCAGTTCAAGTTTATTTCATCAAGGACGGGGATGTTAAACGGTGTTGCAAGTTAAAAACAAAGCAACAGTTGTTTTGTATGCAGTTTTCAAGCTACAGGATAATTTGCAAACCCAGTATTTGGTTGGACCTTTTGTAAAAGAAGTTAAACTTTACATCAGTCACACACACACACACACACACACTGAATTACTGTAGCATTTAAGAAATACTTGAAAATGCATATTAGTGAAAACTAATTCTGCTCAATCAAATATGTTGATATGGTATGACATAGATTAATCACACTCCATTATGTTAAATTTATTTTTGTTACCCTCAAATGGCTTGTAGTGTGAATGTTACATTTTACACTTTTAACATTAAGTCCTTTCCCTAAACAAAAAAAAAAGAAATCCCTGGATTTCTAACAGTTCTATCAATATGATCTATGATCGTTTTACTGAGGACTCCTATCTATGTATGAATTATGGTTTAGAAAACTGCTTGTTGTGTGATCGTGCCAGTCAGAAAATGAGCTACCTGGAGAGATTACATCTCTTCAGTGAACACCCATTCACTTTGAAATTAATCCTTTAATAATACGTTCATCTGAGAGCCTGATTCTGATTAGTTTTATTCTATTTTCACGTCTCCTGACTTTAATTTTATTGCTTGATTTCCTTCTGTTACCTGCCTGTATTTTTTTTTTTTAGACTTATCACAAACTGATGATTGTGTTTTTCTTACTGCTACCTTCTCACAGTAACCACATTTTACTGTGGTTACTGTGGTATACTTTGGGGAAATACAGTATATATTGTGTACGTTTTTCAAAATCTATAAAATTTGGATATGCAATTTTGCATCGGAGCAAAGTTTATGCAGCATAAAGGCAATTTTATCATGAACTAACTTGGCAGTGACAGATCCGTCTGACCACAAAAACACCCGTTTTCTTTCTGCTCATCTGAGATGACCTAATGCTAAAACATACCGGCTGAGACTGTCGCAGCCGAAGCCACTCTGCTTGCATAATTTAGTTTTAGGAGATATTTCTGCAGTTGTCGCAATCGTTGACAGCAAGAGAAAGATCCAAATGCAGACGCATGTACAGTTGAAACCGGATCCATTTTTTTCCCCCTCAGTGTCTGAGGTTACATCAGACCAAACATCTCCTCTTTTAGGTCAGGTAGAATCAGCAAAATTATTTCTATTTGCCAATCCTCACAATAAGGAGCCGAAGAATTTCTCAGAGACATCATCAAAACAGAAGTGTATATATATTTCCTCTGTAATTGCTAGCATTGCCTTGGAACTGCTTCTCTTGTGGCTTTTGGGTTTTCTTTCACAAGTTTCTCACAATATAGTTGACGACGGTTTGGTTCCATTCCTCCAGCCTGAGGAAACTGGTGGAACTGAGTCAAACGTTAGACTCAGCCTCTCTCACACACACCTTTTCAGATCTACCCACAAATTCTCTGTAGGACTGATATCATGGCTTTGTGATGACCTCGCCGAAAGATTGTGCATTTGGGTGACTCATTTGCACCCGATGAGTGTGCAAATGAGAGAACTGGTGGATTGCCTTGTGGCATATTTATTTAATTTTGAATGTGAACAGAACAAAGGAGATGCCTGTGGGTTTTAGAAAGAGTCTGCATATGTCAAGCAATGAGAGATAAAATGGGGGTTGTGAAAGAGTATAAATACCTCGATGCTACATTTATTGTAAAGTTTCTTTAGGTAACACTCGTTGTTATATAAATACAGTCGATTGAATTGGATTTAATTAAAATTGAGTCCGTAATGGCCGGTGTCCTGCAACTTCTAGATGTTGTCCCTGAATCAAAAGGCTGAATCACCTCCTCAGTTCAATCAAGTTCTCCAGAGTTAAGCTAATAACCTGATTATTTGACTCAGGTGTGTTGAAACAGAGACACATCTAACAGTGACAGGACACTGACCCTCAAAGACTAGAGTTGAAGACCCCTTGCCCTGGGCAATAATATGGACTGGAGACACACCAGTGGTTTTTGTCTTCTAAAAAGGGCTGGGTAAGCTGTACGTCTCGAGGAAACTTGCATTCTTCATTGTTTTCAATAATACTTTGCATTATAATTTAACCTTAGTATGTTGAGCAGAGTGTAATCTCATCTACTCTCATCAATTAGTATCTCAGCATCAAAACATTGGTTAAAAAAAGCCTAACGGATAAAGAAGGATGTTGTGGGTATCGGTCTGAATTAAGTGAACATTGTTGTGGGACTTTGTTGCATTCAAATTGTGTGTTCAGAGCAACCAGAGGAGCTTGTAAAGAGGAGTTCATGTTAAAGAGGAGTTCATGTTATTAAGCTTAGAGTGGAACTGTCTTCTGAAACAAACTACAGTGTCTGTAGTTTGACCCACTGCTGCTTCATCTGCTGATTTTAGTCTGTTCTAGTTTGTCCTTTGAGGTATGTTTCATTTTTGTCCTTTTGAGCTATTCCTAGTTTTGCCACATTGCCAAGAAAATCATGTCCTTTAGATTAATAAAGCAACCTAATTTCCTTCCCTTCTTTCATTGGTTCAGTCTTTATGATTTTGGCTGTAAACACCTCAGCAAAACAGCAATGTGGCCAACTGTTGAGCTTTAGTAGTAAACCCCCAGACAGCACCTGTAAGCTCTAATGTGATTTGTATGGTTTGACTTTCATCCTGTGCTGATGGTGTTGTTCCTAGGCCGTCCTCCAGGAGTGTAGTGCTGAAAGAGACGTAATTATTGTGACAAAACGAGGAATCTCCATTCGTTGTTTCCACAAATAGAATGAGAGTTTCATTAATGTCAAACTTTGTTTTAAAGGTAATTTTATTTATACAGCACTTTTTCAGCAACAAGGCAATACAAAAGTGCTACAAGAATTAAAAGGAAGGACATTTGTGTTCCACACTCTGTAAGGGACTACAACAAATTCATGGGGGGAGTGGATTTATTGGACTGCCTCATCTATTACTACTCAGTCAGAGGGAAAATGATGAAGTGGTACGAGACTTCTTTTTTTTTACCATTTTATTAATATTTCAGGGATAAACAGTCACATCGTGTTCAAAACTCTGGACAGTGGAAGAGGGGAGGCAAGCAAAAGACTCCACTGTACAAAGTGTGATGTTGCTCTGTATCTTCAGTCAGACAGAAATTGATTTTTGTTTACCATTGCAAGGTCTAAGTTGTGCTTGTTTGTGCTTTGAACCTGTTTATTTTTCTCTCGTGGTGTTTCTGCAAATTTGTTTTGTTTACTTTAAAAAAAAACGTGTTATTTTATTCATAATTATGTTTTGCGCAAGCACTTTATTTGAGTACCGTCATAGAAAATGTTTTATGCACTGTTGTGTAAATATTTCACCTTCTTTCAATAAAATTCTTCCAGTTAGAAGCAAACGAATATAATTGAGTTTAGTGTTATTGATCTTATGTGTTTTGTAAACTCATCCGGATGTCTTTGTTGGCCAACGCTGTCAACTCCAAAGGGCAACTCAAGAACTACTTCCTTCCTTACTCTAAAGTTCTCACGTTCATATTCAGGCTACTTTGAAAAGTCTATTTTTCAAGACACAACCAAAAACGGACATCAACTTGATAGCATTTTGCAAAACAGACGTTTTTTTGTTTTTTTTTGCGACTACTAGAGCTCAAGCACCTCTATCTGCCCCAAACACGGAAAGAGGGATTGTCCTAATGCTGCTCCGAAGGCTGGAGACAGGAAAACACATTAGAAGCATTAACAAAATTCTGGTGAAAGATATAAACAAGTGCAGATCTTATTTAGAAATTCTGGCCTGCACATTCATCACTGTTGTGACCTTGTGGTGCTACAAATCATGAGCACAAATCATGCGCACCAGTTGTAGGGGTGAAAGCACATAATTTATTGTGACAAGAAGCCATTAGATTTATTACGGTGGCGTCCTATTCCCGCCTAACATAGCTGCATGAGGGCAGCCCCGGTTTCCCTTTCAGTGCCACGACGCATCTAACTGGACTCCGTCTAAATACAATAATCGTTTTGCCGCCGTGCCCTATTCGTCTATATCTTCTTTCTCATTTCTCCATTAACACAGAGGTCAAAGCCATTCCCTTGAAGAGTTTGACCCGTAGAGAGAGGTGTGCACTATGCCTCTGGCACAAAAATCTCTTTGCTATGTTAGGAGTTGCCTCATCTGAAACAGTTAGCACATTTAAAGCTTAAAGTCTCGTACTGTGGTCGGCTGCTTGCAGCAGGATGTTAAGTCTTGCAGGTTTCTGATCAGGGAATTATGATATTCCTGCATCTATAAGAAGCTTGTTCAATCCTGCTCTGTTTCTCTCGATGGGGGGCATAAAGTAGATCTGCCAGAGTCTTCCCCAAATTGGCTTAAACCTGTGATGCATCTTTGCACTTACTCACAATTTAAATGCCAGTTCAATTAAAATATCTATATTAAGCTCCACGTGGAGCCAGATATGTTGTCGAAGACCTTTAAGTCAACATGGTGTTGAATAAAACAAGCTAAAATAATGAGACAAGTCGGGGTCACCGACACGAATTGTGCCATTATTGGACACATTGTGCTGTAGAACGGAGGAAGTCACACTTTCTTTTTGTTCCTCTAACTCACATTTAGTTGAGCGCTGAAATCCTCACGGGCTAAATTAAAGCGACAATCAGTTTCGTGACGACGCTTCCTCAGTTTGTAGACTTCATGTTTGTTGTTCAGTGTTGCCACATCTACAACAGACCTGGTGTTTTCTTTAATTGCGCCAATTATTTTGGACAATTCTTGGTTCCCAATTAACAGAATATGCAGTTATACGCCGCTCTGAAATCAAATTAAATCCATATGAAATCCTGGTTTAAAGGGGGTGTATTATGCAAAAATTCTTTATTTTTATTTTTTTCAGGGTCTGCATCCTTCGAAGGCCGCGAATATCGACGACCAGAGGAGAGAAGCTGTGAATTCGGACAGGTCTAACCGTCAGCTAGCTCTCTAGCCTCCCCGCCAGCGTAACTTATGTTGCCTAGCAACCGTGACAGCATGAAGCACAGAGCGGCGAAGAAAACTAAACAAAGCTGAAGTTTGTCAGCCGTGTATTACTGATTTGTATATTATTCTTCACCTTTTGTAGGAAGGGCTGTTCCACGGTAGAAATAAATCTTAGTTTGATTCTAAAATGTTCAATTATCACATTTCTACAAGGGATGAATATCATTTTCAGATATAATAATCTCTAGATTTTAAAGAGGACATACTGTTAAATAAAGCTATTGTGTTCGAAGGCTTAACTTTAATCAGTCAAACCGATTTGCTCAAGAATATATTAAATACATCTTTATGTATTTAATATTTTATGGAAAATTACCACCAGCTGGTATTTAAGCAGTTGAAATTCTGGCAATTTCAGTTGGTAAAATGAAATATACCAACTGAAAAATTGGTAAAATACACAGATGATGCCAGTATTTTACCGTATTGGCTAAACTGCGGTGAAACTCTGGCGACCACAGCTTTATCGTATTTTTCTAAATATGGTAAAATCCTGGCTGCAGATTTAATCAACCAGATTTAAATCAAAACTGATGGGAACAATACTCATCTTGTACCATAATGTTTAACATGCCTCACAGTATGCAATGTTGAATCTGTGTTTAAGTCAGGGAATATAAAAGAAGATATTTTTTTAACCAGCATAAACTTCTCTTTGATCCTTGGTGATGCAAACAGAGCGCAATTCCTGAATTTCAGAAAAGGATAAACATCTGATAGGCAAATGCTCAACTCTCAAATACAATTAATAACACCAAACATTTTTATAATTTTTTGTAAAAGAGAATTAATGGAAGTGTGAGGATTTGGATGTTACTACTCCAGTTTTGACCTCAAAGATCTTTCATGCTGAGGTAGCGGCTCCTGTGTTTTGCTGACGGTTTCCCTAAAGGAGTCTGTTTAATAAAAGATGATGACACATTCTGCATCCTCTCCTTTGGTTATAAATTCAAAAGGCTAAAAACCAATTTAAGTTCAGTATACCAGGCTAGTGCATACATCTTTAGGGCAGACAGCTAAAACTAACAACAAGCCGATGAAGACTAGAACAAAAGCAGGGAGGGGTTTTTGCTGCTTCATTGTTGTTTTTTTTAATAATTAGGTTGCAGTTTCTTCATAGAAAAGCAGGTCACTGTTTTAGGCTAAAATATGTTAACTTTGAAAAAAAATTGCCATGCACTTAGTGAAACTCACTCATATAAGCTTAAAATATGTTCAGTGCCCATTAGGTTGAAGAGTAGCTCATTTCTCATAAAATATTTTATAAATGCAGATATATTTAATACTAAGATTTTTTAAAGCAGATCCATATCTTGCACTGCATTTTTACAACATTTGGCAAGAGGGAACAAACTGAAAATATGACACTAAACTTTTTATGTTTATTTTACAGGGAACCGTTTTCCTTCTTATAAGGGAAAAGGAGTATGAGATAGATCATACACAGAAGACGGCAGTCCAAAACTTTGTGCATGTACATGCTAGATCTATAAATCTAAACAGCTGATAAATATGTAAAGGGCAAAATGTTTAGACACATAAAAAACATTCAATTTTTTTTTATTTTGCAGCTACAGAAGCAAACACTAGAGCTACAAATATGGCTTCAAACCTAAACCATCAGAAAGAAAATATACACCATAAACCTTATGTGAACCTTTTCATGCTTTTGATATGAACACATTTTGCTCAAACACTCTCTGTCAAACAATTTTAACTGTGATTCTAAGTAATTTAAATCACTGTTATTATTTCCATATTTCTTTTTTTTTTTATGAACAAGCTGTTTTTGTTAGTAAAAAGAATGCAAAGGCTTTGAATATGGAAAGCTTTAAACGTCAAGTTGAGATTTTTGTCTTGTTTTTGAATCAACCAAAAAACAAAAACAGCAATTTTATGATCACTCTTGTCAGAACTCTGTCAGTTCGCCTTTGAAGTTTGTTTGTAATGATGAAAAGACATCTGTGCATTTAGGAAATTGAGCGCAGATCCCATTCAGCCATTTCGTCCTACATAGTTGATATCCTTCGCTGACAAAACAATTGCAACAACTCTCTGGGAAGTTTTATTTTCGTCTCCATCTCCTTTGTTCCCGAACGAGAGATGTCGTGGATAATCTTTGCCGGGTTTTGCTGAAAAGAAAAGTCAGATCTGGGGAAGGATAGTATGAAAACCTCTCTGTAACCCCACTGGAATATTCATGAGGGTGGAGGTAATTGCTTTTGCTGTGTAGGCATGTAATATTAACACTGGCTTAATGGGCAGATATGGAGACAAAGCAGAAACACTGTAAAACTGTACTAAATGGGTTATGCAAGTGTGATGAATACTTAGGAAGTCCCATGAACGTGAATTGATTGGAAAATCTAAACATGCTTAATCGTTTATTTCTTAGCTTTATGTCATAATTCAGTGATTATTTTCAAACTCATGACTTTTAATGCAAAAATGCTATAATTCTAAAAACAAAGTTTGGATATTTGATCATTTTGCTCATCAGATTGTGTTTTTGCGTAGCGGAAATATTAGCATGAAAAGAAGTTATGTTCACAATGCTATTTACATCCCGTATTCAATTTTACATCTAGAAAGAAATTTTTTTTTTTTTTTTTAATGGACATATTTGATCACTTTTACCACATTTCCATGTTAGTCATGTTTGTCATGATGAGTCATTGCAGGTGCACCCAAATGCAGATGAGGGAGGCATTGAGTAGATGGTGATGAATTTAATGAAAATATAGGAACAAAAATCCACAAAAAAGAAAAAAAAACATTGAGTCAGAACAAAACCCAAACATACACAAGAAGGAAACCTGCAAGGAGACACAAGGACAGCGCGGCGAGGACCGAGGAAGAGTAGATGAAAGGATCCGGCAGGGAGTGAGAATGAGACGCTTAAATACTGGGGAGGCCGAATGCTGAACAAAAGACCAGAGCTGATTGCAGGTGTGTGTGGACTGGATAGAGGGAGAGAGATCGTGGCAGAGGAGGCGAGAGAGGGTACACAGGGGGGCAGGAAATAATTCTAACACTAATAACATTAGAGTAACAAAGAATAACTCCAAGAAAAAAAAACATAACTACAAAATCTAAGAAGAACTGAACTAAAGGAAAACAGGAACGAGACAAAATAAGAAAGTAACACAATGTAATAATGGAACTAGAACAAATTCAAACTACAGGATCCTAACAGTTTGGCCTCATGGTTCACTAAGAGGTCCACATCCGTCCGTCCGTCTGTCTGGGAGAAATTACTTCAGTAGTTTACTAGATTGCCATAAAAGGATTTGAAACAACCAAGAATAGTCTGCAATGTGAAAGTGCAAAAGCGCATTTGAGGAGATAAACAAGCATCAAAATATGCATATTCAAACTCAATTTCTTCACATTTGGGAGTTGTTGTTTTTTTTTCCTGTTGCATTTCTAATTAGGAATTTTATAAAAAGTTTATTTTTGTGCTTTGAAATTCACAACACTGAGTGTCAAACTTGAACTTTTTCAAGATATTATTATTTTTTTAGATGTGTTTCTACAAACCAATTCAATACATTACATGTTGCTAAACCATTCATCGTGGTAACGTCTGACCCCTTTGACAGTAGTACAAGCAGACCCCGAGTTTCTTAAATGAACAACTCTGTCATCCGTGTCTTTGTCAGTGATACAAGTAAACGCTCTCTCAAAGGTCTGTGTACACAGTGTTTCCCCTGGCAGCTCAGTACTGAAAACTCACCAAACGGGGGGCCGCAAGTGTTATCCCTCATTTTCTGCTGACTTGAAATCCTCTGTTTGCAGTGAAGCTGTGGGCCCGTCAGCAGCCCGACAGCTCCTAAAATTACTTTTCTCAAGTTTTCAGTCACTTTCTGCTCATTTCAGAGATTTCTCCTTTGTTATCGCTCCGAGACCGAGAGACAGTTATAGTTGTCTGGGGGAGAAAAAAAATTTAAAAAAAGAAAAGTTTGTTAATGTGCTAACAACTTTGCTGTGCTTTGGGGTGGAAAGGGGTAGTGAAAAAAAAAATCTAATTAGCCAGTACAACTCTGTATTAGACTCAAACACTGGAGTAATATGTCACCTGCTACCAGGCAGATCAAACAAAGACAGGAGCAGCAGGATGAAGCCAGCACTCTTTCTCAAGTTAATAAGGGAAATTTGTTTTTTTCTAAACGAGCCCAGCTAACAAGATGAGTTGACAAGCCAATTCAGGAAGGTGCAGCATCACACTAGGATCTTGTTATATTAATAATTGATTACAACACGTTTTTTTTTTGTTTTGTTTTGTTTTTTGTTCTGAAAAGTTGAATAAAATTGTTATAAAAACTTTTAAGTCCTTTGAGTAAAATGAAAGTAAAAACTTTACCTTGGTATGGTATGTTCAGTTTACGTTGTACATTGTGTCTAAAAAGTAGAAAATACTCAACTAAAGGCCATTTGCTTTGGTACAAAGGTGTGCGTGTGCGTGTGCGTGTGCGTGTGCGTGCGTGCGTGAGAGTGTGATCCTGCATGGAGAGTTGTGACGCCAAAGCTGCATCTCGAGGACATTTGTTTTGAATGAAATAATTTAAAGTTTTGTATCTAAGGTCTGTGGGATTGTAAACAAATGCGCTACGCTTATGCTGTGCCACAGCAGCAGGTGGCAACGATGACATGATGTCATTTGTGTGCGAATCAGAAGTCCAAGTGCAGCATTGTCTGCGTTTTGTAAAATACCTGTCTGTGTGGTGGGTGTGTGATCATCTGTAGATCCTCAGGGAGGTTTGCTGATCCCCAGTGGTTGCTTGTTGCTGTATGTTACTCAGGTGGTCTGAACCAGGAAGTGGCTTAAAGGAGCCAAGGGAGGCTCTGGCAGAGTATCTTGGAACCAAGTTGGATGATCTGTCAACCCGGATCTCACTGGTCCTTGTAATCTGTGGCATCATGATGTGATTAGGTGTTTCCCACAGAGACAGGCTTCAGCAGGATGTGGGGATATTTATGAACCTCGGACTGAGTGGATCGCTGCTAAAGTTTTCCCCCAGTGAGCCAAACGGTCCCTCTTCATGTTGTCATGAAATTGCTAATGTGCTGCTAGCACATTAGCAATTTCTTTTCTTCATAGCATGCAATTGGCAAATATTGTGGAAGTATGCACCAAACAACAACTCATATTATTTTGCCTTCGTAAAGCTGCAGTGTGTGACTTTTATGACAAAGAAGACAACTAAATGTGTTGCATATTTGTTGTCATGACAGAGAAGGTCATTTCAGATGCTTTGGAGGAGGAGTTTCGGCAAACCTACTGAAGGTTATGAAAAACGGTGCTGCTACTCACAAAGAGAACAAACTGACCATCCCAAGATGTGTTTGACTGCAGCTCTGGACAGAGGACACTTTTTGAAGGCAAATCCATTGTTGAGAAACGATCAGCTCCCAAATTGTCGAAGAATCACCCACGGATTGTGTTTTTCCTTTATTCAGTGCTGCATTATCAGAATTTTAAGCTATCATTGCGAAGTTCAATATATATAAAATCAGTAGTTATTATTTTTGGAAAGACTGTTTTTCGTCCGTGGAATCCTTCAGTGTTTTTTCCCATGCCTCTGGTCTAATACGTTTTAGAGAAGTTTGGTTGGTAGTGTTGTTTTTCAGCAAACTAACTGATCAATGTGCTCTGGTTAGAGCTCCGGCTGTGATGTTTTTTATTTATTTATTTTTGCATTTAATATGGCAAAGTAGGCAGTACTAGAGTAACGTTGGCTCGGGAGGGGGGCACGGCTCGCAAAGCTATGCATTCTATAACGAGCGAATAAAACTATTGTGACAATCAAATACGCTTATTAGCAGAAGATTATCTTCAAGCAGACAACATTCAAATAGTTTCCTGCACTGTGCTCAAAGTGCTGCAACAACAACAACCACAGGCAAGCTATTAAAAACACTGATACAGTTTAGCTGCATGAATGCTATCAGGCGAGGGATAGAGAAAATTCATTTTCTTCTTATTGCAAAATTATTCAAATGAGAAAACCATCAATAATCCAATTCCCAGAGAGAAAATCCCCTGTTACAGGTTTAACAGGAAGATAGATCTGATAAGAGGGAGTATCCTGCTGGCGAAACATAATAAAAGGATTTTTAAACCTAACTAGTTGTTGTGTAATTGATGCCTGGGAAAATGACAGATGCAGAATAGCAAACGTGTCAAATAGTCATGAAAAAGGCAGAAATTTTCTGCTTCAGCTTTTGAGGGTTTTTTTTATGTTTTGACATAATTAAAAATCATCTGGTCATTTAACAGCAGCAGATGGCACACTGTACTGTCATTATTCATTTAACAAGCACAACTACCGCCATCTACCCCAAAATGAATTGATTCACTTGTCATTTGGCGCAATTGGGCTTTCTCAACAAGATTTGTTTTTCAAATGTAGCTCTGTCCTCTCATAAACGTCAACATTTCTTATTCATAAGACAAAGATATACGGTGCTTTGCAGACACATTTTATGGCACAAACCACCACACAATGGTGCATAATTGTGAAATGTAAGGAAAATGAGACAATAGGGAGAATCTGTAAAAGCCAATTTTCAAGTCCGACCTCAATGGGAGTACTCAGACATAAATAAGTTTTTACCTAAAGTTACTCACACAATGTGCAATTTCAAAAATCCTTCAAGACTTAAACATATCACCTCCAAGGTGTAATTTTTAAATCTTGACATGCATCAACGTGTGGACAACAATATGTGGGGCGACTGTGGCTCTGTAGTCTCATGATCGGAAGGTTGTAGGTTCAGTTCCAGCTTCCACGTGTCGATGTGCCCCTGGGCAAGGCATTTAACTCCAAATTGCTTACAGATCTGCGTACTGGTGAGTAAATGTGTGCGTGTTTGTGAATGGATCAATGTGACTCTAGTGTAAAGCGCTTTGAGTGGTCAAAATGAAGTGCTGTATAACTTCAGGCCATTTACCATTCAACACCTTTATCATGAAATGGCTGAGGTAAATGAAGATGATGATGAAAGAGCTCTAGAAGAATCCATAGAAATTGAGCACATGAGATTCATTGTGTTCTAGATTTCCTTTGCATATTCTGCCTGTATTCTGAAAGAACAAGATTAGACTCTTTTCTCGTGAAACGTCTCAAAACATGCATCTCCTACTCCTCTTTCCCATTACGCAATGTATTTTTGTAAAGAAACAAACAAAAAAAATGACATGGCTGTTATGATCATCATACTTAGCTAACGATAGAACTCGCATCACGTTGTCGAGGCTGCAGGCTGCTCTGAAAAACTGGATTGCGTCTTCTGTTGTTGCAGCTTTTAATTGGTGTGAAATTGCTTTTTCAGTGGAAGCATTAGTATCTGACTTTGCAGGGAGGAACCGGTTTGGTATGCTGACAGACAGCGAGCGAGAGCTGCGTGCACTCTGACTACGGGCCAACACAAACAAAGAAACGTCAGGCGGGACGAACGCTGCTCATCCATTTGTGCATTTGATGGTATGTAAGGAAAACGTGTCCGACTGGTCATCGTGTCAGTGTTGTTATAAATACTTTATTACTTTAGCTTTCGAGATCAACAGGGGAGATGTTGCTTTTATTCATCCGCGTGTCTCTTTGTGTTGCAGACGTCTGGCCTTTCCACTGTCAGATAACAACAGTCAGGTGTCTACTGGCAGCTGCTTTCTGATAAAAAAAATGGATTCATATGGCCTTTTGCACCCTGCTCAACTTATTGTGGGCGAAGGCATCATCTGGTCTACACAGCACTATGGGCAGCACGAATCCACAGTTAGTTGTAGCAATAGACTTTATTCAATAAGTATTTAATTTAGATGTAAAAATAATACAGTAGTAATAATGTAGGCTGTTTAGTTTTTATAAATTTTAATAAAATATTGTCCCACTGACAGGGCCATGTTGTTCATGCTGCAACGCATTCTGGGTAAATGACATATGCTTAGTCCAAATGCACTATTTTATAAAGGCGCAGCAGAGATGAGATCAGTGACTCTGAACCAAACTCGTATCTAACCAACATTTGAATCTTAGTTTGACTTCTATGGGTCTCAATAGTTTGTTTACTGAGAAAAACAAACTGCTGACTGTTGTTGAGATGAGAATTCCTCTCTTGGTTGAGGGAATGACATTATACAGTGATACAAAGCTCAAAAAACTAGTTTTTTGCGTAATACCAACCCCTGGTGGTAAGAGTCATAAGTTATGAAGGACCTTACCATTGAAAATGGCTTCATAAATGCTTGAAGGAAGCTGCAATTTTTTTTGTTTTGTTTTGTTTTGTTTTTTTAAAAACACCCATCTATTTGTTTTGGGTTTTAACATAAGTTAATAATTAATGTCAGCACAAGAAGTAGAAACATTTGTTTTAGTTTGTCTTTGTTGTAGCAAAGCCTCTTGGCAATAAATCTTGGAAAGCCTTTTCAATTCCCCTTGATGGACGACGCATTTGTGAGGAAAATGCACTAGTGGGTTGAGCAGCAAAGTAGGTTTGGTGATCCCATGAGGAGCCTCTAAATCCTCTATTAATGTTTTTGTGTTTTATTATTATTATTACTATAGAAATCCAGTGTTGATGTACACAGTTCTATGAATCCATGTCTAAGCTGCGGCTGTCGTTTCATGGTTGAAACATGTTTTACATTCTCATGATATTTGTCATCGATATAATGGCTTTGAAATCTAACGCACTGCTGTCACTTTAATCCAGTGTTGACGACTCTGAACAAGAAGCCGCGGTACAGAACAGACCTGGCGCACAACCATTTAGCAAAGCCTTTTATCTGAATCCAATCAGATATAATTGCCTCCTCCTTACAGATCAAACCACCTATATAAAGAAAAGAGCCTTAAAACACCCTATCGGCTGGAAGGATATATATGAATATGAATATATTTACGTTAAATAGCTGCCAGAGATTAAACACTAAGCAAATACACACACGCACACACAAACAAAGAGGTCCACCTCCTCACACCCACTGCCGCATAGAATCTTTTATAAACAACATGAGTCAGTCAGTTTGGCTTTTTATTGCTGCTGTAACTCTTCAAAACCCGTCCTTGGACAAGACTCAGCCAATCGCGCCTGTAGGAGGGAGAAAGATGGAGACAAGTCACAGTCATCAACAGCTAACCAGAAAAGGGCCGAGGAAGACTGACCAACGGCTGGGTTTTTCTCATAATTGGCTCACTTTTAGACCATAATACTTTCCACAGATGTTTGCCTCAGCCCTGAGTCATGAAAAAGCAAACTATGGAGGAATCTTCCCTCTGTAGTGTTGCATCCTTGTTTTCAGCCGCTTTAGGGTTTGCGTCGCCGGTTGTTTTTTTCTTGACTGCCGAGCACAGAACATTCTGTGAATCCAGGCCTATTTCAAGTGCACATAAAATATAAGTTTAAAACGCTGGGGCAAGACAAACTCTCAAAAGTGTTGGTGTGACTCTGGCTCTCTAAGTTGTAGTTCTTGTGTAAGCTTGCCGTTGCAAAACGTTGCTGCACAGTGAAACAGTTGGAACCACTGTTGCCCTGCAGCAAGGAGGTCCTGGGTTCAACCACCAGCCTGAGGTTTTTCTACAAGGAGCTAGCATGTTCTTGCTGCAAATACAAATGCAGTCTGAAAACGTGACATGACAACGTAGTTCGGTATCATTGTCAACTGAGCTTGAACCAAGTAAAGCAAAGGAGAGAGCTGTCAGAGGAGCCCAGAAAGACAATCATATGGATGCAAATGTTCTCTTTTACGCCGTCACTGTGATGTTATAATCATAGCTACATCTTTGTGTTCCAGCGATTTGGATACTGAGCTAACATAGAATATTAGCATAGCATATTTTGCTGCTTTGTCAATTCCACTGCTTTGGGTAAAGAATGAAGGTGATTCGGTGTTTTCTATGCTGTGAAATCACAGAGCGGTCTTATTTTGCGTACGAGCATTTTAAGGCAGGGGTGATAATTGTTTTCAGGAGGTGACAACACTTCTCTAGTTGCTGAAGAGCAAAGATTTCTCTCAGAGCCTTTAGTTGTCAAAGAGATTGTAAAAAGATCACACATGGTTGCTTTAAATGTAGATTCTTCAGCCGCTCTCACCTTGATTCTGTATAAGTAACCACCAAAAAATAAAAAATCTGTTTCACTTTGCCTGTCTGTTTAACACCCACATGTTAAAGTCACAAGTTAATCATCATCTGAAAATAGAGGCAGAAGCAAACGCTGCAACAAGTAGTTATTTTCAGATGTGTCCAAGGTTGGGAAGGATATGTGTATGAATATTGAAATGCATAAAAAAAGAGGATATTTAGCTAAAGTGCAAACCAATTCCTCGAAAAAAAAGTCAGCTCCCTAAATAACTAAACATGAAAAACTTAAATGCAGCTTCTTCTTTTCAGGCGTTACAAACATAAACAATCCCCTACTAGGAAGGTGGAGAAGGTAATGGAATGGTGGCCAGTTTTCAAGAATGAAAATAGAAGAAGATATGCAAACTTAGGTTAATTCGACTGACACTGTGTGAATGGTAGAAAAAGGAGCTAAAGAAACCATCCAAAATCATCAAAGGTTGACTGTGGTTGTGACTTTCTGATTGTGTCATCTGTTCCATTTTGAAACCATCCCAGAAGGATTCCACTGTTGATGAAAAAACATAAAAAGTCAGACTGGAATTCACCAAGATTCATATTGGCAGCTTCAGAGTGTTTGTGGAAATGTCCTTTGGGATGATGAGACTAAACTGGATCTTTTTTACCTTCACGTTCCTAGAAGAACTTTTTTTTTCTTTAAGGAATGGAGCACCATATCTATTAAAAAGAAGGTTTTATGTTAATTTCAGGCTGTTTGGTTGAGTGTGGAACATGAACTGCTGTTCAAGGCAGAGTGAACACTCAATTCTACTAAGGGACCCTGATGTTTTATTTTTCTTTGAATTAAGCTGTTTAAGTTTTGTAGAAGTCCACTTTGGTTTTTCCCCTCCTGCTAAACAGCTGTTAGCCTAATATTACAAAGTCAGTTGATCTGGATTTATGCGGCAGTAGAGGATTTTCTGCTGCAGGTAAAGACACTAACCATTCTTAATAATTTACCAGAACCTGTCAAAAAATCCCAAACTACCTCCTTGAACAGCCCTCTATAGTGTTATATATATATATATATATATATATATATATATATATATATATATATATATATATATATATATATATAATTATTGCATCTAAATAATCAACAGCAATATTAGCTAATAATGTGATCTACTGAAAAAATGAGTTGGCGTCTGATGATAGCTTCAGGATGCCAACCCATAAACCAGTGAATGCTGACTTCCAAATAAGCTACATACATATTTATTAGGTGGCAGAAAAGTGTCTCTTTTCCCTCAAATATGTAGATCAAAAGCCCATGTGTCACCTCCTTTGCCACAATAATAATTTAATTGGTCTGTATTTTAGCTTCAGTTGACATTTTTGTATTTCTGCTCCTTATTAGCTGATAAATTTTCTGCTAAAAAGCAAAAACAGCAGGGTCTCACCTGTTGAAAGGGTTTGTCTTTCACTGTGTGTGCAGTGCGGGTGGTGATAAGCTGCACTTATTAAGCTGATCTGATTCTTAAACGTGTTTCTTTGAAAAGCCCATAAACATTGTCCAGAGACAGAAGAAGTAGCCTTTCGATGGCTCATTTTTTCCTCCTTCCACCTCAGTTTCCGACGTGGCCCGGAGCTAAAGGCGCTAATTAATTCTTTGTGAACTTCACACGTTTTTATCAGTGTCACAGGAGCCGTTAAACGGGACCGCATGAACCGAGTTCACTTATCAACAATGCATGCTTACTTTTTGGCATTCAATTGCATTTTAATGACAAGCAATTATATCCCACTCCCTGCACGGGGGTTCACCTTGGTGATCTCGAATTCCTTTCAAGTCTGTTTAGTTACGTTCGCCTTTCACTCCCTCTTCAGGCGTTTCACTTAAGTTCTCGTGTAACCTTGAATTCTGTTTCCCATCCTATCGCCGCACTCCACATCTCCTTATCGCTTCATGATGCTCAGGTATGACCAGTACGATTGTGTTTCTTTTTTATAATTGCTTCAAGGACAGCAACCTGCTCTATTAATGGAGGCTCGATTTCCACCGAAGCAGGTCTCGGAGGATTTATGTTATTGAATTGTCTGCTTGAATCTGTCTCGTCTAAATGGAAATGCATTCAGCTTATTCCATTTATCATAAGCCCATAGTTTCCAGGAGTCTGCATTCCCTCCCAGTGCTCATAAAGAATTGAGCAAATCACTTTACCCACAGTGGAGGGTTTTTTTTTTTTTTTTTGTTAGCTGACGCACAAGAGGGTAATAGTTAAACATAATTAATAAAAACACATTCAAGTGCCTGTGATGTGGGTTTAAATAAGGAGAGCTCTTTTAGATGCCGACCAATATGTCATTCAAGAATCGGCTGGTTTTTCGGAAACGCTACTTATAACTCAGCTTTTAATCCCTCATTTCTTCTCACTCAGTCAGTGATCGAAATCTTCTTTCGGTGCATAATTGTATTTTCCCCCCTTTTTTCTCATTTATGTTATTGAAACAAAACGGCTTTTTTTCCCCTTTGGAAATTAATTTCTCCCACCCATGTGGGGTTTCATGACAGTCGACCCTGAGGCTACAGCTGAAATAAAATAAGAGAAAAAAAAAAAGTCTTCTAATTCAAATATTGTAGAGCTCTCTTCATTACCTTTTGTTCTGTTGTATCAGTTGTGGAAACTGGAGATGATTTTTCTTTGCTCTCTTGAAGCCATAAATAGAAACTTCAGAAATAAAGTCGTAGCTTTTCCATGTGAGGTAGCGTAATAAAATGGTCAAACTGGTGAAAAAAGCATCAGCCACCAGTTCCAGTTTCTTCTGGTGACATTTATTGTTTCTCAGTAAATTAGAATAAGAACGTTGCAGGATTTAAGCAATTCAGTTCAGGATGTTAAGCAAACATATAGAATCAGAGTGATGTCATTGTTTACATCCTTAAATTTGGATGATAATGGCAAATGACAACACAAATTCAATTACTGAGAAAAAAAACTTAGTCTCACATAAGACTAATAGCAAATAATTGATTTTATGTATACAAAAAGCTTTGTTTGGCCAAGACAATCATGGGGAAAGACTGCTGACTTGACGACCGTCCAGCAGACAGAGAGGTTAAGCCACAAATATCATTGCTAAAGAAGCTGACAGCACAGAGCCATGTATCCAAGCATATTAATGGATAGCTGAGTGGACGTAAAAAGTCGGGTAGAAAAAGCGACACAAGCAACAGAGACAACTGCAGGATGCTCTGGAGTCGCTCTTTAGCTTATATTTTAGAAACTGTAGTAGAGACTCCTATTATCGTAAACCTTTAAAGGAACCATAGAGCAGTTTTGGCAAAATCCACAAGACTCTGACTTTGGCTGGAGTCAGAGCCAGCACACAAAGACAAACAGACCAGTTAGCAACTTGACAAGAAGAATGCCACTATTGGCAAAAGAAGAGATATGCCAATAAAATGCAACAACTCAGTTTGCAATTTGTAGATGAGAATGCCAGATGTTTGGAAAGGACTTGGATTTGTCAAGCATATAAAATCTGAGTGCAGTGTCCCAGTTCATTCTGAGGCTGTCCTTGAAAGTAGGCAAAACTTCTGCTTCCCACAACCTGAAGATCAGCCTCTTAGCGATAATCGCTCCACACATGAAAGGGTATTGAAGAGCTACATTTAGAAAGAGACAAAGCGTTGTATCCAAAGAAAGCAACATTGGGGTCAGGCTTTGTATAATGTAGTTTTTGAATAATGAAGTCTGTGAATTTGAATACCTTGAATTTGATTAATTGGTGTCTCTTATTCACAAAGCAGGCTCTCCTCCCAAACAATATCATCAGTCTGTGCGCCAAAGTTCCTCTGCCAGGAAACCTTCACCTGAGTTAGTGTCAGAGAATAACTTAACAAATAACAAAACTCAAAATTAGTAATCGTTTTTGTTTTGAGTTGGTCGGGCACAATAAAAGTGAATGTTCTGGAAGACGTTCAAAGTCTCTTAAGTTCTGCTGAACACAGTTTCAGTCACCGGATATCTGAAGAAATGTGTGGATGGAACAGAAAACATTTAATGCAATTGGACAAATGAGGCAAATTAAAATACAAATATTTCTGAGAGTCGCTGCCTTTGAGATCCAGCTTCCAAATGCGTCATCCGAGAGAGATGAATTTGTTTTGTCGGATCGGAACGTGATCGGCTACATCTGGCAGTTTACAAATCTTCCTAATTTGCTGCCAGATTCTGAGATAATTCAAAGTTATTCTATTTGCTGTGTTTGTATTTACACAGTCTGAGTGATGCAAAAACAAGTGCTGGTAGAGATATCTTTTTTTTTTCTCTCTAGCAGGCTGTGGTGTCCCTAAGTACCTCTCTTGTACAACCCTCCAATAAACTAGAGCCCAATTGTAAAGTAAAAAGCAAGGAATACCTAGCCCACCGTATTCTCCACTGATTTGTATAAAAGGTATTATAATAGTGATAATACGTTTGGAAAATGAGATTTTCAACAAAAAAAAAACAGAGGTTCTGAAAGGAATAAAATCTTGGAAAGGAGACAATTTTAATAGCATTTATGTGACCTTCATGGGAAGGGGGGAGGGCGCGGCATTTTTCGATGTCTTCCTTCGGTTTAATTTAAGGTTTAATTTAGGATCTTTTGGAAGAATTACTCCCAGGTATTTGAGTCTATCTGCAATTTTGAAATTGAGTATTAGTGAAGATAAAAGAGGCCTGTGACGGAAGCTCACCACCCCTTCTCACTGCATCAAAAGATGTTACACATTCACAGTTCAACACTTTTAATGATTAAGATTTATTAAAGGAGTGAAACTTTTGTTGTCCATCAGAATACGTCAGATGACTTTACTCTCAGAACTTGTATGACCATACCTTCAATGTTCAATTTATACAAATGGATTAGAATTTTAAAAAAGAAATGCCTAAACATTTTTTCTATTTTCTGTATGTCAGAATAACAAGAGTGATTTTTTTTTTTTTTTTTTTTGAGAATTCTGTCAAAATCTTTCATTTTAGAGTTAACCTACATTTCCTCTGTGTTTTCTGGAATTGCCTTTGAAACTGTAAGACTTGAATGAAAAGTTTGGGGTAAATATACATATACAGTAACTTTGAAAAGAAAAGGAAGTGTACATTTATAGGACTTATTTCTCAATACTTGGTCAAATGAGGCATCACATTGTTTGAAGTGTGTGAAAAGAGTAGCAGTTTATAGTCCGGAAATTACGGTATTGCTTTGCATAGATTCATATTTTGCCCTGAGGGTAATTGTTAACAGCTTAGAACATTAGGATTCAGCTTCTGGACCACAATTACCCAGTCCTGAGAGAAAAAAGGTGAGCAGGCTGACTTTATCAACATGAGAATGTCACTATTACTTTCACATATGTTGCAGTTTCATCAGGGAAGAGGAGAAAGGGGAATTTTCAAGTACATAATTCATTTTAAAGCTAATCAGTGTCTGACACTTCAAGTCCAGGTTACGTGGAGGTGAAAGTTTCCCAGCTGAATTGTGGCGCAGGATTTTTAACAGTGCCTGTGTCATCTGTATTTCACAATCCATTTCACCCTGTGACCATTAAGATCAAAGAATTACTCTTGCACAGCTTCAACAGGATGGACACTTTAACGTTATGAAGAAGAAGACGGCCATTCGTTCAGGATTTTGTGCATCTTCTGATATAACCAAGACTTCTCCAGAGACACATCTTCATTGGATCATTTAAATCGATCACCTCGCTAAGTGATGCATAGTCAAATTTTAGATTTAATGTTTAATATTTCACAGCCGCATAATCGGCCCTCATGAATTTTCTGCCTTATGTTTAATATAAAGCAAAAATGTGTTACCGTCATTACCAATAAACCTTTTTTATTATTATGATTTTGTTGATTTTCTTTTAACCAAGCAGTACTGCTGTAGGCAGTGGTATTCTTATTCAGAGAAGATGGATATTATTTTACACTTCGACTATTTGAAAGTGTCCAGTGAAGCAAAGTGTAAAATGTCAAATCTGCCTCCTACAAAAATGTATTGATTTATTTCTATGTTTTTCACTTGAAAAAAACATGTGCCTTAATTTGTTGGAATTGTTATGCAATTTACAAAAGACAAGGATAACCTTCAAATTTGTAACTGAACCTGGTCAAGAGATTTGCTTTGGGACTGCAAGTGTATAAACTGGTCAAGTGTTGAAGGAAAACCATAATCATACTCTGCTGATAGGCCAAAAGTCTTAAAGTAGCAGAATTATGTGTTTTCCATCCTCAAAGAGTCATTTTATAGCCTCTTTGTGAGGTTATAAAACAAGTTGTTTTCTAGCAACTTGTTTACATATCAAATATGACTTAGAAGACATTTGAATTTGTAATTTAACAGCTTGAAATTAAGCCTCTGGCTCTTTAAGAAAGTCCTGCTCTTTATGACATGCCTCCAGGAAGTCATCACGACATTGCTTCTCTATTAACCCTTTAACAACGGCCTTTCCAGTGTTGCACTGAGAAGTAGCTCATATAATGAGCTCAGCAGATACACAGTTCCGCCAGGGGTTTGCTAATTGCTGCTATCTAGTCTGAAGGAGCTGAGAGGGGAGTTACGGGGGAGGGCAGCTCTGTGAAGGGGAAGCTTAGAAGCTGCAGCTCCAAGGGGGAGCTTCGTCCTTGGAGGCAGTCCTCTGTTGCACACCTGAATGGTTGCCACGGGAGATTAAAGAATTTCTCAATTGTGAACATGGCATGTCTTTGATGAGGGAATAACATTATAACTTTATGCAAAGCTCAAAAAAGTATATTTTAATTAACACTGAAACTTTAAAACAGACAAGCCAAATAATCCTTTAACTAAATTAAAGCCTTACCTTCATGTTGTGTTTTTTGTAATTATGTTGACATTCCCTCACCTGTAGTTGAAAAAACTAAATACTCACCAAGCCTTGATGGGGTTATTTTACAGGGAGTATAGATGCATTTCAATTGCTTGAGGTTTCTTAAGGTTTCTTTCTTTATTTCTTTCTTCCTTTCCTTCTTTCTTTCCTTCTTTTTTTTTTAGCAACAATTGATTTCAAAGCTAGAAAGCAGGTAGAGGGGCTCACTCATGCCCCATTTATCTAAAAGCTGTAGCGACATGCCTTATCATTTAATAATTAATGAGTAACGGGTGTGTTTCTCAGCTGAAGTATGCAGCCCTGACTGAGTCATAATAAAGAGGTAGAGTGTGACACATTTAAACGAGACCCTTAGTTCCCATGGAAAAACATTTTTGCTTAAAAATTGACTGAGTTCTCCATCTTTCACAGAACACCGGCAAATTTTTTACAGTTCTAGGTTTTTATGTATCCACTTGTGCTTAAAATGCGTGGGTCTTATCCTTTTCAGCAGTGTGTGGGTGGGTGGGAATTAAATAAGGGGAATAAATAATATCGCTGCCAGGCCATAACTGAAATCTGAAGTCTGTCTCATTTCCACAAATCAAAGCCATAATGGAGCAAGAGAGGCTCCAGCAGATGTAAAAGCAGCCACTTCTTATGGTGATTCCTCTTGCTGAAGTGAAAAGTGACCGATCATGTATTTACATGAGCTTTGCATATTGAAAAGGCTTCCCTGCAAAGCAACATGGCTTCCTTGACAGCCTTCGTCAAAGGATTCTTTCTTTTTCCAGATGGGTTTTGCCTGAGAAATGCCATTTATCGAATTCATTGATAACTCAAAAACAATCTATCCAACATGAGAAATGCCAGACCAAGCACCAGGACTCAATCTGTGACACGCTCACTGCGTGTCCTTCTGCTTCGTCACTGACAATAGATGGACTGTGATGAATGGCTGAACATTTGTGTACATGTAGTCCTCAAAACGTATAACTGGAGCTTGAAGACAATTGAAACGGTCAAGCGAATGAACCCACCAAGTTCTTGTTGGGTGGAGGGGGGTTTGGTGCGCTTACATTGCTTCATTTCCATGTTTATTTTCATCACTCCTGCAGCAATACTAAAATACCAGATTTTTGTTTATCTGGTGGGGAAAAAACCCACAATGAACGTTCAAATTAAATGCAGAAATTCAAGAACATAGAAAACTCTTGTAGGAAGATAGTTTTCTATGAGAAGCATCTGCATGCATTATTTATAGCCCCAACGTTTTAATGAAAACGTTATACATAATAGAAGTAAATACATTCCTAAAGAAAGCCGATAGACAATGCCATTCACAAAACATTGCTTTGTACTCCTCTGTACTGTACAAGTTCAAATCTACTTTTGAGTGCTTGTTCTGTTAAATTTGTCACCCCTGGTTGATCTATCTGTAATTAATATATGAGTAAATATGTTTTCTGTGTTTCAAAAGAAAATTGAAATAACTTTGGGTCTTCACAAAAATGCAATCACAGCAACTGGACTGAGAGACTTAAGGTGAGCACACACTGAAAGAAATTCATCACGACTCTCAAGGTCACTTTCGTTTCATTCTTGTGCTGCAATCGTCATCTCATGTTGAAAAAAACAACAAAAAAACAACACAATTTTGCGATTGCTGTGTATCCATTAAACAAGAAACACAATTAAAATCACACGTGAATAAGTTTGTTCACGCGATAAAGTCAAGCATGCCATGCCCTGATCCTCCAACTGTTTCCTATTGTCTTCTTCTGCGTGGTTTTCACCAGTGGTAATATGTTGATCATGTGACTCAGGCGATGCGAATTAAAAAAAAGTGTTTTTATTGCAGTTTTGCAAAATAAACCAATTTTGATGTGGCCAAAACACCACCTCATCCTAGTGCCAATTTTTTTAAATTTAAAAACAAGGATTTATTCTAAATTCCTGTGTTTCCATTAAGTGAGTTTATTTTCGAAATGTCAAATTTCACATTTCTGTGGTCAATGCAGATGCAGCTAATAAAATGGCATATTTGCGGGTTGAAAATGACATACTGGGTGTTTGGTTGCACATGTCCACAGCACAAAGAACAGTGCATCAACGTCCTAATGGGAACTCAGGACCAAAAGTGATACGTTCCAAGCAGCTTAGTCTACAGTGGGCCAAAAACACTGTGCAGTGAAACAGACATTTTCTCCATAGAAACTGACAGCAGGTTCACAGATGACTGATTAGAAATTTGAATTCCAGATTTCAGTGGCTTCAGAATACAGCAACTAATTCTGTGATTTTGCTGAAATAATAAAAGAAAATAATTCGATTTTCTTTTGTTGTTTGTACAACAGATTTTGCTGTAGCTCCCCTCTGTGGTAGTTCTCATTTCAAGCTACTTAAACAGTCCAGTCATTGACAGGCTCATGGAACTTTAATGTCAACACACATATGGTTGTATGATTAGAGCACAAATGAGGGAAACGACCTCTGTCCCCCCTGTGCTCTTAACAAGGTCAAGCACTCCCACATGAAAACAACATGCTCTCATCAAGGAGTTGCCATCCCAAAATAAATATGTTTTACAACAGGCGAGCCAACAATCACTTATTAAACTATGACTCCAGTTCAGACGTCTCTCTGCGCTGCACGGTAATTAATGATGAGGAGAATTTCAATATGCTGGTTCACTGAACATCATCTCACCATTAATCGAAACAAGAATGAGAAAGGGGATAGAAGGCAGGATGTGTTATTAGCTAAGGAGACTCGCTCAGTGAATTTGATTGTGAACATTTGGATTAGAGAGTAGGAACACTTAAATATTAATAGGACAATCAAAGAAATAAATATATGTTTGCTTATTTGGCCTGAAGGCATTCAAGATTAGCTTTATTATTCAAAGCGGTCCAACTTTTTTGATTACTTACAACCTGAGTAAATAGAAAAAAAACATCCAAATCAACCAGACTCTGTGTGGGGAAAAGTAATTAGACCTGCTCACTTGATATGTTGCCTTGATGGCATTTCACTTGGGAAAAATTCTGGTCCTCTTCTTTGCGGAATTGTTTTATTTATTTATTTGTTTTTTGGGGGTTTTTTCTTAAGAAAAACTAATTAGATAAATATATAACTATAATTTTTGAGTCATTCAGAGGTGAGCTTGCTGGCATGCTTTGTATCACTTATTTGCTGCAAACCCAAGCGTTTCAAAACACAAGGTCACTCTCACCTCTGGATCTGCCGAGGTGTTAAGAAAGCCCAGTTTGCTTTATTAGCGCCCATCATCTTGTCTTCATGGTTGGCTCTGGTGTCTGTCCTCTTCCCCTTGACAATGCTCCACAGCTTTTCTACGGCGTTATGATCAGGTCAGTTTGCAGGCTATTTCAGCAGAGTCATGCTAATACTTTTGGTAGCGTGGGTAAGTCCCTAATGTTGGAAAATATAGCCAGAGTCCTGTGCAAAGCTTGTCCGAAGAAAGAAGTATAAAATGCTCAAAGATGTCTCGGTTAACAGCCGTGCTGACCTTGAACTTGATAAAACAGTGAGGACCAGCAGAAGATGACATGAGCACATCATCACAGACTTTCAGTTATGGGCAGTTGTCCATGACAACATTAGAAGGAGGGTGCTTGAGTGCTGATAATGAGAAAACCACCTTTTTACCCCTCAGTTGCTTCCTGACTGAACTTAAGTGTTCCATTTTTTTTTTTTTTTTTTTTTTTTTGTTTTGCTTGTGCATTCACAAAAGAGCTGGTACACACTGTGTTGAGTAGGCACACCCTATTTGCTGACAGAAAGAGGAGATGACCAAACTGGTATAAACAGTGTTTCCCCTTTTCCTACGTCTAAGAGGATTTTAGGGACTTGGACTGACTAAACTTTTGTGTATGCCTTTAGCTAAAGAACCTCAGTGTTGCGTGGGCTGGGCAACAAACTGCTTGTTTAGTGCAGCTTCTGATGGGGCATGAAGTAATTCTACGTCTGTAAAAAAAGAAAGGTCTGATTCATGCCAAAAATGAAAAAAGAATTAGTCAAGGTAAAACAGCATTTATTTGTTGCTTCTATAGTTCAAATGTTTAAGGATAAAATCTCTTGGATGTTTTCACAGCTGATAGTCCAATACTGTCCATTCAGTTTGATTGAGGACCAAAACTGCAGCATTTGTTACATTTTCAGCTGGTGTGGTTTGCTTTCACACTGTGTCGTGTCAAAAGAACCAAAACCCGTTAGCCCTCTCACTTGTGGTGGTGCTTCATCAAGAACTACCGAAGGAAACGACACAAGAACATCTGAGGAAGACACCGGACACAACTTCCTTCTTTACAAAATGTAACCAAAAATGGAGTGGCGTCAGATTTTAGTGGTTGTTGGATTTCTCCCTCATCTCTGACAAAAGACCATCAGGCATTTCACCTGCTGGCATTAGATTTGCATGTTTCTTTTGGTTGTATTTAACCAGAATGCTTTGCGCTGTGCTACACTTTCTTGTTTTTGGAGCAATCTACTACCTATACAGTTAAAATACAATAAGACATAGAACACAGTGTCAAGTTTGGTAGATTAATATTTACGTTTTACAATTTTTATCAATGTTCAAATCGCTTTCAAGATTTATAACTGGGCGAATCCCATTCCACAACTGCAAGAGCAGCTGCAGTACTTAAAAAGATCTCAAATAAAAGGAAATGAAAGCAACTCCTGCACTTTAACGCCCTTGACTGAGAGAAGATACGTCAGAACAATTCTGCAGCAGAACTAAAACCATTGCTAAACAGACTAGCTTCCAAAGCCTCTGAAAACCAACCAGTGAAGCTGTCAATCACCTACGTGTTGTGACGGTGGGTCAGACTGCTCCTCGCATGTTCTTGAGCGGCTTCAGGGAAGGAAGCGGAAAAGCAGGCAGTTGAGCGTTGGAAGCTGCAGGCGGTGAGAATAAACAGTGTACAGAGCGGGACGGCATCACAGCAGCCTTTCCCAGCCCACACAGTCGACACAGGAGGGCTAGCACTCAAGCAAAAAGCCATTAATCTGTTAAACACACCCTCTGGATTATTTATTGCAGTTAGTACACGACACCCATTCGCTGGATTCTCAATATCCCCCCTACTGCCCCGCATACCGGGTAAATCAAAGTGACTGTTTCAATGGAGGTGGTATGTAGTGCCATTAGGGCAAATTGCGGGAACCAACGGGGGCCTGTTGTTTGCCCACATCCCGACGTACTGCCAGGGGCGTTGTGCGTCACAAGGGCTCCGCAGCTGAGGTTCATGTTGTTGAGTGCGCTTGTCACATAGCCTGCTCAATGTCTAAGTGAACATTCTCAAGAGAGGTCTGACTAATGGGTCTGTATCACTGCACGTCCACCTGCCCTGTCTTCCTTTGACATTTCAGTGCTAATGCCATTGCTGCGGGGGCACCACGCATACTTAACCATGCCTATTTAAAGACCCGGATGTGGATAGATTTACTTTTTCTGTAGTCGGAACCTTGAAAGGGACACTGGACATTACCAGTTCATCTCAGCTTTGTGTGAGGTGTCAGAGGCCAGACATGCTGGGCTTTACTTTAGAGATGGACAGGTGTGGGACCAAAAATGGGCATAAAAAAGAGAAGACCCAGAAAAGTTGGAGTGTCTATCATAAGTTAATGTTTGACACACAAAAAAGAAGCAGAATCTTAAGCCCTGAAGGGTTTCACTGTGGTCCATTAACCTCAAAAAAATCAAAACTCGGATCTAGTAATGATGTCACACACAGCTTAACAGTGTTCCAGTTGGAGAACCAGTGGGATTTCTAATCGTTGTGCTCAGTGACCAGGCTAATTAATATTAGTAACACAAGCCAGCAACAATGTATTTCCCTGCATTTTTAGCATTAAACCACTAACATAATCACAACTAGAAGCTGTGTATGTTCTATGTTTGCAACTAGATTTAATGACACAAATGTACAATTTTGTGCAGAGACTCTTGCTGCGTGTGTGTGTTTTGTTTTTTTTTGGCATGTTACAGCCACACAGGAGTTTGAGGTCAGGGTAAATGAAGAACTTCCAATTTTCTAAGTAACAATTTTGACCTCTGGTAAAATGACGCTTGATTTTACAAACTTGTCAACAGTGTCTTTTTATATATTTATTTTGAAAAATGACTAAAGAAAAAAATTATAAAGGACAAAAGCACAGTAAGAATGCCAATATCTCCATCACATTGCCAGCATCTGCTTTCTGTTCGACTAATGAAAAAATGACGACAACAACAAGAAGGAGGTTGTCACGGCAACAGCATTGAACCTCATCCTGACACAGCACAACACTGGAAATCCCACACTGGCCATACCAGTCCTCATGCGCTATTTGAAATGGGTGCAGATTTAAAACTATATGCACGCCATAAAATTCTTAAAGTTCCTTATGTAGCACATATTCATCAACAAGGCAATATGAAATACTTTACACGATTAATAGAAACAGGAAACAACAAATAAGCAAAATATATTAAACTGCAGTGGCAAAGGTAAGGTATCTCAACAATTACCCTTATTAATATATTTCTTGTGAGACTTTTGACATAATTAGCCAAGATATGGGCACCTACTCCTGGGTAGGAAAAAACATGTGGATGACACTAAATAATCAAATAACTTCATACTTTATTCATTTTAAGCAAATGAATAAATTTAGTTTGTCCAACTTTTTCTGGTGCCTCCTGCATTTTTTTTTTCAAATCTTTCCACCATTATTCATCAAACAATTAAAGGATAACAATTCAAATTTTCTTGAAATAAGAAAGTTATTTATGATTAATTAATGAAAAGATTATTTAATGATAATCTTGAAACCAGAGTAACAGTGTTGAGTGGATGCATTAAATTAAAATTTAGATTGTAACATTAGTACAGAAAGATTGTTTATTAACATGTCAGATCGAGATAAATATGCAACATCTATCATCCAGTGGTTTAAGAAGCTATTTTTTTCTATATTAGGTTGTTATGTTGAGAGATTTTTGCAGCAGGTGTGTTCAGTCCTAGTTTCACTCAGGTTCTCTCTGACTTGGTTTTTCCTTTCTTTTGCAGCATCGCAAAGTTTCTCCTAACAGACAGTGTGTCTCTGTCCTATAAATGACCCGTCCTCTGAGAACACCGTCTCAGCTTCAAAGGTGCAGATCTGCAAAGATCCACACACTTACAGTCTGTTACTTTATAGAAAAAAACTATGTTTTTGTGGCTCCACTGGAGACTAGTTGATATTGTTAGTTATATTTTGTTTATAGATGAGATAGATGAAGCAGAAACTTTGAGCGCGAGCACAATGGGCTCATGTCAGTCATGTCTCCAAGTGTCTGGCCCTGATTTCTTACTTTATTCTTAGTTGTGGCTAAATCTGTCTAAATAGCAGAACTGGGTTAATGACTAAGTCGTCAATAATTTACCCCAAAAGTTTCTTTCTTTCTGCAGCACAAGCTTAAACAGAATGGTGGGACTTCTTTTACTTTTAATTTTAATCTCTTTGTTTGACTTCAATTTGTTGTCTTTAGTAATAAGATCCATTAAAATAAATAGAGATTAGTGAACTGTTGAAACCATAAATGGGAGTTGTCGGTATTTTTCTTTCTTTTTTTTTTACTTGTGTTCTACATACTATGGCATGTGGAGCAGGTCAAGAGAAAAAGTGAGAGCAAAGGTTGACATGCCAGTAATTCCAGTGCTGTGTCTGTTGTGTTCCTGTTCTGGGTTTTTTTTTCTGGTTACCTGTCAAATCCAATTATACTGAGGTAAGGTGGGGTGCTTTCTGAACCGAAGTGCCCTTCAGTCTGCCTGGGCAAGCGCTCCCTGGGAATAAAACTAAAAACCACAGGCTTCCACTCCATAAAACAATTCTCTCCGCCATCCTCTGAGATCTGCTGCTACAATCTATTGAATTTCAAAACAGACTGGCAGGAAGACAAAAGCTCTGGGTCTGATGCAACGTCTTCATTCTGGGGAATGAAGTTTAGATTGTGGCAAAGACTTTGGCCATTTAATCAGTCCCCCATTTCATTTTCTATCGGGCCGTCCACAGGTTTAGTTTCACTTTGCGGTGATGCACACCCCAGAAGGTCTGGTGACAGCTGAAGCAAATGACAGTCAAGGCAATTTTTCTTTCAGGCTTCCCCACTATGACCCAGAAAACACCATTTGCTTTAGATTTAAAGGCTTCCTGTTAGGTTTAGATGCAGTCCGTCGTTGTGGGGATGAATCTTCTCATAATGTAGGGCTTTTATTGATGCATTTAAACTGTTCTTTCTCCAACTGGGAATACAGATTTAAAAAAAAAAACTACATAACCCTATGGATTTACTGTAATTAACACATGGTGAAAAAATATTCCGGTTTAAAGTAATCTTTTAAGATAATATGTTTCTGATATGCTTGGGAAACTAGTAATGTTTCACTAATATTAAGGAATTTCTGACTTAAAGTAATATATCTTGCACAAAAGTTACCTTTAAGTTAGTTTTATCTTATTTCAAGTGTACAAATCATTTGCACTAGAAACTAGATCAAAATTACTCTGTAAGATTTTCTGCTTTTGCAGTTAAAAAAAAGAGAAGGAGATTTTACCTAAGGAGAATTAAGCCTTAGGTTAGCTTGAAGCCTGTTTCTTTAAAACCTGCTAAGGGATATTTACCCAAAAAAAGTTTGGGGATATGGTAAATTTAGGACTTTATGGGTAATTTTGAGCAAGCACTAAGTGAAGGTCTTTGATAGATTCAAATATGTGCGCCTGATTGCTGCTTTTCAAATATTTATGTGGTAATTGTATCATCGTTTCACTCTAGAAGTGTCTCCCGACCCTGGTGCTCAGGCCTTGAATGTTTTAGATGCTTCCCTGCTTTAATACGCCTCATTCAGCTGATTGCAGTTCAGCAAACGCCCGTCTGGGCTGAAGCAAGGAAACACCTAAAACCTGCAGGGCAGTGCGCTCTGAGGAGCAGGGTTGGGAAACTCTGCTCTAGAAAACGAATGACTGAAATGCCCAAAATTAATATGGCGAGTGAATGTACTCCTTTGCCCAAAAAAGTGTTAAATCTGGAATAATTACAGTTAGTCCATACTATTCCTGCATAATTAGCCCGCTAAAAAGATGACAGGCCTTTGATTTTCTGCCAAAACGGGAGCGTTTTAGTCAAAGCGTTTCCTGCAGCCGGCTCACTACACGATTCCCATACATCTCAGATCAGCACAAGCAGGATGGAGGCATGGAGCTCTCTAATGAAGACCAGTGGACTGCGAGAGCCAAAACCGTGCAGATGAGATGATGGCTAGATCCATGCTGTGGTTCCTTTCAAGGCTGCAGTGTGTCTCTGACTGCCTAATGAGGCCTTATTAATTCAGATCAGGGTGAATGATTACCTCATCATTCCCCATTCTCCAGAGAGCTTCCTCTCCTTCTGCACGCTGCCCTGTAAATTTACAGCGCGCTTAATCCAGAGGCCGCCTCTCACCGTGAAACTTTAATACGCCACGTTTTCGGAGCGGCTGCTAAACAACATGAGCCACGACGGCGCTCTGATGCGAGCAAGCCATGCGCGTTCCCGTGGGATACGGCAATTACTTGGAATTGTTTTAAAGTCTGCGCAGATGACTGGTATCTGCTGTATCTGCTCTCTTTTGGAGAGGCTGCACTCCCACTAGCAACAGATCTCTGACAGTAAACACAGAACACCCTCCCCATCTCTGTGCAGAGACTAGTTGCCTAGCAATGAAGTCTCTGATTTTTTTTTTCTTTTTTTTTTCTGTGATCTGTGTGGCTTACATATGCGAGAAAAAAGGAAAGGAAAACTCATCAGGATTAGACTTAGAGTACTGTAACAGCCAGCCTCTTAGTCTGTTTCTCCATGGTTATGTGGTCTATTTTCGAATGCCGGCTTTTGGATATTGACAACAAAGAGAGCACAGCAAATGACGCTGCATGACCAGAGGCTCAGTCTTCGATGAGAGACGCATCGCTCGCTGATCCTTCCCCATACTGCCCCTCTACATCTTTCAGCAGAGTTGATGAAATATTAAAAGTTAATCTACGAGGTCAGGACTGGAGCTTGTTGTTAATCACATTTGCAGGGATGAAATTCAAGGCTTTAGTAAGAGAAATATAGCAAGGCATCTTCACTAAAAAAAACAACAAAACCCTTATGATGGCGTCATTTTACACATTAGAATATTATCCATCCATCCATCCATCCATTTTCTTTACACCGTTGTCCCTTAGTGGGGTCGGGAGGGGTGCTGGTGCCCATCTCCAGCTAATGTACCGGGCGAGAGGCGGGGTTCACCCTGGACAGGTCGCCAGTCTGTCGCAGCATTAGAATATTAACTGAAAGTTAAAGTCCCATCCTTTGTTAAACTACAGGGTGTTTTTGCATTGTGATTTTACCTTTTAGATGCGAATGACAGGGAAATGCCTTTTCCCCTCAAAGCGCGTGTCAAACTCAAGGCCTGCAAGCCAAATCCAACAAATTACATCATAATGAAAATATGCTAAGTGTCCATTTCATCGAAAGTAGAGAAAGCTATATTTATAACAGTTTATCAATATCCAGTTTGATTCATACATTTTCCTCAACCTTTGAGAATAATCGTGATCTTGATGAGGCCTGAAATGAAAATGAATTTGACGCTCCTGCCTTGAACCATATTGCAGGTTAATTGCCAAACTAATTTACATGTCTAAAATAGTTATCGGCCAGCGTGCTTAAAAAGAGTCACAATTTTATTCAAACGGAAAATCATGCTGTTGGAACCTCTTCTGACTAAAACTGTGTAGTTATTTTATATGAATTTTTCTTTTTAATTCTTTTGGCTGTAGAGTTACTTAAATAATGCAAAATGTGAGTGCTTCTGGGGTCTTTTGCAAGACAACTTCAACTTTCAGAAATTAGCTGAAAGGAACCACAAACAGAAAAAGTAGGAGTGTTCTGGTGTAAAATATTTCTTTTTCTTTTTGACATTTTTTGGGGCATGAGCTCAAACACCAAACTAGACTCAAGAAAAGTAGAACAAGCAAAGGAAGAAGCTTTTTCTTTTTGCTGCCACGACATGCCATGCTGTCCCCACATCCAGGGAAGTGTGCTGATGTAGCATACACACTTGTGCATGAGAGCTTTGAATGCACGCTGCTCATGAGATATATTTTCAAGGTCTTGTTGGTTCTAGTGGCTTTTATTTGAAAGTAGTTCGACAGGAAACAGGGTAATGAGAGAGGAAAGACATGTGGTAAATGTCACCAGACCGGGAATCGAACCTGCGACCACCACCACGAGGACCAAAGGCCTCAATATGTGGGTCGTGCTTTGCCCCTGCACCACCACAGCACCTGTCCCATAAGATCATTTTCAATAAAAAGTAGTAATAACAACAAGACATGGTATGTAGGCTCTGTCTGAAAATTCAGTAGCGAGTGTGACCCTCTAAAGTTCTGCCATTGATCCCCGTCCAGCTACTTTAACTGTTTGTTACTGGTTGACGTGCTCCGTCCCTGACTGACCCTGAGAACCGCCAGCTTTGTTGCGCACGCCGTAGCAGAACTGTTAGAGGAATCGCTTAGCGTAATCTCCGCTCTCAGGCAGATAAATTCAATCATTCCACGTGGCTGTGCCTGATCTGTCAAACATCGTAATCATGAAACTTCTTAAAGATTTCTAGGTCATCATCACTCATCGCTCAGATCTGCGGGGTTATTGACAGTTGGATGAAGACGCAACCCTCCGGGGGATCAGTCTTAAGACGAGCCACTCTCGCAACTACCATAAACGAGACACAAAAGAAATAAATAAAAGATTATCCGCCTGCTTTTTTACTAGTCTGGCAGGATGAGAAAGGTCATGGTTATGTCTAAGAACAAACGGGGAAAACAGGAAGAAGAAAAAAATAATAAATTATTTGAGCAAGTGTGTGTGGTCTGCAGGAAATAAATACAAATAGATTTAACAATCTAAGGCTTCAATACATTCTTGATCTAATACAACTGTGTGTTCTGGTTGATGCAATATCCATATGACTGTAATACCTAAAAGGATAAAAGGGGAAAATAAGAAACATTTTCAATATCCCACAGGATATTCTGGACTGACTGGACCTGATGTCAAGTAACTTTCTGTATTCTACATATTGATTAATGGAAATAATGTTAAATGACTGTGATCGTCAACATGCAGGAAGATCCCTCATCTCATTTGGTTTGTTCATAGTTTATCATCCCTCATATTTCATCAGGAGGGCTAACAGACCAGACATGAAGCGGAAGACAAATCAGTGGAAATAGTGCGCGATTTAAAATCTGGAGAGAATCGTGTGCAGCTGGATTAAATCGTACATGGCGTTGGAAAATGTTTTTTGGAAAATATTTACATCCATAATTTATCAAGTAGAAGAGAGATCTAGTAATATCATATAATATTTTCCTTTTTACCTCACATTATTGGGGTGAAAATGGGCATGAGCAAACAGACATGAAGATACTATGAAACACACCACCAAGCACTGCAAAGGAAAGAAAAATTGATGCTATTTTGCTTCTTTTTGATATGTGGTTCCAGTGTTGCTCACAGAGATAAAAAAAAAAAAAAAAACATCTGGCTTTTCATTCAGTTTTCATTCATGTCCTAAATGTAGCTCAGCTATCAGAAGGTTATTTTTTATTTGTGCTGTAGTGATTGGTTTTACAAAATGCATTTCTGTGCCTTCTGGTTCTGCATGACACAGATCAACAGATCACAAATAAACGATCGAAAAGGAATGTAGTGTGTCACTAATTACACGCTGCTAATTGGTCATTCTTTTTTACAAAAGGGCACATAATTATAACTTAGCCCCAGTGTCCCTATGACTTCTAGTGAAATTTATGATCGTTTTAGAACATTAGAGATGCAGTGGGAAATCTTTTTGACCTAACACCATTTTTTTTGTTTTTCTGTTATTGGATGGTTGGCACAAGGTACCCCATGAAAATGAGACAAGGCAGTCAAAACCAGGTTTTCCCTCGGGGGCTCAGTTTAAGGAGTTTGGGAAGAAAACAGAAAAGAAGCACATCCTGATGCATACAGAGACTTTAGCGTTTCGCCGTTCCTCTGGGGGGAAGGATTGAGTAATCCACTCAGGAGCTCAGTGCTCACCAGAAGAGTACAATAAAGCTCTTTGACAGCTTTGAAATAAAAAAAAAAATATGGTGACATTGTTGAGATGCTACATACAGTGTCAGGCAGAGCAGAAGACAATGAGCGTGGTCAGCTGGTAACAAATGGAAGCAGCTGTGATGTATTAGAAAAAGCACTTCATGTGGCACATAGCAGAAGACAATGAGAGAGGGCCCGCTTTGTGGAAAGGGTTTGATGATGTTCTCTTGCATTTTTAATTAATTTTCTTCGTACAGCGCCCCCCCTCCACACACCCTCCTCCCGCCTCCAGCCCCATAACACGTCGACTGAGTCTCTCTTGCCAAAGCTGTTTAGCAAGACAGTCTCAGGGAGAAATGCTGTGCATCGCAGGGCCTCTGGAAAAGCTGCAGAAATGAAAGTGTAGCCCCCTTTTAACTGGAACTAAACACTGTCAGTGGAGCAGGTGAGGTTTGCTGTGGCACTATGCATTTGGGAGCGTTTTGCTCTTTTTATGCTGTGGCAAGTTTGAAACTGCAGGGCCTGAAAGTGAGACGATGTGTGTGTCCTGTTTGTAGAAGGACACACAACATTTCAACAAGACTTTACACTCATCCAACCATCTACCGTCTTATGGATCATGTGTAGTCATCACTGGACGGTGGACGGGTCACTGATAGAACAAACAACTATACACACACACACACACACACACACACACACACACACACACCTGCGCACGCACGCGCACACACACACACACTCCTGAGGGCAATGTGGAGTAACTGCATTGACTAACTACATGTTGTACATGTTGGTATTTCTTATTATTCAGATTATTTCCAAATTCCTTCTTTTTTCATAATGTAACCAGCTAAAGCAGAACATAATTCAAATCAGTTACTTTATAACAGAATGACATGAGGTAACGTGAAAACAAAGTACAACTCCTGTTACCTAAATAATAAAAACAGCAGCTCGGTTTGATCGTCACATAAATCTGCCTTTTTCTTCTTTTTTTCCTCTGGATGTGACGTAAGCACAGTATCTCTCACCAGTCAATATACAATCAGTAAGTCCTGTCATGTATACCCCAGCATATGCAGCACCTCTACAGATTTAATGCAACTGCAACTCAAATGTCACACCAAACACCCAATCATCACTTACTCTCACATCACTTACTCTCTGCAGATGCGTCTCTTACCTAAACATGTGTAATGTTTAACAGTGAGAGTTGACCTTAAGCCATCGACTGCCTTCTGATTAACTTACCTCAGGGGTCCCCAAACTTTTTCATGTGAGGGCCACATAACTTTCCCCTTCTCTGGTGGGGGCCGGAGTCAGTTTGTAACAGAAAAAGTGTGACGATTGCAGGAGTTCCTAAATGTAAAAATGTATTGTTTTCCACAAAGCACAATCAAATAACCCCCTCTGGGTTTTTCACAGAAAAAAATCCAGGAAGGATTATAGTCCGTATTTTCCGAACTATGAGCCGCACCCGACTATAAGCCTGAATTATTAACTGAACTGATTACTGTAGTTTCCGAACGGTAACTGTAACAGTAAAAGTGCTGATCCTTCGTGTTGCTACTAGCATGTGCTAAATAAAAATGGGCACCTTCTTCTTCTTCTTTAGATTTCAATGGCAGCTTGCATCCATTATTGTTGCACTACTGCCATCTACTGGATCCTAATATCTATGCCTCAAATTTTCATAATGATCCCAGTATTTAAAAAAAAAAAGAATTTTTTTTTTTTTCCCCCTCAATGATATTTAACTGATCAACAACATTCTCAAATTTCAATTCCCTGTTAAAACCTAATTCCGTTTTAGTGGGCGCTTTCTTCTTTTATTTCCAATTTTGACTTCCAATTATTCAGTTCCTGCTAAAGAGCCCCCTGGTGGTTGAAGAAAAATCCACATATAAGCGGCTTGTAAATACGGTAATCTGAATGCTCTCTGGTATTGTTCAGGGGGCCGAACAAAAAGTGGAGGCGGGCCAGATATGGCCCGCGTGCCGTAGTTTGGGGACCACAGACTTAGCTACTGATATTTGAGCAGATGAAGGCTATCATAGAGCGTTCACGTTTAATTTCCCTTAGATGAGCTAATCCCCAAGACATCAACATCATGGGAAAGTATTGTACCCCATTACGTCACACCGGGACACTGTGGATGCCACCGATGCTCATCACACATAAACTTTTGGGGGAGTGCTTGAACATCACTCTGTGTGTAATGAATATATCCAACATATATGTTTCACTTTTTAAGATGAATTCCTGGAATACATAAATTAACATTGCAGTAATATTTTACGTAATTTACATGTTCCTGTTTACTTTTCGATTGCATCATCTTATTAGGCCTTTTCTTTTAAAACAGACCTATAACAGGGACACACACACACACAAAGACTTGCAAAAACTTGATGTTTTGCAAAATGTTCTTCCTTTCCTCACATTTATGCCCGGGTAACAGGTGTTTTGTTTGGGGGGGGGGGGGATTGTCTTGAATGCGGGCTTACTTGATAAGATAGTATACAGTGTTAATGCAATTTAAATAATCATCTATTTATCATCTTCTAATATCGTTTAAGTTGCAATATGTGAACAAAACTGCACAAAATGTTGCACTAAAGTATTTAATAACTTTGCTACTGTACACTCCGGATATGAACAGATTATGTCATACACGTGTACTTTGTTTTTACCGTAACTGCTTGCTCAATTCAACGTGACAATTTTTATCACATAATAAATTAATGTTCACAAGTGTTTGAAATTAAAGACTGAAGATGGACGTTTCAGGGCTGGGTATTGTGGCACAATATCTGAAAGGAAGGTCTTCATATATATTGTCACACAAGGTCAAACGTCTGTATTGTGTGTATCTGCGTGTGTGCATGTGTGTGTGTGTGTGTGTGGAGGGGGGGGGGGGGGGGCATCTTCCGGAGACCATATCATGTTGTGCGAGAATGAGGGAGTGTATAACTGGTCCTCACCCTGCAGTGGATCCTCGAGTGAAGAAAGAATCTAATTTCCTTGCGGCTGAAAGGCTTGGGGTGAACTGATGCGTAGAGCTAGCAGTGCGTGTAAAATTGACCATGAAAGTCGCTCAATTCAGATCAAAGTCAATACACCCCCTCTTGCCTTGACTGTTCAATAGCTTCAGTACATTAGAGGTTCTACGAAAGCTTAGAGGGCTCTCTATCAAAAGTCATATGGCGTTACTGACCACTGATACTGAGATTCAACACTTCTGTGGAAATACACCAAGTCACTGGCAGAAACAAAGATGTTTTTTCACCAGGTTTTGATGGAAAAAAAAAAGTTAGGTGAAAGTTCATGTCACGGATATAAAAATAATTTATTGTGGCGCCATAGCACAAGATGTTTTAGGTCATTGTTCATATAATGATTCTCAACACAGCCTAAAATAATACAGAATAATATAGATGGAAACATGGATGTGCTTGTCCACACCATTAGAAACTGCAGATCCTGTGAATTAGCCTGGAAAATATGTATTTACAGAATTCCATTTTTTTTTCATTGTTCAAAAATAATTTCAAATACATTCTGAAAATAATGCTTGCACAAAAATAAAGCAGTTTTTAAAATAGATATGACATGATCGCTTTAGTATATCTACACTAAACCTTGAAATAACATTTTTAGCCATCAAATTCGTGGCTTTTCGGGTTTTCTGCCGAGATCTAAATAAACACATTTAGTGGTTATTATTAACTGCTAAAGTGGTAGTTTGGGTTATATGTGCTAACCCAAACCATTAGCACATAAAAAGTGTTTATTCTAATTATACATAGCTGTTCTGATCTGCTACCAGCATGGTGATGTCCAATTCTGCTTTTTTGAACCAAAAATATCTTTTGGAATTGTGACCAGATATTTTGACCTTAATTTTTACAACCGTCCATCCATTATTGTATAAGTTTATGCCTTTAATAAATAACTAAAAAAAAACTAACTGCTATTTGTATTTACTAACTTTGTCTAATATTTAAAAAAACAGCTGATAATTTGAAAAAAGAAGTGTGGAAAAAAGGTAAAACAGAAAATAATTTCACAAAACTCTGAAAAAGTTCTACATATTATGATTTTCTTTTTATAAGAGAGATGTTCCTGTAATGTTCCTGCCTAACTTCGTATCAGTTTACAGAACTTTTTCACAAAAGCATATCTGCTAAGCATGACTGCTTATCATTTCTTCTTTTTCTGTTCACTGAGCACACTTCATTTATGCATCACTGACTCAATCAGCATTTCGTTTGTTTCCACTGTCCAGAACATTAAACAGGAGGCCAAGATTGATTAATGGCAGCTCATTTTTCCCAGCATGCAGTGAAAGAAACCCTAGAGTGCTCTGATATATGTCCTCTAATTAGAGCGGGCCAGCTAATGAGCCTCGTTTGGGCTCGGAAAACTAATAAAGGAAATCTAATGCAGAGGTGATGCCCCGTGGCAATTAGATAAGTTACCAGACAAGCAGTATTTTTCCGAGTTGTTCTTGGGGCACTTCAACGGCAGGAAAACATTGTTAAGTATCTTCATTACCGGAGATGAATTTGTCTGTTACTGTCTTCAATTGATCAAGATGGATCATATAAAAGACACAATGATGATCCCACTCCATGAATCTGGCTGATTAAGAACAGCCCTGTTTAAGATATAAAAATGATGAAAACAACCTTAGTGAACTTGTGCAGTTGCTTCCTTTCTCATGCATGCCTTCTTTGCCACGCAGTGCAGAAATCAAGTTACAGACAAAATCTGAGTGCATCTTCATCACCCGTCTGTCCAGGCAACAGGATGGATCTGCTCGTCATTTGCTTTTGCAGCTCCTTTTTTATATCTCTGTATGATGGTATGGATAAAAAAGATGTTGAAGAGGGGGGATATGATCCATGCCCATCATGATCGATGGAAAAGATGGTTTGCACTTCTTCATTCTCTCTCTGCTCTTCAGTACAGTTTTGCATTCATGAAGCACTTTCAACTTCTCTGGGGTTTGGGGTTCCCGTTTAGGTATTATTTGAGCTTTTGAGATGCCAATAAGCTGCTCCTGATTGTAAAAGCAATAGGTAGTTGACACGGTTCGGTATAGCATAACAACTATATGAAACAAAAAAATATTTATATATTTAAAAGCAAAAATCCTTCTAGTATCGCATAGCATTCAAACCAGACGGACTAATTACATGAGGATGCAATAGATGCAATACCTTAATCAAAAAAAAAAAAAAGAAGAAATCAGAACATTTTTTATTTCCCAGCTTTGCGGGACATTATTTTGGAATTAGTGTAAAGTATTTTGGCAAAAATACATCACTTAAAGAATAATTACTTACTCGTTTGAACAAACATGGCGTTGTCTTACTTACGTTACAAATGAAAATCTCGCAAAATTTGTGTTAACTTCTGTGTCTTATCAAAAGATAAGTTTTGTCATTTTTTTTATCTTATTTTTTTTTTTTAAACAAGTTTGTTTCCAGGCCACGGGAGCCATATGGCTGTTCCCGGTGGGGATTACCATGACAGTACAAGCTGGTGTGAAGTGTGCATGCTCTCTGGTACCAGCAGAGAAGTGTAGGACATCTTGAGTTTAGGGAAGGCTGATGTTAAATCATCTTGAAGCGTCTGCTGCGGGGCTGTTGCTGTTGTTCAGCCCGTTGCAGCGAGAGACAAAATAATCCCCTCTCCGCTGAATGACTCAGTACATACTTCTAAATGTGTTTGCATCATAAAAAATAATTGATGCATTGTACAGTCTTCCGTGGAGTTTCGTTTTCTTTGCTCCAGGGGCACGAGGCGCGTACGACTCCAAGCGTTGTTTTGTTTTGCTTCTTCTTGGAGCAGCAGCGGCGGCAGTTCCATCCGCATCTGCTCATCTCGCCGCAAAACAACGTGAGAGCACGGGGGAGGTTAATTACCGAGGTTGAGGGGAACAAGATGAGATTCATTCAGGTCTGTGCGATGCAATGACCGCAAGAATGTCATCAAACCGTGCACCAGTTGGGTCCTTTTTGAAGATATTTTACTTCAATTTAGCAGATGAGTGCAGGCAGGTAAAAAAAAAAAATCAGTCCTCCTCTTTTTAAAGGGAAACTTCAATTAGTTAACATATCAAAGTTTGTTTACAGATACCAGACAGTGTCCCGCATATATGATTAAAGTTGAGTAAAACCTTCATCAGCTCCAGGGGGAAGTTCAGAAAATCTGATTAACAGCCTCAAGTGGCACCAAGTCCATCAGTGACTGTTGGCAGGTGTCTGATGCTCAAGAAAACATTTCACTTGAAGACTTACAAAATAAAAGAAAAGGGAAGAAATAGTAGAAGTCTATGAAGTGTGAGTTAAGGTTCCCTGTGGGAAACGCTCACTCCCCTGTAAAGTTGTCCGGTACATTCATGGATTCTCTTATTATTACAGACCCCAAAAAAACTAAAGTTAGGTGAGATTAGTCTCTCTATAATTCCCTGGGACAAGTATGTGTGTACGTGCTTGTTTGTTCTGCATATCTCTGATGTACCTCCCACCACGACCCTGCATGGATAACATGCTACAAAACATGGATGCATAGGATGACTAAGTACGACATAGCTTGAAAATAAGGATGCATCAGTAGGTCGAAAGAGAAAGTTATCAAGTAAATAATTCCAGTTGGTACCAAGGTTTAAGTGAGGTTTTTCACTCCATTGACTTGCAGGATAAAGCAGTGAATGACGGAGAGTCAAATCCTGGACAGGTTAGCAGCACATGACAAAATAAATAAATCATCCATTTATACACTCATATACATTAGTCTAATTAATAACCTAATATCTGTGTTTTAAGAATGGTCTGGTGGGACTTTGAACCCAGATCCTTTTTGATGCAAGACAGACTTGTTAGCAGCTTTGTCACAGTGAAGTCCAACAGAAGCTGTGCTCGAATGTGGTTCTGCTGGTGTCTCTAGAGCAGCTTCAACTGGTTACGTAGCACTCGCAATGTGGTGAGAGAAAATATTGTTAATGCGCAAATATTCTCTCCATGGGAAAACAAGGCATATTTTAACACAAGCGAATTAAGTCATTGCTGTTAAAGCATTATATGCTTCAAAAGAGTTAAAGGTCGTCGGTCTGGCTATGATGCTGAAAACAAAGCAGTACTGTTCTAGCAGGAACAATAAGCAGTTTTACAATGGTGATTTTCTTTTCTGCTGCGCTATCAGAAAGTTCCAAATGATTTTATTTCTGAATTGGTGGACAGTCTTTTTATTGTTTTGAGGATCTCCATCGTATATCCATGCATTGATCGTGCAACACTGTCAACTGCCTTCTATTTTCTGGGTGTCCATGCACATGTAAATTTGTAAAAAACAAACAAACAAAAAAAAAACAATAGAAATTGGCCTTAAATACGTCAATACATTTTGTAGTGGCTGAACCATTTGATCTCATATTCTCTATGTAGTTTACTTTTCTTGTGGGACATGCAGACATCTTCCTTGAATGCTGTGACTTGAGGCAGTTGAGGCTACTGCTAAATAGCTGTTAACATGCCCTTGCTGGCTAGTTAGCATTTTGCATCTCATGTGGATAAATGTACGTTTATTGGCAGTTCGCTGGCCAAAGTTTGGCTTCTCCATTGGATCACTTCTGTTGCCAACCAATACGATGCTATATTCATTTTCTGTGAAAACACTTGGCAGTACTACTACTACATAATGCAGTTTTAAGGCTGCAGGATAGATGAAGGTCTTCTCGCAGTGAGTGAGGGAAAGTCAAAGCCTCTGCAAAACATGAGATTCCAGTTCAGTAACACCTACAGCAGTTTCTCTCTGTTTCCTTTCATTTTTATCCTGTTACTTACTATTTGGCGAGATTTATGTTTGACTAGTAATTGACTCCCTAATCAGTAGGAGCCATTGGCTTGTGTTTTAATGACTCAGTAGGAGTCGTTAAAAGGATCAGCTATGATTTTGTCAAGATGTATTCCTCTTGGACAACAGTTCAAACCAACCATCTTCATGTAGCTTACTTTTATTTCTACGTACCTAAAATGTCCTCAGTTGGGACTACAGTGGAATCAACTAATGTCTCTGGATATGCAACTTATTTAAAAATGTAAGTGTAAGCCAGATGTCTGCTGTTTTCTTGAATCTTTGATTTAGGCTTGCCTTGGGGCTATTTTGTATTTCCCATAACGCTGCATGTGCGTATCTAGTGAGGAGCATTCTATAAATCACATGCAGTTGCCTTGTGGCAAATGTACATAGCAGGTTTCATCAACCAGGATGAACATAATACAACCTCTGGGTCAACTTGAAGCAACAGTACTTTTTTTTTTTTTTTACCTATCTGCCCAACGCGGAGGTAAGTCATCATCAAAGCACAGGAGCAGCAGCCCCCAAGGCCAAAGAGGCAGAGAGAGCGACTCAGAGCACAGCGACCCCAGTATTGCTGACATATCCTGCAGCACAGCCAGGAACCCCTTCCCTCTGGAGGCCAGGTACCTGCACAAGCCCCCAGCAGCAGAGCTACCTAACGCTGAGAAGCAGGAAACCCCTCCCCCATAGAGAGCCTCCAACCTGCCAGATGGGCAATACACAATAGCTGGGATGCAGAAAAACCAATGAAGGGAGAGACACGGTGTCATCCAACCCCATCAGAAGGAAGGAAGACCAAGGGAGCAGAGCTGCTGCCAGGATCCAGCTTAGTCTCCACAGCCCACAGGTAGTCTGTAACAACCCCAAACCTCTTTTTCTTTTTCTATTTTTCTGTGGACACATGTGACACTGGTTCGAAAAAAACGTTCAGGAACCGAAACAGGGTCCAACCTGCATTGGTGGAAAAGGGTAATATATGTTTCAAATGCAAGTTGATCCAAGCAAGAGGTGGGATTACTGCCAGACACTCCCCCCATGTAATAACAGTCCCATATCCCACCTCGCCCAGACCATGACCCTATTGCTATGGAGTGTCAGGATTTAGTTTAGATTTATTGTCCCACTTAAGCCTTCTGCTGCTTGCTCAGGATACACCAGCTCCTCATGAACAGTGGAGCGTAGGAATGAGCAGCTACTACACATGGACGATGGTGGCAACAACGGCAGGAGTTCTTTCCTCGGTCGGTTTGATCAGGTTGTCGGTTCGATCCCTGCTCCGTCCGTCTCTGTCGCGCTCTTAGGCAAGACATTTCACCCGCCTTGCCTGCTGCTGGTGGTCTGAGGGGCCGGTGGCACCGGTGTAGGTCCGCCTCAACTCTATCAGCTGTCCAGTAGTTTGACGCCATCAGTGTGTGAATAGTGTTGAGTCCTCTGAACTTGATAAAGTACTATGAAAGTACAGGCCATTTACCAATACTAAATTAAACCAAAACAATTCATGTTGTTAAAAACTACAAGTATTACAAGTGGCTTCTTCACTAAAACAGAGAAGATGCCACTTTAATGATAATTGCAGTCTCAAGATTATTCAACTCCTCATGAAAAGTAACTTTAGTATTCAGTAGAACAGCCTTTTGCTCTTGCAGCCTGCTGCAAATGTGATTTTATAGCTTCTGGCAGTGAAAACTGAAAACTTTAGCCCATTCAAAGTGGCCAAAAGTCTCACGTTCATAAATATTCTTGGGCTTGCAGCTGAAACTTCCTTTTTCAAATCCCACCCGACATCTTGGATAAAGTTCAAATCAGGTGAAAATGAGGGGTACTAAGTTATTTTCCAGGATTTTGTCTAATTTCTTACAAACTTTGCTGGATTTTGAGGTTATGTTTCATTGCCCTGGTTCGAGGTCCAGTGATGTCCAAGCTTCAACTTCCTCACAGACTGCATGTCATTTTGTCCCAGAGTTTTCTAATATTTAATATAATCAACCTTGTCTTCCACACGTTGCAGGTTTCATGCCTGTCAGGTTTTGAAGCATCGCTCCACCGGACAGAATTCAAGCACTTCTTTGTTGTGTGCAATCTCAACCTGACTTTTTGGTGGTTTTGGGTCAGACTTGAGGTATTCTATCTTAATCCTCAGTTGAGACCTGATTGGCAAATCTGTGTTACCGTGAAGAATTTTATTCAGTCTGCAGTAGTAGTAGACAGCAGCATTTGGCACTGGATTTGGACTAAAACCTTGTTTTAGTTTCATATTGACCAGTTAGTGTGTCATTATTTATTTTTTGTTCATTTGAAACAGCAGAACTATTTTGATTGTGCCAACAAATTTAATTTGCAGCAGGTGTGTTAATTTGTTTAATGAGCAAAAATGGCTCACTTTCCATTTGAAAATTTACAATTTTATGCTCCATTGTGGTTTTAGCTTAACGTATCTTAATCATAGTCAAAAATGTGTTGAACTTGTTTCATGAAAGTGGTTTCTACGGCAATTAATCACAGCAGACAAACATTCAATGATAAGGACTATAGTTAATCCATTCAATATATAATCTTGTTATTAGACTCAAGTTTGTTTGTTTTTTGTAATAATTCACAATCACTGACACACAATAATATTAATTCCAGTGTTTTCAAATGAAACATTTCATGCTATCATTTCTCATTTGATATGGCTCTCAGCTGTCATAAGAACACGTTAATGAGTTGAACAACAATGAGGTACGATGCGTCAGATAAGACATATAACACATAATCTGTTGATGTTTATCTAATAAGTCCTATCATTATGAATTATTAACGGTTATATAGAGTTCTTAAAGCTCATTAGGATTAAATCAAAGTAATCCCTGGTGATTAATAGTCCAGGATGGAGCCACCTCTCGCGCGTGCAGCTCCAATGCAAACACTGATGCATCTGAACGCAGCAGCTGCTGGAGGACCCAGACAAAAACACGCCACAGACTGCAGGCGCATCAACAGACAGACAGACAGACAGACAGACAGACAGACAGACAGACAGACAGCTGGAGCCAAAACCACTGAGAAATAAAAACACAACTTTCTTAAATCTCAGGAAGAGACACACACAATCAAAAACAGAGCGTAACTGGGATATTTTTTTTTGTTTTGTTTTTCTGTTGCTAGGCAACTAGGGGGGGGGGGAGCAATTTGCTGTCAGTCACTCGGCCAGCTGTTGTTTTTGTGTTGGCTTGCTGCGATTTTTGGCTACACGAGTCCTATCTAAAACAGGAGAATGGTTACAAAACAGCTCCGGCTTGCTTCAGAGCTGCTCCAGTTCCTCCGGTCGGCCCCGTGTCTGCATTAGTGCAGCTGGTGAGCAGAGAAAAGGAGCAACAAAAACAACAAGCACAAAAAAATAAGACGGATTTGTTTCAACTGGGGGAAGCTTGGGGCACACTTCCATAAATATGAGAGATACCTAAAGCACAGGAATGCAAAATGCATCATATCCAGGAGCAAGCACATTGTTTATGAAGCCCCAGGCTAATGTTTCTATAAGTGAGCCATCCCTTCCTTTTTATTGTCCCCTGTCAATTTTCATTCGACTTTGACTTGCAGAGTTTTACGGAGCTGCATTGTGCTTCAGAGGTTTAACTGTCCTGTACCTCGTTCTCAAATAGACAGATAAGTCAAGTCAATAAAGGATTATACACCGCTCTTGAGGTCTTCTTGTTTACAGTCTGCTATCGTGTCTCAAGTCCTAATTGGACAAGAACGTCAGAATTTAGTCCCTATTGTGATTGTTACAGTAGTTGATTTTTGTCAAATCATTACATCTACATGATCAGCAAATCTAGCAGAAGTTCAAGTGTTGGGGGGGGGGAATAACTTGTACTTTATTATTTGAGTTTTAAATGCCATAGTAAGACTTCCTTCAAGACAGCAGAAGTTGCATGAAAACTTAGCAAAAACATTCTTAGCAAAGTGATTGACTTGCAGCATGGTTAAATTTCTGCTTTTCTGCCTCTCTTGTCACCATGTTCCTGATACTTGTTGTGTTTACATGAAATTCACCTTGTAACTTCAACAAGTGTGTCTTGAACATACACCCAACATAAAACTGGACTGTTTTTTGTGATCTGAGGTTCAGTTTCTGTCTGTTGCCACCAGATTGAATCAGGAGAAATGTGTCAATGCATCTGAAGCGGATTAGACCACTGAGGTCCCTGTGTGTTTGCTCTCATCACTGTCAATAGCAAACCCATTGTTGGAAAATGTCTACGTTGTTCAGCTATAAAGAACAACTAGAGGGGAGGAAACATAAAGGAAAAGGGTTAAATGCACCGCTGAGATTACATCCAGTCTGAGTTAAGATTTAATAAATAGCATAAAATAAAGTTGCATCATTTTATGACAATAGCTACTCCAAAAGTCTGACCTGTTTGACGTTTTAACAGTTTTATTGAAAAAAAAGAACTTAGCTACTTTTAAATTAAACAGGAGCAGTCAATCATTTTTCCATTTAACATTCTTTTGTGCGTCTTCCTGTGTTTTTCAAGCAAATTTGCTTTGCATAGGTCGTTTTATTGAACGTTCAAAGCTGTTGCAAACACTTGTCACGTGAAATACTTTCAAATCTTTACAGCTCCATTTGCTAAGATAATTTTTTTTTTTTGATCCAGTCTCTGAAAAAGGGTCACAGAGTGATAAGAAGTAGATTTATCTGGAATTATTTTTGACGTTTTCAGTTTTTACTGCCTACTTGAGATTTTTTTCTCAGGAGTATAAATAAGCTAGTCACTTTTCATATCAGAACATTAAATGTTCAAAATGCCATTTTGTTCAAATCCACACTGTGTATAAAGGGGCATATTGAGCGTCCCTTGGCATCAGTGCAGTACCTGAGCAGCGACTTAAGCATTTGAAGCAACATTTTTATAATGAGCTAAGGACAGAGGACCTAAAGTGGTAGCAGGGGACATCCACTGGGATGCATTCTCATATGTGTCTCTTTTGTCCCGGGCTGACATATGATTTATTCACTATTTCACTTTGCATATTGCACCTATTGCATTATCATTAATCGTAACAAAGTTATCCTTCATCCCGTATATTGGCAAGGAAATATAATCTGACAACTTCCTCCTCCCCTTGAAAGCGGATGCTGAAGACTTCCGACTGCAGTGATTTGTGATGGCAGTTTTTTTTTTTTTTTTTTTTTTTTAAATACTATCATATAAAGCTGTCATAGTGAACAGAATGCTGTGGCCAAAATATTTGACAGTGACAAGAATGGTGTAGTAAATTTTTAAGGAGGAGGGAGGAGGCCTGTTAAACAGTTTACAGATTGCTATAAGTGTGTGTTTGGCACCCACTTATACCACACTTACACACAACGCATTTGCCTAAATGCGTTGTTTAAGGTCAAAGTTGCCATCAACAGGAATTCCTGCAAACTATTGTATGAAGCTTGTGGAAGTAAGACAAGCTCTATGAAATACTAAGGAGAGAAGTGTAAGCTTCTGAGCTTTTTTTATAATTATTTACAATTTTGGTTATTGTTACTAAAAAACATGAACCAGTGAGAACAAAATGCTGTCTTTCTCTATGAGGTTTGGAAAACATATGCTTTAAAATGTACATTTATATGTTGGTGCCCTGAGCCAAATTAGGGAAAATATGCAATACAGTCAAACTTGCAAGCCCGATTTTTGCTTTTAAAAATCATGACTGTGCTCTACAGGGTCACTGTTTGGATCTAAGTGTTCCGTTACGAAGTTATTATGTTTTCTGTCATTAAGTTCATTTATGTTGGTCAAAACGGGGGAAAGCCTGCCCTCATGTGTTCTTTTCAGGAATTGCAACCTAGCAATCTTGTTTGAAACAAAACTTTATTAATCAGCAGTAGCAATCAAGTAGCTTGGTGTCAGTAGCATAGATCTATGCATATAGATACATGTTCGGCTATAAAAGTGCAATTTATTCTGCACATTATTGTATTTCCTGTCTTATTTTCAGTTTCACCCTTTTGATTCCCAATAAACCTGCTGACAACGGCCTTCTTTCTTCAGAGTTTTGATATGAGAAAGGTGTTGGCTAGCGTTTGCACCAGACATGCACCAGTAACGGCACACTAAGGTTGTCCCCACATTCAACCAATGAGAAACAGGTAACAGGGATTAAAACAGACCATCAACCCATCGCAGATAAACTCCATTTCAAGGTCAATGTGTAGCCATCAATTCGCCAAACAAGCCTAATTTTTCTTCTCGCAAACCCTCAAGAACCATCCACCATCACATCCCACACACAAGAGCCACAGGGTGAGCTGCCTACATCAAATCACAGCCGTAAGTGAGATAAGCTGACTGGGTCACCAGACAGGACCACCGATCTAATCAGTGAATACGGCTGGCAGGACGGAGGCAAAGACACACAAAGCCGTGTCCAGCAATTTGACCAATCACAGGCCGGGGACTCGCATAGTTAATCAAACTATGTGGGCAAGCAGTGCACTGACCCAAGGTTGTAACAAAGCAATAGGAGATGTAATGAAGTTTGCACACTCACTAGCAAAGCTTAAAGAGTCTTTCAATGCTTCAGCCATGTTCAGTGCTGGGTTAACACGTCTCTGGCTACTCAGAGATACTTTCTGCTTTTGCTTTGTAGTCACACTGAAGTGTTTCTGGTCATAAAAGTAATTTTAATAATCAGATAAGTATAACCTCAGCATATAATGGGATTTTCAAACATATTTTTAATTTATTAAGGAAATAAAGCTGGCATCCCAGTTAAAGAACATTTTCCTCAGCTCTTCATTAAAGGGTGCCAATTAATTCAGTCACTTTGGAGGGTTTTCAAGCATGAACAGTCTAAGGCCACGGCATCTCAGTCGGAGCTTGCGCCAGACTTTGACTAGGCCACCTTGAAGCCCATTAAGAGGTACACTTTGCAGCATTATTTACTGCTGAATAACCTAAGTAAGCTCGGGTTAGGGTTACAAACTGCTGGTCAAATATTCTGACAGAGAGCAGAATTCATGTTTGCATCAACTGCTGCATTCAGCCTGGTCCTGATGCAGCAAAACAGCCACAGACCATCATACTGCCACCACCATGTCAGTGTGATGTATTTTTTTTTTGTTTTTTGGATTGCCGTATAAGGTAACATAAACTGAACTTTTGTATTATTTTTTGGAAGCAATCACCCATGACTGCAAAATTTCACCACTCTCTTTCTTATTGTTTAATCACTGATATTGACTGAGGGAGTCGAGGCGTGCCGAGCTTCACATGGTGTTTCGGGTTCCGGTGTGAGTTCCTAATGACCGAGGTTTTGATGTGTTCTTGGAGAAAACTTAGGAAGTGAGCAAGAAGTGCATCACTGAATTAAAAGTTTTGTCTATTGTCAGTAATGGCTCCCAATGAATTCTTAGAGGTGACTCTGCAACAATTTTACAGACTAGTAGACGTCAATGTTGATATTTACTCTATCGCTTTCCGAGATCTTTTTGCTCGTCCATGTTGGTTCAGTTTTACATGATTACTTGATTCATGTCTAGCAGTAGCAATTGTCAATTGAACCAAATCATGTGACATACACAGTAAAATCAAAATGAAACAAGAGGGGCAGTAATATTTTCCCATAGGACCAGGCTGGTCTGCACAGTGTACATCTCTTTATAAACGAAACCATAATGTCAAGAGATGAATAAGGAGACCAATACTTTTTCACACCATTGCAACAATTTTTTATTTTTTAGCTTTGCAATCAACCTATATGCTTTTAATTATCAGAACGACAACCCGGCATCTTGTTGTGTCTTATACAAAGATTAAAAAAATAAAATCTCATACATACAGCTTGCTGCATTTGTGACGTTCCGTGAGTCAATGCAAGTTTGTCTCGTAGCGCCGTGATTTATTCCACTATGTCAACATCATCTGGAATCATGATGAAGAGTGAGGAGACTGGGGAGCTAAAACGATATTACTACCCTGTAGGAGTTGTTTGCAGATCCAAAAAGTCCTCCGTTTTACTCTGCTTTAAGCCTAGGTTGTCAGCAAAAAAAAATAAAAACAAAAAAAAAAAGAAAGAAAATTCTCTGGAATATATCTGCTTTAGATATTGCCGAATGAATAATTAAAAACCTGAGCTTCACACGTCAAGAGATGGTGATGTGTACATCACTTTGAACAAGCTGCAGAGGAAATGAATAAATACATAAATTGTGTCTGAGTGTGTGTTTGTGACGCACGCAGGCAAGGAGGCCACAGAGCTGAAATTACACAAGGGGATGAAAGCAAGAGGTAATTTTAAAAGGAGAGGATGAACTGTCAGAAAAGCTCCTATCCCCCCCACAGCTCTCCGGCAGTATGGCATGTTTAGGCAGAGCATTTGTGAGATGACACAGCCAGGCTTTTTAACAGAGAGTAGCACAAACACCTTCAAAGTGGTGGTGGTCTTTTATTATTTTTTTTTTACATCTTCACAAATGGCATTGTTGTAATTTAATCATAACATTAAATGTGTTATACTTGCCGTGGGACTGAGTCTGTAAAGAAATGGACAAATATCGAAGCAAGCAGAGCTTCTCTTCCACAGTTCCAGCTAGGAGACAGCCTGATGTACCGTACGTGTGTAAATATATGTTTGCGTACAGGGGTGTGTGTGTGTGTGTGTGTGTGTGTGTGTGTGTGTGTGTGTGTGTGTGTGTGTGTGTGTGTGTGTGTGTGTGTGTGTGTGTGTGTGTGTGTGTGTGTGCATCATTGCCTTTCGCTGTATAGTGCTTCGCCTCCACAGCTGATATCTCTGAGCTTCCTTCTTCATGCTAACTTTCCCTCTCTAATTGGTCACAGTTCAACGTTGTTGTGAGAAACAGACAGTTCTCTCTGTCTGCAGGTCAGAGAGTCGAGTGGAAAAGCAAAGTGGAGTGTTTCCTCTCAGACAGCGAACAAATTAGATAGACATAACGTTCGCTTTGTGTTTGTGAACACACATACACTGATCGGGCAAAACATTGCGACCATCCGCCTGATGGTGTGGCGGGTATTCCCTTTCTGCTGCCGAAAAGGCAGTGAAAGCTGTGTATATGTCTCTGAATGGTGCTTAAAAAAATAATTTAAAAAAAGCTTAAAAGAAATTAAATCAGAACATTATGTCATAGTAAAAGTAATGTGGCACCTTTCAACACATGTTCATGTGATAAATCATTAAATCATGTTGGGAACAGATGTAAAGAGATGAGATATATCTAGATTTCAGCCATGGCTCCAGCGTTCATCATCATCAGCCTATAGGAGAAGACGTCTTATTTAGGTGATGCAGAGACAAGCCTCATACGTATGTGGCGTGTTTGGTAAATTGCAGTGGGTGATTTTATGGAAGAGTTATTGATTCAACAGTTTATGAATGACAAACTCACCTTTCGCACGACGTTGTGAGACGTCTGGTGGAGACTGAGAGGCCAGTTCCTATAAATATATGTGTTTCTGCTTAGACAAACTGGCAGACAAAGTGTTTCCACTGCAGCTTTGTGAAACACATAAACCTTAGCGCAAACACTTTCTGTAAAAAAAAACACGAGTTTTGTTTTTTTATTTGGCTCGCTTCCATTAAGCAAATTCCAATAATTTTCTGATCAATCAAAACACAGCAAACACAGCTTCTGAAACCAACTTCCAAAATTTGACAGAACTTGATGCTCCACACAGCACTCTGCATATCTTCACATTAAGAGCCACATGAGGGGAGTTTTAAGATACAGCCATATACATGGAAAAAAAACAAAAAAACAAGATGACAGCAGTTTAACAATTAAATAATCACTGTGCGCATTTTTTTTGTCTTTGAGTCCAAAATGGCTTCTCTGACCCTTGTAAATCGCCAGCCCTCAGTAGATTTGTGTCGCTTAGCGTGCTCTTTGACCTCTTTGACTCACTTTCAAACCGCTGACTGCAGATAACAATAGAAGGGCAAGCGGCATGACAACTCGCATAAAGTGACTCCACCCCTAGCAACCTTCGCGTCTGACTCTTTTTATTTCCACCTTGTTGGAGCTGGCGTCTTGAATACAACAAAGTCGAGGCCAGGGGACTGTCTGTAACAATGAGGCAGGTCTGTCACTCACCCTGTGTGTCTGCGCGCTTCCTTTCCACCCAAGGGCCCACCTCTTTCCATTAGGCTGAATAAATGAGGTGCCAATCAGCCGGTTGAGGCTTTGACTCCGCACGAAGCGCAATGAGGGATGTTTGTGCTGAAGGCAGACACGAGGATTCGCTTCACATTGTGGGAACAACACACAGGCGCTTGCACCTGCGCCGAGCGGGGATCTCAGGTGGGGTCGTCGGCTCCTTCTCAGAGCGCAGCGGCAGAACAAAGAGAGGCAGATAAAGGAAGCATATGTCACACGGAACAGATGCAATCCCCCCGTGGGTCAACAACTGCTGTTTAAATGTGGTTTTCAATCATCCCTTTAAATGTTTCAGTCCACTCAGACACACATTAAAGGTGAGTTATCTACAAACCACACAGATCAGTCGGTTTAAGTGCTTCTGATCAGAATGACTCCAAGCTTGACAGTTTATGCGAGGGTACACTACACACACACACACATATATATGGCAATATGTGGACTCTGCTTATAAAATGGAAAAAGCCCCCTTTTATTTAACATATCATAACCTTTTTTACTCTTCAGAGAACAGAACGAGCGTTTGCGATTAAAAAGAACAGAAAACGACATTATTGTCATTTTAAACTGGCAAACAAATTAGGAATAACCATAGTGAACAACTATTAATACTCCATGTTTTCTCAGTTCCAAGGTGACAAAAGGAGCAAATATAACAGACAGAAAAATTCTGGGTCACTAACAACTTTGGGCCAAAGATCACTCACTGAATCACATCAGATTATAAAGTATTGAAGTCGTATCCATGTACAAACAGGAAGCTGATGCAGTGAGTTGAGGACGTTTGTGATATGATCATGTTTCCCTGATGTGGTCATGCTAGTTGGAGTGTATGATTGACTGTGATGTGAATAATTGTATTCCTTTTGCCATCCAGATGGATTAAATTAGTTTTAATAGATTCTTATATTTTATTTTCATATCTGTGTTGTAATTGATCTTGTTTTTACTGTTTGCACTATTTGTATACTGACAATAATGGCGTGGTTAAGTCAGTTTAACCTCGTTTGGTGTTACCTTCATTTTTAGCAAGGCAAATTACTCGTTGTCGAGGGACCACAGATGAAAAATGAGCTTTTTCCATCTGTAATTCTGGTGCATTTACAGAAATGTTAATTAGTGTAAACTGTCCACTTCATATAAGTTAAAACAATTCACATTTCATCTGGAGCTCCTACAGAGTCAGAGGAGGATCAAAGTTGGGCCATACACTTTTGAGCTTTCAGATGATGACCGATTTGTCAATTCTAGATAAATAACAAGAAGTGATGAATATATAATAAACTGCAATGTGTCAAATCTGTCATGTTTGTGACTTAAGGGTCTGGAGTACAGAGCAAAACTTCAGTGAAAATGGAGAAAATGCATAAAGAGTACTAACTTAGAAAGGTTCTTTGTACAATACATTTTTCTTGAGGTGTGACTGTGGCTCTGTGGGTAGAGTAGTTATCTTGTGATCGCAAGGTTGTAGGTTTGATTCCAGCTTCCTCCTGCCACATGTTGGTGTGCCCCTGACCCAAATTTCATATCCATGTATAAATGGGTCAATGTGACTCTAGTGTCATAATGATTGGAAAATCATATATAAGTTCAGCTCATTTACCAATAATTATTGCAGGGATCAAAACAGAATATGACAAGACCTAAACAGAAGTAAGGAAGAAAACCCAAACAGCAACGTGACACCAGACTTTTTCATTTTTTTCCTCATGTTTCTACACAAAGCCACATCAGTCTGAAAGTTTAAGCTTCAGAGCAGGACAGCTCAGGGAAATTATAGCTGGATTTGCAAGTGACCGCCCTCCGGTCCGCTCGGCCCTTAGATTCATGAGCAGCCTCTTCTCCTGATAGCTTCCCTCTCTGCGAGCAGCTTAGTCTTTTTTTTTTTTTTTTTTTTGTAGAGCGCGTGGGAGCAACAATGATTAATGTGGTTATAAAATTGGTCGACCAACTTTTAAGTGTTACACTAGATCATCTACTAAGAGCATCACTGTGTGCGACAAAGCGACAGGACTCTTTCAGAAGAGCATCTCGGGCAAATCTCTCCCACTTTGAAGCTCTGTCGTCTGACCGGCTCTTGGTGAAAATCCTCAACGCCTCCAAAGTGTCGTCCTGCTGAGGTCATATTTTCTTTGAGTCCCTTAAACAGCTGGCTGCTGGTTCTGTGACGGCGATTTAATTGCCGTTTTCACTTTGATGTGGCTGTAAGCGCGTGGTTTTAACCGTTCGACGACGCAGAAACAGACATGTTTCAGTGAGCATTTGATCATATTTACTCCCAATGGCGCCGGATTACTTTAATGTCAAATGGGAAAGCAGTTCTCCTTAAAAACCTGCAGCTACAAGTGTCTTCAGTTCCCAAATGCCTGCAGTGTTGTTTAAACAAAGAGTGATGCAACACGGTGGTAAACATGCTCACGTCCTATTTTATTTTCTCTTCTTATTCCTGACTTGAAATTGAAAACAAGCCAGAGAAATTATCAATGTTTTATACATCATCTGTGATTCTGAACCATACACATAGACCATATATAAATAAAATCCCTGTAGGGTGTTTGCTTGTTTGTGCTTTTACTTTCTCCATCTTTATATCGAGAAATGTTTTGATTCTATAATCACACTATGACGTATTTTATCTTATTGCACTGCTTGCCATTTCATTTTAACAGTCTATTTGTCTTCTGCACTGACTGGCTTTAAATTTACACCAACTGAGCTCAGATACCTTTTAAAAGTGTGAATGCTATAAAGTAAAATTAGAACCCATTTGGAAATAAGAATGAAAAATCACATTTGCACCATTTCATATTTTATTTGTTGGTCCAACCTGCAAGGGATTCCCCCCAAACATCAGTGTCATAACGTCTTTTTTTCTCCCTTGGAGGAGATTTATGTGTCTTATTATCTAAAAAGGCTTTAAAACCCTTTGTGCACAGCAGCAAACAGCACCCAGTGGCTGTGAGAGACTAGCGGGTGAACATATTAGAGAGGGCCATTAAACACCTTAAGAGCAGGATATTTCCCTGAGGAACAGATAGAGATCACAAAACAGAGCTAAACAGAAGTGAATATTGGACTTCGGTATCTGTCGGGTAACAAGTCCACCGCGATAACAGGGATATGTGATGACACATTGGCGTTATCTAGTGTTGGACAGATATTATGTAGCCCCTGGGAGCGAGTTGAACCCATCACCCGCGAGCAGGAGCGTCTCCCGCTGCCGTTTATGTTTCCTAAAATAAAATACGATATTGTTTCTCAGTGCTGTTGAAGTCCGCACCACATAAATCATACAGGGTACTTAACAAAAAAAAAAAAAAAAAAGAGACTTCAAACCCTGTACGTTTCGGGTTAAGTGACTGCATTGCGAGGTTGCTTTTTAAACAGTTTGATATCATCAAACCGTGAGAAAAACAAAATGAAGGAAGGAAGGAAACAAAAAGAAAGGAGTTTCCTCCTCTTTTCTTTTCAGCCTGACAACAGTTGGCAAACAACGAAGCCAAAACAACAGGGAAATGATGTGCCTGATCATGCAATTAGCAGCAGCTGTGCAGGTTACAATTAGCACAGGCTGCAAGGAAGAAAGCAAACCACAAAGCGAAGGAGGCAAAAAAATATTTCCAAGCCTTTAATTTCACTCAACTCTGCTCAGCAAACAGAAAAATGCCTTTCGATAGGCGCATCACAGTGTGTTTTCTCTGCACTGTTTTCATGATTAAGTTTTAAACAATGAATATTGTGAAAGCAGCTGGAACCTAATTCCATCGTCTCTTCTTGCCGTAGGTGAATCGTCTCGTATTGACGTGTGGTAAAATTAACATGGATAAAATTATGCACTCCTCTGCAGCAATCTGAATGAGGTTTGAATTTTACACAGCTCTGTTGTGCTTATGCTTCATATGGTCATGCATTGAGCAGTTGAACAATAAAAGAGCCATGCTTTGGACCGCCTGCCTTCATATTCTTAACAATAAGGAATGAAAAGACGGTGAAGTAGTCTCTCAAACTGCGCCAAAGTTTGATTTGTGCTTTACTTTGAACTTAGGCCGGATGATTTGGTCTATGATTATATAACTTTATGGTCTGAATACATCACAGCACATATAATGTTGCTATACAATGTTCAACCCTCTATTGCAGATGAAAAAAGTGATACTATATTCTTCAGACAGCAACAAAGAACCAACAAACTCAGCAGCTGTCTGTTGGCATAATCCAACTAACAAAATATGTTTTTAGCCAGTTCAGTTCCTAATGGAATCTAGGATTTTGTTTGGCCGCTCATTGTTGCAAAAAAAAAGAAAAGAAAAGTAAATTGGACTGAAAATGGATATTTGTGAAAAACAACCATATCTCATGAACTAAGACAAATACACATTTCTGACCAGAAATCAGACCACAAAGGTGATGCACTAAATTTTCTGCCACACATATGCAAACATAGTGAATAGCACTGTATAATTAGCAAAAATTACAACGTGTTCAATTTATTTTCTGTCAACAAAAAGAAACCAAAACAACATTGTTTCAATTGTCAAAGAAGCCAGATGCCTTGTAAATGGCTGCGCTGCATTAAGAAAGCTGATGCTAAAACATCTGTACTGCCGGGTTTCACTTATCTGCCTTCGAATCAAATGAACAAAGAAAAATGTAAGAAGCGAATTTGTCTGGCGATGTCAGCTCCATGCCACACAAGGCTCTGGGTTCGTGACTTGAGAGATTAGGTCAATGAAAATGTTAACAATAAATCCTGATGTTGCCTTTGTCTTTCTACCTTTGCATGTCTACTGCTAGTAATAAATCTGACCAATGTGAAACAATCTCACTCAAACACATACGAACATCACTGTCCTTCAATCCCTTCTAGCCAAGAGGCAATAGGTGGGTGAAAACAATTTGTTTAAAAAAAATACAACAAAGCATCAACAAAAAGGATTCTGCCATAGGTTAAATCTTTTTTATTTTTTTTTTACTCCCACTAGGAAACATATAACAGCAAGTAGAGAAAACAACTCGAGAGTCAATCTTACAGGGGTTTTTTTTTCCTTTTCTTCCACCTGTTTGTTGTATTTTCTGTTTGTAAAATGCATTGTACTGTGCAGGTTAAATCACACACATACGCTGTTCAGGCCTTTGCTTGTTATCCATGTGAGCAGACTCCCTCATTGCTGCACATATTGGATTCATGTGGGCCACTACTGACAGTGACATATGAGGCCTTGTTGTCGTTTTTTCTTTCCCCTCCATTTTGTGGGTGTGATATATCCACTGCTCCTCTCAGCTGTGTCTCTGCTGGCAGTTCCTGATGAGCGCACCGTGGGAATGTTGGAGAACCTTCAACAGGATGTCGTTTAGCGCGCTCCCGGATCGTCGGCTAGGCGATAAATAGCGCGTAGGGAGATTACATCACAGCTGATCTGGTCCGGTTAGTGGTGGATCTGAGTGCAGCTCTACGCACAATGGCAAATTTAAGGACATTTGGAATGGAACATGAGTTCTTCAAGTCCATTAGGTTGTCAGATTGTTTAGGACGGGCTTTGATTTTGCTTTTTATCCTCGCCTGCCGTTCGTCAAGAATGAGGCGAGGCTGTTATCGTGCAAAGGAAATGGAAATCAGGTCCTAGCCTGGTCCGCAATTGCGTGGGAGGCTCTGTGAGTGGGGCATAAAAGAGAATAGGTTTTTATCAATTCACACTAAGTGGGTTTCAAGGACAAGTCCAATAATACTCCTGCAGCACATTAAGATAGGCCTGGCTAAATGAATGGGAACAGACTATTTGGGTATCGCTTGATGAGGACATTCTCCTAACAATTTGAGTTCACTTTGATGATTTCATTGTTTGACAAGGTTGCTTCTTTTTTCTTTTTTTTTGCCCAGAAATCACAAGAAAATTGCTATGTTTTTTTTATAACAGTATGTGCTTTTTTTCCCACAGAACGTCTGTAATGTGCTGTCTCTGCAAGAGAACCGCCAATGAAGCTTCTTTGGCTTCTCATGACGATGAGCGCCACGTTTCAAACCAGAGGCAGGATTAAAACAGCCTCACTCTAAAATTTCTCCATGTGAAATCTGTATGAAAGTATTTTCTTTCGCTTTGGTGTACAGTGCTCATCAATTATTGCTCATAGGATTGTGTATTCTTTCTTTTGAGAGTTCACACCCTGCATGTTCTCGCTTCAGACCTTGTGTATATTTCATATGTAAAGATTCACACTCAATTTTTGTTTCTGACTGCCGCGGCTGTGTTATGTTTGCTTGCTTCCTCGTTGAATTTACCATCAGGTTTTCTTTTTGTCCAGATCCTGCCAGTTGTCATTACAGTGTGCGTGTTGTAAACAGTGGCGGTTTTCAAAACGGGACACACTGGCGGTCTCCCAGGGCAGCACTAAGGTGGGATGGCACAAAACGTAGAAAAAAATGTGTAGATCCATCAATTGCTACGTTTTTGACTTTTAAGTAAAAGTGCAGGCAGACTGTTTCATGTTCTTTGTTCGGGACCGAATTGCATTTTATCCCACCTCAGGATTCAGACATTTCCTGCATTTTGATTTGGGATTGGATGTGGACAAGAGGAGGAGCTTGACCAACTGTGATTCAGCCAAGGACTGCTGTGCTGTAGTGTATGTTTTCTTCATAGTAGCCACATTTTTTATGGTTAAACTTTTGTCAAATGTAACGTTTTTGTGGTGAGGTATTTAATCAAGTTTGCTCGCCTCTGGCTTTGCTCCTCATTGAAAATGTTTTGCTTCGTGTGAATGAAATATTATTGAAGATTTCATTGAAAAAAGGGAAACTTGCAAGTCTTGAAACATGAAGAAATAGGATGTGAAGAGATGAGAGAAAGAGAGAGATGCCCGAGTCCAACTAGCAGAACTTGCTCATCAGCAGTCATTCAGCTCTGCAAAGGCCTGATGATCATTTTGTTTGATTCAGGTGTGTTGCAGAAGAGACGCCTCTAAAGGTTGCGTGGTGGTGGCTCTGCGGTAAACCAAAGGCCAGCACTAATCCAAGGAGACTAAATTCTAATGCTGAAAGAACAAAAGACTTGAATAAACTTGGAAGCAAAACACAGAGGAACGAGCTGGTGGGGTAACACCATCTGGACAATAAACACAGAGAAATGAACGGGATACTGCTAACCTACATGGCCTCAATAGCAATCACAAGCCCAGAAAATAATCAGAACTGAAACACAGAGGAGAACCAAAACACAAACACTAGCAGATCATGGCTATTTTTCAGGAGTTTTGTGGCACTAGTGGCCTTTATTTGCAACATTTACAGGAAATGGGCAGAGAAAGAGAGAGGAGGGGAAAAGACATGCAGCAAAGGTTTCAGGGTCGGGAATGCGACCCCACTGTTTTCCTGGAGGTTATGGAGAGTTTGTGAACCCGTCACTGGCAGATCCATTTCTGGCTCAGGTTCAGTTTCAGGCAGTCCTACACAAGCAAAGTATGGGAACTGACTATTTTCCAGGTCTGTAGTTTTAAAAACAAAACAACAAAAGTAAAATTACTTCCTTTCCCAAAAGTCCTATGTCTTTAACAATATGTGCATCCATCATAATTTCTCTTTTCTCTTCACTGGTTCCCTTGTTGCTTCTGTATTTTCTTTTTGTTTGAATTTTAATCATTTCCTATTTTGGGTCATGTTTCTTCTTCTTTGGATTTAATGGTGGTTAATTTTAGTGCATTACCACCACCACTACACTGGAGGGTGGATTTAGAAAATAGGAAGGATGGGGGGAAAAAAATAAACTAGAAGGATGCATTTCCTAGGAAAAGGCAAGTGTAAATGCTGAATGCTTTTTGTGAAAATGGCAAAAGCGTTTGAAGCCGACCTGATACATGAACTGTGAAACAGAACAGGCATTTTATTTTGTAATTCTCAATTCCGCCGCAGGATGTAGCTGTTGCCCATACTTCTATGGAGGTGAAAAATTAAAAAAAAAGCTGAATATTATAAAAAGTATGAAGGTTATGAATGCCAAGAGATATAGCCGGCATTAGAAGAGCAAGCTGAATAGTATAAAGGTTGAACAATGAAAATAGCACAAAGTATGCAGGAGAAGAAGTGCGGCGAAATTTACAGAGCAACCAGAAAAGTGGAACTCAAAGAATATTTGACTAACTAGTCCAGTTGCCTTCAGAGATAAGATAATATTATTGTATATACTGGCTGATATTTTAGTGACTTTTAACTTTGACAGCCAATTGTCACTTTTCTTACCGAAGAGTTGGCAAAACTGCAAAGTCAAAAAGGTCTGAGTGGTTGCATTGCAAGAGGGAACCAAAAAGCGGAAATAAAAAAAATAATAAAAATAATAAAATACACAAATGCATAGGGTGACATTGAACAATGAAAACCCAGCAGGAAAAATAAACACTGAGGGAGGTAATCAGAAGTTAACAACAGGTGTGTTAATCAGGAAGCAAGAGTCGGTGGGGGCTGAAAGCACGCTGGACTGAAATGAGCAATGTGCAGATCAAATAATTAAACACACAAATCACTACAGCAATAAACAAAGAGCCAAACAATAAACTAAGATATAAAAAAACAGTAAATGGAAATACAAAACAAAACAGCAAGGTACCACCTGCATAAACAGAACCAGAACCCTCTAACCATAATTTTCTTTTCTATTATCTTATTTACATGGTAGTGGTAATAACACAGTTATGTCAAAAAAGATTTGAATGCTGCACAATTGTTCAGTATTTGTGAAATATTTTAAGTCTTTTTTTTTATTTAGATTTCATGATTATGACTTACCTATAAAGAAAAAAATGTTTTGAATAAAAGGTAAACAACTGAAAACGCACAGTGCAACACCTGAATCAGCTAATCGCTCACTTCATGTCTGGCTCAGCAGGCTAAACGGCGGCTTAACGTATGTCCAGCAGACGGTCATTAGCTGTATTTTCACTGACCATACAATTGTGCAATTTGACATTTTGAAAATAAATTTGCTTAATAGAAAAATAACATTGTTTCTATTAACATCTTTATCAATTTCGTCTTCAAAAATATTCACATTTTTGAAGACAAACCTGTTAGAGGACATTTTTTTCTATTCATCCGTTCAGTAAAATGTTCCAATTCAACAGACATTTTAAGGAAAACAATGTTTCTTTAGTCAAGTGTTTTTTACTTAAGAGACATGTTTTAATAGCACTGAAGTGTTTTCCAATTATTTCCTTCTTTACTCTGTTCGGCTAACTCCCTTTTTTGCTCTGCTGCTTTTTTGATTGGAGCAATTAGTGGGTATAGCTGCATAAAAATACAAAAGCACCTTCTCCTTCTACAAAAAAAAAAAGTCAAGCTGGGTGTCTATGCTTTAGTTTATTGCAGTTCTAAGAGATATTTACCCTGCTATTCCCTAAGAGGTATACGGCCTGCAGAGGTAAAAGCATCTGCAAAAACAAGAAAAAGCTCAGAAAGAAGAAATTAGATTTTTCTTTTTTCCTCCGTGCCCCATTAATCATCTCACAGTCTCCTATATTTGTCTGGAAACTCTTTGTGCTGCAACTGTTGAGCTTAGCTATGTCAATATGAATGGCAACAATGGAGCACAGTGCATAAGCAGAGACGCATCGGCACCGATAGACAGACATTGTGAATAAAGTGGAAAAAAAAAGGTACGTTTCAAAGACAAATGCTTGTGCTTTTTCTCTGGAGGTTAAAATGTTTTCCTTTATAGCCTGACATTTAAAGTCAACAGAATAAGGTGCAGGGAAGCTTTATCCAAGCGGAGATGGTACATGACACCATGTACAGACTGAAGGACACCAGAGGGTGTGTGGTGCAACAACAAATATGTTAATGTGTAAAATATGTGTTTATTCTGTGAATCAAACCTCTTCCCCTCACAACTAACCCACTTCCTGAAATAGATCAGCTCCATTCACTCTCTGAAGTCTTCCAAAGAGAAAAAAAAAACCGCTTCTGGCTGCCCATGTCCTACATAATGCAATTATGTAAACTAAACCAAGAGAATAAAATAATAAAAAATCATACCACACAATCAATGAGAGTCGATCATTGGGGGCGGAGGAAATATAGACGCACAAACATGTATCAAAGCAAAACAAAGTTTCGGAGCACACTTCGATATCTGGGTGATTTTTCCCAATCCTGATAAATAAATTTTTGACATGAAGAAAATTATAAATACAAATGAACTGAGAAAACACTCTCCACTGTTCCTCTGACGGCGCGTTGCTTCCTCGAGACGAAGACAGCGGCTATTTTCTGTTGCATCAAGAAAAGCTTTTGGTGCTTCTCTCTTCATGAAATGCCTCTCAAAAGATTTTCTCATCTTCTCTGGTAGGCAGCGGCTAATGCTGATGTTGTTACCACACAAGTCTTTGAATGAGGTAAAAAAAAAAAAAATGGACACAAGTTGAGACTAGCTCAGCAACCCAGAACCTTGAGTTGGTGATTTTTGTAGGTCCTATCTGTTCTGGCAGCGAGTCCGTCACACAGCTCATTGCCTTAGCTATTAGCGGAAACAGTCACTGGGCATGTCTCCATTGGTTTTATGGATTCAGTTTGGAACAATTTGTGCCATTAAAGCAACATTTAATCAGGCAGGAAATGACATTCATTTTTCTTTCTCTTAAGCTGTGATGGGTCACAGAGACGTTCATGGTTCTATCAGTTGCGTCAGCTTGTCCAGATCCTGAAGCAAACTAGACCGCCCCATAATAATCTTAAAACGCTCGAAAAGGAGTAGGAATAAGTAAGAAACTCATAAACTGATATCCCATGAACTCATACAATATTTTCAGATGGACCCTCACTAATAAATCAAATAAAAAATAAACGGATTAATTAATTTTCCCTTTGATCTGGGTTAACATATGTCTCAGTATATACATTCGTACCCACACACTCATATGCCTCAATTTACATAAACACATTAGTGCTAACTCTCACCCATATTTCTCTATCTTGTGAAAATATCCTCCTTATATTTCCTTTAAAATTGTATAAAGTTTTGACTTTAACTCTTCATTTAACTTGTTCCATAACTTTTACCCCATGAATTGAAAAACAAAAGCTCGTTCTTGTTGTTCGTAAACTACGAATCCCTAAGTTTGAGCAGCCCGCAAAGCTATATCCCCCTTCAAACAACATGCTCTTTATGAGCTCAGGTAGCAGTTTATTAGATGCCTTAAACATAATTTGAGCAATTTTAAATTCCACCAGCTTTTCAAAATTTAAGAATTTTAAGAATTTCACTCCACGGAGACACAATATCCTGCAAAAGTTGCCCATGATCCTTTTTTTTTCTCCATTTGTGGACAATGGCTCTCACTGTTTTTCCTCAACACCCCAAAGCATTAGAAATGTTGGTTTTAGATTCACAATGTCGTTGACATTATAGTCTACTTTACGTTGCCCAACAGGTCCCACATCTCTTCTGTGTCTTTCTACAGATGAAGCAGTAATCAGAAATACCTGTGGCTAGTAAAATTAGGCCAACATTTTTTTTTTTTTTTTGGAGAAATGAATAGTTATTCATTATTCTCAAACCTCTCATCATCATTTTATTTTTTTCTGCTTTGATTTTAGAGCTTCACTTGCTTTAGAATGCCGACTTTTTGTCCTGGGGGTTTTGCAGCTTCGGTTTTTGTACATTTCCATCTCTAAGGTGAGGCTTTGAAATTCTGACTGGATCGATTAAGATGCTTCATCAGGACTGCTTTGTTGTTATTGGGGGGTTTTTTTTGTCTGTTTTTGTTTTATTTTATGTAAACACCCACTAATCACTGACAACACATTTGCTCGGCAGCCCTAATAGGTGCAGTGTCTTAAAGTTTATGGCTTCTCTGATGCCAGAGGAAGCCATTCTCCAGCCCCACGTTTATAGGTAGCATTAAAAAAAAACCCAAGAACTTCACTTCCTAAGATTAAGTAAGATTGACAAGGAGTAAGATTATAAAAATTGACTACATACATAAACTTTCTTGTTTTAATCTTCTTCCCCCCCCCCTCTCCAAGTTTTATTGACTTTCATCATGAGGGCTATATTCCTTTAAGCAGCGCAATGTTTACAGCTGCAGGAAATGTGCAAATAGCTTCATCTGATTTAACGCTTCAGCCATCTACGTCCAAGAAAAGCTAGTAAAGAAGAATGAACTGCAGCTGTGGATGCATTGAGTTATGCCATAGGATTCCTCCACCTGTCGGACTGGCAGCTGTCATTCTCATCTCAATGTTCACTGCAAACACATCTGTCTTCAAGATGCAGCACACAGAGTCCACTCTCCTTTTTTTTTTCTTTTTTAAGCACAATTGCCCACCATCTCAAGGTTCGGTTGCTGTCTGACGTTCTGGAAAAGACAACCTCAATATTATGTTTTTTTATAGTTTGCAAAAGTACAAACATGCATTTTTGAATGTTTAGGAAAGGCATGTAATTCAAAAGTACCAGAATACAGACTCTTTTCTACTGCAATAATTAAACTTTAAAAAAAAATGTAAAAAATCGGAACCCATCTGTTTTTGCTGCAGACATTTTGTCCATTAAATTTCCCTGCAGAGCCGCAGAATGTGGTGTGTTTTACGTTCAGATAAAAGTGAATAGTACGCACAAGTTAAAAACCCACACAAGTTTTGCCTCACTGTAATGACATATAATTCTATCACTTATAGGGGAGCGATAAATTATCGCTTCATCACTTTTCAGCGTCTCTCCCACTGTCTTCGCGCTCTTTTGAGCTGGACGGCAGCAATCATGCCACAACCTTCAAATCAGTCATTTCCTTTGCCTCATTTTCTCTTCAACTCCAGGACAGAGACCTTACATTGCAGGAAATAAACACACAAATTAGATGAACACCATGATCAAAGTGCCAGTTGGACTATAACTTTTATACAGAGGTGATAACCAGCATGACTCTTCAGATGTGCCTGGCATTATTGGTTTAAATATTTTCCGAATTAATTTATGTTTTATATCTTTCTTTTACTCTTACTGCCAGCCTGCTGATTATGAACCATATCATGTTATGTCTGTACACATCCTGCTGATTTTCTATTGCATTTTAGAACTTTGAGAGTAACTCCTGGTGTGTTTTTTCTGTTGCAATTAATGAACTTGAGGGAAGAAAATGGCTCCGTGATGCACACGCTGTTGTGTTTTATCAGCTTAACTACGAATAAAAATCATCAGAGGGATTGTACAAAGCAAGCCACACACCAATCTTGGAAAAAAAAAAAAACAAAAACAATATTATAAAAAACCTAATTTGACATTTTTCTCTCGGTTCCAAAAAACCTTGAGTCTCTCTGTGTGATTTATTTCTGCTTAACATCTACATCTCAGTTCAGCTGAAAAAGCCCAGCTGTGCCTGGTTTGAACGCGACGGGACCAGAGCTCCAACAACTCAAAGCTGCAGCTTGCAGTCGTGAAACAATGGCAGTGAGTCAGAAATCAGCCATCCCGATAATCTGAGCGCCGAGTAGATTTAGGGCATTAAGAGCCACATTGTGGGGATAAAATAAAGCATGTGAGTCAAACGCCACTTGAGCCGGATTCAAAATGGTTTGTTCAAGGGACGCGCTCATCTGTCCCAATTAAGCGCTCCAGTCGGACAATCGACAGCGTCTCCCCCGTAAGAGGGAGGGTCCCGATGAGGCCCCGGCCCCCATGACCACAGGCCATGCTAGAGATTAGAAATGATGGGGGTGGCAGGTCTCCCAGCTCAGAGGGAGTGGAAGGGTGGAGATTGAGAGAGGTGGAGGGGGGCAAATAAGGCTGGCCAATAAATATTTCAACAATGCATCGTCTCTGGCCTGAGATTGACTGACTAAACTGCTAACTGTCAGAGAGGTTATCTCTGAAACCGCCGTGTGGGTAGGAATCCAGACTGCTGTTTGGAGGGGAGGATTCTGCATTTATTGCTTACTTTTGCATTCTGTGTATAAATCTCTTACAGAGGCAATTAACACTGCAGGACGTGTGCAATGAATAGGAATAAGGCTGAGAGGCGAGTCCAGCTGAGTGGGAATGTGAAACTCTGACGGCTTTGACTAGATGGCAACGCAAAGTAAGACAGGATGGATTGAGGAGAGCAAGTCAGAACATGCAGCGATGTCCTAAATGAGTGACCTAAAATCACAATAACCATTACTAAATTATTACAATGTTTTGAATGTGGGTCATCAATGAGGACATATGTCCTAAGGAGCTAAAAGTTCCAAAACAAAGTTGATTAGCTATAGTTTTATTAAGACGGCAGTGAGATTTCTGTACCAACTGAAATCTGCTGACTATTTTAGCTATTAAGTTTTATAATTAATGTAAAAAAATAGATTATATAAAGACTCAGATTAATAAACCATTAGTTTCTATCATTTCATTTACAACATATCTTACAGGGCACTTATCAGACAACTTAAATTTGATTGGAAACATTCAGTGAGTTGCACAAGTTTTCAAACTCCTTAAATTGTTTTCATTTTTATCATAGAATCATCAAAATCTACTTTACTGGGACTTTATGTCACGGACCAATGACGAAGTTCATTTTGGAGAAGTGAGAGGAAATTGCTACATTGTTTTCAAAGGTTTTCACAAATAGCTATGCAGACCCAGCATCCGTCAAGTGGGTGCCTCAGTTTTCACATTTTCATTGTAAATTATTTTGAAAACATCTTTATTTTTTTTATTTATTTTTTTTGTCATTCTCTAACTATGTTACAAACTTATATTTAAAGACAATAGTGGAATATTTTACTGTGCATGCAAGAGAAGAAACAAAGTTTCACACTGAGGTTGAGAAAACGAAGTGAGAGGCAAGCGTTGGTGTTTCCACACATGATGTGACCTTCAACTGGATCATGATAAGGACACAACAGCCCTGCAGCGTTGCCACGGCTCCCCTGGTGAACGGCTATTCTACATGTCTAGAGTTACGATGACCTTTTGAGAACAACTCCTTGTTGTAGCAAAGAGTGAAACACTTTAATGCATACTTAATTTACTGTCACTAGCTGAACTACTGGAAAACTAACCTGCATACTGTACAATTATAACATTTAACAATTAAGTGTATCCAATATTAGAGCTTGGTAGAGGTTAGGTTGTGCATATTTGCTGACTATTTATATATATATTTTTTCTGGCTTTATTTTTTATTTTATTTCTTTACCCAGCCAGCAAGCAGCTCACTGGACAGAAAATCAGATATGGGCCCAATCAACTTGTAAAGAAAAAAGAGTTTTTTACAAGTTGCAACAGGTTTGACGACACGTTTAAATAATATGTATCTATGTCAAAATCAAGAGTTTTAATCTTCTAATGTCATGGTCAGTAAATTTCTGAAGAGACTCCAAAAGTTTGTTCTCGTGTATCAAATCTGATGATTTTTTGGTAGACGCATTAAAAACAGAAACCAGCAAATAATTGTGTCACTTTGTTTTATAAATGAAGCGGTTTTGTGTAGGACCTGCAGCTTGTTCTTGACGAAAAGTCTGGACTAAACATTTTTTTACTTGCATGGTGTCTGAAAGTAGCAAAATGTGGGACGGACCTTTGAAGACTGGCCAGGAACTTTGCACTTGAGATCTTGTGAAGTATAAAATGTCTAGTCCAGAAAAAAAAAAAAACTTTACTTTGTTCTTGCAGCCCTGGCCAACAGAACACATTTCTCTGGTTTTGTGGAGTTTGCATTGACCTTATATTAGATACAAGATTTAAAGATACAGTTAGCAAGATATGAGTGTCATCTCTGTTAAGCTGCTGATTGCAAAAGGTCTGAGTAAAGAGCCTGACTAACTAATCAGCTTTCTCTGGTCGTCTCCAAAGAGCAGAAACACAACTCTGCACAATAAAAAGTTTATTTGAAAATAATTTGTTTGTTAATTACTTTGCAATTATTAACCAATAAACAAATGGCATGAATAGCACACTGCATTTGCAATAATCATAAAAAAATATGTTAAATAGATGAAAAATATATATATTTTTCTGTCTTGGATCAGGTCAGGTCATTTCATATATTTGTGTTTTTAACCTCTGTGTATAATAATAATAATAATAATAATAATAATAATAATAATAATAATAATAATAATAATACAGATAGGACCTGCATGGTCCAGTTTCTTCAGATGTTTTTTTTTTGTTTATTTTTTTGTAGCCTGTTGGATTTTGTCCAACATCATGGCAACCTGCCTCTAATTGCCACTCACCTGTGGGGATGATTCTCCTCCGGTTTGCTGTTCTCACTTCATCAGTACACAGCAGGGAAAGTTGTTCTCATGAGCTCCTTAGAGACGGCCTTACTTTGAGCCACTCATGTCTTTTTTGAAAAATACTTTGCTAGCACGTGCTTAAATGTAGCCACGGTCCAAAGAAAAGCGCTTAAAAATATGAGAGGCTGTTAGAAAATCCTTAAAAAAAATTGCAACAAAAAAGGCTTTGCCTTTGCAATGACAGAGCGTATGCCTTTGCAATACGCTGTCTTCGAGGGCGATGTATTGTCGGTCATATAGATCCTGTATGCTATAGGGGTCTATTCCATCTTGAAATCCTCCACGGTGAGAAAACAAGTCAGTCATTCAGCGTCTCTGATCCACACACACAGTGAAGTAAAGCTCATTAGTTTCCATCCATGGCGGCGCGAGCTGGATCCTCAGCTGCCTGTCAGAAAGTTGTGGGGTTCATTTGAAGTTTGCTTTTGTTTCTTCACGTTTCCGCTGCAACTCCAACGTTCCGGTGGCAGGTTGATGGGTTTATCTGTAGGAATCAAGGCCGACGGTTCTCACTTCGCTGTGTTTGGACTTTCCTAATCAATCCACACAAAGCAGGAAAAAATGTGGCATGTGGTGAGGATGTTTCTCGCTCTAACCGGAAATACAGCCTGCTCGGATTGAACAAATGTCACTCTGACGGAGGGTGGATCTCCTCAGTTCTGACTTTTTATGAAAAGTTTGATTTAATATTACAACTGACGAAAGGTAAACCGAGATGGAGAGAGTCGGCTTCACAGAGGAAGATGTTAAACATACAGTGCAGTTTTTTTTCTCCCCCAATGAGTCGTAAAGGGATGGAAAAAAACAAACACTTAAACCAGTCACTTTTTTCATCACTTTCTTTAGGCTTTCTTTGATACAAACTATACAAACCATTAATGTCACTATTAATACAAAGAAAATATATTTAGTAGGTTTTTGAAGAAGAATGTGAACATGTCTTTAATAAGTCTACATATTTAACAGAACATTCACAAGGAGAAAGAAACATTACGATGTGCTCTACCTTTCTTGTAGACTACTTTATTTATACATCTCTCTTCATTTCTATATCTACTTTTCTTTCTCTAACTATCTTGTATGCATTTTCTTACCCTCCTCAGTCTTGTACAGCAAAGGGGCAGGAGGTATTACCCCATTTCAGACATTTTATTCGGTGATAACTGAATTTTTTGCTGCATGTCGGCTGACCTGGTCACTGGCCTCCCACTCAATTATTCTGCTGAATTCTCATCTTCCTACATTGCTTCATCTGGACTTTCTCCCACTGAGCTTGATTTCTCAGGATGCATTTCATCCAGGCCAATCAGCGAACAGAAGGAGGAGTTGTGAATGATGACATCAGTATTCTGCGCTGTTTTAGAATCGCAGCCTGCCTGTGGTTTTAGCAAAGGTAGTGGACGAAGACGTTCAGTCGGTGGTGGCCACGCTCCAAAACACAGAGTAATTAAAGTCGGACCAAGAGGAATGTTTAAAATGTTTTATTCCTTGCAAAGACAACGTTCATCCCAGCAACAACCATCCCCCCCAACCAGTGGTGGGGATGGTTGTTTACAGTGAATGCTATTTCTGGTAAGCTTCATAGGTAAGCTAAGGTAATTTTATATATATAGCACATTTTCAGCAACAAGTCAATTCAAAGTGCAATTCATAGCGTAGCCTCCTTCATGGTCAGGCTGATGTAAAAGTGAGCAAGCTTAAATTTGTTCACATTCTCAATCCGCTGCACTGTTGGAAAAAGACACATAATAAGTTGGTGTTGCCGCCGAGATGGAGCCGTTGGACAGCGGAAAAAGTCCCACCATTTTTGCACAGGGTATCTTTGCTGTAAATCTTTGCTTTTAATGTGCAACACCTGAGTCCCTGCTTTTTAGAGCAGCAGTCAACTAAATGACATGTTCCAAGCGATCACCCACTCCACCTAGAGATGCATCATAGAGACGTGATGATTTACTCGAAAATTATATCACAACCATAAGCGGTGGTTTTTATTGAGCTTAATGAGTTGATGTGCAGGTAATTACAGCGGAGGACTTTTAAGGCCTGACATCTTTCTGTTTTTTTTTTTTATCTGTGTGCCGCTGCTTTAGTTGCTTTGAGCTTCCACGCTCTCTTCTTCTCTATCTATCTATGTAGGGCAGCCCGTGGATCAGCTGACATCCCCATCCTCCCACATGCCCACACAATCTTGTTAAAGCATGCAGTTAATCTGAAGAGGAAAAGGACTCTCTTCACAAGCAAGCCGTGCTTTCGTCAACCCATTGTATTGCCTACATGGTTATATCACATGAACGTCGGATTCTCCCAAAACTCTTGCGCCTATATGGGAGAAGCTGTGGCCCCAAAGTGGCCCCGTGTGATGCAACGCGCCTGTGAGTGACTTTGTGAACTGATCCACGCTCTACGAGGATTATTTGAATGGAAGAACTGCCAGCTAAGAGGGAAGGTTCTGTTATTCTTCTTTTTTTTTCTTTTATTGCTCTTAAAAGATGACTCTCCCATTAATTATTCAGGTGACTGTAGAAACACAGCAGTGCTCTCAAAAGAAACCCTTTAGAGGAAGCCTAGAGTCATTGTCTTAGAAAATTTTGCTTATAATACGAGCCGTTTTAAACTTGGACAGGGCAGGAAAAATACACATGGAGGTTTTTGTATGTTTAAGGGTTTGTGTTCCTTTGTGTTCGTTTTAAAATCTTAAAAAGGCTGAAATTAACTTAGGATTTATGGCGGGTATTTCTGCAGTGGGCAGGCCTTAAATGTGGAACCATAAATGGGAGGAAGGACACAAAAAAAATTAACGATTTGGAAGGAGAGACAGAAAGGAAAAGGAAGGACACTTGAAAGGGTGTCTTTACTCTCAGTTGTAAACAACAGGAAACAAAGAATGAAGTATACACATGGAAAGAAAGAGAAGATGGATCCTTGAGAGAGAGAGAAAACATGTGAAAGACGCAAGGAATGTAGGAGGAAGGTTGGGTACAAAAAAGAAATTAAGGGATGACTGACAAAAAGGCAAGGTAGGAAAGGAAAAATTAATGAAGGAAGGAAGAAGACAAAATAGGAAAGATAGAAGGAAACAAAGGGGGGTTGAAGGATACAACGAAGGAATGACCCAAGGAGCAAGGAAGGACAACTTTTAGACAATACATGAAGAAAGTCTGGAAACACAAATATCTGACACAGTGTCTTAAGTCCTGTAGCTGTAATTCAGACCACTACAGAAGATCTTTCCTGCCAACAGCCGTAACTTATTAATTAATTAATTTAAACACAATTTAATTTCCCTTTGGGATCAATGGGAAACTTTTTAATTTGAATTAGTATATTTGTTCCATACATTTGCTTCCTCTGGTCCTGGAAAGTGCTGAAAATCCCATGCGATTCCCAGACGTTTCCAGACTGTGTGGGAACCCTGCACACATCCTTGTCCTCTTTCCTCTCTTTGTTTCCAATGAGAGGGAACAGAGTCCAGCCTTCTTCAGCAACCGGAGCTCCTGTCATTACAGCGAAGGCCGGGTGAAGTGCAGCAATTTGATGGACACAGATACGGGGCAGTCTTAGAAAGACCCCTGATTGAATTGAAACTTGCTGCCATTGGCGTTCTTCGGTCGCCGCCTGCCTCGACACTGAGGCGGGAGACGCGCAGCAAAGAGGGTCATCCATAAATGCAGGAGGGCTGTATCCAAGCCTCCATCTGACAGGAGAGTTATTGTGCGGATTGAGGGGCTGAGAGGAGGGGCTGTGCCACGGCTGTTTGTCCCAACCTTGAAGTAGCTTGAAACCTTAAGACTCTGGGCTTCGGATCAAACGTTTCTCTCTCCCCTCGTCCTCATAGGCTGTTTTAAGAGTCTCTTGCTTTTGTGGCCATGTGGAGGAATCTCTCAAAAGCACCTTTCCCGACTTTCAAAAAGAGAGCAAGTGAGAGCAAATCCCTCGTAATCACAAGTGTGCTTTTTCAGCCATTATGAAAATGCAGCGAGTTCTGGAGCGGGCTGCGGTGAGCCGATTGTGCTCAGGAGGGAAATAACCCGAGAAGGGAGAGGCAGACCTCTTCACTCGCCTCCCGTTTATCATGAAGTGTCTTTAGGCTGATTACGTTTGACCAGTAATTGCAAAATAAATGCATGACGGTGACTAAAAAGGTTCTAATTCAATTCTAATTTAGAGTCGCACACACTCTGTGGTTATTGTCTTGTGAACAAGACGTATAGAGGAGCTTTTTCATTCCAGAACAAAACACATGCTGCAGTTCAAACACATCCAATGCTTCCCTTTCCACGCCACTATCATGTATGTTTCAGCCCATAGAAGTGTTCGTGCTTCGGTTGACTTGGCAACACTGCCATCTCATGGCAAGTAAAGTAAAATAAACATCCACGTGCTACTTTAACTTTTTTTTTTTAATGCCTTTATTAGAAAATATTTATTAACAATTAAAAACACAGTTGAAAATGTTTCATCTTTCATACTGATTTTTTATTTTTTTTATTTGATAGTGAAAACCATCACGAATGCTCACACAGACCTTAACCAAATCTTTCTGTTTCCAGTGCAGCTAAAACAAGTCGAATGCAAAGCAGAGGACTGCTGTGTTGTCATTACTAGCTGCTTTATGTGAATGAGAAGCTAACACCTCTTGGGTCAGAGTGTTGACACCATCTTTTTTTCCTGTATGAGAGTTTTCTTTGGTTTTATCAAAGAGAGCAGCAAGAAATCCTGTCTGATCTGCCTTTGTGGGGACAGGCTCTTCTTTTGTGTTCTATATCTTGTTCCCGAACCTCCTGAGAGCTGAGACTGTCTCAGAACGAGGCTGAGATGCAAGGGATGGTTGACGCATTCAGCGTTCGTCTTGACAAGTGAGAGCAGCCCCACTCCTGTCTCCCAAGGGTTTCAAAGTCGTGTCTCGCGACACTTGCTGGTTTTTCTTTACGTAGACACTCTATGATCTCCCTCTCCTTCGAGTCCCAGTTCCATGTCCATACAACGGCTCTGCTCTGCACTACACCCCAGTTTACGACTTCCTTCTTCAGCCTCCTCTACCTCACTGCCTCCGAGGGTTTGACAATAAGTTGCCAGGGACTCGCATCTTTCTAGCACTGACTCCTGTTCCTGCTGTTCAAACTGCACCACAAAGATTCTGTAAAGCTCCAAAAGGACAATAAGTATGTTCTTGCAGGTGAAGAAAATCATCAGCTGGTTCAGCACTTGTTCTTTTATCATGAGGTACAGACGATAAACCAGGAACGGTGCGTCTTGGAGTCCCACAGTAAGCAACAGACTCCATATTTCGTTGGAGCAACAAGAAGGTAATGACAATGAGGGTCGACTACAGCAAGGGAGGCTATTCCAGCTCCTAGGAACGTCACCCTGTGAGGCTGGCGTCTGGGTGAGAACCACTGGAAACTGCATGAGCGCCCAAGAGAAAAGGGCAAGGCCAACGATGACGACCACCCGGTTGCCTTTGACTTCAGGTTCCTTGAAAGTATCAAAGATGTCTAGGATGTCAGCACCCAGTCCAACATATACCATGAGGAGCTGAGAGAGCTGGTCCCGAGACATGTCCCCTTTGGGCATCAGCCAGCGGCCCAGAACCAGGACAATAAGCATGGTCTGCTCCAGTCCTGCCACCCAGTTCTCTGGTTCAAGTTCTTCAATGCCCTGTGGGGAAGAAATACCACAGTCTAATCCAGGGGTTCTCAAGATCAGGCCTCGAGGACAAGGTGTTCTGCAACTTTGTATGTGTCCCTGGTCCAACACACTTGAATCTAATTGCCTAATTACCGCCTCAATCTGCGACGGACTGGCGACCTGTCCAGGATGACCCCGCCTCTCGCCCGAAACGTTCGCTGGAGATGGGCACCAGCAACCCTCGTGACCCCACTAGGGACAAGGGTGTACAGAAGATGGATGGATGGATGGATGGATGGATGGATGGATGGATGGATGGATGGATGGATGGATGGATGGATGGATGGATGGATGGATGGATGGATGGATGGATGGATGGATGGATGGATGGATGGATGGATGGATGGATGGATGGATGGATGGATGGATGGATGGATGGATGGATGGATGGATGGATGGAAGTTCTCTAATGACCTCAGTATTTGACTCAGGTGTGTTGAGTTGAAACAGAGACACATTTAAAAGTTGCAGGAGACCGGCCCACTAATTAAGTTTGTCCATGAACAACCATTTTCAAGCCTTACCAACATTTGTGAGTCGGATTTAGGTCTGGGCTTTGACTGGGCCATTATAACATTTTGATGTTAGAATTCACAGAAAAACTGGATTTACTTAGATAATAAATCAGAGAGGTGTTTACTAATTAAGATTTAGGAGTATCAGAGTATCAGAGGCCATTCCACACTTTACCGATTTTCATTAGCAAAAAATAACATTTTAAAACCATCCGATCTTTTCATTTCACTTTACAGTTTTTTGTCTTGCACCATATTAGATTCCAATAAATACATTTAAGTCTGTGGTGCAAGGCAATTAAAAAAAACAACATTTGCTTAAATCCTTAAATCATAATCTATCCTTTCTATTTTTAATATGGGAGAATAAAGTGTGGATCAGCTTCTTATGCTGTTGATCTTTCAAATTATATTGTCACAGTAACTTTTAAGCTTCCTCAGTTTGACAACAATATGACTTAAGTTTTCGTGTCCTTCTGCGCAGAACAGGGCAAAAGAAAAATCCCACATGAAAGAAACCATACTAAAACCATCCCACAAGGGAGATCTGAGCCTTCAAGCAGCACGATATCCAAGCGTTATCTCGGCGTGTCTATTACACTTTTCCTGCCACTAATAGTTTATCCATCTTTTTTCTAGATTTAAATCTTATCTGCTATCAGGTGTCGCTTTAATGTGGCCACACAAGGCGCGAGGCGGGGAGGGCAGTTTAGTGACGGGATGCTTACCACTGCGATGGGGATGTGGGCCAGCGAATGAGGCTCATGGCCGGAGGAAGCGTTGAGGGGCAACTTGGACTGTAATAGGCTGAGCTCCAGAAACCAAATGGATGGGATGACAGTACTGAGGTAGAGGAAAACCATAGGGGAGAACCTAAAAAAAGGAACACCGAAGGAGAGGAACGTCAGGTTAAGAAGGTGATAGTACGATATTTTTAGCGACGCTTTCTTTTTTTTTTTTTTTGCTCTTTTCTTTTTACCACCCACTAAAGAAGAAAGGGCGCCTATTTCCCCCAAAAGAAGCATCAAATTTCAGACAGGCAATTATTCTCATCATATATGCAAATCCCACTTGACAGAGCAAAGCCTTCATGAGGAGAGAACTTCAAAGTAGGAATCAGCGAGAAAGGCAGAGGCCTGAAGAAAGCTCGTGTCTGGGGATGTTCAGTCTGGATGTGCCTAAAAGCTACAGCTTTTGAATGAAATATAGCCTGCTGTTGAATGAGGTGCGACACTAAATGCTCGTATCCATTTGAGGCTCATGTTAAAAGGCTTTAGTCAGTTTATGTTGACTCAAGCCTCTTATATATATATATATATATATATATATATATATATATATATATATATATATATATATATATATATATATATATATATATATATATATATATAATACGTATATTTACTCAGGCTGGCTGGAGAGGCTTGCTCCATGACTACACAGACAGACTGACGGTAGCGTGTCCTGCAACATTGGGCTCAGTGTAAGACGGAGCAGCGACACAACAAATGACAAGGTTTGCTTTTGCTAGACAGTAAAGACGGGAATGAGCTTCTGAGAACAGGTTGACAATTTCAGCAATTCTTCGTGGCTCTGAGCAGATGGATTACGAGTTGCTCGTAGACAAGTTCCAAGTTTTAATTTACTACCGCCCCATGCAGAACATATTGCAAATTGTGCCTAAAACCTCATATCAAGCCTTTAAAAAGAGACAGACACTGTGGAATCCACTTTGTTTTCTTTTCTTGCTAATTTATCCCACAGCTACCGAGGAGAAGGGAATTCTTTTTAAAAAAAAAAAAACATTTTGTGTCTGATAATTTTCCAAAATGTTTTCTTTCACATTTGGGAAGTCTTTCAAGTTTGGTTTAATCTTGGAATCAACAGTGGCACTTAGGGTTATGTTGGTTAAAAGGAGATAACCTTCTTAGGCCATTCTCAAGGTTGTGGCTGTGTGCAAACTCAGGTCTGTCATTCCTGTAATACTTTTGTCCTTCCAACACAAGACAAGTATGTCTACTTTTTTATTCACTTCTAATCATAACAATTCTACTTTGACTTTCATTTCACTATTTTGTAATACTTTCATTTTGTATGTCGTACAACAGTTAGTTATCTAAACACCAAAAGTTGCTCTACATTTTTCTCTGTGTATGAATAATATGCACCAAAATGTATAAAAAATGTTGATTCTTATTTATGAATCAGTTGCTTGTGAGTATTTAAAGTGCTGCTTTTGTAATTGGCAATGCTAATGCTGGCTTGTAAATAACCAGTAAGCAGTGATTTAGTTTCAGCTCTTGCCGTTTATGTCTTTGCTTAGAATCAGCTGCATATTTGGCCACAGTTTATGCAAAATAAGTCATTTACAGCTGATTTCTGAGTCGGAATGGCTCCAAACAAATATTTACCTTTCAGCCTCTCGTGAACCTGCTCTTACAACCAAAGCTGATATTGATCTACTCTGTTTACCGCGGCTTTCTTCAGTGTTACCAGACTATTAAAGTGGAGGACTCTAGAAACACTATTATGTGAGGTCTTGTTTACTATCTTGTTTACTAAAGCTTCACACCTGATTCTGACACCAACACTGTTCCTTGATGTAATTGTGGCGTTGTATTTTATTGAAACATTACCATTTCCACTCTGCATTGCGGGTGCATTTGAGGGTGAGGGCCATTTCCACACCCAGCAGAGCCACACCTGAAAGCAGCAGCCAGTAGACAGGCTCCCCTTTGACGGTCACCACTTGACACACTGTAACAACTCCATGGGCGGCGAACAGGAAACGACTCAGCAGAGCCAGGAAGATGTTCAAGAGACGACACATGGTGCAGCAAGGAATCCCTGCACAAACATCAGCTGTAAAATATGATTAGCATGTCATTAGTTTACTCAACCTTGTTTTGGCCATGGGGTGATGTATAGCATGTCTTAAAAAAAACAGTTTTCAAAGCTAATGAATGTTGAAGTATCTGACATTTTGGTAAAAAAAAAAAAAAAACTCATTACATTAAAAAGAAACTTTACTTAATCATCATTTTTCATGAATAAACATCAGAATCTTAACAAAGTATGCTTGTCAACAGCACATTGTCATCATGCCAATGTTCAATTCAAGAAATACTGTAAAACCCACACTGTATACTGAAAAAGTGACGGCCTCAAACAAACACAAGCACTCAAGAGCATTTCAGTCCAAAACCCTGTTCAGCTTTCATTATTTGTAACTTTTGGATGATGCATCAGCATGCAAACCACCGTCGCTGTCAGGATAAGAGCCCTAGATCACTGGGGGTTGACTCTGAGTGAGCTGTGATTAGTAATCAGGAGTTAAACAAACTGATCTGCAGTCAATATGAAACAACTCGGGAGGCTTTCCCCGGGTCTTGCGATTTATTGACTTGGAAACTGTGCCAAAAAGGCGACGGCCTTGATGTCATCTTCTCGCGATGTTTACATAGCCTGGTTTGATTCAAGGCGCAGCGTGCCCTTCATCATACACATCACTGAAAGCTGACATATCATCTACAGTTTGGCCGATAACTGACTGACTGTACATCATCATCAATGAAGTGAAAAATCCTGCAAGAAAATCAAAAGAGAGCAAAGTGGTTTGTGTTGGCGATTAATTTATTTAATGTATTTTGTTAATCTAAACCATTTTTATAGCTTGTCCTTTAACGTTTCTCCCGTTTTTGAGCTCAAGATAAAGAAACGCAGTCCATCATTTGAGAGGTTGGCATTTTACCGTTGGCATCAAGCTGTCCTTGTCCCTTATTTTGCCCCCACTTTACTGATTGTTGTGTTTGAGAATATGGTGTGCACTCTTAAGAGTGCTTTTAAAAGCCAACAGGACTATAAAGGCACCTTATAAAAGAGAAATCCCCTTGCACCTCACCTCGCTCCCTACCCTTAAGATGTCCCATTTGTTTCTGGGAAACAAGGAGAGACTGAAAGAAAATAGACTTGTAGTCCTTAAAAGTAGACACTGGGACACTTCCAGTGAACCAGGAGTGCTCTAAAAATAAAAATAAAAAAACTGAACATATTCTTTGTTATGCTGCATCATTACTTGTTTTTGTGTGAAAAATGCAGATAACATGTAATTTATTTACATATTTATACTTGCAATGTAGTTAAAACAGTTTTTGAAGATCATATTTATTCAGGGTTGCTATTTGGGAACAATTATATTAGCATATACTTTATTTAGTTGCTAGCATCTGTTTAATTCCTAAACATTTCCAAAAAATTAAATACATCTAAAATATACCAAACTAAGCATATTTTTAAGTAGGTGCAAGTGGTATAATTGTTTGCCCTTTCTTAGCAGTCATAGAATATTAAGTCATATAATTACATTTTAAAAAATCAGTGACAATAGATAATATAAGCTTAAATTTTAACCACCACCTGAATTATTCTTACTTCTAGCAGTCATTAGAAGTAAGGATAACCACAGAATATAGATAAACTATAATCCAAGTAGATTGTTTCTACTTTTTATCTAATGAAAAAAGGATCACTTAAGTCCCCAAGAATCCTTAACACAAGTATGCCCCAAATGGAGTTTCCACAAATCATAAAAATCGCTACACAGGAACATATTAACTAGAAAAATATCCTTCTTGAAATGCGCGAAAGAAAAGTAAAAGAGCAAAACAATAAGATAAGGCAAATTTCTTACTGAATGGAACATGAGTTTGAAGTGAACATGCATTTTCTTTTTGGGGGGGTGGGGGTTGTTCATGCTAGCTAAAAGTTATTTCTGCTAAACTGATTAAACAAGCAAGACTCTAGATTTGCATGCAGCACAAACCTGAAGTCAGACGTCTGGTTGACAAGCATCCACGGTGGATTTCTGCACATTCACAGATTCTCTGTAGTGCTAAGAAATGATAGTCACACACAGTGACCAGGCCTCTGTCTGGCTCGGCCTTTAATATGACCGCCACCTCTTCCAACTTCAGGAGGAGACTTCATGTCAGATCAGTTTGTGTGTGTGCGTGTGTGTGTTTGAGAGCAAAGTGGGGAGTGACAGCCATTCAAGTCAACCGAAGTGAAGCGTCAGTGTGCTGTAGCGTGAACTACAAGGGTGTGCTCGGCCATCTTAACCCCCATCCACCCAGCCCTCCCAACATCATGGTGCCGTCGTAGGAGATAAGACTTCCTGCCCCCCGTGCCAACATCTTCATTACCATCCGTCATGATGTCATCTGAACTGGCCCAGAACAAAGTTATCAGCTTGGGAGAACCCGGTCTGTCGGACTCCTCTTCAGACAGCGCCCCGCCCCACCCGCCCTGATCCGCCGCCACACTGCTCGGCCTGATAACTGCCTCGGCCTGTGCACACGGGAATATGGGACCACAAGAGGGAAAAGATGTGGAGATGGTTTTCCCTGTGTAATCACCGAAGTCATGTGTGGAAATGTTGTAGCTGTTGCATTTGAAGAAAGATCCTGAGAAGTCTGCCACAATAAAAAGAAGTGCAATTTTTGGATGTGTAACGTTGAATGACAAAAAAAAAAACTGTGCTTTTGCCTTCAAGAGGCTTTTAAAAGCACCCAAAACAACACAGACCAAAATGAACACAGATAGTTTTTAGTGTTTTACCATTTATTTAATTCCAGCTCAACAGTGTTTCTCTTTGGAAAGAGTGTTCGTCACTTGTAGGAGGCATTGAGAAGATAAAAATGCTTTATGTCATTGTGGTTGTTTCAAGCCCAGTGATAAATTAATTAAATGAATTTTACTTCTAGAAACGTGCTCTTTAGGGATTATCTGGCTAGATGCGAAGTGTCATATAGGTGTCCTGAAATGATCAGAAGCTGAGTTACTCCTAATACTCCTAGCTGTTTTACATTCTGTGATTTTTATGTCATCATGCCACTTAGTCAGCCGCAACTTGAGCTGCAACTTTTTTTTTTTAATAATTACCACCTGTTTTGGGCATACTACATTATTGATCTAACAAGTCTGGAATTTTAGCCATTGACAATGACATTTATGTTAAAAGAGACACTGGATTGGCTGCTCTAATATAGTGTAATGAAGAGACGCTGCTGAAGAGACTTCACCAATTTTTCTCCCAACACCCAAAACACTATTAAATGGTTTATTTTTGTTTTGATTCATAATGTTTTTTAAGCTGTTTCAGCGCTCCAGCTGTAAGTTACTCAGTATTTATGAAAATTACTGCACGTTGCTTATGGCTTTCAAAAAATGTCTCTATTGGCCTAAGGCAAGTGGTGCTTTCTCATCCAAGAACTTCCTCAAATCAATTTCCCAGTTCCCTCAATGGAAAGACGTGTAACAGAACAACAACAACCATGACCTGTACTCATCTAAAAGTGATTTATTCATAATCCCAAACAAGTACCTTTTTTTTCTGAGTTGTGCAAGTGTACATCTACTAGGAGTGATTATAATTCATTTCTCAAATCACATCCGACAACAATTCCTTTAACATCCATGTGATTATCTGTAGCGAGGAGAAAGATTGAGACGAACGCACGTGGTAGCGGTGGAAGTCCTTTAATAACAAGGAAACAGGCAGGACTGGCAGGAGGAGATAAGACACTCCAGACTGTGTCCTAAATGCGGAAATGAACTAAAAAAGAAATGGGTGGAGGGACAGGGGATATAGAAAAGAAAGGGTGGAATGGGAGGTGAGGATGAGTTATCAGCCATGCAGAATAGCAGTGCGCCTCATCTTGTCGTCCTCTTGCCAGAGAGGTGTTTTGGTTGTTGGGACAGCAGACGGCTCATGAGAGAGGGACAGGGGGAACTGTGACTGTTTTGATGAGAACTCATGGTATTTAGTGGCGTTCATCTAGCAGGATGCAAATCTTAATATGTACGTGAGCCTCCAACGGGCAACTAAGTAACTTGCCTTTAAACCTTCCTTAGCTGTCTTTGTAATGAAGCGTTTTTTTTTTTGTGTCCGTCTAACAGTTTCAACTCTTAACTACTCCCACTAACTATCATATTTCTATATTCACAGGCTCTTACAGTGTGCACTTCCGTTCATTTGAAGTTTCTTCCTTGCGGTGGTCGTCAGCTGCACACTCTGCCAGCATTTTAATGTCACAACTCCAGCAGATTTCCTATGTACAGCTTCCGATGGCAGGCCTCCCCGACATTCTGCCGCCTCCTCACATCGTGTACGCCACCCAGTAGATCACATTCACCACGGCAAAAGTGAAAGGGAACACCGCCCTGGCGTAGATGTCGATGGTGTCTGCGTCAATGGGCTTGCAGACGCACTTGGAGCAACACTTTTTGTCCTCCTTGCTCTCCTCCGCCGGCCTCGATCGCCTCCTGCTCGGCGCCGGCTCCTCCGTGGCGCCCTCCCCGGGGATTTCGCTGCCGGAGCGCTGCGTTCGGCCCTGGCGGTTGGAAATGACAACTCCCTGATTCATCCCGGTAACCGAGAGGGAAAACAGAACCATCGCCTGCTTGCCATTCTTTACTATCGACTGTAAAGAGAAGGGGGGAGGGAGACGGAAGAGGGAAGGTTGTTTCGGAAACAAGTGTGTTTTTTAAAATCAGGCAAAAAGAACAGATTTCACCTCCATGACCTTCATTTACGGCTCGACTCAACTCTTCTTCACCGATACATTTAGTAAATTCCAATGGGCAACACAAAATGTGCTGTAATGATATTTTACATGTAAAGTAAACTTCCCCTTTTGACAAAATCATGAAATTGCAGAAGCCGGAAGCAGACGTTTTCCACGTTTTCTTAAAACCAGGTATCATTAATTGAAAAACGTATCTGTCCTCGGGTTGTTGTTGTCGTCTGATATTAAAATGTGTTTGATTGTCTGAAAGAAGGTGCTGGGGGAGTTTTCACAGCTCTGTAACTGTTCTTGGTACCAGAGAATGCACTAAAAGGAAATACTACCTATGCTTAGATAGGGGGTCAAATATTACATTTCCTATATTCTACAAACATTACCAGCACAGTTTCAGCTGTTTGTCTCTGGGTTTCTGTTAATTGACAATATTGAAGCAAGATCTACACTACAGTGAACCCTATTAACAGAAATAATTGACCTGACTTAAAGAAACATGGCAAAAATCAACACATGAATCCAAAGACTCAGTCTCTATAACTATTATAGGTTGTTTTTCTTCCAGTTTTTTGTTGATTGACAAAATTTGTAATGAACACATGTGGTCCTCAATAATTGTTTTTCATTTCTTTCTATTTATAATAAATAGTCCTCTGCTTTAAATTGGCTCAGTCTAATGGTTAATTATCGCAGCTTCTTCCATCGATTAGCTCAATTTTGATGATGAGACAATGAGCGAGCACATCAAACTGTTTAATTTGGTTCTCCCATCATCTCATCTCTCATCTCGAATATAGAAGTAATCTGTATTCATAAGGAATTTCCACAAAGTGGGTGTTTGCTATTCTGTAAGTACTGTAAGTCATCTGTGACAAAAGAAGCTGACAGTAAGATGAGAATCGCTGCTAATCTCTGTAGGGAAATCATCTATTTTCTGATTCTGTTCTACAGAGATCCCTTGTCTTGCTGAAGGTCAGTGGGATGGATGCTTGTCAGCGGCGAGGTTAGCCGCCTGCCCTAGTCTGTGTTTGAAAGACGTGCTCATTACTGTCAAAACCCTCCGAAAGCAGGCATTGTTATCTTCCTCTGATGGGACAACATGGCGAGAGCGTTTCCTTACCTCGGAGCTGAGCTTGTTTGCCTTCACCTTGGCCTTCTCTTTGAGCCGATAGTCAGCATTGTAGTGAGCGAAGGCGTATTCAATGAGGGCCGCAAACACAAACACGTAGCAGATCCAGAAGTAGACGTCCAGCGCCTTGATGGCTGACGCCCGAGGCAAGGAGGAGCGAGCGCTCACCATCAGGGTAGTCATGGTGAGAACGGTTGTGATGCCTGTTGGAAAAAAAAAACAAAACCAAAAAAAAAAAAAAACAGACTTAGATTAAAAACTAAGATATTGAGTTTTTGAGGCACTGACCTGGAGAACAAGGCTGTCCAAATGCATTAAAAAATAACGTGAAGCAAAGTTTTTAAACTTCCCAAAGTTTGTTTGTCTGTTATCCTCGCAGGGGGGGAAAAAAATGTCCAAAGTTTGTAAAGACATCATTCAAAATAGGTGCAGCTGTATTTGGAGTGAAAGGTGGTTCTGCAAAGTGTCTACTCAGAGGCTTCAATGCCAAATAAATGGGCCACTTTTTTTGGATTTTTTATTTGGAAAATACTTTGAAAATTGTCATTTTTCTTCCACTTAATAAGTGGAAGAAAATTTGTATTGTTTAGATTCAACAAGACCGTAACACATTGCCATAGCTTCTTATTTGGACCTAGTCTCTCATGGGACACATAAAAACAACCGTCAACAAACAGTTGTGTGCTTAAATTGTTTTCTTTTTTATCAATCAAATCACAGTAGTTTATATCTGCATGCTGCCAATTACAACAATTTGAAAAGTCGCTCCAAATTATTTATGTCAAGAAGTACTCACTGATTGCAGAGATCGCTGTGCATTAATACTTGAACAGTTTTGCTGATGAATTTTATCAATATAATCTGCTCTAACAGATGATCTGTAGCTCATGTTTAAAAAATAAAGATAACACACTTTATTATTATTCCTCTGGCTTGGAATAGCTGCAGATTTTCTGTTGCAGATTTGAAAAACTGTAAAATGTGGAGTTAAAAAAAAAAAAGGCAAGCGCGCCAAGCTGATGTTCCAGAAACAAACATCGGCAAAACCGTAGCTCAAATTAACCCTTAAGAATCAAAATAGGCCTCCACACCAACCTAGGGTTACCCGAGCTGGAACTGCTGATTGGCTGATCCAAAACGACACCCAAGACATCGCAACCAGCAGTATGGAAGGCATGTAAGACTGGATGATGTAGACACCTCTATTACGTCTCAGCTGGAAGCGAAGGCTGAGCCTTGGAAAACGTCCCGCTGGGAAACAGAAAACAAAACACCCTCATTTAATTGCAGAACTGGAGGAATTAATTATCCATCACGGAAAGTCTCTATTGTTCTTCACAGGCAGCAGGGCTGAGAGGGAAGGCTTGTCTGCTGGCTGGAGCCCAGAGTCAGATAACTTGCAGTTGTCAGACACAAAGTGCTACAGACTGAGTTTTCCTGACAGAAACTCCTATCATCTTTTAAAATCTCCTTCAAAGCTCAGCAGCAAGTCTGTCTTCATTTATTCCTTCTATGCATTGAATATGAGCACAGAGGTGAGTTGAGTTTTGAAAAAAAAAAGAAATCTGACTTCTGAAAGACTCGGCAGAGTTTTCAGACGCAAGGAGTTAGCCAAAAGCCAGAAATTTAAAAAGCCAGACATAACCTTGACAACAGAACGAAATCGGGAGAGCTGCTCACCGGATTTGAAGTTCATAATTTCTGTGACAAAGCGGTAGTCTGTGATGGTGAACTGGGAGAGCTCCAGTTTGTCCAGTCCGTGAATGTGCCTCTGACTGTCCGACCAGTGATACACAATGTCCTCTGAGGAGTAGCCATCTTGAACAAAAGGAGCAGAAACTGAAATGTGAGGCTGTCTTAGCGTGAGGCATTTTAAAATGTCAAGGGCCAAAAGTGTTATTTTTCTAACAATGGTCTTTGAACAAGATTACATTCTTTAACATAAACAAGAAGAATTGTATCCATCCATCTTAATTTTTTTTTCTCCATTTTGTCAAGTTATAGACACAATATTCAGTAGATTTTATGATTATTTCTGTGTGATAGAATAACACAAAGTTGTACATGACTTTCCTAACTTTTATTTTGGCAAACATTCAGAAAAAATCTGGTTTGGATTTGGATTCAAGCCCCTGAGGGAATGTTTTATAGTACAATTTCAGGTGTGGTTACAACTGAAGGTTTTTAGCTGGTCAAATCTGTCAGAGACGCATCTTTACTCTGATGATTTTCTCCATACGCTTTTGCAAAACAGCTAAAGCTGAATCTAATTTGCAGGAGAGTCAATGGACAACAGTTTTGAAGTCCTACAAATTGTATTTAAGTTGAGATCTGACTGCCGCATATTACTACAGATTTGCATTTACCTCAATTAGTTACTAAATACAAATGCCTGCCACACTTTTTTTATAACGTACAGCATTTACTTAAAATCATAATAAAATACACAGAGGTTTGCCGTATTTCTTTCCTTTGCGAGGACATGTAGACTTGAACTTACAGCTTTCTAAGTCCAGCATACACTCCTGTTCATCCATGGGGTACTTGGTCAGATCCATGTCACAGGCTACTGTTGAAGTGATTCTAGGGACAAAACAAAACATTTCTTCATCCTAGTCACAACCTACATGCTCGAAATCAAAGGTAGGATTTCAACAGAGAAGGCAGAGTTCAGACTGAGAAATCAAAGAACTTTTTTTTAAAATTATTATTATTTTACCGGCTGCTGTACAGAATGACTCCGTTGGGCTGCAGGCGGATCAGCTTGTTCTCCACCGTCACATCGTGGAACCAGGCAGACTTGGCGTTGACGATGAATGTGTCGGGTAGCCACAGCTTGTCCACAAATCGGCTGTCCAGTCCCAGAGTCTTGTTGGTGTGATTGTAGGACAGGCGGTCATCGTGCCAGCTCTGCCGCAAGAACACTGTCATGGTGTATTCCTACCAGCACAAACAGAAAGGTGTGGGATATCAACTTTGTGTTTAAAAAAAAAGGTAAATTATTCAATTGTGGGGTTTTACATATATTTTAAATGTGATGTATTTCCCTTTGTCATGAGATATGCTTTAGCTTAGGACTAATCAAAAACATAGATGAATTAAAAACTGAAGTATACTCAATGAAAATGTTTTATATGCCCATATATAATTATTATTCCTCATACGACTATTTGTGTTTAGACCTCTTTGAACAAGCTGTTTAAACGTGTCATCAGAGGAAAGCACATGGGAGGATTAATAAAAATGAGTGAAGTAAATCATGAAAGTAAAGCAGTGTGCTAAGAAAAAGAGAGAACATCCTCAAGTGGAATACAGTAATTATTAATGAATCTCTGCTGTTCTTGAGAGGCTACTAAATTAAAAAATGACTTACAGAAGTAGTTTTGGGTTTGTTTTGGTACTTGGCTGAATGCTCAAATGTATTATTGTGCGACTCTAGTGTGATTTCTGGGATTAATTATTCTTCTTTTCTTTTTTTTCTGATTGTTTTCCAACCCCAGCAATGATCTTCTAAAAGCAGAAAAATAACAATAAGAAAATAGAGGAGAGGAAACTAATGAACTTGTATTACAAATAATGGTCAGACCAAAACCTTAAGATTCATTTCAAAACATTTAACAGAAGGTGGCGGTTGCACATATGGGCACTTTATGTCTTAACACTGTCTTTGTCTGTCTTTTGTTTTTAGGGGTTCTAGCAAAGCTAACGGCTAATCTGAGGCCAAGAGGTCAAGAACAAAGGAGGCCACCATCCACAACAAATGTCACAGTGGTTTTAGTTAACTAGAATTGAAAAATAGAGTGATAGACTCTTTAATGTGAACCATGAAAAATCCAGATGCAATTTTATCCACACAAACTCCTCCAATGCTATTCCACAGAGTGAAACAGACAACAGGCACAACTGATCAAGAAGAGGAAATATCTGAAAACAGTCGTTTTATTGTGGCTATTTGAGAAGTCGGTGTAGAAAGATGGAAGATATTCTGCAGTTTACCATGTTGGCCTCAGAGATGTGATCAATGCTGGCCACTTCGATAGCCATGGCCACGTTCACCGGCGGACCTGCAGAGCAAAAAGTGAGAAAACAAGGCACCCCCACCTCACTCACACACACCTTCTCTGCTCAGTCCGACTCCCTCCGCTTCATCTCATCCTCGCTTCATTTACCCTCCCGCCCACCATCTTCCCGCATCTCGAGCGCTCCTATGGAGCACTGAAGATTAAGCATTATCCAGTTAAACCACGCTAAGCAGCGCATCACACTGTGGGCATTTACAAACAGCACGGAGCTCTCATGGATCTGCACAGAGTGAGCTTCAGACAACATTCATATCACAAACACACGCACGCACACGCGCACACACACACACACACACACATGTGCGGCGTTGTGTTTTCACTAAACAGCTCGCCATATGATTAGTGTGGAGTGTGCCTCCGTGATCAGATGCTGGAGCGCGAAAGCTGCATGGGGGAGCTCACTGATGCTGAGCGCTCAGGCTGCTAACGCTGAACATTAAGGAATCATTCAGTGCTTTTCCACATCATTCAACACCTTCCCAAAGTCATTTCTATACAGTTCTATTATCTGTCGGCCATGATCAGGAGTATTAGTAAGAAGTGATTTAAAACAGCTTAAAGCTATGGCAAAGTAACTAGAGGTAGTTGAGATAATGCAATAAATATTTTTTTATTGTAATTATTATAGTGTAAGATCCATGTAATGCAAGAGTGATTCTGCCTGGCATGCTTAGCACACCAGCACATATATATATATATATATCTTTTCCACAACCTACACACAAACTTTATTTTTTTATGATAAAAGCCGAGACACTTTCATAGCAGAGATTAGAAAAGAAAATCTATGTTAGTTGTGCATCCATATGATCTGGATATTTTAGGTGGAGGCGCTGACCTTTGTCGCTTAATGTGCTGCAAAGCCCGACGGTAACAGAGCCGTGTTTGTTGCTTTCTGCCTCTGTCTCGCTTTTCTCTTTTGTCATTTAAAATCTTTTGCCGTAGATTTTATTGTCACCCTCCAGCTGCATTGCTGGGGCAGCTGATCGTTTGGTCTCTTCGCAGTTTCATCTCTACATGTTCTGAGTACAAAACGGGGCTGACGATGATTGTGCCCTGACCATGTGTCAGTTTGCACCCGCATTGACAGAGAGTGATTTGAAGTTGTTGTTTTTATTTCTGCTTAAACACTAGTCACAGGAAATCCAGCTATGCAAGTCCAATGAATAATACCTACTGGAAGTGAAATCCTTCGAACTGTTTTGGTTTGAGCAGAGAGCTTTTATATCAACATTTCTGGGACTTTATAGAAGGGAGATGTGTTTGTTTATGTGTTTTTTTCAAAAACAGAGGAAAGGAATATCCTTAGTAGAGGTGACTGGTGTTGGAGGTCAGTTCAACATTTTGATGAAGAAGCTTACAAGAAATCCTGAACCATGCAGTAAATAATGTTAATGTTTTGTGTTTAAAATGGCAGATATCTGCAAGCATCCACTGTCGTTTCCTCCAGCTGAGCTCAGACTGAGTTGCTAGGCAACCAGAGAGAGAGTGAGTTAGTGGATGCCACCAAGCTTGCACACCTCATTGTGAGAGGTTGAGCAGCTAAAGACCTTCCTCTGCCTACATCTCCCAGAATGCTGTGCGATTCTGGATCGGATTAAATATTCTATCACAATATAAACTGTTATTGATTTTTTTTTTTTGTCCAGCCCTAGTTTAGCAAGTTTATGTGCTGCCCATTTGCACTTTCCCCTTAAAACAGCTTCTGAAATGGAGGCTCCACACATAAGTAAAGACAGTCGGACAGATGAATAAATGTAATTCACGAATGTTTTGCAAAGAAAGGATGAGCACTGTTTTTCTTCTTTTTGTCAAACTAAACTTTTGGCTTGAATCACAGTCACTCAAACCAACACGACGGAATTTCGTAAACTGAAGATATCTGCTGGAGAATTTCTCCGTCAGCACTTCATTTCCTAAAAGACGGCGTTGCTTTCCAACAGAAATTTGTGCAAATGTCCTTTCAGTTGCAAAACATTACGACTTCCTTTTCATACTCGTGTTTCTACTACAGACATGGCTCCTCACTGGGAGTGGAGTTGACTGAAGAGGATCGGCAAGATTAACAGACATGATTCCTCCTTGGTCAAGGCAGCCCTTGCGTTAGGATTAACTTTTTCGGCACATTGATGACCTCACATTAATATAAACGTGGAGACGGCATGCAGGTCTCCGCAGAGGCGCGGCACACAGGACAGTGCGTGTTGGTCCCAGCAGCTCTCCTCGCCCACACCTTCGACTCTCGGCTCAGCTGAGTTAAGCTGTGAGATTGAGAAATCTATCGTTGTGGTCGTTGGATGTTTCACATTTAGCAGCCATTCTTAGCAACGTCTCCAGAGGGGTTTGCGAAGCTCGTGACACCCCCAACCCTCCCCAACTGCTCTGCAGCTTGTCCTTGAGGGCCGTCATCCTCCATAATCCCTTTTAGCAAAGCCTCTCACACCAAATGAATTTGTGTCCTTAACCGACGATTTGCCTTTTAGGAAAACTAAAGCAGGTGTATTTGCATACTGTAAACATGGCTTTGCTTTAATGTGGAGCAAGAAAAAATACTTAAAAGAAGGACACGGTTCAATCAGAAAACCAAACGCAAACATCCGACCTCTGTTGCTTGGGTTATGCTAAGGATGGCGGTAAATGTGAGGGGGTGAACTGCAACCCAACACCACAAGCCCTAGATCTCATACTCACCTCCTATCCCAGGGCGAAAATTTCTGGCATAGCCTTTCATTAAATCATCCAGGTTAGGCAACCAGGATATTTCAATGTCTGTACCTACATAGTCCCCAATGTCACTCAGCATGGCCCTGAAGAGACAAACAGCAAACACACCAGATTCAGATTCGAAAGGGAAAAGGTCAAAATATCAGGTGCATTCATGAAAACAGGTCAGAAATACAACACTTTCGGTCCTCAGTCAAGGCATCAATAACACTGAATATTTCACAGGCAGTAAGCGGATTTGGCCAACCCGGGAGCACGTTCGCCGTTCAGCCTCCCTTTGAATGATCATTTGTTTGGGACTGGGGTGCAACCTGCAGATACCTCTCCTCAACTCCAACCGGTTGAGGAAAGATAAACAAACGGCTGAAAAAAAAAGTAAAGCTAATTAAAAAGAACTGCAGGAACATTTCGCCATTAATTGCACTAAAGGTCAAGACATGAGTGGGCATTAGAGGCAGCAAGCTGGAGGGGATTTGAAAGCAAATAAAGGCAAAGTGTGAGAAACAGTGTGATGACAATGTAGTATCATTGTAATGGTGAAAATATGATAAAATATAGAAAGCAATCTAAAAAATCTGGACCATGCACACAAAAAGTGGGTAAATATTTTTAAATTCCCCCAAAATGGCTTAAAAAAAATAAAAACCACAGTGCAGATAAGGACTTTATTATCCTGACTTCTTTATCTTTTCCATCATTACACAAACCCAGCACAGCACCTTCACTTAAACATCAGTAGTTGCAACAAAAATACTAAATTATAAATGTACATGCAAGTTTTTAAATGGATTCGTCAAATAAGACCGAATGCAGCGCTCTGTCCAAATCTCCAAGTGTTTGAAGCTACTGCAGTTGGTGCATTATTGAACAAAACAAAAACAAAATAAAACACAAAGCATTTACACAGAAATGAAAAATCTTTTGTTAGAGACTCTTATGGAGCGTGTTTTTGTGAAAGAGGTGATGCAACACGTATGCCAACCAAATATGCCCTGGTTTTCAGCATTTCAAATCAATAAAGATCCTTTTTCTTCTGCATTTTATACCCTGTGCAGCCTTCAAACATAACTGGCTCAAAGAGTGCAAGATTGAAGGCTATTTAAGCCGATGCTCTCAGCCTCCCAGCCAACAGTCTCTCATTCTGTCCTCCAGCGAAGCTAGAATAACCTGCAGCTCGTTCGCTTTTTGACATTTTCCGTCTTCATTGGAGTTTAGCATAATTATGTTCATTACGATAGAAAACCAAATATCAAACTAAAAGTTGTTGGAAAGGACAAAGTGGCTGTAGGGTCTGATGATTCACCTGAGATATATATATCTATTTTTTTTTGTAATATTTTCACAGCTATTTTGACTCTGTTGTCATGTATGCGTGCGTGCGTGCGTGTGTGCGTGTGTGCGTGCGTGCGTGTGTGTGTGTGTGTGTGTATGTGTGCGTGTGTGCGTGCGTGCGTGCGTGCGTGCGTGCGTGTGTGTGTGTGTATGTGTGCGTGTGTGCGTGCATGCATGTGTGTGTTTTGTTAAAAGACCATGCAGCGTTGATGTGGACAATGTCTCTCCACCCAGGATTTCAAATTGTACAATTATTTTTTCTGTCACTTAGACCCTAATATCATCACCTTCCTAAAATACTGGTCTTTTTTTTTTTTTTTTTTTTAAAGATCACCACCAAAGATATTTTAGGCAAAAAATAATCACTTTTGGCAAAAAATGACTTGGGTCATTATTTTAGAAAGGTGACTACATGTTTTTTAGGCAAGCTTCTGAATTAAACTTTACATTCTGAAGCTGAATTAAATGAATATTTCTGTGCTTTTAAAAGAGTTCAAAAACCATTTAAAACAAATTTCTCTATCTGTCTATCAATATTTAGTACTGATCAAACAGTAGCTGCATTATTAAACACTGAAAAGAGATTTATTATTTATAAACTCATGAGCTCCTGTGTTTAAATAAAAAAGGACATTTCCCAATTCTTCTTTTTTTGATTTTCATATTTGGCATTAGAAATATGACTATATGTGGAGCACAACGCATAGATTGGTCAAATTTGGACTGAATTATAATGCTGATTACAGATGCTTCTGTATAGAACAGGAATCTGCAACCTTTGCAGTTTTGCCTTCAATCCAGCGAAATAAAACTTATTTAGAGGCAGAATTATGCTTTGACCTTTGGAAAAAAAAGATAACTTATATTATTTTTTTTAAATATCTGCTAAATTTAATATGCTGTCATTTTTAAAGAACCACCATTTTGTTTCTGTATTTATGTATTAAATTAAGGATGGAGACATTTGCTTCTATATAATGTTAGAAAAGGGTATAGTTTCCAACCTAATTATAAGAAAAATCAATAAAAAAATATATATTGCAGCTGCTTTTAGTGTCATTCTGTAATAGGAATAAATGTAATCATCTCATAAAAAACTGAAAAACTGCCAAAATCGGCATTAAATATTGCATCTTTATGGAAAAGCATTAGTTTGCTTTTCATCACTTTTCTCAAAGTCACAAAGAGCTATTGAGAAATGTCCTAAGATGCAATCCTGGCTCCAAAGGTGCAGGTTGGAGATCCCTGCTGCAGATGTTACATCCTAAAAAGAATTGTGATAAACAGGACATTACGCTGTACTACAAACACATTTGTAGTAATTTGGTTTCTAACACACTGTCCGGATACAAGTAGGCAAAATTTTCAGTAGACATTACAGCAGACTTCTGCAGCTTAACAAAGCAATTAAACATTAAAATATTTAACTTAACTGCATCACGGGGGAAAAAAAACTTTATATCACTATTTGTGTCTGCGTTGATCTTTTGAAACAGTGCAATACCTCATCTTAAGCAACTGAATTTATATCCAAAAGTGCCTGTTTTATGTCTGTTTCTTTTCTCCCTGCGTACATGTGTCCGTGCCAAGGTTGCTGCAGAAACTGAAGCTTTCAAATGCCACACACTCAGACATTAACGCAAGCTGTGCCCCTAACGTTTTATCTCCTCTGCAAATGATCCAGAAAGGGACTAAGGGTGAAATTAACATTTTTAAATGGTTTAAAGGCCCCCCCACCTCCCTTAAGGCCCATAAAGGCACACAGTTCTATCAGAGCTACCAGCATTTCATGTTCACATCTCAAAGCCACTAGGTGGCAGGTTTGTACTCCAAAAGACCAAGAGAGTAAAGCATTAAGGACACTCACTCTCTCTCTCTGACTGTACTGTTATTACTTATATAAACACTGAGTTGAGGAATCACATTATACACACAATTCTGTCTTTTTGACGCAAACAGCCAGTAGTTGTGGACTAAATGAATGCAATGAATACAAGTTTCCCTGACATTTAGAGCCACAAAGGCCAGTCCTGGCATTGTCTTGAAAACAGGCCCCACAGGGGGAGTTTTATCAAAGGACATCTTATTGACAAACAGTGAAAAGCCATTTGGTGACCTTTAAAATAGCAGTGGACATTTTTAGGGAAGGTGAGAGAAGCGTAAAGCGGCGCATAGGGGAGCTAAGCACCACAGAAAACCCGCAAGAAAACGGAAGCATTGTGGGAAAAATGGAATATCTTTTTGTCTTGTCATTAAGATTTTTCTGTGAGGCTTCACTCTGTAGTACCAGATATTTATAGCCTGGCAATCAGAATAAAAACAGGAGCACTCATGAGCTAATTAATCACTCTGTGACTCCTGTTATTTTTATTTCACTAATTGGTTGCTTCTAAATCAGGAAATTAAGAGCTTTTTCTTCAAGACATTTTCTGCATGCCAAGGTCAAACATGCCTCTGGAAAAAAAAAACACAGGGCACTGGAAGCGTGTGGAAGAGTATGTGTGTGTGTGTGTGTGTGTCTGTGCGTGTGTGTGCCTCTAAGAGACAAAACATATTGCGATTCCCTGAATTTCAGTGAAACCTGCCGCACTGCGACTGGAAAGCAATATGTTTATTTACAAGAACTTTAGCATTTTATTAAAGCCGTTTATCTCCTACGCTCATCAACTTTACGCGGTGCTGTGTTTTGGAAAAGACTTTGTCACATTCCAGCTGCAGGTCATTATCGTGATGTGGAAAAAACCTCTGATGCAGTTTTCAAACATTTTAACAAATAAAAATCTTAAAAGTGCGGCATGCGTTTATGTTAAGTCTCTGTGAGTGAATATGTTGTAGAGCGCACTTTCCCCGAATTACAGTTCCACATCTAAAGCACAGAAATATTTGCCTGTTCAGTCAAAAAGCAAGGAGAGCTTTGCTACACATCATTTGTAAGAATTCCTCTAGATTGACATGGAGCTGAAATGTAATAATGGGCTGTATGAGTGAGCATGCAGTGATTCCAGCCTGGTCACCCCTATGAAAATGTTTTTTCCCTGCGTCACCGGTATCAGACAGAACACAAACACTCTATACAACTTCTGAATTTTTACTTGTGAAATAGTTTGAAAACCATTTGTAGCTTTTTTTCTACTAGATAAATACTCAACGCTTTATTGTTATCTATTACATAAAATAATAACAATAACAGTAAATACTGAGGTTTGTGTTTGAAGCGTGTGTTTGGTCTCATTTCAAAAAACCGGGGTTGAAACATGACATAGCATGAATAAGTGTAAGGAGAATGAGTCCCTGAAGAGGACTTTTATGTTTCTATGTGGCTCACATGTAGTGGACTCACATATGAGACTGAAAAGATAAGAGCATCAGGAAGACCAGAAACCGATAGACTCAATAAGTGTTCACTTAAACCTGGTATTTGAGCACTTATTCACTATTTATATTCCATTTAAATAACATTTATGCCAGTGTCTGCACATTTTTGCTGTTGTTAAAAAATTTGTTTGTCTTTACACACATTTTGAATATTTATTTATTTTTTATTAGCCTACCCAGTTGCACATTCCTTTGGACCAAATTAGCTATTTTTTTGGAGGGTCTTTATAAGATAGTAATCCGTCAGGAAGAGGGCCGACGTGCGGCCAAGGTGCCGAGGAAGAGAGCCGAACTCGTCTGTAGCCTCTGTAGCTCCAACTACTGCAGAGGCAAATCGTAACATGTCGTGAGAAAATAACTCTTTGTTGAACTTTCATGCACAGTATTGATTTAATTAAAGATTTATCTCTCAAATTTTTTGTCTGCTGTTTTGTGCAGACAAAAAAGTGTGAAGTTTTCGGCCTCAATATTCTGAAAGATAATGAAACGTCAGTGTATCCTGCCACCAGGCACGCGCAGGTTGCAAATACGTCTGATTGCTTTTGGGGCTCATTAAATATTTGAAGCTCTTCACCAGCAAACAGTGGCGAATGTTCAGTTGCAGATGCTCCTGCTTTTTTATTTTATTTTCATTAAGCGTCTCGCTCCCATCTCGAAGCGCCGTCTGCTTATGAGCTAACATTAAACAGACCGGGGGGCTGTGAGGGGCGGGAGATGCAAAGCGCAAAGAGTGGCAGCCTCTCTCAAATTTATGGAGTCTGCTTGGGAACGTGAAGTGCCTCACGCGCTGGTGAGCTAATTAGTTTTATATACTGGCACTAGCAGTTAGCTGAACACGAGTGGAGCGTCGGTTCCTCCCCCCCCCCACCGAGGGGAACTCATACTGGAACAAATAAAAGATGAGAGGCATCAAAATGAAATTAATACAATTGTACCAAAACATAAATTAAAGAAGGGGTTCTTGCACCAGAGTCACAATTTACTGTGGAATTTTTTTTCATGAGCTTTTTTTTTTTTTTTTATCAACAGAACGCAAATATATAGCTGTGTGGGGGGGAAAAATGAGGGCATCCTATTAAATATTTAGTGTTTAACTGAAGAATGTTCCCATATTGATGCACAATCTCTCTTTTTCCACCTCTGAAATAGAAAGTAATTCTATTGTAGATCCAGATTAAAACTTTTTGTTTTACTCATTAAACATGAGATGAATAAAAGAAATTATCTGTAAGCAAAAAATCTCAATCAAACAATCAGAACTTTGTGGTTGTTGCAAAAATGTAAAGTGAGTATGAATGAATACTTTTGCAAGGCACTTGTTTTACCTGCATTTAATTAAGTGCTGGCATCAGTTAAAATTTTTAACCAAGTTAGTTGATGGGTCTGTTATTAATCACAGTTAATCACATTTTAATCAAAAACTATATATTGACAAAATACGTGACGTCTTCCATTCAAAAACTCTTTGCTGTTAAATTATTGAATACATAGACATATGAGTTCACCTACAAAGATATGTGCTGTTCTTAATCTTTTATTTAAGTTATTCTGCCATCAGATTGATGCAAATTGCCACTATACCCAATCAGTTTTCAAGAGTGTCCTCTGATTATTCATGTAACTTCTTTCCAAAATACTTCTATACACATGTGGACAGTGTGCAGACATTAGCGTTGGGACGGACGTTGTTGCTTGATGAAATGTGTTTAGCATTGAGATACTATTTTAGACTTGAATGGCTTCGATGACTGACCAACTCTTCTTAGCACAACTTGCAGATAACAATAGTCTTTTCCGGTGTCCTATCAGATTGCTTTTTGAAGCAAAAACTAACCTCGGTTGTGCCAAGAGTGGCCACTATATCCAGTCAGCTTTCACCCATAGCTATAGTTGGGCTGCAGACTTACGGACGGACCAGAAACACTCCAATACGATGACTCCAAAACCTTTTTTATGTAAATTAAAATAGGGTTTAATTGTGTTTAAATCTACATAATTAGTCAAAAATAACATGTTAAAGTTTTGTCCCTAATTTTCTTTCCTTTTACCATGTAATATAGACATTTCGTGCTCTTAAAGGTTACATTAAGGTTTATAGAGAGAGTAAGTAATAAATGTTCTGGAACATGTTTCAAGTATCACGTCTCAAGTAATAAACCAGCACAAAGAAGTGTATAATTGTAGGTAAAAGGAGGGAGTGCTGTGAAATACGGCGGTGGCATGCCGCCGTATTTCACAGCTATGGGGGACGGTTTTCATGCTATGGGGACGGTTTTCTTCAGCGGGGAATTTGAACAGAGTAGTTGGGTGAGACGGATGGATTTAAACACAGGACACAGGAGATTCAGCCAGACGTCGTCAGCGAACATACAACCAGAGCTGCAGATTAAAATGACCAGATCCAAACAAAAACGTATATTTCTCTCTCAGACTGGTCAATTTGTGCTGCATTTTGAAATAAAGCCAAGAGTCGTTTTGATTTTTGGTCACAGGTCACATCGTCCACTGTGAGGGAGATTTAGCTTTAAAAAAAGCAAAAGAGGACAAAATTGTCAGTCCGTAGCTGTGCTAAGCTTTGAGCAGCATACTGTGAAACACTTCTAAGTGTTGCTGAGAAAACCATCTGTTATTTCGTGTCCACTTCACATTTACCGTTTGCATTACTCTGCATCACCGCGTTGCATAAAAGTCCAAACAAAATGGTTGCGACTTGAAAAAATGTAAAAAAAAAAAATAGCAATATAGAGACAGCTTCACCTGAGCATACTGTATGTTACTATTTACGGTTAAAAGAAATCATATGCTAAATATGCATTTGAGTAGGTTGTCGGATGCACATGCACAGAGAACATAAGTATGAATAAAATTACTCTACCTATATGTTTCAAAGAAATCAAGCCCCTTAAATCTTGTCTACACGCTGTGGACTTTGCGGCAGTCACGCTAACTCAGCAGTTTGGAGATGAGGATGCTTTGAGTTTGGCCTCGTATGATCCAAGCTTCTGCCTCTCCCTGATTTTTACTCAGTCTGCTTTCTCCCTCACAGTTTTTGCAGTAATTAATGTGTGTTTTAAAGTCATGCACAACCGTACACACACTGACTGTATTACTTTTGCCAAGAGATTTGTTGACTTTTCCAAGCGGATCAACCGAAAATGCGCATCGCTTATCAGAAAGACGTCAGCAAAATACAGTAAATGCAAATGCGGTCTAACATTAGGAAATGCACTTCAAGTTTTTCTTTCTCTTTTCCCCTCGCTGGTATTTCTGGCCTGTTGAGTCTGTGTTTGTTTGTGTCCTTTCCCTCTCACCCCACAGCTGCTTAGTGCAGATGGTCGTCCTTCCTGGAGTTTCATTATGACAGGGACAATGGATGATGCATAAACTCAGGACCCATTAATAAAATATTCTTCTCTTTATTTTTTTCCTCTTACTTCTATACAACAGGGTCTGCAACCTGCGGCTGCAGGGCTGCATTTGACTCTTTTCACCAAAGGCGCTCTTAATAATTTTGTTCAAAGACTATCGAGGCTTTTTCTCTTTGGAACTAATGAGATAAACATTTTTTTTTATCTTTTTTTTTTTCATAAGACTGTATACAAGCATTTCTTCATTTTCCATAAACATGTGACTTTCTGATCAATAAAACGTACATGTTAATTTTGTTTTATTCAAATGGATTTACAATTCTTTTTTTTTAACTAAAAAAAACAACAGAAAATATTGTTTCTTGAATCTTGGATAACTATTCTGACCCGCCTTACTCATCTATATTCTACTGAAATAAACAATGTTTTCCTAGTTACTGGCCATCTCCGGGCGACTGGATAAATCTGAGGGTATCGCTAACTGCATTGCATCTAAAAGGGTTTTGTAGAGCAAAACCCTTTTAGACGCAACTAGAACCAAGCGCCATGCGATCACCTGGTGACCTGTCCGAGGCGAACCCCTCATAATGACTGTCGGACACAAACGCCAGCCCAGCCGTGACCCAATGTGCTCAGGGCTTCCTACCTGCTTGGGAACCTGTTTACACAGGCCGGGTTTATAAATGCAAATATTACATGTTAAACTACATTGCAGCACATTTTTACTATTTGCATCGAGATCAACTAATAACAGTTTTTTTCCCTCTGTGTACTTACTTGAGGAAATATAAGTTACGTTTTGCTGTGCGGCTCACCACACAGGGTGACACAGCTTCAAGCTGGGGGCGCCGCCCCACAAGCGACCCAGTGTTCATGTTCAGTTTGTTCAGGGTAAAAACTCAGAAAATACTGCTTAAGGCAGTGTTGTAGTACTCGAGATCGGACTTGGTCTCGAGACCGGTCTCGAGACCATTTTTTGATGGTGTCGGTCTTGTCTCGGACTCGACCGCATTTGGTCTCGGTCTTGTCTTGGTCTCGGGTACTGAGGACTCGTCATTTTATTTCAAGACCAGTCGAGACCGCTACTGTGAAAATGTCACTAAACGTACAGCATACTGTCCAGTTTATTTGTTAACATCTTTGTTTTAGGTGGATCCAAAATGCACTGATTAAAATCCAAGCAATTAAGTGTTTCTGTTACTCCCCCCGCCCCACCTTTCACTCGCACGCGGCGCTCTGAGACATGCGCAGTGGTTTCCTCTGAGCGGCAGAAGATCTGTCTAATCGTCAGTAATAGAATAGCGCTGCATAAATCATAAGAAATATGATGGCTACGGCTAACTCAGCAGCGCTTCGCTTTCACAGATGGTGGGGACAACGTCTAACTTTTTCATCACTTAGAAAAGAAGCTGCAAAAAAGGTAAGCTCCGTTTACGTAATGTTAGCAAAGCTAGCTGTATAGAGACACATAAGGGCGTTATCTTTTTAGGGATGGCACGAGACCACCGCGGATTGTAGCACAAAGATGGAAGAAAAGCATAACAAAGCTTGTTCTGCGTTTAATATTGGTAAAAATTATTACGTATTTAATATCTATGTGTTTTTATGTGAATATGGATCTTTCAGATCAATTTGACAAGCAATTTTGATCATATTTCCCCATTTTATCGTGTCCTGTAGTTCGGGGCGCTGGTCTTGGTCTTGACTCGGTCTCGACTTCCCTTGGTCTTGGTCTTGACTTGGTCTCGGACCATAAAAGTCTTGGTCTTGTCTCTGTCTCGATACACTCTGGTCTTGGTCTCGGATTAGGTGGTCTTGACCACAACATTGGCTTAGGGTATATTTTGAAACTGAAGTTGGAGTCAAGTTTGCAAACATCCCACTGGGTAATAAATTAAAGGTCCATTTTACAGTTTTTTTCTGGAATCTGGGCTACATATGGTCATCTCAAGTTCTAAAATAATCAGATCCAACTTGATATGGATTATTTTTCATAAAATGATTTTCTGAAACACACTTGGAAATCCATTAAGTCTATATTGCTTAATGCTTAATGCTTTAAAAAAAGGTACTATCAAAAAAGTAAAAGTAGTATATAAACAGCACTATAAATCCCATTTTTTTTCCAGCGGTCCTTTTGTACATCAAAACAGTTGGATATTTTGTCCAGCTAATCATATATCTGAGGCCAGACTTTGGTTTCCCCAAAACCATCCTGCTTGTTCTTAATGCTAAAACAACTTTTTCAAATGATCAGGCTGCAACAGAGTTTCTGCTGGAAACTAGATCAATTTGTGCCACAGGCCTCGCATGCAACCAGCTAATGTTCTGTTTCTTTTAAAGAAACTAAAGAACCAGATCCCATTTAAATTTGCATAATTTTACTTATTCAGTAAGTAAACAGGCAAAATACATGTGATCATTTCAGTGGTGATTTAGCAGATTTCACCATAGAAAGCACACAGAATGTCTTCCTTTGCCAGATCTCATAAAGCAGAACCCAATTTGGGTGTTGAATAAATAATTTACCATTGTCACCGCTTTTTCCACATTTCAAGAAATCAATCCTGCAGTGATATGTAGGGCTAGGGTGCAAATTAAAACTGCTGGCCTTGTCGAATTAAGACATTTTCACTATGCAAATTCACCGCCTTTTTTACGACCTAAAAGAGAACTTGATAGACTTTCGGCATTTTACATGATGCCAAATAAAATAATTAGCACGCATTTAGTCATTCAGAAGCCACCAGTGCACGCAAAACAAATTACTCCCGTAAACTGTTTCCCATTTTAAGTGTGTGTGATGCGTTGGCTTTGATTGAGTGGGAGGCTTTTAGAGGCACTGAGACGTGGCTGTACCAACTCACCCTGAAGCCTTTCGCAGAGATCGGGGCTTTGTAGAGGCAGTTCATGCGGTCGGAGCAACACGAGCAAATCCCCGTGTTATTGGGATGTGTTCTCTCTGGTATGGTAGCAGGGATTTGTCTGCTGACTCAGCCTCTCATACAGATTAGCCGGGACAGGAGAGTCACCTAGGTGCATGTTTAAAGGACAAGTTTGACAGACCAGGATGATCAACACTAAATGGCTGGGATAAAAGCCTCTGGAATCACATCCTGCGGCCAGGTTTTATGTACAGCATGTGCATGAAAGCAAAGCGCACGCTTCCTTGCTTGCTTCTCTCTGGTTTTGGTGAGAAATAAATTACAATGTCATTAACAATGTGTCAGAAGGCTCCATAAGGATGAAACCTCCAAATACAACACCATTTGGGGACTTGGTAACATCTGAATATGTAACATCCAAATGTCTTGTGGAGACAAGTTTTACGGTCGAGCAAAAGAAACGCTGAGAAAAAATAGAAAAGTGAACTATTATGGAGCAGCCAACAGTTCCCGGTATGTTCTGTATGATATCTTAATGCCATGTCACAAATAGAGTAAAATTACAGACTCATTTTGTTCTACCCAAGAGACTATACTACAGATGTTTGCTTCCACATTTTGATGCAGCCATAATTAGCTGTGTTACATTATGATCGATCATAATTCATTATGGAGAAGAAAAACTTCAGCTCAAATCAATAGTTAGACTATATGGTGTATCAACAGGATAAAGAGCCAAGAAAGGATTGTTGAAAGTGAGCTCTGTGCAACTATTTTGACACATATTTGATTCTATAATTTAGATTCTGTGTGGATTAGAAGATCTGCAATAAATTCCATCTTTTGTACCCAATCCTGTTTTTGTTTATTTTAGGTGTTGTTGGCTCTGGTGGCTTTTATTTGAAAGTGATCAGACAGATAAGTGGGCAAAGAGAGAAGGGAAAGAGATGCCGTAAATGTCACCAGGTCGGGACTCGAACCTGCGCCACTACAGCACCCCCTGTTTTATTACATACATCATTAAAGCTCTGAATAAAAATGGCCTTCATGCCATGAATATCTGTTAAGTTCTCACACTGTTCACTTCAGCACTGCAATCATGTTTCTGTGTGTTAAATGACATCTGGCGCAAGGCTGTCCTACTTAAAGTTTAGATTCACTAACCAGGTTCTGCCTGCATCTTAGTGGTGAGCTACCAGTCCACTTAAAAGGAGTGCAGACTCAACACTTTGAATTACTACTGCACATGAGAGCTCTAGTAGATAAACTCCTGAGAGAAACTATGTTATTCTGCAACTACAAGGATAAAGGGTTGGGGAAAGTGGTGGTTATTAATTAAGTTATACTCTAAGAAGAGTTGGAACATGGGAGTTTCAAAGATGTTGTGTTTCATTGCTTGGTTTGCTTTCTTGTCTGCCAAGTACAGCTGTAGGCAATCATCATTGAAATCTCTCCTGCTTAATGTTGAACTTTTTGACATGTGAGAATAAGAGGAAATGCATCCTAATAAAATGACTAATTGTTCTCCATACACACACAAAAAGAAACACTACAGTTCAGTTTGTGCTTATGTAAGTTTGAGAGAAGATAGCAGAAACATGATGGGATTACTTCATATGTGTGACTGAAATCAGCTCTGAGCAGGTTTCCTTTCTTTTCTATCTGGCCAAGTTCTGTGTGCGAGTATCTCCATGGAGTTAGCTCAGCATTTTCCATGCAAGAACAAAACAAATCCATTGTGTTGATAGTTATTGAGTTCGTTTAGAATAGCGAGTAAATACCAAGAGTTTCTCTGTTTTCAAACTGTTCTCTGGATTCCCAGCTTGTGTGTAGCTCTGAGCTGAAGTTGGGATTCCCATGGAATTTGTTAGCAAAATAATTAGCTACCCTTATTGGCTAATTAAAAAATTAGTCACATGGTGATGGCATCTTGATCCATTGAGGCAAATTTGGCTACAAAGCTAAAGCTAGCAAAAATACTAAGGATAGTAAGTGGACTATTAGAAACATGTTGGTCTACTGTAACGTACTCAATTTTAGCTTTCATTAGCATATTAGCTAAACTGCTATTAACAGCATAGCAGTTTATGCTATGCAATAACATGATTGCCCACACACTCCATCAGTTTGTTCATTAAAATTTTTAGGTCAAAATGAGCTAAAAGGCTCATGATAGATAAAATGCTCTTTGTAGCACGTAGCCTATCATTATTATCACATTACTTTTTCAGCTTTCAAGAGACTGAAAATTTAGATGGATTTTCCCTGCAAAATATTTCCACCTCAGTCAGATTTGATGCAAAGTCTCTGTGAAAAAGTTTTTTTCTAAGCCTTATCACAGATTCCAAAATGGATTTAGGTATGGACTTTGACTGGGCCATTCAAGTACATTAATAGGCTCAAATCTTTACTAATCAATGCTAGATCTGAGTGTACGTTAGGCTCTGCCACAGACCCATGTTTTCTAATAGGCTTTTCTTCCAGGATTGTTCAACATTTAGCCCCATTCATCTTCCCATCAACTATGACCAGCTGTCCTGTTACATGCCCCAGGGCATGATGCTGCCACCACCATGTTCCACTGACGAGATTGTGTGAGGACAAGATACAGTGTTAGTTTGCTTCAGCTGAAACCTTCCATTTTGGTTTTACTTGACCAGATCACTTTCTTTTATCTGTGCCTCATATGGTGTTCTTTCAACACCCTATTTTTCCACATGAGCAACTCCTCTAGAGATACTATGAGCTTCTTGGTTGCTTCTCTGATGAAGTCTTACTTTGCCTGTCAAATAAAGTGGATGGTAATGTCTTGGTAGGTCTGCTGTTAATCATTTTCAGTTGTCAAATATTCAAAACCTACGGTATTTTTTAGAATCTAACTCTGTTTTAGACATCTCCACAACTTTATCCTACTGTCTTCCTTTGTCATTTATAATGTTTTCCAACACTCATTTGAGAACTTCACAGAACATTTACATTGAGATTACATTCCAAATCATAGTACTTTCAAAGGCAAATTGGTTGGAGCTAGTTTTACTTAGGGGTATCAGAGTGAAGAGGGTGACAATGAATACACATAACCTTTTTCAGTTGTTTTCTTTGTTAAACACTTTCAAAACCCAGTGTCATTTTCCCTTCCATTTCATAATTGTGTGCTACTTAGTGTTGGTCTGCCAAGTTACCGTATTTTCCGCACTATAAGGCGCACCTTCAATGAATGGCCTCTTTTAAAACTTTTTTCATATAAAAGGCGCATAGAATAGACGCTACAGTTAGGGTTTCCACCCATCCCGTATTGAACCTATACGGGTCATTTGTTCCGTAATCTACAAATGTGGATGCGTAATAATAAAGAAGTGGTCCCCAAGTACTTTATATAGTAGGCTGCCCCAGTCATTGTTTCACTCACGGTGTTGGTGTTGCGAAATTATGCCCAACTGCTTTCTGGGTAACACAGACCAACCGACTCGCTGCCGCCGCAGTCTCTGTCTCTCCCCCTCCCCCTCGGCTTTAAATGTATAAGGGCTGGTCCCTTGGTAACCTTAATTGAAGCACCCCGGATGAATGTCTAAAGCCACTTTGTTGACATAAAGAATGTCAACACCAAAACAGTCCGACTCGGGTCGGCGAGGAGAGCCTTCCGCGACTGGGCCGGGGCGTGGCCAGACGATGGTGACCCGTCTCCGTTCGTGTACAGCATGTTCGTGGAGAACGCGGTGCTAAATGACCTGCAGATGACCTGATTATCAGGCCGGTAGATAAGTCAGTCAAACTTCATTAACAAACCAGCGTTCTGACAACTATCCCAGCATGCACCGCGCAGTTCTTCTTCTACGGGGGAAAATGAAGTCGGCGGCTGCTTACCGTAGTTGCTAGACCTGTTGTGGCTCAATATTTGTCCATATATAAGGTGCACCGGATTATAAGGCACACTGTCGGCTTATAGTGTGGAAAATACGTTAAATAAATCTCAATAACACATAAAAAAATCTGTGGATGCAATGTGTCAAAGTGGAATCCAGGAATGTTTTTGCAAGGCATTCTAGGTGAAGGCAGTGTTCATTACAGCAAAGCATAAGAGACACCTCAGCTGGAGAGAAAAGCTGTGAAACTCACGCAACACCAAAGGTGGTTAGGAATAACTTAGCTAAGAAACAAATAGTGAAACAGATAAACGAGGAGCTAAAAGGAGAATCTGAGTAATTCTGGTCCGAGAGAGACGAAGAGGGTGCAGGGAAACAAAGCTACTTTCATCTACAAAAAGCGGAACAGCAATATGTGTAAACGTGTGTGTGCGTGTGTGTGTGTGTGTGTGTGTGTGTGTGTGTGTGTGTGTGTGTGTGTGTGTGTGTGTGTGTGTGTGTGTGTGTGTGTGTGTGAGTGTGTGTGTGTGTGTGTGTGTGTGTATATGTGTCTCAAAGAGAGAGAGGGAGAAAGCTGACACATAATGAGGTGCCAAGAAAAAAAAGGCAACGCTGCATTGTATCAAGAGCTAAATAATAACAACAGCAGCGGTGACTGGAGGCAGGAAAATCCAATTACAGCAGTGGTTACTCCCTCTGCTGGTGGAGGAGCCAGAAGGGAAAACAGCAGAGATATGCCCCAAATCTCACCCACAGCTAAAGCATGGAGTCACCTTTTGTCCTTTTTACACTGGAGGCACCAAGCACAGCGCTGGGGGACTCAGAGGAGCCTGATTATTGCTGCTTTTATTGGATTAAGGATAATATATGGGTCGAAAAGTGGAGAACCTTCCTATAAAGGTGCATTTTTAAAAACTAAAACACCTGATTTTGCTTAGATACACAGATTAGGAGAACATTGATTTCTGAAAGTGATTCATTAATTTAGTGAAAACCAGCAACAGATTCAACTGTCAGCAGTTTACGCTTTACAGTTTCAACGTAAAATGATAATTTAGTCGGCTAGTTGTGCTTTTTATTTCAAAACATCATCTTCCCCCCCCCCCCTTAACTCCTAAAACATGAGCGTTCAAATGTTTCCCTACTGAGGAATGCCTGGACAGGGAGGCCTCCCTTAATACCCTTGTATCTCTGTACCATCTGACATAATGTACAACAGGCCTGGGAGTCTGGTGCTGCTATTACCTGCTGCACACAGGCACCACCCACTCACCTGCTACTTACCACCATTTAAAAAGGGAAAACATATGCATTATGTAAATGTCACAATAGATTGCCGTGCCAAAGGCAAAGTGGAAAATAAACAGATATTATCATGGGAATTTTAAGTTAAGCAAAGAATGTCTTTGTTTAGTTCCTTAAAATATCAATATGTGACGCACTACAAGGGATGCTTTAATTAAAACCATCTGGATGTAATGTACCTATGTGCTCTATTCTGCCACAGTTTGACAAGTGGTCGTTTCTAGTTTTATTTTATATTAGTTCATACCTGATCTCGACCTGTTATTATGGGGGGGGGGAAATGCTTGAGCGCTCTCGGTTACAAACAAGAACAAAACACCTGCAAGAAAGGGAAAAACAGTCTCACCTGGTGAAAATATCCCCTCCGAAGAAGAGCACAGCAAGACCGGACAGCAGGAAAGTTTGGACCTCCATTCCAAACCCGCTTAGAATGAACCCAAATATATTTAAAAGAAAGTTTCCCTTGTCGGAAGCCGATGAGTTTTAATCGAAACGTTGTTTTTATTTCAGTGCGCTCTCCTCGTTATCCGGCGCAGTGGAGAACAAAGTAAAGTCTAGAGCCGTTGATGATGATGGTGGTGGTGATGATGGTGGTCGTGGTGGGTTGGACCCCATCCTGGAATCCCCACCTGATCTCCCCCGAGTTCACCGAAGCAGAGCGCACAAGAGAAATAGCAAAGAAATCTCTCGGTTCGAGCGCACTAACGAGCCGATCCACCGCTGCTGCTGCCGCCTGTCATCCAGAGAGCGAGAGAGAGAGAGAGAGAGAGAGAGAGAGAGAGAGAGAGAGAGAGAGAGAGAGAGAGAGAGAGAGAGAGAGAGAGAGATGCAGTGGGAAACTCTCTAATCTGTCGATCCTTTCTCGCTTGGCCGCTAAACATCACAGGCAATCCGTGGGCGCAAGGACGGCAGGTCACAATATGGTCCTCCATGATGTGAATTCTGCTAAATAAAGACCCTTTAAAAGCCTTAAAATGAATTAATAGTAGCAATAATCAACTTTTAAATTGAGTATTTATTCTTGTACGGAAGTGAATCCAACGTCAATATTTCCGTTGTGGTTCGTGTTTTGCTAAAAGACCCTCTTAGGACCAGTGAAATCAAAGCCTCAATGATGCAAAGAAATTTGGCAAAGGTTCTACAGGCAATTGGCTCTCAGAATCACAGATAACTCCATAAGAAAAAAAAAAAGATCATTTTAATATTTTATGTCATTAAAGCTTTTGGGGGGTTTGAAAGCCGCCCATGTTTAGAAAATGTTCTCACATAATAAATTCTGTGAGAATAGTCTATAAGTATATCTCATATACTTCGTCTCTCAGCATTGATGTAGAAAATGTACAGTTTCTTGCTGGACCCCTTTAAGCCAAAACATAACTTAAAGTTACTTTTGATAAATGAGGTGAACTGCTTCTATCTATGCTCCACGCCACAGACAGGTCTGGAGCATGATGTACCTATCTGTGGTCGCTTCTATATCCTGGGTGTTGTGTAATTCAGTTCTAAAGCACAGAAAACATCAGTCATGACAGACAGTATTAAAACACTGATCAAAGACCCTAGTTTTACCAGATTTGTGGTAATCTCAGAGAAAGTGATCAAAGATTAGATGTCAGTACAGTACAAAATAAAAAATAAAAAAATTCACCCCAGACAGCATTAAAAGAAATCATATTAAAGGATATAGGAGGTTTGGATCAAGCACGCACTGTGTCTAAAGCTGGAGATCTTCATGGCTCAACTTTGCAAAATCTCTCTCTTCACCCTATTTCTGTCTTCACCCAACAAAAAAAAGAAAAGAAATGTTAAATGTTAAAAGTGGAATGTGATGTGTAATTATTGTAAAAAAAAAAAAAAAAAACACTTGCAAACTAGCAACAAATAAATGCTGGAGGGAAACATGCTCAACCAAATGATCCAGATGGAGCACACTGGATAAATCCAATGCGCTGTATGTCTTTTGCAAACTTTTGGTCATGTTGTATCTTCCTAAAGTGAGCCACAATGTAAATACACAGCTGTTAAAGAATAACTATGTGGTATTTTTTGAAATGATCCCACAGTGGGAGGTTGATTGCCTCGTTCCGAACTGCGTTACATTTTATCCTTCCACAGAACCTTAGACGATTTAAGTTCTTTTGGAACTTTGACGCGGTTACGGGATTTAGCTTAAACCTTCAGAAGTTAAAACTTCAAAGAAGAAGATACCAATAACGTGCCTTCTTCCTCAAACTAATATTACAAGTCACACATATGTTTTCACTATGTTCTTTATGAACCCACGCTTTCACTGTATTGCTTTGGTTTCACATTTGCTCGGCGTCAGACGTCATGACTGAATAATATTTACTCACAAACTTGCACAGAGAGAAAAGGAGGCATTTGCTTTCTTCTGTTAAAGCCAAGGTTCGGTTGATTTAAACTCATTGTGGTGCTAAAAAAGAATAAAATCCTTATTCATTTTCAACTTCCTAGTAGTTATTTTCAGATGACTACTAGGAGGTAGTACTAGTAGTAGACCATAAAATATTCAAGACTGGCCTGTGGCAGAGCTTAGCCTGCCTTGGACATTTTGTTCAGAAAAAAATGGCTTCTGCCTTTCGCTCCTTCTCCTTAGTCTAAACTTTTTAGTACAGGCAGCACAGCAATGTCACTGTTGAGGTCACCATTATCCCATGAAGTATACTTAATTGTCCCTTTCTCCTCACTGATAACAGGATTATATTGATGCTTTTGTAAAGTACTTTCAAATATGGCTTAAACAACTGGACACAATGTTAAAACTAAAAGCCACCAGGACAACCGAATATTATTTCCTGGTTAATCCGATTCAGTGGAGCTGATAGGAGGCATGAACCATTAGGATTGAGTGGTAAAGTTAAATCAAAAGTTCAACAAGTTAAAAGTTAGAAGCTGTGTACAATTGGGAAACTAAGTAATTGTAGCTTTTTGGGGTTTTTTTTGTATCAGACCAGTTTGTCTGGTGAATAATACAGGATACATTTTCACAGTAATATTGGAAGAGGCTGAAAGAAAAACTGTCTTGCTCCCATATTGTTCACATTAAAAATCTGGCATTTTAACATTGGTGTGTGTGCGTTTTTAATGTCCGCTGCTTCTATCTCACTTTCTGTCTAAATGCCTTTTTCATTTTATTCATGAAATGTTTCCTTTTTCATGTGGTTAGAGTAGTTCTGTGTGAATGCAGAAAGCACCCGCCTCGGTTTCTGCTGTTTCTCCATAAGTGAAAAAAACAAAAAAAACAGGACTGGTGATTCAGATCCTTTTGCACATCCTGGAATATCCACTGGGACTCCAGGATGGACAAAATTATTATTTTTTTCTTTAGATAAAAACAGCAACCTGTACTATCAAAAAAGCGAGAACAGAATATATGAAGGCAAAAATACAACAATAACTTGATTACATCTCTGAAAAAATGAAAAGTCCAGTAAATGTTTGCAGTTTCAAATTCAAAAATATTTGATTAATTCCAGAGGAAAATTATAAATCACACCTTTTTCTTTTGTTTCATAAATTACAGTACGGTATTTCTTTCCTGCTTTTTAAATTAAAAATGTTGTTTTGATCATGTTCTTGCAGACATGAAAAATTTCACAAGAAACACAAAGAAAATATTTATTTTTAAGACAACATTTTTAACTGCAGAAGAGTTCAGAAACCAATAAAGATTTTCAATCAAAGTTGCCGTTTATCCTCCCTTTGCATTGCTTCAAAGTAACCATCTGATTATTACTAATTCATTCTTTAGAACTGAACTGAACGCAGGGATAAAATGGCTTTACAGTCGGCTCCTCCTTTAGAGTTGTATTTACAAAAAAGTTGACGGAAGAAATGGTGAAAAAAATGTACAAACGCACAACATTTTTTTTTTTTTGCAGTCAGTCAACCAAATTTACCTTTGCAACAATAATAAAATCTGCATTGCTAATAAAATAGTTGTCAACCATCACTGTAGGTATCTAGTGGGAATCCATCCACTCTTGTGCGTGACAAAAACACTGCAGGACAAACGGATTTATCTCTTTCTGAGTCAACTGGGATTATAATTTTATGCGTTTACAGCAAGCATGGAAAAAAAAGCATGTTCTAACCAAAACTCTCTTTCTCGATAAGTACACTTTACACAGAAAAAAACACCAGACGCCAGCAGCAACGTCCTCTCAGTGGGGGTTCAATTTCATCAGCGAAAATGACAGGTTTCTTTTTTTCAGTTCAACTTCAGGGTTAAGCCCCGCCCCCTTGCGTCTCGTCTCCTTGGAAACAGTGAGAGTAAGCGAGGATAAAACTTGCTTCAGAAAAGGTTGCTTGGTGAAACAGTGAGAAAAAGCCTCACTAAAACAGGTATTTTGTTCATATTTTGCTAGTTGTTCGTGTGGTTGTTATTTTAAACGTGAAGCATCTTAAAAAACAGTCATATGCTACACTAGTTTTTTTTAGCTTTCTAGCCTTCCGAGTTAGCAGCACCTATCAGGTAAACCACTCACTGTCTGTTTAGGTATGCTTTGTTTCTGTGAACTTTGGAACTACGGTGTTTCAAAGATAATAACAACAGTAATAATGTGGCTTTTTTGTTTGTTTTTGTCAACACTTTCCTTAATTTAGCTTATTTTAATTGTTTATTGAAAGCCACAATGTTATCAGTTCGATAAGTTTGACTGTTTTATCCATATCCGAAGCTTAATGGACTTACTGGAGGAGTTGGAGTGCTCACCTGAAGGAGGGTCTCTGAAGTCTGGACTCTTCGATGTGCTCCTTCGCAGTTTTGATGAAACAGAGGGTAAGAAGCAGCTTCTAGCTTCAGGCTAAAGCTATATGAAAAACAGTAGCTACATACTGAAGTACATACGCAGAATAAAAAGGCTCATCCCCCCTCCCTGTCTGAAGTTAAATCAGATCAAACTTGTATTGTTTTAGGTCAGTCAGATTTACCAAAAAATATTTCTGCTTGCTAAATGTCACAATAATGAGAGAAACATTATTATCTCATAATAATGAAACCATCACAAAACCATCGATGAAAAGAAACAAACTGAAACGTCTCTGATCCAATTCCGCATGACAAAGTTTTTTTTTTGTTTTTTTTGTTTATGTCTTCAAAATCAGAGGAGGAAGCGGAGGAGGAGGAGGAGCCAGAGTATGTATATTTTGATGAAGAGCCAGGTCCTCTTCCTGACTTGGACTGGTTGCTGGAATTATCTGAGTAAGTATTTCTATTATTCATTGATTTACTAATATTTATCCGGCTGTGTACCTTGCCACTTCTCTCTGTTGTAATTGTCCCACCATGGAACTGTTTGACATCAGGCACATTATTATCTAGTTTATCAAGCACTGACAAATTCTATTTTCTCCATCGTATGCTAAGGGTGCAACCAGACTCTCCAAGAATAACTGCAGTAAGTGCACTGCCAGACAAAATTATTGGCACAGCCTGTTTAAGAGCTATAAAAAACAAACAAACCAAACCAAAAACCCCAAATCCCTCTTTTATTGCCGTAGCCTAATCTCTTTGGGGAAAACAATCCAATCTTTAATTTGGGTTTATTTTGTTTTTATCAAAACCACAGGTGGCTTAGTTACATTATGGGATAATGGTACAACTCCCAATATATTTGCTGTGAATATTATGTATTTATTTTTACTGTTTGATAAGCATTTCTAGGATCTCAGTTAGTGACTATTATGTATTGTGTCCTTGGATCAGAAATCAGACACTGAGGGCGGTTTCCTTTATCCTGTGGCTTTTAGTCTGTATAAGGTCTCATATTAATTGTGCAACCATGTGAGCAGAATGGAAAGGGAATAAAAAGTAGCCGATGCTTACTGCTAGAGATTTGATTCTTAAAGGGGCAGTGTTAGGTAGAATCAACTTTTTTGAGCTTAACCTCGTGTTGCTATGTGATTCTGCCACCATAAACATACTTGGAGAGTTGCCTTGATTGTTTCATACATGTTTGGAAAGTCTTTTAATCTCCCGTGGCAACCATTCAGCAGTGGAAAATGGACCAAGCATTGCCTTCGAGGCGCAGCTCCCTCCTGGAGCTACAGTTTCCGAGCTTCCGCCTCACAGAGCAGCTCTCCCGCCGTGGCTCCCCGCTCAGCTCCCTCAGACTAGCCAGCAGCAATCAGCAAACATCTGCGCATCTGCTGAGCTCACGATAGTTCACTATAGGAGCTACTTCTCAGTGCAACCTTGGTAAAAATGTACTTATGGTTCTTTAGAGGAGCGATGTGTGATGACTTCCTGAAGGCGGAGTTTCAGGATGAAAAGGAGTTCTTAAAGAGAGAAAGGCCCAATTTCAAGGGGTTGCATGGCGAAATCAAATTTCTTTTAAGTCACATTACATATAAGTAGCATTCTTACAGCAACTCAAATTAACCGTTTCTCGATTGTGCTATAAAATGGCACAGTGTGCTTGGAAAATACATAATAATGCCAACCAAGGAATGAAATCTGCTGGTCACAAAAACTCCCTTAAAATCATTCAATGCCGTCCAAATGCCAAGCTGTTCTTTGTGGAGTTCTGCCAGAAAAGAAGCAATCACTAATGTAAACATGGAGTTGGAACTTTAACTTGAACTCTGTGCTAGGATTTGGCATGAAACCAAGGACGAATATGTGGAAAAGCACCTCATGCCTGCTGTAAAGTTTTGTGGTTGATCTTTGTTGCTTCTGCCAATCAACTGATCTAAGGTCTCCTTGTCGGAATACTCCACCCTTGTAAATGTTGTACATACTGTTAATTTAGCTAAAATGTATTATTTCATCACACTGGATGTTTCCCACACCCTACTTGATAAATCTGCTTAATTAAAGCTTGGATTATTTAACAGTTTTCATTGTGAAATTCTGTGACTGCAGCAAACCAGGTCACAGTTGTACCAAAAACTGTGGCCAGCACGATATAAATTCTTATATTTACATAAATCACGTCCAGGATGTACATTAAATATGCATTCATTTTCCCTGTGTGTCCTTCTTCTTCATCGTTCATCGATAGTGATAGCGACGTCGACGTCAAGGGCGAGGGTGATGGCGATGGCGCCGGCGACCTTGCACCTGAGGCCGACAATAGCAGGCAGAGGACTTTTGCCGAGACAGCACAGATGTTCAAGCTGAGACGAAAACTGGACCAGCTGGACTCGTTTCATCGACAGAAGGAGCATGACGTGCAGAAAGCCAGGTCTGGACCTGGCACTCATCGACCTCTAGAGCTAACTTCCCTGTTTAACCCAGATCAAATTACACGTGCCTCTCTTGAATCGGCGAACACCTCCACGTACACGACCACGCCGGTCTCGTTTTCTCAAATGGTTTGTGTTGAGGTTTAAGGCTCTGTACAGACTGTTTCCTTTGTTTTGTTTTGTTTTTCCTGTTTTCCATAATCTTCGCTCTGTTGCCCTTGTCGCATGGGGGAAATCATTTCTGTACCAATTGATTCAGCAATTTGCGGGAAATCATTCCTGCCAGAGAGCGAACATTTCTAGTAATGACCTCTCTCTTCACTTTTCTTCCCCCTGTTTTTATTTGTCTCCACGGCGAACCATTAAGCACCTGATGAACTGTGATGGAGTCTCCATAAAAATGTCAGTCATCATCATTCAGCACAAAGCAGCAGTGGTCAGTGTGGAGCTTTAGTGCTCTCTGACTAAGCATCAGTTTAATGGAACATAAGCACAGCTGGCTTTCAAACAGTCTGCATCTGTTATGTTACAGTCTGCATCGGTTTCCTCTAATAAGAGCGTTTTCCATCAGTCACAGAATGTAGCTTTTTTTTTTTTGTCCCTGAAGAAAAATAATCATAATTTCAATATTTTACAATCAAAATAAATCTTTCAATTTCAAAAATATAATGACTAAATTAGTATGTTTCTTTTAGAATTCAACCGTTGCACATTTTGCCACATTTCAAAATTAAAATAACAAAGTTTACGTATATTCAAGTTTTTGGATTTAACATGTCAAGATGTAAAAAAATATATATATGTGATAATAATTCACCAGTGTTGCTTTTCATTTTTCAACTTTCTTTTCTGTTTAGAGAAAAGCTGAAAATTTGCCGTCACAATATAGGAAGCTGCTTGGAGCAGAAGAGCCAACTGGAGTGGGAAATAGAGCAGGAGAAGGCAAACGACAACAGGTGAATATAAAAAATCATCTGCACTAGTGGTGGGCATTTACTGCAGTTCTTTAAGTAAGTAGCATCCTGAAGAAGCCTGTTTCTAATCAAACAGTATTTGTGTCTGTGAGGCAATGAATGCTGTGCCAGGCAGTCTCAGCCATACAGCTATCTAAAAAAAAAGCTATAGCATTTTTATCTCTTTTTTTTATCCTTATCACAATAGTACCACACGTCCATAGCACCCACCACTATTCTGTACTTTATAAGGACATACTGGTGACCCAAGCTATTTCTCTCTTTCCACTCATTCCTGTCCTTATTTAACAGTGTGGCGGTGTTTCGACTGAGCACCCAGCACAAGTTGTTGTGTCAAAACCTGCAGAATGAAGAAGAGCTGGAAGGCCAAATCCACGCCGAACTGAAGCAACATGAGTGGGTTCAACGTGACGACGGTTTGTTTGTTCCAACATGGTTTGACAGGCACTCCGACTGCACGTAAAGGGCAGTCGTCTCGTTAGCTCTGATTTGATCACTGCCTCTGCTTTGAGGAAGTAAAAAAAATAAAAGAACGAGACAGCCAATACGAGGAATACATTCGCAACCAAGAGAAAGACTTTACCGTCGCAAGTTTCTTATGTCATTGTTGCTGAGTTGTAGATAAAGTGAAGCTGGTTTTTATTTCCAAACATTGCAAAACCATTTTTCAGTTTTAATGTTTGATAAACCCTTTGCAGACTCCCATCTGCAGTCCTATGTTAAGAACTAGATTAAATCCCGCATTAGCAAGATGTCGGTACATTTTGTTCTGCTTACTTCCAAATTTCTCCTCTCCTAAGAATGGTGCTGAATGAGGTGGAGGTGAAACTTGGCAACGTCTCCGCACTCCGCCAAGAGGTGGAGGAAGAAGAGCAGGTCTTCCAGGTCCTTAAAGCACAGAAGGCGGTAACAAGGTTGGAGCAGGAGAGGAAAGTCAGCCAGAACCGTCAACGCAGCATGAAGCTTTTTATGGAGTAGGGCCAACAACAGCTTGCGTCATTCATCACACTGACGCAGAATACATACGTTATAATTTCCTGATCTTCGTTTCTTAATTGATCAAACCCTTTTTTTGTTTTTTCCAATTATATAGGAGTAAGGAAAGCACATTTCCTTAATGTTTTGAAATCTTGTTTGTGTTCTGATAGTGAAGAGGCAGCCAAGCTGAAGGAGGAGGAGATCGAATGTCAAAGGAAGACCGAAGAGTTTCAAGCAAACCGAAAGGTAGCTGCCAAGTACTTGAGGCAGAGCAACAAAAGGTAATACCCAATAAACCGTGAACAGAGTCACACCGCAACAAGACAGCCACTGTCTCTGAAGACTATTAGGAGAGAAGGTCTGTCCTATTGATTGTTTACTGGCGCAGCGTCCTGTCCTGTCTATTTTTTTAAACAAAAAATAGAAAGGACATATGTAAGTGCTTTGATTCAGACACCAGTGTTGTAGATGAGAATGAAAGGGATCAAAATCTGGCACTAGCTCATAATATGGGCATCATGGCTTCTGTCCACTTTGGAAAATAAAACTGATCTGTCATTTGTGCCCCGTACAAGATTTTTATTGCGTATTTATTGCATATATAATGAATGGGAAACGGGCCCTTTCTGTGTTGTCCACAGTGTAAGTACGGTAAGAAATGAGTTGAGTCATTGAGCAATGACTCAACTGGCATCTAATTTTCATGTTGCTACTCATGTACTAAAGAGTTATTTAGCTGTTTCTGAAGAGTCTTGACTACATTCAATCATCTCTAGTTTAAAATCTGAAATACTCAGACTGCTAAAAGGCAAAGTGGATGATTCAGCGTTGAACAGAATTATTTACGACGCAAGTTCAGATTTATGAAAACCGTACTGTATTTATGGAATCCAAAAAAGGAGATTTTTCAATGTTTTCTTTTGGTGTCAGATTAATCTCACTGACAGAAAATGCAAAATGTGCATGGGTCAAACCCTGGACCTAATTGTGGTATGTTGACATTAGTTTGTAAGGAGCATAGGATTTTTACAACAACCGCCTCGCTCTGGTCAAATAAAAATGTACCACAAACTCATAAGCAGACACTGTGTTGCTACTGTATGAATAGGCTTTGCTTACCTTCTAGCTCTTCCCTGCTTTCTCTGCATCAGCTGCTTAATTAGGAATGCTAAGCAACATTTTTGACACTTCCAGTACACTCATTATAGGGCGAGTGTGATAAAAATTAGAGTGTTTATTTAAAGTGTTGAAATTCACATCTTTTCCGTGTGCAAGAACCTACGTCACCAAAACACGGTCACAAGAAGTAAAAATAAAGGACAGATAGCTGTGTCAAATCACATCTCAGGTCTAAGGCTTTGTGCTGCGTGTGCAGTTTGCTCCTCCGCCGAGCAGCAAACGCACTCTTGTTTTCTCTACACCTCTATGCCGCTGTTTGTGTGCATTTTATTTCTAGGTTGCATCAGCAAGTGGCGGAGAAGGAGCAGCAGAACAGGGAGTTTATCGAAAGGAGGATACAGGCTGTTGAGTCTCTAAAGTCTAACATAGCAGCCAATCAAGTAAGCAGCAGAACAGAACTTAAGTGTTTTATTTTTTGTTTCGGATTTTTTTTTTTTTTCTTCCTGCAGATGCCTTATGTGGCACAGGCCTATTTATATGTTGTCATTTTAGAGTTATTAAAAGCAACAACAAAATTGAAAAAAAAAAAATTAAAAATGTTTTTATTATTATTATTATTATTATTATTATTATTATTATTATTATGCATATGGTATGCATTCTGTACGAATAATGCGATGTATGTACTTTCCAATTAAAGATCTTTATGCTTCTGTCAATTATATCATTCCTAATTTAGCTCTGTCACTTTAGGAGAGTTTGCGTGTTCAGCAAAGAAGAGCAAAGAAAAAAGTCCTGAAGAAAGAACAAGACGAAAGACACCTAAAAGCTTCCCTGGAGGCTCAAGGCTTCAACAGCTTCAAACATGTGTACCTGAAGAGACAGCTAGAGGAGACAAATCGAAAACAACAGTATGTCCTCTCCTCTCCTCTTCTTTCCTCAGCTACATGTATGTCCTCCACTCCCACTCTGTGCAGCAACGTGTGGGTGTTTTCTCTCTGTGTGCTGAGGAATACATGACCCCGTTTCAGCATAATGCAGTGTTGTTGATTTACACCTCTAAGGGAATTTGAAGAGAGCCAGAAGTCAAAGAGGCTGGAGATTGTTGCAAAAATTCTTCAGGAGGAACAGCTGGGAAAGAGCAGGAGCAAGGCACCGCCTTCCAATCTCTCATCTCATGACAAGTTCTCATCTTTGAGGCAAGGAAGAGAGTTGCTCCTCTCTTACCTGGAGCCTAAACTCCCATCAGCCCCTACATCACCAACATCGGTGAGAAGGTCTCAGCATCTATGATGCTATTAAGTATTAACACACCTTGAAGTTTTTCCACAGTTTGGCATTTAATACTTTTTCCTGGGATTTTTACACTTTTTACCGCATAGAATGGTAAGGATTGGGAATCGTTTGTTTTTGTGGAGGATCCTCACATTCTCAAGCGAGCATTTCCTTATTTGCAAAATTTTCTTCTTCTTTGCGGTTCTGATTTCAAGAGTATGCACCTAATATGTGAGAAGTTATCATTTGTCAGCTGTGAATTATTGAACCCTGCGATGTAGTCATACAGTTTGAGCTGGAGCTAAATGCAGCTACTGAAGGTGTCATGCTGTGTAAGCTCAGCTTTAGACTCCACGAAAGACTTTACGCTGGTGTGAAGGCTCGCCTTCCCGCAGGACAGCAATTCTAAACGTAAAGCCATAGCAACGGGCTGGTTTAATGCGTAAAATGGGAGCGTAATACAATAAATTAGTTGTTACGTGACAAAATGTGAAAAAGTTCAAGGGGTATTATTTAACCTTGGCACGACGGTGTTCGTATGTGAGGTCACAAATGTGTTTCTTTACATTTTCCCAACTTAAGAGACAGTACAGTACCATCCCCGGATCTTCTTCAACCTCCTCTGACGGTGAAAACTTCAAAATGGAAATGGAGGAAATGGACGAGATTGCTCACAAAAGCACCCCTAGTGACTTCCTTGCAGAGCCTGAATTTTCCGGGCTGTGGGAACAAGAATGCAAGGTGCGCTAAAACAACACAACCTTCCCGCCTAAAGCAAATTCATCTGAATTTGCTAAATATAAAGAGCCATAAATCATGTACTGTTCAGCAGCCACGTAAATATTCTGCAGGGAGCAGCAGAGGCACCCAGTGCTTGGTGGAGAGGTGTTTGTTGAGGTGTTGGGATCAGGGTGGAATATCATATGAACCACCTCATGCTTACAGTGAATCTTATTTCTGGCAGGTGAAGAGACATAGAGTAACACGATCTGTCAAGTCAGGTAGCACAAGCCTGTGTGGAAAAACTCAGCTAAAGTATCTGAGATGCTTGTCCACATCGATAGACGTCTCCCAGGAGACCAAACTTAATCAGTAAATTTCAGGTGTGTTCACACTACAAAAAAAAATTATTCCTCTGAAGGGCTCCAGTTTGATCGAAAATACATACCTGTGTAAGGTTTAGGCACTGTGTGTGCTAGAGTTTTGGCACTTTTCTGTTGACACAGTGTGTCAAAAAACAGACGGATAAATATAACATTTACAGCTGACCTCGTGTCACATCCTGCTACAGTAGGTGTCACCAAGAGCACACTTTGTGATGATGGCACACATTTCAACTGACACACACACACTATTCGTAAGTGATAATAATATCCACCTGCCTGCTTCGGTGTTATATTTAGGAACAGCTTCTACTTCTGCTTTACTTTTGTAAATCTCTGTCTAAAATGATGACAATAACAAACATAATGGTTATTTAATTACTCAAATTATGCTAGAGCTTATTTTTAAATGTATTTCTATTATTTTTCTAAGAATGCAACAGAATTAAACAGCGAGAATTAAAGCAAAGCACAGACATGGGATGACAAGGTAGGGGAATAAAACCTACACGTGTTCCTTCCACGTACAGGGGAGATGATATTTTCCAAAGACATAAGTTTCGGTTTTATCTTCAAAACCAAAAGTTTATGGGGTTCCATCACTACTACAGATCATAATTATTAAAGTTTTGCACAGATATTAATCTGCAGTGTTGCATGTCTGTTAACTGACAGATGCTGTTATTGTAGTACCCAACCAACCAGGCAAAGATTAGTGTAATACACTTGGAAACTAAGTCCTAGGGCCAAGATAATATATATTAAAAAAATCCAAAATAAGAAGTTCAGGGCATGCAATTGAAATAAATCCCCAAAACACAGACTGGTAACTGTGAAACAGGAACATGTGGGAGACAACCAGATTGAGAGCAGCTGAGGGAGAAGATCAGTGATGGAGGGAATGAATAGAAGAACAGAAATAATAAGTCAGACTACAAACTGTAGAGCAGTATCCAAACATAACATCACCTCTTCGTGAGAAAGATTCAACATATACAGGAGATAGGGAAAAATAAAATGCAAGCAAAAACCTAGTTATCAATGTGTCCAAAACCTTAAACTAATACGATGGTTTAATTTCAGTTTTGAGTTTTTGTTGGTACACAATTAATATCAACTATACTAAATCCAGTTACCCTAGAATAAAGCATAGCTAATTATCCCAAATGATATTGCTGATATTTACTTATTTGCATATTTTAGCTAAATTCCCAATGCTGTTTCCATTTGTTTTGTTCTTTCTTTAAGAGTTTCCATGTTTACCAGCTGGCAAAAGATCTTAAGCAAAAACTAGTCACTGGAGGAAATGCTGGAGGGAATGTTTCCAGATAAATCGTTTAAAAAAAGAGAGAGAGAGAGAGAGAGATGTATTTCAGTTAATTAAACACATAGCAGAGATAATTGTTTCTCCAATTTCAACCCCAAATGGACAATTCCAGAAGATGTAGGAAGGATTTCCACAAGGTTCTCCACACCCGCCATCAATATGCAAAGTTTGACTGGCCCTTCTCTGACTGTTTTAATTTAGCAGTAGAAAAATAAATAAATCTTGTTTGGCAAGTGGCCGTTAAATATAAGATTTATCTTGAAGATATGAAGGAATTTATTTTCTTTGAGGTCACATTTATTCTTTATTAATTGAAAACTAAAGAGGACCACTCCATCTGGAATAGCACAATATTCCCACATACCAAGAAATAACTTGAATTCAAAAGGGACATCTATTTGCTTTGGAATAGTTATTATTATTATTATTATTATTATTATTATTATTATTATTATTATTATTATTATTATTATTATTATTATAAGCAACCCATATTGCTTACAAAATACCTTGAAACCAATTTTTTATGCTCTATTTGTCTTCTAAATATTTATTCCCTTCTTTGAATATAGATACAGATAGCTGGAATTAGCTAAATGCTGTGTGTAGTGACAAAATCAGCTGTGGGAAATAATATGTTTTCTGTGTATTTCAACTCCATAGAAACACACAAGCAGATGTTATACAGCACTAAGTCTGAGAAAATGTTCAATGAAAAATGCAAATATTGCAACTGTAAGTGTGTTTTATGTACCAGACACAAATACTCAACACAGAATTGGATGTACTGTAACATTTAACAATAGAAGAAAAAGATTCAGGGTTGTTATTTGTAGAAAATTCCCAGTCACCTTTAAACCATCCTTTCAAACTATTAAATCAATTCAACTGTAGATTTCAAGAGAATATCTCGTGGAACTACGCTTACAGAACTCCTTAAAGTAACCATTTACCATTACATGTATTTCCAGCAATCACCAAAAGTTTAGAAAGAACAACAAGAGTAGGAGTGTCTCTGAATTAGCTCGCTGCTACAGAGGTGAGTTGGCTCACTGTCTCATTCAGCGTCCTAAAGCAGTTGAAATGAAGGGCGACAGGCTTCGCTTCCCGTTGCGCTGGTTCCTTTGAGGCTTCAGAGCGAACACGGCGCTCCTGCTCAGAGATCTGAGCGTGTGACAAGTCAAGTGGAAGGGATCCCTCCTGCGAACGTACAGATCAGACTGATGCCCTCATTAAAGGCTACAGTCCAACAGAGCAGTCAGATACAACAAAACAACAAAGCTTAACGAGGGGAAGGAGGATGGTGATTAGATGCTCTCTTTGTAACACAGTGTTTGCAGCAGTTTGAAAAAAGCGAAATTACAAATACTAGGATACCAAACCTTACAGTTTTAGATGTAATTTGAATTATTACATGACCTTTTTGTCGTATTTGAGGAATGAGCATCATATACAGCTGCTGTTGTATTGTGAGTATTGTTTTTTTTAATATTGAATCTGATGACTAAAAGATCAAAGACCTGAAATACGTAATCTCATCTAATGCTAGACAGACTGCAAAAAAAGAGATTATTTGTCTGTTTCTACAGTTTATGTAGATGTCTGGTGTGGAGTGTGTTTTCAATAGCTTTTTTTCTGCTTCCTGGTCACAGAAGCCTGTCTTATCTTCTGCAAAGTCAGAAGTCAAGGAAGCTGAGTCCGGCATGGACAGCGGGACGTTAACTGCGACTGGCAAAAGGATTCATGAGAAAGATTTGAAACGGCCTCCATTCTCCAGCAAGCCAGAAGTCGTCCTCTTTAAGGTACTAACTTCAGTAAAAGTGCCACTCCAAACAATATACACCAGTGGTCCCCAACCCCCGGTCCGTGGACCGGTACCGGTCCGTGGACCAATTGGTACCGGGCCACGCAAGAAATGGTGAAATATTTCCGTTTTATGTATTATTTGAGTCTGGAGGATCTTTTATTTTGAAAATCCTTTAACCGGATTCTCTCGGTTACTTGCGCGCCAACACTGAGGCCACAAGCAGCAAACTGAGTAATAAACAGATCAGATGTCTTTGGAAAGTTTCTTTGCGAAGGGGAAAAGGCCCAGAGAAGAGACAGGAGAATGGATTTATCCTGGACCGGTAGGTGAGTCCCACATTACAAACCCGCTCTGCGTAACATGTGGCGACCGGCTGCTAATGAGGCAATGAAGCTTCAAGCTGCTTTGCCACAAAGAGACCAAGCAGGCTGTGGATATAAGCAACACTTCGGGTGTTATTGTCTCCCATCATCACTCCCAGGTGGGACCATCTCGTTGCAGAGAAACAAGCTCAGGGCTCCGTCAGTCAGTATCCTGAGTTAAAATTTTCAGAAAGTAAAATGTTCATTTTTGTGGCGCTTCTGTATCTTATTTTAAAGGGATATATAAACATTACCATAGCGACCAGAGTCAGAGCGTTTGGGCTGCGGTCGTGAGTCTTAAGTCTGGTTTAGACGGAATGAATTGTCGGCCGATTCTCCAAACCTCTGTGACCACAGAGCTGATAAAAGAACAACAGGTTCGATCGGTTCGTGTGTCCAAGGCAGGAGCAACACGAACCGATTCCAGTCACGAACATCCCGATTCCAGAAGATAATCCAGTAAAACCCCCAACATAGCGGGAATTTAGAATAATCCAACACTGATGACATTGTAGAAGCAATAGTGATAGTTTGTGGAGTCATTTTAAGAGATAAAAGACGTAACAAAAAGAAAAGGCGGTGGATAAAAGACGGCGGGAGCAGCCGCTCTATTTACTGCACTATGATTTGGAGGTGAATGTTTTTTCATAGTTAACATTTTTAACTGAATAAACATAATAATGACATTTAGATTTAATAATAAACATTTCCACATATCATCTCCGATATCCAACGGACTCAGTTGCGCAATATGTCAGCTGTTTGGGATTCCCCTCTGTTCTTACGTCACGGCGCTTTCTGATTGGCTACCTGTCACATTCAGCAGGTTGTATTCTCGTTCCCAGACAGGAAAAACCCCACAAGTTGCGATAAAAACTCCAAGACAACCCAAATTGGGTATATTCAGGATTTAGCGGGAACACCAACACCGCCTCCTCCCCTCCCCCCACACCCTGGGGCCGCAGCAAAATTTTCCAAGTCTTGACCGGTCCGCGGTAATAAAAAGGTTGGGGACCACTGATATACACAATGCATAACAGTGGTTAATTAATCATACAAAGTGGAATTTTACTTGTTTTTTTCTGCTGACTGATGTAAGCGGTCTGTTTTAGGACTTTGAAGTTGAGAAGAAGTATAAGAAGAGAATTGTCCTGACAAACATCTCCTACACTATTAATTTTTGCAAGTTTATCAAAACCTCTGCAGCGCTTAAGGACTTCATTTCTGTCAAGTAAGCAATAGAGTAAAGAGTTTGTCTGAAACTGTATTTTGATGTTTGCTGTTCTTAGTTGGTTTAACTAAGAAGCTCCCCTTAGCTTGAGTTCATACTCAACTTTGGTTGAATATTCAAACATTCAACCAAAAAACATGGTCTTTTTTTGTTTGTCTGTTTTAAAAAGGCATAAAAGAGTCACTTTGAATTGAAGAAAGTTAATAAAACAACATAGTTTACCAGTGCAGTGAAGTCGAGCTGAATCTGATGAAAAACGTACTGTTCCTCTGATATACAGTACATACATATATACAAATCAACAGCACTGCTCACCTTCTATAACTTTTATCATATTTAGTCAACCGTCCTCCATGTGTTGCATTATTATTATTATTATTATTATTATTATTATTATTATTTATTATTAGCTATTAAAACTCTATAGACTTGCTAATCTTTAGAGTGTTGATTTTGCTCTAAAAATGCAGCATAATTGTGATACGGTGGCCTCCTAAATGAACATGTGGAAAAATGGGCATCATCTGTTAAAAGCCTCCAGAACACTTATTATTAGCACTCTCTCTGCCATCAGCAGATAGAAACCCTGCCACCATTTGTCATTTTTTATATTTTGTTTAAATGATGGAATATGCGTGAACGCAAAGCCTGTCCTCCCACATATGGACGCTGGCTTGGTTCACCACGCGCACAGCTCCTCTCATGAGTCCCCGATAAATGAGTCAGTCGATGTTTCTTCTATCTCCTCTCTGTGATGCCTGCCAGCAGCCCACAGGCCAAGCAGAGATGCATTGTTCTCCAGGTCACTCTCTGAGGATCGCTTTCCCATTAGGTCTTTCGTGGCTTGATGTGGAGACTTCTCTCCTCGTTCTGCCTGACTGGATGAAGAGTCTTGTAGTCTATGGAAACTACTGACACTGTTATGGAGCGCGGGTGCGAGATCGCTTGTCTGAATATATCACCTTCTAGTTCTCCATTCCTTACTCACATGTGGCAGACATGAACTTCTGGCCACATTTGGAAACTAACACACGCAAAATATCCCAGATTCCTGCTGCAGGGCAAAAAACTGTTTGTCAACAATGACTAGCGTTGGTTGTAGTTGTCCTGTTGTCAATATAACTCCCTAAATCTGAAATCTTTGCATGTTACATATGTTTTTTTTTTTTTTAATGGGACACAGTGCTTTGCTACTAATTATCAACACAACTAAATAACAAGGTCAGGAAAAAGTTTAAATAAAAATATGCAGACGAAGAAGGAAGTAGGTCAATTATGCTAGCTTGACTTTGACAGCATTAACGTGCTGCAGAATTTGTTGTGTTTTAGCAAAAAAAAAAAGGCGACCCACACACCAACTCTGACAAATCCTCAGTAGAGCAGCTGTTTAAATTAGATGAGCTGCCACACTTTTTACATTCTTAGCATTTACCTTTTTCCTCCGGACGTTGTTCTACTTTGTCAATAACATATTATTTCGACAATATACATTGAAGCTTGTGGGTGCAAATGTGGGGGCGTGAATACTTTCTGAGGACACTTTACCATTATTTCTATCAATTAAAAAAAACCAGCAGATTTCTAGTATAATTATTTACTGTTGAGATTTTACACTTTCCTCTTTAGGGGCCTTTTTTCTCACTGCTAAGTGGCTTAAACAGCGTTGCCGTGGCCACAAAGGCATAACTTGGCGCCTGGCAAGATGGATTCTCCTGCAATAATATTCTCTGGTGAAATATAATGTTTACACATCACTTCAGGAAGCAGCATACAACCAAACCCAGTACAACATCAAAGCCAAGAAACATGATAAATAGCACAGAAATACGATTGTTAATTGTAAAATATGTAAAAACAGAACTGGTTAAAATTGCAGGCAAGGTAATAATCTGGTTGTACGTACACCTACCTTTGATTATTCATGTGTACTAGTGTGTAAAACCCCAGTTAGTCACACATTCAAACCCACAATACTGAGATCAGTCGTGATGACCACAAAGAACGAGGAGTACGCCAGGCTTTTTCACATCAGCCCATGGTTTCCTCTACGCCCCCTGAATTTCTAAAAATGGCTTCCTCCCCTCCGACACCCATTTCAGAGTGGGCTCCACTTCATCGTTTCTCTACTGAGACTCAAACCGGGAAAGCCTGGTTTCTGCCAGATTTGGTAAAAAGCTACAGTGTGGATGCTGCGTTTAGTGACTCTTCCTAGCACGTGTCAGAAATGGGGGGCTGAGCGGAAAACATCCTTCTGGGTTGTGTGTGTTCCTGAACTCAGATGTGAGATAACAAATAAGCTTGTAGAGGAAGTGCTGAAGCAAAAATCTGAGTACATAATAACAGTTTTTTTTTTATTTAGTCCAAGTTAAGAATACTTGAAAATTATACAAACCTTAGCACTTTATTGTATATCTTGGCAAAAAATACTTTCACAAATTTAAAACATTAACCCAGGTTGTTTTAATAAACTCCAAGGAACATTGAAAGATAAACTAAATTTCCTCAGGGACTGGTCTATGTTTCTAAAAGCATTTCACTGAAGTTATTTCAAAGTTATTTCACCTGCTGGGTGGAGGTTGTTCAAACTTTTCCTTTAGTTACGAAATGTCTTCTTTTTTATTGAGTAAAATTGGGTTAATTTGGTTATTTTTGTGTATTTAAACCACTTTTTCCCCAAAGATTTGACGTTTATATACGTAAGCATTTCCTAGTAAAGAACTGAATAATTAATGAGGTGTTGAAATTTTCTCATTGACTGTAGATGGTGCGCTCCTCGTTAATGCACAAGATTTGTAAGCAAGGGCTTATTTGTGTCATTCTGAAATGTGCAAACGGACAAGATTTATTTATTTTTTTTTTTTTTTGTATGCCCAAATACTTGAAAATGAGTCACGATTAATTTTACTTACAGCAGAAAACCATTTGATGCTTTTTTCTGTTTGTTGTTGTTTCAGTAGTCTACACTTGTTTACGGTGAATTTTGAATTTAAACTTTTCCTTCTGGGGTCATGTTTATTTCAACAGCAAAATCTGCAGAGTAGTTTCATTGTCATTTCTGATCAAATGAATATTGCAATATTTGGCCAAAATATCAACATGAAAGATCTGTTGAAGAAAGAGTTGGAAGAAATAAATCGAAAAGTTACTCTTTAAGTTCTTCAGCTGTTTCCCCACCCCGCCCCCCTCTAAAAACATCTCAGTTAACACAGGATAGAGAGTATTTTGGAAATATATTTTATTTCAAAAGTTTAGACACATCAGGCACAGTTTTGAAGCTTTTGTAGATTAGTTTTAGAAATTGCTGTGAATGAGTATGAGGGTCTCTACCAGTGACTTATGACTAGATTACTTATTGATTTACTGTGGGTGAAGCCAATGGATACTGCTGCAACTGTATAATTCAGCACACAGAATTACCACTGATAGTGTAAAAGGCACATTTTTCAGCCTCATGGTTTCAGTCCTCTGCAGCGGACACCCTGGCCTCATTCGCAGCAGTTTATGTAGGGCTGTAGCAGGCTTTTTCAAACACTGCCTCACTCAGCATTTAATCCCAAGTGAACTGCTCTATTTTTCTTCGCATGTCTTTTCATGCCACCTGTCTTGAAGTTAGAAAATAGCAAAAGCACTGGTGATTATTTTTATATTTTTTTACCCGCGGATGAAAAGAAAAATGCTTATGAGGTACAATAGGACGTTTTCCACTTACCACCTAGTGACCAGGTGGGATTCTTTCAAACGTTTCCATTTCACAGCAGTAAACTCTGTATCCACGCCAAGTTCCCCAACCGAGGACTGAACCAACAACTTCAAATGGGAGGCCAAAATAAACCTACTGTACTGGTCCATTTGCTCTCTGTACTTTTCTGTAAGTACAGAAAGATATCCAGACTGCATGTTGATTTTACAGACTGTCAAATTGGGCATGATCATTTATTTTACGGAAATTTAACTTGAACAAACGCTTTTCAAAGTGTTAACGCCCACTAGATGTTTTCACGTTTTCTCACGTTACAACCAAAAACTTTGATGCATAAATTTTAATTCGAAGCAATGTATACAATTTATGGTTTTAAAAATGTTTCCTCATTTTTCTGCAGAGGAGTAGTAGTAGGTTAGGTGAGACAGAGTGTCATTTTCAATTAGGTCTTGCCACAGATTCTTGATTTGATTAAGGTCTGGAAATTGACTGGACCGTTGTTGCATATAAATACACAGAATGTTGCCCTTTATTATACGTTGACTCAGGTTCCATCAAAAATTTCTGTGCTGTGAATGAAAATAAAAACAAACATCTATAATAAATTACACTTTTACATATTTGGGAATAGTAAGTAAACCCTTTTTAATTTAGTTATTTTACATATTTACCAGACTGTACTATGTAGATTTCTGGGTCATAGACTTTTTTTATTTTGACTCTATCCTTGTTTAGTAAATCACGAGGAGAGGTTCTGTTTTGCACTCTTGAAGAAACCATTTTTGAAAGTGAGATCCTTTAAACATTTAAACCCTCGAACTTAAAATGTTTTTACCTTGATTTGTAGTTCATATTTAGAATGAGAACACTACTTGTTCGGTGAGTTGTCTAAAATGCTGTCTTTTATTTGTGTTTCAGTTTTCAGCCTCCTGGTTCTTTATCTACTGGGATGTCTTTTGAAATACTGGTTATATTCCATCCTCTGGTAAGTCCTGTCAGCCCTTTATTCAGACACCAAGAGGCTGAAAAACATAATATGACCTGCATATTGGGACACACTGCTTTCTATGACCCACTTGTAATAATTCAAAGTAGTGCAAAGTAATGACTGTTGTTGCTTTGTAAGGTCTTTTAGTTTCTTGCCTTTCCTTTTTTTTAAATCATTTTTTAAACTGGTAGTCTGGTACTAAAATACTCTTCTGCTTGTTAGAACAGTTTTATCTTTAACACTGTCTTAGAAGTGGTTCTAAACCATTTGCCATGTGGGTCCATATTGTTGGGTTGAACGTACATGTGAACTGCAAATTTAAGCTAATACACACATTTTTACCCCCAAAAAATAAACAGGCAAAAGTTTAATGAAATGAACAAACTAGCCTGGTTTTTACTGAAAAGAAAACTGTGACATGAAACACAAAATGGGTCTTATGTTTGTCCTGTTAGACGAAAGTTGTACTGTTGATAACATTTTTTTTAGTCAAATGTTTTCCATTTATTTTTTGGTCATCTTAGTTTTATTGTAATCAACAAGAAAGGAAAATTAGTCTACAATCTTTGAACACCAGGTTCAATGAGTGGTTGTGCTCGATTCTAATATTGAATACATTTTTCAGTTGTTTTTTTTTTGGTGGTCCTGGACTTGCATAAACTTTAAAGCAATGACAGACGCTTCCTGTCAATCACCTTGACAATAAACGGACCCTTTCACTTCTTCCTTGAGTCAGCTGATTGAGTTAAGCAATTTTATCGCCATTCTATATTGTCCCAAAAGCCTGAGGAAAACATTAGGGGGCATGGGGCAATTTTGTTGAACGTTTGACTCTGTTCAGTGCTTTGCTTCTTGTTGTTTTTTTAGTTTGTTTGTTTTCTTGTCACTGTTTGTTTCCTCCCATGTCAGAACCCAATTTCACTTGTTATCTGATATTTGCAGATTAATGAAGACCTGGAGGGAGAAATTTATTTTGAATCAACCTGTGGCCCCTTCTCTGTGCCGGTCAGATGCACCATAAAGAAATGCAGCGTGAGTAGACTCATTAAAAAACCAAAAGAATGCTTTTGCCTGTTGTTGAATTAGCCTTCTAATCTGATTCGGTTCATTTCTCCTGTTTTTTTTTGTTTTTTTTTATGCAATAATTTTTTTGTCCTTTTTTGTTGACTCTACCACACATCTGCAGTGTGCATCTAGTGCTTAGATATGTGTCTGTTACATAAAATAATAACGACACACGCAGGTCTCAGTTGTACGCTTGGAGACAGACGGCATAAAAAAACGTGAGTGATAACTTCACAGGTTTGGTACACGGCAGCTCAGTCCAAACAAGCCTAAATCTCGAGGGCATAAAAACCAAGAAGCATAAAAAAAACCAACAAAAACAAAAGGCTATATGCTCGAGAGAACAGTGGAGCCGAGTACAACCTGGCACAGGAAAAAACAAGCACATATTGCAGAGATACACGCAGGAGAGATGTTTACTCACAGGTGAAACTTCATAGCCCTGTCCAAAGGAACAGAAGAGGAACATGAAAACGGAGGACACTGAACTATTAGTCACTGCTTTCATTTCATCTAGTTTCATAGGAACAACACTTCATGACTAAGTTGGTACACCAGTTCAATTAAGCTCACCTTCTTTAATCGGTTTGTTTGTTTATGCATCAAAACCTTTGTGAACATGAGGTGGCAGCTTGTAAGTAATTGGCAGTGAACTCATCTGACTATACAGTGTTTATCTGTGGATATTTTCTCCCTAGCCGGAGGTTGACTGCCAGTCTATTGACTTTGGCTCGCACGTTGTCGGCGAGAGTGTTTCACGGACTATAACCCTGACCAACAACGGAGCGCTGGCCAACTTCTTCAGCGTGGGCACCTCCATGCATCTCTCTGCGGCAAGGAGGCCTGTCCAGATGCCATCCCATGAGTTTGCCAACACAGATCCGGTCAGCCATCAGTATAAAACTCAGAAGTTGCTCCACACTGCAAAAACACAAAATCTTATGAAGTGTATTTGGTCTGGTGTCTAGTGCAGACATCACTGAACACTTGAAATCAGACAAAACTAACTTACAAGTTACTTTTTGGTAAGATATAGGAGCTTCTTTTAAGTGAATCATTTATTAATACTGATTTTTTTTTTAAAGTACTGGTCCCACTGCGAAATTATTTCACATATAGAAAGACATGTTTCCCATTGAGCAAGTGAAATAATCTGCCTCTGAAATATTACTTTTCATCAATATCAAATAATTGTTGACTGAAAACAAGCCTCTATGCGGTGCTGAAAAGTTACTTCTGAGTTAGTTTTGTCATATTTCAAGTGTACTAAGTGTATTTACACTAGAAACTACACCAAAATTACCAGGTAAGATTTTGTGTTTTTGCAGTGTATTTGCCATGGTTTCTGACTCAAAGAAAGATTTATTACAGCAGGTCACAGATCTTTGGGTCACAAGTTGCTAAGGCTTCCTCCTCTTTTATGTAATAAAATTTACTTTTATTACTATAAGTAATAAAAGTAAATCAGAATAAAATGAATTATTGTGTAAAGAACTCAAATAGTTCAGCATTATTCTAAGTGGGAAGTTACCTTGTAATCCTTCATGTACAAAATGAATGAGTAATGAGCAAGTGTTTGTCTTTCTTTTTTTTGTGCTTGTAGGACAATGAAAACATAACTTATTCCAGTCACCGGAGTTCTTTTTCACTGAGTTTAGAGGAGGTCCTTGCAAAGCGGCAGAGTTTTTCAACGGAACCTGGTAAAAATACTGCAGAGCTTAACCAGAGCAAGACTTATGAAGGATCTTATTAAATATGTAAAAGATTTATTTTGGTGATAAATTGCAGAGTGCCTGGAAAAAGTATTTAAACTTTAATGTCTCCATACCTGATCACTTTACAGCCTCAAATTTGGTTTATTTCAAGTAGATGCTTCTAAATGTGTTTTCTGATACTCAAAAAATTTGCCTAAAATTTAAGAAAATTAGCAGGTTAAACCTGCACAAAGTTCTTACAACTAGAAATCTCAAAAGTGCAGCAGGCAAGTGAATATTTGCTGCAGTATACATTCACACAGGCCAACACTGCAGAGTTTTAAAATGTTACTTTTCATTTTGCACCACCAAGCGTTTGGCAGGAGTGAAAGGGGTCTGAAATGGGCACCGTTTTGGTTTAGCAGATGGCAAACATTAGCAGCATATTAGCATGTATGCTCAGCGTACTGTTGTGTCTATATCCGAAATCGCTACGCAGATTAGCTGTATTTGAAAAATGTTTTGTGAAGTTGCTCTCCGAGAGTTTACATAAAACTGACTGTAGAATGAAGGACGAGAGCAGAGGCTTTATCTCTTCATCGTTGCTGGGACATCTGGTCTGTGTGGGAACAAAATCCTAAAGGAGGACTCGGTAAAAGCGCAGGGTTCACCTTGCTCTCACTGCTGGAGACAAGGATGCATCTCCTCTTTTATGTCCTCTCACATCTAAAGTCTTCATCGCTGTGCTCAGCACTCTCCACAGCTGAATCTTTTGATAAGCAATTCGGGGCTTTTTTTTTTTTTCTGCTCTACAGGCTTTGGCAGTTGGGTTTCTGCATCTCCATTTTTTTCTTCTCTCTTTCTTCTCCGTTGGTCAATCACATGAAGTTAATTACATTTTCAGGAAGTTGGTAGTTCACAATTTGTCATGTTTTTTTTGAGTGTAGAAGATGGAAGCGGTGCCATTTTAGTGACATGTTTTTCATTTATCTGTGGTATTGCAGTATATACTAGCTTTTAAATGTATATAAACATCCACACTTCTGTTAAAATTCTGAGTTTTTGATACTTAAAGGAGGACTTTAAAGGACTTTTTTGAGCTTTGTATCATGTAATAATGTTATTTCTTGTTCTTCCATGTTATAATGTTGCTTTGATTATTATTTGAGGAATCCTTGACTCCCTTATGGCAACGCAGAGCATTAACACTTGCTCATGCAATGCATCAGTTCCCAGCTGAGCTTCCGCCTCACAAAGTACTAAAACAATGGAGCTACATCACTCTGAATATACTGTATTAAAGGAAAAAGTCACATATTGTCATTTGTCACATTAAAGGGAAACATTTTGAAATAATTTGCAATGGTTTCTCTGGAAAAACAAAAATAAAAACCTAACCTAATCCTAACAAGATGCATGCTTTTGCATCATTACATATGAAGTTAAACCCCAGGTTATTCATACTTCCACCATATTTGGATTTAAAGTTACTTTTAAAAATATGTTTTTAGTTGGGAATGTCAGTGCATGTCCCAAAAATGCATAATAACTTAATAAGACAAATGTTCTAGAGCTGTTATCTCTAAAAAAACAAAAACAAAATCTACACTGTTACACATTGAATGTTTAAAAATTCCTTAAACCCTTCGCAATATTCAGTGTAAAACATTTTGCTGGCATTACAACCAAATGCGTCAGAAAATTGCTCACAAGCCATTGCATGTTTCCTCTAATACTGGTAACCATTCATCTTTTCTCATGAGCTCCTAGACTTTATCATCATTATCCTGTTAATCAAACTGTACATATTGCTGCCAGTCAGTGGGAACATGCTGGTCAAATTAAAACATTAATTCAAATACAAATGCACCAAACTTTGTTTTCAGTCTGTTAAATCTTCACGTTGAGTAACCGAAGGTACTGATCAGCCCTGTGCCTGTGTTTTTGTTCTATCACAGTTACTTGGTTGATTTTGTTTGTATGTATAGATCTATTTGTTCCCCCAAAACACGGCGCATCATTTCCCTGCACTGTTCTTCTGTAATGTGTTCTTATTTTTATACAGACATAAACTCTCACCTTTCCTTTGATATGGGCACATGCGTTAACCTGACCTTTGTGGACTACTGCGACATTACACTTGGAAATGTAAGTGTAGAATAGCATTTTAACTGCAATAAAATATGTAAAACAAACTTTAAGAAACATTGTTTTGGGGGAATGCTTTTAAAACACAAGCTGCTAACTGTGTGCCTGTATCTGCATGAGTTGTACAACCTGATGTAAATGATGTTTTTATGGGGAAAACTGCTTTGGGGCTAATAATACTTCTCATAGTCTGAAGCTTTCAAACTTTTATTTCATTCTGCTGTGTGAGGTTATTTTTAAACAAGGAATATGTGGATTCTTCCGTAGTGATTGGGGATGAGAAGCGATGAGCTGATGAGAAACAGATTTACCCTCACTCTAAAGTATGGATTTTCTGAGCATTTTTGTTAGCTATAGATGCGTTGTTCAGTTCTTTTGTCTAAACCGCTGATCTGCTTCACGACGTATGATCTCTTGTGCGTGCAAAGATTGATTTTCTTGACTACAGTGCTACTGAAGACTCTGCACTCCTTTTCTTGTTCTAACCATGATGCTGCATATGCCTTGTGGCCCAGACGTGGCTGAGAAGCCAATCAGGGTTCATTACATCTTTCTAGTGGGGGTCTAATGGTGCATCACCTCTCCCTCTGTGCTTTTTATGACTGTGTGTTGCACGCGCCTGCATGCCTTCAGCTTTGTTGTCATTTTGACAGATATGTGCACATCGAATGGTTCAAGGCTACGTCTTCAATTGTGGATTATCCATTAAAACACCAAGTCACTCGCTGCATCTGCAGCGTATGCCTTTCATGTTTTTATTGTTCTCAATGCGCTGACGTTACATGGAGGAGTACCCAGCCTTTCACCTGCACGCAACTCTTCCTTATCCCCTTTTAAATCATAATGGACTTCAAAGAGGATTTAGATTTTTTTTTTTTTTTAACTGTTAGATTAAACACTAACATTACAGTCAAAAGTGATTGCCGATCAGTTGGCATAAATCAAATAATATGTGTTTTAATTGAGTGTTTTGTTGACAACAGCTTTTCCGACACATAGTTTCCATGTGACAAATAGGCAGCGGGACAAAACTGCAGACGGCTCATGGCTCCAACTGTGGCTCAGACATGTGTGACACGCTCCAATCTGGGGCTTTAATCTGTGAACATGGCAGCTAAAACCTATGTCGGTGTACTAAACCAGCTCACGTGCACTGGTGCTTGGACAAAGCTGAACTAAGACTTAAAACCAAAATTAAGTTGCGCTTATGTCAGCCTTTGTTGAAATTCAAGTGAAAAATGGGTTTAGGAGATTTATGAAGAATCCCCACATTTGTTTAGAAATGTTTTGCAGAAATTAATTGAAAACAACTTATGTTTCTTTCTTCTTTTTCTGCCTGCTGTGTCGTGTACTGTTTTGTAGGTAAGAGGAGGAGAGATTGGACCCTTTCAAAGTGTCAAGCTGGAAATTTTATTCAAGCCAACCGTTCCCGGAGAGACCATAATGGACTTCTACATCAGATTCTCTGACGCAAACACAAAACCAGTATGTTATATCGATGGATGTTATGTCACGGGAGTTTAGTTTACCTCAAATGATTATTGATGAAAACGTGTGTCTCGGTTGACGACCTATTCACACAGATACCCATCCATGTCAGCGGTGTGGCTGTCAGCAGCCCTGTATGGGTTATTCATCCCAGCATTGACCTGAAGATCTGCACCTTTGACCGCCTTTATCAATACACTATCGTCGTTCAGAGCAGGTGCGTCCAAAAGACAGGCAAAGTTGAAAACAACTGATGCGCTTTTTTTTAAATTTTTTTTTTACCTGTAAACAAAAGACAGCAATGCAGTCTAAACAGTGACTTTGGTCCTTTTCATACTTCATCATGATTTCATGCATTAATGTATTTCACTGGGAATACACACTGTATCCATATCAATATAATATTCACTTTATTGATGTAGTGGATCAAGTAGAGCATGATTGTGTAGTGGAAATAACATGATATATGGTTTTCAGGTTTTTGTTTTTTTATTTTACAGAAAAAAGATCTGAATCACTTGTCATATATTTATATATAAGAAGCGGTATCCCTGATACCAATAACAAAATCCAGCACAAATATGTACCTTAACAATGCGCCTAATTACTAAACAGATTTCAGCTGTTAATCATTTAATCTTAGTTCAAATACAGCTGTTCTGTGACGGTTTGTGGGGTTTCAAAAGGGGCAATGTCATGTAAAATTAACTTTTTTGAGCTTTACATTATGCTGTAATGTTATTTCCTCATCAAAAAGATACCAGAAATGTTGCTTTGATTTTTTTCATCCATGTTTGAGGAATCATTTAATCTCCCGTGGCAACCATTCAGTGTGGCCTAAACGCTTGCTCTCACTGAGCACTGCTCAGATCAGATGAGACCAAAAAACCCATGTTTGGCAGAGAAAGCTGCCCCTCAATAAATGGACAGCAAGTTACAGGTGTTAACGAGCTTAGCATTAGACTCGGATCCAAGAAAGAGAGACAGCAGGATGAGGAAAATCAGACAGTCATGAACGCGCTGATGTGTCGTCTAAAGAGGATGATTCCTTCGGCTTTCCAATCCTGCACTGTGTGAGTTGTGTGTGTTACTGTGGTCTTGGTCTGTCATATAAATTACCTAGAGAATGCGTTGAAGTCGTGGTTATAAAATGTGAAAAACTTCACGAGGTATGAATACGTAAAGAAAATCGTTATACAATAATTAAACAAGCTGATTTTAATACTATACCGTTTCAAAGTTCTGCATCTTTAAGTGAAGCAAGGAATTAATACAATAAAACGGTAGTCATGTTTATATAAAAAATAAATGTAACTTCACTTTATTTCCCAAACACAAACACAACACTCTCTGTACCTCGCTGTGTAATCTCAGAGGACTTGTTGTTTTCCACTTCCAACCTTCTCAGCATGCGCACTGAACGCACACTTTTTTTCTTTCAAAACCTGCACTGTGTCTGCAATAAATCAAGTTTTATGTAACAAAACAGGCTTAGACTATTACAGGTCTGTTTCGAACACTGTCTAATTATCAGCAGTTAGACAAGCATGTGGGAGAGAGTTTAAGAGGCACTGAGCCCTGAGAGAGAATGTCAGCACTTTTCAGATATTTTTAACTAAAATAAAAAAAAAGAAAACATTGTTTTTTGCAAACCTGCAAGTGGAACAACCTTACATCCATCCAACTATTTTCTGTACCAATTTAATCCTGTTCAGGATGTCAGGGGGCTGCTGCCTTTCTCCTGGAGTCAGCAAGAGAAGTAGGATACACCCTAGACGACTTTCCAGTCCTTTACTGGAGCAAATTACAAGATAACATTATGTTTCAGTAATTTGGAAGATAAATAAAAGATAATATTCACAAAATCTCCAAAACATGAATCCTGAACATGAACATGAAGTATATCAGCAAAATAATTTGAACACACACACAAACGAACTTGAACGACATCCCATTCTTAGTCCAAAGACTTTAATATAATATCAGGTCACCGACATCCACAGCTAAGAGCTAAAACTCTTTTGAAAAGGTTTTTCAGAATGTTTTACCATTCTTGAAGCTTGTTTGTGAGGTCAGACACTAATGTTGGATAAGAAAGTATGGTTCACAATCTCCATTCTAACTCATCCCAAACATTTTCTACTGACTTGGGTCATATGTCAAGTTCTTCTGCATCATACTAAACACAGTATGAGACAGATCATTTGTGACAAATCAAACTCCTCTGAATTCTCTCAGTGCAGAAACCAGAGATCAAACTAGCAACCCACCGATTACAGTGCGAATGCCCACCACCATTGCCAAAAACACATTTCAACACAACATAAAACTCTTAACAGTCATTAGTACCAAAGAATCACAATAAGGCTTTATACCAATGCATGGATTAGATTTAAAAAATATATAGAAGCTGCTTCTAAATGTTCAGAAATGAATGATAATGTAAGCTGGAAACTCACGTCCTCTTTGATTTTGTTCACGACAGCGCAGAACTCAAACAAAGCCTTTCTGATTATGGATATGATGCATTGTGATGCACAGCAAAGGTTAAGAATGCACCAGGGGCAGTACCATTTGCAGAAGAGTGGTCCGTCACCTCTACAGTCATTGTGTCATATCAGTGTGGGGGAGGGAGTGTGTGTGTGCGTGTGTGTGTGAGGGTTAGGGATTTGTGACAACTGCCATCTGGTGCGCTGGCACACCAGCACATGTGACAACATGATGATGACAGTGTCAGTATGAAGTGCAGCTTTTCAAGTAAAGAAATGCTAATGCTTGGACCAGCAAACTATGCAGTATGTCACTCTGCCTCCAAGACAATAATCTGAATACAAAATAGCTTGGCAGGCTTTTGGGATGAACAATGAGAGAGCCGCTGCTTTCATTATTTAAAATTGTCACTCGCTCCCCCCACTAAATAGATAACCGTCCCACAAGTAGTCTTTAGCTTGTGACAGATTAGTTAAGAGAGCAACACAAAGCAAGATTGAATATGTCTACCCAGCCTGTGTGCCAGAGATTTGAACGTCTCTCTGACTAATTGAACGAATTTTAAGAGGCTTTAAGATATGCAGTTTTTGACTTTTGCCTGTGAACCGGTGATTTGAATATCCGAGCACAGTTGGCAGAATTTTTCTTTTCTGTTTCAAACATTGAGCCGAGACTTTGAAGCCCTCCTCCGCTGGCACCAGTTCGGGAGTTAAACATTCCTGCCCAAACTAAGGCCTTAAAAATACAAACGATCTTGTTTATTTATTTATTTTTATTTTTTTCTTCAACAAATTCTTGGCTTTTCTCTATTTATTGCATTTGAAGTCACCGTGCTACACCTCATCTTGGTACATCCTGAGGCCTGCTTAAATAGCTTCCTGGAATAGGATAAACATGTTGCTGGTGCAACAGTAAACAAAGCATTGCTAATAAAAAAATATCCTGCTTCTTGAGTTGCTTCTTTGGTGATATGCAAAACTTAATTCAAATTAGAGCTCAAATTAAAGCATGATAGTGCTAACTAGTTCCCTAAAGTGCAGATTATGTCCCCCAATCCAATGACATGGAGTATAATACTCTGCTTTGATCTGCTCCCTTTCAGCTTTCTTCTATTATTGCTTTACAGAGAACCTACTGAGGAACACAGAGTCAACTAAATGATTTCAAAGGAAATTTCATGAATATAAAAATAAATAAATAAATAAAGAATGCAATTTTAATAATTTTAATAAAGAATGTATATTTTGTCAGCCTGGAAATTGAAACAAAACAATTTAAAGACCATAGAATTCAAGCCTCAGTGAAAAAGCTGTTATGCTAAGTAGCATAACAGCTATTAGGTAGCTACACGCTACCTAATTAAAGGACCAATGAGGTGGCTGAGATCCATGCTTACTCCAGGAAGAACTAATGCTTTGACTTTTTAAGTAATATTGCAAGGATGCATTTTAAAACAATACTTTACCTAATTATTTTTGGAGGGCTTTCAGGATGCTTTTTTTTCTTGTATGTTTTGCTCTCAAAGCAGAACAAAGTTTTTATTAAAATGACACATGTTCACAGGAGATTGTCATATAAAAAAGGAAAGGTGCAAATCAGATTCATTGGTGACATTGGTAAGAAAGTGTGAAAAGACAAGAAATTAATCTTTTATTGCAGTTGAATATTTTTAACTTTAATTTGAGTACGTTTTTTTCAAGTGGGACAAAAATCCTAACTTAAGCAATAATTGTTTTTTGTTTTTTCACACAGAATTGCTAGTGCCAATCTTACCTGTAACCCTAAACGTAACTGAAACATTTTTTTTACTTTAAATTGAGTTTCTGACACTTGCACTTGTTTACAGTATTTCTCTTCATATTGTAGATATGTTTGTAATTTATTTTACAAAGCGCTGCGAATCCTCTGCATTAGAAGTGCCAATTAATTTACGCAAGGGTCCAATTTTCTTAGCCAGTTGCCACCAGACAGGCTGCTTATTTTGCCTCCACACACAGTCAAGCAGATGGCAAGGGAGGTTAAAAAAATCTCTAAAGCTCACTGCTAGAGAAACGCAGCAGAGTATGTCTGGAGTCTCCATAACAACCACTGGATGTTATCTACACCCTGAGCAGTTGTGCTACAAAAAAAAAGCCTTTTTTTGTCCTCACATGTCAAGCATAGTGTGTGGAATTTAGTAGATGCTATTGAGACATTTTACACTGAACCAGACGCCTCAGTCAGAGCAGACTAAGATTAGATTTCATGTGCAAACACACCTGGTATTTCCGGGCTATTTCTCTTGCAATGACCCCATGGGGACAGTCTTTGAAACACCAGGGCATTTGAAATAAAAATTTTGTGGCATTTGGCAAAGAAGAATTTTAATTTGGTTTCTTAGCAGGATAAAGATCCAATAAAATACGCAGAAAATGCACAGCAGACATAACGTCAATCTTCTGCCATGGCTGTTTCAGCCCACAGATCCATTTTTTTTTTTATCTTTGGAATGAGCTTAACAGAGGAACTGGACCTTTGAAATGTTATAGTAGAAGTTTAAGTTCTGTCTTACCGACAAAAGAGAGTTGTACCAAGTTTTAGTAGAAGGGTTGCCAATAATTGTGGTACAGATAACTGTTAAAAACCAAATAAATATAATGTAGGATTATTTTCCCCATTGAGTAATTCTATTCCCATCAAAAAGCTGGGTTCTTCTGTATTTTTCAACATGTGACAGAATTTTTATAATTTACACACGATGCATTTAGCAGTGTTTTACTTCTTGAAGTTGTTTCTGCAAATTTGACTAGTATCTAAAACATCAATTTATTCCAACAAATTATTATTTTTACCTTCTATTTGATAGTAGGGTAAAAACATACATGTTGAGAAACCAGCATTTGTATTTTAGATATTTATATTGCCAAATGTTGCATCAGAACCAACACCCTTTATATGAATTTGACATTGACTTGTAAATAAAATGATCACACTCCGCAAGTAAAAACTAAAAGATCAGCCAAATGACCCCGTTAATTTAAACGGCTCATTGGCCAAACTGATTATGTGGCCATAAATATTCCACCAAGGGTTTATTTGAAGGTTGTCATTTAGATGCAGCAAAAACCGAGACTTAATACCTCCCAAGTGTCCCTGCTAGCCCTCGCCTCGGGGAAGCAAGCATCTGGCTGACCCGACCGTTTAAGTGGGTCAGTTCGGTTGAGGGAGGGGAGTCAAAATCGGAAACCTCTGTCGGTGTTTTCTGGGGTTCCTCTCTCGTCTGTGTGTCATTGAAGATGAAAGCAGACACAAATGTGTACAAATCCCACCTTCACGAAACAGTTCTCCCTGGTCGGATGTCTTTGCGAATTCTTAAAATGAAGAGACATTTGACTTATTGCGACCATCTGTTTGAACATCTGAAAACGATTTGAACTTGAAGATCATATTCTTTACAAGGCAACGTACAATGGTGCCAATCAAGAAAAGTCTGTCATCTGCTTTCAGACGATGGACTTTTATCAATCTGTAAACCTTCCACAGGTTCAATGCATAAACCTATACAATATTTATTTATTTTTAATAAATCCTTATAGTATGCTGCAATCATAAAATATATTTGTTTAATTATTTGATTTTTGACCTAGTACATATCACTTCATGTGGCAGATGTTTGATTTCTAGTTCTGTGTTGTTGTTTTTTTAAACTTCATAAACTACATAGATTTTTGATTTCTATTTCTGTGGTGGTTTTAAAGATTTCATAAACTACATAAATTGTCATAATCAGTTTCTCACCCTGAAAGCATTTTTTTTGTTGCGGCCGTCTAATGATAATGTACACTTTGTTGCATGACAGAGAAAACAGAGCTTTTAAACTGACCTTTGATGTGTGCCGGGAGATGAGGAAACACCTGCAGATTATACCCAAACGTGGCTTCATCCAGGCTCTGTCAACCTTCAATGCCCAGCTGAAATTCATCCCAAGGTAAGGAAGGACACACAGAGGATGCAATGTTAATGGATCCACTGACGCACGGATAATCTTATTGTAAAGGGAAGCTGTTCAGATTCTGTTGGCCTATTAAAGTGCAAAGTGTTTTGCTCTTTAGAGGAAACTCCAGCGTCAGTCCTCAGGCTTGGATTCTTTGATATTTAAAAAAAAATATATTTTAGGAGATCAAAAAAAGTTTGTTGTAAAATTGTAAACCTTTAAATTTTAAATCTTAAAATGTAGCTACTTGTCAACTTTTGATTTTCTTTGCCAAAAGACTCTCGAGTTGTTCTTTAATCTCAGGTTCTAAGTACAGTAGCTTAAATCGTGATAAATATAGTTTAAAAAATCATTCAAATGATTACCGTAAAGTGTTGATGCTGTCTTTCATCTAAATAACATGTTAAAGTGGTTATAAAAAGTAAAATATTAACAACCATCCACTTAAAAACAAGATGTAAGAAGTCAAAGTTGTGGTTGAAAAATGGCTAACTAGCTAGCCTAATTATTGTTGTTGTTTAGGCTAATTTCTGCAGTACAGCTCAAGCTACTATTTTTAGCATATTGCCATACATTTTTTTCCAGGCTAAAAAACATAAAAAGAACCTCACTAATTAGAAGTTAATAAAAGGCCATGGGCATCCGGTGTTAATCTACTTTGCTGGTTTTGGCTAGTAGACCTGGGGTTATCGGTATTAAACAAGTTTCAAAATCATTAGAATTTAATGTTGTACCATCTCTAAAGTACTTTTAATGGGGTACCAAAGAAAGCACTGGAGTTTCATTTGGGTTTGTTGAGAATAAATAATTCTGTGATTTTCCTTCTATCTCTTTTTGCTAGTTGCAAAGCTAAAGTTAAAGGAAACTACATGTTAGGAAACGCCCTCAAAGCTATGGGTAGAGGAAATGACACACTAGAGAACGCCCTCTCTAGGGTGTAGCTAAGACAGAGTCTAACAAAGGAAGTTACCAAGTGTTGCTTGTTGTCATTTTGTTTCCTGCTAGCTCCTAAAGGTGGCATGAGAAATGGACCGGCTGTATTTTGGTATTATTAAATAGTTTTCATGAATTCAACTCACTGACTCTTCTTCAATCTCATACATCAAGAACTTAGCAGGGAGAACAGATACATTCTCCACAGGTTTCATGGAGCATTTAATAACACATTGCTGCCCTTCCCCCACCTGTTGCTGCATACTAACAGTCAGCTGGCTAAAAGAAGGCTGGACTGAATTTATTGTACTTTCAAAGTCAGACTGACTATACTGGAACCAGAGATCATGTTATGTGCTGTTGTTTTCATATGTTACGTTCATAAAAAACTGTGGATTTTTTACTTATTGTTATCATACCTTGATCCATGACTGTTGACTACAGTTGGGTCCCTTAGGTGAATATCTGCTGGCAGTGAAGTCTTACAGTTTTTAAAGTGCATGCATTTGTATCTAACCGACAGACAGAGGATACAAAAGTGACTTCATCACAGCAGAGCCATAAAGGCTTCTGATAATGGCGTCTAATGACTTTGAAGGACCTGCTAATTCTTTCAACAACAATCCAGGCTCTATATATAGATGGAGTGGCAGGAGTTGGACAGGGGACCCCCAGGGTGAATGTGAGAGGCGTGCAATATGTAAAAACCTGCGTGGGCGCTCCTCTGCCCACCCTCTTTATTTTTTTTCCCCCCTTTTCATAGTTAGGCAGCTTTTTATATTAATAGCTGGGCTGATGTGTTTTTTGGAAACGATAAGAAAATTTTCCCTCCACTTCAAACAGAATGTTAGCGGCACACGCTAGTCGTCAAATAGCAGGGGAACTCGAGAGGAAAGTGGGAAAATGTCAGTAATCTGTCATATTGAATCAGCAGAGGTTTTAATGCGAGGATTAGAGGACAGCTTTACTCGTGCTGCTGCTGCTGCTGCTGTTGCTGTGATGGTGCGTCTTTCACATGCGCTAACATAACTACAGCTTCCACCCCCTTCCTACTCCCTGTGCATCACACTTCTTTTCACTCTGGCTGCCTTTGCCTCCTGCGTTGTCTTCTCCCACTCTCTCACACTCTCACGCTTGTCTTTTTCTTGGCCTCTCACCCTTAACTGTACTTTTTGGGTTTCTTTCTCTGTGTCTTAGCTCCTTTACTTCTCCACATTCATCGTGTCCCTCCCTGTTTTTATGAAACTTCTCGTAGCGTTCAGCCATCCACCACAGTTTTTTCTTTTTTCTTTTTTTTTTGCTGGCCCTGATTCTGCTTATGTAATCTAAGTCTCCAGACCCACTTAACTGCACTTTGTTGTTGTTCTGGCAACTGTTGGCCTTTAATAATATCTGAAGTTGTCTTGAACAAGAAATGTCATGTATAATATTTTATGAAGTGATTTGATAGGAAGCCTAGCTAATTATTACAGAGTGGTAGCCTCTGATTACTTTTTTCAGGGGTGTTAAAGAGAATTCACTATAAATTGACATCCCACTTTAGCTATTTGTAAAAACTTTACAAACCACTTATCATTGCCCTTCCATTTCAAACACTGTGTTAGTTTATCAAATACAATCCCAGTACATTAAAGCTTGTGGTTGCAGCTTCAGCAAAGCACTATACGTCTGAATAGAACAAACAGGTCTTTATGTCCACTTATGAAAGACTTAGCAGAGTAGTTCATTACTTACCTATCCATGTTTTCTTTCTTTACTCCAAAATTCTGGACAGATCATCAGTTTATTACAGAGCAACACATAACAAACGATCATCCATGTGCACAGTCCCGCAAAGTTTCTAGTGGCCAATCTACACATTTTACATGATTTTTTATTTTGACTGCAGTGGTGGAAAGACAGGAAACCTGGTGAAAACCTGCACATGCTCTGGGAAAATACGGCAACTCCCAGTGTTTTTACTTGTTTTTCTTTACCACAGCGTATAGTTTCTCCTCACAAAATACCAACTGCTGCAGGACAGCCTCGTAGCCTTCTCTATCATGTAATCAGGGCCAGGAAAGCAGTGTTCACCTGAAACATGCATAGCTTTGTCATTCTCATCCAGAAATCTTGACACAAACAGCTACATTCTTAAACAGACGCGCAGCTTTCTCTACCAATAAGGTTTTTGTGTAATGATAAGCTAACGCTATCTGCCCTCCGTTTTGAAATGAGTTCAGTCTCACGTTCACCATGAAGGTAATTTCCTGTGATAAATCAACCACTTGATGACATGGCTCAAAAATATTTTGCAAGCTGCAAAAATAGTCAATGATTTAAGAAAGATTGGCTGCGCAACACCTTATTGACTGTGTGTCTTGGTGGATAACGTTGGGGGCTGATTACTTAAATTCCCAGATCGTACATCAGCCCACAGGGATGGAAAGTAATTGTAAGGATGTTTTTTTTTTTTCTTTATCCAGATTCAAAGGTTAAAGTCTTATAGGGATTGAGAAAACAAGGCAGTAAGTTATGCTGAGGGATCTTATGGGTCATGGACCCATTAAGACCTGAAAGAACATATGAGTGTGCCTGTCTCCATATGTTGAGGGCATACAGCCTCTTAATCAGTTGTGAGATCAGGAACATAAAAGCTTCGGTCTGCAGTTCAGCAGTAAGGACGATAGTGAGAAACAAAACATTTGGATTAGATTTAGAAACAATAAAAAAAAGGACCTTCATGAACCAAAAGAGCATCCTTTACCCAAAATAGAATTTGGCACCATACAGTCTGAGGAGGGAAAATAAATAATGTGTTCAGCACATCAGCCGGCTGTGTCTCTCCTTTCCCTCTGTCATGGTTGGATCTTCTGTTCCGATCTGTTAATTTTTTTTCTCGCTTTGCTTTTGTCTTATGCAGAGGCAGTGTGTCATTTAAAATGGCACCACCAATTCTCCCAGCCGGAGCACGATTGGATTTCCAAATCCTCATTATCTGCACTGGTTCCACTCACTGTCACATCCACGCTCACACGCTTCCACAGACACACACACATACACACGCACACACACATGCACCCTGTTAAATGTGGACTCTGAAATGACTCATAGCTTTCATTCTTCACACAGGTGTTTGCGCCTTCTCTGCCCTCCTCGGGCTTCTGGGAGACAGTGAGCACACTCTTGTTTCCTCCTGTGAGGGGTTTGTGCTCGAGCTACCCACATCGTTCAGCTGCCTTCTCTTGCCTCATCCCTTCTCTCCCTGTCTTCCTCCACTTTTATTTGTCACCAGCCAGCCCACACTTTTCCCTCACACATCCAAAGCACTGTTATGTGCACTACATAATTTCTTCTTCATAGTATCCAGAGCACCATCTCACACGCTGCTATTCCCTGCTAGGATTTTGATTGAATCGCTGTGTGTTTCATTATAATTTTATCATTAAATTGTCTGGTTTTTTATTGCTGTGTGGAGCAGCTGTTGCTGATACTTTATGGAATTCTTTTTTGTTTTTGTTAAGGAGAATCATCTTTCTCTTAAACTTCATTAACTCTCCCTAGGTCTTAAGAGATGGGGTCATTTGGACCCCACAATTGTTTTTTATCGTGGTCCGGCGGAGTTTGCGCTGACTTCCTGTGCACTTTTATGAGGTTTTTGTGGTATGGTTTCAGGAACTGATGGTCTGGACTTTTATTTCAGTCAAACGTTTAACATGTTCTGTGACTTAAGGTGGTTGAGGCTACTGGTAGCTGCTAAAATACCCCAACTATCTGTGGTCAATGATTTGTATAACCACCTTTCGTTGTAATTAAAGATACAGGTCTTTAGGGGGGGAGAAGTGGTAAGTGTATCTATCGCTTTTTTATATTTAGAGGTTAGTAGTTTTGCCAATTCTTCCCATTAAAATAGCTTAAGTTCAACTTCAATACAACTTGACCTGTTTGCTGTGTCTCTTGGTCTTCATAATGCTGTTTGTTCACTCAATTTTTCTAACAAACCTCTTGAGCTTCCCTGTGATACACTCTTTTATGTTGGTTTATAACATTTAGATTCCAATGTAAAAAGAAAAAAAAAAGTTCAGTAGACTTTGGATTTTTCTTTGTAAGCCACTGTATGTTTTTTTCAGCCTGTGTGCTTTATTTCCTCCCCATGTGATCCAACTCATTTGATCCTGGATTTCTGGTTTGAAAACAACGACCCAATCTGATGCATGAAGAGATCGCCGTTTCCTTATTTTTGCTCTGTAAACCTGATGACTGAATCCTTTGAATGGGATTGCTTGTCTGAGCGGTTTAGGTGTAATCTCTGAAGAGCAGGCAGCGGGGCCAACCCCGGCGGTTCCAGCTGATAAAAGGGAGATTACAAGGATGATTTATTACAGATTAGGGCGAACGACTCTCCCCAGTGCTTTTTGCCGCTGGCACACTGATTACGTCACTACTAGAAACTTTTAGAGGGCTCAGGAGATAGAAAGACACAACCAAAATAGCTAGTTTGGTTATATTAGCATTAGCTATTCATTATTTTTTGTAATTTCTAACCCTCAATCAAGCAATGATCAAAATCTGTTTATAATCCTCTTCATAATCAATTTTTTAATGGTAAAATAAATTCCAGTATTATTTAAATCACATGAAAGAGGCACTATTGTGATAATGTGATAAATGCTTATTTTAATTTTTATTATGCATCCCAAAATGGCCCTAACCTTTTGGATTACACAGGATTTTGCCGAGGAACGTGGATATTTTATGGGTTTCCTGCGAAACACTTTGGAGATGCGTTTTTTTTTTTTGTTTTGTGCTTCTAAAATTCCAGTTATTGTATTCCACTCCACTTGTGCCTTCCACAAGTCTTAAACATATCATTAAAAGACTAAAAAACCCGAGACTTGATGCGGATAATCTGGGAATCAAGAAGAGGAGCACGCAAGACAGATCTGTGCTGGACACTGGGCAAATCTTCTCTCCGAGCATATGGGCCTGGTGACGCCCCACCAGGCTTTTCCACTCGGCCCTGCCAAGCTAATTCAAGAGTGACTCTCCAGCAGCGACGCTATTAGTGGGCAGAACAACAGTGCTTCTTTAAATGTACACTCTGTGCTCATTGGTCAAGTTATGAAAGAGAAAAAAAAAATCACTGCATAATTGCAGAGATTTAATTTTGCCAGGAGAGGCAGTGACCTTATTGGCTTTGAGTTGTTGTTGTTGTTGTTGAACAGAAGGTTTGCAGTATCGGTGAGGAATGGAAAATGTGAGAAACAAACCTATCCATGCGACTGTAAAGGTGATGCTTCGCATGACAGTAACGCCAGCTGGATATCTCTAAAACATTTAACCGTTTTCAAGACTTCAGACAGAATTAAGAGCAAAAAGGGATCTCTTATTATTGGATTGCCTGCAAGCTCGGTCAATGACTAAAGGGCAAATTTCACTAATATACAACTCCTTGCTTCATGCTAGTCTCTCTCACTCCCTGGGAGGACTTGGAAAGATGATCTGGGAATACAGGTTACTGACAAGATCTGGGAGTCTGACATCAATCGTATTCACTCATCCACTACTTGTACGTCACTGCCTAATGCCGTTTAAATTGCTTCACTGTTCTAATTTACTTGGAGCCAAATTGGCAAAGACATGATACCCTGGATGATAACTGCCCTTGGTGCAATCAATCACCAGCCACCATTAGTCATACGTTTTGGTCTTGCAAGTTTTGGTCTTGCAACACCTTGCATGATAATGGGGACGCTATCTTCCTAGCTTTGTCTCATGTTTGTAGTATATCCATTCATTGGGATTTTTTTGGTGTCCCAACAAAAAGACTTGGCTTTACCCCTATTCACTTATACTGTTATGCTTTTTTTTAATTTATTTTTATTTATTTATTTATTCACAAAGAAACTATGTACACTTCATTAGCCTTCGATGGATTCAAGTAACTGAATAGAGAATTTTTTTGAAAAGCCAGTTTAGTAATTACATACATGTCTGATAAGTTATTTTTTTAGATTTCACCAAAACCAAGCAAAACAAACTACAAACTAGCAATTCATACAATAATTTCTTTGTCTTCATCAATAACGAGTGCACATCTGCTCATTTAACAGCCATAATGTTGCTGAATACGCAAACGTTTAGTAACGAGAACATGTTACTGGTCAAACATTACTCCTTTGCTTCGCTGATACAGGTTGATACTCATGTCCTGGAAGGAAACTGAACCCTCACCTTTTATCCGATCAGATACATAATGAATAATTTACTTGTAGCCTATGAGGTTCAGCAAAAAAGTACTGTAGAATCTGGTCACCCTTTTTGAATACAATATCACTCACAGAGTAGCGTTATGTTGCTCTGTTACTATGAGATAAGGTTGCCTTGTTTTCTTTCAACATTTGGTTTGTTACATGCTAATATGACGCACCACTGGTTGGTAGTATGTTAGTGTCTTATTCCTGCTGTATATCTGTCCGTTGTCACTTTTGTATTAATAAAAAAAAAATCTGAAAATAAACAATTTACTCAAGTAAAAAGAAAGAGAGTTGGTGGATAAATGTAAGGCAAACATTCTAAATATATATCCAGTGTATATGTTATCATGAGAGCAGCACTCAACTCCTGCTGATATTGAGGGAAATGAGTTTTACATAAGCCTGTGTCCTCTTTGAATCATACTTACGTCTCTCATCACCATGGCTACAACCTACAGTAGTGTGGAGGCGCACTCTTCATCTCTCCCCTGCTTTCTCTGGCAATCCGATCTTAGCAGCCGTGGGTTACAGTAACCATTCAGGGTCTGAATCTGAATCTAACCCTGACAAAGCCTTCGAGCGGCTCTTGGCTTTTTTGACTTTTGAGATCTGGCATCTGTGAAGAAAAACATATTTTGGTAAAGTCACTGTTGCGCCTATATTGTTTTTGAGCATTCTCTTTTTTTTAGATTCTTGCACTGCTTCGCTCGTGACTATAAAAAGCGTTGCTTTATATAAACGACTCTGTTCTCACACTGTTTTTTTTGTTTGTTTGTTTTTTTCCTTTCTCTGCCTTCTCCTTAGACAATCCCTGTCCAAAGACGCTCAGAAGTATTTTGACAGTGACACGGGCGTCCTAGAGGTTCCAATGACAGTACAAGTAGCAGGGCAGGTTTGTATCATATTTTACATGTTCTGCTCATTTCACAGGATCCTTGTGATCCTGAGGAAAGTGCACTTCCCATGTAAGTGTGGTGGTGCTTGAGTCCTACTTTTTGAGAGAAGCAGCATCACTGAAGGTTGTAACCTATTTTGCTGGTAACAGGCTAAAATTATCTCTCGCCCTCCAGGCCCAGATACTCCACAGGCGCTAATAAGCCAAGCATAAAGGTTACCCCACATTGTTTTACAGAAAATTACTTCATTTGCTTCAAATGGGCATGCAGCAGCCAAATGCATGGAGCTTCTTCTTTTTGAAAAGGCTGATAATGACAGAAGGCTGAACGTTTTCCACATTGTTTTTAGAGACATCCTGGGGTTTTTTTCTAGAATCACACAACTTTTTACGTATTTTGTTATTAATAATCCACATCCATTAGGGCTTTAAAAAATCTAAACAGTTCTGTTTCTTCACCATGGGAGTCTGGAGATAACCCCAAAGTGCAAACTTAATTAAATAGAAACATGTTATAAAAATGTCTCATTTGGATGTTATCTAGAATAAAGGATTGCAGCTCCCTGTCTCCTTTTTCATCATCTTCAGTCTAAGCTAAATGTCACCAGCTGTTTTCTTTTCTTTTTAAAAAAAATTAATTAGGATTTTTGAAATGCATCTACATGTTGGTCAGAATTTTGTGCATTCTTGTTTGTAAGAAAATGTTTTAGGGTTAATAGCAATCAATGTCGTCATCAAAGTGGTGCACAGTTACATGTTTCCTGATGTTATGTAACCCTACAAATAATGTGGAACTCCTTTCTTAGACTTTAAAAAAACTGCAATAAAGGAGGGTGTTATCTAAAATCTACTATTTTGAGTTTTGCATTATAATAGCATTGCTGTGATGACGTGTTGAAGGCGGAGTGTCGGAAAAAGCAAGAGCTTCTTAAAGTGACAGAGGCCAATTTCAAGGCATCAAACTGTGAAGTTAAATTTCCGCTAAGTCGTGTTTAATACATACATCATTTTTTTTATACCAACCAAAAGTAACATAGTTACTTGATTTCTTAGCTTCATTTATTCTGATGTGTTATCTGTGACAGCCTGTAAAGGAAAGAGAGAAAAGACCATACTGGAGTTTGAGTCGCTAGAGATGATATCCAGCTAAGATTCTTTTTCGCTAGCAAATACACACTGACAATGAAAAACGCATACCTGGATCATGCAGTACGGATTTCAACAAAAGCATGTAACAAAAAATACACTGAGTAGCACTCTGAAGAAAAATGACAGCTTCATATATAGCAGGTACTTGACATCGCAAGCTGGTCAGCTGGCATTAGCAAATATTATGGTGGACGAGTGAGTTGGCTGATTTTGGCATCCATTCCAAAGTATTCAAGTTTAGTTTGAGTTGCAAGATGATCAACGTAATTTGTTTAATTTTAATACATGATGCATACTGCACTAGTGAGTGAAGCTGAGGAGAATGATGACACTAGCAATGATTGTCTTCTGAAACTGGATTGAATCTCTTTATATTTCTGTCTAAATTTGTTTGATTTTGCTGCTTACTAATTCTATATTCTGCTTGGAATAGTGCAGTAAAGCAGAGCGTGCAGTCTGAATTTAGAGCACTGTAGGTTACCCTAACAACTGCTCTCTTTCTGCCTGCAGAGTGCAGAGATTATTTTACTAACTACATCCTTCTGGTTTCGATTGGAATGGAACAGGCTACATAATGTGGTTGTGAATCTGCCTACTTACTAAACCTTTTCATTTGTAGGTCAGGCCAGATACGTCTTTTTTATAGACAATTTAAATTCAGTTCAATTCAATTCAAAAATACTTCAATAATCCCCAAGGGAAATTAAATGTGGCTGTAACTCATTAATTAACAAGAGTTACTGAAGATCGAGGTGGCTGTTTAAAAGTTATAAAGTTGAAGCTCGAGTCAAATTTTTATATTATATTTTGTCTAGTATTATGAAATTTGTGAACTGCAGCCTTTACATAAAAAAAGAGCCCAGAACAGCCGTTAAAACATTTGTGCACTGCTTCTGCCAGCTTTTTTCTTTTTTTTTTTTTTGAGCAAATCTAAATCTGGTTCCATTTCTTGCCAAACCGTCACCTTGCTCTCATTTGCCAGCCAACCAATGGTCCATTTCTCTACAAGGGCAAAAAGAGGAGAGGACTGAGGTGTGCGTGGCACTGAAGAGGAGCCAAAAACTCAGCCAGGATGTTCCCGTGAAGCATCAAAGCTGTTGCCCCCAGCCTCAGGCCCTGAGTTCCTGGCATTAAACCGTCAGAAACAGTCGCACACATTCATGCGCTCATCGTTTGGTCAGCAGACAACACAGCAGCTGGCAAGAAATGCCACAGTGACGGTCCTCTGCTGAGTACTGACATGACTCAGGAGGAAGCCATCTTGAGTCAAAACAAGGAGAAGAAAGACGTTTTGTTAACTTTACTTGTTTAATTATTCTTACTAAATGTAAAAAAAAACATAAATAAAAAATCAGTTCTAAACATGACCACAGTTTAGTGCTTTAGAGCTCCGTTATTGATTAAACCCAAAACAGTCAGGTTTTCCAGGCTTTGCTGTCTCACAGTGATTCATTTGTGCCAACATGCTGTGGAGTTTATTTTCTAATTCTGCTGCGATTGCTATTTACAGGGGGGAAAAAATTATATTAATCCTCCTCCTAGAATAGTCCCAAGCATATGTATAATTATTTCCCCACTTATGAGACAGAAAAAAAGTTGAACCAATATATTTCTGTAATGCTGACCATATGCTTCTTGGAACACTGACCTTACTGTTTTTGAGTGACGTAGTCAAAGTCTTAACCTAAATCTGATCGAGACGCTGTGAGATGACCTTTGACGTAAGGGTGTTAGTTTTTAACAGAGGGTTAGGTTAGTTTTTTTTCCTTGATGAGATAAATATTCAATTTGCAGTATTTTGATTGAAGAATTAAATAATTAAAATTTGTGTGACCTGAACATGTCGGTGTTCCAAAACTACTAAAACAAAAGAAATCTGTAAGAGGCTACACATTTTCACAGCACTGAAAATACTCTTGCAAAATTTTTTGTATTGTTAGATTTAAATGTTATATTCTGTATTCTAACTTGATTAGAGCATTGGAAAAATATTGGGTAAGAGAAAGAAAGTAAGGTCCCTGTCATCTGGTGCTTATATTTCAATTTTCACAGCTTACTTTTAAGCTAGAACTGTACGTTTAATACGCTCACAAAAAAAATTGTTGTTGCCTGATTATGACATCCATAAAATGCATAAAAAACGATTTATCTTACGACTAAATTTAAACATGGATTCACTGGATACTGTGTATATTTATTTAAATGAGAAAATTCTGTCCATTATGTGTGCTTTCTTTCCATGTGTCATTAATGTCATGCTATAACAATTCATGAACAAGACTTGAAAAATGATAAGAGTTCAAGGACAGTCGAAGAATATGTTTCCTGCAAGTCAAACTATATTGAGATACCATAGGTTAACATTTGCATGATGGTAAAAAAATAAAACAAAGATCCAAAAGAAAGAACTGGAATGAAAATGCGTTGACTCGAGCGATGCTGAATTGTTCCAGTCAAAGTAAAGTGACAACATGTTTACCATAAATAAAAAGGAGCCTTTTGCATTTTTATTTTTTTTAGGTGCTTCCAGCTCAATACACAATCCATGCTATTGTCACATCTTCAGACCTGCAGTTTGACCAGATCCAGGTGGACTTTGGTCACTGTTCTATCTACCATTTTGTCAGAACCACCGTTTGCCTCACCAACAGGTCCATCCTGCCTCAAGACTTTGGTTTTGTGGCAGTTCCTGAGGTATGTTAGTTTATATGTCTTGTTGGTTCTGAAACAAGTGTGAAACAAATACCACTAGATTGCTCTGACTGGTACAAAAAATAAAAAATTAATAGTAATTTGCTAGATTAACATAATGTAGTGGATGACAGTGAACTATGGATCTACTGGTTTCTTACGTTGTGATTTGGGAAAGATATTTGTTGTTTGAAATCTGGGGGTTCTCTCATATTATCAGAGACCATGTTAACTATTGTTACAGATTCCAGCTAAAAGCAACGTACTTCTCTGCAAACTGTACATTTAAACGTAGCACCAACTTGTTCTCCAAAGGAGATTTTGATTGCTGTGTTTGTGTGAAAGATTTAACGAGTTTAAAACCATTTTGCCCAAGGCTGCTTCAACACGTAAGTCAGCCATATTGGATTCTCCGGTTGCGAAAAGTTTAACGTATCCACTCAGAACTCTAATTTCTACTGACTTTTCTGTTAGTATTCTGGACATCTTAAATTTTAAATAAAAAATAAGACACGTGTATTTAAAATATATGTTTTCTTTTTTATGACATAACAAATCAAAGTAAAAACCTCCCTTTCTGCATGAACCACTTTATTTAAAAATCTGTAAAGATGGTGGTTAACAGTTGCTATAACCAACTTATAAAAAACATGCATGCAGATTCCCTCCTTTGAAAGCGAACGTCTTTATCGTAACTTCAGACTCTTATTCCAATGAATCAAATGTAGACATTCAGTCTGAGTATTTGCTTCTGTTTCTGCAGTATATTGAGGTCCAGCCTTACGATGGCTTTGGCACTCTGCTTCCTCAAGAGACCCTGGAGATCGACCTGATTTTCAGGCCTAAAAAACCTATAGAATATAATTTCCAACTCCGCTGCAAATCTGGAATTGACAGGTTCATTTTTACTCCCTTCCCGATTTTGAGTGATTGTCCCCCATGTTTGCTTATAGAAAGATAAATGTCTTTTTTTTATTTTTTATGTTTCATCAGAGACTTTGTGCTGCCTTGTCGAGGTGTGGGTTTTCATCCACCGCTGGTGCTGTCCCACTCTCTGATTCAGTTCAGACCTACGGCAGTAGGTGACAAATCCACCGCCACGATTTACCTGACTAACTACCAAGATAAAGAAGCTGCAACTCGACTCATCAAGGTTATTTCAGCAGTTGAAGCTCCCAGGTTGTTCTGCTTCAGCTTACCAAAGGATTCCGACATCAGCGTATCTCCTTCAGTCGGACGCCTTCTCCCCGGAGAGGTGGATGAGATTATCTGTTGTGTTTGTCTGTAAATGTAAAGGATGTTTTAGGTGAGAGGAGTTTTATGTTTTTTCTGTATGAGCACATCCATGCAATGCAAAGGTTTTAGGTGCATATCGGCATCTCCTTCAGGACTTCCGCATACAATGAACTTTGGCCCATAAGCAGTGGTATAAGTTTACATTCATGAGGCAATGCTGAATTGATTTGCAGCATTGTCTTCTTTTTAACATGATTTTGATAGCTTATGATCAGGGGGAAAAAGAAGCTGCTGAAAAATGCAGTAAGACAGCTCCTCCAGGCTTTTCAGTCCAACCTCTCATTTTACTGACCAAGAAAACCAAGCCTTCCAAAAGAACTTGCAGTTTGATTTTATCATAATAAGAAGATGATTCTGGTAATGTTGCCACAACACAGTTGTAAACAATTTTGCACAGTCCTAACTGCTGCAAAGCTGGATGCTTCTGTAGTCTCTTGATGCCCTCTGCTGGAGACTTTTCAAATTTGATAATGAAAGACAATTTGTTTTTGTTTTGGGGTTTTTTTTTGTTGTGCACTATTCTCAATTTAATTTTAGGTTATCAGCTTTTATTTTCCATAAGTTAACAGAATAACTAATTTTGGAAAGTTTAAAAAAGAATTATCCCTTTAAGATTTTGCTTCCTTGCAAATTATTTCATTCAAATGAAACTTTTAACTCATTTTATGACGTTACAACCGCAAACTTCAATGCATTCTATTGTAATTTCACTGAATAGCACCTTTAAAATGCAAGATACAAAAGGAATTCAACCCTCTTTACTCTGATAACGCTAAATTAAAATCTAGTGTGTGTGGCAGGGTACTAAAAACATACATTAACATGAATACACCACACCCATCACTATGCCCACGGAGATGGTAGCGCTATTCTCTAGGTTGTTTTGCTCTAACAGAAATGGGAAACTTGGCTCAAGTCGACGGGAAGATTGATGGAGGTAGATTTGGAGCAATCATGGAAAAAAACCTGGTAGAGGCTTAAAGAACATGAGACTGGCATGGAGATTTAACTTCCAGCAGGGCAAGGACCCTAATCATGCAGCTGAAGCTGCAATAAAATAATTTAAAGTCCATCCTTGTTTTGGTACGATCCTGGCAAAAAGGCTTTAAGTGTTATTTTCACTGAGCTTTAGCTGTTTTTGAAAATAAGACTGAGGAAAAGAAATGTAGACTCTTAAGTGTGCAGAACTGGTAGCAGGTAAAAAAACAACCAGACTGGTGGTTGTAAAAAATAAAATAAAACTTTGACTCATGAAGTTGCACAGAAAATTTTACTGGTTTTTATTTGTAAAAAAAAATCTTGAAAAACACTCCATCATTCCCTTGCACTTTGCGGTGCACTACTCCACATCAAATATTTTAAACTTTGTGGTTGTAATGTGGCAAAATCCTTCACAGAGCTTAAAACAATCAATCCATTTCCTTTGAGCAGAAAGTTTATCCCCCTTAAGCAAACCGAGCTTTTTCACCATTTCACCAAAGACAGACAGGGAACGATCGTGTCACTCTCTCTTGCGTTCCAGAAATGCCTCGTTCAGGTGATGTTCAGACCTGTTCTTCTGGAGAAAACTATCACCGAAGAGGCTCTCCGTCTGCACCGTATCGCCAAGGCGACCAGCGAGAAGGAGCCAGATGTGAGCAAAGTCACTGAACACGAGGTACACCTGAGCACCTGCTTCGGTTCCCTTCTTTTACCTTCACAAATGTAAAACAAACCGGTGGAAAAGTGATTAAATGGCAGGTCACACTGGTGTTTATTCAGCAATAATTAAATAACAGTAATTTATTATTTTTAATATATTACAGTAACTGTATTTGAGCATACCATTTAGAGGGAGTGATTCTGTTGGGGGGGGGGGGGGAAACATGCAAACAACAACCAGCTGAACAAAGACATGCAATATCTTGATACTGTTTGTTTGGTTTGTTTGCAAAGAAAGAGGCAGGATAAAGCAGAAAACACGGAGCAAATACCATCTGTGTGAGGGTTATGAAATATTGTGAAAATTGCTGAAGTGTGGAAAGTCGTAGATGGTAATCATTTTACCTTGAGGCATTCTGCTGCTGACCAAATAATGACAGAAAAGAAAATATTGCCATAATTCTGGAAATAAATGTAAAAAAATAGATACAGGCTGATAACTATGAAATGACATTTGCACATTTTATGAAGATTAGTGAAAATGTACAGTAGCTATCTGCAGCTCATTTGTTTATCTGCCAGTGAGCCTTTTCACTGCTGACCCCCATGGCGGCCTGACCTCTGACCTCTGACCCTGTGCATCACTTGTAGAGTTCTGCCTCCAGCTGTTATGTGGTCATTTCCACTGACGTTTTTCACTCAACGATAGCCTGAATATGTAATACATCAAAAATATTTGCAGCTGTTGCAATGAGTTACACACTCAACAGAGAGTTGAGATTTTATCCGTAAGAACTGAAATATAACCTGGAGTAATGTAACTATTCAGATAACACATAAAGCTGTCCCTGTGTCAGGCTCTGTTGAGTTTATCCAAATGAAACAAATAAGCTCCAACATGAAGAGAAAAAACAACCGAAAACTAAGATGACGACAAAAAGAAACTAACAGTGTCGAAACAGAGCGTTGACATTAGCTGAAATGTTTTTTTTTTTTAAAAAGCAAAAAAAAATGATGTCTCCAGTACTTAAGGAATGTGGAAATATTTTAGGTTATTGTGGCATGTGTTTATTTCAGGGATATGCCAGCTGATCATAATGCTTTTAACAAGCAGGAGTTCTCAGAAGAGCTGTTAATACCAGACCCAACCTCCGTTGTCCTCGTTTCACCTGCTGTACCCTAAACATGTCGTAAAGTTCAACAGTATTTACTTTAACTGGGTTTTTTATCTGCAGGCGTTGATGCTGCCGTCGCTCTCGCAACGGCCTTATGCCTTGTTCGCTTTAATCATCTGCATCCAATGATCACTTACTCATTATTTGTTTATCTCTGTCTGTGGTTGTAAGTCGTGCAGGCAGATCAATGGCGTTACACAACTTAAAGGAACTGCTTGCTGTTGTTGGTGGTTATGTCTTCTGAACTTGTCTCTGTGTCACGCCAGCAGAGCCTTTCGATATTCCTTGCCTTACGTCTTTGTTGTGTTGTCCTAGATGAAAAGAGACATTCCTGCTGAACACAGCAGAGGGAGGAGGACACCTGGGTTTGCAAAGAAGAGGGAGATATCCCCTCCCTCCTCCAAATCAGCTGAGCGAATTGGCTTGAATCCAGTGTGAGTTTGCTTCCTGAAAGATTTTGTTTCACTTTTGATGTTGTTTTTAGCAGCATTCAATAAGTATTCAGTCACTAAAGGAATAACGAATAAAAAGCAAATCATTATTTTGGGAAGAGAGTTAAGTGTCTATGACGTAGTGTTAGGTAAAGATAACTTGTACGGGAATCAAGTCAAATAAAGTCATAGTGTTTTTCTTTTTTCTTTTTCTTTTTTAAGTTATCTTTTACTTATTTATTCTTTGTTCCAGCATATATGTTTATTTATTTATTTCTCTATTTGTTTACTTTCTTTGGTCTTTTCCACTTCTTCCCATAAGGATCTGTTTAATCAATGAGAGAACAGAAAAATAATTCAAATTAGAAAATAACTGACAGGATTAAAAGAAAAACGGATATCCTAATCCACACATTGATCAATTTCATTTTTATTGTGACACCAATTTATTGTGTTCTATGTTTCATTCTTGTTTTGTATGTATTCATTTTAATGTATACCTTTTAATTGCTTTTTTTGTCTTTTGGTTTTGTTAGTTAGTTAGTTTATTTTATTGTTATTGCTGTTACTCGTTCCATTGTTATTGGTGTTACTGGTCGATTATTTTAAATACTTTAATAAAGTCAGAATACAACAACTTTCTTCACATATTATTACGACTATCCTCATATTATTACTTTATTCTCACAATATATATATATATATATATATATATATATATATATATATATATATATATATTTTTTTTTTTTTTTTTTTTTTTTTTTTTTTGTATGGTCTTAATGAGTGTCCAGGCTAAAAGGAGTTTGTATTTAGTTTTTGTTTTTTTATTGGAAAGTTAATTACCCTAGTTAAAAAAAAATATCTAGCAGAAACATGAAACATGAAACCCAGTAAAAGTCTCCTTATTCACATAGTAATAGTTTACTTTTTTTAAAGGTCTGAACTGTATGGGAAGGCCAGGGACTTGTTGCTGCGCTCCTTTACCCAATCCTACAAAGAGTACATCGTTCGCTGCTTTGTGTCAGACGGAGATCCTCCAGAGGCCAATGTCCAGCCAACATGGAGGTAATACAACTGTAGGCTTTCATAGTTTGTGGTTCAATGAGTGAATGAGTGCTTAAGAAAGAAAAAGAAGGTCCATTTCTGCAGAGTATATTTTAATTACAAAAAGCAATAGAAACTGCAGTTCTAGACAATAACATAATATATGGCAAGCTTCAAATAAACATTCTTTTCTTTTGAAAAGTTATATTTATGTTTTGCTAGTTTATGAACCAAAATGAATTAATCCAGCAAAGTTTCAAAATAACGTTTCTCGTTCTTGTTCATTTCCTGTCTTGATCTCCTTAGTGCCATAAACACGCTCCACCTGAAGCTGGAATGTCCCGCTGTACAGCCCCCTCTGCTGGTGACTTCTGGCAATGGCAATAACGTCTTAGACTTCCGTCAAGTTTATATAGGTGAGATATGGTTTGATCTCGTAAAAGATATGCCTCTTTATCCGTGTATCCTGCCTCTCGCCCAATGGAAATGACTCCTGGAGGGCAATAAGATAAAACGATGGACGGACGGATGTTTATCTGAAGTACTTCGACATCCTTTTTCCTGTCTTTCTTTTTGTCCTTACATACCATGTTGTGTTTTTGGCTCCATCCGTAGGAAGCAGAGTGATTGAAAGGTTGACAGTTCAGAACATTTCAGAGGAGCCTGTGGAAGTATCCTTTATTAAAGTCAGATTTTACTAAATGCGGGCAAGCAAATATGGTTTAAATGAAATATAAATATTCCACACAATGAGCAATCTTTTACTTTTGCATTGACACTTTTAAGCCAGTCTCTTAGCATGTCAGTCACTTAACAGCTTTTTGCTTATGCTCTTGAAAATGTCGCTTATGAAAACTGTTTAACAGTATAAGCTGCATTATATAAATAGTATTATTTAGAGAGAAAGGACGACTCCTTTCAAGGTTAATTTGATATTAGAGCTGGAGTCTGCATCCTCTACTATTCAAAGAGCCACTTTTACCCAAACTCCAGGAAAATAAAAACTGTTTAGAGCCGCATATATTACCTTTATATAAGACATTTTGTAATTTTTGATAAATAGTACAGCAGAAAATCTGCAGAAATTTTTAAAGAGCAACCCTTTTATTCCTTTTTACAGGTTTTAACATATAAAAAAAATACAACTTAAAAAAAAAAAAAAAAGATGACGGCTACATTTTCTTATGTGGAATGTCAATAATTTGTGCATCGTTTCCAGCTTAATGAGATGTAAATAAAAATGACAGGTACTTTAAGTGTCATTTTGTTGTGGAGATTAAATGTAACTATTCTTTTAAAAAAGAAAAAAGCTTAATAAAGAGCCGGTCGCTAAGAGGCGGTCTCAGTAATGAAAACCGACTGGTCTGAACATCCACGTCTAAAATATCACCGTGTGTTTCACCATATCTGTCCCCTCATTATATCTGATCTTTATTATTTACTCCCTACCAACTTTATAAGACTTAATTAGTGCTCAACAACTATGGTAAAAATTAGATGTTGTTCGTATTACGCCCACTGGCAGATTCATGTTTACTTCTTGAAACTTAATGTTTGGTAGTCAACACTTGCACCCTGCCCTAGATCGTGCTTTGTTGCCCTTAATTTCAAGCATAATATAGGAATATTTTGTTTGCAAAAATATATATATTTTTATTTTCTGTCAACTTTTTTTCTTTAACCATTTGCAAGCCAACGTCCTCATTGTTGGACATATATGGTCCTTTTTCTCTGCTCAATGCTATGAGAGGCTTAAATCCTGGAGAAAAACACACTTTGGTCCTGGCTTTCAGTCCAACCTTGGAAAAAAAGGTGAGTTAATTTAAAATAACTTGAGTCTACTTAAATAAACAGCATCTCATTATGAATCGGTAGCTGTACATCACCCTGCCTTTTATTTTCCACAGTATAGTGAAATACTCCACGTGCGAGTCCCGAAAATGGTTTTGGAAATCATTCTTCGAGGGGAGGGTGCACTTCCTTTTGTCACTTCGTCTCACTCTAGAGATCTCCCTAACGTTGTCTACGCGTTGGAGAAAGACGTCGTCTCCCAACACTTCAAGGTGAGTTGTCACTTTTTAGTTTGGAACAGTTTTGTTTAACATGTTTAATTTCATTCAAAAGCTATATAGTAGTTTTATTATCATTACTATTGAAACTGATTCATCTTAATGCCACAGCAAATTCTCCCTATAAAATGTGAAAAAAAATAAATCACAGCCTTTAAAATTAGTACTTTTATTCAGGTAGGGAACATTTAGTATGTATATCCAGTCATTTTAAATGTTTTGACCTGAATGTGACCTCATGATGTGTGATTGGGGTGAACAAAAGATCTTAAAAAGGATGAGACATATGCACAAGAGGGAAAGGAAAGAAAAAAATCAAATAACTAAGCATATTCTATTTGTTTAGAGAACCTTAAGACTAAGATACAAAGGTTGCTGACGTTGTGATCTTATGAAATTTGTCAATGTGGTTCCTCTGTTTTTCTCCCCAACAGCTAACGAACCGCTCAGCTGAGACCGTGGAATACAGAGTGATGCTGGCCAGTCACTCTCTCAACAGTCCTCAGCATGGATTAGACAGGGTAGCCTTGCTGCTGGATGGACATAGAGACACCCAGATCCACCCAGCTGTGGGTGAGATGTGGAAAATCATTGGCTGTGTAACGTGATAAGTTTAAAAATTACATTTTCAGAAGTAAAGAGCAATCCTTGTCTTCTGTTTGCCCATCAAAACAGTGTCAGATGTATTAATTAGATGAATAAAAGGTGGGTAAACCTTCCAGTGAGTAAAAAGAGAGTAATTGATGGAGGACTCAGGGTTTAAATTATCATTGTCATTCAAACTTGAGATGTGGAAGCCATGTTTGACTCTCTGACCTCAGCTTTTTCTATCATAAATCTGATCTGTAAGATTGTTTGACGCTGCTGTAGCAGGTAAATATGCCACTGTAAATCTCTCCGTCTTGCACAGGAACTCAGAACTACAGCGGGCTAAGTGTCTTCGGTGTACAGCCACTAGAGGGCAGCCTCGCTCCTGGGAAGAAACAAGACATTGCCGTCACTTTTCAGCCTGACCATTCTTCCCTCTACTACACAGACAGACTCACCATAGAGCTGCTAAATAAGGTGAGCAGAACGACAAGCATATTCACAGACATACAAACACATTTTCTGTTTTTAAAATCAAATCTTTTCTTTCGAAGTGGTGACTTAAACTTTTCTACTGCCCTGATTCAGTTTTGTTTTAAAAGTCCTAATTACACCGTCATGATGTTACCATTTTAACCATGTGCCTGTTTTACAGTGTAAAATCTGTGAGATAGATCTGAAGGGTGCAGTTCCTTCACATAACATGTATGTGTGTGGAGCGGATCCTTTATCAATACCCATTGATTCTCTTCTTCCTGACTTCACCCCACTTCATCCTCGACTCACAGGTATCAAGGCCGATCAGTCTGTGTCTCTTCCTGACGGTGACTACATATGATCTGATGAAAGTTGCATTTAATTAGAGGAAAATGTTATAAATGCGATGGCTGTCTTCCAGACAGTCTATGATTTATCAATAAAAACGGATGAATTTGGCCATAAAGTCATCTACGCCAGTCATAGGAAGCTGTACGTAACATCGTGACGTCTTAGAAAGCCTTGAAAAAGTATTCACGTCCCTTGAACTTCTTCAAAAAAAATTTTTTTCGTTTTTTTACAGCTTACAGCCACAAACTTTATTTTATTTTATGAGGACGATTTTATTAAGTATGGTGTAATTAAGAAATAGAAGGAAAATTATGTACGGTTTTCAACTTTTTCGCCAATGCGTTGAAATGGAGAGTCTCGCTTTTCTGTCAGGACCATGCTTGCTCTGATGCCGCTTAATAAAATCCACCAGTGTGTAACTCAATCTAATTTTTCAATCGATAAGCCAAAAATTGAAAGAGTATTCCACAACTACCATTTAGATCGACAAGCTAGATGATAGGGCGCCTTTGTTAACTCTGGAGGAGCTGCAGAAATCCTGAGCTCAGGTGAGAGAATTGGTTGACAAAACAACTACTCAGTGGTGGTAAATAAATCACATTGCTATGACGTGACGGAATGTGGAAAGATTAAAGGGGGTGGGGGGATGATTACTTTTGGAAGGTACAGGAAATTAACAAAGTGAGGTGGATTACACAGAATCAGCTTGGCTGTGTGTAAAGAGAGCTGAAATGATATATATTTGTACGTGAAGGACTGAAGTTGTAATCTTCCTTCCGCTAACAGAGGCTGTGGAGACGCCGTGTATCCCACTGCTCGTCACTCTGGTGGCCAGCTGCAAAGCAGGGGTCATCATGCCTGCCGTCAGGGAACTGCAGGTGGGCTGCATCAGCTCCCCACACGCCGACAAAAAGGTACCGGGGCGTTGGCAGAGCATGCCAAAGATGACTTACACACGTTATGTTTCATCAGCTGCCAGGGAGAAACATTTCTTCTAACGTTGCTGTGCAATGACCAAATGGAGTTACCGCTGTTCTTCCTATTTCTCCAGAGTGGTGAGTTTCACTGGGACGACCTGGCAGCCGTGCAGCAGCAGGGCTTTTACCTGGAACCTGCTAAAGGCGTCGTGGAGGCAGGAAGCAGCTGTTCTGTCACCATCACATGGACACCTCAAAGTACATACAAGGTGAGGCTCAGATCAATTGGTATAACTAGTTTCAACAGGAGAGGGATGCAATAATATTCACAACAAAAATTAAAAATCTTTCTATTTTTTTTTTTTGGTAACCAGTATTTTTTTTTCACATAAATCTATTTTTAGAATTTGTGTATTAGTTCAATTTTCAGGACACTCAACAGAATACAATAGTTTATATACTGACAGCTACTCCATCCAAAGTGTTAAATATTGATAAATACAAATATAACCATAAGCTATATAAGATTTACACAAAAACATATATACATAAATGTGATATTGTAAGTGACTTCAATTTTACTAAATATAAAATAAATATATTTATTAGGCTGGAGAGAGTTTGTTGCCGCATCCACTAAATAAAAATTGCTTTATTTCATGCAAACTGCGGTACATTAATAGGAAGTCAGAAGGTATGAACTGTTACATGGTAGTTTTATTACGTCACCCAGCCAAAAGAATTCTTGTTGTTCCCAAAGAAATTGACTATAACTTCATAATTCATGCAAATTGTTGATGGTCATAAAAATTTGGCCCGATAAGTTTTACACAAAAACTCATCACGAGAGGATGGGTACAGAAGGTTTCTTTGTATGTTAAGTTTTAGTGGCTTCAGGGTTAAAAATATTTATTTTCTTTCCTCAATCATTTACATAATTATCCACACAATACAACCTGGTGATAAGCAATATATGAACATCATATTGTTTTATGTGAATTGAATAATTGTAGAGATACAAGGAGAATCTCTATTCTGACAGAACATGTCTTGAATGTATTTGGTAAATATGGGATTCTTATTTCAGGCTTTTGAGGTGGTCCAGGTGTGCGTCCCCCTCACCGTGAAGAGCGATGAGATCACAGCTTACAAAGTGACGCTGATGGCTTTTGTCTCGTCCGCTGCTGACTGACCAATACAGGAAATGGATGCAGATCAGTGGAAAAACCTTGCTTCACAGCTTTTTGCTGTTTTTATTATTTTGATTTTAGGGTAGTTAATTTTTTTGTTTGTTTTTTTGCTCTTTGTGGTTAGAAAAAATCGTGCGTGGTTTGGAGAGTCAAGAAATGGATGATGCACAAATTTAGAAATTTATTATTAGAAAAAAAAACAGAAGTACCGTAAGGATTTGCTGTTGCGGTCATGAAAGTGCTGCCATATAAAAACTGAACGGTAAGAACTAAACAGTATGTGCAGAAAAAAAATGCTTTTGCACAAAGTCATTTGAGCTATTTTAGTTTGATAAATTCCTAACATGAGAACAGCTAAAGCTGTAACTGTAAACACTATAAAAAAACACTATAAAGCTGTGTCTAGTTTAAATGTACACAAAAAGAAATAAAAAATCTGAATGACGAGTGAACGCCCATGAAATATCCAAATGATTTCTTATATAATAGTTGGGAAAGCAAATATTGACTGCAGTAAAGTACATCATGGAGTGGGAAAGAAAATGATCACTATGTTTAGACTGAAGTACAGCATAAGACTGTAGAAGTGATTTCCACCACTAGAGGGAGCTTATAGTACCACATGAACAGCTCTGATAAAGACAAAATAATTCAAGTGTGCTGATAAATATACAATAAAAATACTGATGAAACCAGGAAGCCAAAACCCATTGTGGAGATGTTTTTAGTTGAACTATCACCAATTACTTTTTTTAAATATTTGCAATTAATGCAGATTTAATGGATGAAAAAAGAAAAGCATTGTTTGCCATCTGAAAACTGTTTATTTACTTGCGCAGCTGCTTCTTTCTTATGGCCTGTAAAACCAAAGTTGTGTATTAAAAATAAATAGTATTAATATTTCATGAATAAACAGAAACTTTCGAGAAAAATCTATATGGAAACATGGGCAACATGTAGTCTGTGCTGAAACATTGGGGGCCGGGTTGGGTTAGCCGCTTCAGGCTACTTTTAAAAATTTATCCACACAGTTTTTTTTTTTTTTTTTAGCTTTTACTTTCAGTGGTGATGGACCTTCTCAGAAGTAAGTGGATCTACACTTGCATTATGCATAATGTTGTGTGTGTGTCTGCTCTACATTTTAGAAACTCAAAAACAGTGCCTCACAATTACTGAAGTTTCTTATAAGCATGCGAAGAGTCTTAAAATAAACTATTTTATAGCAGCAGTTCATTCTTAAACTAAGTTTAGAAAAATCCACATCTTATTTGAGCGCAAATATTTAGAGTAGAAATAAATCCCATGTTAAGAAACACTGGTGCTGCAATTATTATTCCAGTGTGTTTAAATTGACTGAAGTATCTTAAGTTATTTTTAAAATGCATATAATATGCCAGAAAGGCCTTTTTATTTTAAGCTACCCTCAGGAGATGAGCAAAGATCAACTGTTGTGGTTGAAAAATATTCAGAGATATCTAACTCACAATCAAGTCATTATAAGAAATGTTTTTGAAAAAAGCCTTGTGATCAATTTCTCACAAGATCAGTTATTCTGGTGAGAATTGTAGTTCAAGTTTAATTGACAATATAAAGAAGGAATGCTGAGCTAGCGTTTTGAAGATGTACATAGTGAACATCTCATGGTGTAATAAACAGTTATGTTTCTTGTTGCACGTGGCGCATCAATATGCTTTAAGACCGTAATCAATCACAGTTAAACATGACGTGGTGCATCAGATGCGGATATTAAAAGCTTATTCTTGCTTGTTATTTACCAACACAAATATTTCAGTCATTTCAGAAAATGTATTTCCCTAGCACATTACTTTGAACGTTTTAGTGAAGTATTGCTGCTTCTAAGAACCTGTTCGGACAATTGTTTGGTAGCTCAGTTTTTACAATCTTCCTAGGGTGGAAACATGCAATATGCGGATTGTACTCTTGTCATTTCCTGTAATACATACATGTTCTTTGTATTTGTCTCCAGGAGTAGGAGGTGCCCAGCAGGTCTGGCAGAAACTTTAGCCCAGAATTTTCCAGAATTATATATTACATTCATATCAAATCCTCTTTTACGAACCCTGAAAGCGTGTTCAACTTGTTTAATAAGGCGCTGCACATCTGAACAGCAGATGTCACTAATGCCTTGTAATGGACCAATAGGAGCTGACCTCTGTCTGAGACTCATGCAGTAAGCATTTATCAGAGATTGTTGGAGATTATAATAAATCAGATTACTGTATCCTAACCTGCCTATAAAAAGCAAGGTCATTAAGAGCTTAGCCTCATGTAATGTCACTCGTTTTATGAAATCTATTAGATTATGTGAGACGATATTTGTGTTGCTGTTTTGCCTCTTTTTTTTTTTAATCTGATTTCTCCCCTGATCTCGTCCTAATACGCTAAGATAGTGCTACTTACGCTGCACACTCAGGCTAACTAGGATACGTATTTCTGTTAATATGAATGTGAACAGAAATGTCTTAAAACACACACAAATGAAATACATATGTTTCTTAACAGTGTCCCTACAGACATCCTCCAGAATTTAATAGATTACAGCAAGATTAGAAAAAAACGTTGCAACGGTGTCAGCTTGCAAAGTTCTTATTGTATGTGACCGATGAAATTATGCAGCCTGTGTTAGCTGATGAAGGTCGTCATAGTAACACAGTTTAAAAACTGGATGTGTTGTAACTGAATTAGGACCCTGGGGTTTTATAGCTGTGCTAAAGACCCTCCACAACACATGTATGCAAACAGGCGTGGACAACTGAATCTTAGTGGCATTAACCTGAATCCCACTAGAAACCCACTCTCTTCAACATTTCTTTAATATATAGATATTTTTATTATTATTATTATTATTTAAAAAATCTAACTGTTATGCATCACCGCAATTAAGCAAAACATCAAACGATGGTACTCCTTTACATACCTCAACAGGGACGCGTATATTTGCTTTTGTGTTTTGTGTTTTTTTCTTCACACAAGTGTATGTTCTTCTTCGTGTTAGCTTTTTCTTCTTGGAGGAGGCATCCCTATATGCCGGTAGATGTCATTTTGATTATTTATATGTGAGAAAATCGCACTTTTCTGATAAAAACAGAAGTGTCCCCAAATGTGCAAAATAACATTTGAAGAAATAGTATCAATCTCCCCTTTTTTGTATTATTCTAATTTAGTGTTATTGATTTAGTGCGTGAAGGCAGACTTATCAGGAACGTTCAAGAACATTCTTCTTACAAACCGAAGCTGTGGCCGCTGCTGCTGCTGCTCTCGTCCCCCATCGGACTGGACCCAAAGAACACTTTGTTGCCTCGGAGGACCACAAAGTGTTCCATGTCTCCAAGTAACGCCTTAACCCACCGAGCATTAGCTCCTCCTCTGAGCATGCTGCCTGGAGGAACCGGTAATAATGATTAAGTCCTCTCTGTGTTTCAGTGATGGCCCACCCACAGGACATGAATCCCCTGTGATTACTTTATCCAAAACAAAAGCACAGACACATTAATCTGTTGAACATAAAGACTGACAAATACAGATAAATACAATTCGTAGGCACACTTATTTACATAACAGCTTATTCTGAGAGTGTGAATAATAAAAATCGGTCAAAATTAAAGTAAATTTGTGGGAACGTACCGTTGTAACAAATTAGAACTCAATACTTTTATTTTTTCCAAACTCTCTGGAAGATTCCTGGCTGACAGCATGTGTGTGTGGGGAAAGCTGGCCCGTCTGCTTTGAATTTCAAATGAAACTGCGCTGGTTTTTCTGAGGTAACAGTTCAGCGTACCGCAATTTTCATATCGCACATAAAAAGCAACTTGCTGTCACGCACTCAGTTAATTAAAATTCTAGCGTAAATGTATTTTCTCTGATTTTTCTTAAAAAATGCATTGATAAAAATTAAGTATTTGAAAAGAAAGAAAACATTGAGTAAACCCAAAAATCAGATAGATAGATAGATAGATAGATAGATAGATAGATAGATAGATAGATAGATAGATAGATAGATAGATAGATAGATAGATAGATAGATAGATAGATAGATAGATAGATAGATAGATAGATAGATAGATAGATAGATAGATAGATAGATAGATAGATAGATAGATAGATAGATAGATAGATAGATAGACTAAAACTGGATATTTGTCCATATCAGATGCTAACAAAAGTCTTGATAACCACAGGTTTTTGCTAGCTGCAGCAATCAAAGCTTAGTATTTGACAGCTGTCCTCCTGTTTCTCCATATGTAATGAAGAGCACAACTTGGCACAAAAATGGTACTGGAAATCTCCAAAACAACACTATGCCCACCCTGAAACATGATGGTGGCAGCATCAACATGTGGAACATGATGTCTTAGTGTCATAGTGGATGCAAGGTAGAGAGGGCAAATATTGAGTCTTTAACCCTGTTGAAGACTGAATAAGCGATGAAATGAAAAAGTTGGTTTGGCAAAGCAGTAGATGAAGGATTTGCATACTTATGCATTCATAAGTATGCTGTTATTTAAATATATATATATATATATGCATTTATAAAGAGCTGTTTACTTTTGCACTTTTTGCTTTAAAGTTTTTTGCTTGTTTTTAGCCTATGCAATACAACATTTAGTTGTTTAATTTATAAATAAAGTTGAAGTGAAATCAGATTATTGGAGCATTTTGTTGTTGTTGTTGTCTTCTCAGACTGAATGGTTTATTTTTGAGTTGAATTGTGCAGGATAAAATTATTAATCGTTACATTTTTTACACCATATAAATGGAGGTAATAATTTACCATTTTATAATCTTCCACTTTTTCATTCATGCAGCAAATAGATTTCTGAGTTCTTTGTAAAACTACCTCTTCGTTTCTTGTTTTTATGTAGAACTATACTATTGATAATTAAGTGAAGTGGTTTTGTTGTTTCACAGTTGAGTCTACCTTTTAGAAACTGAAAATGTGGAACTTCTTGTTTGACAACCAGTGTTCAAACTTGCTTCCGTGTGTGATTGTCCTCTAATCAAGTTATTTGCTGAATTTAAATCCGTATAAATAACATATTTATTGGTTTAAATCAAATTTTGTATGTAAATGTAATTTCTTAAGTGTGCTTTTGTTACCGAAGATGGCAGTATTTGCTGATCTGTCGAAGTGGTCGCCGACCCTTCGCCGTGCGTTGTGACGCTGCCGTGAACGTGGGGTTTCCCAGAGCTGAATGCAGGGTTACCGCGCCCATCTCTGCTGTTTGATGGCCGGAGGAAGAAGCGACTGAGATCCTGGCGTGAAGGAAGAAACAGAAGGGACGACGACGGTTGGGAAAGACAAGAAGGGACATTTGCAATAAGTTGGAATTTGCGTCGAACCCTTGGAACAAATAAACGGGACTTTGACTCGTCTGTCTGGGTTAAAAACGCCTCGTCCCTGCGCCTCTGTGCCGGTGTGTCTCCCCCTTCAGCGGGTTAAAAAACTGGGTTCGGGGAGTGCCGCTCCTCGGAGGCTAAACTTGATAAATCTGAGCGCCTGGGCTGAGAGAGGAGAGACGACACCTAACTGTTTCCAGTCAATGTGATACAAACAACGGATACCTTCAACTGAAAGCGGGTAAGGACATGTATTGATACTTGTGTTTGCGCTTCAGGAAATGCATTTACTGTAGTTGGCTAGCCTTTCGAGCAGGGAAGATGAGCGAGAAGGGTTAAACTTAGCTCTGTGGCTCCTCCGTTTAGTTAGCTGCCGTTAGCCTATCGTTGGCTAGTTATTGGTGCCAAGACTGTGGGTGGGGGTCACTGAAAGATAAACTTAACTCATTGCCTCAGCGATAGTGCTAATTAACTTTAGCTTTTAAAAATATTAAATAAACTAACCATTCTGCCAGGTGAATAGGAAGACCAGTGGAGTTTAGTTGGCACTAATTGCCAGGATATGTTTGGCAGTTCAGTTAGCTTAGCACCCCTCTAACGTCCGGATATCTCCCCTCTCATTTTAGCTTTCTCCACTGCACTAAATCAGCTTTTCGATGTAATCTACCAGAATACTCTTCGTTTCCCTGCTACAGTCAAGACATTTTATTTATTTCAGTTATTACCAGCATTGCAGTTTGATTACTCTCAATTTTTCAGCATTTTCCCCACAAATCTTCAGTGAATGCCACCTTGTGAGTTAACACCTTAGGTTCTCATAGGACATTATTGCAAGCAGCATTGGCGATATAAAAAAAGTGGCTAATTTACAAGATTGCATAACTGTACCAAACACTAGAGTAGTTTGGATTCACTTTCACTCGCATAGGGCTTTCACAGCATCATGGATTCATAACGAAGGAAGTCTAAAAATGGCTACTTCGCCAGCAGTATCACTACCACCCCCACTATTCTGTATTCCGTCCATTGCAAGTCGCCGGCAATGGTCAGAAAATATATTTGTATGGTTTGATTGTTGATCTGGGTGCTTGTTTGTGTTACGAAAACAGCGAAGAGAACTCGATAATTGTATCCTTATCGAATATGGGACAACTTTACCCATCGCTTAAAAATAATTTGTTGTTGAAATGAAGTCAGGAGTGCATGCATTTCCAGCCGTGGATATATTAAGCTTCAAAATGACTAGTTGATCGTACGGTATTTACTTCACTGAATCGAAACTAAACCTATCATGGGTTATGACTGTTATGTCACAGATTTATGTTCGCACTCGGTTAACACAAATGTGTATCGTTTGTGTGAAAACAAATTATTAGTTAACCAAGGGCTTGCTTTACATGCAGGTGTCACTACACAGCTATAAGATCTCACTTAAAAATCACGACCACCGCTGTTCTGACCTGTTGGAGACGATAGCCATTTTACTTTTGTGTGTTTTCAGAGCAGTTTTAAGTTCGTCAACGTACTATTCGACCTTAATGTGAACTTCTTCTTTAAATGATAGGAAAACAAGATTGTCTAATTGGATTTTGTCAATCTGTTTATCTTGATCACGGGTTTGTAGCAGGTCAGGTTGTTAGCAGCTACGGTAATCATGCCCCCGTTGGGCCGCGCAGCCCCATAGCGTTTTAAGACCTAGCCTTAAGATTGGGCACCACGATGTAGCATGGAGTCACAGACGCCTCAGAGGCGGGCATCATAAGGGTTTTAGACCGAACAAACAGCACCGAATGTTTAAGTTCAGAGTCGGGTGTTTCGAAAGTGGGCTTAGCATCGAGTTGTCACAGGAAGCCACGCTGAGCGCCGAGGGGAAAAAATGCACTGAGCTTGCCGCTTTTACCAAGTTATTTACCGGTGACCGGATCCATCCAAAGAATATCCCTTGCCTACAGTGGATTACTAGTTGTTTGGGAAATGGTTAGTTTACCCCAAAGAGCTAGTCGCATTTACTGGTTTACAAAGATGAATTCATTTTGCCAGTTCCTCCCCCCCCCTCCCTCCGCCTCCTCGAATGAATGGGTTCCTGTATTCAGGGCCCAAGCAGCTGCAATGAACAAGATGGCGTTCAAAGCCTTTTTCATCACCGCTTTTTCTCAGACAGAGAGAGGCAGCTGCCGAGCAGCGGATGGATTCAGGCTTGGCGTGCTACAGGCGTCTGATTTTTTTTTCGCATTAGATAAACGTACAAAATGTGTATTTAATACATTTTTTTTTCTTTTCTTCTTTTTTTTTCTGCCGCTGGATTATCCCATCATGCATATATGACTGCATAGGGGAAGAATTCTTATTCAATCACATCTTGACTGAATAAGAATTGAATGAAAACTTGTAACTAAAATATGTATTAGTATTGTAAATGCACATTAATTTAAGATTTTAACTGATATTTTATTCATTTTGATTTACGTATGACTATATATCTAGAAATGCAATCAATTGTTCTTTGACTGTACTGTGAATTTAAGGGGAGGAAAACTATCAAATCACTGTTAAACTTGGTGAGTTTAGCTTTTAAGGAAAATAACTTTTCACCCTATTCCTATTTTCTCATCTGTTAATATACATTTATAAAATTGACCCTTTTCTTAATCTCAAAGTTTAGCTATCGCACATAGGTTAAAATGACATATTTCAACAGATATTCATGTTAAATTTACTGTTTTCCTGCTTCATCTTAAATCCCTAATTATACTGTGTCATGTTAAATGTGGTTTCTGTTCTAGTAGTATTATTGCATGTGCTTATTGTATATTATATTAACATGTTGATCTGGCAGATCAACATTCACAACCTGTTGTGAATGTTTGCTCTGTTCAGTTCAAATTGGTTAGTGTGACCTGAAAGCAACCCACAGATCAAACACTAAATACATCTGCTCTGCATCTGCAGTGTTGGGGCTCTGAGTTTACCATTCTTTAGAAGGAAAAAACATGCCTAGTTTTGCCATAAATGTCATAGATTTATCACCATGTCATTATAACCAGATTAGACAACCTTTTTTTTTTTTTTACGGTAAGGATCATCAGCTTGTCTGTTTTTATTTTTTAATCTGCAGATGCAGGATGTTAAGGGGATTACGTTCTTATTTTGTGACTTTTACCCATCAGGATTATGTGGCTTTGGTCTGTAATAGTGCTTATTTTTTCCTTCTCGCTCACATGGTGCTCATTTTAATGTATCTACTGTGAAAGGTCAAAAAAAAAAAAAAGATTGCACCATCAGCTACCTAATGATTTAAACACAAACTATTTCACACATATGTTGGTGTTTTAATTACCGTATTTTCCGCACTATAAGGCGCACCTAAAAACCTTCAATTTCCTCAAAAGCTGACAGTGCTTATATATTCAATATTGAGCTACAACAGGTCTAGCAACTACGGTAAGCAGCCGCCGACTTCATTTTCGCCCGTAGAAGAAGAAGCGTGCGGTGCATGCTGGGATAGTTGTCAGAACGCTGGTTTGTTAATAAAGTTTGACTGACATATCTACCTACCGACAGTATAGAATCAGGTCGTCTGCAGGTCATTTAGCACCACGTTCTCCACGAACATGCTGTGCGCGAATGGAGAAGGGTGACCATCGTCCGGCCACGCCCCGGCCCAGTCGCGGAAGGCTCTCCTCTCCGACAGGAGTCGGACTGTTTTGTTGACATTCACTTTAGTTACGTTTTTCTCCATCTAGTGGATGCATAACGTAACTCCAGCCTCTACTGTAGCCTCTATTCTATGCGCCTTATAATGCGGTGAGCCTTATATATGAAAAAAGTTGTAAAATAGGCCATTCATTAAAGCTGCGCCTTATAATCCGGTGCGCCTTATAGTGCGGAATATACGGTACACATCTTGTCATTTTGCATTATAATAACACTAAAAATAGTGTAATGTATTCAAGGTAAGTTTTGAAACTTTTGTGTCTGTTTAAAACCAAGTTCACTGTCACCTCCTCCTTCCCAGAGTATCATGTTTGTTTTTTTTATTTATACATGCATTCACGTTTCAAAACGTTTATTCCTCGACATTGGAGGTAAACTTGCTTATTAATCTTCAAATCCTGTCATTCAGAAATTGGTCACCTTGCCTTTTTTTCTTGTGGTTTTTATATAGAAACAGCTGTGCATAAAAAAGACATGGTACATGTGATGTACCTTTTATAATAACTGATATCAAATCAATGGAAGTGTTGCACTTAAATTCCCGTTTCAAAGCTGCCTCCCTCACAGTTGCCATGTGTTAATTTTATGACAGAGCTATAATAAACAAACTGGTTTAAAACCTGGTTTTAAAAAATGCGTCAAACATTTCATGCTTCTTTGAAGTGGTCCTTGCTTGTTCATTATAAGAGAAGAATCTTTTAATCATTTCACACCTGATGTGACTCCATAGTCACTCCATCCCATGATAGTAAAAATGAAATTATGTTCTCCAAGATCTTAACGATGAAAACATTTTCTGTAAAAGAGCATTTTACCTTTTTTTATTATTGTACTTATTGGCAGACCTAACTGCAAGCATAGCTAGTCAATAACACATTTTTCTTCATTCTAAACATCTAAACTCTTAGATTTTTACTAACATGATTATAGTTTAGTATGTGCCAATTACATTTGATACTGAAACATAATTTTCCAAATTTTGAATATTGCACATTGTTTTATTCCTTGCTGACACCATTTTGGTTAGCTTCTGGTTAGAAAAGTTGCTTCACCAAAACTGCAGTTACCAGTAACTATTTCCTGACTTACTATAGTAATGAAAGATGCCTCAGCTGCTGATCTTTCTTTTGCCACAGAGCTATATTGGTTGTAGTTAACTGAAATTAATTTAGAGGGCATGTTCTAATTATTTTATTGATTAGCATGTCTTTGAACTTCTTTTTTTCTTTGTAATTATTGCTAAAAAAAAAAAAAAAGACACAGGACAAGCTAGCTGTGGTGTTAAAGAAGTTTAGTGTTATAGAACATAATTAAGATTTGCAGGGGATCTCAAACATCAAATGTATGTAATACAACACTAATGTTTAGATCTATTTGTATCATGTAAAAACATGAATGATACAGTTGAACTGAACTACCTGAACAAAATTATGGCAAAAACATTGTCATATTCTAAATAAGGCAACCATTGCTGATTTGTAATTTCTGCTTAATTGGCAGCATTATTTTAAAGCAAATTTTTGTTTGTTTAAATGTCTTTTCAAATCCAAGAACTTCCTAATTTGCCAAAAATGGACTGACACGGTTTTGAATATTTTTATTCAAAATACTTTCACTGAACTGTGAGTATTATCCATTTAACAACTGCGCTGCTCAAACAGCACCAGTTGAGTACGTTCATATTCCAGCTCAAACTTGTAGGTGATGGAGCAATTCACATAAATTATTTGCTGTTGTAATGGCTTGTTCTCCACCTCATCTAGCGTCAAATAAAAACAATGTTTAAAGCAAATTTTCTTACACCCATGGGTGTATTTCTTTCTGCTGCAATCACCTTCTTTTTATAGCCTTTTTAAATTCAAGTATTTTTAACTAAATGCTGACATGGAATCTAGCTTTCAATCATACCAAGGAATATTTTTCACTTTAAAACCAGGACTGCTGGGATTGAAATACACTAATTATTTACGTAATTTGCTGGTTGTGTATTTGCTGACGCCAATGCAGAAAGAAAAGGTTCTTTAGGCAAAGAAGTTGTAAGGTGTTCAAACTTTAGCCATATTTTTTTTCCATTGTTAAAATGGCAGCTAGCAGCCAGAAGAAAAAGTTTTAATTAAAATTTTGTTGTTTAAATAAAGAAAATTAAATCTATTTCACTTACCTCGGATCTGTGAATGACATCAAATCCAATTGACTGCATTCCAGTTAACATAGTTAAAGTTGGATTCCAAAATGGTGACACGCAAGTAGCCATTGTTTGTGTTCTTACAAATAAAGTATGTTTTAAGCTGTACTTTCCGCATGTAAATACCACTTTTAATTTAGTCAGTTTAGAGTTTCAGGCTCGACATGTAGCAGTGATTTCAGATGCATGCAAGTGTTTGTTGTAAAGTAAACATATTTCCACCGTATCTTACTATTGTTGATGCAAGGAGCTGTGAAGTAGGAGTTTGAAAAAAAAAAAATTCTGATTTTGCGAGTGGGAAGTCTGACTTTTGGAGCAGAGGATATGCAGCTTATGTTTACTGTTAACCCGAAGCAGAAGAGTACAAACATTCCCAAAACATATGGTTATTAGGACTTTTACTTATAGTATTTTGGTATATTGTCTTGCTGTGTGTTGGTTTCCCTTATGCTAGTATTTTATTTCCAGAAGTTTGTAATTAAAGTGAGTTTTTTTTAATTCCCAAAAATTAGCTTAGTGATTTAATTTTGTTTGATTTCTCTATCGGGAACAGAACTAATTTATAATTCATGACTGGAATAGTTTCTATTGCTACAAAAGGTGAAAGGAAGTGTTATGTATGTTTTTATGTTGCACTAACTCAGTGGTTCCCAAACCTTTTCTTCTGGCCTTTGTCATCCTCCAATTAGACATCATGAAGCCAATGTGCTGGGATTTATTTTTAAACACTAGCAGTTCAAAATGTTGTATCTCCGGTAGAGAATAATAAATGACCTTTGCACTTGGCAGCATTTCTGGTCTCTCTTGCTTGTACAGATGGTACAATCATAAATGGCTTGGATGAGCGTTGGGGCAGAGGCCCTGTTCAAGTCTTTACCTCGCAATTGTAACCAGCGTAACAACAATGATCAACATGGCGTTGAAATCCATCCTGATGCATTTACTTAACACAGTGATTTGTTTATTTTATTATTTTTTTTATTTTATTTAATTTTTTACCAAAAGCCATCTAGATAATTTCCTGCATGAGTAGTATTCTCATAATTTCTTTCAATGTGTCCCAGGTCTGATCAGGTTCAGACAGTCACGCTGTCCATGGCCTCCACTAAAAGCAATCTGAGGAGAAACGTTCACACTAAAGCTGAACAATGTTAGAAAATCTTGGTAAATATTGCTAGTATGACTATCAGTGGTGACATATGCGCATTTTCTTCTTTCCTCTTCTTGTCCACTACAGTCTTGTGACCTTTAGTATTTTGGGCAATGGTATTTGTGTCTGGTAATGGAAATGACATCTGCTGTCTAAATAGTACATCAACTTGTAAAATGCTAGTTAACTCTTGGAATATATTAGCTAATGATTATTCCATTCCAAACAATCTTTGACAATTTGAGTATAGTGCATGTTGATATTGGGTTGACACTATATCCGCTATACATTGTGCAAGACTAGGTTTTAGCTATGTCTGGACAGGATTCAGTGTTGCCAGATTGGGCAAGGTTCAATTCTTTTGAACACGTTGGACTGTAAAAACAGCTTTAAGCAGGTTGTTAAAATTTGGGCAGATTTTTTTTTAGAAAGCATTCATGGGAAAACTATGGAAATAGTTGTCATTTTGTGGTAGAAAAGCACAAAACAAGCGCTTTTTAATAAAATGCCATATCCTTGCAGTAATTTTTTTTTTGTTGTTGTTCATTTTGAAATGTCTAGAATCTGTCAAACTTGATTTCATCAATGATTACTAATCATTGGTTATACCCGAGTCACTATGTAGTTGCACCATAAAAAACTAATTCCTAGTGCAACTTCACAATTTGCGCTGTATTTTTTAAATCAAACTTAATGGAAATGTAGACGGCAAAAATAGGTTGCCCACCTTTTGTTTTATAATTTGCTGTTTTGTATGCAAGTCGATAATTATTTAAAATTAATTATTGTTTTTGCTAGTCTGCTGTTGCTTCTGCTTTACATTACTTAGTTTAAATCTAAATTAAAAATCTTCAAACTTAACATATAAGCCTCACTTGTTCTAACACATGAAAGGATGGTTCTTGTCAGAGCAGTGTGTTTGGGGAAAAAAAGTATAAACCTTTATTTCAGTCCAGTTTACTTCCTTGTCGCGAAGGATTGTGGGTAGTATCGTACACCATGAAATCTCTGTTTTGGATTGTACTTGCCTTTAAATCGGTGTTGAAAACCGGAATGATCACATGAAGGACATAACTTGAGTTAATCAGGCATGATTAGGAATGTTGCAGGTCCACAGAGATGAATACTGCAACAAACACTGTATCATCGTCCTATGGTTTCATTTTGTTTTTGTTTTCTCTCTTTACAATTGTATTGCTGGATCAACAAATCATTTCATTTTTGTGCTGCAAAATGCATTCTGCCAATCCTATATGTGGATCCAACCACCACAGATTCTGCATGTCTACAATGAATTAATATCTTAGAACAAAATATAGCCAAAAGTATTTAAGCTGCCTCTTGTCAGAAATGGTTTAAATCCCATTTTAGCAGAGGGTCAAATGCCTTTAATCTTGTTTTCTAGGTGAGAACCATTGGTTGGTCTCCCTTTAAAATATATACTGTTTGCACTAATGTATAACTAGTAATTCTGAATTTGCTGCTCTGAAAATTAACTCATCCAAAGATGAAAACTTTCAGCAGAAATTATGTCAAAACATGTCCCTCTATCTTGATTTGTGTGTAGTTGTACTGTAGCTTCTGTTATGTGTTGCTTGTCACCACTTGCCAGAAAGCCGAGGCCTCTGTTTTGAATAGTCAAAGTAGCTGGCACCAGAGCTGCTTAGAGACCCAAATACAACCTTGTCACCACTCAGATACTGTAACCCTGTTGTAGGCTCATCACTAGTCCTGGCAGTACTTTGCATGTGCACTTCAGTGCCCACTCTGGTTTGAATGGTTACTGTCTCGCTGTCTATTTACATTCAAGCCCTTACATTTGACTGCCACAAGGAAAATGCGACCAAACTTGAATCCCGGGATAACAAGGATAACAGTGCAAGTGAGTTCTCTTCCTCTTTATAGCATTGCAGGCCACACTCATTTGAGCAAAAGAGTGGGGCTGCTGTCATGTGACTCTTCACACACTCGTGTTCCTATCTCCCAGGCTTGGGGATAAAAGGGGAGGGGTATATTTATTAATGCAATCAAAGGAGTGTATTTTCTGTTTTAAATAGTCATGCATTTAGCTTTAGGCAAGCCTGACTTTTCTTTTCTATTTTTCTTTTTTGTCTAGCTCACTTTTATTTAAAAAGATGCATTGAATCCAAGCACAAGTCATATATTGTTGATGACTGTACCTCAGGATTGAGCAAAAATACCTATTAAAATAAACTAGATTCATGTTTAAATTTTTCTAGTGACATTTTGGTTTTATATCAAAATTGAATGATCAGATGGCTTTCATGAAACTGTTTTTGCCTGTTGGAAGCTGTTCACGATGTAAGGCCTACAGCATCATGGAATGTTTTGCTAATCAATTTTACTGTACTGTCAGTCCCATTGATATGTTCCCCATCTGAAACGATGCACAGAGAAAGCAACCAGAACTGACCTGCAAAATGTGGACAATTAAACCACCACAGCATATAAATAGATGGTTCTTGGAGTTTGTGAACAGTCAATCTTTGCTTAAATGACTACAGTAGATGTCTGTAATCATATTTACTTTAATAAAACTGTTAGTCTGAGTTAACCACTAGTCAGTCAGGGCCATAACATGAGCAAATTTCTGTTATCTTAAAATAACGCCAATCTAAAAAGACGTCAGTCTGCATAAATGAAAATTGTTATATAAACATTTTAACTGGCATCATGTTTACATTGCAGGTTTATTTTTAGTTGACTAAGGTCTTTTACAATGAAGAAGTTCTTGGTGTGCGATATGTGACAATCTTTTGAAAAATAAACTAATTGGAATTCAGTTTAGAGTGAAACGTCTTGTGAATGAATTTTGGAATTATCAAAGAAAGCCTCTGTTAAACACAATGAAGCTGTGTGGTCCGCAAAACATAGATATTGGTTTTGTTAACCATTAAAATTGTGTGAAGTTGGAGTAATTTTAAAATGACCGATATCCATCATTATTTAGTCCCTTCTAACCATGCATTTGTTAAAACAGATTTGTGTTTTCACCGAAGTAAGAAAGCTTTGCAAGTTATCTGCTTGAAAAATATTGTTTTCACGACAACTAAAAATCTCACATCAAAAGACCTGCACAATGTCTTGCTTGACAACAGGCAGAAGCCTAAGTCACCAATGACAATATTCACATTTTTCAAATGTTTTTAAATTAAAGAAAAATTTGATTCTACGTGTCCTACTAATTGGTGGTACTATTGCTTCCAATAATGGCATCATGGTAAACAGAGTTTCCCCCAGCGTATTATAAGTCCGGCGGGTGGCTTCATTTCCTCCCCCGCCAGGCTAAGCTTTGCTTGTTTTTACTTTTCTAAAAAAAATTAAGTCATTATATTTATTCTTTAGTAAAACTAACACTGCAGTAGAGACCGCAAGCGTCTCTACTGCAGTGAGAATTTTACTGGCAGGGCAGAATTATTCCTGAAAGAAACATGAGTTTATAGTTGATGCATTAAACGGGGAGCGCACACCAATCACATTGCTGGTGCAGTTTGATCTTTGAAGTTTACTTTGTGTAGGTAAACTTCTTGTCATTCAGTAAAATACTTTACTCACATTGTAAGTTCAAATGAATAGGAGTCGGGGAAAATATAAACATGTTAAAAATGTCTTAACTGTTTTTGTGCTGTGTAGCGTAGAAAGTAGGAATTAGCTGACATGACATATTTTTTGATAATTTGGCATTTTGAAAAGGTGCTTCTGATTGTTACATTTTTTCCCCCTCAATGAAAATTAAGTGTGCAAAGAAATTGCAAAATCTTGGTTTTGCAAGAAAAAAATCAGCGTTAATGGGCTGTCTTAATAAAGTCAGTGTGTTTAGCTTGACAAAAGCTGCGTTGGGTTGAATAATAAATTAGAAGTTTTTCTCTATTTTTATTTATTTATATAAATGTTATGAAAAAACATCCCATATAGTTGAAATCATTAAACCTTATTTTGACCCCTTTTTAAATGATTTTTTAATTGGTTATCATCAGAGTCTAATTCTGTTATTGACTCACAAAATAACAGTAGCTGATAGTAAGTGTGTAACAGTAAATTTATTACTTAAAATATCAGGTACAGTCGTACCGGTTTGATAAATAAGCACATGTACTAAGCCATCTTGTGCACTGTATTGTCTAAATATCACAATTACTCCAAGGTGATATAAAACCCCATGACACTTGTCTTTGCCTAAAAGTTTATATACCAAGCTACACTAGATTAGAAAGATTGCCAACTTCAATGAATCATGGGTTAACAGAAAATGAACAGTTACTACTGGCTCTGTTAAAGTAACAGATAGTAGTAAATTTAGTCTTGTCAACCACTCAAAACGCTTTACGTTGGTGCCACATTCACCCTTTTATGAATTCATACAGATGTGTAGATCAGTAAGCAAATGAACATTGCATACCTTGCCAATGGGAACAGACACGTGAAAAGAGGAAGCTGGAATCGAATCACAACATTTGAATTGCAAGACAACTACTCTATCCACTGTGCCAACAGAAGACTAAGTACAAGAGTTCAGGGTCCAAGATAAGACGTCGATGGAAGAACAATAAAGTTTACAATTGAAAGCAGATTAATTCACTCTAATAACAGATACTACTGATGCATTTTGGTCAGATATTAAACACCTTTACTTTAATTGAGTTTTCAGAGGGGGCGAAGAAACCTCACTTGGTTTAAATTAAATTATACAATTTATTTTCTTTCTGCACCTCTGTCGCACAGTACACATATTTTTTTTTTGTAATCAATTGGAAAATGGCATAAAGTTCAACATTGTCAATATCTTGGTATTTCAGATCTGTTTAGTCATAGCCTATTTGTCATTCCCACAAAATTGTACACAAACTGTAAAATAATCTTGACACTTTTCTCTTCCCAAAAGTTTTATTGTAAGCTTAAAGATCTCTAGCTAAGAGTGCATTTTTTCAGACATGCGATTAATTTTACTTTAATCAAATCCTTTTGCTTGGCATTTTCATAATGTTTGTGCAGGTAAATAAAGCCAATTGATTAATTTATTGCTTCCTTCAGTTAAAAAAAACCTGTTAAATCTGCACCTAGACTGAATGGAGCATCATCAGCATTGTGCCAGCATATGCATACTTATTTGTAGCCTCAGGATTATGCTCCACTTTCAGTGGACCAAAATGGGTTATGGGCCCCAAAGCCCTTAATGTTTAATTAAGCTATTTTTCCTTTTTTTTAACCAGCTACTTGGATAGTTGAGGATATACAGGATTGATGCGTTTTAAGATTTTGTGAGGTGAAATTTCAATAATATACCAATAGATTATAGCAGTAGTCTTAGTCACGTCTTTAACTACTGAAATGAGAACTAATTGGCAAAATAATATATATATAAACTTCTGCAAAAGCACAATATACAAATTAGTATTAGTTCAAGTTTTTCAAGGAGAGTCAACAGTCATTTTCCTCTTCTTTGTGCTGTAGTTGTTTTGCATCCGGTAAGGAGAGGAGGAAAGACATCTCTGAGAGAAGGAATGTGTGTGATGTAGAAGATGGCAGAACGAGATTGGCTGGGGCTTTTAAAAAATGTCCAGAAGCATTCTCTGTCTTCTCATCCTGCCTCATCAGCCCTGTTGTTCCTGCCTCCTTTGTGACCTGGTTGTGTTTCAGCTACATTTACCATGCATCACTTCACCACAGCACTTAGATGGACTCTCATCCACCAACTGGACCACAAGAGCAGTGGGGGGGGGGGGCACATATCCACTTAAAACATCATATTGCTTGTTATATACTAGGGCAAAGTGGCCAAATTTAGCATGTTTAACCATAAATGAAAGTATTATGCAGAATTCTTGTTTGACTTAAGTCTATATACTAGACAGTTTTATTTAGTGTGGAATCTATTAGGCCTGGTGAATCACCTCTTTTTATGGGAAATTATCCTGTCGCAATAACAAATTTTGCTACACGATAAATTGACTAATAAACTAATTATGTACAGAGCACTCCACATTGGACCTGTGTAATAATTCAAAATAAAACACAGCCAGAAACAAACGATAACGAAATAATCACACATACACAAAGCCATAAATAAAATGGTTTATGTCTCCCATGACTGCAGCCTGAACCTTTCTACCAATGTCTTATGTTATTCATTTGCCCCCTTTTTTTTTTTTTTAGCTTTATTTTATTTATTTATTTTATTTTGTTTTGGGGGGGTACTGAAATGATTTTTGTTGTTTTTCTGTACAATGACTAATGACTGATTCTGACTCTTATGAAGTCTGTCAACAAACTCACCTTCAAAAAAAATCTATCAGAATGGAAATTATTTAGCTAATTTTAATTTGTCATGTGATTAATTACTAATTGCCACAAGCTTAATACTCCAAAAACACAGTTTTGGATAAAAAACATTACATTTTTTTGTCATTTTCACTTCAAACATTCATTATTTTGTTTGGCTTGTTTATACAATCACTAAAGTTTTGTTTCGTCATTTATCTTAAGTTTTTGAAGGCAGAGGAGAGAATATTAAAACTTAAAATCGGATTATATCCGATGACATAAGCTCATCTGCGCTGTTTCTCAAAATATAAAACAAGATATTCCACTTAAGAATGTGGATATGTGGAGTAATACATTTTAAGCTGAGTTTTTTTCCCTAACAAAGTAAAGCCAGGTATGGGATCCAGCTGTAGAAACCACTTCTGACTGTTTCTTGATTTGCTTTGTCAGTTTCTTTAAGCCTGCCTCTCAGGATGTTGAGTGTACCTGTTACTGTAAAGCAAATGATTGCATAGCCTGATTCAAGCCCCGGGGTGGACGCTGGCAAGTGAAGTAGTAGTGAAAGAAACCACCAAGTGATTGTATTTGTAAAGTGTGTGTGCTCTGTCGCCACATCCGCTGAGTGTTTTGACAAAGGGAAGAGAGATGAACACGGCTAGGGAACACCCATGAAAAGGAAGCGTGCCGCTCATTAATGCCTTGTTCATGTGTTAAGGTGTGGAGGCAGATGGGTGATCGTTTGTTCAGGCTTCAGAAACCACTGCAGTTTTAAAGTGTTTGTAGGAGCAACAAATTAACCGCACCACCAACTGGCATTCTGAAACACCGAGGAGAGTTCACGGGAAGAGTCAGGCACGCAGGACTGGATGCAGCACTTCAAGAAGACACAGGGTGGGGCAGCTGGTATCCATGCAGGGGGGTGTAAATTATTAAGGTCACCATCTTTCCAGCACCTTCATAAACACCATTTTATTGAAAGGGCTTGTCTGGGAGCCGGTAAAATTAACAAAATAAAAGGTCAAAGAATCATACGATTGCATAACTACACGACTTAGACTTACTCTTACTAAGCCAAACTTTCTCTGTAATCCAGGATGGTCTGTTCACATACGCTGACAGAGAAATATATAAAGTAGCTCATGCTAAGTCATTTGAATAAAAGCTTATATCCTTAAACTGACTCTCCAGTAATAAGAGGAAGGGGTTATTTATTGCTCTAATTGTGTTAATGTAGACATAACGTTTTGGGAACTTCCAGTACAACTAAATGTTGAAGTGATAAGCACAAGTTGAACAATATTAGGCAATGGCGTCACTGACCAACTGACTATTTTTTTCTCCCTTAGCCTGTATGTCCCGAAATGTTTACTGCATCAGACTAAAGGCTAAATTATAAAAGACCATGAATCCTGTAACATCATCTAGCTTCACTCTGATGAGACTTTGACTGACACAGGGACACTTGCATGCCTTGTTCCCCTTTACCAAGGGGTTAATTAGCAGCTCCCCTCCCAATTGTCCTCTGCTTGTTCACTCTCATTAGTTTAATCTGGCTGTGTCCTCCAGCTTGCCTCTCTTACCTCTATCCTCTTGTGTGCCAGAACATCTCTCTGCCTTCCCCTCTCCTTATGTCATCAGGGTGACAACTTTTGTCTACTCCAAAAAACTACTGCCAAACCCCATTTATAGCATCTTATGATTCATATCCCTGTGCACTTGGTACAGTAGCGCTTTTGTTGAGCTTTAATGGAGAGGTTCCGCTCCAGCCCTGTTGTATGTAAAAGTGAAAACATTGAGGGGCCATAGGTTTTTACTGAGTAACACGTTATTGATTTGATTGCACCTATTAAGGACTTAATGTAAGATTTTATAAATTGTTGGGGGGGGTTTTGTTTTGCTTTCTTGTTGCCCATTATTAATGATCAGTTATTGATGTAATTAATAAGTTGCTCACTAACTGAGGATATACTAATCAGGATGGTGTGAAAATTAGCTGTGCATATATTATGACTGCTGTTTGAGAGAAAGAAATAACAATGAACTCTGTGTCTGTATGGAATCAAATTACACTTCCTCTCTCCTTGTCACTGTTGCACTCGAGATGTGGGAGCTGATAGGAGTGGCTGGAAAATGTGAAGTCTGCTCCCCTCCTCCTCTTTCTCCTCCTCCCCCACCACCTAACTAAAAATAGCTGGCAGAAAGAGAAGGCAGCAAAGTCGAGGCTCTATCTGTTGCGCTGCCAGTGGTTTCTACACTCCCACCACTAGCAAAATGGGAAAAAGAGATTCCTCTGAATCACACCACTTATGCTAAAACTGATCATCACCAGCAAGGGGTTCTGCTTTTATTTTGCAGCTTTTGCATTTGAAGTACATGGTATTTGAACATTTTGAAACTGGCCTGTTCTTGAGATTTTTGTGGGGGGGTGGATTTGGTGTTTCATCTTGGAGCACAAAGTCTGAAGAGTAAGAGCACCAAAATCTAGCCAGTTATTATTGAACAGATGACTGTCTCTTTCTTAAGCATGTGTATTTAATAGTTTCTGTTAGTGGAAAAGGTTAAAACACTGGAATGTGCCTGATAAGTTGCATCGATCATGTGTTTCTTGTTTAAATTAACACCTGATGCAACACACAAGGCACCAGTGTGAACAGTTCCTCTACTCCTGGAAAGTCTAAAGGGGAAAATATTAACATGGTTGTAAATTCATATCTACAATTCAAACTTTTTTTTAACGCAAATATAAAGTTGATGTCATTTAAATCTAACGGCTATTTGTATAATTAAAATTTGTAGGTTGCATGGTTATAAAATGTACCTTCACTCAAAATGCACCAATCAGGATTTTGTGGCCACTTTTCAGTGTCTGGTTTGTTTTAAGAATTGTAACTTTTTTTTTTCCAGATTTCATGTTCTGAGGAATCATTAATTATTCATACTAAAAAGCAGAGAGTACATCACACTGAGTGTGGAATCACTACATTTACTATTTTAAAATACAATTATTACAGGGTTTACATTTTAAACTCTTTAGCGTCTGTAGTTATTAGCACTGCTAGCATCACCACCTTTGGATTTCCTGGAGAATGCAGTTCCTTTTCTCGACCCTGAGATCTATAATGTTCTGCCAGCATTTTGAATGGCAGAGGTTTAAAGCTCAAAAGAGTGAAACATAGCAACTTTGCTCTTCTTTCAGTCTTCCTGTTGTCTGGTAAAGTCTGCTTTGGGTCAAATAGCCCTTTTGCCAATTCAACGAAACGTTCCCAAGGAGGGCACAAATAGACTTCCTGTATCTTGTGGCTCTGGAGTGGAAATTTACATAGTCTTCCATTAGTCACAGAGTTGCTAGTGGAATGAAAGTTGTACCATTATCAATTTACCTTTGTCACAAGATAATTGTTTAAAATGTCATTAATAAATCTTTAATCTTGTTGGTTTTGAGGACATTTAACAATATACCATACATAGATAATTCTCCCCCTATATTCCTGTTTTTTCTGAAACTTAGGTTTTCTAGGTTTACTCCTTTCTATCCCTGTGTTAACATGGAGACAAAACTTAAAGGAAGACGTGTTCTTCTGCTTCGTAAACGAAGTGCTGGTGCTAATGATTAGGGTTACAGCAGAGGGCTGCGCTGTGTTCAGGTTTCTCCCACAGGGGAATCGAACTGAAGCACAGCTGAGCCCTGTCTCAGCAGGTCCTAACAGACAGAAGCTGCAGCTCCAGCATATTGCTGCGCCTGACAATTATGTGGCAGAAATTGTATCCTGTTCTTTTAAAATGGCAAATCCACCACTGTGGATTGTGAAGTTTTCCCCACATTGTATCCTGTTCAATGTGGGGAAAGCCTATTTTATTTTCCATATCCAAAAAAAGTTTAGTGCAAAGGAACAAAACAGCCAAGGACACTAAAGGCACCAAAGATTGTTGTTTTCAGTGAGACCCAGTGACTGTTGGATAACATGTGTTCAAAAGTGGGGAAATGTTTGATTTTTCTGACCAACAGTAAAGTCAGAAAGTGACCAGACCAATCACCATACTATTTGCCAACTTTACTTATAAATGCAACTGCTTTTATAAATCACACCCTAAATCTGGTGTATTACTGGCTTTTGGGCCCACGAAAGGTGAAAACTGTCCTATTATAGTAAGAAGTTGTGAATCTCGAGTCTCGTTTCAGACAGATCTGCGTCCCAGTCATGACTGTGATTCACAACAGCGGTAGTGAAACACAGCTGACCTTCATTTTAGGAATATTCTGAATATCAAAATTTTTTTAGTTCTGGTTATTGTTTTGGGTAACTTTTTCTCATTTAGTTTAAACTAAAAGTCCAATGCTTTCACAGCAGAAGTGTGCATAGAAGTATTTCTAAACTTTCTCAACCAGGAAGATAAAGTCTAGTATTTTAAATGCTCAATATGAGTTCTGGTTTTTTGTTGGCATCAACATCACTTTTACCCATTATCCTTAGGGTCATTTGTTAAGATGAGAATACTACAGCAATATTATCATGAGACGTTTTCATCGTGAAGATTAGGAGGCTAAGGCACCTTGCTTAGATAGACCCATTTAGGAGCATTGTCCAATCAGGTGACAGATAAAGTCTCAGGCGCATGTAGGATAAGGTGTTCATTCAGAACGTCTCATCAGCCTTCAGGACAAAGGACATAAATCCAAACCGAGACACAGCGAGGTAAGGTTATAACACGGTTATTGCTGTAGATGGGTTGAGTTGGGCAGATAGTTATTCCATTTGACTCTAGTTGGTTGTATATATTTTTAAAATTATGTGCAGCGTTTTGTATACAGTAACTGAAAATAATGGAAAAAGGGCAAGGTATATAAATGTATTTTCTTTTTCTTTTCCTTAAGTTGAGTAACTTGACTGAGTTGCTTGACTGAGTTGATGTAACTAAAGATGCCATTAGAAATGTGTCATTTCCTGTTTTTATGCCCTGCAATACCAGCGGCTTCTTCCATTTAACTTATTTTCTAACAAGGCCTCAAAACCAATGGTGACTTTTTCTAAATTTTCTGTTATCCGTTCATTTTGAACGGCCAGTGAAAGTATCGTTGCTAAGAGGGTGAACCAGAGGATTGGGGTCAGCGGAATGGCCACTGCTTTTAGGATCATCAGCAGGTTTTGTCTTAACCGGATTTGGCTGGAGAAGCTGAATCAACTGTGTCCCAGGATTACAGGAATGACATTGGAGGGCAGTTGAGAGTCCACAGGCCAGAGCGTTGACGCCTTTCACCTGCGGCTACAGAGGTGCAGGGAAACCCTGGTGGTCTCCTCTCTGCTTTTTTTAAATTTCTTTATTTTTTATATCTGGACACACAAATCCTTCATTTTAACAAATTATTAGGGGTATGTTTAGGCCCTCTATCCGAGAGTTGGGGGGGCTAGGGTTAATGGAGATTTTTTTACACCTTTTTTTCCTCCCCCTCTCTCTGCCAGTCCCCTTTGGCATTCAAGGACTTGTAATGGCCACTCATTGTTCCAAGTCGTTTGCCTCTGTTTGGGTGAAGAACGAACAAATTCAACATCCTCCTCAAATTTGTTATCTTAAGCCTTAAGTAGCTGCCTTGTGCTTGTTGCTAGGTTACGGCTTCAAGCTGGCAAGGACAAGTCTTGAGCTGTCTCAAAAGTGATTCGCATCCACTTTGTCTGAGCCACACAGAAAGGATAGAAGAGAAACTGCATTTTGTTGACCTTACTGTCTCCATAAATTCGTGGCATTAGAGAAAAAAAATCACATTTCTACCAATTACTAAAGCGTGAACTAACCAGTGTCATTCAAATGCAATCTCCATGTGTTCATAGAGCTGAAAAGGAAGCACTTGTATTGATGTTAGGCTTGTCGTTTCTTGTCATCTTTAGATCGGCAAGAGTCTAGGCGGCGGAGAGAAGCACACCATTAGCAGAGGAAAATGAGTGAACTGGATCAGCTACGCCAGGAGGCTGAGCAGCTCAAGAACCAGATCAGAGTAAGTCCCAGTTTTTCCCATCTTGTTTAGTTTTACTGAGGTTCCAAATCCAGACTCGCCACAGCTTTTCAACTTTCTACTTGTGCTGCTACTAATCGCTTTGTGGATTGAAGATTAAATCTGTTACTCACATATATAGGGCTGCAGCTAACAATTTTTAGTAACTGATTAATCTATTGATTATTCTGATGATTAATTGGCTAATCAGATTTTTTTTTGAAAATCAATTATCCACTAGAAATACATTTATACAAATAGATGGTTCAATTCCTTTATAAACAAGAAAATACACATTGTATTACCTTAAATGCAATATAATGTCATTCCTTTAGTATATGCTAGATCATTTGTTACAAATAAGGCATCTGCAGCTAAAAATACTCATCTGTTGGTTAACCAATTAATAATTGGATGCAAAAAGTTATTAATAGGAGATTGTGTTGCAGAAGTAGATCTAGGTGAAGCTTAAACTGCCACCTGAGTTTTGGCTAGAAAATATTTCCAAATAAATATTTTCTTAAATTAAAATGAAAATATTTTTTGTACAGTTTTGGCTTAATTACTCCTGTGAATAATAGCATAGCAAATGGCTTTTTTGGTTTGTTTACTCTAGTTAATGTTTAAAGTAATTGACGATTACTTGAATAATCAATTCATCACGATTAATCGTTTCAGCCCTAAAATGACGCTTACTCTCTTTTCACATTGCTTTTCAATATTATTAATCTTATTTGCAAGTCAAACCTATTTCTTTTGTGCTTGGTTATAACTGGGTCTTTTTTTTTTTTTTTTACAGGATGCCAGGAAAGCGTGTGCAGATGCTACCCTGTCTCAGGTAAGAAATATCACTCATAATCAGTAACTGGCTTTAATTTTTGTTTTCGATGGTGTTCACTCTGGTCACATAAGTACATATTTTGAGGGTCGACCTTTCTGTCTCAATTTGATCCTGCTTAGATCACAGCAAATATTGACCCCGTTGGCCGAATTCAGATGCGGACTAGACGGACGCTGAGGGGACATTTGGCTAAGATCTATGCCATGCACTGGGGGACTGATTCAAGGTAAATTCATTCAGTTGCGTGTGTGTTATTTTTTTCTCACCAATCCTGTCTTCCTGGTCTGATTCCAGGAAACAAATGTGAAATGCTTTATTTTTGCGAGTTGCTTCCTGCTGAATGTGAAATGAGTTCACCATGATGTCCTTCAGTCCATTATCTTCAGTTTTACTAGTCGTTTTTGATTGATTATTACAATAACAGCACTCTTGTCTGTGTAAACTGAAAATAGTAAAACATTTGTTGCTGTGAGAGCTGATTGAACATGTGCTGGAAGCTTGAGTGTGGGCTGTTTTGCATCTTGGTGTGTCATGTTTGTGTGCACTGGGATGTGGCATGAGGGTAGCGAAAATACTCAAAATGGAGTCAACCTTTGTGGAAGCTGGTGTTGAGTTTGATCACCAAAGGCCTTCTCTTAGACTTTTACTCTTTTCAGCCAGCAATGTATTTATTGGTGTTGCTTGAATCAACATGGTCACCTCAACATTTGTCTAGTCACGACAAAGAGAAACTACTGCCTTCAGCTAAAGTAGAGTGGTTATAAGATTAGTAAACACAGAAAACAAAGACACTGTTTACGCTGTTTTTGTTTTAATATAGAGTGATAGATTTTTAACAATCTGAAAAAGTCCCACACTTCTACACGAAATGTTTCTCACTATTCAAATCAGTGACACATTAAGTTTTATGATGCTATATTTCTCTAAATTCATGTAGATTTTTCATAGGACATGAAAATATCTACATGCCGCATAATAAGCAGTTTCGAATCCTCAAAGTATATCTTTGACAAATTATGGCTGCAAAATCAATCTTTTCCACATTATATGCCTAAATGTTATTTCATAGTCATCTGTGAAAATAATAAAGGGAAACCTTAAAAAGAAAATAAGCCCATCTAAGTCATATTTTGCCTGATTGTTCTATCTTTTTTCATTCATCATACACAACACTAGGATGTTTTTAACCTGATTCAATCTTTAACCACAATATTTATTTTTAAAATGAAAATTTGGTCAATAAAACTCATAGATGCTCTCATCCCCAAAAGTCTCCACCTTGTCTTCCCTTGAGGGATGAGTGCCCCAAAGCATTGAATCATTCTCTCAGCTGACGCCCTGACTCTTGCGCTACACAGTCTGATCCAAACTGAACATATTTTATTCCTCACAGTATACCAAAAGCTCCTTTGTTTCTCCTGCATATAATCTGAACAATACTTTTAGCTCATGTCCAGAACAGATTAATCATAGTAAAGTCAGGATTATGTTGTACTTTGAGCAGAATTGTCTTCATTTGAACTCATTACTGTCAGGACTGTAGTTAAGACTGGCACGGTCCCTGCAGCCCTTGCTTTGTTCTGAGTTCCTCCTGTACCAAAGTGCTTTGGGACCGTCGCTGTGGTTACTCTTGTTGGATTCACCCAGATACCAGATGACATCCACAGAGGGGACCTGAGAGGGCTCTGTAGATTAAGGTTGTTTTGAAATGGCCCTGATTATGCTGGGTGGTGTTCTAAATAAATATATTTTGTGAGAAAATAGTCGATTTATTTAATAAAATTTACTGTTTTTATTCTTAAAAAGTGCCGCTTATCAAAATATTTACAATATTTAAGATGTTCATGTCCCTCTTTGCTCTAGTCATTTTTGTCTGCAGGTTCGTAGCAAAAGATTTAAAAACTAATTTTTATTTTATTTTTTTAAAATTCTGTCTGTGTTTCTGAAGGCTTTTGGTCAGCGCCTCCCAGGATGGCAAACTCATTATTTGGGACAGCTACACCACGAACAAGGTAAAAACCTCGGTCGTGTTGCAATCATCTCAAAATATTTTAGAAAAGGTTTGCAGTCTGTTGTCGGTTACAAGCAGCTAATTAGTTGTAATTCCTAAACAAAGTAAATTAAAGACTTTAAAGAAGTAAAACAAGTCAGGTGAGCGTTGCAGTCAGAAGAAAGTAGCAGTTTTTGTTATTTTCAGTAAATAAAAAAAACCATATGTCAAAAATATTAACATGAAAAAAACTTTAGATCATAAGTTTTAATCATTTTAAAAGTTTTAAAAAATGACCTTTAAGATTTTTTTAGACCAATGCTGTAAATTAAAAGGGGAGTATTGACTGAAGGGATTTTAATCAGGATAATATGTTTGTTTGCTTAGGTTAAATATTTTCTACCTCTTCATCAAAGCACATGCCATGGAAAAACCTCCAAAATATGAACTAACATCCATATTTCGAAGAAATGTTATTTAAATTGACAAAGTATTAGGCATATTGTGTTTGTAGGTGCCAATGAAGTGTTTTGTATGGAGGGCTTTGCGCCCTTGAAAGGTTAATTTTGCAGACTGAATTCTCTCTCACTCTTCCATCTGTCGCTGCAAACTATCTAATATTAAATCGTTCTGCTCTCCTCCAGGTCCATGCCATCCCGCTGCGCTCCTCCTGGGTGATGACGTGTGCTTATGCCCCTTCTGGGAACTACGTTGCCTGTGGTGGCCTGGACAACATCTGCTCCATCTACAACCTGAAGACCCGTGAAGGAAACGTGCGCGTCAGCCGTGAGCTGGCCGGACACACAGGTAGGTGGGACTTTTGGGTTACCTCGATTCTGGTTCGTCCATTGGTTTGTTGACGATTTTGGTGAGTCACTCAGATTTGTCGAGAAAGTATATGTTAAAAAGAAACACAGGTATGTTTAAATCATGATTCTTGTCATGTTGGGTTTCCAAACTATACAAAAACTCAGTCCACTTGAAGTCAGAGGTTCTAAAGCCTTAAAAAAAATTGAAGATATGGTGTCAAAAAGAAACTTATCACTGATATTATTGAGCAAAATTATTATTCATAAGTATTCAACAACTATTGAAACAATGTTGAACTCCATATTGCAGATTTATATGTTTTGGGTTTTAATTAACTGATATTCTGCTTTCAAATTTTTGTTACATCCATTATCTTGTCAATAGCAAGTTGCTTTGTCTTGTTCCTCTAGTTACTGTGAATTAACATTAGGATAAAAACTTCATGACTTCATTTTCTCTAAACAAATCTGAATTTCCAGGAGCTTAACATTTGAAACTGCTTTGGTGCAAGACTGAATACATCAAGCAGTAAATAGTCAGATTTGTCTCACAGGACTTTATATTACTTACAAGTTTCTTCCTTTTCATATAGTGAAGCTGTGAAATTTAAGGTTTAAAAGTTCCTACCCAGTCTTAACAGATCTAAAAATGTAATTCATTTTCCAAGTATGGAACAAAGCTAAGCAGAGTAAATACAATCATTTAATCCCCTAAACTTCTTTCCCATTTCTACTGCCTATAAAATCAAAATCAAAGTGTTTGAAAAATTAGGGAAATGTAACTTTTTTCCACTTGTCATTGGGTGCCTTTTATCTGCAATCTGCCTCATTAATCTTAAGTTTCAATCCAACTCATTGAGTTACTGACAGCACCAGGAAATGAAACCTCAAAAATCAGAACCCGCAGCCTTCTTTGGACTATTTTAAACTGGTGGTTCTTCAACGGGGTCTGGTTTAGATTCCAGACAAAGCTCTGAGAAATTTCCTTAAAACTTGCAAACAAAAGTAAATTAAATATAACAAAATATGCCTTAAAGAATCTGTATTTATTATTGCAAAATAGTCTAGTTTATGTTAAAATATCCAACACTGCCAAATCAGAAGCCAGCTCCAGCATTGTATTGCTTCATGTTGAAGAAGCATGCAGATAAAACCCAATGTTCTGTACTTGAAAATCAAGTCGGCAGAAGTAAAAAATCTGTTGGAACCTCGTTTTTTTTTTTTTTTTTTTTTTTAATTCTAAGCATTGTGATCACTGCGCCTAAAAGGTGTTGTCGGTCCAATCTTTTTCATATGGGTTGGTGGTTAAACCTCCTATCATCGCAGACTAATGAAAGTGTTGAGCACTTAAGCAAGGAGCATTCATCTGATCAGTGTCACATGATGCAGGAAGTGTGTCAGCACTTTAGTTCCAGTTCCTTCACTACAGGGAGGGGTGAATGCACTCTGCCAGCTAGTATTGGATGAATTATGGAAGCAAGTCATGGACCAGGAGATGCCCCAGAGTGTTTTTTTGTTTGTTTTGTAGAGAATTAGTCGATTCATCTCCCCTCCCTCCCACATGCAGCTCACATAGCCTCTTCTGTGGGTGTGATGACCATTTGAAGTCAGGTCCCTTCTACACAAAGAAAAATAATATGCAGTCCTTATGAGTTATAAGTTGAGAATACATGTTGCATTGGTTAATCTGAGGGTTTGATTTTGTTCAGGTTACTTGTCCTGCTGTCGCTTCCTGGATGACAACCAGATTGTCACGAGCTCTGGAGACACCACCTGGTGAGTTGGCATATTGCAGCGATTATGTTACTGGACAAAATCAGTGTAAATGCAAACCTTAAATTATGTTTCATCACTATTTGAACATTGTAAATCACTTACTCTTCCTTTAGTGTCAATCTGCGGTTGGACGATGAATCAATTTTATCAATAAATCACATTTTTTGCTTTTGGAGATTTAATTATTTGGATATTGTATTTTTTTCCACCAATGCACTCCTTAGGTTTTCATAGTTGAGTGATAGAAAACTACCATCTTTTTTGACCTAATCCTATTAGTATCCAATCACCGAAATCAGTTTGGTCCAAATTCAGAATAAAGTTGTGTTCACACAGATATAGTTACACTAGCTGCAAATTGCAATACGATGCAGTCAAGTCACATTCAATGGTAATTTGTGAAAGCGCTCTTGAGATGATCGACTAATACTTTAAACATAAGCGTTAGATTTGGATTTTATAAAATTCAGTCACTTCTCAAATATTGGGTTTGTTTTGGTGAGAAAACTTTTTTTTTTTTAAATAGAAAAGAACAGTTTATATGCAATCATTGCTAATTTCTCATTTTGAAGAGAACTTGTTTTGAATGTACTTTTACGCTGTTTTTTTTTTTTTTTTTTTTTTTTTTTTTTGTAGTGCTCTGTGGGACATTGAAACTGGTCAGCAGACCACTACGTTTGCTGGTCACACTGGTGATGTGATGAGCCTCTCGCTGTCGCCGGACAGCAGACTGTTTGTGTCTGGAGCCTGTGATGCCTCAGCCAAGCTCTGGGACATCAGAGAAGGAATGTGCCGACAGACCTTCACTGGCCATGAGTCAGACATCAATGCCATCTGTGTACGAAAAACACACACAAATCTCACATATACAGATCTGACCAGGGTTACCTGGTCAGATCCTTTTATTTGAACTGAGCAGCTAGTTTGCTTGTCAGAGCGTGCAGTGATGATTGGATTGTTACGTACCATATGTGCCAGTAGACTCTTATTTTGACCATAAAAGTAATGTTTGTTTTTTTTCTTCTCATAGTTTACTGTTGGGGAATGTAGTTATTTTGACACTAATAATATCTACTAGCAGGTGCTTGTTTCGATCACAGGAAATGATTTGAAAGCTATTTTAGGCGACAGAAAATCTCATCTGTAGATTATGTTAAACATAAATTGCTGGATTAAAATGTCTTTTTAATTCACCATTTGAAAATGATTTGTGCCACAGTGTCAGAATTTGCCTTTTTGTGGGATACGTTTTCATCTCCTGTTAAATGCAGTGTACGTGCAGGGAGGGGGTAATAATGGCGCCAGAAAGCTACCCCGGTTCCTGGAAGAGGTTGCTGTTGTGAAAACATGCCTTCTCATAATCTCCATAACTTTCAGAAAATACTTGACTAGCAAGAAAAACTAATTTATGTTCACGTTTTTTAGTTTATGGGTGCAGAATTAAAAACGAGGAGACAAATGGAAGCAACATGTCCTGCTGTGAATTAGAGTAACCCTGGGGGAAAATGGCTTCTTTAAAAATAATATAAATTGGATGATTAAACTGTACTCCCTGAATATCACCAAAAGATTATCTGCAGAGAAATGAACTTGGAAAAATATATATTTATTTTATTTTACAAAGGGATGCGAATACTTAGTTTCCTTTCCTTTTGCAGTTCTTCCCCAATGGCAACGCCTTTGCCACGGGCTCAGACGACGCTACCTGCCGGCTGTTTGACCTGCGTGCCGACCAGGAGCTGATGGTTTACTCACATGACAACATCATCTGCGGCATCACCTCCGTAGCATTCTCCAAGAGTGGCCGCTTGCTGCTGGCTGGCTACGACGACTTCAACTGCAACGTCTGGGACACTTTGAAGGGCGACCGCGCAGGTGAGCCATGCTGGAAAAGATGCTCTGAACTGAAACGTGGCAGCAGAACTCGACCTCCACCGCCTCTGGAAGGTCCTAAAAACACCCAGACTTAACTTTACAACTCCAGATGCCATAAATGCACCGAGATATTCTGTAGTTGGTCTTGGAAAAATATAAAGTTGCTTTTAATCATCTTTTTTTTTTATTACATTTTGTGACTTCCAAAGTTTTTTTGTTTTTCAACATTCTAGCCATTATTATTTTGACTTGATGTCTAACATGCGCTTTAATTCAAAAGGTAATTTCACTTCCTGTTTTGGTCAGATAACATTTAGACTTGACCTATGGTTCTTCAACTGTTACATTTTGTTTTGAGTTCAGTAGTAAATTTCAATAACCAAGAGTCCATCAGTGCTTTTTAGTAGTGTACAATCTATTCCTTATTTAACAGATTCAAAAGTTAGAGATTTCAAATAAAGTTGAGCACTAAGTTATAGGACCAGTATCTCTATTACCAGGCTCCAAAGACTGAAAGTTAATTTTAGCAGTGAGCCATTTGATCATTGGTGGAACTGGACTCAAACACTACTCCATTCAGGGAGGTTATAGGTTAATATCTTAGACTGAAATATTGTAAAACCGCCAAGAGAAACACCTAAAAGTTTTAGTCTGAGTAGTGAAAAATGCAGAGAAATTCTGTTGAAATCTGACAAACGTGAGCAGGAAATTTACAGATTAGTTGGTGAAGACGTTTCCATAAAGCTTTCCTCATCCCGCTCCGTGCAGCCTGTTTTAGAAAATGCCAGTGGTTTGTCATGATGGGAATACCTTAGCTTTCCACTGTTGTATCTGCAAAGTCTCACAGCTCATTGTTCAGCCACTTGTCAGCATGTCCAAACAAAGCTGTGAAGTGCTATTCAGAGAGAAAAATGCCTCCGCCAGCCTTTTATAGGCACCGACTGTCCCATTATTAAAACACAGCCAGTGTCAGACGCCCCCGAGGGTGAGCTGCCCGGCTTCATGGCTGCAGTTTAAGATGACCAGGTGGAAATTTAAGGATCAATCATTTATTTAGCATGCTAGAGGTACAGATTCGTGTAGGTGTTTAGCTGTTCTCCTTTTGAAATACAACAGATACTCCTAACATAATCACTGGTTGCTGCGTGACAGCTGCATACTTACGGGAAAAACTCGCATCATTTGTGTGTTTATCAGAAGCACAGGCTTTTACCCCTGAGCAATAGTGTAGTTAAGGCTGCTTTTGATGTCAGAATAAAAGTTTTTGGTACAAATCAAAAACGAGTCATAAAACATTAGCATTTTTCTTCAGTAAAATGTAGGTTTTTAAGAGTTTAGCCTTGTTCCTTATGACATAAACATCACATAGGCCTTCCAGAACTGAAACGGCTCGAATGCAGTAAACCGTCTAGCCCAGTGTTTGTTTGTTTTTTGTTAGTTTTTTTAACCAAGTCTTATAGTTTATCTTTTTTAATCAAGTCTTATAGTTTATCTTTGTATTTCTTTGACTAAAAGTCCATCCTTATTTCATATTTAAGTTCTTCTCAGTTGTGTTGTAATAAGTGTCACACACTTGTTTGGTCCAGCATTTACAACACAGTTATTTTGTAAGCAGCCTTTATTCAAAGGAAGTCCTTCAATATGACAAACCTTTTACACAACATATGGAAATGAGTCTGAGCAATCATTTACTGGATTCAGCTGAATTTCATGTAAACATATGGGAGTGCGTGCTGCCTGCCTGACTGCTAACTTGCATACAGAAAACAAAATAGTTATTTTTAGTAGGCAAGGCCTGTTTTTATTTTTTGTTTTGCCCAAACATATTTAGTTATTCAAGAAATAAAATGTTTTTTATTTTATGTGGCATCATTTTTACTGTTATTGTTTTAAAGGAGTTAAATTACATATGTTCCTATTTCAGTCTTTGTATAAATTTTATTTTCAGTTGTAAGAACAAGAATAACCAGCTTGAGCGTTGAAATGTGGATATTCGCTGCAATGAAAGATATGTTATTAAAAACATGTAGATTTCTTCAAATCCAAGCATTTTTCCGTCTGCTGGTTGGTGAAGAAATATAAATAACTGACTTCATCTCTAATTATTAATACTGCACCTGTACTTGCACTTGTCTCCATTCTTTGGTCTTATACTTAAAAAAATCTATTTCACTAATCAACTCAAACGATTTACTTCTGCACTCCTATAATTTTTCTTTTTTGTTTCCTCATTTATGCCACTAATTTGTTGTTTGGTTTAGAACAGGAAGTCGGAGTCGACCAATGCAGCTGGTTTTACTTGGAGTCCTTAGATCAGATTTTCAGTGTCAAAACTTCCACTGTTTGGTTTTTAATATCATTGTAACTGTATAGGATTAACATTGTTAGTAGTAGTAGTGTGGGTTGCATATTTTGAGTGCAAAAAAGGTTTGCAGAACATGGGGAAAGTGTTATTTATCATTAAAAATTATTATCAACATGATTTTTCTTTTGTCCAATCAATTTCATGTTGAGTTACTGGTTTCTGAACTCAGAATCTGGTTCTAATTCTGCTCTTTGATTTCTATCCTTTAGCCTTTAACATTTTTACATGCTTTCTAGATTTAGAAAGGGTGTTTGCCTCATGTTTTAGTAAAATCTTGTGTTTTCTCTGTCTGAAGGTGTCCTGGCCGGTCATGACAACCGGGTGAGCTGCTTGGGTGTGACCGACGACGGCATGGCAGTGGCGACAGGGTCCTGGGACAGCTTCCTCAAGATCTGGAACTAGAGTCTGCAGGTGAGTTCACTGCTCTATCTGAATTTATTAAATCAAATCATATGTAGAGTGCCAGTCAGAAGGTCAGCATCTGAATTTCATCTTAGTTTTGGGCTTTTGATGATGCATTTGAATCTTTTCTTGTTGTTGTTTTTACCGTCAGGCGATGTAATTGATGTGTTTGAGATTATTGTCCCAGTTAAATCCAGCTTTTGAAAATCTGGCTGTTCATTTGGTAATAATTAGCTGATGGTCCCAGTTTTTTCACCCTCTTTAGCAGTGGAACAAAGCAGGCCGTTGGCACGTTGCTACCACCACCGTGCTCAACAGTTGTTGAAGTCGTACATTTTCAAACCTCACTTTAACGCCAAATACTTGAAACAAAAAACTAACTGACAGCTAACTTTTCAGCAAGATGTCGGTGCTTGTTTTAAGCCAATGATTCCTTAGTACTTTTTCATCAACATTGAGAAATTATTGACTTAAAACAAGCCAGTTTAGTGTTATTTCTAGTGTTCAAATCAGACTATAGATAAGATTTTGTTCTTGTAGTGTAGCAGTTGTATGTATATTGAAATTCTTAATATTTAAGATTCACTATTGTTTGTTGGAAAAATGTTACAAAAGCATTTTAAAATCTCAGTTACCATATTTTCCGCACTATAAGGCACACCGGATTATAAGGCGCACCTTCAATGAATGGCCTATAAAACTTTTTTCATATACAAGGCATTATAAGGCGCATAGAATAGACGCTTCAGTTTGGGTTGCCAAATTGTTCCATACTCTATTATTACACACCCACATTTGTAAAGAAGTGGTCCCCAGTACTTTATATAGTAGTCTGCCCCAGTCATTGTTTCACTCACAGTGTTGGTGTTGCAATATTGTGTCCAACTGCTTTCTGGGTAACACAGACCAACCCACACGCTGCCGCCGCAGTCTCTGTCTCTCTTCCCCCGGCCCTCTGCCCCCCTGGCTTTAAATGTATTATCAAACTTTATTAACAAACCAGCGTTCTGACAACTATCCCAGCATGCAACACACACTTCTTCTTCTACGGAGGAAAATGAAGTCGGCGGCTGCTTACCGTAGTTGCTAGACCTGTTGTGGCTCAATATTGGTCCATAAATAAGGTGCACTGAGTATAAGGCGCACTGTCTGCTTTTAAGGAAATTGAAGGTTTTTAGGTGCGCCTTATAGTGCGGAAAATACGGTAATCAGCATAACCCTTCAACATAAATTTCTGAAGGGTATTTGCTGCCCTCTGGATGTTGGGAGTGAAAGTGCAACATGTTAGACAATCTTCCCATCTTGTAATTTTCATTTACAGTTTGTGAAAATTGTTAATTATACAAGCTTAATAATGAAATGTTTGTGCAATAAAAAAAAATATTCAGATCTATTTGATCATTTTAACTTTGTCCGTGGGTGTAATAATGTTTGTAACCCGATCCTTCTTGTCATTTTCTCCAGATGGCATCCGGACTCCAAAGTCAAGTGCAAGACCATTCCAACATCACAATGTTCATTTTTATTGCATATCCAATCTTTTTTGAAAAACAAAAAACGAAAAAAAAACAAGACAAAACACCATAATACTGACTCCAAACACCCCCCAAAAACTATCAAGGGCAAAAATTCTCTCCTTCTCTCTCCTTCTCATTTAAAAGAGCACAATTGTCTGTCACACATTCAGCTTAAGAAAAAAAAAAAAAAGAAGAAGAAAGAAAAACACCCCCCAACCCCAAAAAAAGCTTGAGGAATTTAGTGATTTCAAAGTGGGCTGCTGGGGAAAAATATCTCCCAACAAGTATGGTAGTAAATGAAAAATCCAGAAAACCCCGTCCACTGCTCCACCACACGGCAAGCGTGTCCTGCATCCTCATTATGCACAGGTCTGAGTGAAGGTTATAACGTGACAGTGATCTAACTCTTCATAGCTTTTATTTTCTTTTCTTTTTTTTTTTTTTTTTTTGACCATGTTTTGTTTCTGTTCCTCTGTTCATTATTATACTTTTTTTTTTCTTTTTTTTTTTTTTGAAGAGAGGTAGATCAGCGAACTCAGTTTAATGTTTAAAACGAGGATCAAAGCTTTGTTTTATTTCTTAGTCTTTACACGTTTTTAGAGAATGTTGTTTTTAGGCGGAGAAGCAAACCAACCTCCAGACGGCGCCATCGTTAAGTCCAGCTTTACCCCACTGGAGAACAAAAGTGAGAGAATTCAGCTTCAACAGGGAGTCCTCAAGCCACATCTCACCCTTCTGTATATTTAGCTCCATGATACTTTAATGGGTTTTTTTTGTTTTTTTTTTTTCCTCTTTTTTTTTTTTCCAGTGTAGTCCACAGATCTTTGTTTGCACAAAAATTAAACGTTGCATATATAGGATAATGTCTAAAGAAAAAAAAATGTTAACTAACCAAGCACATGCTGTTTATGATAATGAATGCTTGTTTTTAAAATGTAATAAAAAGGAAAAAAATGACAAAAAACAAAACATTTTAACCATTCTTACACCTTTCTGTCTGGCAACAGTGTAGAATAATTAAATGAAGATTAACCCATCAGATCATAATCCACCCTGCCCCCCTTCTTTCTTTTTTCTTTTTTTTTTTTTCTTCTTTCTTTCCTTTCTTTCCCCTCCTCTTTTAGTTTAGTTCTCCCTGGTTCGTGTTGCCCGTGGTCGGGACCGGTGATGTGATTCGGTTGTGTAGGGGCGACCTCCACTTTTAGCCTGGTTGCAATCCGGACGTTTCTTTTTAACAGAGGTGCCCATTCCGTGCTTGGAAATGCAGTTACTACTCTGTGAATGACATGTTGTATAAATCAATGTTTGAAAATAATGATATTGAAACTTTTTAAGTTAAAAACAAGAAGAAAAAAAAAGATTTTGGTTGTCTGCCATGGGTGGGTTATCTCTTAGAATCGCATGCTGTAGAATTGCTTAAAAAGGTGCATATGGAATTAAGTCCTTTTGATGTTTTTCTTTAAGAAAATAACCTGTTGAATATATCAATACAATGGTATTTATTTTTCTTTCTATTTTTCTTTGTTTTCCTTTTTTTTTTTTTTTTTTTTTTCTTCTCTGTGCATACATGATTCAACTGAAATGTCAAAGCTATGCACTTGAGAAGCAAGCCCTGCAACATAAACGGTTACTCGGTCCATTCTTGGGAGGGATTCCACAAATTTTAGAAGTACCATAAATGCTTAAAATGCACACACACACACACACACACGCATGCATTCATTCACCTAAACACGTACAGTCCAAACGGAACAAATAAATTTTTCATTCCTTCTGTAGCAAAACAAAATTCCATTTACAGAAACATTTTATAACTTTTTTTTTTGTTTTGTTTTGACCTTCTATAGAAAATGAGAGAAAAAAAATCTTGCAGCATTTGAATGGCAGAACTTTCTGTTGTTCCCTTCTCCTTGTAAACAATACGCTTTTTCTTTAGCAGTAGTAACTTTATTTTCCAATCTGTTTTTTTTTTTTTTTTTTTCTGCGACATTCTGTACAAAAAAAAGTGCTGTAATTGTGCGTTAGGCCTGGAGTTGGCAAAAAATAAAACAAATAAAAAATATTAAAAATTAATTAAATTCCTTTTTCCTTTTCTCTTTCTCCATCAAATAACTGTAGAGCTCTGCACCCCTTCCCCACCACCCCTCCCTTTCACCTTTTGTATTTAATTTTAAAGTCAGTCAGTGTACAACCGAAAGCTGGATGCAAGATAGAAACTATATTAAAATGTACTGTTATTTAAGATGTAATAAAAAGCAGTTTGAGATGACCTACTGTGTTGAGTGTGATTCACTTAGAGCGATTCCCACTGAAGCTAGAATGTTGCAGACTGTTTGGTTTCCTTGTAATTATGTTTAAGTCAAATAAAACTATTTCTTATCCACTGTTGAATCAGCCTGGCTCATCTGTGCACTTCTTTTCTGAATGTCTTCTGAACATCGGCTCACATCAGTACTTCATATCGCTGTTGTGAGATTATTTCTTGGTTTCCAGGTATTTGACGTTGTAAAGACCATCAGTTATTCACTCAAAGAAAACTGCCAGGTCAGAGATGCTCCAACAGGCGGTTTTTTTTATGTTTGCTCAAAATCATTTTGGAGAAATGTGAATTTTTTTTTTTTGCTGCCCCCTACTGGACAAATGGATCAATTTATCTCATTGTATGCAGCACTACAATATTCTAAATGTCTTTATTTTTCTTTACCTTCATGTCATTTAAATGTTCTTGCTCTTGGTATTATGCGATAGATATGATCAAACTTTTATGAAAAAGTAACTGAATAGTGATTGTCATTCATTCCAAGGGGAAATTAAATGTAATTCAAATGTCTGAATGGCTTCTTCAGTTAGCAGCACAGATTTCTACAGTCATGATAATGACCTAATTATTTACACTCAGGTGTGTTGAAGCGGAGACTGATCTAAAAGTTGCAGGAAACCGAGAAACTGTTTGAAACGGAGCTGAAAGCATTCTGGTCCACGCGCTACCAGTCGGTGGCGGTAATGCACTAATGTTGTTTGCCGTCTATTAAAAAATCAGCGAAGAAGAGGAATTGGCGTTCAACTTTCTCGGCCCCCCTTGTCTCTTTATGCCAGTCTTTCTATTTAAGAAGACCAACTGACAGTTTGTTTTTATTGTATTTGCTGAATTATGACATTTCTGCAGTTGATTGTAATTGCTTCTGCAAATATCATCATGTAAACATTCAGCTTACAGTATTCACACTGAATTTTCCCAGGAAATGCTTTTTTTTTCCTGGTCTTTAAAGAACTTTTTTTTTAATTTTAGTGAATATAAAAAGTAAATTTCATCAGTAGCACACAATACAGAATGCATGATTGTCTGTTTTTATGCTTTAGCTTTGTAAATGACACATATGTTGCAGGTAAACCTATACCTACCCTGCCTCTCACCCCGTGACTGCTGCGGACAGGAACTGGCCCTGGTGCATGAATAAGCTGGTTTAGAAAGGAAATGCATGAATGGATCTTATGAGTGATTGGGAAATGACATTTTGGAAGATCTAAAGAGTATTTATTTTTTCCACAGTCTTGATCCTAATTCTTCTCTATAGATTCTCCCAACTTGGGTAAGGTTGGGAGAATCTGGCATCAGTAGCCAGTCACTCTTAGGTCTTCCAGGGATGGTTAGTTGAATTTTAGTGCAGATTTCAGCTGAGTCACTCAAGAATGACATGACACTGATATTGAAGCTACTCCTTTGTTATCTTGGCTGACGTATTATCCTCAGAGGTCAAGCAGCTGTTGATAATTGTACAGAGGTAATGTTGTACAACCTCAACAGCATGTCGGCTGATTAAAAATCGGAGGACATGGTGGGTACGTCACAGAGGGAACTTCAACTTGTTCCAAACTTCTTCCATTTCCAAACAGTCCAAAGTGTTTTTCAGGATGTTCAATGCTACCAAAAGTTTATGTATCCTTTCCCAGATTAGCATTTTGTCACAATCTAGTCTCTACAGATCTGCAGACAGTTCCTTTTTGCTGCATTATTTGGGTTGTGTGTGTTTGTGTGTGTGTGGGGGGGGGGGTTCTATTTAATTACGTGAATTTACTAAGGTGAACTTACCTCCTCAATCAGGAGGTACCTAGCTCTGAATATTTAAATATATTATTTTGATTCTTTTTAAACACATTTTAATAAAATCCCACAGTTATGGAATATTGTGTGTGCAATGAATTTTAGGGCTAAGAATTAATGTCATCCAATTTGGATTAAGGCTGAGATTGAACCTTAGCATGGCAGATAAATTTAACCTAATTTTCTCTTTTTTTGCCAAATAAAATTGTTTTACCTTTGTTGTTTATTTTATGCATTTATATGCTTTTATTTTTGTGAAGACCTGTTTAGAATCGTGTGTTTATTCAACTTTATTAATTTAATCAGAAAAGAAATGCACTCCAATAAGGGTAGCGCTGTTTCAATCTATTTTACTGCAGTAAAAGCAAAAAGTAGTCTTCAAAGAAAGCAGTGACAGAAAAAATGCATTTCATAAAAAAGCTAGTTGAGGAACTCATCATAACGTCTGATTTAACATTTAAAATGATTTAATTGTACATTTTAAATCATTTTAAAACATAAAGTTGTGTGCATATTCAGGATTTAAAAAAAACAAATGAATAAAAAGATTAACACAGATAAATATTGGGTTAGAAGATAACAAATTCAAGCTGAAGAAGCACTTTTCAAAAAAAGTAAATAAATAAAGCCTATGAAATGAATACTTACACTAGGTAATGTTAGATAATGTACTTCCAGTGTTTATGTTCACTTGACCTCCAAGAACAAAGCTTGTGTATGAGGGGGTCACTTTAACTTAAACTGTAAGTGTTTGTCTGAATATTTGCTATAACCTGTTTGTTCTTCATTAAATGAAGTTACTCAGCAGGGGGAGTAGCTAGAGATTTTATTTGGGTAAAAAGCAATACTTCATAATTACTCAAGAAAAAGTATGGTGCAGTAAAACTACTAAAAGTACATTTTCCCCAAACACATTCACTCAAATAAATATAACTGTGTAAATGTAATTAGTTATTATCCACCTCTAAGTTCAACATATGCTGAAAAAGATAATTTGTCCTGTCTTCTAACTTTTGTTCCCCCCCACATGTGATTATAATTACCTTTCTTCAATCAATCAATCAATCAAATTTTATTTGTATAGCACATTTCAGCAGCAAGGCATTTCAAAGTGCTTTACATAATTAAAATAAAAACAGCATGTGACATTAAATAAACAGTGAGAAAGAGAAAGAGATTAACAGATCTTTAATGTATTGTGGTGCTAAACCGTTCAGTGATTTATAAACTAACAACAGTATTTTAAAGTCTATTCTTTGAGCTACAGGGAGCCAGTGTAGGGACTTTAAAACTGGTGTTATGTGCTCTATCTTCCTGGTTGTAGTCAGAACACGAGCAGCAGCGTTCTGGATCAGCTGCAGCTGTTTGATTGATTTGTTAGTCAGACCTGTGAAGATGCTGTTGCAGTAATCAATGCAGCTAAAGATAAACGCATGGATGAGTTTCTCTAGATCGTGCTGAGACATAAGTCCTCTAATCCTGGAGATGTTCTTCAGGTGATAGAAGGCCGACTTTGTGACTGTCTTAATGTGGCTCTGAATGTTCAGGTCAGAGTCCAAAACTACTCCCAGGTTTCGGGTCTGATCGCTGGTTTTTAGTTGTAATAACTGAAGCTGTTCTTGTGCCTTTATTATTTATTTATTTTTACTATTTTATTAATAGTGATAATACATTGCATTAATATTGGTTGCCACTTTTTCAAAATAGTATTATTTCTTCTTTTCGTGCAAATATCGTTTTACTCCTTTATCTGGACAAGGTGAGGAACTTGCTATTTGACGTCACCAGTTTGAGAGCGACTGATTGGTCAGTCGGGATCAGGAAGCGGTGAGCTGACTGTTGACAGCTCTCCAGTGAACGAAGATGGTGAAACGCTGTAATCTTAGCCTGTAATCCTCCGGCACTTTTCTGAGCTTCAGCCGAGTTGTCCTGCTGTAAGGTTTTCTCCTAAAAGGTAAAGTTGGAAGTCAGAAACAGCGTGACGCTGTATTTTCTACGACTAACCGGGAGCTTAGCTCGCTAACTCCATAGTTTAGCTGCTTCAGCTGGAACATTCTCCCCTCTGGTTCCTTCACACTTTCTTAGCCATTGCCGAGTCTCCCTTTGCTCTAAACGCTGCATTTTTAGACTTTCTTTAAGTCGTACTTTGCTTTAAAAAAAAAAAAAAAAGCTTGCCGGGCTGTCAATAATAATTATAACAAGCTTTTAGCTCATGCTAAAGCTTACATAATTGTGAAAATTTGGCACGCGCACATACAGCATCCTGGAGAAACACCGACCATTCCAAGTTGCTGAGCAGGTTGAACGTTTCACCTGAAGCTGCTCTGTGACCTCTGGAGGTTTTTGTGGAACGCAAAATATATATATATTTTTAAAACGGCAAGAGTTTTAACAGCTACACTGTATAAAGAAGTGTTTTTGCGTCATTTATGTGTTTCTTCAGTTAAAGTTGTGCAAGTTTTATCTTTCCCCACTGAGGAGTTCTGAAACAAACTTGTAGTCCCAAAATTGTCGGCTCCTCCCATGCATTCCACAGGACATCATTGTTTTGTAACTGTTCATGCACAATGGCTCAACAGTGTTGACTTGTCAGTTCACTTAAAGCCTGGCAATCAGAGATGGACGGTGGATCAGAGGTGCGACTGGAGGCCTCCACCTTCTGCTGCTCCACCTGTGAGGCAGCACCAATCACAGGTCGCCGCTCCGCTCAACGCATGAAGGCCCGCAGCCTGAGCACCTCCTCAGCCACTTACTCAGAACACAGGTCAGTAGGAACCAGGTACCCACTGCATATCACAACACAATGAACCCCTTTTTGCACACTTTGTCTTTCTTGTTATAAGCTGTTTTCAACGTAAACTACACATTAGTCAAAGCCAGAAGCCTTCCAATGGGGAACAGTTGGGAGAAACAGCCAGAAACCAAGATTCCAGGGTTGCTTTTTCTGCTAAATATCACTGAATGTACCTCACAGAAAAATAAGTAAAGCTACCAACCTGTTAAGGCAGCAGCCCTGTGCAGGTCTAGTACAAGTTGTTTCACCATATAGTACCACGGTAGCGGCATATATTTAAAGTTACGCAGGCAGAAAACAGGATGTACTTGTTCTACAAGTTCATGAAAACCCATCTGATGAAAAAACTGCAAACTGATTTGCTTCAGCTTCTCCAGCATCATCCATCACAACTCCTGCAACTGTTGAGATATGTCAAGATTTGCTTGTCTGCCATTATGTCTGCTAATGCCAGCTGATGAGGTCGATTCTCGTCTCTTGTGATGTCACTGCTTTTAAAGGGGCGGTCTTATGTGAAATCCACTTTTTTGAGCTTTATGTCATATCATAATGTTATTCCCCCATCAAGAACGTACCTGGAGTGTTGTTTTAATTTTTTAGTACATGTTTGAGAAATTCTTGAATCCCGTTTTTGCTTCATCACCCAGACGTGGTTTTGTCAGTTTCTGAATGTTTTCAGGATTGTGAGGTTTGGTCAGTTATTTTTTTCCATAGAATTCCTGCCATTATATATATTTTTTTTTTAACCAAAGTTGTGTATGATTTTTACAACACATAAAAAAGAAGAAAGGTGAACCAATCATGCTAAACAACCAAAACTGGTCAGCTGGCCAAAATCAACAAAAGAAGACGAGACAAGCCGCAACAAAAATTGTCTGTAGAGTCTTGTATCTTCCCTGTAACCATAGTAACAGGCATCAAAAGTGGATAAATAAAACAGCAGAATACGAAAAGAAAAGGAAAAACCCAGAAAGGCTTCCAAAAATCCTCACCGAGCTGCAGGAAGAGGAGGCCTGCAGTGAAAATTGAGCCAGGCTTCCTGTTCCCCTCCCTATCTAGCCCTGTAATCAGATTTGACCAGGTTCATGTGAGGAAGTGGAGGGGATAAAAACAAGAGGACATGACACAAAATCACCAGCAGAGGGAGAGCTTGTAGCACTGCCAGTGTCTCCTGTCAGTCCATTTGAGTTTGGAGGTCCTCTGTGTTGCCATGCTGCTGCAACCGTCCCCCCGTTGGTTGGTGATGCTTCAGAGCAACTTCTGTTTTTAGCGGCTTGCATTAGAAGTGTTTCCTCAACAACCTTGTCACATTATCTGTTGCACAAACTCTCGACACTTGAGAAATCAGCCCGCGTGTGGACAGATCCTGCAGCCTTCTTTGAAACGGCCCGATGAAGGGAAAACCTGAAGAGGCTGGACGTGTTTGTTCCTTCGTCGATGTGGTCAGTAGCTGGTATCCGTTTGCGAGATGAGGAAATCCGTAAAAAAAATAGTGAACATCTCTCAAGATGTTGAAACGAACTCCCACAAAGGCAACATTATTGTCTTCTTTTTCCTACCCACACACGTTTGTTGTGAAACATGGGTATTTTTTTTACAGCTTTTGAGTGTCAGAAATCCCCTTTTCCTTTATTTATATGCTGAATGTGACTCAATAATTTACATTTAGCCTCGTGTTTTTCCTCAAGTGGTTGCAGGAGTTACAAAAATCAACTTGCGTCAGAGCCGCCTTTCTTTTAAAAGTGTTTATTTTAAAAAAAAAATCCCTGTGTTCGTCATCCTGTGGGATCCTTATTTCTGGATGAATGATGCATGCGTTTAAAATAAGTGCAACCAACTCAGTGGAGCAAATTTCATTATAAAAGGTCATTTAAAGCTTCACTTTTCAGACACCTCTAGTGACTTTTTATAATAAAAAAAACAACAACTGACAAATCTGTTGGAGACTTTAATGGTGACAACGCTCTTTCAAATTCATTTAAATTCAAATTTTGCTACAACTCATTTAAAGTTTCATTTTTCAATGTTGGATTACTTTATTTCAGTGATCTACAAATAAAAGTAGCTTGAAACGGCTGAATTTAAGCTCAGTGAATCAGAGTAGGAGAGTTGGTTGACTCAGTAAAGTGATGTGAAGTGACACAACGTGTTGTAAGATTTATTTCTCCCTTTTAAGAAACCCGCTTTGCTACAAACCACAACTCTATTTGGTTGTTTGAAAAAAGTGTGTCTGTGATCATTAAACATTGACTTCTGTTGTCTGGGCTGCAGCTACAAGAGATAAATGTGTTTGTTTTTAAGCACTACATGACTCCTTACTCCACGTATGACTCGGCAAAAGTGCCAAATTCACTGTTGCTCACCACAGATCTGGCCTAAGGGTTTATTGCTACAGACTAAGTGCAGGAATCTCTACGTGTCACCTGATGATGGACAAAAATAGTCATGCTTGTAAATATGTGCAGCTCAAGGAATTTCAAGAAATCGCAAAACAAAATAGTTTATTTGAAATGTGTGAACCAGAAGACTTTGGGACACTGATTATATAGAAAAATGTGACATGTCTTCATTACAGAGGTCATTTTATTCTGTTGGTATCAAATTACTCTTTCAGAAAACAAAATCAACTTTATGGACCTGGATGTTTGCTCCTCTCTATTCCAGGAGGATTCAGTCGCTTCATGGACCGAGTCCTGTCACCACATTTGGCCCAAAGGCATGCATGCTCCAGAACCCACATGCTGTGATGTAAGTTGGACAAAAAACTTTTTTTTTTTTTTTCCCCTCTTCATTGGTAACTAGCTTAATATGGAATAGCCACTGTGATACATGCAGCTTCTGGTTGCATGAAGCCTCCACCTGCCTAACATGAATAATTCAGTGGGAGTGCAAACGACACTTTTGAACACCTAAGAAGATACAACGCTTACTCTGAAGGCAGATTTTTTTCCTGGGCTCCTTCCTGAAAGACAAGGCAGTGAAGTAATGTAGTAGTAGAGTTACCATTAACACATAGCTGCAGACTCTTAGCACAACCCCAAAGTCCCACTGGCTGCAACGCTTTTTGGTTGGTGCATGCACAGACATCTCCTTTTTGCATGCACACATAGTAATAATTAGGTGGTTCATAAGGATTACAGTGGGGTTAGTTGCTAGGGAACAAAAACAAAAAAAATTATTGTTGAAAAAGACTCATGTTTTTCTTTAAATGTACATATTTAGCTTTCTAGTGAGGTTAAGGCAGTGCATTTGTATTCAAAATAAATTACAATAGTTCTTTACTTGTGGAACGACATGTTTTGAAGTGATTCATTAAGTATTCATTAAGTGATTTAAGAACAAAGTGGTACATGATTTGAATTTACAAAGATTATAAAATGTTAGCAGTTGTGTTACATTCATTGGAATCTTGTAAATGTCTCTGAAAACACTGAAGTGGTTACAGATTAGAATATCATCTTTAATGTTAACAATGTGAAGAAAATGTGAACGTTTCTCGTTTCTATGCAGGCATTCTTATCTGTTGTTGAAATATTTCAGCGGATGTCCAGTGCTCCTCCCGTGTTAATCGCAAAGTAATGCATTCTTCTTCTGCACTTATATTTTCCCCTTAAAAACCTGAAATTATAACACAACAGTATTGTGAATATAGGATATAATTGTTAATAGCATTAACATCCATGGCAACAATCAGCAGTCAAACTTACAACCTTGTTTTTGGGATGTGGGAAGAGCTGCAGTACCTGCAGACAACTCACATGCACACATACACACACACACACACACACACACAGTTTTCACATTAAAACTGGTTTATGCTTCAATCTGTAAAAAAGCACGTCATTTTTCACACAGTGGAAGGATTCATGTATTTAAGTTTTTAATTGTCAGAGCAGTTATTTTTATCTTGCAGAAACATCTAGAACACTGTGCAAATGAACCACAAGGTAGATATCTGCACGCAACATCCAATAAAGAAACAATTCTTTTCCTTAGTCTGCAAAAACACCTTTCACACTTTATTATTTGTTTCCAAAATGGGGAAAATCTTGAGTCTTTACTGAACATTTAGTGTAAATCCAATGTTTTCGTCCTGTACTATTTCTGCTCAAATTTGTTTTTTTCTAGAAGTTGCTAATCTCACAACTCTTTCACTCAAGTGTCTCCATATCCTCTTGTGTAACTTGTGAAGTAAGCGTGAACCAAAAAGGTGAAAAACCTTAAATGGTTATTTGCAAATTGAGTCATTGATGTAAAGAATCAGGCAGTGAATGAAAACCTAAACCACAACAACAACAAAAGTGCTTCTTTAGACAAAGAATCATTTGTTCTTTGAATGCACAATCACAGCCTTGCTGCTCTGTGGGCTTAGCATGATTTTGCTTTAGCTTACATGGTTTATGCTGAAGGCTCTTTGCTATTGAACTTCCCTGGAGTTACACCCAGCAATGTCTGCTGCTGTCAGATCAACCCATAGATCAGGTGACTGACTGAAAGGTAAGTGATGTAAGTTCAACAGGTATATCTTGAATGGTGGATCTCTGTGGGCCACAGGTGAACTTGCATGATGCACATTTATTGAAGTAAAAAAAAAAAAAAGTAATAACACATCACTACTTTATTTTGATTGGGGAAGCAAAAAAAAGTTAACTGTCTTTCAGAGATGATGAATCCCAATGTGTTTCAAAGTGTCTGTGCAGGTTTTGATCTGCTGATAATAGGAGCTCTACCTTTAGCATTTAAATGTTCAATTATTCCTTAGAAGGTTTCATTACTTGTTGGTCGTCTGATGTTGTGGTGAGTCTGAACACACAGAGCCGAGACCAAAAGTGTGCCACTGTGGCCTAACCCAAGTGAACTCCTTAAGCAAGTTTATGAAAGAAAGAATCTCAGCTATGCGATGAATTGAGGTTGTTGTTCTTGGCTCTGCTAGCAGTTTCTCTAGCAATCTGCAAACATGACGAACCGGTGTTTGGTGATTTACAGGGTGTATTTTAGCAGCTGAAATGTGATTGTTTGTGCTTTTGGAGTAACATAACCAGAGGTGCATGGATCAGACGTTTGTGGCCAATTTTGTTTGTTTTTTTTTGGCAAAAACCAGAGATCATTGCTGATTTTGGTCGATTCTGATTTCTATTTAAAAACTGTCAAAATATGTTTGTTTTTTTTTGTTTTTCAAATCTACAGTAAGCTAGTTAGCTCTCTCCAGGCTGTAAGTGGAGATACTTGCAGCCTGCCATGACAGAGGTGATCAGAGAGTAAAGCAGAGTGACTTTAACATAAAATGTTCTGCTTTCTTGGCATATTTTAAGTCTTGCTTTCTCTTGCTCTCTCGCAGCCGGATTTTACTGCAGACATGTCCTGAGATATCCAGAAATTATAGCTTCTTATTCAGTCTGGCAGGTGTTTTATCTGACTTTGTAACTTGACACCTTAATGATTCTGAAAATGGCTTACTTTGAGTCTCTATGACAATTTGCAGACTGATGAAAGTTACTAACCACTTTATGATCAGACATGCAAGCCTCCTGAGGAGGTACTTACGTAACCAAGAGATAAATCCTTATGACTTTACCCGTTGATGCCTAGATATAATCATTTTAGTTATCAGATTTTTTTAAGATGTTGTGGCACTGCTGGAATTTATCTCTGTAATAACGCAAGCAGAGAAAGAAGGTAAAAAAAATCTGTTGATTGTCAAAGTCCAGGTTGACATCATTGAAGACTTTGTTTATAGCTGCCTTGCTGCCCCAGAAGAGCAATTATTGTTTTTGTTTTTTTTTGTTTTTGTTTTTTTTTACCAATCACTGGTTAGCTTTAGTCTGGTTAAAAACCAGCTTCTTAGAGTCTTGACCCTTGGCTGTTGAGAAATGATTACTTCCTGGAGGCGTGGACTTTATTGAACTTGTATATTTACCAAACATTTACCTGTGATGTGTGGAACGCGTCGGCTCGATGCTAACAAGCTTACTGGAAATTGCCTGCGCTGTAAGCAACCATACTCCACTGCTAAGAGAGTGCCACAACGAGGCAGCTGTTAATGCCAATTCAATATTTGGAAGTGTGACCAGCTGGGTCGCTACGTTCACTTCCTCCATTGCCAAAACTGCAGGCAGACTGCAATTCTAAAGCGGCGCAGACAATCGATGTCGTCCACAACTTGTCCTTCTCTTCACTGATTGCCCCAGTTTACATTCTACCAGAGGAATCTATGTAAATGGGAGAAATCACAGAAGGAGAAGCAGAGAGAGATTAGAATCGATTAGAATTGCGTAGGAAGGCAGTAACCAGGCTGGGCAGCTTTAACAAAGCTAAAAATTAGCAATCAGGTCATTTGTAGGTACATTCCTACTTAAAACGTTTTTTTTTTTTTTTTTTGCATGCCATGCCGTCATTTGCACACACAATGACATGGACCAAACCCTGTAAACATCTCCTGTTTTGATTATGTAATGCAAACACCAATGCACTTTTGAAATATGTGGTTGCTTTTGTGCCACCTCATCTCATTATCGTCCCAAACTGAGCACATGGATCGTTAATTGTCTTTATGATATTACATTAAGTCCCCTTATTGTTATGAGAGACTCCCAGCCTTTCTTTTTCTTTTAATCAGTCAAAGCCTGGACTAAATGATGACCTACTGACACCCTCCATCACGTAAGCCTCTGTTTGCTGTTTGTTTCCCGCTCGCTGTGTCTGTAGGATTAGCATCCTTAAAGCTGCTCAACGGGTTAAAAGTAGTAAAACCAGGCTATCTTTGTCTCAAACAAAGGCTGGGTGGAAACAGTTTTGGGAAAGACCAGTCAGGGTAATTGTCATAAGAAAAGATGATTAGGCATGGAAGACAAAGGTAAAGTGTTTATGCTGTAGACTTCGTCTTGTCGGGTGAGGCTGAGGTGGATTTACATTTTTTTTTATGTTAATTTGTCGACATTTCTCTGATTCTTGCACAAATCACACCAAAATCCACTTTTTAAAAAACATGCTCATTTCTTTTGTCTCTAACCTGAACCACCTTCTAATTGAGGAACTTAAACAGAGTGCAGTTCATTTATTGTTTTGCTCACCTCCACACCTTTCCACCTGATTTTCTTTCGTCATTTCTTAGAATTTACAGGGAATAAATTTAAGACATTCTGACATTTCTAACACACTTTCGCAATCTTGGCATCGACGTCATCTTTAACTTGCTGCAAATGTACTTTTGTCAGATGAGATGTTGTATTCTAAAGAAACGTTGGAGCAGATGATCTGATGTGAGATTATTTCATCCATTTACAGAGCATTAAATCAACAAAAGGCTGTAATTGAATCCGGTATTTAGCTGATAAAAGTTTATGTCATTAGCAAGGACGGCTCATGCAGGAAAGTTAGATCTGTGACAAAAGAAGAGAGGTTTTCAAATAATAGTGACATAAAACTGATGGAGAGAGGCACAATCCAATCAAATAGCCCCTTGTTGTTTCAAATTATAAAAGTAAGATAACCTGAATTCTTGTTCATTCTATAGTACATACCGCCTCTACATGACATAAAATGACTAAATATGGAAGAGGCTCTACGACAAAATAAATTTCATCAGCTAAAATATCATAAGGTTTAGCTGGCTAACAGAAGAGAAGGATTTCAGCAAATGCTTTGTGGTCATGGCAACAGGTTTGCTAATTACTGCATGATTGTCATGCTGATTCCTACCAACGGGATCAAGAAAACGGGACGAACAAACCGTAACGTTTCATCGTGAAACTGTTATGCTTCGGTTTGTATCCGTGAGAACCGAGCCCGAAGCACACGACCGTGAAATAAGAGACACAACAATTCACCGACGACTTGTTTAAAAACCTCTCAGTGCGCCGTATATTATCACTGTGTTTAGACTGCATACTGCCCAGAACGTGTAGCTACAGCCGCGCAACCACGGCAGACATGCGTTTCCAGAACGGCTGGTTATGTCAGTCTATATAGAAAGGTAAAAAGATGACATTCCATTATTTGTAGTTCAGGTTGTACCCTTCAGAGTCTCCTCCCTTTTTAGTCACACTTCTTCTGGATTCAGGACACCGGATGACCCAGACTCTTACTCGGCCATCAGGAACCCTGCTGAAGTATTTCCATGCACTGTCAATCGCTGTAAAAGAAGGAAAGCACACAGGCATGTCGTACAGCGACTTATAAATATTTCACGTTAACTCACATGATACACTATATCAATTAAGAGATAAAACTCTCTACTTTAGTGTCGAGCTGTGTGATTACCTGTTTTACTCTGATACCCTTAAACGCACCATTAGGCCTGTCGCGATAGCAAATTTTCCAAGAAATCATTAATCTTAACCAAGAAATCATTACTGCTTAAACTTTACCTTTAATAACATAAAGTTACCTCATTTTTAAAGTGCAATCATTTCATTTTAAATTTGTTATAAAATCATAATCATTTTATAACAAATTTATGTCAGTAATGATTTCTTGGTTAATGTCAAGTTGTCATAACAAAGACAATTTGAATAATGGCAACTTTGTATTAAAAGTGTCATAATTTACCGAACGACGCTTTATTACAACAGTCATGAATATTCATGAAAGCTTATTCATGTTCATGACAGGTGTTATGTCATGTTTATGAAAGTGTCATGACAGTCTTATTCACCCCACTTCAAATAAAGTGTTACTAAAGGTTCCAATGCGTTCGCAAGGCGATGAAATTCAGATCCATTTATTCCAAATAAGGCACCAGTCCGTCTTTGTGGCTCACACTTAACTAATATTTTACTGGTTGATGAAATTCAGCTTTTCTTATCACGCTGTGGGTCCCTTGGAAAAACATGCATTACTGTCTGAACTGTTTATGCCCTGCTATCGTTGTTGTGCCTTTTTATTATTTTATTTAGGATGATTTTTAAAAAATCCTTCTTATGACGGTAAAAAGTAACATCATCAGTTTCCACACATGAGGTCAACCTAAAATCAAGCTGTATATAAAACTCCTGACTGTAGTGACGTTGCAAAGAAAACGTTGCTGCAAATACCGTGCATGATGCGGCGTGTGCCCTGCAGGTCGCGCTTAAAAAGAACACAATCTTTCACTTGTCTTATTATTAAAACATATTTTTACCTTCCTTACTGTAACAACACACGGGGAAGCTGTAATGCTTTCTCCTTAACCCATGCATGAATCATCCTTGGATTCATTTCCAATTAACAGTGGCGCTGTTGCTTCAGACCACTTTTGTTGTTTCCTGTCTCTGTAACTGGTCAAGACGCAGAATGAGGTCATGCAGGTGGAAATGCTTTGGCGTGGAAGTAAATGGCAGCTGAGGTTGTGTCGCTCAGTGAGTCACACCTGTCCAACGAGGAGATGGGGAGTGGAGTGGAGTGGAGTGGGCGGAGCCAGCTGGGTTGTGTGGGCGGGGCCCAGCATGCAGAGACGCCTTAAGAGGAGCGAGAGCTTTACCTCAGGAGCAGAGCTGCAGAGAAGGTTTTAGTGCTAAGTCCTGTCGGGGACAATTACAGTCTCAGTGGCTGCAGCTCTGAGAGTTTCTCAGCTGATCCCCGGGAGGCCTGAGCACCGCTTCTCAGTTTAACACAGGAGTTTTATTTTGTTGGAGCTTCAGAATGTGTAGCTGTCAGAGGCGGGATGCGCTGTTCTGAGAGACGCAACCATCGGGAAAGAACCTCGTTCTCCAGCTGAGTCCACCTGAAGCAGCGTCGGGTTTTTTTATTTTTAGAGCCATGAAGTTTAACCAGTGTGTAACAGAGGAGACACAGGGGAGCCACAGCGAGAACAAAGTCTGGAAATGGTGAGAAATTCACTTTTTATTTGCCCCCGAAAAGGAATCTGTCGAGAGGAGTCAATTATAACCAAACCTGGCTGTAGATCATCAGTTCAGGGCTGACGGCAACAGATTCCTAGAAGTGCAGCGATGAACGCAGGTAGTCGCTGCTAACAGGGTGTGTGTTATCGAAGGATGTGGTTTGAACACAAACTGGCTGAATGAAAGGGGAAGGTCGGGGTGTGGACACTTTGAGGTGATCCGACGAGGAACTGGTCCTGAATAGATCAGAGGGTCACCGGCGGATCGCTTTGTCTCCTCCGGTTCACAGGGAAGCTATTCTGGTCAGTTTCAGCTGGGGAGGGGAGAGAGGACGGGGAGATTTCTCCACATCTGGGTCAGTTTCTGTTTAAAACAATGTCCCAGCTTGGCCTTTTTGAAGGTTACGAGGTTTTGTGTTTGGTTGTGTTGCATTGTGGGGTGGGGGGAGGTTTTGGGTGAAAAAGAAAAAAAAGAAGAGGAACTTGAAATGTGATCATGTTGTGGCAATTCGTCCAGTTGAAGTCAGAGATCTCCATTTGATCCATACTCCTCTTTTTGTTTCTGAAGATTGAATGCATGACGATGATGGTGATGATGATGGTGATTAATGTTTGTTCATGCCTGAATGATATTGCCGTCAACCTGCTTGTATTTCCAGTTTGTGTATCTGCTGTTGTGGTTCACTTACCAGTTGGCATTTGCACAGAAAAGACCATCCAACAAATATCTACCGTTATGTAATCACTTTTCTCTGAAAGAGAAAAACACTAATTATTTCTACTCCTCGTTAATCAGTGCTTTTTGATATTGATTGTTTCAGCTTTAATGTATTTGTTGTGTTTTGTGTTCAAATCCATTGAGGCGCCCAAAGATGGAGCTTTAATACCAGCTTAAAGTTTTGAAAATGTTCAGAATATCCTAAATGTTTAATGTTTAAAGAGCCACGCAGAACAATTTGATAATCATTTTTTCTACATTTAAAAATTAGATGTGCCACTAAAACAAAACAAAAAAATTGCTAAACTGATTTGATTGAACGGTCTGCATAGGGAACATGTTGCAGTTCCCAGCAACAAGTGGGCGAGGGGCGGCTTCTGCAAACTATATAAAAAACCTCCTGATGGCCTTTAATCGTCACGCTCCCACTCAGAGTTTGGTTGACGTAAAGATGTCATCGTTGCGTAAGAGAAACACAGACGAGCCATTCTGTTAGAAATGCAGGCGACCATCTGTAGCTAATGAAGCTAACCATCAGAAGAAGCAGAATCTGGGATTCCCTTTGGCACTTTCCATATTCTGCTTTTGATTCAGAGTATTTTTAGATGCCATGAAATCGGTTCGGTCATATTTATGTAATCATTTTTCCACAAATGAACCTCTGTGACCCCGTTTCTCATCTGAGGGCACTTCTCCTTTCTTCAGAGGAGCTCTCCTGGTTTGTTGTTGGGGACATTCGACTCACCTTTTAGGGGTTGAGAAGAGGTGAGGTGTTGCAGAACAACAGAGCCAGACTTTAATCTGATGTGTCTAATTGGATAGATGCTAATCAGTCCTGGTTATGATGCAGCTTTTGTCAGTTAACAGCTCTTATATCAGCTCTCCTAGCTGCTGTGTGATGTATTCTTTGGGTGCTTATTTTGTCTCCTTCAGGCATATTCAGGATCCCGCCAGCCAGAGGCTGACGTGGAACAAGCCTCCTAAAAGTGTCCTTGTCATCAAGAAGATCCGAGATGCCAGCCTGCTGCAGCCCTTCAAGGATCTCTGCACGTTCCTCACCGAGGTAACGGTCGTCCCGGTCGTCCTGTCCTTGTCGCGCCACTTCCTTCTGCGTCGCGCGTCACGCGCCTTGTTGTTTCTGCGTCGCTGTAGGCGAAGAACCTGATGGTTTACGTGGAGAAGAAGGTCCTGGACGATCCGGCCATTTCAGGCGACGAAGTTTTTGCCGCCATCACTAAGAAATTTTGCACTTTCAGAGAAGGTACCGATTCAGATCGCTCCGATTAACCGTTGGTTTAGTAATCAATTAATCTGTCACGCTTTTTTTTTTTTTTACCCCCATTTTCTGATTATTGATGAATCGGTTAAAAAAAAATTGGCACATTCAGCTGATTTTTTTTAGTTTGCCACTTTTTTTGTACTGTTAGAAATACATAAAAATATGCAAATAAACAAATAATTCAATTCCTTTTTAAGAAAAAAAAATTACCTGAAGTGCAATAACACACACACACACACACACACACACACATATATATATATAAATAATCTTTTATTTTTTTGTAGTTAACAATTTTCTGATAACTAAATTAGTTGATGATGCTTTCATTAATTGATTAATCACTATTAATACAATAAATAGTTTCAGCCTTAATAACGATTTATTTCTGTGGGCATTATGAACATGAATGTCTAATGGCGTTTGTGTCGGTCAGATCTGGACGATATCTCCAATCGTGTGGACTTCATCATCTGCCTCGGTGGAGATGGAACGTTGCTGTACGCGTCTTCGCTTTTCCAGGTATCCACCTAGAACAGATCATTACAGGAAACCCCACAGTGTCTATATTTCCCGCTGCTACATCATCTAACACTCGTGTATTTCCTTGCAGGAGAGCGTCCCCCCTGTCATGGCCTTCCACCTGGGCTCTCTTGGCTTCCTGACGCCGTTCAAGTTCGATACGTATCAGTCTCAGGTCACGCAGATCATCGAAGGTCAGCTAATGTCCCCCGACCCGCCCGTCGCCGTCCCGCATTGCGTGTTCTTTCTCTGCAGATCCTTGCGTCATGCGTTGCTCACGCGTGCCTCTGCCCGCAGGAAACGCCGCCATTGTGCTGCGAAGTCGCCTGCAGGTGCGAGTGCTCAAGGAGAACTGGGAGAAGAAGGACACGGTGGACGAGAAGGGCATCATCCTGACCAATAAGGACTTGGAGACCAGCCATAAAGCCATGCAGCATCAGGTACGTGACGTGACTCCTGCACCGTAATTAGGCCAAAGCGGCTCGTGGTGTTGCACCCCCCCCACCCCCTCCTGAAGGGCATTGTGGTTGTTGTTGGTCAGCGCGGTGAGCAGGGTGTGACATCAGCCAACAGACTCTCCAGATGCATATTTCAGGTTTGCGGTCAGCGTCGGTGTCGGTGTCCTCACTGGCAGCAAACGTGATCCTGACTCAGGGTCTCTTCATGTCAGCCGCGCACATGGAGAGGATTTTTCCAGAGTTGACTCCTCCCCCTCTTCCACCCACCGTCTGTGTGTTTCAGGTTCTTAACGAGGTGGTGGTGGACAGAGGACCCTCCTCCTACCTGTCCAACGTGGACCTCTTCCTGGACGGACACCTGATCACCACGGTGCAGGGAGACGGTGAGCGGACGGTCATTAAGCTGACACAGTCATTCATTTATTTATGGGGGTTTTTTGCACTTTGAAAGCAGTAGGAATATAATTACTAGAAATTATGTTATTGTTGAAAGGATAACGGTAAGACAGAAAAGTTCAGGTCACACAAGAAAGCCAAAAGAAAAAAAAATCTTAAAATGTACATTTATTTAGTTCATTTTGAACTCTTGTCATACTTGATTTTAAAGACAAATAATTCCCTACATATGAAGAGACACTATTTTTACCATCTTTGATTGCAGCTGAAACGTGTGAAGAATCTTATTTAGCCGTGCCTGTGCACCGTGTGCTTCCTTGAAACACCTGGCGTCTCTGTTTTGCCTCAGGTCTGATCGTTTCCACGCCGACGGGCAGCACGGCGTATGCGGTGGCCGCCGGCGCCTCCATGATCCACCCCAACGTCCCGGCCATCATGATCACCCCCATCTGCCCTCACTCCCTCTCCTTCAGACCCATCGTGGTGCCGGCCGGAGTGGAGCTCCAGGTATGTGTTCAACAGCGCCTCCTCTGGCTGGAAATGGAGCTGCGTTCTCATAAAAAAAATAAAATAAAAAAAATTATAAAAAAACGGGAGGAAGTGGGGGAATTTTCTACGGGAAAATGTGTTGTTTTGTAATAGGTTAAAAATGAACTAAATTCAGATGTTTGTTTTTTTTATTTTTAGACAGTTGAAGTTTAAAAATAAAAAGAGAAGGAGAACAAATAGTTAACTTTTTGCCAGAAATGGGTGCAGAGAAGTGTAGCGTTTATACAGAGAGGCAGAATTATTACTACAATTAATAAAATACCTTGCAAAAATAATTGATACCCCTTAAAGTATTCTTCATATTTTATCACATCACTGCTATGTTTTGATTTTTATGTGATGAGCAATTGCAGGATTATGCATTGTTGAACATTTTTAGCATATAAAAATCTGAAATATGCTGCATACATTTTATGTTCAGCCTCTTTACTTTGATCCTCCTAAATAAAACCCAGTGAAGACAATTGGATTTGAAAGGAAAGTGTTTAAAGGGACGACGACGTTAACTAACAATACTGGGAAACCGTCTCGCTCCGCCTGCAGATTATTTCACTTCTAACTGGTTCATTTTCGTCAATACTGATTATCGACTCAAAACAAGCTCCTGCATTTTGCTGGAATGTTATCTGTAAGTTAGTTTAGCATTATTTTAGATGCTCTAAGGTTTTTGCACTAGAAGCTAGATCCAAAATATGTTGGATCTAGCATGTTTTGGTTGTAAAAGCTGCGCCCGTGTTTCTTCAAAGCGGTTTGAGCATGTCCTCCTTCCTCCTCTCAGATAAAGCTGTCCCCTGATGCCAGGAACACGGCCTGGGTGTCGTTTGACGGCAGGAAGAGACAGGAGATCTGCCACGGAGACAGGTCAGTCAGCACGCCGCGCCGCTCGCTGTCTTAATAAACGGTTGCTTGAGTATAAATGAGTGAACTGTTGGACGGACAAGGCAACGCTCAACACTCAGGCTCTGTTACATGAACTTATGAGGCTCTTTAATTGGCTTGAGTCGCACTCAATCCCTCTCTTTATGCAACGTATCCAGATGTAATGACCTTCCTGGTTGTTGTAAAGAGCTGCAGTGAAAAGCCCAGTGTTGCTCAACAGGGGATTCCACCTCGACGTCCTTCACATCAGTGGCCACTTCTTTGTTCTTTTTACTGGAAGTATTCCTATTTCCTTGTTCTGCTCTCATTTGGACCAACCTTTTTTTGTTTGTTTTTCTTCCTCTATCCCTATTCCAGTATCACCATCACCACTTCCTGCTTCCCTGTTCCCTCCATCTGCTTCCGAGACCCGGTGAACGACTGGTTCGAGAGCCTGGCCACGTGTTTACACTGGAACGTGAGGAAGAAGCAGAACTACCTCAGCTCGGAGGACGAAGAGTTCTGAAGGACCGCTGCTTTCGCCCGCCGCCGCGTTTCCAGGAATTCAAAGTGCAGTGATTTCGGACATGTAATCAAAAAGGAAAGCGGCACACTGCAACTCTTGGGTCGGCGTTGAACCCAAATGCTCAGTCACGTGGCGTCGTAGTGCTCTTGTTGGTTTGCTCCGAAACTTTTTCCATATTCAGGGAGACATGTTTTTTTTTTTTTTGTTGTTTCTTTTGAAGGAAATCAACTCTCTCTGCTGAAGCAAAGACCAAACTGCACTAGAGTAGAAAAACTCCAGTTCATGTTTAACTAAGAACTAATGAAAGTTGCTTTAGCTGAATCCAGGGGCCCAACTGTGCACAATGTGCCTTAAACACTGCTATCATCAGCATAAAGTGATATTTTGAGGTTACCAAATTTGTGTTGTTTTTTTTTCTACGAAACATTTGCCATGTTTGAATTTCCTGTTAGAACTGAACTCATGGCTTCGTTTTAGATAGTTTACTGAATCAAAGGAGGCACAAAGACATTGCGAGCAATTTCTGACTGATGTCTGGTTTTAAAGATTTTTCCTTTTAAGCATTCGCCAAACATTTTAAAACCTACATTGTTTTTAGACCGATGTCTGTGGGCTCTGCGATGGTCTGTGTGTGAATGTTGAGGGATTGTTACAAGCTTGTGCAGCCTACGCAGTGCGTTCTGTAAGGTGGCCTCCGTTACAGGTCTGTCTGCCGACCGTCCAGATGTGGGTTTTAAATCGACTCAACAGATCAAATCATTCCTCTTAACCCTGTACATACATGTAAAACGTTAATAAGCTGTTGTTTTGTATAATAATGTTTATTCACAGGTACAGTGTATTATTGAAAATAAATCTATTTGCTACTTTTTATACAGCGATGAGTTTGTCACCTGTTGATTTTTTTTTGTCGACGTGGAAGCAGTCTAGTGTCTGACGATCCGTTAGAAAAGCATTCCAGGACAGATGAGATTTGTCTGACTTTTAACAGGAAAGAGAGCAGCTGGTTCGTCACCAGTGTTGGTCTCAACTGTTCTCCGTAAAGTGCTTTTCACTTTTGTAACCGAGAGCCTGCAACTCTAACTTTTGTATTGGCAAGTTTGATAAATGTTTCCAAGCTTTTTTTTTTTTCCCATAACACCTTAATAAACAGAAAGTTGAAGCAGAAATGGTTGTCTTTGGGTTTTTTATATATTTATATCGATATAAGAATTACTCCTGGTGGCTTATTTGCTTCTGTACACAAACTATTAAAGCGTTGATACATCTCAACTCATAGTGAAACCCGTTCCACATCATTTTTAAAGTTATGATTATAGGTGAGTTTATTCTCTTCTGGTCATTTTGATTGTGACTTAGCTGATAAAAACTGGTTAAGATTTTGTTTTGAGATTTCTGTAATTTAAAAAAATTAAAAGCGTGTGGGCTTATGACTTCAACGCCTTCATTTTGATTTTTTAAATGCGTAGGGTTTTTGCGCATTACATTTTAACAGAAATTACATTTTTACGACTCCGGCTTGAACCTTTGCATTCACTCATTTCTAGTACGCCAAGTTGTTTTCCATCAAAATTGCTAAGAAATTAAAGGAGGAAGGATTAAAAATATTTACTGTTTGGACTGAATCTTAGACGCCGTCGTCGGCTTTTTGAAGTTTGAGCTCAAATTTTTGTAGAAACCCTTCAGAAACGTCTCAAATTACAGCAACATTTACAGACGGATAAATGAGGAGCCCTGGTTTGGTTTGGAGTTTTATTAAGAATCCAGTGTAAAAAAAACATTGAGCGCATCAAGGTGCAGAGTGACGTTAAGAAATCTGTGAGTGAGCAAAAGTAGTACATAAAACAAATGCAAATCAGTCCGTCACCAGTGGTTACTCACTTTACAAAAAATATACCAACATCCAGTTTATATATTACAGTGCATCTTACAGTGAAGGTACAAATAGAAATCTCTTTGCGGTTCCTTAAGGAACAGAGCAGATCAGTGGGATACTTGTAACGCAAATAAGAAAGTCCAACAGAACTCCAGCAGAGTTCTGTTGAGGCTTATGTGAAGGAAAACAAACATAAAAATAGCACTTTTAAGTCACAAAATTAGGCAAAAAGATTTCCAACCAAAAAGAAGCTTTTGGCTAGTTATGTGCCGATTATCCGTACTTTTAATCAAGCTATAAACTATTTAGATTAGAAAACAGCTTAACAAAATGACCGATTCTAACGCAAGGTATGAATGCAAGTACAAAAAGCTGATTTTTCATCCTGTAAACAAACAATATGGTGAAGCTAAATTTAGATAAACAGCTCATTAGAGTTAAAAAGTGTGTAAATAAAATGTTTGGTCAATGCTTTGGTAGAGTTAATGCTGGATAAAAGTGGGAGCTCCACATTCTTCGTCCCGGTTGCAGAAGCTGCAGCGAAGGTCCTCCATGCAGCGGCCAGCCGATGTGGAACCTCTAGCTGGACGTAAACACTACGAGCGAAAATACACGACAGCATGAAATAAGAGGCTAAACGGGAGATTCTCAGCTTTTCAGGGCTGGGTCTAAGTGGGTTTAAGCTCACTTCTCTCTCTGAGGCCCTGTCCGAAGCTCTGCACCAGCCTGATGAGGCCCCACAGTAAGACGCCTTTGATCAGCAGCGAAATCAACGCTCCGGTGACGGTGGCCGCCTCCAGGGTGTACGTCTGGTCGTGGAACCACTTCTCTATCACCTGGGAGAGAAACGAGCCACGAGTTTCTGCGTTACTACGTTACATCTCTGTGTTTGCCTCTTGCGGCTCTGACGGTTTCCAGTTTTGGTTGCTGGACTTTTCAAAGAGAAAACCGTTCTCAGATGTGAGGATACACATCCAAGAACTAGGATGTGGTTCCCTCCTGTGCGAAGAGCTTTGCAGGTAAAGCCAGTTTTTTTTTTTTATTACTTGCAGCATGTCCAGAAACAAAAGAGACTTTGGAGGAAATCAGCCAGACGTGCTGCCAGAAATGTTTCTGGCAGCACGTCAGAACAACATACCTGACCAAAGTCAGGTATGTTGTTCCATACCTGACTTTGGGAATTTTTTTTTGTCCGTTTACTGCCGTTAAAATCCTCAAAACCCTTCATAAAAGTGTTTAAGGAAGACCTTTGGGGTACATTTACCATCACAAACAGGTTTTTCTTGGGAGCAAGCATAGCCATTCTCTAGAGGAGTTAATCTCTACGTACCGAGTACAACAGGTAAATGAAGAAGGCCACTTGAGGAAGGTTCTGCACCATGAAGACCCAAACCAGGACCTTGGCTTCCTTCAGAACCTGAAAAACAGTTGAGCTGTTATTCTAGATCCGTCGGCTGTGCAGAAATCTGCGGCTGCGTCTCTGACACCGGCGTAGAGAGCAATACTGCTGGAGTTCTAGTCTCATCTAGATGCATCCTGCAGGTGCTCAGTCAGATCGCCTCCACACTCCATCAGTACTGGTAGGAAAATATAGAATATCAGAAATGACTGAAAAAGCTGAGAACTGACCCCTTTCAGCAGATTTACTGAATTATTCATCAATTTAACATGTTTCCATCAGTCCAATATGGTACATGGAGGTTTTATGTGATAGGAAAGGAAGTCAGTGCACACAACTCTAATGTTAAAAAATGGGGGGAAGAATAGACGGGCTCTAAAGGGCTGCAAACATTCAGGGCTAACCAACACTACCAAAAATATTCCTAAAATTTAATATGGGGCAAAACTAATTCAAATCCAAAACGCATCTCGTTTTCTCCCATATTACATTTTAAGCGTATTTCGGAGTACTGGTCACTTATCAACCTTGCCACACTTTCCAGATTTGCTTTTGTAGAACAAATTCAAGGCAAGATATTGAAAAGTCCTAGAAGTTTTTTTCAACATTTATCATCCTGCAGCTGATCAGCGTTCCACATTTTCATCACCATCATCGTCATCATCCTCTCTCACCGCAACAGCTCCGACGACGGCGGTGACGAAGGCCCAGAACACGCCGACTCCCAGGATGATGGTGTTGGCAGCGGTCATGGCGGAGTCCGACGTCGCGATCAGGATGCACAGACACAGCTGCAAACATCGCACAGACACGTCGGACATCACAAAGAGTCCAACGGTGCGAGAGGTCGGAACGTGACGCGGCAGAGGCCAGAGGCCCAACATGGCCGCCGCTACATGTGCCGTGTCCTTGTTTTCTGAACAGGCATATGACGGAACCAGACGGACGACATTCGTTATACATTACTGCTGTGACCAGGCTTGGGCTCCTGGCCTCTCCGGCTTCGTAAAAACACAGCGTGTCACACGTGGCACGTCCATGAACCTAAACTGGACGTCCAGAGGCTCTCAGGAGCTCTCGGGTTTAACCCGCACGAGGTCTTTTAGTGACAAACGAGCAACGCGGAGGAAAAAACAAGCCGAGGAGGCGGTTTAATCAGGCAGACTTACCTGAGCCTGCAGGTCAAAGGTCACCATGGAGAAACAGAGGTTGAGGAGGAAGTACTGCTCCTGCATGCTCTCCAGAGCCCCGCCCACACGGAACGCCATCATGTTGGGCCTTTGGATGAGGAACGTGGTGCAGAACACGTGGATGAAGCCCAGGCACATGATGCACACGAAGCGAGCCTGAAACACAAACGGGAGCTTTGAACTCCGTCGCTACGGTTCGCTGGGTACTCAACGATCCGACTCAGTCGTCCCGGTTTCCTAAATCCCAGCCTTCATGGTGGGTTTGGCGGCTTCAGGGTGTCTTACACCAATCATCCCCGATCATGGTGTTCTGCACAAAGGTCAAAAAATTACGATTTTAGTCCCACCTGAATAATCGTCAACTAATTTAGAAATCAACTCATCATCGTCAATTGAAGCGTACAGATAAAAAAAATACTTTTCTATAGTTTCTTTTAGAACAACAAAAATCCTGCATTGAATTTCCACAAGAGAATGAATAAAACAAGTATCAGTTCTAACATGAACCGTTTTATTTTTCTCACCATTACGGTGGAAACCGAGTGCATCGATCAACGTCCCAAAGAGGAACATTGATCAGTCGTGTTTTAGAAATGTTTTATGTTTTTCTTTAGTTTTAAAACCTCAAAACAGAAAGAAATAAATGTGCATTTTTAAACTTCTGCGGAGAGGCTTTGAGAAGTCGGCTTCCTCCCTGCAGCAGTCGGAGCGACCCGAGTTTGGAGATGTTTACGCGGCGAAGTGCAGCGGGGTCACCACGCAGGTCACCTAGGTGACTGCCTGCTGTAATCAACACTGACTGCTAATGGCAGCTCTACATGACCCGCTTTTTAAAAATAAAAAATCCTAACTATTCCTTTAAAGATGCACGTCTGTCAATCTGCCAGCAAACAGGCAGCCAGAACTGCCAAGCATGCAGCGTTTCCTGGAGCTCTCTGTTTGTGACAAGCAGTCGTCGCATGAAGGGCGGCGACAGCTTGTCACAAACAGATCGAAAATAATAAATAAAAAAAAAAGGTATGTGTACAGGTAAGATACAGCTGGCCAGAACCACTGCAGTTCTCCTCCTTCTACTTCCTGTGCTGTCAGATCGCCATGACTACCACCAGATAAATGGGCTTTATGTGAAGCAGGAACGAGACCAAAAGATCAACCTGAAGTTTTTAAAACGCTCAAGTTTCACTTCACATCCACACGGAGCAACAGCGACACCAAGTGGAAGAAAGGAGACCAGCAGCCCGTTCAATGATGAACTGAGGACAGGATGTTGGTGACGCTTTAATCAAATTTAAATTCTAAAAATAAAACTGTGCCATTTTAGCTTGCATACAGTGTGAAAAAAGTATCTGCGCCCTCTTACAGAGTTCCTCAGTTTTTTTTATTTTTTGTCAGACTCCCATGTTTCTGACCATCAAGGCATTTTCAAATCACAAACACACCAGTGAGTCCACTTCTTTAGGCCAAAAATAGTGAAGGTTTTGCTATGGTCTAGTCAAAGTCTAGACTTAAACCATATTGGAAACTATAGCATGACCTTTAAACAGGGCGTTTATGCTTAAAAAACCCCCAAAGTGGTTTAATTAAAACAATTCTGCTAATAAAAGTTGCTGAAGGTTCCCGTTCAAGGCTGACAGGAAATTCAATCGTCATTTGAAAACTGCCTTTTGCATTTATCCATCCATCCATTTTCTTGCACCCTTGTCCCTTAATGGGGTCGGGAGGGTTCCTGGTGCCCATCTCCAGCTAACGTTTCGGGCGAGAGGCGGGGTCACCCTGGACAGGTCGCCAGTCTGTCGTAGGGCAACACAGAGACACACAGGACACACAACCATGCACACACATACTCATACCTAGGGACAATTTGGAGAGGCCAATTAACCTGACAGTCTTTTGCATTTACTCTGTTAATATTTGTTAACAAGCATGAATAAAAAGAGTTAAACCTGCAACAGGCGGTAAGGGGGGGAACACAGTGAAAACTCAGCGGCTGAGAAACGAGCTGCACGTTTTCCTCATTAGACGATGGTCCTAACGAAGAGCCTCACGTCTTCAGACAGACGGCACCAAGTTTCTTCTGTCAAACTAGGCCGTGATTCTGACTAAAACAGAAAACCTGCAGATGTTTTCATGGCTGGGTTAACTTGAGACAAGTTGCGTTGCAGCGCTGGCAACATTTACTAAATGAAGTTTAGTAACTTCATTTACTGCAAGCCGCTCTAAGCTTGTCTCGGGTCTCAGCCTGCTCCATGTGTTGCTAAGACATTTCCACACAGCAGCTCAGCAGAGCGCCGCTCTGAGTAACTCAGAAACCGTGATGGCTGCAATCAGGAGAAGGAAAAAGGCGAACAGGCAAAAAGGTTCAAAGTGAGAGCACAAAGTGTTTTTGTAAAAGCTGCATTCTCTTTATAGGACTTAAAATCTATGGTTGGGTAACAGTGAATTTCACAGCAGATGCTCATTATTTAAAACTGGTGTACTGCAAAACACACGGTCACCCAACCGTGAGCGTTCAGCGCATTTACGTTCGTTCAAAGGTGGAAGTTTTTCCAACGTCTGCAGAAAGTGGACGTATCCACAAACTGAATTTAAATTCAGCTTCATGTCATTTCTAAGATATTATTATTGTTTGTATCCGAATCAAACTCTGCCATCTGCCTCGCCGACGTCGTCCATGTGTCGAGTCTTGGTTGCGCCGCTGACGTTGTCACGGTAACAAACTTGAACTCAGTCTTTTGATATCCAGAAAGCGGAAAAATCTTTAGCCACACAGTTTAAATATGTAAATATCTTCATATTTACCATAATTCGCAGTTCCTTATGGTATGAGAATAGTCAAGAAGTATTTTGATAACATGGAAATACTCAACACAACATGAATGTCCCTACTTTTTTTTTATATACAAGTACTTTTTTTCTTGTGTTTAGGAGTTCTTATAAAATGTTAAAGAAGTTAATAGCGCTCCAAATTTTCTAAAGGTCTTTTAATTAAAGTCTTTCATTGATTTTAGTGTCAGTCAAATAAATATCTGATAATGCTCACACCAATGTTTTTTGTAAAAACACTAAATACTAACTTGTGAATTATCAAGGCAGAAAAAGAGACAGAAAAAAACAACAGAAAAACACTCCCTCTGTAACATTACATTGTTAAACTATAGAGTTTATCAAATCAGGGAGAGAATTAAAACCAAAAATGTTTTTAGATGTTTGCTATTTAAAACTGGCGAGTTTTAAAATCATCCACTGTTTTTTTTTTTTTTAATAACCTGTTTTAGGTTATGCCACAACATTTCAATTGGGTTTTGCCCCAAATATTGTCTAGTCCAGCTGAAATACAAACATTTTGGTTTATTTCAGCTATTTAGACGATCGTTTGCTGTTGAACATCTAAGCTAAACGTCACGAACTGATGGGCAGACGTTGTTGTCCAGGATTATTTTTCACCGTTTTGCCTCACTGGCCACAACCAGGTCAACGAGGTCTGCAGCGCGTTTTAACAGGACTGTAGTGGTGCTTGATGAATGTGTTAAAAACAGCTGGAAGCGTGGGATTCTGGGTAATCAGCTGATCGAAACAAAAAGGACAGCATTTCTCATAGAGATGTGGTTTGCTTGTTAACGTTCTGATATTCTCTTTTCTTTCCTTATTCACCTTCTGAGCTGAAGATGATTTATTCATGTTGACAAATGTGATACTCCCAGCCTTAACGGTGTGTTCAGCGACTCACCAGCACCTCCTGTTTGCCCTTGGAGCCCACCACGGAGAAGTTGACCACCGATCGGATCATGACCACCAGCACGCTGAGCACGAACGCCACCAGCTCCTGTCGGTTCTCCTGCAGCACGCCACGGCTGATGTAGTAGATGCAGAACACTGAGGGGAAGCAGAGGAGGAGGAGGAGGAGGAGGAGGAGGAGGAGGAGGAGGAGGAGGAGGAGGAGGAGGAGGAGGAGGAGGAGGAGGAGGAGGAGGAGGAGGAGGAGGAGGAGGAGCTCTCATCTTTTACGTTTGATAAGTTGATAAAAAAAAAAAAAAAAAGAACGTCTCTGCTCGGTTCGCCGTCCTGCTGCTGTCTCGTAAAGTTGCGCCAAAGGTTTTCCTGGTAGTTAATTCTGTTTGACTTCTGATGAAACGTGGTTTCGAGAATCTTTTGCAAATGAAAATCTGAAATCTGTCTTCAAGCCCCAAAGCTCCAGCTTCGCACATCGAGATCTCATCTTTAAAACTTTTTCACTCGGTGAAATGTTATGTAGATCATACACAGATGGATGTCGGAAAGCACTTTTTCCTGTTAATTATGAGGATTTTCCACTTACAGCTAATGAAAACATGACATTTAAAATTAGAATATTACATCAGATGAATAAAACACTATTCTTAAAAATGTGGGCTTAATGAAAAGTGCAATACTTAATATCTGCTATTTATTTTCAAAGTACTTTTAATCTGGAAAGAGAGACTCTTCATAACATTGATTATGATTATAATTCATTGAATATGACTGTAAATACCAACTAGGTTTCTTCTAAAGATGATTGGTTGCAAATAATGATTTTTTTAGTAACTGATTAGCCTATTGATTGATTACTAAATTAGTTGACGATTATTTGAATAACCGATTCATTAAGTTTCATCTGATTAATCATTTCAGTCCTAAATGCAAAATACAAGGCATTAAAACTATTTTGTATACAGTCAAAGTTAAATACATGGAAGTTTTTGGTATTAATGAATCCATCCATCTATTTTCTTTGCACCCTTGTCCCTTAATGGGGTCGGGAGGGTTGCTGGTGCCCATCTCCAGCTAACGTCTCGGGCAAGAGGCGGGGTCACCCTGGACAGGTCACCAGTCTGTCGCAGGGCAACACAGAGACACACACACTCACGCCTAGGGACAATTTGGAGAAGCCAATTAACCTGACAGTCATGTTTTTGGACTGTGGGAGGAAACCGGAGTACCCGGAGAAAACCCACCATGCACAGGGAGAACATGCAAACTCCATGCAGAAAGACCGGGGCCGGGAATCGAACCCAGAACCTTCTTGCTGCAAGGCAACAGCTCTACCAACACTGTGCAGCCCCCGTATGAATGAATTAAAACATGAAAAATGTTTGAGGTGCGAATACTTTTACAAGACACAGAGAACTAATTTATACCCATATTTGGCAAAAGTTGATCTGGAAGTTAGAAACTAAATGGAACCAGTTGAAATGATCCAGCAGCTCATTTCCATTAATGTCATTAGTGTTGATTATGGTGCAGCATAAGCCAAAACAAAGAGCTGAAACTTAATTACTAGACCGCCACTCCCCTCGAGTTCCTCCTTTAAACCACTGTTCATCCTGGACTTTCAACTTTGCGGCTCAAAATACAAGCGGCGCTCGTCTCCACCATTCTGAGTGCATAGAATCATTTATTTTTATGATGCTTGTTCCGGTTTCACTGTGAAAGTTTACCGGCAGCTCGGGGTTCCTGATGAGGACAGCGGAGAAAGAGGAAACTGTCGTTCCAAGCAGACTTGGAGTTCAGTTGTGAGTTTAAGTTGGCTAATCGAGTTGGGGGAGGAAAGAACCCAGAGTTGTAGCGTAAGCAGAATAAAAAACACACGAGGTTTGAGTCGCCTGGATGAAACCCCGCTGGTGTCTGACAAGCATCCAACGTCGCACGTTGTGATCCTTGGCGTACAAGTTCACGACTTCAGAAGGAAAAAGCGTTCGGAAACCGAGTCGGCAGAGGCTTACTGAGGAGGGAGATGGGCGCCGCGAGGTGAAACCAGAAGAGGAAGTTGGGATTTTCAGTTTTTGAATGAAAACTTCATCCGTTTTTCTTACAGATTAGATTCGTCAGGCAACTTTTTGAGCTTGCAAAAAGACTCTCTTTGCTCCATCCTCTTCATTTGTGTGTAAAATAACCTCTTTGCGTCACTGCAACCAGATTCACAAGGAATTATTTAGGAGGAGACAAAGTAGGCTCATGCTTCGAAGAAACCAAAACGTAGAAACTGAAAGTGTTTGTGGAAAACGAGGGCGGTAGAGAAGCAAAACCTCATTCTGATCCGAACGGGCGGAGGAATTTTTTTTCTTTCAGCAGAGTGACCAGAGGAAGACACCGGTGACCCTCTGTGTTCACCTCCTCCACGGTTTGCACCACACGATTACAGCAGCAGGACTTCTGCGTTCAGCTCCGAGCGGAGGCGACCGCGGCGACCGCCCCGCTCTTTGGCGTCAGGCAAACGTGAAGCACTCACATATCCCGACCAGCTGGATGAGGGACACCGTGAAGTTGTCCTCGTCGGAAACGTCCGTGTTTTTGTGCTGCTTGTAGATGCTGTACACGGTGAGGCCGAGCAGCGCCAGCAGGGACACGACGGTGAAGCAGAAGTAGGTCTTCACCAGGGCGGACAGCTCCGACCACGACTTTATCTGCAGGACGGAGGGGACGGAGAGTCTGCAACGGGCCGTGAAGAAAGGGGAGGGGGAATTGTGTTGGTGTAAAAGGCAGATCTGCTCACCGGTCCACATGGCGTCGGAATCAGACTCTGGTGTCTCGGCCTCAGGTTCGGAGACAGAAGATCTGGGCTCTGGTGCTGCTGGTTGGCCAACAACGGACTGAAAAAGTCAACACGTTCTGAAAATGTCAGATTTTCTCTTAACTAAAACCTTAAAAAGGCAAAAAAACCAAACTTGTAAACTCTTCTTCACTTGAGCAGAACCCAAATTAATTCTCACTATATCAGGAAAGCATCATGGTAAATGGACTGAACTTAAATAGCACTTTTTCCAATCATTTTGACCACTCAAAGCGCTTTGAATGGGCAATTTGGGGCACACCGACATGTGGCAGGAGGAAGCTGGAACCAAACCTGCAAACTTCCGATCACAAGACGACTACTCCACCCGGAGAGCCGCGGTTGCCCTTCAAATCATAATTTGATATTAAGGTTGAATAATACAAGCCCAGTTATGACGAGTCCATTCATCCAAGATGTGAACGCGTTGCACTTTTATATATTACAGCTTACTAAATATTGCATCTACAGTCATTCTGGATTGCTGTAGAAAACACAGTGTAAAAGTATTCGTCCGCTTTATGGATTTCTGTTACCAGTTGCCAGGTCACTTAGCCACATAAGTGCAGGACAGACTAGACAGCTTTTGGTATTTAGTCGAGTTGTCATTTTTATTTGTGAAATGATGTGAGCTTCTTAAGTGTGAAAAAAAATAGAAAGTACAACAGAAATCTGCAAGGGGGCAAAGACTTTATGACAGTTTCAAAACATTTTTACACCGACCTGAACTGACTGTACAGTTGCTAAGTAAAGTTACTGAGTAACTAGACCACTCTTCAATTGCTCTTCAGTAGCGAATGTTTTACAAGTCTTTAAAAGTGACTCGGTGCTGTATGAGGCCTTCAGGTGCCTGTTTGACCTCCCTACCACACCTGGGCATGCTCCAGGATGTTCTGCTGAGGGGTTTCCTCCCAGACCTGGATCAAAGCATCACAAGGGGTCTGAGGATTTCATCCCAGCACCTCGTGGCAGTCGAGGTTCCTCTGGCTGGCACATGAAGGGCTGTGCAGCCCTCCAAACAAATACCCACCACATCTCCCGGTGTACTGGACTGCTTCCTTTACAGCAAACCTTCTTGACACAGATTGATGCGCCATCTTGGATGAGCTGCACTACCTGAGCAACTTCTGTGGGTCGTAGACTCTGTCTCACGCTACCTCTAGGGGTGAGGGCGCTGGTAACATGAAAATGTGATGAAGATGTCAGGACAGGAACAGAGAAATGGTCTGAGGTCACCATCTGCAGAACCATCATACAGGTTGCCTTCCTAGTTGCTTCTCATTTCCACATGCTAACTGTTCCACTTGGACAACAGCAGGTGAAACTGATTTTCATTCAGTGTTGCTTCCTAACTGGAGATGTTGATTTCCCAGCAGTGTGATTGACTTGTTGTTACAACGTGCTGTTCAGGTGTTTCCTTTATTTCGTTTTAGCGGTGTACATAAATAATCCAACAACACAATCCGTGCCGAGTTCATCCGAAATTTTACACTACAGTGTTTCATTGGGGCCAAAGAGCTCAGTGATGGTCTTGTGTAACCAGATCACCTTCTTCCACATGTTTGCTTTGCCGTCTGTAAGACTTGTTTCGAGAATCAGAGCACTGAACTATCAAAGGGCTTAAAATGACTTCTCATTCATTTAACTCATTGCGTTCACGGTTTATTTAAATTAAATTAAAGTTAAATCTATTACACTCTTATGGACTGCAGATGATTCAGACCAGATGTAGGTTGACAAAGCACATTTGGAGGTGGCGAGACTATTTTCTGTTATTTAAACTCTGACATCTTTGGCATTTTTATGCATGAATGTCTAATTCAGTCAGAGATACTTGAGTGGCTTAGAAAATTCTTGGGTTCCTAATCATTTTTCATACCCAAAGTTCAAGTTTTATTCTAGACTTTTCCCAAGATTGGAGGGGTCCGAACTCCCTTGAGCCCCCTGGGATTTCCGCCCGTGGAAAGTTGTAAGAAAATCATAGCTAGGGTCGTTATTGTTATTATCTTTAATAATAACATTTGATTAGAGGACAATTTACACAATGTTTTCTTAGATATAAAGAGAGTGACACGAGTCACACCTTTCTCTATTTTCTTGCAACACTCCCAGTTCCCAAAACCACACGTTTAAACACACCACGGACTTCCTCATGATTTCAACATTCAAGGAATGATTTCCACATTCAACAATGACTGAGAAGAAGACATTTATACGTGTTTTAATGTAGTTTCTAGCTTAATTTCCATCCACATGACTCCCATTTCCCTACAGTACAGTCTGAATTTCCTAGCTGACTGTTTCTCACTGTTTATATTCCACTGAGCTGCTGTTAGCGGTTATAACTTGATAACAGGAAAACAAGACGACATCCACAAATATCCGAACAGTTTCTGTCTGATATTTACTCACTGCGCAGCAGACGTCATGACAAAATGATAAATAAATGCATAAATGAAGCTGCTGACCTTGTTTCGTCCATTTCCCCACGGACGAACCCGGACTTTACATTCCTGCGACCTGTTTTAACCTCCGTGACCAACCCCGATCTACTCGGGCTTCCTTTAACATTTTACTCCTACATCCACAGGAAAAACTCTTCGTCACGTTTTTTTTTCTGTATTTGTTCTTCCTCTACTGCCCAGAGGTGCTCCTGCCCCCTAGTGGACACAAAGAAGCAGTACTATTCAAAGCTTGCAAAAGATTTAAGATTTCAATTATAATCTTTTTTAATGTATAAATATAATTAAATATTATATATTTAATTATTTATATATATATTTCTAAGTTGTTAATTTATAAATATCCAAAAGTTTATACTTTTTCGTCTCCACTGTGAATTGTTTTATACAGAACACAATGGCCCAATATAAAATGTTTTCCAAGGCAATGCTACCTATCAATGTCCAGACAATTATTTTTTACAATACATTTCTAAATATTTTCCCCGAAGCCTTCATTCATACATTCAAAAATGTAGCTGTCCATACCGAAGAGACATTTTGGTTTAAAAAAAAAAACGAAAAAGAAAAAACTCAAGGGTATGGATAATTTTTGGCTTAATTGTAGAAGTAAAAAATACAAAGGCAATAGTGTCTAGTGAACCCTTGTTTGAAGCATTTGCAGGGGTGAAAGTAAGCGGATACGGTCAGGTACTGCTTACCCTAAAACGTTAGGGGAGAGGCTGTCTGCTGAAAAAAAATCAATGGGTTCACTGTGCAGCCGTTGTGAACCCACTAATCAGCTGTGACTGATTAGTTTTTCAAGAACAATATAAAACACAACTTAATCAGTTAATAAGTAGCTTTATTCACATTTCATTATTGTTTCTGAACTGTTCGTGCTGTTCGTGAGACCCGCACGTGTTCCTCTGACTCGTTGTTTGGTGCTCTCTGGCATCTTGTTTTGAGCTCAGAGTCTGAGAGGTTTTTCTTCTATCAAACAAATTTTTTTGTCTCTTATTTATGTTGATGAGGCTTTCTTCAAAATGATAACCTTTTTCAACCTTTGTAGCTCCACTGTTGAAATGAGGCTCTAACATTCACAAATGACATTGAAATAAAATCCAGTCCAACATCTGGTTTGAGGTGATTCCTCTGGAACCTGTTGGGGGAAAAATATCCCAACTTCAGAAGATAAGCTTTAACCTAACAGAGCTCCGTGGTTCCTCCTATCAATATGAGAGTCAGGGTGAGGAGGCGCCATGTTAGGAAGAGAAGTGGAAGCTGCAGGATCTTCAGAACAAACAGGTCGTGATGCTAGGCCTCTGTCTGGACACAGGATCAATATAACGAGTTTAAAAGCTAAAATGAATGGTTATATAATAGACATGGAAAACTGGGATGCACCCCATGCCATGATGTTCAGAATTTAGATCTCATGGCATCTCAAGGTGTCGACATTGCAGCCAGTGGGCTGACGGAAACATGGCTCCATTGTGTAGCAATTCAAGAGCTACCAAGCTTTCTCGCTTCGCAAAAAAATTGAACAGCACAGAAACTCCAAAGCACACAAACAAGCAATTTAATTCTAAACATGAGATGGGTACATTTCATAAACGTCTTCTAACTCCCTCTGCTACTATTGGCCACCACTTTGCCTTTTTGTCAGCTTTAATCAACATTAAATTATGTTTGATTAGCCTGAAATGCATCAATGTTACCATCTGTGTTATCGGGATTTTTAAACTTGTACTTCCAACAATGTGTTTCTTATGCTGTTTTTTTTTTTATTTTTTTTATTGTTATGTATTTTTTGGACGTCATCATATTTTTTTCGATAAATAATAATAAAAATAATAATAAAGAAATTGTATCATTAAAAAAAGTACAATATTTTTTGTAGGACAGTTTTACGTTTTTACTGCTCTCTAGTGGTCAATACGTGGAATTATAATATATTTTTGCTAAGATGCAAAATACTTTTAATTTTTTAGACAGTTATTTAATTTTAACGTTAGATAAAACTTTAGATTCAGATTAGGTATGATAAATTAGGAAAAAATATAAAAAACAAATGTCGGGCATTTGACTTTCTGACATTGCTGTGACAAGTTGTAAACTGTACCGGATGTGAGTTATACTGATCACAAAAATAAAAGTGCTTTGATTTGTTTTGTTACGTTCACTGACTTCATAGCATTACACATTTTCATTCTGAACAAAACATGTTCTGGTGGAATAATAAAATGTATATATTTAATTCAATGGTTTTCTGTTAAGCAGTTACCTTAATTTAAACGGTTAATTAAAATAGTATCACTTCCTTTTTCTTTCGGCTGTTTAACACTAGCTTGACGCAGCGTGTAATTTGCTAGCAGCCACGTCTCAACCTAAGGTGCCTAACAACCTGTTACCTTCAGTGAGCGGCACGTTTTCTGATGGGACCGAGGTTCTGTTTAGTTACTGCTCCGTCATGTAGTGTAGCATAGTAAACATGGCGGGTGGTTTAATGGGAGGAGGCACTCCCTTTGTTGCAGAAAACAAACACAGCTAGCTAGCGTTAATGTGCAGCTTCCTCCTTTGGAAAACCTCTACAGAGCAGCTGGCTCTGCAGCCAAAGCTGAAGCAACCACATTTACCCAGAGGTAAGAGTTTGGTTTCTGGCTGTAAGGTTTTTATGACCGAAAACGCCAACTGCCCTCATTCAATTGTTAATTTGACAAGTTCCGCCGTTAGAACTGCGTGTAATTCCCCACTTTGGTGTTTACTCAAGCTTTATCAAAATATCTGATTGTCGGTTTACAATTTTATTGTTTGGTCGCATTCTGATTTATATAAGTTTCATAAAGTCAATAAATACAAACATTATACAGTAATAACGTAGGGAGGTGCTCCTAAAATTCATTTTAGTAGAATTAACGACACAAGAATTTTCAACGACTTCATTAAACGAAGGAAACGTTCTGCTTTAAATGCAGCTATCAACAAAGCATTTTCAGTGTTTAAAAAAGAAAAATGTCACTCTGAAAATGATTTGTATACGTAACAAATGTGTGCTTTGCTTTTTCATATAAAAGGAAAGACAAATGACACATGGTCCATACATTTTACACAAAAACAAATCTGGCAGTGTGGCCTACATGTGGATTCAGTTCTGTTGTTAAATACATACTTTATTATATTTCAGAGTCCGTCCAGCTGCACATTTTTTCAGCTATATCTTCCAGGCTGACACAAATGGAAACACTAAATGTTGTACATTTTTCTTCGCAAATTTTAGAGCTTAAAAATATAAGAACATGTGTCTTGCCACATATTCTCAATTTGATTTACAACTGGATTTTGACCAGACCATTCTGACACATGAATAAGCTTTAATTTGAGCCACTCCATTGTATATCCAAATCTATAATTAGGGTCAACATAAAGAGGGAAGGTGAGTCTCTGTCCCAGTTTCAAGTCTTTTGTAGCCTCTCATAGGTTTTCGTCCAGGGCTGTCCTGTAATTAGCTCCATCCATCTTCCATGGTTGTAATAACAGAAAAGACACACCACACTTGGTCCATACATTTGTAATAATAATAATAATAATAATAATAAAGCATCCCTCTAGGTTGATGCAGTGTCTACCTTTTACTGGGGGAACAGATTGTTCAGGGCACACCACACTTTTTTTAAATTTATTTTTTATTTTTTGTGGCTCTAGTGGCTAATGAGAGAAGGGGGAAGACATGTAGCAAAGGTCATCAGTCCGAACTGGAACCTGTGTCGTCAGCATCGAGGACTAGGCCTCAGTATGTGGGATGTGCTTTTACCCTTGCGCCAACACAGCTCACCAACATATGTAAGATATTTCTAAAACAAAACCATTCATCCTTTTCCATCAGCATCACAATCGTGCACTACTTTATCTGTTACATGTATTACCCCAATAAATTAAAGTGTGAGGTCGCAGCACAGAAAAGTGTGTCAAATTTAAGGGGATATTAATACTTTTGTGTCATTTTATTTTTTGTGCATGCGGAAAATTTTGTTCTTACAATTTCAATTAACAAATAATTTTAATTCCATCACAGGGAGACTCAAGAGGCTCATGATTTCCATTGTTCGTCAGAATATGAACTAGCCATCAAAGCCGCTCATCAGCTGCACAGGTCCCCTGTGAATCCACCCAGTCAGCAGGTGAGATGCAGGGCAACAAACAGCCGGCCAAGCATTCGCTCTGGCACTTTCTGTCGCCGTTCCACACCCGGCAGGAGCGCGTGGTGCTGGCCCGGAGCGAGAGCCTGCCGGGGGAGCAGGTGCTGAAGATCACGGTTACAGAAACCACGGTGATCGAGGCGGAGTCCGGTGTGTGGAACTGGCGCTCCCTGTCCTACCTGGGTCTCTGGTACTTCTTCAGCTTCTGCACCTTGTTTCTCAACAAGTACATCCTGTCGCTGCTTGAGGGGGAGCCCAGCATGCTGGGTAAGGAATGAGTCCTGGCTAATCAGTGCTAAGCTAACACCTTGCTTTTTTTTTTTTTACAAAAGATTTTCTTTTTGTTCTGAGGAACATAAGTTTGAATCAATCTTCAAGCCTCATCAAAATTCTCAATTGTATTTAGTTCTGGACTTTGATTTGATTAAGGCAACATTTGAAGGCATTTGATTGCACTGGATTTCATTCATCTGCATTAGCCAGGGTTTGTATAGGTGCTTCAAAGCCTTAAATATGCTAGAATTTCAATTTGGAATTTGGAAAGTGCTTAATTTCAGTATAAAGTTCTTGAAACTGCTTGATATTCTACCTGCACAGTTTTGTAGTAAAGCTGTAGTTATCATTTATATTATGTTGGAGCATTTCATTTGAGCGGAAAACTCATTTGCCTTTACTTCAGCCAATTTGTTCAATGTAATGAATAATTATTATTATTATTATTATTATTATTATTATTATTATTATTATTATTATTATTATTATTATTATTATATTTCAATTAATTGTTGATTATTATTATTATATTTCAATTAATTGTTGATCTGTGTCATTGAAATAAAGATTGTCTTATATGCTATATATTATATATAAAAGTTATTGAAATTAGAGGATTTATTTGTTGTTGTTAAATGTGCGTTTTATTCTCACACCGAAGTGTACAGACTGTGAGAAAAAATTTTCAAAGCATAGGATTTTGTTATATTTCAGCTTAACTTCTTCCTGCTGTGTAGAATACTGCTGTAGTTGACCCATTTTCCCTTTTGTGCACCACCCAGGTTTGTTTTCCAGTTTGTTTACCCCTCGGTGTAAATTACCTTGAGGCATAGTGAGATGTGGTTCAGCATAAAACAGGCTTTAATGCCAAAAGTGATCAGACGTTGCAAATCATACAAATGGAACAGATAGAGAGAGACATTCACTGGGCTCCACTCAGTTCACCTTCGGGCTGACACCAAGTGAAGCAAAGATTGTAGCGCGAGTTCTGCTTTTATTCTTCTCCTCATTCTGCTCCCTCTGTAAGGGTTGTTGAGCTTTTGTTTATGTGTGACTGTCGCCAATTGTACATGTTATGGATGTGCAAGCTGCCGTGCGCATGTGAGTAGATAAAAGAGACAGAAGAAAGACACAGAATGATTTTATCCATAACAAAACTAATAACAGCAATAAATGATGTCATATTATCATGAATTGAAACTGTCTTCTTTAATTTATTTGTACTGATTTAATCTCCAAAGTGTGGTGCGGGAAAGGTTTGTAAACTTGCATTGAAAATGCTTGAAAAGTGGAGATTTTTACTGTGGAAAAAGTGTCTGAACAAAGGGAGGTTTTGCATTGGTGCATCACATCAAATCTAAACACACACACACACACACGCACACACACACAAAATACACAGAAGGTTCTTGCTGTAACATTACCAAATGTGAAAATATTTTGGACCTCTGCAAGCTACTATAAACTGTCAATTGTTAGAATATACAGAAAAGCTCCTAAATTTGCTGAGTGAAGTTAGCAGGTCTTTTTTTTAGCTGGTGAAAGTTGTATTTAACATCTCCATTAGCAACTCAAGCTTTTACCGTTTCTTCTTGCTCCTGCAGGTGCTGTTCAGATGCTCTCCACCACCATCATAGGCTGCCTGAAGATGTTCATTCCCTGCTGCCTCTACCAGCACAAGTCCAGATCTGAATATCCATCCAACTTCATCATGATCATGCTCTTTGTTGGACTAATGAGGTGCTCGCCTTTGTCATTAAACCACGTGAACACTTGAACATATGAAGGTGTTCATATGCAAATATCGACTACCTGCTTTGGAATCGCAAAACCAGATGAGAGCGTCATTACATTACCGATACAGCCTCCAGAAATGCAAATTAGACGTCACTCAGCTGCATTGTCTGTCTGTGCTCTTGTTAGGTTCACCACCGTGGTTCTGGGATTGGTGAGTCTGAAGAACGTGGCGGTGTCATTCGCTGAAACGGTGAAGAGCTCGGCGCCCATTTTTACTGTGATCATGTCCAGGTTGATCCTTGGAGAATACACAGGTGAACAAACATGTTCTTACTGTAGTAAATCAGGCTTTGTTTTCTGTTTGGCTAAGCAATTGCTCCTCTTTAAATCAGAACGACATCAGATTTCATTTGTTAGGCCAGTCAACCTGAGGGATGTGCAAAGTCATGTTGAATTATATTAATATTGACATCCCTTATCTGCAGGGGGAGCCTTTGATAGACAGCTGAGCAAATTGTAAATAAAGTGGAATCTTGAAGCTCTACAGCAGCTTTGATCATAGAGTAAGCGATAATTTGAGGACTCTAAATGAAGTAGAAGTGTCTCTCTATGCCAGGCCATTGGCTAGGAGAAATCAGGTTTCATCTTGAAAGTAGCAGTGGAGGTGTCTGCACATCCTGTAATTTAACATTTTTAATTAATGTACCTAAAATAAAGGCCTTAAAATGTCTTACATTAATAAAAAAAAAAAGTTCAAGTTTAAATACGTCAAATACGAGTCTTGCATTTTGTCGTGGCAGCACTAATTAATCTTGTGTATGTAGTTTTCTGTTGGGCAAAAGTGTGAGACCTCTTCATTCACTGCATTCTGTGACTCGAGGCAGGTGAGGCTAATGCTAATGTACCCTTGCTACTTAGTTAGCTGGCTTTTTTGCGCACATCATGAGTAATTGCAAATTTATTAGCAGCTGGCTGGACGACGTTCGTTTTCGCGAGGCTGTGTATATTCAATGCAAAAAAAATAAAAATAAACTTTTAATTATGACACTCTGGGGAGTTTAGGCTGTAGAGAGCACAAAGCAGCTGCCAAGAGCCACAAACAGACCCCAGAAATGTTACAGTTGCTACTCTTGGATTTCCAAGCCATCTCCTTTATTTACATATTTGTATATTTTGTCTTTGTTTCAATGTGGTATTAAAAGGGGCTTTAAAAAGTCTTGAATCTGACTTGCTGAAACCTGCAGATAGCCTGAGCGGTGACTCATTTATTTGTTTTCCAATCTTCAGGCCTCTGGGTAAACCTGTCTCTGTTTCCTGTCATGGCTGGCCTGGCCCTCTGCACGGCGTCGGAGATCAGCTTCAACATGCTCGGCTTCTGCGCCGCGCTCTCCACTAACATCATGGACTGGTCTCTGCCTCGGCGCTAGCTCCACGCAGCCGCTTCTCAACTGTGAACACTTTGACTAACCGCTTATTTCTCTATCCCAGCCTGCAGAACGTTTTCTCCAAGAAACTGCTGAGTGGGGACACGTACAGATTTAGGTAGAAGAGTTAAAGGTCACCTCATTTTTAACGTCGTGTTTTAAAGACTCTCTAAATCAGTGTTGCCGTTGTCGTAGCCCCCCGGAACTGCAGTTTTACACCAGCGCAGCAGCAGTCATTATGCTGATCCCTGCCTGGGTGTTCCTCCTGGTGAGTAAACACACATTCCCTTATTTATTTTCATCTGAATTGTCGATGCAGCTAATTAAATATCTTTAGAGGCCATAGTCCTATTAAAATTCTATTAAAACAAATTGAAATGCTTGCCACACATCATGTGAACATTGTGTGGAAGCTGTCCTTGTTCCGCAAAATTGCTCAGATGAAATCTCATTGAAGGTTTTGATTAGAAAGTGACAACATCTGAAAACGTGATATGGTACAGGGTGCTAGGCGATGTATCAGCCCAGCTCTGTTTGCTGAGGTCAAAGTGCTCCACTAATGACTGATAAGACTGAAAAAGTACAGATGGAATAATTAATGACTCTTGTCTCCATGTTTCCAGGACGTCCCGGCAGCTGGAAAGAGTGGACAGAGCTTCTTGTTCAATCAGGACGTTATCCTGTTGCTGCTTTTTGACGGCGGCCTGTTTCACCTACAGAGTGTCACGGCCTACGCCCTGATGGGACGGATTTCCCCCGTCACTTTCAGGTAGCACCAATCCACAAACTCTCACCGGGAACGAGGCCTGTCATGAGGACAAATTTTGATGAGCCATAAATTGTCCCAGAAATGATTGGGATAAACAATATAATTGTTATTTTAAGACATTTTTTTCCCCAAGTAGAAATAGTAATAATGGCTTATTAACCCTCTTATGCATAGTGGTCACTACAGTGAACAGCTGTCTAAAAGCCATTTTCTTGTGCTACTTGTGGATTTTTATGTTATAAATGCACACAGACCACTGCATTAGTGTCCACTGAAGTGGACACTAATGCATCATAAAATACAATATCAGCCACTGGCCATCAGCTGAAAATGCAAGAAGTTATTTTTTGTTAAATCCAATATGGCAGACAGACAAAAAAATCATCCCGACCGACCCGGTCCCTCCTTCCAGTGTAGACGACTCTAGCAGGTAAAAAAAAGATATTGTGACATCAGATAACCCCTAAAGAACAATACTACTGATGCATTTTTCAAATAACAACTTTGTATTTGGAGAAAATTACAATGGATCACCTAAACAAAATAAAATAATTTTTTTATGCCTTAAGAAAATAAAAATAAAAAATTTGAAAAAAATCCTGACACAAAGGATCATAATTCATGCATGAAAGGGTTAACATTTGACACTTTAAATATCCAAAATGAACTAGCAAAACAATCATTAAAACAAATTCTGAAGTCTCTGTAGCCAAAATTACATCTCAGAAAAATAATAATTCTTAGGGGGAAAAGCAGGCAAAAGCGGCAGATAGTGCAAACTAAAAGCTTCATACTGGGAGACAAATGTTTACAGAGTTTCTCAAAATGGTGGCTTTTCAACGACATGTAAGGGGAGCATCTCTTTAGCGACTGTTGTCCAAACGGAAACGACCTCGCTCATTTTCATTTACATTGCAATTAATTGATGTATTGCTTATTGTGACAGGCTTACTGGGAACCATTTTAATTTGGTTTAATGTATCTTCCTGGACCTATTTCAACATTTTACAACCGACTTTATCAGGTGAGCTTTCCAGAGGTGAGCTATTGAACATGTTCGCTGTTATCTCCAGCGCAACAAAGTCCAGGTGAAGTTGGGATTAATCCTGAGATAACGTGTTTCATGTGATCACATGTACTCCCTCCTAATGTACACCACAATTTAGTCCTAATAACCCATTCTTATTTTAACAAAGAGTAAAAAAAAAGAAAGAAAAAAAAAAAGAAAAGATGGTGACTGGTTTTGCTGGTTTGTTGAGAAGTGGAAAAACAAACCGCCACCTGTGAAGGCTGTCAGACTGATCGCTCTGATTATTCCTTCAAGTTTTAGTGACACCTGCGGTGAAAAGATAGGAGGAAATAAATACAATTCTAAGAATAGCTAACAGCAGATGCCAAATTAAAATGCGTAAAAAGTGTTGCAGTGAAACTAAGACACATTATTTCCTTTTAGAAGCCTTAGAGACGCATCTTATTACTGTTCACACTCGTAACAAAAATGCTGTGTAAAAGTGTGCAGAGAAAGAAGCTGATGTTGGTGCCAATTCTCATATTAGGTTTTCAGAAATGTGGTTTAAATGGTTGAAAGATCCTTGAAGGAAACTTATTTAAATTAACTTCCTTGGTTTGAATTCGACCCGTTTGCCATGAGTCAGCAGAAATCAGAGATGCAATGTGCTGATCCTTTGCTGTTGCGCTCATATCTGCGGTGAACATCAGCGCCGCAGAACCTCTTTTATTGCTGATCTTCACTCGGCACACAGCAGCTGAAACTGTGGTATATTCAGACATTAGATTATATCTGATTGTACAGATCTGACCATCCATATGACATCTGAGAAAGAAGAGAAGTGTGGTCAGAACACCAATATTTGCAATTAATATTGATTGTAATTCAGCAAGTCCCCTCGACGAGCCCTAAGGTTTTTTTCTCTGTCTTAAATTTCATTTGAGGCGACATTAAAAAGTTTTACATTTGACTTGCTGAATCCTGCAGACACCCTGCAGAGGCACACATATGACATGATATGGTTTCACAGTGTATAGTCGACGAGGACCAATTCTGTAGGTGAGATTTAAAAACCCAGCAGCAACGACTCTTCCCTCATCCTCAGTGTCGCCAGCACGGTGAAGCACGCCCTGTCGGTTTGGCTGAGCGTCATCGTGTTCAGCAACCAGATCACCCTGCTCAGCGCCACCGGCACCGTCGTCGTCTTCATCGGCGTCCTCCTGTACAACAAGGCCCGGCAGATCCAGAGGGAGACCCTGCAGGCCATGGTAGGCGAGCAGAGCAGCAGACCACTTCTACGGGACCAGGACTTTGAACCTTCACAGGTTAAGTGAGGATTAAATGCCACATATTCCAGATAGACACGGCCTTCATGGAGGCGAAGTTGAACGGGGACGTCTGTTAGATTAAACCCTTCTGCATTCCTGTGGATACGAGACAAACAGTATTTCTTTACCACCCGTTTTAACCTCATGAGCCCTTTAAGTGTCCTCTTTTTGTGTCTTTTTTACTTTTATTTTTTAAAGCGGTCAACATGAGAAGCTCAGGGAAGTGCTGCTTGGTTCTTCATTCTGTGGTAGAGACGTTGCTAAATGTGTCGAAGCTGCAGCTTTTAAACTGTCCCGGGTCGTGCAGTCCGTACTGCGTCGTCCAGTGCGTCCTTAAAAACTCACTGAAGGTTATAAATATGTGAAAGAGTCTTTGGTGCCTGAATTTTGGTTGTTGTTGTTGTTTGGCTTGACACATTTGTAGGAAAATGTGACATATTAGAAAGCCATGATTTGCATTCTAGGAATGCTGTCATGTAAATGTTTGTTTTTTGTTTCTGTAAAAAAAAAAAAGGACTTTGTGACCAGTCATGTTGGCTGGAGTTTGTGTAAACAGCAAACGGTCTTATGGCTCACCGGTTATCAGTCATCATCTCTATTATTCTTCTACTCTTTCATGAAGTTTTGTGCCAAAAGGTGCGGCTTTATCTTTTCCTTTGTGATCAGATTTACAGCTAGAGCTGAACGAATCGAACATAAACTTCGCTTCACGTTGCTGCTTTTTGTTGCGGTTTGACCGTTTGCAAGTTTGTGCACATAAACAGACGTGGATGTTTTTGGTATCTTCTAACTTAAATCTGTTTTAAATAAAGAAGGTGAAAACAACCAACCATAAGCTGTATGTCTGAGGTTTTCCAAACTAAGGATGTAAATCTATCTGTGAGAGTTTATCGATATGCTGTTCACTACAGAAAAATTAAAGTTTTACGGCCTGCAGCAGGTTGTCTAAGTCATTCATTTGGTTTGCAAGTTCTGGCCGTCTTTAACAATCCAAGGAGACATTTTCTGCCCTCAGTCGAGGTAAATAAAACGGGTTTAGAGCCACAAATATTACCTGACCTTATGGGGAAAAAAAGACTGTTTTTTGACAAATATCTGCTACAGAAAATCTGTTATTTTTAAAGAGCAACAACTCTACTCCTATTTTAGGTTTTAACACAAAGAAAAGCAAACCTTTTCAAAAGGATAATGACTACATTTTCTTGCTTGGGATGTTGATAGTTGCACAAAGTTTCAAGCATAATAATAATTTTAAAAAATTGTCATTCTGTCATGGGAATTAAATACAATTATTCCATGAAATAAAATGCACACAATAAAAACTTACTTTTGTTATATGTATTTTTAAAATTCAAGTTGTTTAGCATTTCTAGGCAGTTTTTAAGAGCCGTTGTTGAAGGTCCAAAGAGTGAGATGTGGATCCGGAGCCGCAGGTTGCAGACCGCTGCTTTAGAAGTTATTCATACACACTGCCGGTAAAAATGTTGGCTTGTGATTGCACGCTGTAGAAATGGGAGCACAGAATCATATTTTGTGCTCTATGGTTGATTATATGACCTGAGTAACTTAATCTTTATTTCAAATCTATAGAACTATGGTAAGAGTTTACAAACATACCAAAACAGACTTTAATAAGTAAAAATGCTGCCTCACATATTATCTGAACACATATATGCACGACACACCAAAAGAATTCTCTGATATTTTCAAAGAAAAAAAACCCACTCTTAACAAAAGTGACCCTTTTAATACAGTTCTTCATTATTTTGGAGAATCTCAGTACATACAGCATAAAGTGTATTTGAAAGATGTGTGCAGAAAAAACACGTTTCACATTGATGACCTGTTACAAGGCAAATCTAATCGGCTTTGAAAGTCCAAAACTAGTTTAAGACATAAATTCGGATCTTGACAACTTGTAATAAAACCTTCAGGGTCAGATAACACTGACTGCACTTACCATAAGCAAACCAGCAGAATAATTCAAAACATTTCAGCAGTTCTGGGATTAGGACTGGCCTAACAGATCATCAAAATCTGCAAGAAGAGTGGAGACCTGTAGCATTTTTGAGGTAGATGTGTGGTTACAACATAATTAAAGGTTCACATTTGTAGCTACCAAAGGACTTGGAAAAGCCAAATAATTCATGTATGTGAATCTAAAAGACATTTTATATGGTTCTAAACATGAAGAAATTAAGTATTAATAAAAAGTCAAACGAAGCCGTCACAGCAAAAGTAGCAAAACTAAAAATGACACCCTTCATCCCAAAGTATGTGCATTGTACAAATCAGGGGCGTAATCATCACAGATACTTTACAGACATGACTGGACTCGGTGTTTAATTTATTGTTCTTAATCATTTAACCTAAGTGTTAGGTAATAACAGGTTTTGATGTTGAAAGTAAGCGTATTTGCACATCTGCAACATGGAAAAGTTTGTACAATAAAAATATTGGATTCTCTGTTGTGTTACTGAGGTATTGAAGGATAGCTAAGCCGCTTAGCTTTGTGTATCGTTTATCAGAGCATACATTATCTCACATGGGGACAAACTTTGGCTGTTTTAGCCTTGATCTGCGTACAACAAAAAGAGATTCGAAAATCTCTTTTTGCAAAGAAATTTGCAAACAGAGATATCAGATATCAGAGTTATCAGTTAAGTTTCTCGCGTCCTTTGGCGTTCGTTTACTGAAAACAGTTTTATTTGCCTGGTGGACAGAAGCTCTTCAGCAGGCTCTCGTAGGTCAGGAAGGTCACAGCGTTGACGGGGAACGCCCTGACGCTGTTCAGTAGGAGGCCTTTGAAGAAGACTCTGACTCCTTCCTCCTTCAGGCTCACCCTTATGCAGTGCAGGACCCCGCTGTACTGCTGACCACCGGCTCCAGACATCTGGAGCCGAGCTTTCACAACGTCCATGGGCGTGGCACACGCCCAGGTCACCACGCCTGCCACGCCCCCCGCCATCATTATGGCAAAGGTACCTGAAGATGTAGAAGACATTAGCACTCTCTTTGGATACCGTGGAGATCTTTATGCAATTTTCAACATTTCATCACATCACCACCATTAACTTGAAAGGTTTTTCATCTGACGTGATAGACTAACACAATTTATTTGATTTATTCAATTATTTTGAAAATGATCGCAGTATAAAATAACAGATATAAACAAGGAATGCAAAAGACACATATTTTTGTACCATTATAATCTAATCTTAACGTGCTTGAAAAGGAGTAGAAATTAAGTAAAAAAAAAATGATGAATTTATGAATAGAGCCTAAATGTGAAGTGGAAGGGAAATTTCTACATTTTGTTCAAACAAAAGTATAGGAAGTTTAGTGTGAAATTCTGTTGAAGCTGCCTGGGTCGTTGCTTTGAGTGCACTTCAAAAACACTAAATCTTACCAAGTACTTTTGGTCTGTCTGGTGCAAATATCTTAGAGCACTTGAAATAAGACAAAACTAACTTGCAAGTATCTGTTCAGTAAGATATAATAGTTGTTTTAAGTTAATACTTTCTTAATATGGATGAAAAAGTACCAATTCCAATAGCAGATTATCTCACTTTTAACAGGGAAAAATATATTGTTTTAAGTGAAATAATCTGCCAGTAGAAGAAGTATAGTCAATATTATAGTAGTACTGCAGTACTATATATATTATATATATATATATATATATAGTTTATTGTGATCCTCCTACTCACACACCAAAGAAGTCACATAACCTCTGACCTGTAATTTTCACTCCAATAACAGACTTTCTGGCCTAACTTTCTACTTTTCTTTGGTCAATTTTGAAAGTCAGGCATTGGTCTTGGTTGTTTATTGTCTTATACTCTTGTGTTTGTTGTGGTATTAGTGGTTGTGTGAGCAGCAAAAATGAAGCATCTAGGTGTATTTTTTTTAAATTATGATGTATTGAACAGTAATTAGATTTGGCCTTCATCCTAGCATACTCTGACTGACTCATGGTTTCTTGTGTCAGTGAGCTCAGCCTGACCTGGCTCTTCTCCAGTCTCAGTCAGGGCCTTACGAGTGAGCTCATAAGGCAGGAAATAGAGTCCATAGCACGGTACGTCCCTCAGAGCCAGAGCCACCACTCCTCTGTAGAGACCCCTGACCCCCTCCTGCTGGAGTATGACTGCCACACAGTGTACGGGTCCACGGTACCGCTCGGCCGTTGTTTGACCCTGCAGGCGCACCTTCACCAGATCAATCGGGGCACAAACCAGCACCTGGGAGCAAAGGATTTTAAAGGGATAATCCACTCAAATGACTGAAGATGTGATTTGTTGAATGTATTTTTTTGGCACTTTGTCGCTTACTGTCTCATGAACATCTGTAATGCTTCAGATCACCAAACAAACTTTAATGTCAGTCAAAAAAAAAAGTAAGTTATGGTAAGTGAATACAAAATGTACATTTCAAATGATGATTTTGTGTATTAAGAGGAAGAGATTTCCAAACAAATGTGAAAATATAACTTCCCTCTTGTTAAATCAACAATGACATTTGATTCATTTTATCTGACACACCATTATCACTGTTGGTTTAAGGGGCAATTATATTTTAAAATAGGGCCAGGTTGGGTTGGATACCCTTGTTATTGAAATCCTCCTTTGAAAAAAATGCTTTTTGCGTTTAATCGGGTTATCTCTGTGTGATATTGAAATTAGTGTAATCATTTGAAAGGATAAATTCTATAAAGCACCAATGCAATTTAATGGCATGAGTATAAAGTTTCTCATTAAAATATTAAAACCAAAACCAACCAAACACTTCTTGTACTTCTCTTTTTTGTCTTCATCTTTCCAAAACTTTATTGTTCTGGTAGCGATTGAGTTTTGGGCATGTGCTGCCATCTGCAGGCGAATTAAGTAAATGATTTATCTACTTTAATAAATGTTCACTATCTGAAGGCAGGCTTGGTTGAAATAACATCTCATAGATTAAGCATTTGCGTTTTCACTCGCACTCTAGATGGGCAGACTTTCTAGCAATTTAAAAATCTGTAAAACATCACTGACTTCTTCTTTCTTACTTAAAATACGTCCTTGATCATATTAAAATTCATGTCACAATTAATATGCTTTTGCTTGTTTTCACACTTTTATGTTCTTGAAAAGAACAGTCTTCATTCTGAAGCCCAAAACTCAAACGGAATCACAGCTATTTGAATGCGTCTGAGGCTCTGTAAGAAGATGTTTGTGTGAAAACCAATGAGCCGATGAGTGAGCTTACCTGCACGATGCCTGAAAAGCAACCCGCAGCAAAGACTTGCAGTGAAGACACTTGTCTGCAGTGCCTGGCGAGACGACGATCAGACTGAGAGAGGTAATCTAAAGCGTTACTGTAGGAGCCAAAGACAATGGAGTTGGCGAGGCCAGTGGTCAAAACAGGGAAGGACATACCCTTGAAGAATCCATGGAACTGATGGAGAAGATACAAAACATTAACATCAACCTCATAATCCTAATTGCAACAGGTTTGTGCTTCATCGAAAATATCAAACAAAACAAAGGATGAGTCACCCACTCCTTCGTTCAAGTACGTCTTAGCCACACAGTCAAATATCCCTTTATACGCAGACTTGGCTTGCAGACGCACCTACGAATAAAACATTGTTCCATCATGAGCGTGATTTAGACACGATGACACATTAACAGGTTTCAGAGCTCCATGTAACCTTCACTGTGTCCAACGGATGTCCCACTGCAATCCCCACTGCACCTGCAAAAGCCAGCAAGGGAGACGTCGTCACATCAGCCATTCAAGCATCATGCTGCATTTTCTTCAAGTATTTTTCTACCTGAAATGCTCCCAGCTACAAATTCCAGGAACGGCATGACTTCACAATCTGCAAGGAGATCCGGGTATTTGTGCCCTTTTAACGGTTATGCACACCAATGCATTTACAGCAGCTTATGTGCAAACTCCAGCATGGCCAGCTGTTGGATAGTTAATATGTGAAGAAGTTAAAAAAAAAAAAAACTAGGTGAAAAGTGAACACTCTGCCAGTCTGTAGCACTTTTTTACAGTGGATAAGCCTCTCCGAGTTGTAACAAGTGTTAAATCACAAGGATTTTACTTTCATCAGAAGGGTGAGTTCGGTTGGACAGCTTAGGGTTGTACAAAAACAGCAATTCCACATGCAGATTATGTCAATGTGAAACATGGCCTCTAAATAAGAGGTTTGTGAAGTGAGACCACAGTGCTTACCATCTGAAAGTGTCACCTCATTGTCACAACTTCCTGACAGATCTGCTTAAAGTAAAGCTCGTCTACATTCTTGCATAGTGTTGCAGGTTGTGTGTGATCTTTGGCTTCAACTCTGAACATGTTGTAATATCAGCCCCAGTCGGAGTTTCAAAATAAAAGACCACACATCAACATTTCTCTTCGTATTTATTTGCAGCGTTCCGAAACCTATTCTCAATTTTCTTTTTTTGTAGAACAGTCTAATGATACCTAGAACATGTGTAAAACTTGATTTTTCTTTTTACTTTACCGAATTACTCCTTTTAAGAAACAGAAGACAAAAACAATAACTGCATTTGCCAATCGTATATCGTTTGGATTTGTTTGAAAACAGATGCAATTGCTGAACATTTATCTGGAAAAATATTATTTTAAAATGGTAATAAACACTTTATTCTTCACATATGAAAAGCAAAATGCAGCAAACAAAAATTACTGTTTGTTTATAGCATGTTGCCATGCAATACAAATACCTTGCATCTGTTTCCAGACTTTGCCACATTACAACCACATCCTCCACTATGTTTAATGGAATTGCAGAAACAGTACAAAGCACGGAGGAAAATGTGAAGGGAGAAAAAATATGAAGGGTTTCTTTGTGAAGCTGTTTATTCACTAATGTTTTCTGACAAACCTCTGATATTGCCACATAATTGCTGCACCAGCTGTACAGATTGTGGCTGTAATATTAATAAAATATGGAAAAAAACAAGGTGTAGGAATCATTTTACACATCTTAAATTGCATGTTAATTAATTATACATGTTTGCACAGAAATGGGAAGTACAAAAAAAATCAGCTAATATAAAATACCAGAAAGGACAATAGAAAATGCCAAAAGGCGTTGTGTCTCATCCAAATGACATGAGCAATGAGAATGAAATAGCCGCAAGAATTTGTTCAATATGTTATTATTTTTTTCCCTTTTCTTGCTGAAGTAATCCATTCCATTGTCATACCCACTTGTCCTTTTAGGGTCACGGGGAAGAACCAGCCGGTGTTACCCTGGACAGGTCACTACTCCATCACAGTGCAAAACAGAGACACACACAAGCCGTGTGTGTTCATAGTTCTTTAGAGACACAGCTTAAATTTCATTCTACTAATTAAAGGGAAATTCAAGTGAATTACTTTTTTGTTTTTTAAAGAAGTTATTTGTTAAAGCAAATTTGTCCAACGTTTTATATTTCTTTGGAACCAACTGATCTGTTCCCCTATTGCCCTGCTTAATGGCAGAATGCAACGTTTTCCTAAACCTTAACAGATTTCCCCAAAATTTTATTTTAAAAATAGTAATACATCTGGCAGAACAGAGAAAAACAAAACCAACCGTTCCAATGGTTAAGCCTACGTCATCATTGTTGGACCAGTGGGAGCAAGCGAAAACAATACGCTGCGTCATTCACGTGCGTCACGAGGTTTTGGTATCCTCGGCAACATCACGAAATTAGCCGCTCTTTTGGTTGTTAAGAAGATTATAATATACCCATTTAATTTGGTTTGTGTTGCTGCCACTGTTCTCTGATTATAGACGATCATTTTAATTCTTGACATTTCTACCAGACATCGACACAAAAGAGGAATGTAAAGCAACTAGCAGCAAAACGAACACTTTACTGCTTCCCAAGCAGAGCTAGCCAAAGAAACATTTTTCCTCTGTTCTCTTTGTTAGGAAATAAACAATGACAACCCTGACAAGACAAGACCTTAACTTTGGACAAGGTAAGACAGTCAAACTAATTAAACGGAGTTGGTTTTCTTTTTTGAAGCTGTGTGCTCCGAATCCCCGGTAAACATAGCAGCACGTTTCATAGCTTTTTGTTGTTTTAATAAAAAGGCATTCGGACAATATTTGAATCTTGTTAGAGAGATGAAATAAGTGGAAATATTTGGTAGATTACTCATTTTCTGGTGGTTTGATTATAAAATAGAACATTAGATTTGTTTTATGGTGCTGGAGTTGATCATTTAGCTGTTTTATTCTTATCCTAAACAATAAGAACAAGTTAAGGAGTCAGATATTTTAGCGGGGTTTGATTTTAACATAAAAAACTAACCCTATAACTCATTTATGGGGTTCAGTCATTTTTCTAAAACCTAAATATTTGAGGCTGGAATGTGAAAACCTTGATCGTACATAAACCGTGTGAATGAGAAACAATGTATATTTTATTTTTGCTGTTGTTTATTGTGCAATGCCTATAGTATGCAAACCTCTTGAACTTTTTTTTCACCTTTTGTCACATAATAACCACAAACTTCAGCTGTTTTGATTGGGTTTCTTTAGAAAAAGTGTGATTTATGCAAGTGTTTGCACTCCTAGAGTCCATACCTGTGCTACCACCCTGTGCTAATGGTGTGCCAAAAGGCAGTTTTAGTTTCCTGCTAAAACTGTTTTATTTACCACTTCTTGATTTGACTCATGAAGTCATTATTAAATAACTTCCTGTCACAGTTTGGTTCATGTTTTTCATCATACTCCCTTAAACAGTGCATAAGTGGCCTGATTCAGGGTTACTCCTCTCTTCCAGTGGTTGCTGATATTTTGTGTGAGTTCCTGGAGGTCGCCATTCATCTCATCCTGTACGTGCGTGAAGTCTATCCCTCTGGAATATTTCAGAAGCGGAAGAAATACAATGTACCCGTGCAGGTAGAGATTTCCAAATTGGTGCATGACACGTCTAAAACGGATCTGCTTGACTGTGTTCTGTTTTTGGCTCAATTATCCTCAGATGTCCTGTCACCCTGAGCTGAATCAGTACATCCAAGACACTTTACATTGTGTGAAGCCGCTCATTGAGAAGGTAAGACGAGTTCGGAGCTGACAGGTTTGTTTTTATTCTCGCTGATGGTTTATTATGTTTACGTCACAGAACGATGCAGAGAAGGTGGTCGTGGTCATCATGGACAAAGAGCATCATCCGGTCGAGAGATTTGTGTTTGAGATCTTCCAACCTCCTCTGCTGTCAATCAGGTTTCCGTCCTCATTTTGGACCAGCAATACCCGAAAAGCAGCTACCAAAGTCACTTTAATTGTATTTGTGATCACTAACTGGATTAATTGATTGGTACAGCTCAGACACTTTGTTGTCACACGTGGAGCAGCTGCTGAGAGCGTTCATCCTGAAGATCAGTGTGTGTGATGCTGTTTTAAACAACAACCCACCAGGTGAGAGGAGTTATCATTATAACGGTAAAGACAAATGGAATGATAATCATAATGTGTTAAACGTTGATTTAATAGGTCGATAGTAAGCCTGTTGCAACAAACAATTAATTAATCACATGATAAACTTGGCTTGTTAATTTCTATTCTGATAATGAATATTTTTTGAAGGGCGATGTTGTTGACAGAGTCATAATCCATTTTATTTATAGTTTTGGTTGTTCTTGGTTTTTATTTTCTTGCTTGTCTTATTTATTCTTTTCAGTTGTTTTATTTTGGATATTTAAAATGTCGTCCAGTTCCAATGTTCCAATGTGGCATGTTGTGTAGAAAATTATTATTATTATTATTATTATTATTATTATTATTATTATTATTATTATTAATATTATTATTCATTAGCCTATGACAGTGGTTCCCAAACTTTTTCTCCTGCGCCCCCCCAGTGGTGAACAAACATTTTCTGTGCCCCCCTATGGATTACAAATTGCTGTCTGGTTGAGCGACGTGTGTTAGCGAAGGGAGGGCTGACTCTAAGAACGGGGGGAAGGGAGGTGGATCGACTTTGTTGGGAGCAAAATGAATGTACGTAGCTGAACATAGACAACAACATCGGTAGTCTACACAGTGGCGCAACTACACATTATTCAGGAGGATGCGAAAACATAGATCGCTCCCCCCACCAGGGAAGGAACGTTAGGGTGAAGGAGCGACGCTCGCTCAACCCAGCGTGAGGGTCGTAGCGCTCATGTTGCGTTTAAAGGCGGCTCGGAAAAACAGGTTACCACATGTCAACAACGGATTAAACAGTTTTAACTGTTGATAAAAGTGACAGAGGACACAGATATTGGAAGTGCAGAAGCCCCTACTGTATCAAATTGACAGAGGAATAATAGAGAACTGGCCATTCTAAGGTAAAAACCCAGCGCATACAGCGTTCATGTTTTTTTTTTTGTTTGTTTTGTTTTCATTCAGGCGGCTTCCCGCGCTCCACAGTTTGGGAACCTCTGGCCTATGAGAGGTTGAACTTGCATTATTATGCCGTTATCAACATTTTAGCTGAAAATGGTTTCAAAGCGACAATATTATCATTTGTCGCAATCATTTCTGGGACAATTTATGGTCCAGAAAAATTGGCTATCATGACAGGCCTAGTCGACAGCAGTAAAAAGATGTTGAGATGATAAAAACAGTGAAATGTGTCCTTTGTGTCTCAGGTTGTTCTTTCACAGTGCTTGTGCACACCAGAGATGCTGCTGCACGCAACATGGAGAAGGTTCAAGTCATTAAGGTGAGTGTTTTTCAGGACTGTAAAATTATTTATAACACTACGCCTTTTCACATTTTGTTTACAAGACAACAATCTTCCACATACTGCAATGAAATTTTTTTGTGTGAGATTAAAGCATGTCATTTGCATTTATGTTCAGCCCCCCTTATTGTACTGCCCTCCAAAATTAAATGCATTTGTTAATTGTTGGTCAGCCTGTTTTTCAGAAGTAAACGAGAAAGTGACTTGTTTTAGGCAAAGTGATGTTAGAGCAGTAAGTCAGCTTTCTAAAACTTAACTAGCAGAGTTATAAAGCAAAGCAGACTGTCCGGAAACTCCGGGGGAACGAATATTGGTCATTGGCAAAACTGAAAAATAACCAAAGAAATCCCAAAACAAAAAAGAAACAAGTACATAAATAGCATGCTGGTTACAAGTTGCAAAGTATTTATGCCTCTTCTATAGAGTTTGTTTACTTTATATTGAGATGTGTGTTACTTTCCTATAGGAAACATTCACAGCACTTCACTGACCTTTGACCTTATCCAGAAATCAAATTTGGACATTTGAGCATGCACTGTGGTCTGTCACATGACATCCCAGTTAAATACATAGAAAATGAAATGTGACAAAACGTGAAAAGGTTGACTTTGCTATCAAATGTAAACACAAAACAACCATTTGCATGTGTTCAGCCTCTTGTCTGCGTTTACATCTTCAGGATTTTCCATGGATCGTCGCAGACGAGCAGGAAGTTCACATGAAGGAGCCGAGACTCATTCCACTGAAGTCCATGACGTCCGACATAGTGAAGGTCAGCTGAAGGAAAAATAAAACCAGAATCACTGTGATGTTTGAACGTGTCGAACGTTTCCTGCGGAGCTGTTTGCCACAATGTCTTTCATGTCATGTGTTTAAGCTTCTCTGTTTACTGCTCTTCATATTTGTTTGCTTTGTTGTCACAGATGCAGCTCTACGTGGAGGAGAGAGCCCAGAAAACGTAGCGAGAGACGACAGATCGCGCTGTGGAAAGCTCGTCGGTGACAGCTGCACATGATAAGCAGAATATTTATGGCAGCCTGCCGGTGCAAGATGAGTTCATCTGAAAACGTGGCTTCAGGAATGTGAAATATACCTCATGGAATATATCTGAGGTGGTTTCCTTTTGATGCGTGAGTCGGACTGAAACACTGGGATGCTGTTGGCTAAATCCTTAATGAAATATGCTGTTTGGAAAAGTGATATTCTGTGTGAAGTTGTAACTCCAGTGAGAGTACTATTAATGCATTTCAAGATGTGTTGTTTTTTTTGTAGAAGTGCTGTTTGGTTCTGTCTCAGTATTTAATGAACAGTTTTTAACTGTTGTTCATTAAAAAAATGACACCATGAATTTATTATGATTTTCATGTCAAAACCAGAACTTGGATTAATTGGCTTCAAGAAGTGCCTATGTGTTGATGTGTTGCCAAATCATGATGTGTTGAAATGCAATTGTTCTGAAATGATTTGCAATAAAAAAGCATCATGTTCTTTATATATGGCAACGTTCTTGGACAAAACGGTCACCAAGTTATCGGAGGAGATCAAACCCCACGAACAATACAGGAGACTAATAGTGGAAATAATCTTTATTAATTTTACCAAAACAAATAATTCATGTTTCTGCATGATATAAGTCTGTCGCTAACAGACTGAGGTGGCTTCTTCATTCCTTTTGGTGCATACATATGGCTGATCTTTGATGATCTCAGGAAACATTTATTTTTGAAATGATAGCGGCACAAACGTTTGACAGAAATTTTGTAATTTGAAGAAGGTGACGGGGTCCAACGTCACTCAAGTTATTCTGTTCTATTCCAGCGACAAATATTTCCCCTAATGTTTATTATAATTCACTGCAATGTCTCTGTAATTCACCCTCATAGTTTTTCTTGTCTATTCCATGGTTTACAGACTCAAATCACTGCACATCATTTTATATACCTGCTTAATCCTGTTTAAGGTTGAAGGGAGACTAGAGTCTGTTCCAGAAATCATAGATTAACAAATTCAACCATCAAAGGTCCAGAAATGGACAAGCATGGAGAAAAAATATTCAAAATAAGCCACATGTATGTAGCTTATACTGCCATGAATGTCTGCAGGTTAAATGACTCATTTATAGTTTTCATTTTTCAGGATTATGCTTTTTTTCCATAATGTCTTAAAGTACTTTTTAAATTTAGGATGTGCAAAGTATGGATAGATAAGAGGTTTTTTTACAGGATGTTAGACATATTCTGTTGTATTTGCTATTACAATTATGTGCATTTAAATAATCTTATAGACTTTTAAATCCATCCTACAAACTGATTCAACAGTATCTGTCATTGCTTTAAGCATCAGCTTTAATAACTGATTATTAGCACTGAGAGTAAACTGTGTTTGTTCTCAGTCAATCAGTGTCACAGCCAGGAACAATGTTGCTATCAAAACTGCTGTGAGACGTTGAGTTTGGTGCAGTTAAGGTAATTGAACATGGCTACTGAATCAACTGTTCAATTTCTTCCCCTAAAACGTTTTCACAGCTACCTATATGCAGGCAGATAATTTAATAATTGTTTATATAAATGTTTTAGTTAAACTTCGTATCTCTAACAGACTGCTTTGTGTACATAAAAATAAATTTATAAGATTGGCAGTTGCTAGGTCTTTAATTTCCTCTAGAGCACCTCATTCATTAGCAAAGCTCTTAGTTACTTCTCAGCCATTAGAAAATACTTATAGTGCTCATACACAGAAAGTGTAAGCCTGACATAAATATTGTAAATATTGAAGCATCCCTATAAATTGTGTGCAGGCCAAATCTAGGCCAAACCCACACACTATGCTGAGAACATGGGGAGAGGTGCAGCTAAAAATAAACAACTGATCTTGATAAAAATAGACACAGCTCTGTCCCAAGGCTTGGATGGAAACTTAGACTAAATGATGCAGAGTTTCATATTTTACCCTCAGCTAAAGTTCATCCCAGAGTTTTTTATCCCTTCAGCTTTAGCCCCCCCACCACACAACCCCTCAGTATTATTGTTTGTTTACTCTCTGTGTGGCATCAATAGTTCATTTACAACAAAAAGAATCATACATTTATTTGCACTCATTGGGCTATTATCTATCGATTATAGAAAATAGGCTTTCAGCTCATTAGATTAAAATTAATTAATGTCAACTTGAGGAATTGATGATATTTTGTCTGTTGTCAACTAAACTGAAGTATAAAATGAGTTCAAATCAAATGGAAAGATTTGCATTGGCAGGAACGTTACAGACCTTTTTCAGTAAAGAGATTTTCATCAACTTGTCAAATCTTCAGTAAAACAGTTGGAACTATCAGTGGAAAAACATTATTGGATGTAGAGGTTTGGAGCAGGTTAAAGAAAAAAAACCGACATGCTGTCAACAAAAGAGCAACAATGAAAACAGTTTTTACTTTCATCCCCTATGACTTGAAATACATGAAATTACATCACTGCTGTGCTGGACATCGTACACTTTTCAGTTTCATGGCCGTGGTGTTACTGCGCTTGATTGGCCAGCGTACCAACCTGACCTAAATCCCATTGAGGATTCAGGAAATATGAAGAGGAAGATGAGAATCACCAGAAACGACAATGCAGACGACCTGAAGGCTGCTATCAAAACCACATGAGCTTCCTGAACACTTCAGCAGTGCAACACGTCTACCTGATTCATGCAAAAGAGTCAAGTTCTGAATGCAAACATAATTACACAAGGAGACACTTTTCACATTTCTTTTCTAAAAGTCATTTTTATTACTTGTTTGGTTGAATTTTCTTAACTCAATTATCCATCCATGCATCCATTTTCTTCCGCTTATCCGGGGTCGGGTCGCGGGGGCAGCAGCTTCAGAAGGAGGCCCAGACTTCCCTCTCCCCAGCCACTTCTTCCAGCTCCTCCGGGGGAATCCCAAGGCGTTCCCAGGCCAGCCGAGAGACATAATCCCTCCAGCGTGTCCTGGGTCTTCCCCGAGGCCTCCTCCCGGTGGGACATGCCCGGAACACCTCACCAGGGAGGCGTCCAAGAGGCATCCTTACCAGATGCCCGAGCCACCTCAACTGGCTCCTCTTGACATGGAGGAGCAGCGGCTCTACTCTGAGTCCCTCCCGGATGACCGAGCTTCTCACCCTATCTCTAAGGGAGAGCCCAGCCACCCTGCGGAGGAAACCCATTTCGGCCGCTTGTATCCGTGATCTCGTTCTTTCGGTCATGACCCAAAGCTCATGACCATAGATAAGGGTGGGAACGTAGATCGACCGGTAAATCGAGAGCTTTGCTTTTTGGCTCAGCTCTCTCTTCACCACAACGGACCGGTACCGGCTTAAGAGTGTGACACCCCTGTAATTGGAGCACACCCTCCGGTCCCCCTTTTTAAACGGGGACCACCACCCCTGTCTGCCAATCCAGGGAAACTGCCCCCGATGTCCATGCGATATTGCAGAGTCGTGTGAGCCAACACAACCCTGCAACATCCAGAGTCTTAAGGAACTCCGGGTGGATCTCATCCACCCCCGGGGCCCTGCCACCGAGGAGACCTCATCCCCAGAGATTGGAGAGCCCAACCCAAAGTCCCCATGCTCAGCTTCCTCAACAGAAGGCATGTTGGCAGGATTGAGGAGGTCTTCGAAGTATTCCGCCCACCGGCCCACAACGTCCCGAGTTGAGGTCAGCAGCACACCATGCCCACTATAAACAGTGTTGGTGCTGCACTGCTTCCCCCTCCTGAGACGCCGGATGGTGGACCAGAATCGCCTCGAAGCCGTACGGAAGTCTGTCTCCATGGCCTCTCCAAACTCCTCCCATGCCCGAGTTTTTGCCTCAGCAACAACCCGAGCCACATGCCGTTTCGCCCGCCGGTACCCATGAGCTGCTTCTGGAGTCCCACAGGCCAAAAAGGCCCGATAGGACTCCTTCTTCAGCTTGACAGCATCCCTCACCGAAGGTGTCCACCAACGGGTTTGAGGGTTGCCGCCGCGACAGGCACCAAAAGCCTTGCGGCCGCAGCTATGATAGGCCGCCTCGGCAATGGTGGTACGGAACATGGTCCACTCAGACTCAATGTCCCCCACCTCCCCCGAAACGTGTTCGAAACTCTGCCGGAGATGAGAGTTGAAGCTCTGTCTCACAGGGGACTCTGCCAGACGTTCCCAGCAGCAGACCCTCACTACACGTTTGGGCCTGCCAGGTCTGACCGGCTTCCTCCCCCACCACCGGAGCCAACTCGCCACCAGGTAGTGGTCAGTGGACAGCTCCGCACCTCTCTTCACCCAAGTGTCCAAGACATACGGCTGTAAATCCAATGAGACGATGACAAAGTCAATCATCGAACTGCGGCCTAGGGCATCCTGGTGCCAAGTGCACATATGGACGCCCTTATGCCTGAACATGGTGTTCGTGATGGACAATCCGTGATGAGCACAGAAGTCCAACAACAGAACACCACTCGAGTTCAGATCGGGGGGGCCGTTCCTCCCAACCACGCCTCTCCAGGTCTCACTGTCATTGCCCACGTGAGCGTTGAAGTCTCCCAGTAGAACTCAATTATTAACTCAATTATTTGCAAGTAAATACATGCAAATACAAAAGACCTTGACACATGACATACGATGCCAGTCAAGAGATCCCTCAGTCACGGGCAGAGTCAAATGTTGAGCTTTCTATTATTTTATCTAATTCAGTGTGTTTGTAAAAAATGAAGACTCAGCTTGTGATATAAACTAAAGACAGATTGTGTGCTTCCTGCCTCAGCACAGCTAATAATTAATTATTGGTCATTAATGGGCCTTTACTAATGCCTTAATTATTTCTATCAGGAAAGTTCAGAGCAGAGAGGAGAGAGATTTAAATGCTTCATTAACAGATCAATATAAATATGACATTCATAGACATGAAAGCATAAACTTCTGACTGTAACTTTGGATAATATGGTTGCATTATTACAAAACTTTATTGTATAAGTGAATATTCATGCATGTTATGATCTGTTAAACCCAAATGCTCAATTAAATAATTATTCTGTTTAAATTCTTGGTAACACTTTATTTGAAGGGGTGTGCATAAGACCGACATGACACTGTCAAAAACATGACATAACACCTGTCATGTACATAAAGAAGTATTTATGAATGTTTATGACAGTTGTCATGAAGTGTCATTCTTGACAACTGTCATTATTAAATGTTTACATTTAATAATGACACTTTTAAGGCAAAGTTGCTCTAAAGGTTGCATTAAAAGTCCATTAAAAAGTACAAACTTTGCATTAAATTATCATAATTTACAAAATCATGCAAAGTTGGCACTTTTAATGGACTTTCAATGCAACTTTTAGAGCAACTTTGCATTAAAAGTGTTATTATTTACTAAGTGACACTTCATAACAACTGACAGAAGAGTTATGATTGACGTAGTTGCAGTCTGTCCATGTTTCAATCAATCAATCAATCAATCAATCAATCAATCAATCAATCAATCAATCAATCAATCAATCAATCAATCAATCAATCAATCAATCAAATTTTATTTGTATAGCACATTTCAGCAACAAGGCATTTCAAAGTGCTTTACATAATTAAAAGAAAGAGCATGTGACATTGAATAAACAGTGAGAAAGAGAAAGAGATTTAAAAAAAGATAAAAACATTAAAACCCGCACTCCTTTTAGGACTTCAGTTAAAGGTCGTTTAACTGGGACTCTAACCCTCTGGGACTTTAGTCAAAAACACCGTTTGACAAGGATTCCAACCTCTAGGTTTTTAGTTGAACGCCATCAACTGGGACTCTAAACCCTGTAGGACTTTAGTTAAACGTTGTTTATCTGGGATGTTTTCAGGGGGGCTTTACATCATTAAAACAGAAACAGTGAGAAAGAGAAATATAAAGAAATTAAAAAGTAAAGATAAAAACATTAGAGATTTAAAAAAAAAAATGTTGCAGAGCTCAGTCGTTTTGCAAGTAGATCAAAGTTTAAACTGGCATTGTTGTACATTTCTAATCTGGTCATTTTATGTAAGATTTACCAACTAGAAAGTGCCGCAAAAGAAAAATATTTTTTCACTCTGACTGGCTGCTGTTAGGCCTACTGATTTTAAGTTGAATGTTCATTGCATTTTTCGTATAAACCTGTGAAAATAATTTCTATTCACATGGCTTTTTTGTTCTCTGGGAAATTATTTTTGATAATAAACACAGAAACAAACATAAAAATCAAAACATCTACAACAGTGATAGTAACATTGATAATAAAATAATAGTGCAAAGTAGCATAAATTCTACTTTGCACTATTTTTTGCACTATTTTTCCTCCTGGATAGAGACAAGGGGGGCACTGGGCCAAAAAAGGTTGAGAGACACTGAGCTAAAACCTTTCAATCTCACACATAAGCTTCAACTTCTTCCCCACTAGAGCGCTGACATGTCACATTTAGAGGTATTTATATTATATTATATGAGGGTACGTTAGTATTTTACAAACTATTCCTTAAAAAGGAATTTCTCCTTCTGAATAATAATTGCTGGCAGCGATTTCATAAACCATCGTTGTTATCGCTGCTTGTAAAATGCCTAGCAGGGTGTATTTACCAGCAAATATTAATCCATCCACACACGTACCCCACCAACTCTTAGAATTAGCAGAAGTTTCCATTTCCGGTGAATTCTCAGCTAAAGATTTAGGCTGCTTAGATGAAGTTGTATTTCTAATAGAAGTCTTTACATGCCTATGTTTGCTTTTTAAAGTTTGCGATTGAGATGTTTTAGATGGAGTCTGAAGCTGTTTTAGTTCAGAAATGGCACATTCAGTCCGAGTCGATTTTTCCATTGAATCCAAAATAAAATGCTCAGTCTGTGTAGATTTGTCGGCAAAAAAGTTTGGCTGCTTACAACCACTGCTCAAATTTTCCATTTGAATTGATTTTTCAGCTATAAAGATTTTTGGTTGCTGTTGGGTTTCAACTGCAAAGTTTGGTGTTATCAGCAGCTCTATGTTTTCACCCACAGCATCAAATTTCTCTTTGATGGTTTTTCCAACTTTTTCTGGCAGTATTTGTTCCTCCTGTTTGCTCTCAATCTGTATTTTCAATTCCCTAATATAATCTCTGAGAGATTCTGTCAATTCATACATTTCACCTACCATGTGATCTTTTTCTTTTATTTGAGCAGTATGTTTTCTTTTTTCCTCCTCCAAGTACAAAATCTTTTCCTCAGAACTCACTTGTGCGTTTCTTAAAATCGTGCATTCATCTATCAATGCTGTTGTCTTCCACTTCAGCCTAGTGTTTTCGACTTTCAGTACACGATTTTCTTCTGTCAGAGAGGATCGGATCTTCCTTTCCTCTTCTTCGGATTCCAAAATTTGATGGTACAGTGTTGTTTGTATTGATACTTTGTGTTTCCATTTAGCAGTTTCGTCTGAAAGCTGTTCTTTTGCACTTCGGAGTTCCTTTTCTCTGTCATCTGCCTCAAGTTGCAGATTATACAAAGCATCTCTTAGCTTTTCCATCTCCTGCTCATATTGTGAGCATCTTTTAAGAAGCAGTATCTCATCCATTTTACCCTACTACTTAATAACAATCTTTCTTGCTTTGCTCTGTCCTGGCAAATGAATCCAGTGTGTTTTATAAACTAGTCACGTTATACGTCACCAAAATTGAATGCGTCATAATGACAAACGGTTCTGACGATCTGTGCTGCCACGTCAGTTTTTCCAAACTTGTGCGTCACGATAGCTGTCTGTTGTGTACAAAGCGTGTGTTGTATTATCGGGCTGAGCATGCGCAGTGCCACGATGTAGGATTGATAGTCCGAAGAACCAGCACCAGAGAGGAAGAGAGTCAAGACACCCACTGAACGCGGTAACGTGCTGTCAACGCTGCTAGTCAGTTTGAATGGATTCTGCGACGTCACGCAAATAAACTTCGTTCTTTTCTTACTTTCTCCCACAACGCCCGGTAAATATTGAGTAATAATGAAACCTTCACTATGTATTTTCACTATGTATTTTATCAATGCATTTTTAGACGCGACAGGGATAATTATCAGCGTCATAAATTTAGAAGCAAAAGAGGCTAACACATCGCAAAATAAATAGGCTACAGACCATATTTGTTAAATAAGAGTCTATGGAATACACTTAGCATAGGCAAGTCTACAGTGTTTTATAATAACGTTATGAACGTAAATATATGTATAAAAAAAAAACAGGAGTAACAATAACTATTGTAGTTTCTGATGTACTCTGTATATGGTAGCACAGGGTGCTATATCATTTGTGCCAGCAATTAGACCTATTCCAGTTTACCTTCAGATCTACATTCTACAATATTATTTATTTATTTATTTATTTATTTATTTATTTATTTCGAACAGACAGAAAATACTTTCAAGAAAACACAAACAAAAATAAAATAGAATTAAACAAACGTAAGAAATAAAAATGTAAAACACATTATTCTGTCCATGTGACATGCAAATTTTATATTTTCTGTTCACAGATGGAAAATTAGATTAATGCACAGTTAAATTAATTAAAGACGTTTTAAGTTACTTACAACAATATGTAGCTGTAGACGTCTTGACTGAAGACCTGGGATGAATTCTTAATTTCTGTAGAATAATTAATCTATTTTTCCAAATGTGAAGTGAGTATCTGGATCTGGAGCAGTTTATTCTGCTTGTAGCCCGACAACATTTGTAAAACTAGAATTTTTTTCTTTCTTAAAATGGCTTAAATGTAGAGAAAATAAGTGTGTACTCTACCAAACAAATGATAAAATATGCTAAATGCAGAGCTTCAAGAAAATGCATTTATTTTCATTTATGCTGTACAAACCGTGGTGAAAAATAGTACACAAGTACATATTTTAAAATAATTTCTAAAGAAACGAATCGTTGACTTAATATAATTTTTTTTTCAACAGGGTCCACATAATTGAAAGTTAATTCTGATCTCTGATCCAATGTTAAATTCAATAGAGGTTGGGACTCAAGTCACATGACTTGGACTCGAGTCAAACTCGAGTCGTTAAAATCAAGAGTTCAGACTTGACTTGAAAAAATGCTGAAAAACTTGAACTTGACTTTGACTTGAAGCTGTTTACTTGAAACGACTTGATATTTTACCCAAAATCTTAAAATTGAAAACACAATATTTATAAAGTGGCCCCATTAATTCATTTCACTCGTTCCGTGTTAACAGGCGCAATGGTTTAGAAGATTATAATATACCCATTTAATTTGGTTTGTGTTGCTGCCACTGTTCTCTGATTATAGACGATCATTTTAATTCTTGACATTTCTACCAGACATCGACACAAAAGAGGAATGTAAAGCAACTAGCAGCAAAACGAACACTTTACTGCTTCCCAAGCAGAGCTAGCCAAAGAAACATTTTTCCTCTGTTCTCTTTGTTAGGAAATAAACAATGACAACCCTGACAAGACAAGACCTTAACTTTGGACAAGGTAAGACAGTCAAACTAATTAAACGGAGTTGGTTTTCTTTTTTGAAGCTGTGTGCTCCGAATCCCCGGTAAACATAGCAGCACGTTTCATAGCTTTTTGTTGTTTTAATAAAAAGGTATTCGGACAATATTTGAATCTTGTTAGAGAGATGAAATAAGTGGAAATATTTGGTAGATTACTCAATTTGTGTGGCTTTGATTATAAAATTAGAACATCATATTTGTTTTATGGTGCTGGAGTTTATCATTTAGCTGTTTTATTCTTATCCTAAACAATAAGAACAAGTTAAGGAGTCAGATATTTTAGCGGGGTTTGATTTTAACATAAAAAACTAACCCTATAACTCATTTTTGGGGTTCAGTCATTTTTCTAAACCCTAAATATTTGAGGCTGGTGTTGTGTATATAACACATAAATCTTCACTCCGAATGTGAAAACCTTGATCGTACATAAACCGTGTGAATGAGAAACAATGTATATTTTATTTTTGCTGTTCTTTATTGTGCAATGCCTATAGTATGCAAACCTCTTGAACTTTTTATTCACCTTTTGTCACATAATAACCACAAACTTCAGCTGTTTTGATTGGATTTCTTTAGAAAAAGTGTGGTTTATGCAAGTGTTTGCACTCCTAGAGTCCATACCTGTGCTACCACCCTGTGCTAATGGTGTGCCAAAAGGCAGTTTTAGTTTCCTGCTAAAAGTGTTTTATTTACCACTTCTTGATTTGACTCATGAAGTCATTATTAAATAACTTCCTGTCGCAGTTTGGTTCATGTTTTTCATCATACTCCCTTAAACAGTGCATAAGTGGCCTGATTCAGGGTTACTCCTCTCTTCCAGTGGTTGCTGATATTTTGTGTGAGTTCCTGGAGGTCGCCATTCATCTCATCCTGTACGTGCGTGAAGTCTATCCCTCTGGAATATTTCAGAAGAGGAAGAAATACAATGTACCCGTGCAGGTAGAGATTTCCAAATTGGTGCATGACACGTCTAAAACGGATCTGCTTGACTGTGTTCTGTTTTTGGCTCAATTATCCTCAGATGTCTTGTCACCCTGAGCTGAATCAGTACATCCAAGACACTTTACATTGTGTGAAGCCGCTCATCGAGAAGGTAAGACGAGTTCGGAGCTGACAGGTTTTTTTTTTATTCTCGCTGATGGTTTATTATGTTTACGTCACAGAACGATGCAGAGAAGGTGGTCGTGGTCATCATGGACAAAGAGCATCATCCGGTCGAGAGATTTGTGTTTGAGATCTTCCAACCTCCTCTGCTGTCAATCAGGTTTCCGTCCTCATTTTGGACCAGCAATACCCGAAAAGCAGCTTCCTTTAATATGAAGGGAATTTGTTCAGCCCTAGTTCTTCCTGACCTTTGACCTTATCCAGAAATCAAATTTGGACATTTGAGCATGCACTGTGGTTTGTCACATGACATCCCAGTTAAATACATAGAAAATGAAATGTGACAAAACGTGAAAAGGTTGACTTTGCTATCAAATGTAAACACAAAACAACCATTTGCATGTGTTCAGCCTCTTGTCTGCGTTTACATCTTCAGGATTTTCCATGGATCGTCGTAGACGAGCAGGAAGTTCACATGAAGGAGCCGAGACTCATTCCACTGAAGTCCATGACGTCCGACATAGTGAAGGTCAGCTGAAGGAAAAATAAAACCAGAATCACTGTGATGTTTGAACGTGTCGAACGTTTCCTGCGGAGCTGTTTGCCACAATGTCTTTCATGTCATGTGTTTAAGCTTCTCTGTTTACTGCTCTTCATATTTGTTTGTTTTGTTGTCACAGATGCAGCTCTACGTGGAGGAGAGAGCCCAGAAAACGTAGCGAGAGACGACAGATCGCGCTGTGGAAAGCTCGTCTGTGACAGCTGCACATGATAAGCAGAATATTTATGGCAGCCTGCCGGTGCAAGATGAGTTCATCTGAAAACGTGGCTTCAGGAATGTGAAATATACCTCATGGAATATATCTGAGGTGGTTTCCTTTTGATGCGTGAGTCAGACTGAAACACTGGGATGTTGTTGGCTAAATCCTTAATGAAATATGCTGTTTGGAAAAGTGATATTCTGTGTGAAGTTGTAACTCCAGTGAGAGTGCTATTAATGCATTTCAAGATGTGTTGTTTTTTTTTTTTGTAGAAGTGCTGTTTGGTTCTGTCTCAGTATTTAATGAACAGTTTTTAACTGTTGTTCATTAAAAAAATGACACCATGAATTTATTATGATTTTCATGTCAAAACCAGAACTTGGATTAATTGGCTTCAAGAAGTGTCTATGTGTTGATGTGTTGCTAAATCATGATGTGTTGAAATGCAATTGTTCTGAAATGATTTGCAATAAAAAAGCATCATGTTCTTTATATATGGCAACGTTCTTGGATAAAACGGTCACCAAGTTATCGGAGGAGATCAAACCCCATGAACAATACAGGAGACTAATAGTGGAAATAATCTTTATTAATTTTACCAAAACAAATAATTCATGTTTCTGCATGATATAAGTCTGTCGCTAACAGACTGAGGTGGCTTCTTCATTCCTTTTGGTGCATACATATGGTTGATCTTTGATGATCTCAGGAAACATTTATCCTTAAAATGATAAGTCAATAAATGGACAAGTATGGAGAAAAAAACTTTTTAAAAAAAGCCACATGTACGTAGCTTATATGCTTTTTAACCCCTAATGTCTTAAAGTACTTTTTAAATTTAGGATGTGCAAAGTATGGATAGATAAGGGCTTTTGTTACAGGATGTTAGACAGATTGCCATTCAAATTTTGTGTATTTAAGCTTAATATGTGAATAGAAGTTGATTGTATGACTTATTTGAAAAATGAATGATAAGTAAATATCTTTCTCGTGGACTGTTGCAATAACCTGTATTATCTTGTTCTGACTCAAACAGTGCCAGCAGCCCTCGGACGACCTTTGGTATGAGACACAGTGCAGCGTTTGGGTTGAGCAAAGCTCAACGCCGAGGCAACAGGAAATAAAGAGCAGTAATTCCAACACTTTTTTTTTTAAAAATCTGATCTGAGAAGCAGAATAGAGGACTCAAGAGTGTGAAATGATTTATTAAGCGTATCCTCCATGTATTTCTGTAAGACTTTTAAAAAATGTTTTCCTTTCTCACCTCGTTTTTGCCGACTTCCTACCTCCTACCAGGATGGCTGATACTCGACACAAACCCTCTGATTGGTTTACTTCAAGGTAAGCTCCTCATTCATTGATTATTATTATTATTATTTTTTATTTTGGAATAAAAGAATATTTGACAGGCCGTCACTAGTCTGTGTAAATGAATGACTGAAGGTTGGAGCAGCAGATTGCCCATACTTTTGTCATCAACAGGGTCTCTAGAAACAATGGTACAAAATTCTTTGAATTATGTGTTAAGTGTCATAAATATGTGTACTTTGGGAAGAGTATTATAGACTGACTGTTGCTGTCAGTGACAGACAAAAATATGTCCAAAGTAAAAGCCATGCTGTTATTATATGGCAAGGCATTTTATCATAAAATGATCAGCTGATTATCAAAGTAAAAAAAAAAAATCAATAAACAAACATTTAGCTTTCAATATATCCAGAATGTTCATTTATCTGGGAAGAACTGAATTCTGGATATCTCCAACAAATATCCGTCAAGGCCATTAATGTTAAACTGGACAGCTAAACTTTTTGAGAATTATTGAAAATATTTCTTTTCAAACACGCACATTATTGAGATGATCTTACATTTTTGTATAGTTATTTTAGATATCTTTAAATTCAGCGTCTTTTCCCACTTTCTACTTTTTCTACTTTTGTTTTTGTTCGCGCATTATTAAAATATCTCTCAATCTGCTTACCAACATTTGTGATTTAAAGGCATTGTTGGGTGACTTGCAGGGCTGGTGGGAGCATGTGGGATTTCTGTGCTGTGCTCCCTCTTCAGAGTACATCTATTGATAGAGGAGAGGTAAGGAAATCGTCTGACATGTATGCAAGAGTTTTTCAGTCCTATGTTGATATTTCTACAGATTATCTCTGTCCTTTATTTGATCGTTCCTGTCATTTGCAGCTGGAAAGAAAAACTGAATGAAGGCACGTCAAGTGGGAGGTCAAGCAGTAACCCAATGAGAGCTAAACATGGACTTTTTGGAATGCTCCAGTTTCTCTTTGTGACTGGGATACTGGCCGTTGTGGGGTCCCGCGTGGCGTCACTGGTGGTCCTGGAATTCTGCTTGCGAGCCGTCTCTGGACTGCTCACAGCTGGACCGGTAAGGTATCAGCAGTAAAGAGACAGAACCAAGTGACGCCTGTCAAACCTGGATTGTGTTTGGTCCACAAAGATGCAGCACTGTGTCAGCTTTGCTTGGTACGGTGTTTTGGGATCCTTGGTATGCCTCTTGCGCGGTCCAAACCGTCATGTCAGTTTTTCCAGCTCTGATCTTTGCTTCATGTTATACACGCTTCCCCGCTAAGCAAACCAGGTTTTGATGACAACCATTTTTTAATTCCCAGGCGTGTTGGAGCAGACAGTTAGGTTCACAGAGACTGATTTCTGCAGTTATGTGTTATAGTTTCATGCCTTTCTTTTTAGTTCTTGTCACATTTTAAAGAAAAAAAAAAAAACATTACTTATTTTTAACTTTCTTTTTTTTGTGGACAAATGGAATGCATTTTGTCAAAGTTTTATGAGATAGACCAACACAAAGTTGTTCATAACTGCTGAAGTGTAAATTAGTTTTAGCCTCTTTTTACAAATAAAAATCTGAAATGTGCGTTGTACATTGTATTTTCTATTCAGCCCTCATGGGTCACTCTTTTACAGAGGTTTTTATAGTATCTCCCAACCAGCGTGACACATCTAGAGAGTGAACATTTACTCATGTTTTTTTTGCTCTGCAAAATGGCTCTAAGTCAGACTGGAAGGAGAGCATCTGTGAACATTAATTCTTGCCAAAGAAGCTCTATCTGTCTGTCCACCTCCCTCATCCCTATTGAACAAAAGCTCATGGAACACGTAGGTAGCACCTTACTAGAGGACTGAATTTCAGTTCAACAAGAATTTCAATTTTATCTAACTAGGGCAACTTTGTCTCCTAAACATGTAGGAAAGTGTAATTAGAACTCCATAAGATTTTCTTTCAACGAGAGTTTGAACTTTTGTAAAAGTCAGAGCACACTACTTTGTGTTGGTCTATCACTTAAAATACAGTATACTCTTACGTCAGGCACAGATTGTATTTCAGAAAATATGTAGTGCACACTAGAGCTCAAAGACAGTGACCACATTTTTGTATATCTTTAATATCATATGTTTATTTATAAGATGGAATGAAACATTTTAAGTAGAAGTAAAACTGTAGCAATGTATAAGCTGCCTAATTGTTTTATTTGATATCTCTTAATAGTTAAACCAATATAGGGTTTTGCATTTATCATATCATTTATTGTTTATTCTAAATTTCTTATCATAAGAAGTTTGCTTTATTCTTGTCACTATAAATTCCAGTCAATGATGTTTAAACACCCCCCAATACTGTCCGTATTGTCAATGAGCATCAATACATATGAATAACACGTCTTTGTATGACTCGTGTCCTAAGGAAGAGCATTACAAGTGGATATGATTTGTTTGTGGGGCTCTGATTGCTCTGCCATGCAGACACAGTCATACACTGACCTAGAAAATAGGTAATGAATAGCTATTATTGTGACTTTTATTGTTAGTCCTCAGAATTGTACCACAAAATTTTGTGATAAAACTAAGTTCTCATAGCCCAACAAATACGAATATCTGTGATGTCTTTAACTTAGTTTATTTCAACGTTTCATAATTTCACACCTATTCAGCACTTCTTATCGTGTGGTGTAGTTGATCCATCACATCTTCTCTTCCCCTCCCAGGAAACCAGGAAGTTTCTGCAGCAGCTGTTAGTGCAGAGCCAGTTCTCCTTGGGCTGTGCCATCAGCTGCAGTTTGCACTTTCTCCACGAGGGGGCATCCCAACGCTGGCTGTGCCTTCTCCTGGCAGCAGCTCTCAGTTGGTATCTGGCAAAAAAGGCAGCAGCCCTTCTGCATCATGTCATTGCTCTGTATAAGCTGCACAGCTCCCAGCGCTACTGCGGCATTTGCATCAGCCTGCTCACGTCAGGCTGCTATCTGCAGCCCATGCTTTGCAGGACTATGATCATTGCCTTTTTTGTGGCCGTGCTGGCAGCCGTATCGATCATCAACCAACAGTTTCTCTCTGCAACTGAGGCCTTGAGGTTCTGGACACCGCTGACTATCTGCTACACATTGTTGGTGGTGTACATGCAGGGTGAGGATCCTGTCAAAACGAGTCAAGCTCTCTGTTAGAGGGTATCTGATGAAGCCACTGCTTTGTCCATGTTTAAGATGATGCAAGCACGTCTTTTATGTAGAAATACACCCCCGGACTTAAACTTATTAGAGTTTTTTTCTCTAATAAGAGAAAAAGCTGTCATTTATTCATTAGTAATGAAAACAATTTGATGTTTTGGCAGCTGAGTACACCCACCCATTCCTGTTCATTTCCCATTTTAAATCTCTTAACCCAACAGAAGAACAGCATCGTCTCCCGAGCAGCCAAGCTGTCCTCAACGCAGTTGTCGTGCGTCTCGGGGGTTTGATGGTCTTGATGCTAACCGTGGGACGCTGGGCTGATGTGTTCCACATCCTAATATGTTTCCTCGGTGAGGCCAGCTGTCTCATCCCAAACATGGATCTGCTGGATGCAGCATCCTCGCAGGTCAGTCGGTTTCTCCAGAGACCACTAAACTGGGGCAGAATACCAATGTGTTTATCAAACTGCATCCCAGGGTGAAAAAGAACTTCTCAAACTTTTATCCCAGGAGGGGTTTAGGAGCCCCTACGACAGATTTAGGTCAGAGAAGTCTCCAACTTGTGGGGGGAAAAAAAACAAGCCCACTTCTCTTTTCACAGATATCATCTTGCTGTAATAACTAGGCTTTTAAAACATTACATGATATTAACAGAACACATGAACAATTAACTATTTAATGCGCTGAATTAGAAAAATAAGTGAAATCTCTTCAGACTATAAAAAGTAGAACAAATGAATTTCAGTAACTAGTTAAGTTCAAATATAAACTGTTTTAAATATTGATATTAAAATGTCTAGAATATTAAATGTAGAGCTACAAGAGAAAGGCCAATTTAAACACTCATAAGCTATAACATTATGGTCAGCTGCAAATGCTTTGACCAGTAAAGGCGTGGTAATTAGCATTTTTAGGTGCAGAGTTGTGTTTTAAATAAAAAATCATTTTGTCATGAAACTGTGGTGTTTATTCTCCCATTTATCAGAATCTTATACTGGCCAATACCTCATTAGTATTCTAGATTGCCACCGTCATATATTTATTTTAGTTTAATGCAATCAACTTTTCACAGGATTTCAAAGTAAAATAATCTTTGTGGTGATAGGGGTCACATTTTTTCTGAATTGTGCTGTAAAATCTTAGTGCTGTGTGTGCTGTTACCTGTCAATTGTCATAATGTTATGGCTTAATGGTAAATACTTGTCTCTGGAAGCTATTTATGCATTTTTTTTCTGTCATGTGGTCTCTGCACACAGGATGAAGAGGATTTTATAAACTATGCAAGAAGAGATCGTCGACAAACATCACAAACACATGTGAAACAGCATCTGAGATAGCATGGACTATTCTGAGGAAGTCATAACATGTAAACATCAGATTTTTGCATGTTTATTTAGACCTGTACTGTTGGCTCTTGTCATAAAATTGCTCCCATGTTATTTAATGCAGCTGCTCTGCAGAAGTTACAATATATCACTACTACCTACTACACTTATAATTTTTATGATTGAAGTCAGAAATTTGACATGATAATACCGGAAAGTATGGTTAATTAAAAAAACAAACAAAACTCAGCTCTTTTTTTTGCTTAAATATTAGTCTGAATTGTACTTTGGCTTGTATAAAAATATAAACCATATTTGTATGTAAAAGCCATTATTTTTCGGGTTTTTTTTCCCTGTGATTTTTCACTAGTGGAAACATTTGTATTCAAAAGTATTCAGTAAAACAAAGGAAAAGAAAGACTAAAACTGCACACTCCAATAACACTTACAATGAGACTGAGAGCATATGAAACCCATCGTGGACTCATCTTTCATTTCACCTTCGCTCTCATAGCCATTAAATTAACTGAATAAAAAGAGATAAACGGACACCCCAGCTGGGTACAGACGTCGATTACCTTTTAATTAAAAGTTTTAGGCACCAGCTTATCTAATTTGCTGTCTCTATTACTATCATTTTTTGTATGTATTTAGCAGTTGTCAGCGTCGCTTGCTAACTGCGTTATTTTTGACGGTTGCTTCTCATTATTTTATTGAAACGTAAGGGCAAAATGGCTGACGAAACTATTACTACTGTTAGTCTCACAAAATGGCGTAGAACAAAGACCTAGGCCCCTGGAGGCTTTGTTGATTTTTTTTTGTGTGGACTTTGTACACATTTTCACAGTAATGAATCCACATTTTCTTTGGCTAGTTTCACCAAACATTGTTTTAACACCCAACACACATTAAGGTTTCGTTCTCGTCTTTGCAACACGTTTTAAAGCTTGTCGTCTTTTCGTGATTTATGTTCTGACACCCACATCGAATGAAATCCACATTTTGACGTCGATATGAAGACTTCTTTATTTAGAGCTGAGGACAGATAGAGACATATTCCAAGAGAGGGTTTCTGATATATCACTCCAGTTCCTTCTCAAAAAAATTTACAAGGGGAACAATATGAGCCTGACGGTCCCGTATCCATAGTAATCCAAGTCTGAGAACCACAGATGACGACATTTGCGTTTTGGTGTCTGGTCGATCCACCAAAATAGTAAATTGTACTCCCATGGGTTTAATGGATTTATAATGATATAAAGTTCCACATCAGGACGGATTCAGTAGGTTTGAGAAAGACGGTATCCAAACGCAGCCGGCTGCAGTGAGGGTGCTGGAGTGACTGTGAGATTCTTGACGCCTCCTCCGGAGAGTTCCAGACTGTTCTGGAGGCCTCTGATAGGCACGCGGGGCGCATGCGCACAGCGCTTTCATAGGCTTAATATAGTAACAAAAGCAGAAAGATGTGGTGCCATGGAGACAGAGCTTTTTCAAAACACCTCTGCATCAAAATGTTTCATACAGGGCTGGACTGAGCTCTAGGCACGATGCGCTTACGTGACAGTAAGGTGATAATTTAGACAGATGAGGGCATTTATAATTAAAATGATACAAATCTACTGAGAAAATAGAATATACCCTTTATTATTTGTATATAAAAGAAAATACAATACATTATATTAGATCTTCTGATCGCTATTACTGTAGACCTTTGGACACGGGGATTATTCTATGTTACTTATTAGCTTAAAACAGCTCAGACCTGGTCAGAGTTCCTTATTTAAAAGCCCTCTTCACGCTTTATTTGTCTTGCAGACCATTTTGTGTTGTATGACAAAGGCAAATAAATAAACACAACAACAAAACAGCCTAAAACAAATTTATTGTGTTTTACACATGTATTTTTTACAGCAATATTTTTTAAAGAGAGGCATTTTCCACATATCAAGTCTTATGTACATACAAAACATTTGGTCAAAATCCCATCCTGCAAACTGTTCCACTGCATCTTTTAATTAGTTCTTCTGCCACACTGATAATAAATTTGCCTAATTTATTTCTTTGTGAAAATCAACTCCTTAGTTTATTGCATGCATCACTTCTTAGGATTGATCTGTTACAAACCATTTTATTTTCTGCTATGCACAAATTCTGGTTATGAACACTGATCTCTGAAACAACTCTCCCAATTTGTGGTCATTCCCACAAATCGGTTTTGCGGCATGCCTAGCAGCCTGGAAAATAGGCCATGTCTGGAAAAGTACGGAGAAAAAAAGGAGATGATGAAATATATTTGTATTTCCATATTTTTAACCAGCCCCATTGCCTAAAAGTATCTGTTCCGTCTGTCCGTCCGTCTCCCCCTCCCGCCCACCCAAAACTCCAATATACAGAACTTAATAATCGTGACCATTTGATTTTCCACATACTATTATAGACCTAAGTGTTGGACCTTTGAAAATCCTCACTGTTATCTTTATCAGGGCTTGGAGATGAATTCTGGGACAACTGTGTTGTACCCTCTGAATGTGCAGCAGAGGTAGTCTCACAGGCATTTTAAGGTTTTTGGTACTAATGTTGAATAAAAAGATTACCCTGTTATGAGATTGTTGCCTGCTTTTCTTTGTGCTGACCAAACACCGGCAGCAAAATGCCTCCCAGGTAGCATTTTTAAAAAGCCTCCTTTTGTTGAGGAGGAGTCAGACGGGCGGCAACTATGTGGTGGACTAGAACGACATGTTCTGTTTGCGTCACTTCTCCTATAAATGTCAGTGAACTGTGACTGCCTCCACTTGCAGGTCAGATGAGCTTAAGCATTATTCAGTACTACGACTACTCCGTATGTGCACAATGCATTGACGTTACAGCAATAATAACTCAACTGTTAAGGCGTCAGAAATGCTATAGCAAACACCAAGCCTGATACTTTCTCACTTATTCCGCAACACATATTATTAATTAGGTCACATACTATATGTGAGCAAAACAAACTGGGTAAAAGGGGGATTCATGTTTCAATGTCAAGAGTTTCTTCTGGAGATGCTGTCCTTGTTGTCCTACAGTGATTATCGTCATTGCTAATATCTTTGGGTTAGTTCACCCCAACACCATTTTGCGCAAACCTACTTCTGTGATATAAGTGTGAAAAAAAACATGCACCTAGCAATAATACCAGTTTCTTTTTCCTTATAATTAATTGTTTTGACTGATTAGGGAGACAGTGAGCCAGAAATGATTAAATCTCACCTACAAATTTATTTCATTTCCGTACATGTGATATTACATCTTTTTTTATTTTACTGTGTGGTTCTGTTGGGGTTGGTTCATTTCCTTTTGGGAGTAATGAAATATTTTCAATTGACTTAGCTTTTAAAACATGACTACAGCATCAAATCACAGCAAAATATATCTTATGACATTTTTGCCATGTGATGTCAAACGTTTTTGCCTTCATCAACTTTTAGTTTAGTTATAATCTAGAGTCCAAAACTTCTTTGTTTTTAAATCCACAAAATGACAATGACACAGACTTTCGACCTCCACCATTGCTTGGGGTGACAATCTGCCAATGAGAGAAAAATAATGGTTATCCCAATGGATGCTTGTTATTTTTCCCCTTTATAGGTCATATATGACTTTTTAAGGTATAACATTTAAATCAATCTCATACCAGCACAGCAATACATAGTTGCCAAGTGACTTTGGTATCAGCAAGTACATTTTGTATATTATATTCACAGGAAATGTATGTTTATGACCTTAATAATTATCCTTGACCAACAGTCAGGGATACTCTAGTATTTGCCAAAATCAACTAGTTCAACTCTGGATCAGAACTAAAGTAAATAGAAACAGTAAAGCATCAAAATACTCGTGAATGTTTTAGAATTCTGATGACTAACTTCACAATTTCTAAAAAAAAAAAAAAAAACTTGAAAATGAATAAACAAACTGCTACACTTGTACAAACTGATTTGTTAATCAGTGCCAAATGAAAGCAGGAACTGATGAAACAGATGGGTTCAAAATGAGAGTATAAATTGACGAAAATTGACAATTTACCGGGTGAAAAACTTTATTTTGACCATTTTCTCAAACAAACAACAAAAGAAAAGATTGTATTTAATTTTTATTTACCTTGATTTTTGGATGTTATCTCAAGACTCCCAGCTTAGAGTCTCCAGACCTAAGGAGAGGTCCTGATCACCACCTTGAAAACCACACTGTAGTTTACAAATATTTGAATCAACTCAAGTTACTTTTTAGAAGCTTATCTGTTGAGACGAAATTAGATTCATAACTTGTCGCAGACATAAATCAATTTGGGTTAGAAAACTAGAAACCTTTAACATGCTCTGATAACTAATGATCAAAGTCTTTTGTTTCCTAAGACAAACCTCTGACAAAAAGCTCTCAGAGGCTCAGTGAAGTTCCAGCTTTGTAATATGATAGGATGCCATATGTGCAGCAAGTCCGGTTGTAAAATTTCCTCAGAGCTAAAAATGCCACACTCAACTGGAAGCCATTGGGAACAATGACAACTCAGCCCTGACATGCTAAGCCACATAGAATCAGCCAATGGCCACTGAGGAACAACTTTCAAAAGGCCTTCAGGCCTCAAAACTTCATTTTACCTCAAGAGCAGCTCAAGAATAGCAGAATTTGTGGGTTTCCATGGTTGAGCAGCGAGATCCAAGCCTTACAAATGCAATGCAACTAGATGCAGTCATTTAAAAAATGCTTCGACTGAAGTGGAGACATGTTTTATGGAGAGACAAAGCACGACTCTCTGTCTGACAATCCATTGGATAAGTTGGGGGTTTGGGAGTTGGCAGGAAAGCAACACTTGACACAATGGAGTCAGGAAAGTTGAGTACAGAGGGGATTGTGGTGGCCCCTTAGTTTCAGGGAGTCTTCATGCTTCGGCATACAAGTAAATGTTTGGATTTTGGTGTTGAGGAACTGGTCTGCTCCGAACCCTGGACTCAACTTGACAGAGCACCGTAGAGATGAATCAGATTGGAGACAGCCATCTCATCCAACATCTGTCACTCTCCTTACAAATATTCTCATGAAAGGATGGTCAAGTGTTCAGTCTGTGTTGCCTAAACCATATTCTGCTCATTTTACCAATTCATGTGAAATCTGGGATTGTTCCCCTGTTGTACAGCAACTCTAACCCCAGCAACGTAGGGAAACCAGATCCCCTAATACTGCTTCAAAGTTGCCAGGAAAGAAAATGTGTGTTGCAAATGTTTCTCTGTGTTTTGTAGACAAACATTTGCGAATTGCATGTGCCTTATTTCAAACATGATTATTCAGATTACCCAAACATGTAGAGCTTTGGTTTGTGGTCATCAGCTCCAGGTTCACCCATCTATTTTTCAACCCATTAAAGTTGGATCAATCACAGCTTAAGCAAGAGATGCTCTGTCTTCGCTCAAATGATAGACACCTTCAGTCTAACTCCGTGTCTGCGTTAAACATGGAGTTAGACTGTCTAAGATGCGCAATATGTGCGGATATTGCGCAATCAAACATTCTGGAGGTATGTTTTGTGCACCGGTAAGCATAAAACGAGCTCGATTAAAACAATAAAAATAAAAGAATCATTCTCCAAATGTCAAACATAGTCTAATTTGCTTTGTATTCAAGCTGCCTCGCCTTACTGTATTTAACAGGCAGTGATGGGATCCTCCTGCGAGCTTCTCAGATGTCAAAGCACCATCGCTCAACCAGGGGTTTTCTCGCGCATGCGCACGGGCATAGAACTATCTCATCGGGAAGAAGGAGAAAAAAAAAGAAAAAAAAAGAAAAAAGAAAAGAAGTTCACACACAAAGCCACGCCTGCGCGGTGCGCCTCTCATTTACAAGCGAAGTTGCTGCATCTTTTTAGGAAGCTACATGCTTTCTTTCGACACCCAAAGGTCGCGTGGTGTCAGGGACGCGCCTAGTCACGGGAACAGAACCGGAGCGCGTTCGCGAGGAGAGTGCAAGCTCGCGCCGCTTAACAGTGAGGAGAGTATCAAACAGCGTGCAGGGGGATCCAGCCTAATGGTGTACATTGGGTCACAACGACCAGTCAATGATTTGCGGCAAGCAGGCTACGGTCCTTTTCTCGCCCGGCTTTTATTCTGCAGATCTTTAGTATTTTGCACGGGGAGAAACTGACACAGCAAACTCATCTGTATGATCGGGGAGCAGGAGCACACAGTATGGTCCGGGAAACCAGACATTTATGGGTGGGAAATTTACCCGAAAATGTACGAGAGGAGAAAATTATTGAGCACTTCAAACGGTGAGTACGAATATTGTTAGGATATGTGTACATTTTTGGGGGGTTATTTTCATTATTATTGTTATTATTATTATTATTATTATTATTATTACGCACGCCCAGCATCTCTTAGTCTGTGCTGTGAGATATTTGTAAGCGAAGTCGGGATGAAGCTGGAGGTTTCCCCCTGTAGCGAAGTCCCATTTGGCAACTGTGCTGTCAGCTCCCTGCGTTTTCAGCGGAGACTCATCCACTCGGCTCGCAGACATATGGCCACAGCCACTCCACTTATTGCCTGCTATAACTTGCCTCCCCTTCACGTTGGACTGGGTGCACGTTTCCATCAGGCTACAGGCTGACTTCGGTGCAAGCCCACCTTTGCTCCCGATCACCGCAAAGGGAAGACACAGTAAGGCAATGTAAACAAACCCCAGCCTTCCCGGAGGGGGGCTGGAGAGCAATGCATTTCACAGCCTGGATCTTGGTGGTTCTGATGTTTGGGCTTGACTTAGTCTATCTCAGACATTGTTTCCCAACCAGACATTTTTTATTATTATTGTTTTTTTTTATTTTTTTGCACAAAGTGTTCTGGATTACCACTGTAAATCTTTCGGAGTCCACAGTATCCGTCTACAACCCCCCCCGCAGCCCCCCCTCACCCTTCCTCGCGAGCCCCCCTCTCCCCAGAAGTGACGCGCAGTTCACGCCGCAGCTTTGTTGCACCCAGCCCGGCTGTGGCTGAGCGGTGATGCCGTGCCGCTGATGTGCAGCGCTGGAGCACACAGTCTGTGGCAGGCTACTTGTGTTTACTTTCGTGCGCAGAAAAAAAATGGTCGTCTCCCCCACCCCCCCCCCTCCTCTTCGTTCGCCTCTCCCCCTCCCATGAAAACCGCGTTTCTTCCCCGCTGCTGCTGACTTGCACAGTCCGCAGGGTGTTGCGACTCAAACCAAATCAGATCCACATTTTCTTAAATTAGCCCGTTATTCTTCTTCTCGCTGCAATGTTCGGCTTCAAAGCGGATGAGAAACACCTATCAAGCATTTATCAACGTTTTAGCTCTTTGTTGTCTCATTCTGGACTGAATAATAATAAATAATAATAATAATAATAATAATAATAATAATAATAATAATAATAATTTGGGGCTGAGTGGTTCTGTGGGATATCGCAGTCTGTCTGCGCATTCGCTTCTCTTTTCGGGGCTGTCAAGGAAATAGCCCCGCTCCTCCGTGCATATGTTGGAAACCAGACAGCTCAAAAAAAAAAGAAAAAAAAGAAAGAAAGAAAGAAAGAAAAGAAAGAAACTAAGCGTCGCGTTTCGTTTTCACTTCACAGACGCCGCCATATCAGATGAAAGCCATAAAAACGTCGACATATGGGCTAACCTAAACAACAACAAAAAAAAAGGGGGAGGAAAAAAAAGAGAAACAATGTACCAAAACACTGATGCAAAAATGCATCATTCCTATCAATTCAATACAATAACCTGCTGCTGTCGATGGCTTTTGTTTTCGTACTGGTTTGATGCAGTGAGGGGACAGAAAAGGAGAAGCTTTATGTCTGATTCATGCTGCTCCGCAGACCGCGCTGTAATGGGCTTCCTCTCTATATGCCGTTTTATTTACATAATCCCTTGATATGATGTGCGTAATGATATGGTTTTTTGGGGGGGGGGGTCGGTAAGGGGGTAGAGGGGGATGGTGGTGACTGGCAGGCTGGTACTGCAGCCACAGAGTGTGGTGGGGAAAACGGGGCTGGCGAGTCATTTTCAGCGAGCCTGTGTCTCAGCCCCTGCGTTAACCCAGAGGTAGTCGGGGTATGCAGGTGCATGACAGCCCAGTGTGTGATAGAAGTCATTGAAGATGGGGGACGGCAGAATGAGTAAGCAGTGTGAAAACCTTTTCTAAAATGGCGTCGGGGGCTGTTCGGTGTTTGGGAATCTGGATGCCAATAAATTTAGAGGTACCCTATGAGCACTTGCAGTCAAACAGCAAAAACGCGCTTGTGATTACTCCAGTCCAAAAAAGAGACACAAATCGTTGTAACTGCTTGGGCTTGTAAATTTTATAGGTTTGATATTTGAATGACAACTATGAATTTGTCATTCACAGTTTTATTAAAGGCAAGTCGTGGAATAGATGCTGTTCTGAGTATATTCTTTAGGCATGGTCCGGATACCAGTGTTAAGGCGTATCGCGGTTTTTAAAATGTTATAGCTACAAAGCCACAAAATAATTCCAAAAAACAAACAAACAAACAAACAAACCATTACAACCTTTACAAACGTTAAAGTCATTTTATTAAGGAGTCAGAAAAATAGTCTCCAGAATTTTCTCTGACTATATGGAGTATAAAGCTGTTCTACCTTTCTCTTGCCTATTGCGGCACATTGCCATCAGCTGGCTTAAAGAAGACTTGTGTAATTTTCTCTCATGAGAAAGCGAAATTTAGATGTTTGGAAAATGTTCTGCTAAGTTAGTGTAGGGAAGTAATGAGTGGCATTGAATAAGCAGTCAATTGTAGGCTTGCTACTCAAGTCGCGATAACTACAGCTAGCTACAGGTAGCTGTAGTTGGCCCATTGCGACACAAGTTGCGACTGTAGCAAGAACACGTAGAAATGACAGCAATTTGATTTTTTTATAGTTAATATCTTTTGTGGCGTCTTCCAGCCACAAAAACACAAAAGTTAATATCTTTTGTGGTGTCTTCCAACAGCACAAATACACATTAGTTAGTACTGGAAGCTTTTAAGCTAATGGGCAGTTCGAGAGAGGCAGAGACCAAAGTGAAATGCTACCACCTTAAAACAACTCCAGTCTCAAAATAATTATTGTGGTTTATGCAAAGTGTATTTTCTGAACCTTTAACCTATCAATAGTTTTGCACTGGGCAGTCGTTGACACAAAAGTTGATGATTATTTACTCTAGAATAGCAGATAGGAAGTAGTGTACCACTAATGGTCTTCCTGTGTGAAACGCATCTAGAACTCAGTGTTTTTGTTCAGAGTTGTACTCTGATATAAAAATAAAGTGGTGTAAAAAGACTAAAATATTGTAGCTTAGAGTACCAGTAATAAAGCAATAGTAGTATTAGGGAGTTGAGACTCTGGTAACACTTATGTTCTATTTTCAGACCAAATATTTTATACAGGACGAATATTGGTGGGGCACCAGCTTCTACCTCCATTTGCTGTGTAAATAATTGTCAGTTTCTTTGTAATAAACGTCCCAATGTTGGTGTGACAATAGCTTAAAGGCTCATAAAACAGTGTTTGCAAAAAAATCTATATGTCGTTTTGAGACTGGAAGGTGGTAGAAGTTTACTGCAAATAACCTTTAAGGTGTTGTGACCAATTCCTTTAAGATGTTACATCACTCCAAAATCAGCTAATTTTGATTATTACAAGTTGTGCAATGACAGAAATGTCTATAAACAGCTCAGACGTCTGCATTTTTTAAAATAAGAACACAATACACAACGCATTGAATTGTAGCTTGAACTTAGAACATTTTCTATTCAAGAAATGTAATTTCTTGAATAGAAATTTGTATTCAAAAGAACATGTCTGCCTGACATGTTCTTTTGTAATTTTTTCATGTCTGTGTGTTTATTAACATGCAGCGTTTCAAGGTTCAAGTCTAGTTGCTGGGTTACTGTTGCCTTGTAAGAACTAGAGACTGAGTGGAAAGCAAGAGTAACCAAACCACTGTACCTCCCCCAGCATCTCTCACACACACTTATTCCGATTTGGAGAATCACAAATAAACTGTAACAACTGAATATTTTTACACTGTAAGCAATAATGCATTTTCACTTGTAACCTTGATTTCTAACATGTTTTGATCACTTTTTCTTCCTCCCATCCCTACTCCCTCAGATATGGACGAGTGGAGAGCGTCAAGGTCCTGCCCAAGCGAGGCTCAGAGGGTGGAGTGGCAGCATTTGTGGATTTTGTGGACATTAAAAGTGCTCAAAAGGCTCACAATGCAATCAACAAGATGGGGGACAGAGACCTGCGCACAGATTACAATGAACCAGGAACAATTCCTAGTGCAGCGAGGGGGCTGGACGATAGTCTGTCCTTAGGCTCACGTGGCCGAGATGTGTCAGGGTTCACAAGGGCGACAGGGGGGGCCGTGTATGGGCCCCCCACGTCGCTTCACACCAGAGATGGACGCTATGAACGCAGGCTAGACGGGTAAGTGGAGAAAGTTCGTCCTCTGAAGACAGAGCGAACCGTGGTTTGTGGTAAACGCCTTTCCTCCGAGCATCTTTCCACCATCTATTCATTTACTTATTTAGAGGTACAGAGTAGAAATCATGTTTCAGAATGAAAACTGCTGAGGATAATCTCTAAAGTACCCCCAAAGAGTAGTCAGAGCTCCTGGATTCACACTCGGTGTTTTCCTAAATGAAAACGTGTCTGTACACGAGGTTCATCCGTCGGCTGTTATGAGCAGATAGGAGTTCAAACAGCTGCTGGGGATCAGGTTTGTTGTCTTGGTCATCTCTGTGAGTCGGAATGATCAAATGTGGAAAACACGGGGCAAAGATTGGATACCGCAAAATTTCCCAGGATTATTGGAAGTTACTGGAGAGAGGAAAAAAAAAAGAGAGAGAGAGGGAAGTAAAGAAAGAGGGAGAGAGAGTGGTCCAACGGCCATCCCTGGGATTCCTGTAAATGTGGAGCTACCTGCCCTGTTCAGTGGATTAATTTCACCCATCTTTTCTTCATGTAACAAATCAACCAAGACACCAGCACACATTACATGTATAAGAGCCCATTGTCTGGATTAGTCTGATTTGGTTTCTCACCTCATGGAGGTGCTCACTTCTCTCGTGGGTTGGAGTTATGTGGATACCCTACACAGGATATTTATTCCCTACTGCTGGATTAACAATGGCATGACACATGAAGAATGTGCCTTCGTCCGAAAGGTATGGTTTGCATTCTCCCTTTTTTTTTCCCATTTATTTGTGTACTTTTTTTTTGTTCGTTTAATTTTGGGATTATATCTAATCAGGGCATTACAAATTGAGCATTGGGAGACCTCTACTGATGAGTCAGCACAGTAGAGACAACAAAAACAAGTGAGCAAAAGACTTTTACTCCCCCCCCACACCAGATTTTTTTTGTGGAGTTTATTTTTATATTGCAAAAGTTAAGGATCAACTTGGACTACATTTGGATCATATAAATAAAGAGACATGCTGGAAGTAGTTTTGACTGGAGTGTTTAAATGCTGGTTCTATTGGAGAAAACCCATATCTCTCCTTTGTGGATTAACAGCTCCTCTTCTAACTGGAACTATAACTGAACCATGGATACAATTATTGAATCGGACAAAAGTAGTGGACTAAGCTTTACCTTTGGACCGCATTCGCAGAGGACTCAGCTTGAGATTGGAGAGCACACAAACTCTTAATTGTGAAAGAAATGGAAGATAGTCAAGAGACATAAACATCAAGGAGACTTTGAGTCGTTATTAGTGCTGCCAACCTGTGGAATGACAGTACTTTAATCTGGATTACATTTTTACCCCTTATTTACCCCCATAAACCTTCCCTGATGTGCAACAGGAGTTTGACTGCTTTATGGGATGTGGGCTTTATTACCACAGTGGATGTTAGGACTTCAAAAAACCAGAAGGCGATCATCACTGCAGACTCATCGACCAACCTTCTAAAGATGGACTTCTGGATTTAACTGGACTTAAAGTGAAACTGTGTTCATTTTTTCTTTTTCTTTTTTTTCTCCAGTGGATTTGTGAACTCAGACATATTCCAGCATTAAAAAGGAAACCCTGAATCGGATCACTGAAGGAATATTTGAACAAAACCGAACACTCCGGCTGGCCTGAAAATGAGGATTACGTTTTGAAATGTGAACATTTGTGCTTCAGAGTTTTTTTTTGTTTTTTTTTTGTTCCACCTCCACTCAACATTTTTTGCCATGTTTTTGCTCACAAAGTTCTATCTCCCTAAATTGTATTTGGAATTGTAGGTCAAGTTACCACTCTCTCAAAAGGTTGGTATGCCCTGCCCTGTGTATTTTAGCTGTCCTCTCTAACCCCCTAGTTTGATCCCCTGTCTCTCCATTTCCACACTAACCAAAGTAGCTGGTGCATAGATTTACTGCTTTTTGAAACATGTTACTCTACCTTGTATTATTCTCCTTTTTCTTCCTCTTCTTACTTTACCCCACCCTCAGTTCCTGGCCACCCACCCCCGGCTCTCTTGACTTTGACGGATTCTTAATCAATGCAGGTTTTGACGATACTCCATAAACAAACAAAAAAACATATAAACACAATTATGCAGATAAAGTCGCTTAAAAGGAAATGTCAAGAAGCAATTCACTTATTAGACTGATAATTAAAAGATTTTCAATTCCTAATGAATTAATTCAAAGTGATTTTCCGTCTCACAACTGCAAATCTTCCCTGAAAAAATGTAACTTTCTTTTTATTGCTTATTTTTTGAAACAGCTGTGTGGCAGAACATCGAGTCAATCCCAGAAACTCCCCCAGGATCTTATCCTTACAATTTAATGGCCAACATTTACGTCACAGAACCTTCTTTAAGCAAACACTCTCCGGTGATTAGGATCAGCTCTAAATTGGAAGTACTTCTGCATATCTACATGTTAAAATCAAGCTGTTCAAGGGCATAATATTACAGGGCAGTGTTAACCTAACGTACAACAGTTAATATATATATATATATATATATATATATATATATATATAAAAACAGCTTAATTATTCAAGAAAAAAACTGGTATCTATCTATCTATCTATCTATCTATCTATCTATCTATCTATCTATCTATCTATCTATCTATCTATCTATCTATCTATCTATCTATCTATCTATCTATCTATCTATCTATCTAATTTTGTTATCCTACACATAATGTTGAAAAAGATTCTTCTTTTGAAATTATTTTTATTGCGCTTCACCCGCATATTATTTTTCAACATTCTCTCCCACTGTTTTCCCCTTTGGTGCAGATTTTACGGTGTAGCATACGGTAATGTTGCAAGTCATCGAGCGCATCATCCATTTCAGTATCGAGCTCACCAAATTGTCAGTTTGATGGATTACACTGATTTGTAACCTGGATGAGCACAAAAGACACGCTCTCGTTTCAGCTGGTTTATTTCCAAATCCAATTTCAGGTGTTTCCTGAGAGAATACTATAACTGGCTTTACTTCACTACTAATATCAGAAAATCACATTACTGCAGATTATTATTTAGTATGTAAGAACAACAGTGTAGAGTTTGTCACTCTGTTTTTGTCATGACTATGCTTAGCCAGTAGCTAGGCGTAGCCGTTTCAAAAGATTCTGAATGCATTGTTGCTATATGACTGAGCCCACATATATAAGCCTCCTTTTTATCATGCAGCAGGAATGAATCCTCATGAATATGCTGCTCACGTAGAACCAAAACAGTTGATGTGCTTTGCATGCGCCCGAGTGGACTAATAATCACACACTGATGGAAATTCTGTCCAAAGGTGAAAAAGGGAAAAAAAAAAAAAATGAAATGAATTATTTTTAAAGCTCTATGAATAATGTAAAACCTGATATTTTTTTTCTTTTCTTTTTTTGACGTGAAAATGAAGGGTATCTGTTGAACACTGGGCCCGAGCCACCAAATTACCATTTTGGAGAGCATCTGGGGGTCAAGCTAATCCATCAATTTCACAGCAGACATCCTTGTGCCATACGTGCTATTCATGAATCCGCAACGCAGACGATCAAATCAAATAGACCGAAACAGAGCTCGCCCCCCTGACCCTCTTGTACTTCTTATGTATCGCGCCATGAAAAGACTCAGCGCTAGTCTCCTTATAACTCTGAACATCTAGGGCACGGTATAAAGTTTACACAGTGTTCTGCTCTTTTATGCAAGGCTTCTATTTATGATCCAAAATATTTTGTTTTCATTTTGCCCATATCAGCCCAAAGAGTTGTAATAAAGGGATTTGTGTTCTTAGTACAAAGGGGTCTATCAAAGTCCTCTCATCAGCGGCAGTAAAACAAAGGCGTCAGGTGCAAAGGCCAGGTTGAGCCCTCGCTAATCATTTACCAAAATCCCCCTTCAGGACATCGTATGGCGCCCGGTGACGCAGAGGAAGATGCTTGTGTAACAATATCATTAGAGAAATATATCAGCAGCCTTTGATACCACTTGTCCTGCGGACTTCTAAAGGTTCAAAGGACAGCAGAGAGATTTACCAACAAATGTGCTTGTATGATAAAGCAACAGTTTGAATTGAATCCTACTGGACAAATTCTTAAACATTTTCATATTTTCATTTCATTGAAAGAACTCCCTCATTCAGCTGAAACGTCAAGGAGAGACATTGCATTTTAAATTGTACGGCACAACGGAAACAAATTCTGGAAGATTTTGTCACAATAGCCGTTGTTTCCCAGACAAATACCTGACTGAAAAAACATTTTAAAAAATAAATAAAAGAAACAGCAGTCAAATAAAAATTGTAGTGAGAAAAAAGAGAGGAAAAAAACAACAGCACATTCTGTCCAGGGGGATTCATTTCCAGCTCACTGCAGCTCTGGACAGGATAAATTAGGTGGAGAAGATGGTAGGCTTTAGCCATCATGGGAAAAGAATGATAGCTTTTCTCATATTTGATATCACAGTTGTTACTATTGAAAGATCTAGAAAAAATAAAAATTAAGTCCTTTTTGAATATGAGCCGGAGTTACGGTAAATGTGTAACATGTGGAGTGGCTGCTACAACATGACACTTCTATTCCGATCAATACAACTGACTACAGCAGGCGTGAGAGCGGACCACGAGTGTGACAGACAGCCACTCTGCCAATGTAAAAATAGGCAGCCTCTTATTTGTAATGTTCTTTATATAATGCCATTTAGGCCATTCCATATTTTTTTGTACTAGCTGCTGGTTGCTAAATAAGTTCCGTAATTTTCATACGGTTACTGTAGTTTGAATTGGGGTAACCTACAAATTTTACACAATTTATTTCAAGACGTTGCTGTTACAGGTTTGAAAACTTCAGATTCATCCAGAGCTGCAAACAAAAACCACAGGGCTAGGGCCAGTAAAGGTGTTCATTCTGAGGCATATATATATATATATATATATATATATATATATATATAAAAGTACATTCTGAAAATAATCCTGCACCAGAATAAATGAATTCTCTCTGTAAAGGATAAAATTTAGGATTGTAAATTATACAAACAAATAAATAAACAGTAAATGCAATTTTTGTTTGCAATACATAATTTATTCATAGTGTATCATCTTGAGGGTTTGCCACTATGTTATTATATGTATTAGTTTCTTGATTTTTTTTGTGTGTCTTTTGTAGCTTCTTAATGTATGTCCTTTTCTAGGGTGAGGTAGGCAGATACTATTTTAAGCTACTCACTGTTTCTGTTCCTTTAACAATTACAAAAATGTAGCCTTCATAAGCAGCTACCCATCATTTTTATTAATTTTTTTTGAAAATGAAAACCCTAATTTTATTTTTTTTTCTATTTCTCTGTTTTAACCACATCTAAAAACGCATCCATCTATTTTGCAAAGTCCCGCTATAATGAGGATCTTAAGTGTCTGGATGAAAACACATTCGGCCTTTAGTTGGAACAGCGTGCCTAATTTGCTGCTTATAATTCGATCTGATTTCAAACAGCAGTAATTGCTGTCCCGTCCCGCTCATTATGGTGAGTTTTGTAATATGACTCCCCTTAATGACAAATCACTTGTAATACCATTTTAAATTCTGATTGCTGGATTTGGAAGGGAGATGTTTCAAGTTTGAACAAAATGTCCTCATTAAAAGCATTTTTTTTACGTAGATGCCAAAAAATGTTGGTTAGTAGAGGTTGTTTTTAAAGATCTGAAGGTATCAGACTGTGTAGTTGTGACTTAATGGCATATGTGCTATTGGTTAAACAAAAATCCTCAGCAAAACGATAGAACATGTCAACATGGCTTGTTTGTGGATGACAAAGGAAACAATTGTATTCAGTCTTCAAGTCACAGATGCTCACTTGTCTTATCAGGCACGTATTTAACCCTTCTTTTAGTTTTGTTGGTAGTAACTCATTTCCCCTTGAAATGCCAACGTCTTTCTCAATTCTTCTCAAACATTTTGCTCCGCCTTTCCCTGTGTCTAATTATGGCAATCCCCTTATTGTATATAACAGGTCATGTTTGTCCACCAACCTGGAATGATAAAACTGCAAAGTAACTTGGTTTCTCTTTGTGTTTGTTAGGACTGCGGAAGGTCGGGAACGGACATACGATCACACCACCTACGGACATCATGAGCGACCTGGTAGCAGCTTCGACCGTCAACGGCACTATGAAACAGACTATTACCGTGACGCAAGAGAGAGGACTCTTAGCAATGCCGGAAGTGGGTCTGGCACCACTGGTGGAAGTAGTACAACTGTGCCGTCAGGTGTCAGTGGAACTATAGTTGGTCCCGTTTCTGGAAACACGGGAGCCGGCGGATCGGCTGGGGCGTCAACGGGAGGGAGCGCAGGATCTACTTCCAGCGGGGTCGGCTTCTACCGCTCCCACAGCAGGAGTCCGTGTCGGTTTGAGGCGCCCGAGCCTCGCTACGAGTCTCGTTCCAGGGAACCGTTTACTTTGGCCAGTGTGGTTCACAGGGACCTGTACCGGGATGACCGGGGACGGCGTGCGGAGAGGTCATACCGCCACAGTCGCAGCCGGTCTCCACACTCGACACATTCGCGAAATCCCTCGCCTCAGAGACTGGTGACTCAGACTACTCGTCCTCCACGTTCCCACAGTGGGTCAGGATCTCGCAGCCGCTCATCCAGCTCAGACTCAGTCAGCAGCACCAGCAGCAGCACGAGTGGCAGGTGAGTGAATTATGCAGTCAGATTTTTAATTTCCCTTGTGAAATTATTAAGTTCTATGCATGGAAGTAAACCAAGATAATAAGTGTTTTATAGGAACTCAATGAAAGTTGTATTTCCTCATTAAATGCCTTCATCAGCGATGTTGCCCTCAAGAAATTGTGCAACATCTCATTTTAAGTTCAGAGCATATTTTCGACCAAGATTGTGCAAGATGTATAAAAATGTAATTATTGCCAGTGGCGGAGATCTCATCTACGTCAAGAATGCTGTTTAAGATTCATTTTGCACTGGTGTTTGTATAATCCAAAGCTAATACTTGAGCATTTATTTGACAATGTGTTTTTTTGTTGTAGCATATTGGTTTCCAAATGTAGAAAGCAAGTCTTGACTAACATGGGCAGATTTAGAACATATGTTTTTTTTTATCAAGAGGTAACAGACTCGATACTCCTAGTGACAGGTTTGGTTTTGTCACAGTGAATGAAGTGCACAAATGCTGGTACTCATGGCCCCCAATCTCTCCACATCTCCATACCCAAATTGCCATATGCCACATGCTGTAATATCAGCAATTAGCAATAAACTGCCATAAAAACAATATAATAGCTACATGCTGTAGAAGACAACATTTACACAGTAATGACATATGACAACGCTCATGCCTTCTGAAAGCATATGACTTTATGTTATTTGTATGTACCCTAGATATGACGATGAGTGATTTAAGGCAGTGGTATCCAAAGTTGGTCGCCAAATGGGCACAGCATGTTTTAGTTCTCTCCCTGATGGTAGCAACAACCTCCCCAGCATGTCAGGGTTCTTCTTTGGCCCTCTAATGAGTCAACATTTGATCCAGGTGTATTAAAGGATATAAGTCCTCATAGGGCAAAACATTTGGAAGGACAACATTGCCGTTCTCCGCATTAATGGACGTGTCACACAATAGAGCTTTGGACATCACATTACAACAAGTGAGAAAAATGATGTTGTCATTCTTTTCTATGGTAACAAAAATTTTATTATTTGGTTTTTACAGAGTGCATACAGACCTTTTATAAAAACTTATTCTATCTGTGAAAACTGAAAAAAATACATTTTGTAGTCCCCCCCCATTATGTAGAGATTGGATTGGCTTATTCTGCTCTGACTACAGATAATTTAAAACCCAGTTTGGGATTTCTGAAACCTTCAATCACGTCAAGGAAAAGATGGATTCTTAGCTGTGTCAGCGATCATGCCAAAACTACATCTCAATATTATGAACCTCTTGTCTCACTGTATCACTCTTGTGTCATTATATTCCTGCTGGAAATGGTTCTATAAACCATAAAACTGTATTTAGTGGTAGCTAGACAATTAGGGCTTACATTTATTTCCTAAATGTATTTTTAGGCTACTTATGAGGCCTAAAAATAAAATGTGTAATATTTGCTTACCGTGTATTTAGGCAGCCATACGTTACATGGTGAAAACTGAAATCCAAAACAGCAGATTTACTGCTTTACTTATGATTACGAGGGTTATTTCTGATCAGCAATTGTGGACAAAGTTCAAATTTAGCCAAATGTGCCTCTGATTTACTGCTTGTGCCCAAGCTTTAGACTTTCATGTGTCCAACAGCAACCATAGCAACATTCCCATTTCCTGTATTCAATCATTTCCGAGGATCTGTCATACAAATATTACATACCAATGTAATATTTGGTATTACATATACCAACGCTCATGCCTCATGAAGCATATGACTATGTTATTTGTATGTACCCTATACAAATAACATAGGGTACATGTTATTTGTATAGTGCGAAAAATACAGCTGCCATCTCCTGATAGTCTCCCAGCAGCACTTCCTGGACGAACCACATGTGTCGCTACACGTCGTGTAGATCAATTGCTGATAATAAATAACCCTCGTCATCATAAGTAAAGCAGTTTATATTAAAATGGATTTTAATATAAAATCCATTTAGGCATAAATGGATTTTATCCATTTAGGCATAAATGGATTTTATATTATTTGGCAGAAGTGTTCAGTTGGTGATGCCGACTCATTTCACCAGTAGTTGCATTGCAAATGGGTTTACGCAAGAAAAATTAAAGGCACCCTGAGGTTTTTCTGCTTGATTAATGCCTCACTTCAGATGCTCTGTCTGCATGTTAGAACATTTATTTGAAGGCACGCGTTTCCAAGAAAAGATACTGCCTGTCACTAAACACACACAGCCTTTTTCTTGCTTTTACAGCTTTTACATCCTTTTTCTTACTTTTACATATATTCAAAATTCAGTTATTAAATCCTTCTTCCAATTTAAATTGTTGTTGGTAAGACTGTCGCCATATGCGTTAAGTGGTTGCTGGTTTTAAAGGAGGGAAAAGGATCTTTGTAAGTGCTATAATGGCGCTCTCTCTGTCTCATAAATATTTGCATACTGCTAAAGTCCACTTAGATTAGCCAACGTCGATTTATGCTTTTACTTAGCTTGCCTCATGGGGGTGGTGTTTGAGAGCAGTGGACCACGACTTTTGAAACCACCATAAAAGTTGACACATTTACCTCTCTCTAATACTTTGTGGTAAATCCACTAAATGCTTCTCGTCGAAGCACTTTCTTTGTGAAGAAATACGACGGAGGTCATTACAACTAGGAAATGTAGTATTCATGTGGCAAACACTTCAGTAGATTGCAATAAAAATAAATTAAAGTAGTAGTTTTTTTTCTCAATATTATCTTAGTGCTACAATTAAAATTTCTTGCATCGCTGAGTAATTATTCTCAATCTTGTGAATTTAAATTCTTAATCTGGGCATTTGTGTCGAGTTCTGTTTCTTTCACTGTCATCATGACACCTCTAATACATTTTACTAGGCATAAATATAAAGATTAAAATCACAGTAACACGTTTCATGGGAAATGACTCTGTTTAGCTCTCCTTCAGTTTTTTTCTTTGACTGCATCGCCTTTGGACGTGGCTTTGAACGACGTGTAGCGACACATGTGGTTCGTCCAGGAAGTGCTGCGGGGAGACTATCAGGAGATGGCAGCTGTATTTTTCGCACTGCCTACCTCTGTGCATGGGTAACTGCAAGCCCCCACCCTCCCACCCTCTCTCTCCCCCCGTGAGATCCAGTTGGAACTGGAAATTTCTGGCCAGTGCTGGCTGCCTGCCCACTCCCACAGGCCAGGCTCCGTCAGCAGCACTTCCGGGAGTGTCTGAGCGCAGGAGGAGAAAGTGAGAAGGACACAAACAGCAGAGGGCCTAGAAAGCTGAGACAGACATGGGAATTGTCTGTGTAGGTGCATGAGGCAGGCAGAAATGTGCAACTGTGCTTTTTTTTTTCCCCGCTTCACGGATTACAAGATGCTCTGTATAGCAGTGAAATAAAGAAGAAAAAGATGTGCAATAGAGGATGTTTTTTTGGGGGGGAGGCATTTTCAGTATTTACTGCATTGCAAGAACTTTCCCGCCATCTATAGGTTTAATCAGAAATTTGTGTGCTGTTTTTCACATTGTTTTTAGAATTCGGAGAGAAGAAGCAGAAGCAATTTTTTTGTCTTTGAGTCAATTTCACAAAATTGTCATCATACCATTTTGACTTTGAAGTATGAAACCCTAAACAAATATTCTTTTATTTTTTATAACACATTCCAGCAGTTTAAGGTGCATGGTGCCCTTTGTTCCTTTTTGAATTTGTCCTGATAAAACCGTCTGTAGCTGAATTTCATTAATACTCAGTGAGACCAGTCCAGTGTGTGTAAAAGGCATGAGTTGACTCATAGAAATTGACAGCGGTGCTTTCAGGGTTTTACAAATAGACTAAACTGTATTGATTTTTTTATTTTTAATTTTTTGCTTAACAGGACTAAAAAAGTTCTTATTGTCCTGTGTTTGGCTTCATTTATTGAAGTAACATTTAATAAAAGCACACACCAATTCTCAAAAAATGTCAACATAGGGTCAGTTACAAAACAACTTTAATTAAATGCTGCTAATTTCCATTAAACTCTGTTGCAGTTCTATCCAGTAAAGTCAGATTTTAATCAAACTCACTTCAGTGTGTCCTGTTATAATCCGTCTCCGTAAAGCCTGTTTCAAATTGATACAAAATACGATTTTGTCTGTCTAATGAAGCCGTCAGATTGAATTGAGTCATTTTACCTTATGTTCTTGCTTTGCTGCAGTGATTCTAGCAGTAGCTCGAGTGATGACTCTCCGGCCCGCTCAGTGCAGTCTGCTGCTGTCCCTGCACCCTCAGCTCTTCCTTTATCCTCCCTTGACAAAGACGAACCGCGTAAAAGCTTTGGCATCAAGGTCCAAAATCTTCCTGTGCGCTCTACAGGTAGGTAATGTGTTGCCACAATAAATAAAACCTCTTTTATGTAGAATAACATGTAATACGTAGTCTTGTGTTTGGAAAACATAGCTATCTGCGACAATTAAGACAATTTTTAACTTGTGCCACATTTAAATTTACCTGCTACAGATACAAGCCTCAAGGATGGTTTGTTCCACGAATTCAAAAAGCATGGAAAGGTTACATCGGTGCAGATCCATGGGGCTTCAGAGGAGCGCTATGGACTCGTCTTTTTCCGCCAACCAGAAGATCAAGAGAAGGCGCTTTGCGCCTCCAAGGGGAAGCTGTTTTTTGGAATGCAAATTGACGTCACAGCCTGGAATGGTCCCGGTGAATTTTCAGTTTGACCTGCTATGGAAATATAATACTAAAAACAGAAAAATTAAACAATGAAAGTAACTCACTACAACTTTCTGTCCTTTCAGAGACAGAAAGCGAAAACGAATTTCGACCGCTGGATGAGAGGATTGATGAGTTTCATCCAAAGGCCACACGGACATTATTTATTGGAAACTTGGAGAAGACTACCACTTACCATGACCTGCTAAACATCTTCCAACGTTTTGGAGAAATAGTGGTAAGCTTTTTTTTTTTTTTGCAGTAAGAAGCTCAGCAAAATAGTTGTTTATTGACAGATGTGTTTCTTCACTGTTCCCTAAGGATATTGACATTAAGAAGGTGAATGGAGCCCCACAGTATGCCTTTCTTCAATACTGCGACATTGCAAGTGTTTGCAAAGCAATGAAAAAGATGGATGGCGAGTATCTTGGTAACAACAGACTAAAGGTGAGCCTTAAGGTGACTTAATTTTGCAATTTTAGTATGTTCCTGCTTCGTCCCAAATTCCATCTTGATATTTTATCTTATTTTCTCCAGCTGGGGTTTGGAAAGAGCATGCCCACAACTTGTGTTTGGTTGGATGGTCTGGCTTCAAATACAACAGAACAGTTTCTCACTCGCCATTTTTGCCGCTATGGGCATGTTGTCAAGGTAAGCATGTTTGTTTTTGTACCCTACTGCCACCTTTGTGATTTTTGTACATCTAAATTTGTTTCCCCGATGGCTTACAGGTCGTACTTGACAGAATGAAAGGAATGGCCCTTATCCTGTACAACAACATTGAATACGCCCAAGCAGCAGTCAAAGACACAAAAGGTTGGAAGATAGGGGGCAATAAAATTAAGGCAAGTGGAAATAGAGCTGCGTTTGAAACTCATTTTCTGGACTTATCTCCGGATTTGTTGATTAATTTTTCTTCTGGATTTTGTGTTTTCGTCTTCAGGTGGACTTTGCAAATCAGGAAAGTCAGATGGCGTTTTATCGTGCAATGCAGGCATCTGGGCAAGATATTCGTGACTTTTATGAGTTTCTTTCTGAAAGAAGGTTTGTATCTTCTTGTTCTTTGAGAAAATTTGACTTCAGTGCCATTTCACCCTTAAAATTAAAACTGATTTTTTTTGTTTCTTTTGACAGAGATGACAGACGAAGCCAATATGAGTTTCAAACAGAAAGACAGTATTACGAGAATGTTCGAACACCTGGAACTTATACGGATGATCCGCGGCGGAAATACCCTGCCAGAAGTCGAGAGTTCTACACTGAATGGGACCCGTATCAAGGAGATTACTATGATCCACAGTACTTTGAGGACCCAAGAGAGTATCGGGAATACAGAGCTGATCCTTATGAGCAGGACATTCGCAAATACAGCTACTTGCAACGAGAGCGAGAAAGAGAGAGGGAGCGCTTTGAAACGGATCGTGGTCGTGATCATGGAAGAAGGACCATCGAGCGTAGCCAAAGCCCTTCTCACATCTCCACTCGACGTCCTGTCAGCCCCACCGCATCGCCTTCGCTCTCCGAGAGAATACCAAGTGACTCAGACAGGCGAATTTGTTGTCGATCATCTGACAGAAGTGGCAGCTGCAGTTCGGTTTCCCCACCCAGATTTGAAAAACTGGAAAAGGCACGCGCTGAAAGATATAATAAAACTGATAAACTGGAGAAGGATCGTGTTTTTGAAATTGAAAGAGCAAGTCTGGTTGAAAAGGAGAAGAGAGCGGGGCGAAAAGAAAGAGGAGACAAGGAAAAAAGCGAGAAGCAAAGGCTTAAGAAATTTAAAGTCACATCGCCTACAACGCTGGAGATAGAATCAGAACTTGAAAAAGACACTAGCCCTGAGTCTGGACTACGGAGTAAAACCAGTAAAACTTCAAAAGAAAGCTCCAGCAAAGCAAGGTTAGATCTTCTGCCTTGTGTAGTGCAGTTAACCCGTGTCAAAGAGAAAGAAGGAAAATTGATTGGTCATGCTGTCCAAGAAAAGCAAACATTGAGGGCTGGCAGTGACAGTCCTAAATTGGCATCGCCTGGAGCTGACCAGAGAAGTCCTACACTCCGCTCAGAATTGTCCAAAGGTGACAAACATGGGAAGATGCCTAGAGAAAAAAATATAAACAGCTTAATAGAAATTGCTGAAAAGGATGGTAAAATCAAATCCAAAAAACATGGAAAGTCTGAGTTTGGATTTGATAACAATGTTTCTCTGGATGTTGATCGTTTAGCTGCAAGAAAAAGGCGATTTGAAGAATCTGTGAGAACCGATCGACAAAGGAGATCTAACGAAGAAGACACTGGTAGAACTGGACTTTACAAACTGTGGAGCAACACAAAGGAGACAGGATTGGAGAAAGTCCTTGTGATAAGAGGGGTGCATAAAAAAGAACACAAGGATAGAGCTGTATGTGTGGTTTCAGTAAGCAGTCCTAAAGATGAACGGGACTGCGAAGGCAAATCTCTAGGTCTGCCTCTGGAGGGGCAATCGCATTTTGGGGAGCTGCTTGAAGATTCTGCATCACAACAGAACTCCCCCTTCCTTAGAATGGATTTGGAGGCTCTAAAAAGGGAGAACGGCTCCAGTCTCACAAAGATTTCAGATGACGGCAGCTTTGATATGGATGAATTAAAAGAACAGAAGCAGGTTTTGTCTGAAAATGAGGAGGGAAGTGCAAAGTGCAGAGACTATGATGGGGATGAACATTGTGTGAACATTAACCAGTCTGTTTGTGCAAAACAAATTGAACAAGGTCGATGGCTTCAATCCAAGCTTAGGGATCCTGATAAAATGGTCAAGTTTGGAAAGTCGCCAAACAATGAGGCTTGTGATTCGGAAAAAGAGTATATCCTGCATGATGTTGGGAAAACAAATCTGGACATTGCCCATGATGACTTCTCTTCTAGTAAACGAAAGAAATTGGAGAATTTTGAACATGAGGTCCTGAAAGTAAAACGAGAGCACAACTTTCCAAATTCCCAGGAATTCAATAAAGACATCTACAGCATGTCATCTTCTATAGGAGCTGGTCCGTCTTCAGAAAACGAAGACGAAGAAACTTCCCGCATTTGTCTGTTAATTACAAAAAAGGAACAAAAATTGTCTCCAACTGATGAAAGCTATTCACGCACAGAATCCTTAAAAAATCATTTCAGCTTGACAGCCAGAAATTTCCAGTCTTCTAACAATGCACACCCGAAGCTGAAAACATCCTTACTTGGATTTGATGATGATGTAATGCAACACTGGGAGAGGAGAATAAAGTCAGATTCTCTCAGAATGGAAATGACATTCCCAAATGATACTCTAAAACGGGAAAATATTTGCAAACGCCTCAGTCAGGACTTGGAACCAGGAGAGTTGCAGTCTGATTCAGATGACGATGGAGACAACAAACACATTTCTCACAAACCAAGCAGTTCTTTGTCTTATATCCTAAGGGATCGTGATGAGAGAATGACTGACCTCAAGCTTTCAGGCTCCTTGGAGAAAAATAAGTTTTACTCATTTGCATTAGACAAAACAATAACGCCTGACACAAAAGCACTCCTTGAAAGAGCCAAGACTTTGTATTCCTCGAGGGAAGATAATTGGTCTTTTCTCCCCTCACGCTTTCCAGTGTCTCATAGTTGTTCTGAAAAAGACAAGGCAGTGCTAGCGCCACGCCCTATTCCTTCTTGGTACATGAAAAAAAAGAAGATCCGCACTGATTCTGTGGAAAAGTTGCATGATAAGAAGGAAGAACTCAAGCCACAGGACCAAGAGCGTCAGGAATTATTTGCCTCTCGTTTCTTGCACAGCTCCATCTTTGAACAGGACTCACGTCGACTACAACGTCTTGAACGCAAAGACCAAGACTTAGAAACTGGAAGTGGTAGGCCTTTTATCAAGGTTGGTGCTATAGAGACACATTCGGAATCTGGAGGAGCTGATGTTCCAACAGAGCCTACAGTGCTTTTCCATAGTCGATTCTTGGAGCTTCAGCAACAAAAAGACAAGGACCACAATCTACCTGACTCTGAAAGTGACCCAGTATTGTTGGAGATGAAAAGAGATGAAACTCTGAGCTGTGATAATGTGATATCTGACAAGGAACCAGAAGCTCCTCTAAAGGCTCGTGACAAATCGCCAAGCCCCCCAATAACTATAAAAATGTCATCATTCCTCCCTTCCCCTAAGGAAACATGCCTAGCAGAGAAAGAAACTTCAGATCCATCCACAGATCAATCAGTGCCAATTGTCAAAGAAGAAAAGGTTGAGCCATCTCTTGAGATATGCCCATCCCATTCTCCTCCTGTGAATATGATCAAATTAGCTGCTCCTGAGGTACCCATGAACCCCGCACTTTCAGTTTCCCAACCAGAACCTGAAACAGAGTTAATTAAACCCAAAACAGATGGGGATAATAGTTTAGTGGTTGAACATGTTGTAGAAGATAAGCATCACACACCTGTTGTTTCCCCAAGTGCCTGTGAAAAAGAAACAGTGGAATTTGCTTATTCTGATTGTTCAAAGATAGAACAAACCTCGGAAGTGAGTAAGTCAGAGCCTGAAATTGAAAGCCAGTCCATGGAAAGCTTTGAGGACTCTCAAAAAACTGAGACAGATAGTGAGCCGTGTATGCCAGAGCTAGAGGCTGAAGTGAAACCACTACCAACTCGCAGACAAACCAAGGGTAAAAGGGCCAAAACCCTTTCTGTATTACGTGCGACACAACCGACCAACATTATCAGCAAGGAAAAACCTGCAACGCGGAAAAGTGAACGGATTGACCGAGAGAAACTCAAAAGAGCATCGTCTCCTAGAGCAGAAGCACCTAAATTATCATATGAATCTAAAACTACATCCAAGTCTCCAATACATGCATCTGATTCAGAACAAAACCTTGAGTCAAGTTTAATTGTTGGGAGAACACGACGGAGGAACGTGAGGTCAGTCTATGCCACTCTACATGACGATGAACAAGCTGGGAAGGAAGTAACAGAGTCCCCCCGTTGCATGCGCAAACGAGCAGCCGACAAAGACCAAATACAACAAGAGGTTCAAATTTCTACCAACACGAGGCGGGGACGCCCTCCTAAAAGAGGTGTCAAACGAGTTGCAGATATATCACCAGTAAAAGGGGATCAGAAGAAAACAGTGGAAGCAGACACAGAGGCCAGAGAGGCATCAAATACTGCAGAAGTTGTGAAAGCCTCTGAGGGATGGCGTTCACCTCGTACACAAAAAGTCCAACAAACTTCACTGACTTCCTCTACTCCAAACAAAAAGGGAAGTAGAATAGACAAATCATCTGGGAACAAATTTGTGACGGCAGAACAAGCTGATCCATCGAGCAATGATGAATTGGAGCTTAAGCCCAAAGCTAGCTCAGAACCCACTGGCAAGCCATTAGACAGGACAGAAAGTGAAAGCTCACCAGTGCTCAGAAAAGAAAAAGATACAAAAGATTTTGTCGAAAAAATATCCGTTGATCCAGAATTTGACATTAGCACCTCTGAGAGGGGCAAACAGCCTGAAAAAATTTTAAAAGTTAAAACACCGAGGTTAAAACGAAATACTAAACAGATAACTGAAGACAAATCACACACTCTGAAAAATCTCGAAATCCGCGTAAGCGTTGATGACGTAAAAAGCCTACTTCGCTCTGAAGATCTTGAGTCAGATACTTTTGCGGCTAATGTTACAAAAGGCAAGATTGTAGTAAAAGAGAATGAAGAAACAAGAATGGCAGACTTTGCAAAAGATACCAAAGAAATGACTACACAAGACAATGAAGACGCGCTATCAGAATCTGAAGCTCCTGCCGATCCAGCTGCTGTTCTTTTAGCACGACAGATGGAACTGGAGCAGGCAGTCGAAAATATTGCCAAACTTACAGCTGACCAGCCTCCAAGACCTTATAAAGAACCACCCCCTGGTCCACCTACTGTATTGCCCCCTGTCATAGTGGAACCAGAAGTTGAAGTTGAAGAGGAGAAGCGAGAAAATCCTGCAAGTGAAACAGAACTAGCTGCTGCTATTGACTCCATCACAGCTGAAGAAACCTGTGGGGATGCAGATGGCTTTACGGCTGCTCCTACTTACTCTGCTCTTATTCCTACGCCTGAATCTGTAATTTCTTCCTCATCCTCCTCCAATGACATCATGGAACCAGAAACACACATGGCAATCAATAATATCCTTGCTGGAGACTTGGATGATGACTCTCGAACCTCAAGCCCAAAAGCATCAATGACAGAATTGAAGACAGCTGATGAACCCATTCTTCTTGGTACACCCAAGAAGACAATTAAATCTAGAGCCAGAACCCCAAAGAAGTCAAGAAATCGTAAAGGTCCAGCTAGTAGAAAGGGGGACACTGCTGATGAAGTCTCTCAGTCAGAGCCCTCACCCGTAAAGTTACCTGAGTCAATTCCAGAAGATCCAGAAACAGACTCAAAAGCAGTGACTGTTACAGCTGCAATTTCTGCAGTGACTTCTGTGGTCACTGCCGTTGCAACTTGTAGACGTGATGTTACAAGTGCTATAACTGTAGACAACCCCAAAGAGGCAGAACAGCCTGAAGTGGAACAGCCTGTTCCCAAAGAATCTGCCTTTCATTTAGGCACAACCAGCAGTTCTGCGATTAAAAAGCCTCTCCAAACAGCAGAACCAAGTACTCCTACCTTTGGCCCTGCTAATTCATCACCAGTTTCTCAGCTTAGTGTACCCCTGTTGCGACCTGCCAAAATGCCCCTTTCTCCTGACTGGCCTCAGCGATCTGAAGAAAGCAGAATCTATGTTAATCCTTCCTGTCATGTCACAGTAGTAACTCCCACAATACCTCCATCAACTGTACTCGGAACGCCTACAGCAAATCCCCCAATGCCCCCTGACACCAAGGCTTCTGACATTGATCCAAGTTCCAGTACCCTGAGAAAAATATTAATGGAACCTAAATATGTGTCTGCGTCAAACAGCAATTCTATAACTACCACTATGGTATCATCGGCACTGTCGGATCATTCAAGGATGTCAGAGAATGAAAATCCCACAGATACACTTGTTTCAAGACATTTAAATTCTGAACAAAGACCACCTCTACCTCCCAAGTCACTGCACCATAAGCCAGCCCCCCTCACAGAATCCCAACAGAACTGTGGGGAAAAGAAGCCGCATACAATTATGTCTCCTACTACCTCAGTCATAAGTAGAATTCCAATGCCTTATGATACAGAAGAAACCCCACGAATTTCCCTAAGCAATCGAAGCATTGGCCTGACCATTCCAAAACAGAAATTTAGATCAAACTCCAATGAGAATAACCGCTGTCATAATGTGGAGATAGCAGAAGATGTTTCTAGAGGGCGGTCTGTTGTTGAACCAACTCCTTACCATACGGGTTCTAGCCCTGGCTTGAGGGTAAATACATCAGAGGGTGTTGTCGTTTTAAGTTATTCTGGTCAAAAGACAGAGGGACCACATAGGATGAGAGCCAAAATTAGTCAAATTCCTGAAGCTAGTGCTGGTGATATAGAGTTTCAACAATCTGTGTCCAAATCCCAGATAAAGCAAGACCCTATCATCACATCATCTCAGTCACCTAACCCCAAAGTATCTTCAGCTCCTACTGGTTATGGGCACCCTGGGGTCCTTTTAACCAATCAGTCTTACAATTCTCAACCGGTCATTTCCAGCATCAAGCAAGATGTTCATGGATGTGACAAGTCTGAAGCTCCCTACCATACAACATCACCAGGTGTGGTGAAGATGTTCCAGTCGCCTGTTAGTTCCTCTCAAGTTTTGATGTACAATCAAGCTGTAATCCAGCAGCAGCATGGCAAAAGAGGGCTAGTGACGGATACATTAACAAAAAAAATGGAGATTAGCAAAGCTGTTCAGCAATCTAACTTGAGCCCAGTCATGAGTCCACACCACCCATCTATTCCTGGAACACGAATGAGTCCTAGTCCCGGCAACACAAATGATAGGTCTGCTTTACATCTCAAGCAAGAACCTCAGTCTCCACGAACAGCTGGTCATTCCCCTTCACCCTTTGTCAAAACCTGTCCACTAAGCAGCTCTCCCATTGGAACTTCTGTGGTTTTAAGTCATGGTATGCCAACGCTGTCTACATACCCTTCTAGCATGCATCACTCCCACCCAGAACAGTCCTCTGTCATAATGCAACCTCAGAGTGTCACTCAGTCGTTAGCTCATGAAGCCAGAATGAATAACCCAACAATGCCAGGGATAAACTATGGAAGGCGAGGAGGCTGCCTACCTTCTCCGCACCCAGGATCTACAAAGAGCTCTAATACACCACAGCCTGTTATTCGAGATATGGTTTTGCAGTCTCATTCAAGTCCCCAAAGGTCAATGTCAGGGAGTGGTGGCAGCAGTGTAAGTGAAGAAGAGCCAAGACACTTTAACCAAGCTCTTAGTCGACCTTCAGTTCCCCATTTACAGTCAGATGTAATGGTGGTTCACAGTGACCACAGAGGGCTCCACCCAGGCATCCGCATGGATCAGTACAGAGAAATTCACCAGCGCATACTCCTGCACCAGCAACTAGGAGAACAGACATCTGTAGAAGCAAGGCAGTCTCGCAACTCAGAGACCGCAATAACATCTCCAAGCAACATCTCTGGACCATCAAGAAGTCCAATACTGGTAAAGAGCATTGAATTCTCACCAAAAGAGCCTCTCAAATCACCAGAAGGAAAGCTAATGCATTTGAGCCCCAATGAAAGTAGAATTAGAGGAGTCCATGCATCCAGCCCTGTTTTAATGTCTTCTCACCCCCATGGAGTTCAACTAATGCATCCAGGAGGTGCAAACTCCTTTCCAGTATATCGAGATATGCGGGGCTTCCCTTCCCAGTTTCCAGGACACAATCTGGCCAACCAGGGCATTTCATCTACACAGGTAAGAAACATACTATGATTTTATGATGTGGTAATTTCTGAGGACATTTTTACAGTTAAACCAGAATTGTGTACTGATCTTGGAATGTGATTTGAATTTTTCTTATCAGATCCCGGCGGAGCACGAGTTGGGAAACCGAAGCAAAATATCTCAGTCCCATGGAGGAGGAAATGATTCCACACCTGAAAGCCCACATCTCCGTCACACTACCTCTTCTGAATCTTCACACATTTCTCGAATATCAGGAGAAACGATCTCTCCATCGTACCAGTCCCCCTTGTTGTCGCCCATGGGTCTCACTCATAAGCCAGATCTGTCTCTACAGAAAGGCCCTCGCACCTTCCTCCTTACTCCTCCGCCAACAGTAACCCCATCAAGTTCACAACAGCCACGACATGATACCAAGCTGGAACATTCCGGACATCGGTCAATTGACATGGTGCAGCTTTTGAAAGTAAGAGAATTACATGACCCATCAGTATGTTTGTTAGAGAGAGATAATGTAAGAAGGACTAAGAAGAGCACTTAAGATAGACTTTCTACGCTTCCTGTTGTTAGCTGTCATCAATTTCAACATGTGGAACATGAGGCAACATCACACTACCTGTGAGAGACAGCAGCATCTGTATGAAAATTAATTTTATCATTTTAAAACAGGAAATTAATAAAGAACTGAAATATTGAATTTATTGTCTAACTTTAGAGGATAAGTCAATTAGTGAGGTTAGAATTACTGAAACAGCAATCTGTTTCAGCTCGGACATTTTCCAACATTCCAAATGAAGCATGTTCATTTGCAGACAGGGGTTGAACTCTCAAAAGGATAACATGTAGCAACTTTGCTGTAGTCTTTTCTACCTTCTTGTTACCTGCTAAAAGTCTTGCTCTCTTTCAGCATGCCTTTTATTTTGTCTGTGTTCCTGCTAACGTCCTTTATAAACACCTCACTGCTGTTCACTCTGAGTCTTCATCCCTCATTAACAATGACCACACTGAAGAACATGGACCACCTGCCAGCACTTGTGTATCATGCATTCACAGATCTTAGATAAGATTTGAATTTGCAACTCGCTGGTCAGATTTCTCTGTGCCATCTCAAGTCAACATCATATACAATTATTTTTGTTCTGAAGCAAAGGAGAAGCTATGCTTACAATAACTTCCTGTTTTTTATTTTTTGCAGAAGTATCCTATAGTTTGGCAAGGACTCTTGGCGCTGAAGAACGACCAGGCTGCCGTCCAGCTACACTTTGTGTCTGGAAACACCATCCTGGCTCAGCGCTCCCTCCCGCCCCCAGAAGGAGGATCTCTTCTACGTATTGTCCAGAGGATGAGGCTTGAGGCTTCCCAGTTGGATAGTGTGGCACGCAGAATGACTGTGAGTACCTTATTATTTCAGCTCAGCGCCAGCAACACGGATGAATGAATAAAATACCATGTGTCGCAGCCTTCCAGGTTCCAAAGCCAAAAGTTTCCACCAAAGGCCGTCGGGTGGTAACAGGTGGTTTGGTTCTTGCACGCACTTCCGACTTGATTGTTTAAAAATATATATATATGCTCTATTTCTTGAAAAAATATAGACAAAACAATTACTAAAAATCTCTTACAACTTAACATAATCTTCAAGTTCAAAAAGTGGTAAAAAAAAAATCATTTTACAAAAATCTCTTGTCTTCACCCCAGACATTTGCCAAGCAAAAGGACCTGGTGTGTTCTTAATCACTTAAATTAATGGGAGGGTCTAAAGGTTACCAAAGTAATCTGAACAATTCCAAATATAAAACTTACTTATAGGTTTTGGTTCTAAACTGACTTAAGTATATTCTAACTGCACAAAGAAAAATTAAATGGATATAAATAACAGTTTACAAAATGTAACATAAATGGTAACAACATGAATAGTTGTAGAACATAAATCTGTCATAAGTCTGTTGTGATATTTCGTTTTTTCTTTTCAGATGGAAAATGACTACTGTTTGCTCCTGGCTCTACCCTGTGGTCGAGACCAAGAAGACGTTCTTGGTCAAACCCAAGCTTTGAAAAGTGGCTTCATCACTTACCTACAAGCCAAACAGGCAGCTGGCATCATTAATGTGCCCAACCCCGGCTCCAATCAGGTTTGTTCTCGTTTCAGGTTTTCCTGCCCCTTTTGTCGATGCTGTCACTTCTCCACTCACACTGTGTTCATCTCTGCAACTACAGGCAGCTTACGTGGTGCAAATATTCCCGCCGTGTGAATTCTCGGAGAGCCATCTTTCGCGCCTGGCTCCCGACCTTCTCAACAGCATCTCCAGCATTTCCCCTCACCTCATGATTGTTATAGCTTCTGTTTAATTACCTCCATTTTTTTTGTTTTGTTTTTCTTTTCCTGAACAATGCCAACACCAGCCCTTTTGGATTGAACCAGTTTGGAACCTGGAAATGCCTCATTTTTATGAGTTTGACTTCAAAACGACAACAACAACAAAACATATCTTTCATTTTTTTAGACTCAAGTTTTCTCCTTCACTTCACCAAGTCCTTAAATCACCCTGTGATGATGAATTACAAAAGCTAGACCTTTTTTTAAATAGGACGCAAAGGGTCGAATGGGGATTTTTGATGATAATTTTTGGATTACTGTTTTTTTTCTTTCTGCCATTTTTGGAGGTGTTCTGCATTGCCTTTTTGTATTTCATAACATTCATAAAGCTGTGGATGGAGACCTACAAGTAGGATGTTTTTTACCTTCATAAAAAAGTGATTGTGATTGTTTCCTTTTTTTTTAAACTTGAGAATTCATTGCACTATGTTGACAAAACTTTATGAACTTTGTACATATTTGTTCATAAATTGATACATGTTATGAATTTATTCTAGTGATCAGTCATGCTTGTGCTAGAGCAAAGGAAGCTATTGCCTACAGAATGATGGAGAGTCTTCTCAGCTTCATCAGTCACAAAGCTTTTCCTCTGACACCATCTGCAAGTTTCTGCAACATTTCCGATCTCATGTTTCCATCGCGACGTGTTCCCTGCCCCAAGGAACTCATGATGGGATCTGTAGAGTTGTATATTTTACACGCAATGCCTCAATAGGGGACAGTAAAAAAAAAAGAAAAAAAAAGAGACTTATTTAATTTGTTCCTTTTCATTTGCATCTTCTGTATGCCTAAAGGTATTGTGGACAATTGTGAAGCTGTAGATATTGTAAATATTTAAAGACTGAAGCAAAAATGGAGAGACCAAGCAAATTATTTTACAAGACAGATTGTGTTTTCAATGTTTCTTTTAGTATGCTGTCTCATTTTTTTCTTATTTATTTTTGAATCATTTATTGTTTTCAGCCGGGGAAGAATGTGAATTGGAGGGAGTCGGAAGGAGATTTGCAGAGAGAAAGAAAAAAAAAAGACTTTGTGCCAAAATGTCTTGCGAATGATCATTATGTGCACGTGTTTGGAAAAAATGTGATCTGAACCTATTTTCATATTTAAATTAGTATTTTGCTGTTCAGAGGGCACATTGATTCATTTTAAAATATTTTGTTTATTGACATGATTCTAATACTGCAGTGATTTTTACACAACAACAAAGCTGCGTTTTCATTTGAAGGAACTTTTTGTACTGTAGAGGTTGGCGTTTTTTTGTTGGTTTTTTTTGTCTTTTGTCATTCCCCACGTTGTCCTGTACTGCCCCCTGGTGTCTGAAACCCGTCCCCTTAATATATGGAAGTCTGCATACTAAATTTATTCATGCCACTACTTTGTGTCACCTGTTGTATAGCATGCTTTATTTTCATATCTTAAATTGTAAGGTAGGATCATAAAGGCAAAGAATGTGACTTAAACTTGACGTTATGCCGCTAATGGATGTGTTGATCATCTGTTTCCATCCTTCCTCCTGTCTGTCTCGTAGAGCCGAGCTGTAAATACCCACGTCTCTTATCTGTGCTCCCGCGTAGCTGCCCCGCCCCGCCAGCCCCCCACTCCCTCCCTCTCACTTTGCAGTTGTCTTTATTCAGGGTCTTTATTTTTGTTTTGTGAAACAAAACAAAGCAGTCTTTAAAAAGAGGCGGGAGATGAAGCGCGTGAAACCGATGCTGAAAGTAAAACCATGCTTGTCAGTTTTGTGGTGTAAATATTTATATGACTGCAAGCTGAAAACTCTCATGGTTATGTTGAAGGCACTTATAATTTTTGATATACAAATGAAAGAAGAAAAAAAAACAGTCTTAAAACAGTGATTAATATGAAAAAAAATGTCTTTTGATCAACCTTCATTTTGAGTGTATTTTGCTGTTCCTCTATGAGGACATTTTAAACTGTAACATAAATGGTTGTTTAACTTACTTCTGAAGATCATTAAATGGTCCATGACTCTGCATTTCGTTTTTTTTTTGTGATCCTCAAAAATCCTCCTTTCTGCAACGTTTAGAGTGCTTTGAAAAGTGTTTGCCTTGTTACGTTTTCCATCTGTTTTTAATTTTTATAGATAATCAGAAATTTGCATACCAGACAAATATAACAAGAAGTGATACGATATGAACTTTTTCACTGATGGTTTCATTTAGTAAAGACAAAAGCTATTCAAACCAACGACCTTATGTGAAAAAATAATTGCTCTTTAAGCTTTATAACCAGTGTCACCATTTGAGGCAAAATTGCCGTTTTGTCTCCTTTGATGAATGGTAATGAACTGTCCCCCAATTCACAGAACAGTTTTATTTCGGCCATTTTGTACAGTTTTAATCAAAACTAGCCAGTTTAAGGTAATGTCGCACCATTACAACAGAATTTTACCTTAGACTTTGACTGGACTCTTAAACCATTTGTGTTGCAGACCTTCCTGCCTTAGATTATCAATAATAAAGCTTTTACTTTTTTAGTAGTTTTAAAAACACAGAAAACTACCAAAAGATTGAGATAACCCTTTATGGAAAAAAAAAAGAAAAAAGGCTAAAAGCCTCGTAAAGCTGTTATATTCTTTTTTGTTTGGCTAGCTAACAAAGTAGATACAACAGGAACCAAATAGTTGTAGCGCTGTAGAACCAACTGCAACTGCAGTTGTGAGGCATCTAAGTCCTTTTGTTTCTGGTGATACGTAACAAAGCACTGAAAGCGGGCATCCATCCGGGCACCGTTCGGACACTGAAGTGGCAAGTGTCCAAAGTTGTCATAAAATGAAAATGAATGAATTGGCGCAAGAGCTTGAATCTTTTCCTTGGAATGATATCAGCTATCAGGTTGTAACGGGAATCATGGTGGCAATAGTCCTCCATGGCTTTGAAGCTCAAAACACTCATGAAGATCAGCATCGCAAGGACATTTTCAGTGTCCACAGGGCTTCAGTTGACTGGCCCAGACATGGGGGATCCAGAGTAAAGGTTATGCTGAGCAATATGGTGAATCGTCTCATCAGTGAAATACTGCAAGGGTGTCTATACAGCATCAGGAGCTTCAGATACAGAATCAGGAGCACTGAATTCATCAAATGTCTTCATATCTCCATATCCTGGGAGTGGCATTCTTTGGGTGTGGAGGTGAACAGAAGAGGTTGAGTTACTACAGTTTTTTTCTTTACGCCTCCTCTTATGGGCTGCTGGTTTTGAAGATGGGCTAGTCTCCTCCTTGCTCATGGACTCAAAAGACGTTATGTCTTCCCCTTGCGTAGGATGACAGTCAGGATCTTCTATGGTCATCACCATCGCTCGAATCAGGATCAGAATCGTTCAGGTTGTTCTGGTATCAGAGCCTGAGATTTGTGTGTTTTTCACCATAAAAAAGGTTTTGCTGTCCATCTAGAATTTGTTGATAAAACTGAAGAAGAATAATGTGACAATTTAGGCATTTGCATCAGTAAAGAGGTTGGAATATTTCAGTAAGTGATATTTTAGTATAAATGTATATATTTTTTAATTTATTTGACCTTCATAAAAAAATCACCATAATATTACTATATAATGTTTAGTAAAACCTTTGGCATTGTACTACGTTGAAAATGTAAGTTTACCTGTCATACTGTTTGCTGTCTTTGTTAGCATCTCATCTCATGCAAAACTTTTTGTGAGGAAGCTTCTTGAACAGGTCAAAGCTTTAGTGACACAGTGCCATCCAGTGGACTTTTTTCGGTATTGCAGGTGTAAACCAATAAGGTAGGTCAAGTTTAATTCATGCCTCAGTTAGATATAAGGTCACAAATTATACTCTACAGATTCTACTCTGGTTGACCATAACGCTAAAGGCTTCAGGCCAAATGGTGCTTTCAGAAGTCTTTCTGATTCTTCAACACATCTGAGGCTACAATCTCCTTAGAGATCCTTAGAGATTGTGGCTACAATCTGAGGTGGTCATTCATTTGTTGGATGGGGGATACATCTAAAAGTTATAGGAAAGCAACACTGCTGCCTAAACCATCATACTGCTACAATCTCCATTAGGTTAGATCAGATGTAACAGGTCACATGCCTTCCAATAAGTTCAACGTTTTTTAAGTCCACAGAATATTTACCAAACGTTTTGAGGATCATCAGGATGTTTGTTGCAAATAGATTGGCATATCAGCAGTGATTTCTTTTCTTTTCTTTTTTATCTTGAAACTCTTCTATAGAGTGCTTTAGATGTTGTTCTGGATACTTTTGTGACCTTCTAGATCAGTTGTTGATGCAGTCGGTCTTTGATAAATTCACTGGAATCAAAACTCTTTCCAGACTGAGATGCCAATCACCTACTTTCCCGTCTGATCTTTTAGCCTCGTCTGACAGGTTCTGTTAAAGTGATTTCATCTTATTTTACAGGTCAGACAGTAATCCGGCCTGGGCTTGGCTAGTGATTTCCAACAAATCTGGTTAAGTACAGTTAATTCATGATTTAACAAGGGTGAAGCAATTTTTTGTTTCTCATGGCCTGTTTTTGATTTTTTTTTCTACATGGTATTAAATTATTTTATACATTTTGCTTTTACTCAATCTCTGTTTGTCTGATATTCAAATTTGTTTGATGATGCAAAACATCTGAGTTTGACAATGACTTTGATGTTGAAAAAATCTGTAAGAGGGCAAAGAACCTTTTCACTGTACTGTATGGCACATCTATTTAAAACGTAATAATTTATGTGTCTCGGATGTTTATATAGTTTGCTACCAATTTCATTGATGGGTCTTAAGTAAGTATTACCAGACCAGTGCATCACAGTCAGAGCTGCAGTTTCTTTGTCTATCAGACGATGTCAGTACGGGACTGAACAGTTTGGGAAGTTTTAGAGATTCCCAAGTTTGGGAAAGAAATCTACTGCCATCTCTGTTTAACTTCAGAAGGTGTTTGGACAAAATAGACCTGTCTGACCTTTGAAATAATTCGATTATCTATGAACGTGTGTACCATTAGAGGCAAAACAAAATAAATGAATAAGAAATGTATATTTACACCTATTAGTTTTGCTCTCCATAAATGAGACACTCTTCATCAAATCTGAGTAAAAATTGTGAGTTGTACCTTAATGCTGCAATTTAAGCCACTTATTTCAAGAGGACACACTTCTGTACTATTTTCACTCCCAATATCTAGTTAAAATGATCACTTATTTAATTTAAACCCTTGTTTCAAATGGCATGAACAAAATTTCTGATCTGATAATGAATTTTATTAAACATCACAATGAATTCTGCTCAAAACCATTCAGTGTGAACAGGATGTCATCCTCAAGATGAAATTGGTCCACTTAGTTATAGTTTATATGCCAGCACATGTCATCTTAAGAATTTCATTTAGCATCATCTCTTCAGTGCAGGGGCCCTAACTGGGGCCAGGATCATTTCTACGGGGGCACTGGCCCCCTGTTGGCGCCTGTCTAGAGCCGCCCCTGCCAACAGTCACCGAGAAAACTTTTATAAGTTTAAAATAAATAAAGTTTAATGACTTTATTCATAACTTATAAAAACTTAAATATTTAGGATTCTATGTAGTAGAATATAAAACAAAAAGCTATACAGGGTCTAGTAAAAGTGTTCACAACTATTTAACTTTTTTTTTTTTATTTCCACGTTTTGTCCGCTTCAAACTTCAGTGTATTTTGTTGTGTAACGTAGAAGTTAAATGACCCAAGTTTTTAAATTTTTTTGCAAACAAAACTCTGAAAAGTTTGACATCCATTTGGGTTCAGTCTGCTCCCCAGTCAAGGACACATTGAAACTGAAATTATTTCTCATCTATCATTGGAAAATAGGCCAAAGTCTTTCAGATTGGGTTGGGAGGATATTTTTGAAGGTCGTTTTCAGGTCTGGCAACAGATTTTAAATTGAATATAGATCTTGACTCTGACTCGGCCTTCCTAACACATTCTTGTGATTCAATCAAAACCATTCCACTGTAGCTCTGGGCTGCCAGGAGGGGTTGTCGTTTTGAAGCCTCTTCCAGCTTTTCCTTGTATCCTAACTCCATCCATGTTCTCATCAGCCGACCAGCTTCACTACTTTACGAAAGCGTCGCGCTGCTACCTTCACATTTCACTACAGGGGTCGTGTGTTCAGGGTAAGGCGAAGTGTTAGTTTTCCTCCCACACACAGCATTCTGCATATTGGCTAAAAACAAAAATTTAGTTCTAGTTTTATCTGGCCAGAGGATCTTCCCCTGCATGTCTGCTGCGAACTAGAAACCAGGGCTTTCCTTCAACAGGCTTCATTCTTTCTGTTTTCACCAAATCCCTTGAGAATTTTTTTTCACAAAGGCCAAATTTGTGGCGTGCACAAATAATGGGTTTCCCCGTTAAAACACTCCCATAAAATGTTGTTTTTTTGCAAACGAGTGTGACACCTTCTGTTCTCCATCATGTCAAGTGAAGCTAAAAATGAGAGAAATAAAAAAAAAAAAGTGAAATGAAGCTGACTAACTCGGGTTTTTAGAGCAGCATTCCTCTGGACTCAAATGAAGCAACACAAATGAGCCTGGTGGCTGAGAAAAGCAATAGTTAGAGACTCATCCTTGTAGGCAAACAGCTCTATGGTTTGGGAAATTTTATGACTGTGGCTTGAATCATTAGGGTTTCCGGCTTCACTCTGCCAAGTCACAGTATCCAAGCTGACAGAATCTCCAGAGGGAGGCCTGTGGGAATTAGCAATTGGACATTTGGCGGTTGGTGCTACAATATTTGTCCTTATTTTTAGCTTTTACCTTTAATGTACAAAAAAAAAAAAGATAAAAAAATTATAATCAGCGGACAACAAGTACCTAAATTCCTTCTGTCCATGGCACTTTGTAGTTATAATGGTCTGGACAAAAATGGGAGAATTTTAACTACTATATTATCCAGAGTTGGCTTCAGTTACTTCCAATTTAACCCTTTCATGCACTGCAGTGGACAGCTGTCTAAAAGCCATTTTCTTGTGCTTCTTATGGATTTTTATGTTCTAAATGCACACAGACCAGTGGCCACTAACGCATCATACAATACACTATCAACTACTGGCCATCAGCTGCAAATGCAAGAAATAATTTTTGTTAAATCCAATATGATCGACAGACAAAAAAGCACCCTGAAGAACAATACTACTGATGCATTTTGGTCCTCTCTAAACAACACATTATGACAGCGCCACACTTTTCAGATTTCTATTTTTAAAAAATACAAACAAAAAAGCAAATAAAAGAAAACATTAATCACATTCCATCTACTTTGCAATTATGCACAACCTTGCGTTGGCCTGTCACGTAATACTATCAAAACATTAAAGTCTGAAATAGTAAACAGTCCAAGGTGTATAAATAGTAGTAAAAATTAAGTGAATACTTCCGTGATTTACTTATGTAATATTTCATTGTAAGTTTCATTTATTTTCAGTTTAGTACTTTAATCGCATTTTTTTTAATGAAGCATTTTCTTTAGTCTTAGGAAGACATTTGACACTTTAACACACAGCAAACAGTGACTATTTTACTGCTCAAATCAAAGGTAAAAATCCAGATTTTTGTCCTTTTTCTGCAACACACAGACACTCTGAACCAAAGGTTTATAGTTTTAACTTTTTTGTTTCCCACCAGATTTGATAGATGAGGTCAAAAAGTCTGAACGAATTGTGAGCACCTCAGCTCTAGAAAAGCGTAGAGACAGGGTCAAGGCTGGTCATTTTCTGGATATTGCCATCATCTCTGGACTGTAGACATAAAGAAGTCCAACCGTAAAAAGTGAGTGATTTATGGCTCCCTGTCAGGCTGGGACGTGGAATGTTAAATGACACCCAGTTCCCAGTGTGAGAAGAGGCAGATCAGACTGGTACACGGCAGTAAAATGCAAAAAACAAACACATCCGTTCCTCTGTTTTCCCACTGCCTCCCCTGACTGGCTGTCCGTCTGAGAATTTACGCTTCATTTGGTGCAGTGCAAAACATGATAATTTGACCTTATCCATATTTCTACGCTGTTTGCTCCTTGGATTCACAGCCACATCACATTTTTAAAGTTCTTTTTAGCCAGAAAGCTAAAAGAATGTTGAAAATTTGGAGGGTTTTTTTAGACATCGATAAGTGCTTGTTTTCTTGTGTCCTTCTGGCAGCGAGCGTGCTGCATTCCACGCTGCTGCTTAGACATTGTTCCTCAGACGAGAATGCCAGTGAGTGCTGAAATAATAGTAATAATAATAATAATAATGATAATAGATCTTTCTCCACCTTTTTGAAAATGTCCAGCCAAACTGGACTGCAAACCACGCAAGAAACGTTCCGATGCTTCCAATTTGTGACTGAGGCGTCCAGTTACTGATGCAGAAGATTTTATGCAGCTATGTTGCCCATTAGCATCGTGATGAAAAGAACTCAAGAACACATGTGCTGTATTTGTTTGAGCATTTCGGCCAGTTCAAAGAATGTGCTGAACGTTCCAGATGCTTTAATGTTTTCCACATTTGACCATGTTTCATGTCCTGTTAAAATGACTTCTAGTCCTTTTATTTCACAGTTTAATATGTTATCCTTCGTAAAACAGCAAAAAAAAACAACAACAAGAAAGTCCTGACATTGTCATGAGAGTAGACCTTCAGGCGTTTGATATTTCCTCCTGAAGTTCTTCTTGTTATGTGGCAGAAATATTCAGGCTCAGTCTGTTAATTTCTCTTTGATGAAGAACAGATTCTGTCTGGATGCTGCAAAAAGTCGAATCAAAATAATAGAGAAAAGAAAAGAAGTGCTTTGACTGATTGCCTGAATGCTTTCTGTTCTCTACACAAAGGGCCAAATGTATTTCAACCATTAGGTTGCTGGATACCTGCCTGACTGAGGTCCTTCCTGCACATTTACTGAGCTGATTGATGTCTGATGTCTGGACTGGTATTGATCCCAACGTGTGTGTGTGTGTGTGTGTGTGTGTGTGTGTGTGTGTGTGTGTGTGTGTGTGTGTGTGTGTGTGTGTGTGTGTGCGTGCGTACGTGTGTGTGTCTGTGTGTTCACACGATCTTGTCTCACAAGATCATTTAGAACAGATGGCCTCAAATCAAGATGACAAAGATTTGACGATGTGGAGAATTGTGGGAAAGTCTAACCTAACTATGTGATCAAAACTTTTTTTTTTCTTTTACATTTTGTAATGCTACAACCAGAAACTTTTTAATGCTTTTTTTTGTTCGATTTTATGGGGCTTAGACCAAAGGATCAGCAACCTTTGTAATTGAAACATCCATTTTACTCTCAGTCCAGCTAAATAAAACTTGTCTAGGGTCGGAAATGTTCCATCATCTTTTGAAAAAATAAATAAATAAAAAAGACTGCCTATAACTTTTTGGTAAACATCTATGAAGGAAACGTGTTCTCATGTTTATAGAACAATCATTTTATTTCTAATAAAGGATTTTAAAACAAAGAAAGATGCATACATTTTTTGTAATAAAGTGAGTGGATACATTTTCTTTTATGGGATGTTGATATTTGTAAAAAAAAAGCAAAAAAAACAAATGCTACAGAAATCCTTTGTTTCCTCTAAATTTTAAATATTTTATATCTAAAGTGTTTGAAATTGAAGTCAAAGTTATTCTTTTTGTGCACAGTCTTGGCCTACAAAGAAGATTCTAAAAAAGTTATTAACAGCCACTTGTGGCTGCAAACCTCTGGGCTTGACCAACACAGTACAAAATTCAGAAATGCAAGGGAACTGACGCAAAATGTTACTAATTTTTGACAAAGAAAAGTCTGAAAAGTTTATTCTAACCAAAATAAAGCTGCAGGGTTTTTAATCCTGGAAAAGAAAAGAAAAAAGTTCTACTATCGTAGACGGTTTTATACTTTGGAGATGAAAATGTAATGCTTTCCGACTGTTTTTGATGTTTATTAGTGAGGTTTTATGAAAATGTTATATTAAGCATGTTGTATAAAAATTGCATGTACATAAAATTTGAATATACATTTTTACTTCTTTTCTGTATAATTTGTTCTCGGTCAGCCAAAGTTTTTCCAAATTGTGGTATGTTGTGACCCTGTGGTCAGAGCTTAGACTCTGATCCAAAAGGGTTTAATCTCTAAGTTTGAGTTAAAAATACAGATGAAAAATCAACATCTGTACACATGTTTTGCTTGGAATAGAGATGTTATATTAAAATGCCTACAGCTGCCTAGTTTAGTAGCTCAAATACCAAATATACTTTAATATGCGTTAACAAGCACAGATGTTAGCGCAGTCAATAAGAGGTCGGTACCGTTCATCAAAATAAACAATATTCCTGCATTTGCTGCTTTACAAATGCCATTTGTGTCAAGTAGCATTAAACATAGCTTCCCAAACTATATTTTCTCCTGAATATTTGGTCATGCTTCACTATAAGGTACACAAAATTTGATAAACTACCAGGGAATGCCTTTGCAACTAATCATGTACTAACAAATAGTTTACTAGTACTCACTCACTGATGTGACTTGGTATGATGCTTCACTTTACTTTAGGGTACTCAAAAACAACAGGTAACGGTCAGGTACTGATTACGCAATGATCGGTTCCTCACTAAGTACTTGAGCAAAAGAATGACCAGACAATGATTTGCTACTCAGCAAGTGATAGATAATGACAAAAGTACAAAAATATACAATTGCTACTGTCTCCCATTACAAAAAATAAGTGTTTCCAATACGATCAATAATCACCAGGAAACATATTTTTGACAATTACGTCCTTATTGGTTCTGGGTTTATTCAGAACTAACGTGGATAATTTCTCTTCTATGTCTGTGGTAACCAGCCAGTCGTCTCCTAATAAGGCTGAACTGTGTGTTTCCCAGTAAGTACTGGTTAATTATGCTCATTAGTACATGATTAGTTACAAAGACGTTAATCAAATTTGGTGTACGTTCTTCTAAAGTGTTACTTCATAAATTTTATTAAAGGAATTAATAAATAGTCTGATTTCTTCAGAGCCCTTTGGATTCACTTTACACACACACACACACACACACACACACACACACACACACACACACACAAAAATCCTCAAATAGTTGAATTGACAGACAGCGAACCTGGCTGGGTTCCACTGTATTTGGCCTGAACTTTGACTGGACCATTCCTGTCCATTCACGTTGCTTTGATCCAAATGTTTGGTCGCTCAGCTTCTGTAGGTTGAACCTCAGCCTTTAATCTTTTGCAGCCACTAACATTTTAGTTTTATTTTTTTTAAATCTGTCTTTAGTGGAAGGAGCTAAAATATTAAAAACAATTCTCTACTTTGTGCTGGTCTGCCTCATTAAACGATAATAAAATACATGAGCATGTGGTTTTCACCAGACAAAATGGGAAACATTAAAGGGTTACGATTGTTTTAGTAATGTGCCATAAATCCAAACAGCACATCACCTTCTATGAAGGAGGTAAACGCTTCCCCGGCTTCTTTTCCACGGCGCAGCGAGGCTGAATTCTGATTTGCGGCTGAATGAAACGCTCTGCCTTCAGCTACATGGGAGAGTTACGGCGCAGCGGCGTTGTGATTTGTTGCAAGTCATAACATTCGGAAGGTTTTTGAATTTGTCCCCTTTGCGGGCACTGGCTCCCTCATTTAAAGAGGAAACGGTTAGAGTGCTTTATAGCTGCTGTTAAGTGGTGGGAATATAAAACAGGCATTCCTCAGCGATGGTGGATTTTTGTGTTTTTGGTTATCTTGTTTCTCACACGACATTAAAATCCTCCATCAAATTATGTTCTTCGTCTTGCATGAAGCCCAAAGGAAAACCTGATGAGCGTAGTTAGATTTTAAAGAGAAAGTTCACAGCAGCTGTTAGACATTATGGGCTCAGCACGCCGCCTTTGCTGCATTGCTAATAGACTTTGAGCCAAACTTTTAAGTCTTAGAATATTTTCTTCACATCAAGCTTTAGATTCAACATGGGCATCGGCTGCACAGGACTTTGGCAGTGAGCTGCTTCAGGAGATAAGAACTCTTGTTTACATTCATAACTTCTTCTTCTTCTGCATTCATTTGCTGAGGTTGCTGAGGTGTCAGACTGTTAGATATTATCCATTGTGTAAATATGTTGTTGAACATATATACAGTAGGCGAGTAGCTGCACAATAGGAGTATGATAAATCTAAAAAAAAATATTATACATTTAAACAACAACAATAATAATAAAAATACTTCCGTTAATAACAACAACAACAACAACAACAACAACAACAATAATAATAATAATAATAATAATAATAATAATAATAATAATAATAATAAAACTTTAATAAATAAATAAATCTCAATGAGAAATGGCCAAGAGTGACAGCATAAAGAAAGATGTGAAAATGGTATTTTCATAACAACTAAAGTTAATATAGTTACTTGATTGAGCTATAAAATGGCTCCATGTGCCTGGAAAATACATAGTACTGCCCCTTTAAGAATCATTCAACTTGAATGCTGTCTAATCTTTTCACTCCAATATAAAGTACACCCTAGAAAATTAAAGTCATTGTTCTTGACAAAGATTTTCAGTTGTCAGAATGCCTCACCACATGTTTCATTTCTTGGCTTTATCCATCATGTAAAAAGTGCTGGGTTATCTTTTTACATGAAGGCTAAAAGCAGGAGATGCTCACTCACTGAAGCATCAACACACTGGGATCCCCGTCGATTCACCTCATGTATTCCCTGTTGAACTCAGGACTCCTCAGCTCCAGACAGAGCTGTCCTGAAAGGCCCCTTGGCATACCCACATTTTATCACTTGGTCTGGGAGCAATTTTGATACAAATGCAATAAATACAAATGTACTTTACTTAATGTTTGGAGCGACCTCACATCACAAATTGAACAAAGAAAACCAGTTAAACAAACAGATATCCGCTTTCCAAACAGTGACTCAGTAAGATGCTGGGCTCCGGAGAAGATTGTGGGAAAAAGAAACATAATGGAGCAGCTTTTCCCTCTCTGGACGAGGCCGTGGCTGATTTCCATGTTGACTCGATAAGGTGGAGCAATATAATAAACACAACATTACTTTCTGTATTGCTTTTTGCATAATTCTATAATAAATCTCAGGCAGAACAATCGGGAGGTAAACAGTATCTGGAGTCTTCATTTAAATGTTGTAATCCGAGAGATATGACGTGAACATAGGCCGCAGAGAAAGCCTTGAATGTTGCAGATAAGATGCTGTTTCTGTGTTTTACAGAGCATTACAGAATGAGCCAGGCACAGGCCATGTTGAAAGGCCCCACGCAGTAATTTAGAAGGTAAGATTTCGATTGTACTGTACATTTCTGCTGGCGAAACTGATTGACCTTGAAAATTCACTTTCATCCTGTTACCCTGTAAAACGCCGGCCACACAAACACAATGACTCGCGGCTGATTTGTATTTCGGGACCGTTTGGAGTGAGAAAGTCTCTCTCCGAGCTGAATGGGAAAGGGGAGTGTAAAGCAAACGCCGATGAATGAAACGCCATGATGTAATCTCGCCACTTTACAATTGGCGGCGGTTAGGAGCGGATCAAGAGGCGGATGGGGTCAGAGTGTTTATGAAATGTGGACACAGAGGAGCAGAGCGGCGTGGCCTCACCTCACCCAGCGGCGAATCCGAGAGGGAGCAAACAGGAGGAGATCAATTTTTTTGCGTAGACGATCTGCTTCGTACTTTACTGTCGTGACAAAGTGATACTTTTAAGACTATGCTAATGTTCCCTTTTTGTTTGAGTCAATCTCAGGAGAGACCTGTGAAATCCTCAGAGCTTCACTTGAGAACATTAGTGCACAAAACAGCCTCACAAGGAACAAGCTGTCAGACCACGAGGAAGGTTTGCAAGCAGAGCATCATCTTAAAATAGTGTTTCATGCTTTAAGTGTGACACTGGCATAACTAGCTTGCCACAAACAGTTTGAAGTACACTGGAAACATGCTGCAGGACACATCGTCTCCATGGTGAAACATGGTGGTGGCAGCATCATGCCGTAAGGACGCTCCTCTGCAGCAGAGACAGGGAAGCTGACCAGAGTTGCAGGACTGTGGCACTCGAAGAATGGAGATGCAAACCCTGGTTTTAGGTTACAGCATATTTTGTGTTTGATAATTGCTTCATAGATGTTCTGTTCAGTCTGAGTTTGACTCATTTTGCAAAAAATTATGCATAAAACCCCCAATAAAACACATTAAAGTTAGAGGTTTTGACGTGAAGCAATGTGAGAAATGGGTCATGAACACACTGGAATGTTTTTATTAGCACATTATCTGGTCTTTCGCAGTAACATTAGGTGCTAACGAGAAAAGAACAAGCCGGTTTTTGACGGAAAAAAAAAAATGCTTGTCAGAGCCAGCATGGTCAAAGACATACAGAAAACTGCAGAAAAACTGGGGCTGTTTTTAAATGAATGCAGTTCAGCAGCTGGATGGTTTTTCCCCTCCTTTGACTTCCAGTCTGTAACAACCATCCTGGAAGAGGCCAAACCCAGCTATTAGCACACTTTATTCCTCTGCAGCTCATTCCGCCAAACTCCAAGACGGTTTGCGGTAAAGTTCAACCTTTTGCAGCCACAGCCGATGTTAAATGGCAATTCGAATGTAATTTTTGGACTTATTAAGCGTTTTCTTGCGGTGAAATATGGAAGTGTCTGGACAAGAGTGACGGATGGAAGGAGTCCAGGTAAACCCTGGCTGGGCTACCCTGGTACCAGAGGGGACATTTGAGAAATGCACTGTGGCTCCGAAAGAAAAAAAAGAGTGAAAGAGACGTTTCTTTGCACAAACAGAGAAAATTAGTTGGTGGTAAAAGAACATTTAAAGCAGGAGTTTTATGTAATTAACAAATGACTGCTTACATGTTAGCAATCAATCCTCTCGCTCATGCTCCCTGCTGCTGGTCCGTTTCTTCACCGTTTCATAAAACTGACTTTACCCACAGTCAGTATGTGAATTATTGAGCCTCGCATGTAACACTTTCATGTCTGGGATGTCTCAGCTGTCAGTGCAAACGAGACGTGGAGCTTCTGGAAGCGGGGCTGCTCTATAAGTGGGCCCAAACGTCTACGGTCTCTGTCTTTAACTTGCGATGTGGAATGTTAACACGGCCAGACAAGAGCTGAGTCAGCAGACAACAGGGATTTATTTGCAGATGCGGTACTGTGATCTAGTCCAGTGTGAACTGCTCCTGGTAGCCTTTCCAGACTCCAGTAAGGATGGTATGTGTTTTTCCTGACAGAGAGGTGTTAGAATGCACAGCATGTTGGGGTTTGTTGCATATTTGGTGCCGCGGCTGCATAGCAACCAGAGTGTCCCGGTTAACTCCTGTCCGCTGCAGGACAGGTCAGCAGCGGGGGATATTAGCATCAGAACTGGACCACAGAGCAACAGAAGAATGTGGTCTTGTGTGATGATTCTCGTTTTCTTTTGCATCAGTTGGCTATAACTGGGTGCATGTCCAGCATTCCTCCATCTTGTTGGGTGTGGTCAGACTCCCATGAAAGTCCTTATCTTTCCTTTTTGAAAGTTTCAAGTACACATAAAAATTTTTAATAAGATCAACAAGCTTTATGTTTTACTATTGTAATAGCAATCAGTTTAAAATCTGCAATTATTTGACTTGTTTGCATGATTTTTATTTCAATTGACTTCTTAAAGGGGCAGAAGTGTGTAAACCCTTTTAGCGTTACGTCATGTTATAATGTTATTTACTCATCCAAAACATACCTGGAGAGTTGCCTTCATTCGTTTCATGGATGTTTGAGAAATTCTTCACTCTCCCATGACAATCATCAAACTGTGCAAAGTGCTTGTTGGAATTGAGCGCCACCTTGAGGATGAAGCTCCTCCTCTGAGCTGCAGCATACAGAGTACTGTCTCATAAAGCACCCCTACCCCACTCAGCTCCTTCAGACTAGTCAGAAACAATTAGCACACACCTGGTGGAACTGAGCTCATTACTTGAGCTACTGCTAAAAACATTGCTAAGGTGTTAATGGAGGAGCGATATGATGACTTTCTGAAGGCGGAGTTTAAGAAAAAGTAGGAGGTCCAATTTCAAGGCATCAACTTACAAAGTCAAATTCCCTTTAAATCAGGTTTGATAAATACAATATTTTTGAAGGCAACATAGTTGCTTTATAGTGCTACAAAATGTCACTATGTGCCTGGAAAATACAGAATACTGACCCTTTGTCTACTGTAATGAACATATTTCTGGGTCTAAACTGAAAAAAGAAAATAAATGAAATAAATCCTCTGGCTGCTGATAATCGGAGGAGAATTAAGAAATGTCTTAACTTGATCTGATGAGCAGTCAGATAGCAAACAAGATAAACACAACTGATTTCTTTCAAGGGGGAAGCACATGGTCCAACCTTCGATCAAAAACACTACCGACCTCAGCACTAAGTTTAGTTTGAGATGTTATTAATCTGAAATATATATATATATATATATATATATATATATATATATATATATATATATATATATTTTTTTTTTTAAGATTTTTTGGCTCTAGTGGCCTTTATTTGATAGTTAATTGACAGGAAAGTGGGTAATGAGAGAAGGGGGAAGACATGCAGCAAAGGTCACCAAGGCCGGGAATCGAACCTGAGACAGCTGCGTCGAGGACTAAGGCCTCCATATGTGGGTTGTGCTTAACCCATGCGCCACCACAGCACACCCTATTAATCTGAAATATAACACTTTCACTTGGAAACATTTCTTCAAGCTGAAATTGATGTTTTGGCCCGGCCAGTGTCCCGACTTCAATCTGATAGAAAGTCTGTGGAAGAACCTCAAGATTAGGGTGATGACACCAAGGCCTTCCATCCTCCGAGACTGGGAGCTCATCACAAAGGATAACGTGTCAAAATACCAGTGGAAGCATAAACAACATGTCACAGCATTAAGAACTTCGACACATTCATACTGTCATATTCAGACGCCACTGTGTAAAAGTGAATGTTTGCACATGAAGAGGAAGCATGAAATATGTTGAATCATAATGTTTTTGCCACCAGATTAAAAGTAGCAGCATTTAAATATGCTGCACTGAATAGTGTGTGTGTGTGTGTGTGTGTGTGTGTGTGTGTGTGTGTGTGTGTGTGTGTGTGTGTGTGTGTGTGTGTGTGTGTGTCTCAATTTGATTCTTGATTTGGCTCCAGGGACATGTTGAGTTGATTTACGGTTCTTTCACTTTTTTTAGGGAAAATCAAAGACAGGCTTGTGTTTTGCTGCCTTTTTTCCCCTCCATCATCCATCTATTCTGAATTTAACCGCTCCCCGCCTCCAGAACCCAATCTGTCAGCCAGTATGAATGAGTGTGGGAGACTTCAGACTGAGCCTCGGGTGGCAGAGCCGGACTTGGGTCACTTGGTGTGGGCGTAGGTTTGAAAACTTTGCAAGTAGCTTCCCTAAAATGGCTTTCCAGCTTTGGGGCGAGGGAGCAACAAAGAGCCATTATGCCAGACGGGACGTGTTGATTGCCTGCCTGCTTAGTGCCGAGCATGCTGGCAATGAAAATGATGGGGTTGGGATTTTTTTTTCTAAGAGTGGAAACTACAAATGTGTAATTACGGAGGAGATAAAAACACAAAGGAAAGCGTTTGGCAGTCGGGATTCCTCAGCAGGATTATTTTCCATTGTGTGTCTGTTTGCGTTTGCTGGACTGCTAATTGTCCTCATACTGTTTGCTGCTCTGTGAATCTTCCCTGCTATGTGTCCAGCGCACTAACAAGCAATAAGCTGTTTACAAGAATATCACTGCTGCCCTCAAACCTCAACCATGTTATGATTTATGGAAAGCTGTGGTCTCACCAGAGATTTGGGCAATTACCAAAGTCTAGTTCCACGCTGATTTATGCCTCGGTGAGGAACTCTAGAGCCTTTTAAGTTGTGTAAACTGGAACGCTGCTTCTCCAGCATTAGTGATATTTGGCCAGTTTGCACACAGAGATGGTTAAAGCTATGCAGGCAGAATTTATTTTCCCCTTGTGATCCTTTTCTTCTTTATTCTCTTGCCTTAAGGAAAAGCATAGCAGAGTTTCTCATTTGTTAGGACCTTGTTTCATCTCACCCTGCACTTTTTCAGGACATCAGTTCTCTTTTTGTGGCTTCAGATATTTATGGTAAAAGTTGGATGGATATTCCCAAGTACACGCAGGAACCTGAAGAAGTGCATTTATTATATATATATATATATATATATATATTATATATATATATATATATATTTTAATCAGTTGTAAGAAATCTTTGTTGCGGTGGAAGCTGAAGCCAGCGCGGGGTGAAAAGTGAAAATGCTAACACAACGTCCTCCTGTAACGTGATAAGAAACGCAGAGCTTTCTGAAGCCTGGCAGCTATGAAGGAAGCAAATGAAACAAAGCACCTTTCAAAATTATTCAAACCACTTAAATTTTTGCTCAAGTACTGCACAATTGTAAACAAATAAACTTATTGAGGGGTTGGTGTGCTCTAGAATTCAGACAGCAAATTTAGATTTGCAGTCTCTATTTGCTATTGTGTATTTGCATACACAAGTTTATTTTGTATGTCTGTGCCTGCAATGCATACACTATATTGCCAAAAATATTCGCTCACCTGCTTTGACTCACATATGAGTTTAAGTGACATCCCATTCCTAATCCACAAGGTTCAGTATGACGTTGGTCCTCCCTTTGCAGCTAGAACAGCTTCTACTCTTCTGAGAAGGCTGTCCATAAGGTCTAGGAGTGTTTATGGGGATTTATGACTATTCTTCCAGAAGCGCATTTGTGAGGTCACATACTGATGTTGGACGAGAAGCCTGGCTCTCAGTCTCTGCTCTAATTCACCCCAAAGGTGTCCTGTTGGGTACACCTTTGGGGTGTACCCAACAGGACATGGATGTTCACACCAGGCTCTCCATCCATGTCCTTGTTTTGTACACTGTTCCACATGGTGGAAGAGGAAGGGGCCAGCTCCAAACTGTTCCCACAAAGTTTTGTCCAAAGTGTTGTGACCCATTCAGAGTTCCTTTCACTGGAACTAAGGGGCCGAGCCCAGCTCCTGAAAAACAACCACACACCACAATTCCCCCTCCACCAAACTTTACACTTGGCACAATGCAGTCAGTCAAGTACAGTTCTCCTGGCAATCGCCAAACCCAGACTCGTCCTTCAGATTGCCAGATGGAGAAGCGTGATTCGTCGCTCCAGAGAACGTGACTCCACTGCTCTAGAGCCCAGTAGCAGCCTACTTTACACCACTGCATCCTATGCCTTTCATTGCACTTGGGGATGTATGGTTTGGATGCAGCAGCTCCACCATGGAAACCCATTCCATAAAGCTCTCTGTGAACTGTTCTTCAGCTAATCTGAACTGTTCTTCAGATGCTGTTCAGATCGGAACAGAACTTCATGTTCCTCTTTGGAGCATAAAGTTCTGAAGTGGTCTGTAGTGACTGACGCTGCAGAAAGTTGGTGACCTCTTCGCGCTATGCACTTCAGCATCCAATGATCGGGAAGTGAATGTGAGTTAGTGAGTCCGAGTGGGTTAATGTGACTCCAGGGTCAAGGGCTCTGAGTGGTCAGTATGAATAGAAAAGTGCTTAATAAATTCTGTCTTTTCACCAAACCTTTGAGGCCTTCACAAGACATCTGCATTTATCCTGAGACTAATTCATGCACTGACAGAGCGTTTACTTAAGAGTGAACATCTGAATTTATTTTTTTGATAGTTTTTTTGCACTGGGGTTTATTCAGGGACAACAGCGCATAGGGGCTAATTACAAAAACATTGCAGATGTTTGAGATTTTGTTATAGAGAGCTGAAGAGTACATGTCCCCTTCAAAATTTGCTACGGGGAGAGTTTTCTTGAGGGTTGTAAAGTGATAAAAATGTGGTGAAAAAAAAAAAAAAGTTCAAAAGGGTAAAAACACTTTAGCGAGACACTGTAACTGAGCATACAGAAGGGATATTTTTCAGTTTTGGGCAGGGAAGGGCAGATCATACCTTACTTCAGATTGAGATCTGAGCCAATCAAGCAGCCACCATGAAAATCAGGGTAAGCTGCCTGAAGGCGGGCTATCACTAATGGCTACCAGATGCTGACTTTTGGAACTCCTCACCATCAGAATTTATTCTACTTTAAATATACCACCATTAGTTCTAGAAATCTAAAACCATTGGTGTTTCACATTTAAAAAAATAAAAAAAAGAACCCCAATTTATCTCAGTTGCCGGTTGCTTGTGGCGGCATTTTCCTGCAAATTATTTGTCACGGTCCAGGGAGAAAACTCAAAGCAGGATCAGCAAATCACTGTGATTACTCAAAACACGGTCCTGGGAAAAGACGTCATCGTTCTCTCTTGAATGCTCGGATCACAATAAATGCGCACTAAAGGTTTAACTTCGGTGCGTTGCTGTGTGGGCTGAAATGCCGCAGGTGGATATCATCAGTAGATAAAACCAGAACTTTCTGCTTGGTTGCATGTGATAAGAGGACATGATGAATCCTAGAAACGCTCAGCAGAAGGGAAACAGAAAAAAGCTTTGGAGATGAGGTGGAGCAACGATTATCCACAATGGGAAGACTGCTGGTTTAAGTCTTGGGTGAAGTGTTACTGTGTGCGTGTGTGTGTGCGTGTGTGTGTGTGCGTGCGTGTGTGTGTGGGATTTGTAACGTTAACATTTAATGGCTGTTTCTTTAAGGAGTTGTGGAACTGAAACAGCATTCAGCTGCATGCTAATCCTTGCTGTGAGGCGGTGGTAGCCTGCCTCTCGCCCGATGACCTCCTGACCCCGCAATGATAAGAGGCTGAGAACTGTTAACCTTATCGGTATTTAACTTGGTTCCAATTTACATCGGTCTATTTCAATTGTGCAGATTCACAAAAAATACTTTGAGACTTTTTCAAGACAAGCAGATCCAACTTCTAGACATCCATACAGATTCATCATCAATCATATACAGATAAAGAAGACGCCCAGGTTTTTTAAGGCTTTAGTTTAATGCAATCCGGAGTAAGTGGCTGAATAGGCTGTTTGTTTTCCAGAAGTTCTGGTCCAAAAACAACAACCTCTGTTTTGTGTGACTTTAAAAAAAAGAAAATTAAAAGTAATCTGGGTGTTAAGTCTTCAAGACATTCCTGTGGTCTAGTGAACTAATTTATCAGGATGTTTGGACAGTCTGAAGGAATCCCATTTATCCCCCTCATCCCTCTTTTTCACCTATTTCCATTTAATTATCGTCCTTATTCTTCTTTACCATAGATTTTCGTTTCTTTTATCCTTCCCGTCTTTGCTCACATTTCATGACCCTCATTTTGCTCATCCCTCTTCCTAACCCGCTTTCCTCATTAGTGTGGTGCAACTCTACATTGGTCACAACACAGCAGTGAACCTTTAAGTTCAGACAATGCACGATCAGAGAGGTGCCTTCTATTAAAGAGGCACTTTGTAACTTTTATAAAATAATATATCTTTTTATATATATATGTGTTAAAACTGTCAGTATGTTGTGACAATATGACACGAGATGGATAATCTCTAAAAAAATCCAGCTCCTCTGCCTTCTCCCTGCTGTCATCTGAACAAATACACAGGACTGTCAGAAACAACCAATCAGAGCCAGGAGGTGGGTCTTTGCGCTTTCAATCATCCTGCTGCTCATAACCTCCCCCTTTCTTTCTGCTACGTTCACCACAACAAAGCTAGCCATGAATGCTTAGGCTAGTTTGCATAGCCAACAATGACGGTAGATAAACCTGGGATGGTGAGTTGTTTTTCCTCCATTAGCCCAAGCAGTGTGTACACAAGGTTGATTGACCCTCCTCCTGGCTCTGGTCGGGAGCAGCGCATCTCTTCAGATGGTAATAGTAGCCCAGGGTATATTTGGAGGAGATCAGTGTGTTCACAGATCGTCTGTTGATTATTGATTTTCTCTTTTGATATAGGGTCAGTTTTAACAAATATGTAAAAAAAAAAAAAAACATATTTTTGTAAAAGGCTCTGCATCTTTAAATATGGTTTTTCCCTAAATTTGAACAACCCTTGGTTTTGAAGGGTTATAGGAAGAGTCCGTTTTCAGGAACAGAGCAAAATATACTTGAAGTAACAAGAAGTTTATGCGCTATTTGACACAACAGATTCTACTTATTGTTTTTTCAGAAGTTCTAAGTATGTTAGTTTTTGTTTTTTTTTTACCTACAACAAGTGTCCCACCAAAGCTAAACAAAAATCTGAAAATCAGTTCAAAGCTTTCAGAGGCTTGAGCAGACAAGATAAGATTTGATATTTGATGAAAGTCGAGATATGGATGAAATTAAATCCTTGTCAGGTGTTTGTTTTTAAGTTGATTTACAACCTCTTAGTGAGGAATGTTGGTTCATAATGTTTTGATAAAACCCCAAGTGAATGTTAACCATACTGACTTCTACCTTAAAACCGTATCTAATCATCAAGTAGGAATTAAAAATAGAGGATGAAATACACAGCACTGTGAAAAGTTTCAAACCGCCCTTACTTTCTTAAGTGGCATAGGGAGTTTTTCATGGACACTATCCCAGTTGCTCAACCTACAAATGCACTTTCCTTCCACATGTGGCACCATTTGTAGGGGACTAATAGGCCTTCCAAAGTACTACAGTAGATGGGATTTACTGCTAAGATGCATTGTTGCAGCTAACACAGGCACGTTTCTTTTCTGTTTGAGCAAAGTTGATTATTTTATCACACCTTAAACTGGATGTTGAAACACTAAACCCTTCCAAACTTGAACAATGAGGTTTTGAGGTGAACGGGATTTGCCACCATGATGTAATGTGTGTATGCGCCGCAACACAGCAGGAGCAATCAGTGGGAAATGAGCGGAATCTGTCACATCTCCTGATTTAAAGTGGCAGCACTCCTCTCTTGGGATTGATTTAGGTTTTAGCTCAAAAATACACAGGAAATCTGCATTACACAGAAAAACATGCTGTAAATGTATTTGCAAATTTAAAGTTGCTATTCTACTATTAGGACAAGGATTAGCTAGGCAGTAACAAATAGCGACATTTGGGTAAAATGATCAGTCAAAATTAAGTCTTTCAAAACATGAAGCCAACAAACAAATGCATTTATTCCCCCAGCTTATAGAGAATGACCATGTACTCTTGTACTATTCACTCACAACATACGCACATGGTTGCTGTAGCGTGGCCTCTCTGCATATGATGGTTGCTAATCAGGCTAACGTCCAAATATGGAGGCTTTGGCTGTAGTCAAGGTTACCAGATCGTGTCGGTAGTCGTCTCTGTCGGTGGCCGACATGGCGCCTCACTCTGGTGGGAAAGACACAGCACCGTGTATTCAGCTGATCCAAACAGGCAAAACATACAGCTAAAAAAAAATAAATCAAATTTTCTCTTCTACCGCTCCACCATGTGATCATGCACCTTGCTCGGCCTACACAGGTGCAGAGACAGACTTGTCGTGGTATTCGGTGCTGTTTGTTGAAAGAACTCCACAAGCAAGAACAGGCTCCAAGCGAGGACGCCTTGACAGACAAGGCAATGAAATGATCTGTCATTCCGCAAACAGCTGTCAAAAGCATCGCTCCGCTGAGTCACCCTAACCACTGTCGCCTGCTCCGGCAGATCCCCCATCCAGCGGCCCACCAACTCCGGCAGGAGAGGCAAGACGGTGCAGGAACGCACCTGACTGCACATGTGCGAGAGCGCACAGGGAACACCGTGCACTCTCGCACACTCTGATCCGTTGATGTGACAGCTGCTGGCGGCCCGTCTAAACACTGTCATGCAACACTCAGCAAGTGAAAGTGAGCCTATGTGTGTTTACAGTCATTTGCCATCTGGAGAGCCATCTCAGGTGTGTTTACGGTGGCACAAAGGTTAAAAGACTGGAAGTTTCACACTTTTCCGACAAACCCAACAGTTGCCCTGCGTCGCCGGGGGTTGGTGTGAGAACAAGGAAGTGAGACAGCGTCACTGCTTTTATTGGAGTCTCTCATCTGCCCACACACAGACATGCCGTGTCATGTAAGATCATCCTGTTCGCTGTTCTCCATGATCAGGTTTGCAGATTTGCCCGTCATTCTTCTGGCACTCCTTCATGTAGTTGTGACAGCTTGTGAGGATACTCGCTCGGCTACTTTAGAGAGCTACATTGCGAGGTTGTCACAAAAACGATGCATGTAGCAAAGCTGAAAAAAAAATGCAGCAAGGGTGTAATTTCAACCACAGGAACTTCACTCTGCCAACTTTTGAGCAAGGCGAGCGGAAAGAAAACGCTGCTATAATGTTCGCTCCTATTAAACTACACGCCCTGCTGTTTCGTTGTTGCATAATAAATTTAACGATGGAGCATCAGTTTGTTGTTACACAAACCTTTGATCAGAAAAGACTAATAGAAAAACCCTAGGATAAGCAAATGTCATTTTTAACAATGTACAACATTATTTACAAGGCAGTTTTTATTCAACAAATAAAGGTAAAATAAAAAAGATGTGAAAAAAGATTAAAGATTAATCATATTTTACTCATAAGTTTTTCCGCAACAAATGTTATGCATGGTGGAAGGTGCATGATGCTCTGATCATCTGAAAAACGCCTCATCAGACACGGGATCGTTCTTCTGCAATGACCTTCTCAGCCCCCAGATCTGAATCCCAGAGAGAAAAGAAACCCTGTGAAGTTATTACTTAACTTCTAACGATGTCTTTATTTCATGTGTCGCTTCTGACGGAATATCGGGAATTATCATACTAACTTTACTTAAAATCAAAAAGTGATTATGCCATAATTACGATATGCAATTAGAAGTTTTGATAGTTAATTGAAAAAGCTAAAAACTTGAACATCAAACCAGTTTCCTTGGTAACAGCCTGGTTCAGGGAGCAGACTGGGCAGAGAGAGGAGGGAAAGAAAAGCTTATGACTATTTGGACAACAACTTTGACAAACAGAAATTAGAAATGACAATAGCAATAGTCATTATCATTAAAATAAGTTATTATTTAAGAGAATATTCTCTTAAAGTTGATAAATTAAGAATTTATTTTGAAAAGAGGTAAATCTTGCCACGTTGATCTTCTTACCTAACAGGGTTGAACAACTGTGGCTCTGCGCTCAGGTAAGAACCAGCACTTGCTTGGATTCGCTGCATTAAAAATATAAGACCAACCATGAGAGCTTCTTTCATTGTTGGAATTTTTAAAATAGCTGAAATGTTTTTCCTGTGATGAACTCAGTCCTCCCCTTCATGGAGGATATCGGTGCACAAGTTTACGAGGAGCCGTCCTGACGTTTCCTGCAGCTTTTAATCGGAGCTGGATTGTGTTTTGTTTTTCTCTTTTCCCAAAAGGTTTTCCAGTCTGGCAGCACAGTTCTGCTTTTTTCTACTTCACAGTAGAGCATTTGTGCTGGTTTTAGGTGGGGATTTTATACTAGAAGTCATTATAATGCAAAAAATATTTCCAGTAGTATCATGTGAAATTTATTTGAAATCTTATAGTTTCTCGATGCTGTTGTGACATGTTTTGTCAGTTCTGTGTGAAAAACCCTGACACTCCTTTTCTTGGACTGACTTTCGACTTGGAATTTTCTATTTGATCATATTCTATTAGTCTATTACTTTCCAAAATAACTAAGGTTATTTCCTTATCTCATGTATTTAAATTTACTACCAGAAACACATTGCTAAGTCACAGCTCTGCTACTCCGTATTGAACCTTGCGGTCAGAAAACATCTTCTATAAAAAAAAATAAAAATATATATATATCCTTTCTCTTCTTTATCTTTCAACAACTTTAACTTCAAATTTTGCAAATTATAATCACAAATTAACTACAGTCCACCATCTTGCCTTTGACTTTTAACAGTTTTGCTTTTCACTTTCTCATAGCTGGAGACTAATTATTATTAAATCGGGCATTACTAAGAGCATAAAAGGAAATATTTTAATATAAATTAACCAGATGAAAGAGAATCTTTTAAAGAAAAACAAAACAAAACAGAAAACATAAAAAAAAGGTTCATTAATGTCTGTCTCACATAATTGCAGCTGGTGTGTTCATAATGCGGCTCATTTAAAGCTTATATATGAAAAACCAATGGCAGCTGATCAAGAAGGAAGTCATTCAGTCTTGTTTTTTAGTGATGCGGACCTGATGTTTGAAGTTTGATTTTATCAGACCATAACACATTATGCCACATGGTTTATTGGGCATTTTTACCAGGTCAGGCGCTTTGATTTGCAATAGAAGACGCTCCTAGTCTAGGTACATAGAAAAAACATCTGAGGTAATCTCCACACGTAAAACATAACTGGTGTCTGACAGGAAGTCATGCAGATTCCTGAACTATTTTCGTGGTATCTTTTAATCATCTTTTTGGAAAACTGCAGTTTTAGTATCGGCGCTGCTGACGGATGTTTTCTCCAGTTATCAGCGACCATCTTCAGTTCCCATGTCGTACATGCAGTCATATTCCAATTTTTTTAAAAACATTTTCCCACTTACTAAGAATGGAGAGGTCTGAAATTTCCTTTGTACATCTCAACATCTCGGATAGCCACAATCTAAAAAAAAAGCCTCTGCCTGGTTCTTAAATATTTAATTTACATTTTATTTCATGAAATGAGTATCTCACTCACCAGCCAGCAGGTCCTCTGCCTGTCACAGACCTGTTCATCTGTAGCCCTCCTATCTTCCACTCACTACCTGTGTTGTTGTTACACCTGTTTAAACTCTACTTGTATAAAAGACAACGGTCCACACTAGGTCAGACTGTAACCTCGCCACCAAAGACCCGTCTAAACACACCAGAGATGAAGTTGACTTGCACAAAGCTGATACGGGCTAAAGGACAAACAGCTTGGAGATAATTATTAGAAACTCTTTTTTTTCTAATATTTGGTAAAATTATAATTACATTAAAGAAGCTGTGAATTTCCCTGAGACTGTGGCTGAGCTCATGGAGCATCAGTGATCATAAGAGAGTTGAAGAATCAGCCCAGAGCTGTATGGGAGGACCTGACCAACGACCTGAAGAGAGCTGGGACTGCAGGCTCAAAGATTACCATAGTAATGACCTTACGCTGTCATGAATTAAAATCCTGCAGCACACGCAGTGTGTGAGCCTTCATTTGGTCATGTGGTATGGACGTCTGGCCGATACCTTTCTACAATTTGTTCTAGCATTAGCTAAAGGAAGAAAAAGTGGGCAGATAAAAGAAAAAAAATCCTTCTAGGATGGCTCTTCATCGGTGTGCAGAAACAGGTACGGGAGGGGTAGACCTGCACTATTCTGTTCTAGCAACTAGAAAAAGGACATATGTTTTCTAGTATGTATTTAAAAGGATGTTAAAACCAGAAAAACTGTATGACAACAACTTGATCTTTTGGAAATTAACAGCTTGGTGACCAGCATTGTAGCATAAGAGAGCCATGCAGGGAGGCAAAGATTTCTGCTTTTGTGTCTGTAATGAGATGATCCCAGACTGAATGAATGAAATTCTTCTGTAAAGAAAAATAAACAATTTTCTGAAAATATGGTAACCTTAATTGAAATAATATTTTGTTTCCAGTGTAGGCTGGAAAGCTTGACTGGAAAAGGTAGATTGGTTGCTACTTCCCTGAAATAAACTGCAAGTAAAAGATTACTGAAGGACGGAGATGTTTATAAGCTGCTTTTGTATTTTGAGCAAATCAGTTGCCAGATATTTTTAGTGAGGTATCATAAATAATGTTGGTTTGAATAAATTAGACAGAAAATGTCTCCTTTGATGTGATATCTTTTTTTTTTTTTTTAATTTATGAGCCTCCCAAATTAAAATAAATACACATCCAGTCACGCGCTGTCCTTGCCCGGGTATCAGGAAACGCACGCAGCTGTCCCAACACTTTCACCGGCGTTGCAATTCCTCAGACTGAGACATGCCGGACATACCTACCTCTGCAGAATAAAACCCACAGAGGGGAGGCGGCATGAAACCACAAGGACAGGTGCTGCCGCCGCCGCCGCCATGACATCACCGCCGCTCAGAAAGCCTCTCGCATTTCCACCGCCGTGAAGCGATGACAAATGAGACTCAGTGATAATGGAGGTCCAATAATAGCATCTGTGATGAACAATGCTCTAGCAAACCTGTGCTTGACAGACTAGAGATAAACTATTGAAAGATTTAAGCTTCTTAAACGCTCTTCATGGGAAAGGAAGTGAGGTCGACGGGAAGCTGCATTCCGATTCGGAGTCCCTGTACCGTCTCGCGGGTTTTACGGGCCCTCTTTCGCATTCGCTCACTCTCAGCTTGCATGAGCAGATGTAAATTACAGTTTAATTTGTCATAATCGCGAGAGAGTTGGCAGCTCTCTGTTTGCTTTCGGATCAACTTGTGCAATTTGCGCTCGTATGCGATCAACAGCGGAGCATGAAAGCTGTGCACTGTGTTGCCACTCACCTGTTACTAATTGCCACTGGCAGCGAGGAGAGGAGCGGAAACTGAAAATGTTTATCTTGCTGTTGATCTTTAAACTTACCTACCGCAGCTCTAACGTCTGAGGCACCTTTTTTGGAGGGGGTGTGGGGGGGTCACGCTCAGTCCGACTGAGATAAGTCATTTTAGGTTTTGACAGATCCACCTGGGGAGTGAAAGGGTTCACAGATTGTCAGCGAATTTGGACTCCGCTGCGCTGACATTGGAAGTTTGTTTATTGTCCGCTGCCAGCAGGGCAGGACCGGGCAAACCGGTGGATCTGAATATGGGTTTTGTACGGTGGTGGGGGGACAAAGAGCTCAATGTATCAGCAAATTAAAGCTTCTACTTAAGCTAAAAAAAAATAAAGTGACACTTTTTAGTTTTCCTTTCAGGACGATTGGAGGAAAAGTGTTCTAGAAAAGGGGAGTTTGGGAGAACAGGAGGAGCATATTGGTAGCTGACCTGTGAGCTAAAACTAAGAGCTGATGCTTCATCCCAACAGCTACCATGCTTTGGAGACCTACAGAGACTCTGGATTTCTGAAGTGAGGCTCCAACATCTTAGAAATGTTCATTTGTCTTCCCCAGAGGCTGAAGCTAACAGGTAGCCTGAGATGAGTTGGGACCGAAACAGATTTCCAAGGTGTTGAAACGGCTTCAGTCTCAAATACGTTATGCAAACAACATCCATTCATCGTCTTTGCACTGTGGAATTATTACGGTGATTGTTTTACTCAGGAAGTGGAGTTTGGAGGCAGTGCGCTGCCAGCGATCTCCCTGGGTGAAACATGTAATGCAAGCATGTAAGGTCGGAATCTTAGCTCCCAGAATGCACTGCTGTCTGTTCAGCTAGAAGGCCAGTGCAACATAAATTTCATCAGATCATCCATCCATCCATCCTCTTACACCTATCTTCAGCTAACGTTCCGGGCGAGAGGCGGGGTAAACCCTGGACAGGTCACCAGTCTGTTGATTGTTATTTGTATATCAGGTAAAATCATTTTGTCTAATCTGTTTAATTCTCCTGTTTTGTCCTTATATTAAATGTCAAACTCATGGACAAACATCTGTGAAGTGCACACATTGGAAAATGTATCTTCACATGATGTTTTTATTTTTAACTAAATATGAATAATTTCTTCAAATGTCCTCAGGCTTTCCCATGGACTTCTCTGTCTTTTAATTCCCACTCTCCATCCTATCTGATATCAGCGAGGGGCTCAGTGGGGTCATGTGGAACTGAGTCAACAGGTGGCTTTCAATGGAGGCTCTCAGGCGCCCGGGGGCCCCTTTTTCAGAGACTGAAGGATGTCCCTCCCACCCCCCGGTTTTCCGACACCCCCACCACAACCCCCAGGAACTCCCGATCTAAGACGTGTCTACCCAGCGAGCTTCCTCAAACCTCCACAGTGGCCTTTGGGTTTGAAGTCACTCGATATGAAGGAAGGAGGGAAGGAAGGAAGGAGGAAGGAACCGAGCGCCTTTAGGAGCAGGCCATTCTACTTCAGTGAGCAAATGGGAACATCTGCCACTCCGGTTTTGACCCAATAAAAACCAGAAACAAAAGTAAACAAGAAAAAAACACTAGAGGCGTCATCTCAGACTATGTTTCAGCTCCAGGCATCGGGATACTGGGATACTGTTGTGATAAGGAGTTGAATGAGAGGCACCTTGTGACGGCTCTGCCTTTCCCCCCTGCAGGCTACACTGAGATTTTCCAAGGACAGTCGGATCTAGTGAGAGGGAGAGGAGAGGTTGGAGGGGCAGGAAGGAAGAGGAGGATGAGGAGATTTCACAAAATGTTTTTTTTTTTTGTCAGGGTCATGACTTTGCTTGATGATTAGGTCGGCTTCTGGATCAAGGAGATGTTACTGTGATAAAGGAAGTTCTTAATTTATGGTGCAAGCAATCATGTGATAAAGCATGAGTTATGAGTTTAATCTGATTAAAACCAAGAGAGGCCCTTACTCAACCAGCAAAAAAGTTATTATTTCTCCCGGACAAAACATCTGAACATAATATAATGACTATTTAGCTTCTGCTGAATGATTCAGCTAGAGATTTTCAGTTCTGTAGTTTAGTAACAAGAGGCTATTGTGATGAGATTGACAGTCGAGTGAACGGAAGATCCAAACGTTGGCTCAGATCCAGAGGCGGAAAGGCTTTGGCAGAGAGAAATAAAAAGTCAGTGTGAACTAAACCCAAAGATGGCGTGATCAAACAAAGGCGCGTAAACACACTGCGACCCCGTATCTCTCTGAGAAGCCAGAGGGCTAATAGAATACTCTGAGGAGTAAATCATGCGCGCAAGACAAGTGTGATCACTCGCAAATAAGGACCAGATGTGAGGGAGGTTGAAGACAAGACAAACTGAGACAATCAGGGAGCAAGCTGAGTAAAGAAACAAGAGATCCAGATGATCCAGCTGAAATGCTGAAGACTATCAAAGCATAAATAAAATATGAATGCAAAAAAAAAAAAGATGTAGCAGATAGACTGAGAAATCCAAAACTATCACTGTGACTCTTGAAAAAGTAACTTTAGACTTGTGAGAGAGCAGGCTTTTTGTCGGTGTGGCTGGTCAACGTACTTTTTATACTCAGCCAGGAAGGTTTTGAATAACAGGTAAAAGGTTTGACTGAAAAATATTGTGTTTCAACCAGAAGGTCTAGAGTCACAGGTGGTTGTATGTATTGTATTTTATTACTAAAATGAATAAGTTCCTGCCTGTTTCCTTTGGTCATAATTAGTGTTGAAGTGTCTGACTAACACAAACTGCAAAAAGAAGATCTTCAGCCATGTCTGCACCTTGAGCATAAAATTGTGATTGATAGTTTTGAAAGTATATTATAATAGATTATGGAATAATACAGCATCTCTTACAATGTCTATGAATAAAAAAATTATAAAATCTGCAGATTTTATACAACTTTGATTATAGCATTTTCAGATAGCAAATTCAGAGTTTAATTTCAACAATCTCTTAAAGTGTACTACTGAAAACATCTTAAGTAATATTTGCAAAAATAAATGGATGCTTGTCCAAATAGGACACAGAAAAAACACAGACTGTACTGTTACTTTTAGTAGGCTAGATAATTATATTATTTTACATAAAAGGCTCTGCAAAAACATTCAGGGAGCCTCATCTCTTCCAAAAACCTACTGGCACAGTCCTGACCAACGCTAGGAACATTGGATCACACCAGCCCTTAAATCACTGCTCTGGCTTCCTGTTTGCACAATGAATTGACAGAAAAGAGAATTTGAAAACTTGTTGATATTACGCAAGGCAACACATTTTCTTGGGCCTGAATACATTTCTGAGTTGCTGGTGTGATGAAGCCAGTAGCTCCTTTAACGTAGTAAACAAGAGAGAGTTTTACTTAATTCCAATGCTTTTCAGTCCTGAGATGTGCAGAAACTGTTGACTTCTTCAGATCAAGACTCTTTTATTTAGTAAGGTATGTTGAGTTACGTTGTGTATGATTAATGGTGGTATAATAACAAACTTGCATGAATTTGGATTTGGCAAAAAAAAAAAAAAAATAGAAATATCAAAACAGTTTGTTGAAACATTAAAAGTAAAGTTTCTTTTTTTTTTTTAAAAAAAGGAAAATAAGAAAATTCAATGGCGTCATATTCACATAAACCTACTTTTACACAGGTTATTAGAAATCTCAACATCAGAGCCATTTTTATGTTCATATCGACTTTGGTTTTGTTCTGCTTCGGCCCTGTTTCTAATGACTTCAAAGTTAAAGACCTGGTGGAAAGAGTAAATCATGTCAGTGTGAACTAAAATTATTACCTTTTTGGCAAAATAATTGGCTTATCATCACTTAGAAAAGTTCTTTCAAAATTTTGAGTTGTTTGATACAGTTCACCTACTGGCAGAGTTGGTATTACGGCATTGTTGCTTATAATCCACATTATGCCACGCTCCATATATCAAGAAATTGAAAGTAATTTAGAATAGTACCCAAAAGTGTTTGAGCAGTTCAGTCAAACACTATTGCTATAGTTTTTTTTTTGGCACAGCTTCATTCATAAATACCAGGTTTGGCCACTCTCCTACCTGAGCTGTGAATCCGTTCTGCTGATTCTCTGATTAACGTTCTCCTCATCCAGGATCCCAGTCTTGGCGAACAGCCACGTCTTGGTAAGGTAAGGTAATTTTATTTATATAGATTTGTATTTGTGTCATCTACTTTCCATTTTAAGATAAAGGACTGAGCAGTGTGGCATCCGATATTTAAATCTTAGGATATTGTTTTATAACTTTAAGTTTCTACCAAATGAATGACATAATCCAGGCATTCACTCACTCACTCACTCACTCACTCACTCACTCACTCACTCACGTCGGTGCCAATTTCTCCCCAAGCAAATGATTCTTATCCACCCTAGTCTCTAGGAAATGGAAAACAGGACGCACAGACCTGACAGCAATCCTTGATCGCGCTCCGGTTCGCTTTGATTTAAAGGCTGCTTGTCAAGGTGCCAACTGCAGCTACACAGCAATTCACTAAAAGCTATGTTGCTCTGCAAGCTTTGACACTTTTCCAACCGAGCTATAACTTTATGTCTCAGCCGTCATGAATAAAAACATTATTCTCCATCGGTGTGTGCTTTAGCTTAAAGTTTGTGAAGCGAGAGGTCGCTTCTGAATGGTGAGACTGTTTTAGACGAGTGTTTTCATAAGGTCTATCCAAGGTCAGTATACCACGGCCTTCACAACTTTCATTTTATCTGTTGCTTTTTTAAACAGCATCCTATAGGACCACCTACTTTATGGAAATCTAACCCTTGCGTGCCCTTATCGAGAGCTGGCCATCTACCAAAAGCAATAACCAGCAGACTACCAAGTCCGTTTCGGCGTAAACAGCGTTAAATGTGTTCCGCATTAGCGTCGCTGACAAAAGATATACAAATCTGAGAAAAATAACAAAACAGGAGATTAGAGTTCCCGTCAGCTGTCTCTGGATGTTGCCCCTCCAGCATTGGCCTCTTTAGCTGCGTGAAATACAAATGACCACAGCAGAGCCTGCCGCGGACGCATGGTTTACATTACGAGTCCACACGTCGCTCCGCACATGCCCTGCAGCTTCCCGGCTTCTCACCTCAGTACACACACACACACACACACACACACACAGCAGGAGCACGTTATTGCCGACATTTGCTCATTGCCAAATATATATATATATATATATATATATATATATATATATATATATATATATATATATATATATATATATATATATATAGATATATATATATATATATATATATATATATATATATATTTTTTTTATATATATATATATATATATATATATACATATATATATGTATATATATATACATATATATATGTATATATATATATGGCACCCAAAGAGGCGATGGGTGCCGCGGTCGCTGGCCGTTGAGAACGAGGTGAAAACTCAAACTGATTGGTATCTGGACGGCAAACTGTGAGCAGCCCACGCTGAACACAAAACACACACGGATTCTTAGTCATTTGCAATTCATCTGCACAAACAGCCTGGTGTACTTTGACCCTGCTTCTTAATTCCAGCCTCACCGGCTGGCTTATCAGGTAGCAGTAAATCTCAGCCGAGGCAGATGGAGTTGCTTTCTCATGCCACACTGACCGGTGTGCCACGACAAGGTTCAGGTGCTGCTTGTTGTTGTGGGGGGTGGGAACGAGGACTGTGGGGGTATTTCTTTCCAGGAGATGTAGGAACCAAGGTATCTGTCTAATCGGACTCACAGATGAGCCCGTGTTGCGGTCTCACATGTTCTGGCCTGGGTCCACTCTTGTTGCTCTCTCTAAGTGTGTGTGTTTGTGGGAACAAAGGCCCTGCTGTTTGCCTGTCCACCAGTGCTGCTGTGGTTGCTTTACACCTGTGCTTGGCAACTCTCCCAGCACCCCCATCCCTACAACACACACACACGCACGCACGCACACGCACACACACACACACACACACACGCGCACCCCCCCCCCCCCCACACACACACACATTGCCCCACTCTAACTCCCCCCTCCTCTTCCACTCCCTCAACCACAAAACCTTGTCCACTTTAGTTCTCAGTTTACATCCTGCATTAGCTTTTAGTTCTGCACTACAAAGAACAATACATATTCAACAGCCGTATCAGGTTGGATAATGCACATGCGACCCCCTCGGGCAAATCTTATCACTTATATCAATGTGGAAATTAGATAATGACACGTTTTTTTTCCTCTCTTCCGCCCGGCATTGTTTTTTTATTTATTTATTTTCTTTTTTATTTTTGCAACGTCTTGCACCGCTTTTCTTTAACGGAGCCCTGAGCTCACAAATTAGGCCACAGCTAACTCATTTTTAAAAAACATTTCCACTGTTTCTGCACATGTTGTTTTTCTGAACTGATTTGCTGTATTTCAAGTTGTCTGCCTTTTTCAATGTTTAACAGTATGCACATTATATATATTTTTGAGTCACTTGGATTGTGATCTTGATATGCGTATCTCTAAAAACTGCGCAGTCATTTCTGTTACAGCCTTCACTAACACTGCTAAACTTATTTTTCATATATTGTTTTTAACACTAACTTTTTTGTGTGAACTGTTATATTTGTTGCTGATGTTACACCTGAATTCCCCCCTTTGAGGGACAATAAAGGCTGTTTCTATTTTATTCTGTTTCTGTTCCATAGTTGTGGAAGTGGAAACCGGTTATCCAAACTTTCAGGAAGTAAATTCTAAAAAAAAAGTGCCATGTGTTTGTATTCACCTCCTTTTACTGCTACGCTAAATACAACCATCAGTTGACCAGGCCAACACATGGAGGAAGGTGTTTTGGTCCGATGAGACCAAAGCGTAACTTTTTGGCCCGCATCAAAAAGCCTACGTGTGGGAGGAAACAAACAATGCACATTACGCTGTAAACACCATCCACTTGGTGAAATATGGTGGCAACATCACGTTACACTGGTGTTTTTTCAGCACGGGAGACAGAAGACGGTCAAAGAATCACCGTAGTAGTACTAAAATGCTAATTTACGACTCAAAAAGGGATACTCTATTTTAATTTTTAGTACAGATTCAGCTAAAGAAAGAGGATCAGACTGTCTTTGTGGCAGGCTGCTGGTAGAGAAGTGCCTAATGAGCCAGGATCTTTGCAAAGCTGCATGTTATGTGAAGACACAACATTGAGATTAGGAGACGTTTCCCCCTGAATGACTCTTGTGGATAATTAAGGTAGCAAAAAAAAAAAAAAAAAAACAGTTTATAAATTAGTGCAAAAGCTGCCAACATCCAAAAATAACATTTGACACGTCATAGAAAATATGTCCGGCAGCTTGAAAGCAAATGGCAAAGAAATGGAGAGAGAATTAAGACTTTTGCACAGTACCACAGCTCTGGGTCTGCTTTGGTGGAATTCCCCCTTTTGTGAAACTGGAGCCCCAAAAGGCATCGGGGGAGCATGAGGGTTAGGCTAGATGAAGGGGGCGTCTGAGACCAGCAGAAGCTCACTTCTCTTTTCTGGCGGAGTCAGCATCACAGGTGTTAGCGAGCAACAATGCATATGTGTGTTTGAGAGCAAGCGGGCCGTGTCCAATCAATGACACCCCGCATTGTGATCATCTATTGTGGGGAGGGGGGGGGAGACTGGTGCTCAAAGGTAAACACAACCAGGAATAAATTGTTGGTAACCACGGAAGAGGCGTCGGAGGCGACATGTGAAACATAGCATCTCCTTATCCTTACCAGGGGACTTTGCTCAATATTTCTTTGTTTCCACAGTAACTGTGTGCAAAAAAACAAAAGTGAGGTAGAGAAATTTTGGCAGCAATTCCTCCCTGTGACTGTTGCTAGGTAAAATACTTTTTTCTGCTTGTCCATGTTCACACTGGACTCCCCCATTTTCACTCCCACGTAGCCTCCAGAGACGGGGAAAAAATGTAGATTAAATCTTTTTTTTTTTTTTTGGTTCATAACTTCACCACAGTTAATCAACAGGCCTTGCAGGGTGCTGCATTTTTGGGATATTTCCCATGAATTATGACCAGGCTATCAGTCCGCCAGCTGTACCGTGGAATTTTAGTATTCAGAGGTGCTATTATTCTTATATGAATACATCTCTCTCCAGTTGTCACAATGATTTTACTTCTGTATGTGTGGATGCTCAGAACAAAGGGACATCGTGTAAAGCGGTCCCGGCACCCCTTCCCCTCCTCAGACCAATTCAGTGTGGCGAAATGGTCTAAATCAACAACCCCATGCAAATGCATCTGGTACCACACATGCTTCCTGACAGGTGGGCAGCTCTCTAACCAGTCCACTTGTGCCTCCAAGGGCCCTCATTTGCCCCCTGTTGAACAACGAAGGTGCTGCAAAAAAAGGGAAGGTGTTTAAATAGGAAGATGGTAGAAAGGGGTGAGGATGGGCGGTAGAGTAGACATCGTTGCGCTCTCTTCTTCATGTTACACTGTCCTGCCAGTGTAACATGACAAGGACACGTTGCTGTCCTGTCACTCAAGACAGTAACGTGTTCAGAATGTCATCACCAGCTGCTGGGAAGTATTGATAATCAACCTCATTTGCTTTCCCCACTCCTCTTTTAGTCAGAAAGTCGAGCAGAGACGTATGTTTTTATTGTTAAAGGTGTTCTGTTTGTCTGTTGGTTGGTTCAATCATATTTTTATTGTCTAAAATGTGTTTTCTTTTTTTCAATTTGAAAGGCAGTACCTTTTAAATCACTACAGTTGTACCTCGGTACATTTGTGGATAAAACATATAAACCGCTTAAGAGTCCAGATGTAGAATGGAGATGAGTTTCTTCATGCAAGCTCTTTTAACATGTTTCAGAAGATGCTTTAAAGCCAGAGGGTGCTGGGGATGGGATGGGATGGGATGGGATGGGATGGGATGGATGGATGGATGGATGGATGGATGGATGGATGGATGGATGGATGGATGGATGGATGGATGGATGGATGGATGGATGGATGGATGGATGGATGGATGGATGGATGGATGGATGGATGGATGGATGGATGGATGGATGGAAAATACAATTTGGCGGGACCAATTAACCTGACAGTCAAGGTTTTGGACTGTGGGAGGAAGATGGAGTCCTCTTAGAGAACCAATGAACTCACAGGGAGAACTTTAAAACTTCATGCAAAAAGAGTACATACAATTCACTTCTGCTAATTAATCATTTAGAAAACGAACAGATCCAACGTATGTAAATAAACACATAGCCAGTATAATCCAATTGTATAGACAGATTCCAAGTCATGTAGAGACATTCAAATTCATTTCCAGTTAAAGTCATGGTGGCTATCATGGTATACTTTGGCACAATGTCAATGTTTGTCTAAATTAAGCAGCAACAAATTGCTGGTTTCTGGGAAATGAAGCACTTACATAAACAAAGCTGTCCTTCAACAGGTCCAGTACCACAGCACCCCCCTTCTGGCCTCCCGACATTCCACCAGTTTCGTCACCTTCTCTGTCATCACATGGTCCGATACCCGTCCCCAGCCCCTCTACAAGCCTCTAAAACATCCTAACATCAGTTTCCATAGCAACCAGAGCTTGTTGCGGGAAAATGTAAATGAGATCTGGAAAATATCCTATCTGGACAAAATGGAATTGTTCCTTCCGGCCTTAATCATCCATGAGGATGATGGTAACCACAGCAGAGGCCCAGTTTAAATAGCTCTGATGACAGACACAAAAGTTGAGATTGAAAAAATATAACATTAAAAATGAAAGCCTCACAAAATGCAAGCATTTTTACAACAAAATCTCAGCCACTCCATTCCGCTCCAGTTCAAAGTTAATTGATACTTTGTGTTTCCCATCCTGTAAAGGCCTCTTCATGAGCTGATAGACAATGGCAAAGAAGATGCTTCTATAGAAGTGGAGGAGAAGAGGTTTTGTTTCTTTTACAGATGTTAAGGAGACCATATTCCTACTTCAAGGGTATTTTACATCCCTGTTTGGAATCCTTATCCTAAGATAATTGTACCACTGATTGAATATTGGCAAGGTGTGTGTCCTGGATGGTTGTGTCAAAACCAGACCTGTTTGATCTGCTTCACATGACCTAAATAAGTGCAAGGGAAAGTTAATCGCCATAATGGAGATGCATTTAAATGCGAGTCATTTCTGAAATGATGTAACTGGTAAAAGAACTGGCTTGTACAATGGATAGAAGAGTGGCCCACTTTTGACCACATGAAAGGCCTTCTCTTGATCTTCTTCGGGTTGGTGATCTGCATCAAGTAGGAGTTGTGTCATTACCTTCTGCTGTGGACGTGTTTTCTGTCTTGGGGTGCTGATTTCTTTTTTCTTTTTTCATTTGTGACCTAGCTAGTAGCACAGGAACATCAAAAGGGAGTGTGAGACACATCTACTAATACTGCTACTATTTTAGTAGTCTTATCTAGTAAAATAGCCTAGACAACAGGCCCCATTAAATGTGGTGTACGTCTGCAACCAGACTCGATGGAAAACTTTCTTAAAAGCTGAAAATGTCTTTGAACTGATCCTGTAAAGTTTGTGAGTGGCAAACGTTTAGGGAAATTTGTGGAGACAAAGCAACTCTGTCTAACTGGTTCAGTGAGATCTGCAGGCTTACCGAAGGATTTAGAAAATCTAGACATCCAACGTAAAATGTCTCATGTCTGTTTACAATAATGCACCTTGACTTAAAACGATAAGCCTCGTGAACCTGAATCTACCTCGGCTTGTTCCTCTTTTCCAAATTTTTAGGAATAAAAATCTATGGCATGATTTGCATCCAGCCTCTTTTACTCTAACATCCACAAATAAACGTGGCGGAACCACGCATCTGCTGAGCTTCTCGTACAAACTACAACGCTCTTAAAAACAGTTGTAAACGGCTTCATAGGAAAAACACTGTAGTAATTGTGTGCTGAAAGGGGAGTGTCAAAAAGGGCAGAGAATACCCAATACACCCCTTTAAAACCAGTCACACAATCATGGAGAGGAAATGGCAAACGTGGAAGAATGTGCTGATCAATTGAGAGCAAAAATGGACTTATTGGGTCTTATACAATACACTATGAGCAAACAGAAACTTAAAACTTCATATCAGGCTGGGCAGGTGATGCACTCTTGACATCTGGTCAGAGTTGATGGGAAGATGATGGGTGGAGCAAAGTACAAGAGAATCCTGGAAGAAGACCTGAGTTGAGACTTGGGGCAGAGGCCCCTCCTAGCAGGTTCAGGATCCTAAATATCTTAAATATAACTTCCAGACATAATCACAGAACCTGACTGAGCTTTAACAATTTTGCAAAAACAAAACAACAACAACAAAACGTGCAAATTTAGTTGATATTGCACTGCAGTAAAACGTGGTTCTAAAATATATCAACTCAGAGGTTTTGAATACATTTTCACGCCACACTATTCAGATTTTCACACATTGTGATGGTCTATATAGTTACTAGAATTGATTGAAGCTGTTGGCATGTTAAAGTAGTCGAGGGCTGATCAGAGTTTTGCAGGACACTGTGTGCCTCTTCGCTTACTGTCGGTTCATTGCACATCTATGCTCCTTTCGTCAACGTGTGCAGGTGAGAAATGTGAAATGTTCAACAGTCCTTCAAAAGTTTCTCAGGCGACGCGTTCCGCCTTCCAACCACCAGATTAAAAAGAAAAAAAAAACGAAAGAAAGAAAGAACTCATCATCATCGCCGCCACCACCACACCTTTAACACACCCGCTCACACCGACGCGCACGTACGTATACACCCCAACTGGAGGTTACACGTGCACGCGCGCGCACACACATTCCAGCGGGCGGAGTCGGTGACGCGCGCAGAGGCCGTTTGTGAATGAGCAGCAGATCGGAGCAGCAGCCCTCAGAGCAAGCTGAGTCCCAGCCGAGCAACGGGAGCAGAGCAGAGCAGAGCAGAGAGGGGAAAGAAAAGTTTTTTTTCCAAATGGATTTCCTCGGTAGAGTCCGACATTTGCTGTTCTCATATGTGCTCATTAACGGGATATTGGTTACCTTCCAGGCTAAAGAAGGTAAGTGTCCGCTTATAAAACAGATAAGCTTTCAAAATAACATCTTTGTTGCGGGAAAAACAGAGTGCCATGCAGGGAGCCTCCTTGCAAGAACTTGCAAGAACTTTTTTTTAGAAAAAAAAAGAAGAAAAAAGCAGGAAACATTTTTCCTTTACTTTTGCAACTGCTTGAAAGTTTCAGAAACTTTGATTGTAACTTCGGAAAACAAACAGCAACAACCTTACAAGTGTTGTTGGGTTCAATTTGTAGCTTGTCGCTTCCCTGCAACCTATTATTCCTAAGTGAATTGCGACTCTGCTTGTGCGCTCCTTTAACTTTGTAACAGCAGCAGGTGGGGAGTTTCTACTGCGGAGTGAGCTAAGCTTGATATTTTCTTGATCTTCCCTTATTCACCCAAAGGCATCCCTTTTGAATGTATCAGATGTTGCTTTATTTGTCATCTTCCCGCACCTTTTGTAAGGGGGGGTCAAAGTTACTCAACAACACAGATTTCAGGCAGGCTCAAGCAAAAAAACAAAACAAAAAACAAAACAAAAAGTTTTGCAAGTGTTTTTGGTAACTGATAAAGATGTTGTGTCTCCATAGAGGTGCTTTTGGATATGAAGGCAGCTGGAGGGGAGCTGGGCTGGCTGACTTGGTCCCCAAACCAGGGAGACAGATCTGGGGTGAGTATGGTGCTCTTTGCTTCTCCTCCACGTTTCCAGCTGTAGGAATTTGCCCGAGGATAGATCAAAACTTGCAGGAAACTCACTCAGCTGTACAGAGAATATTTTACGTAATTCTCTTAAAATTGCTCCTGGTATATATATACGTGTGTGTTTGTACACATGTGGGTTTTCTATAAAATCTGCCAGTTTAAGCCTTCTTGAGCCGGGATAGACGAGGCAGTGAAGGTACCCTATCAGGAGCTGCCTCCACAGCATGTCTGGGCTGCTCCAAATCACATATAGGCGGATAGAATAGCTGCTCCCTCTGAACTGGGAATACTTGTGGCTTCTTGTGGTTTCGAGGCTCCAGCTTCAGAATTGTATGTTAGAGAGCAATTAAGTTTTAAAGTTTGCAGCATGTGGTACCTCTTTGCCGAGAGGAGGGGCCTCAGACGGAGCGAGTCGAGCCAGGGCTACCTTTTTCCTTACAGCAGGGGAAAATGTCTGCATTTAGGGATGAATCTCTAATGCTGCGGTTGTCTCTTTTACCATGAGCAGAGCAGAGACATGTGTTGCCTTCCTCCATCATGTGGTTGCGGAGTAATTGACCGGTCAGGCACATGCAGATTCACTGTAAATAGCCTCATTTCATGTGCTGATGACTCAAGAGCATGTGCAGGCACGCCGCTCAGCGGTTCACTCGACTTTCTCAGAGATGTGTAGCAGCTCGAAAGAAGGTCCCTCTGACACATTAGTTTCACATTTTCCCCCTCACTAATACATTTCAGATGTTTGCTGGATTATTTCGCGTTAGCCTTACGGGCCGGTGGTAATAAAAGGACGGGGAGGGAAATGTTCCACCAGGTTGTTAGCAGAGGTGTACATTCTGCTGTTGTTCATCAAGTTTATATGCAGACCCACACACTTCGCCAGCAAAGCACATTCCTTTAATTAAAAGCACAGTGGCTGCATGCAGAGAGCCAACCGCAGCTTCTGCCTCCGTGGGGGCCGTTTGTTTCTCATGAGCCAAGGTTAGAAGTTGCTGTCACTTTTTCTCAAACATATTTGTGGCAACATCCAGTTTTCATGCAGCAATGCTGCCCGGGAAGGCTGCCAACAAGTGTGTGAGAGAGACTGAATGGGAAATAATTTAGTCTCTTCACAATGTCAGAAATGCATTGTCAACCAAAGTCCTTCTTGTTCGTGATCGTTTTCGGCTTTGGAGATTTAGAAAATGGATGTCCGTGTCTAAAAAGAAATGCTGTATTGATGTAAAGGTCTGTATTTACCCTTGTGAAGAGCCACGGAGTTCTCTGCACACGCTCTGTTTTTGTTTCCTGCTTCAGATTACAGTGGCCGAACCCTCTTGGTTAAACGGTCGCTCCTTTATTTAGCTATCCCCTTAGTTTTGGTTCAGTCCCACATGGTTAGAAGCAATCCAGCCTGACTACCTCTAACCTTCTTTGGTTTTCGTGGTTCTGTTTCAGTGGGAGGTCACCCAGAAAACCCTGAACGGCTCTCAGTTTTATACCTACTCCATATGCAACGTCGAGGAGCGCGACCAGGACAACTGGCTGCGCACCACCTTCATCCAGAGGCGTCCGTCCGTATCTCAGGTGTTTGTGGAGCTTCAGTTCATTGTGCGTGACTGCAACTCATTCGACGGAGCCTCGCTGACCTGCAAGGAGACCTTCAACCTCTATTCTAGCGATGCGGACGCAGACGTGGGCACGGCCTTCCGTAAAGGCCAGTTCAGGAAGGTTGCCACCGTCGCTCCAGATGAGATAACGAAGAAAAATGACATGCGCATCAACACAGAAACGAAAGTTGTGCAAAGCTTATCCCAGAAGGGTTTCTACTTGGCCTTCCAAGACATCGGAGCCTGCATTGCTCTCCTCTCTGTCAGGGTGTACTACAAGGCTTGCCCGGCCACAACAAAAAGCCTCGCTTCGTTCCCCGAGACGGTAGCTGGAGGTCTCAACCAGCAGCTCAAGAAGGTCTCTGGGAAGTGCGTGGACAATGCTTACAGCGAGGATTTACCTCACATCTACTGCACTGCGGAGGGAGAGTGGGTGGTTCCAGTTGGACAGTGCCAGTGCGATGCTGGGTTTGAAGAGGTTGAAGACACCTGTCAAGGTAAGCCAATGGCCTTGAAGCGTCTTATGCGGAAACGTTTTAAATCATCTCCAGTTTTGTTGCCTTTTGTTCCCATAGACACAGACAACTGGTGATCTTTTGGATCAATAGTTCTCCAGACTTTTTAAAAGTATTTTGAATTTTTTCCTGAGGGCTTTCTTGCTTTTTTTGTTATCTCTGACCAAACGTCCTTGTGCAGTGGACAGTGGAGGATAAAAGAAGTGCCGTGTCTGAAAAATATTTCCACTACAATCTGAAAGTGTCTGTAACACTCTGCTATCTTTGGTAATTCTTGTCAAATTGAACTGAAAAAAAAAAAAACAGAAACAAACTGTGTCTTCGGGACAAACATTTACTTTGTTTTTGAATAGACATAGAAAACATAACTTTTCCTTCGACATATACAGTGTGAGTGTGTGGTTAAAAAGTTTATAGAGGTGCTTAAAGGGTAGTGGGGTTGATCAGAAAGGTTAATAAAGACTGAGTTTCAGTTTTTTAAGGCCAAATTTGGATGGAACAACTAAAAATGTCCAATGTCCATGTATTTCTCTGGGTTCAATAAAGACGACCTAAAATTAAGACAAGTCCATGGACATCCGGTATTTAGAAGGTTTGTAACAAAGTCGCTTATTTAAACACCTGATTTCTCTGCTAAACCATCTGCTTTTTTTAAGCTTAGGAGCTTTTTATGGTGAAATAATTCATACATCACAGCCAAGTTGCAAAAGACGTTTCTTTAAAAACTGTCTGGCATTGGACTTGAAATGACTTAAGAAAAAAATCCAAGTACAAAGTAGAACTCTGAAATACTTAAGAAAAGCTCCAGTAACTATTCATCAAGATAATCAGGAAAGATTATAAGACAGCACGGCTCCTTTGTAGGAGATATTTCACCAGAGGAAGAATGACTCAGGACTTTGATCTGTACTGTACGCTATCTTGTCCTGGCAAATTCGATGAGCTTCCATTTTACTGCGTTTTTTTTAAACGCTCAATTTATCTTTGCTTTAATTACCTGGGGTTATAAAGCATACCTGTATGACAAATATTTATCATGGGTGCTATTATCATATCTCAGTGGAATTCTGCCCTCGGCTAACACCAGCTCCCCCCGCAGTGGGAGGAATGCCAAGCCCTTCTTCAACATGTCCTGGCGTAATCCCTGACCCGAAACTGATACGAGTAGGAAATGTGCATTTACCTTTCGGCTTTGGCTCCAATTAGCTGTTCTCTTTTAACGGCTTGCAGAAGCAAATTGTAACTGTTGGCCTTTGGTGTTACAAATGGACGCTGGACAGCATGAAGCCTGGACCTAAATTTTGGCCTCACCTACTGCATCGTGGGCTTCGACTGCGGCCTGTTAACGTCGGATCGCTCCTCGTCATGGCCAATCATTGAGGCGGCCTCCATCTTTAACGGCTCCTTCTGCTCACCAGCCGAGCTTCAGTCTGTCTCCACCCCTTGTTCTTCCGGCTCCTTCAGGCTTCCTTCCTCCCATTCGAGCGTCAAAAAACCTTAATTCTTTCGTGTCAAACCTTCTAATTGCGGCTTTTTTGCTGTGTGGGTTTCTCCAGATTGAAATGACGTAAAGTTGGAGGGGACAGGAAAAGGAAATTATGATTAATTATTGTTGATACAATATTATTAGAAAACGTTTTTGTTCTGTCTTATTTTTTTGACAGAAATATTCTTATATCTGGCAGATTTGGATGTAAATTAATTTCCATTTAGCCAAGAAGTTTATTTTATGTGGAAAATGAGAGAGGCATCGTGTTCACTACCACAATGTAAAAGAAACAGTTTTTTAGTAGAAATTTTAATAAAAAAAATTTAAAAATGTATCACCCCCATAATAAACCTTGGAAAATTGTTTTATAGTCAAATCCCTTTTATAATTGCTGACCAGCTTTCCACTGGAACTATTAATTTTGGACTTTACTGTAGTTGGCATTATTTGTTCTATCTGCATTTAAGCAAAAACATTTTTAAGTGTAATTCCTATATACAATTTATTCCTAAACATTAGTTTGTTTAGGCAAATGTCTTAGAGCTTGTGCTTTTAACTAGGGGTGCACTGATTTTAATCGGCACAGATTTTCAGTGATTGGCCGATACCTGCGTCTTATCCACCGATCTTATCTTCCTCGGCAAAGGTCTGAAAATCAACAATTGTCCTCCTCTGCTTTCCGTGAGAGAGGTTTGAATGAGAGACCGGCTCATGAGGTCATGTCTGCACGTTTGCAGTTAGCAACAGTCGCACCACTGTTACCAACTCCACGAACTTCTTGCTATATTTAGCAACATTTCAGACGAAAAAAAAAGAAAAAGAATTGGTATCGGCCAAAATCGGAATCGGCAGGTCAGGCTCGGTAATCGCCGAAGAGCCAGAAAACCGCAATCGGATCATCTCTGTTTTTAACAAAAATAATTCAATTTGCTTTCAAATTACCTGACACAAACAAAACTCAATATTTTATGTGAACACAAAAAAGGTCCGTAGAGTTTTACTTTACTCAGCAGCGTCTTGCTCAGCTTATCTGTTACATATCCTGAACCCTGGTAAATGAGTGTCTTAGTCTTTGACATCTCTCGGTGCATAATTTAGAGCTTATTGCATCAGGTTATTTCCTGTTCTCTCGGTATCGTCTGCTCTCTTATCTCGACATGAGCTGGCTTTGGCAGAGCGGCCATAACTCAGGCCTTTGACTTTGTTCTGTTGTCACAGTTTGCGCTTTACTGACTGTAAAGGAGACCTTTATTGTAGTCAGGGAATACGGCTGATCAAAGCAAGGGAGTGGGGGCTACTGTACGGTGATGGATTAGCATCTTCAAGGCGGATGGGAGAAAAAAGAGGGAGGAGGCCTGGTGAAGCTGCCGAGCCTCACTGACTGCTCATAACACGCAGACCCAATCTGAGCCCCTGTCCTGCCGGCTGCAACTATCTCTTTATCCCCCAACCCACCGTCGCTCCCCCTTTGTTTTCTCAAACGTACCGGAGCTGCAGCTTTTGGTGTGTGTGCGTGCATGCGTGTGTGTGTGTGTGAGAGAGAGAGAGCGGCGTGTGAGGGCCTGTTGAGATCTGTTCCGCGACAAAGCACACAAAGCCATGCCGTCAACCCCATGCGATGTTCCTCCTTCAGTCTGCTCTGTTTACTCCACACACACTTGCACGATTTGAAAAAAGATCATCGTCTTAGAAAATAAATGCACACGTTTGGACAGCGGGTATAAAAATGTCCTTGCTGGCATGTCCGCTCCGCTCTCCTGCTTAGATTTAAGCTGGATAGGAAAGCTGAGGTTTTCTGCCAGTGGGTCTTTTTTTTTTTTTTTGTAGCTGTGGAAGAAAAGCCAGGTGAGATGATTAGGGAGGACGGCAGGAAGGAATGAGAGGGAGAAAAAAAAGCGAGGGCTTGTGTTTAGAGGAGGGGTGTGATGTTTTTTTTTTTTTTTTTAAGTGGAGAGAGGTGAGGAGCGGAATGCAAAGGTAGGAGAACAATGAAGTGCTGTGTTTCCCCGCGAGGCCGACAGATTCCACCTCCTCTCCCCCACTTTACTGGTACATTCCTGATCAGTTTGCTGAGACAGAGCCTCCCAACATTACTCCAGACCTGTGGAATTCCCAGTGAACGCTGGCGATGATGGGAAGAGCGGGGATGGTGGTGGTGGGGAGGTGAGGGAGAACAGGTCCGGGTCAAGCCCTCACATTAAAACGACTAAACAAACAGAATCCCTCCAACCCCCCAACCCCACAACAAAAAAAAACACACACACACACACACACACACCAGGAAGATCCCCGGTGAAGGGTCCGAGATGCATGAGGACACGCGTGGATTTAGATGGAAATGAATCACAGAGCTGCAGCGCAGAGCCAGGATGAATGGTTCCGAGGGCTTAAAGAGGAATATCCTACAGACACGTAGTTAATCATTGTCCCCCCCCCACCGCTTCTTTCCTGAACGGATGGCTGCTCTGGGGTGAAACAACCACAAAAACTTCCACTGTGGTGGTTTTTTTTCTCTTCTCCATATTTAGGTTGAAATTTTCCATGTTCGGCCATGTTTTCACTCAGTTTTATAACTCGTCTCCCCCTTGGGACCTGTTAAAGTAAAGATCTGTGACTTCATCTGGTTTCTGTCTCCGTCTCCTCTTTGCCTCTCAGTGCGGCAGTAGTTCAGGCGGAAGGATCACTTGTCTCTCAGAGCTTCTTTCTAGGATATTATTTCTTTCTTCCCCCGTCCCTTAAACACACACACACACACACACACGCACCCACCCCCCCCCCCCCACACACACACACACACTGTTGTCATTGGGTGAAAAGTAAAAAAAGATAAAACAGTTGCTGCACTGCGAAGACGTGTAAGAGCTTCGCAGGTTGTAAATCATAAACAAGTGGAAGTAGCAGGGCACAAACTGGACCTTTTGTTCTCTGTGACATTATTACAGATGGTGTTTATTATATATTCTTATGCACAGGCACAACACTCATGTGATTGATGGAGAAACTCAAACAGGCTGTAATTACAGCGTCTTGCAAAAGTATCTCTCACGTTTTGTCACCTCACATTGCATCACACGAAATTCATGGAAAAGGAAGAATGAGCATGCAGTGCGCAGTCTAGTGACAGAAACGATTCTTTGCATCATCAATTCTACACAAATAATACCATTTAGTTCTAGCAATAAATTGCTAGAACTAGCTTTTTTAATTGCACGTAAAAAAAATGTCTAAGTTCCAGAACATTTTGGTTAATAAACGACTCTGGAGTGGCAGGTTGGAGACTGTGCTAAACCAAAACAAAGCAGTGAATTATTAAGAAATAGAATATTGTTTTCAAATATTTGCCCCACACCAAATGGCGTGCATATGTGCCCAGCCCCATCAATAAAGCCTAATGCAGTTAACTGCCTTCAGTAGGCAAATAAGTGGTAATTAGAGCTCACCTATGTGTTAATGGCAGCAAATTCAACTGTTCTGTGAAGGCCTCAAGTGTTTGTAAGAGAAAATCAGTGAACAAACAGCAGCATGAAGACCAAAGAACAAAGCAGCAGACAGGTCAGGGAGAAAAAAACCCCAGTTTGCTTTAAAAAAACAAACAAACACTATGCCAACCTCTGTATCTGTATGGTGCAACCGCACACGTAGCAAAACGTGCCTGTCTAAACCAACAGATCATGCAAGCGGAGCATTAATCTGAGAAGCTGAGGCTTGTGGTAACCGTGGAGGAGCTGAAAGACTCCAAAGCTCAGGTGGCAGAGCATCTCTTAGTCATGCATTCCGCAAATTTGCCTTTTATTACCCTTGTGAAAGAGTTGCAGGACGTTGTACACAGCAAACAAATGGAACACGGTTTAGTCAGATGAGACTGAAGTTTTAGTTTTCGGCCCAGGTGTAAAACTCGGACCAGTGGCACGTCATTTCTACACTGAAGCATGGCGGTGGCTCCATCATGCTATGTTGGTGCTTTTTTTTTGGGCAGGAGCAGGGAAGCTTGTCAGAGTAGATGGAGACATTGATGGAACAAAACTGGAACAAAGCATGTTAAGGGCTGCAAAAGACTTGAGACTCAGAAGGACATTCGGTCAGATGTGCAACAGAGTGTTTTAGGACAGCTTAATAACAGGATAGAATTGCAAGCCACACTTTTCAGTCTTCCAGTCTTCAATAATAAAAAAAAAAATCTAAACCGTATATCCTTTGAAATCTACTTTACAATTAAATGCTTCGTGTTGGTTACCTAAAATCCCCCAACCAAAAAAACACTGGGACTCGTAAAACCTGTAAGTGGTACGAGTTTGTTCCAGTTAATAAACACTTTATTGACACGATTTAAATGTTCTTTCCTCATCCGTCTTGCTGGGACATATTTCAGTCCCTAATGTGAATTTTTCCATCTACTTTAAAATCTGTTGCACAAACGAGAATCTATTTTCACGGAGCGAAAATAAACAGTGAGCTAAATGGTGTTTAACTTTAAATAATTTCCACTCGTGACTCACTCCATTCCCTTCCTTCCCCTTAATCCACCCTGGCACAATGTAATGACTGCGTGTCACCCCTCATCTGGATCTGCACCAGCTGATCCTCGGCTTTATTTCTGTTTAACTGTCCCGGGCCCACACCTCGCCAGCTCCCCCGAAAGCCTCGGCAAACGGGCCGTAATCCAACGCCATGGTTGCACAAGGCTCCGTGTATAAACGAAGACACGGTTTGGGAGCGTGGAGCGCTCAGGAGAAAATGGCCTGTCGGTGGACCGACCATCCCTCCGGATTCCAGTAAGGTCGGAGCTCGCCAAGCAGCTTCCAGTAAGCAATTTTCTCCTCTCCCACTCCTTCCCTCGGTGTCCGTGTCTCCAAACTCGTCCTCGGCTGATGTAAGGAACAGTTGGTGACTAAGCTAGCATAGCTACACGCTGTGGCGAGTGATTTGTATGGGTAGTAATTGACTTGGGTGTGTTTGGTCTTTTTCAGTGGAGTAAGTACTGGTTCTGCTGGCTTTTTTTTTTTTTCCTTTTTCTTTTTTGCCTTTGTATAATCTCTCTCTGCCCCTCACCCCACATCCTCCCTGTCTCAGAGGACTCTTCTTGACTATTTTAATTTTCTGCCTCTCAACTTGTATTTATTTTGTAATTTCTTATCTCAGCCACATTATTCCCAGGATTATTTTCGCAGCGCCATATGCAGTTTTCTCCAGAGGCGCACACTGTTGTGCAACCAGCCCCCCAAGTACAACAAGCTTAGATGCAAACATAAAACTTTTTCTTTTTTTTTTTCTCCTTCTTGTTTCATGTTCACATTGCTCATGGAATCACACGGAGGCTGTTGTTTTTGGCCAACACGCAGGTCATGAATATGACACCAGAAGACTTTAAACATCCCGTTTCACAAAGCCCTGATGGGACTATTTAGACTGTGTACGCTCACAGTATTTCTGTCTGATAAAAACAAGTCTCACTAAGTGACTCGTAAAAATAAATAGGGGCAAAATCTGAACAATGCTGCCAATCGGGGAACAGCAGCCGGCAGCTTTCACATGGTGGCTAAGGCGTAAACATTTAGTTGGAGGTACAAATGAAACTCTAGCCATTTGTTTGTGTTTTTTATTTGTTTCTTGATGAACTTGACAATCGACGCGAGAAATTGGACCGCCTAGAAAAGTCTGTCATGTCAATGATAGAGTTTTAAATTAAGGCCTGCATCCGAAGCCGATGAGTTCATGACGATCGAAGAAACGCCTTGCGCAATTTTTAGTTTATCTGATGTTATGCATGCAAACAGACACGGCAGCACTCCTGGAGATTGCAGTGATTCGATTTAGCGGGCTTAAGGTGGATTTCACAGAACGAGAATCATCTCACTCCACCCGGATAATCCCTCCCACGCTCAAAATTTTCTGCTCCACCAATCTTCCCTTGATTCTCTCAGCCTCTGCAGCTGGTCACAGAAAAGCAGAGTCACTGCCTTATTGGACGGCTCGAAAACAGTTTTGATAGACAGGCTTTTTTTTTTTTTTTTTTAACTACATTGCCTCTGAAAAAACCACTGAGATTACTTTGAAAGATCGCATAGCTCAGATGTTGTGCCAAGTTAGCTTACGACTAGCGAGCTGATCTTGCGGGAGTTGGTTAGATTAATGGGGGGTTCGGTTGGGTGGGGGAACGGGGTTCTTTCAAGCGATGACATGCTGTATCTTGTTAGGCCACATTTTTACTGGAGAGTTCAGTGCCAGTTATTAGAAACGGCAATAAAAAAATAAATAAATGGAGTCAATGGAGTCTGTGATTATCTAGTGTCGGTAACAGAAAACTGTATCAGCAGTTCGTGGCTTGGGAAAGTGCAATCACTTGGAGTGTGACATCCAAACAGATACATTTTTGATTAGATTAAATCTGATCAGATGGCAGATTTAGGGGAGAAATGTTCACCTTTACAAACTTTTGGTCTCAAATCACATTCTGAATGAAGCAGCCTGATGATTATCGACAGTTTAGAGTAAAAAGACTCACAAAATAGATGAAAACCCCAAATCTATAGAAACACACAGAAACAGTAAAAGAAGTGCAAATGTAAAAAATACACTTTTTACAGTGTATAAAATTGTAGCAGTTTGAGGCAAAAAGCTTGTGGTAGCCTCAACTCCCCTCACCTTCCCCTGCAGGCATTACGCTGCTGGAATACCACTTTAATGTGCAACACAGTACGTCAAAATTCACAGACTGGAGTAAAAGTTTTACACTATTATTACCTTAAATAAAAATACAATTTGGCATGAAAATGTAAAGAACATTATCTGATTGCTCTTCAAAATTAAATTGAATAATTAGTACTTTGGCTTAAATAATGTTAGTAATAACTCTATTTTTTTTATTTTTTACATTTTTATACATAGACATCTGGAAATCAGCAAAAATGTAGAATAAATGTGCAGTCAATTAAATAGTAGTTACTGAGTGCTTATTGCACAAAATATTTTACCTTTTATTCTTCTAGTTTTGTAGTTTTTATGTCATCTACTCCTTCGTTGAAGCTACAGTCTCTTACTTTAAAAGTTAAGCATTAACCATTTTAGCCTTCACGCGTGCATATGTGGAAGTCGGGATATATTTCCTCTTGGTGACATTCCTGAGCCTGAAGGCTGTGTTTATGTATGTGTGTGAGTGTTTTGGTGGGGGGGAGTGCAGAGCAATGTGAAGCGCTTTGTATTGTACTGCCGGTGTGTGAGGTCAGCACTTTCCTTCCCAGCAATCAGTCAGTCATGCCCCCCAGCGCTGCCCAGCAAATACACCCACCCACCGTTCACTGCTAACAGGACGAGGCCTCAGCGGAAACCGGAGGTCACCTAATCCCTCAGTGACTCCCCGACCTGTGGGCTCAGGGTTTTTCATTGTCGCTCAACGCCGCGGCCTCACTCAGCTGCTTTTCATTTTGTTGTCCTGCCTGATAAGTCGTTTTGTTTATTGGTGCATTTGGTCCTGTTCTGGTCACTTCCCCTGGTCAGGAAGTCGATGGCTGTCGGCTTTCAGCCTGTTGGCTCGGGGAGGTGTGGTGAGACGGTGTTGCCTTTTCCTCCTGGTTGTCTGGAAGTGATGCAAACCAGCACAACTCTGGCCTCTGGAAGCTCTGAGTCAACCCGGGTTGGCTTCATCAGACCCTTCCAGCAACAATTTTAAATCTCCTCGTCTTCAGTCTGCACTCTGTGTACATCTCTTCCTGTTACTGGGTGCGAGGAAACGTAAAGAGTGAAAGGTGAAAGGGGATCGAGGAATTTATTGTGTTTGTTAACAACCCCAGATGAAAGCTTGGGTGCAATTGTAAAACAGATGTAATGCCTTCACAGCTGCTCCATTGGTCAGCTAATCTTTTTCACTAATGCCTCCAACCCCCCCCCCCATCCCCCCCCCCCCTCCTTGGCCCACATGCCCACACATCAGCCCCTACACCTTTATGGCTCCTTGTCTGCCCCCTGCCTCCCCTGCTCTACCTCTGTGACCTCTGGCTCATGTTACCCAGGCCTCCTCCCCCATCAGAGGCCCCCTCTGTTCCCTCAATCCAGGTACCCCCGGATTGCTAATTACTTGTTGTCACCCTGCATATAAACACACAGACATGACGTATCACCATTTCACGCAGGGTTTGTGCAGTTTGGAGATGAAAAGAGAGGAAGTGAAATAAATGAGGGCAAAGACAAAGCCAGGCTCTTTTGCCCCCCAGAAATGACCAGAGAGCTGCCCTGATACAGATCTGACACTGTTTATTTCTCGCTTGGCTTTATTTTTACAAGATCTCCTTTGCTCGCCGGCCATTCCTCTGAGTCTAACCTTTCTCCCTTTCCTTCTCGTCGGTGCGAGCATGTGTTTGTTTTACTTGGCCAATGACTCTGTGTAAAGCCACGCACAGTTTAACTCACCCTCAGGCAGACATGACCTTTCTGCCTTCTAAAAAGCTCAGTGCCGCACTCAATTGTCAGCCCCCACCGCTCTCCCTCCCCATTCGACTTATTCGTCATGTCCCGGGGCCGATTCTGTTGTCAAGCCACCATGTTACCCATTCATCCATCTATACGACCGGGCATTCATCACTGTCGGCGTCTCATCCGTCTTAAGTTCTGCCGATGCGCCGGTGAGCCCTCAGAGGCTCTAGAGCCACTCCGGCTCCCTGAACGTAACAGGCCCTTGCACTCGTTCTCTATAAACAAACACGGGCCACTCAAGGCACACAGGGACCCTAACATGACAAACAGTTCCTTGTTTGTAGCAAGTGGGAGGGGAAGAAAGGGCCACTCTTACTTTGTCAAATTTCTCAACTCCAAAGAAGCCCAGACACTTTTTGTTTATGAGCGCCACCGACTCGGTAAACCCTTTTAGGGGATTTATGCCTGCATTCGTGTTGTGTCGACACATTTCAGCTTCCTTTTCGGTTATTATTCTGCTTCACAACTCTTCGCCTCAGTTCTGGTCACTCTGTTGCTCGTGCTACCTCGTGCCTCTATGCTTTGATTGGCTGCTTTAAGGAAGGAAGGCAGCGTCAGCCGCACGATTCCTGTTTCCTGTTGTGTCCAGCAACAATCCAAAGCTCCCCTCGACCTTCTCCGTGGAACAAGGAAGCTCGCTTTCCTCAGACTTTTCTTTTTTGTCGAGGAATCCTCTCGTTAAATATCCCAGCTGTACCGTCGCTGTGACTCATATTTGGAATATTTGAGGTACACAAACCCATTCACCTTTACCGCCAAAAGGTTGGCTAGAGCTCAAGCTATGCAGTTCCAGGCCTCCCATTGGGTGGTGTACACTGGAATGCATCTTGATTATAGAGGCGACACACAGTGTAAGGCCATCATCTCCACTGGCCTGGCCACGATGTATTGCAGCTTGCACTGTAACACCAAATAGAGGCGAGTCCTCCTCTATTCAGATGCCATGTGGCATTTCAGCTATTCCCATCTGCAACGCCTGCGTGTGTATGTTTTTCCTTTCAGCTTTTGAATGGCATGGCATTCTCCTTGCCTGCTGGTCAGTGGTGAATAGCAATGTTAATGGGTTAACTGGGAGGAGAGAAAGCAGGAGAGCAAGGAATTTGGGGATTACATAGAAGGAGAGGTAGGGAAATGAATCAGGGTTTTGGGCAACAGCTGTTCCCCCTCCTCAGACCAAGAGTTCGTCCCGGCATGTCTCCTTTCTTTCTTCAGCCCTCAGCAGGATACAGTATCCCCCTCTTCCTTTCTTAGCCCTTCTGTCACTACTTCCCGCCTCTCTCCTGCCTTGCCTGTCTTCTGTCCCATCTGCGTTAATGAGTAGTCGTATTTATAAGTGAAACAGCTGCCCAAGATAGAATGGAGATGCTGTAGAGAGAGGCAGGACTAAACTCGGTGCAGTCCTATTGGCCAAAGATCCATACCCTTCTTTGTGCAGAGTGATTTTTCTTGCCACAATTGTTGTCAGGCCCTTTAGATAACACACCTCCTCACATATGCTCTGCGTCAGCTCGGTGAGCCGCAAGTTTATAAAAAGCCGAGCAAAGTTGAAGCGAGGCTCATGGTCAATCAGCTAAATCCCCTTGATATGACTCAAATGGAGCCGGAGCCATGTGCTTTCCGTCTCCCATGTGGTCACTTGTGGCTTCCAAATGAGCTTCCCCCAAGCAAGACGAGCCGAAGGGCAAGCTAGACTTTATCTCAGCGCGAGTCTGATATTGTCTTAGTCTTGGCGCTGCTTTTCTTTTTTTCTTTTTTTTACAATTAGCCTCTTCAGGAATCTGACCTTGTTTGCTTATCACTGACTGTCTCAATGCTTTTCCCAGTCAGTGTAACTGCTGTATCACTGTGAAGGCCTCATTTCATTTGACCAACACGATCTGTCCCTACAGCGCCTAATCTCTCTTTTACCGCAGTTTTCTCAAATTCCAGCGTCTGTTTCCTCTGATGCATGTTCATTTAACTGCAGTGTTCCCCAGCATTGAAATATGTGTGTGTGTGTGTGTGTGGGGGGGGGGGGGTGTGCGTGTGTGTGTGTGTGTGTGTATGCATTATGTGTGTAGCTGAACTGAATGAGCAGAAGGACATGAACAGGTGACAGGCTGTGGACCTAATCCCTCTCCTGATGCCACATTGTGTCCAGTAGTGTGCTTTGCATACATGTCTGTGTATTTTGTGCATGCACACGACTGTGGGTTCATGTGAGCATTGCATACACGGACGTGTGTGCGTGCGCGTGTTTATGATCACCCTCTGGTGTCAGCAGCAGCCCCTGGAATGCTCTCGCGGAGTTAAAGGGCAGCCGTCTCAATTTCACCCTCCTTGACGGTGCGCTCTCAAACCAAATTTCACACCGTATTAAGTTCATATTTCGACATTTCCTTGCACAGCTGGGCATCCTACCTGCATTTCTTTATTTAGAATTCAAAGTGTGAAATTAGATGTCACCTTATCTAGGCGATGCCGTTTCAAAGTATCCGTGTGAGTCTCTGAGAGAAAGAAATATAATAGACTGCTGGGTGCCAAATAGCACTGTTGGTCTGGTTGCTCTCGCACCTTTTCTTCTGTAGTTATGAAAAACTGACTTAGAGTTTCGGAATGTTGGAATACTGGTTGAGTTTCTTGAGTCAGAGACAGTAAGACAGAAGCAACGGAAGAGAGGAAAGTGTGTGGAAAAGTTGAGAGTACGAGAAGCAGCATGGTAGGAGCTGTGTGATTGTGTTTCAGGGTTTGGCTCAAATGAGCATCATTTTATTTGTAATGACCAGAGTTTTACTGAGTGATCTGAACACTGTGCAGACTCCCCCTGCCTTGTTCCCCCCTTACATCTCTCTATCACCTGCCTAAATGTGGTATTTAGCCATGACACAATTAAGTGTCCCCTCGACCTCTACGTGTTGCTCTCAGGGGTCAAAAGTTCAAAGCATTTCAAAGAGGCTTGAACAATCTGGAGAAACTTGCTTTGCTCTGTGCCATGCCATTTAGGATGCTGCCAGAAGTCCCCATTGTCTCCTTTGGCTGATCATCTGCTGTGAATGTCTTTTTCTCCTGGCAGAGTGTCAGCCAGGCTTCTTCAAAGCTGAGGCGTCCAGGGACAAGTGTGAACCGTGTCCTGCCAACACCCAGAGCCAGGACTCCAGGTCTTTGTACTGTGTGTGCATGGATGGCTTCTACCGGGCTCTTACAGACCCCATGACTGGACCGTGCTCAGGTGAGAATTGTGCAGAAATGAATGCTAACTTCTATAAATTACTAGTTATACTAAAAAGTAGAGAAGCACTGAGAAAACTTCCGCTGATTGCAATCTGCAGAAGTTTATGCCAGCCAGATCCTAGCAACATGCCCATTACAAATGTGTGCAAAACATTGGTGGTAGTCCACTAATGTCGATTAAAAGAGAAACGCAATTAAAATCACACATGAATAAGTTTGTTCATGCAATACGTACTTAAAAGAACATGCCGCGCCGTCATTCTCCTACCACTTCCTGTTGTCTTCTTTGTCTTTTTCTGGTTGTTGATCATGTGACTTGTGTGATGCAAAAAAAGTGTTTCCATTGCAATTTAGCAAAAATACATTCATTTCGATGTAGCTGAAAAACAACCTCATCCTAGTGCAAAAACATTTTATCAAAAAACATTAATTTTTTCACAAAGTTGGCATGTTTCCAATATGCTAAGTAAATTGGCATAATTCCAATTTGCACAATTATATAGTCAATTTAAGCGCAGCTACACACTAAAACAACAAACAGCTCAGTGATTCTGGTTTGCATTACTGACAACACCCTTTACTGTAGATGCAGATACAGACGGAGGATGTTGGATCTATTATCAATTTCTACTATAATTGATTGAACTATGACAGCTGTTAGAAGCAACAAGAGAGAAAAGACACATTTCTACTAAAAGTAATTTCGTTTTGACACTAAATTTTCTTGTGTAATTGGATTTGCCCAGAATAAAATGTACTCTGACCATTTTCATGATTATGAAATCAGTAAATAAGTTCATTTGAAATAGTATTTACGTTCATAATTGTTAAGAAGCAAGCAGTGTTCAGAAAGTGTCTTTGGTCTTCTACCTACTACATATTCTATGTTTTTCTGCTTTCTCCCTGTTAGGCCTCCCTTCTGCCCCTCGAGGTCTGGTGGCCACTCCCAACTCTCTTACTCCGGGAAAACTCCTGCTTTCCTGGCAGCCCCCCGAAGACACCGGCGGTCGAAGCGACATCACCTACAGCGTCGAGTGCCACCGTTGGGAGGGCTCGCAGCACCTGCCCTGTGGAGAGAAAATTCGCTATGACCCAGCAAACACGGGCTTGCTTGATACGAAGGTGTCAGTGAGTGAACTGGATCCTTACTTGAACTACACCTTCACCGTGGAGGTGCACAGCGGCGTGTCCATGTTTCCCAGTCAGGCAATGAGGCGCAGTTTCAAGCCGCAGTCCTCTGCCGCGCTGAACACATCCCTACACTACACAGGTGAGTGCTGGTGACATGAAGCAGAGCTGCGATGCTATCTGTGCTGCAGCAATGGCTGATGCTATCTGCGGGATACTGACGGCTCTGCGGTCCGAACGAGGCCTGGGGAGGAGAGGGAATTGTCCATTTTTATTGTTTTAGAATCTTAAAATTAAATTGTTTCCTTCTCCGTGTATCGTCCTCAGACCCGCCCAAAATTACGTCAATGCGCCTGGTTGAGCGGGACTCCACCAGTTTGTCTCTCTCCTGGGACGTTTTCCCTCGTCCACGGGTCCAATCCCAGCCAATCCGCTACGAACTCGCCTACCGCAAAAAGGTGTGGAAACTTTTTAAGCCCTGTGTCCAGAAATGGGGTCCAACTGACCCCACACACGTGAAACTTGTATCATCTTCCACAGCCCTGTACGTTTGCCTCAGTCCTCGCACACACAAGGGTTAATAGACCGTGAGAGCACACAAACATTAAAGAGCTTAACTTCATGTTTACATTTAGTCCACATGGCATGATTAAAGCTATTTGGAAATGCATTTTGCATTTCATTTTAATGGACATGCAATTTGAATGAGTCTCCGATGACTACTTAAAAAAAAGAGGCTGTTTTAATAGGTGCTGCTTTAACGCTGGGGCTATTGGTGGGCTTTTCTCTTTTTCCTAGGACAATAAAATCGACGTAACTACCTACGTGGTGCTGAAGCTGGAGAAAAACTCTGTGCAGATCAGTGATCTCTCCCCAGGCACAGCCTACCTGGTCAAGGTCCAGGCCCTGGGTGATGACGGCAACCAAGGAGTTTCCAGCTTGGAGGAACAATTTGAGACGCTGTCTGAAGGTGCAGGGAGAAACCGCTCTAGGAAAAACTTACTGGCTTTGTTTGGGAATCGTCTCACTGGTTTATTTTTCTTGCAGGTCACCTCAACAAGACTGCTGTTATCCTTGCTGGGGTGGTTGCAGGAGTAGTCACGCTGCTCATTCTGATCGTCATCGTTTTCCTGCACAGACGGTGAGTAAGTGGCCCGCTCCGCCGCTTTCCCTCCTTCTTATTCTGTCCCGATAATCTGTCACAACACGACATCCTCCGCTGCCTTCCTCTCTCATTCTTCTGCTTTTCCTTTGTGGGGCCTCCAAATGGCCTTTGCATTCACTCTCTCCTCACCTCTTTCTTTCACTCTTCCTTTAGCAAACCGTCGTTTTCTCTTTATCTGGACGTGTGTGCCAGCACTCACCGGGGAGGAATTTCTGCTGAGCGTGTCTTGTCATTGCGCAACGGTTGCAATCTACCAAGTGTTGGGAGCCTTTGAAAGGAAATCAGACATGAGTGGCACATTGTTGTCGACAAGAGGCGCTCGCTTCTTTTTTGTACGAAGCCGTGGGTGCTTTGTGAGGGTGACCCGGGCCTGTACTGTAGCAGATTGTAGCCACCTCTTTCCCGCCTGCTGGCTGTCAGCCTTTGAATTGGCTCAGCAAATACAGCCTATCGCCAGGGCTTTGGGAAAGAAACACTTCTGCCTGAATGAATGCATTGCAACTAGGCCTGTCACGATAACAAATTTTGCTGGACGATTAATTGTCTAAAAAATTATTGTGATAAACGATAATATTGTTTCAAGACCTTTTGACACTGATTTAATGGAAATGACTAATAATACACGCGCTTTCCTGATAGATGCACCTTATTTTCAAAAGAACACATAACACTGGAGCCGATAAACTAACTAAACAAAACAACCAAAAATAAAATGGATTCTCAGTCTCCATTAACAAAAACGTACTTGAATAAAAACTAAACAACATAAAGCCAAATTAATACTGCATTCAACCAAAAAAGTGCAGATTATAAAGTCTGTATACTATATAACTTCAGTAATCACTAGATTTAAATAGAGAAGACGGGCACATCCGACTCCCTAATGCAATAGTTCACACTACACCATTTCTTCCCCCTATTTTCCCCTTATGACAATCTTGGAACGTTTCCCGATCTAACCGATCATCCTGCAGTGTGTGGTGTGTTACGGTAGATCGTCGTGGTTGCTCCGATCTAAATCAGGGGTTTTCCCCGACTGGGAGTTTAACGCTGAATGTGGCAGGTAGCCAATCAGAAAGCGCGTGTCAAATAAATAAACCAAGCGCTAATTGAAAAACCTGGCCTTCTTCACAAAATGTAAACATAAATGGAGTGGCGTAATATTTTAGCGGTTGTAAGATTGCTTTTTTTTTCTTTTATCTTTGACTTTGATCCAGAATGCTCTGCCCTATATTCGGTTCTGGTTTTGGAGGGGTCTCCGGTCCACTTGCATTCACATAAATAAATCGCACCAGAGTTCACTTGAGCCGAACCGAGACCTGGGTTTTTAGGCGGACCAGAGTTTGATTACACATTCACACCTCCCCACACACACACTGGACATTCTAGAGAAACAAACTAAAGTTTGATTAAAGTGGATTAAAGAAGGCTGGTGGGAATGCACTCGTAGTCTTCCCACAGATTAGTTACTTTGACTGAACCAATCTAACACAAGAATATGCTTTGATTTAAACCCTTTTGTTATGATTCTCTGCAACATCCTCAAGATATTTTCCCAACTCTGAGAGGTTTGCAGTTCTGCCCAGTGCAGCTTCCTCGTTCCCTCTGAAAATAAGCATTCAAACAACATCTTGTTGCTGCCGCCGTGTTTGGTACTTGGGATCTTGCGTTTAGGATGATGTGCACTGTCAATTTTCTGATAAGCCTTGTAATATGTATCGAGTACAAAATGTTTAATTTTAATTTCTTATCTGACATAAGTACCTAAATCCAGATGTCTGCTGCATCACCTACATACGGCTTTATATTTATCTGCAAATTTATATTTTACCTGTGTGTTCCTTGATCCTTGTGATCAAACAAACCTGACAGCATCGCTTTCCTTTAACCTCATTCTTATCTATGTTGGTCAAGCAAATAACAAATCACAATAAAATCTCTTTGACATATGGTTGTATCCTGACAAAATGTGTAAAAGTTCAAAGGTTTGATTTAAAAACTGTTTTTTTTTTATTTATTCAGAAACAGAAACACACATACCAGGCAAGGACCAGAGGACACCTACTTTTCAAGCCCCGGTATAACAAAACAAACAAAAAAATTAAATTCTTGATCTCTCTTTTTTTTCATTTAATTATATTTGTCTTCCTCATTTGTTAACATGCAACCATCTCCCTGTGGCTTGCAGAGCAATTAAAACCACTAAAGACGTATGTGGATCCACATACGTACGAGGACCCCAACGTAGCCGTCCTCAAGTTTGCCACTGAAATCCACCCGAGCCACATAAGCAAACAGAAAGTCATCGGAGCTGGTGAGTGACAACCCTGCAGAGTTAATCTGCTGTGGGGCTTAGCTTTAAAATCTTGAAAGGTCTTTCCATTTGCACCCCTCTTGTCCCTGAAAATATTCACTGTTTGTACTGCACATTTTCCACAGCTTAACAGGCTAATGGGTGGTTTTTACTTTGCTGAGATTAGGATCTATCTGGCTTTTTTTTTCTTTTCTTTTTTTCTCACCCGACAAGTTGAGAGATCTTTTTCTTCTGCGGTTAATTCTTGGCGGTGACATCTTTATGCTTTGGCCCAAGATGACTTGAACATTGCACAACAGAAATGGCTGCAGACACACAGTATTGGAAGAACATCACAACACCTTCCTGGGGCTTGCTTCTCCGCTCCCATTGAGGATGCGTTCGTTCAAGTGCAACCACCTTTAGCCTTTGAGCCAACGGTCCGTTTGAGCCCCCCTCACCCACTCCAGCTCCCACGACCAAATGTCCCCTTTCCTTCTCGTGTGACAGCTGATTCCCATGCTCCTACACAACAGGTCCTCAACTATTTACACAATGTTGCGTCTTTTGTTCTTCTCTCTCTCTCTCTCTCTCTCTCTCTTACTCTCTCTCTCTCAACACCGAGCCAGAACACACCTCGGTGGGAGCGCCTCAGGCAAAACAGCCGCAGAGACTTCCCTATTTCTTTTTGTTGCTCTGCCAAGCCCTGTGGCTAGAAACTTAAGAGAACCCAACGCAAAAATATATATACAGACACATCAAATATCTTTTCTAAGTCAGCTGTGCAAATTATGATTTTTTTATTTTTATCTTTTTCCCCCACCTACAGGCGAGTTCGGTGAAGTTTACAGAGGCACCCTGAAAGCGCCTGGGAAGAAAGAGGTGGCGGTGGCGATAAAGACGCTGAAGCCCGGATACACAGAGAAGCAGAGGCAGGATTTTCTGAGCGAAGCCTCCATCATGGGACAGTTTTCCCACCAGAACATCATCCGTCTGGAGGGAGTGGTGACCAAATGTGAGACTTTTTCTCCACTTTATGTTTTTTTTCTGCGTATCTGTTGTAGATCAGTTTGGGCTTATGGTTTGTTCTGCTTCTGCGCAGTTAAACATGCGATGATTGTGACTGAATTCATGGAGAATGGAGCACTGGATAGATACCTGAGAGTAAGACCAATATGTTCTTCAAGTTGCTTTTTAGACATATTGTGATTTTTTTTCTCATGTTTTCTGAGAGTATTTACAGTAGTTATGTAAAAAAGAAAAAAAAATCTCTAACTTATTTTTGCATCAGGACCATGATGGGGAGTTCTCGTCTCACCAGTTGGTGGGAATGATGCGTGGCATCGCCGCAGGCATGAAGTACCTTTCTGAAATGAGCTACGTTCACCGTGACCTGGCTGCCCGCAACATCCTGGTCAACACAGCCCTGGAGTGTAAAGTTTCAGACTTTGGCCTTTCCCGGGTGCTTGAGGACGACCCTGAGGGGACCTACACCACCAGCGTAAGCACCTGCTTTGATTTTCTGGGAGCTTTGTGGAGTAAAATTCACTTCGGTTTGGTGTTTTCTTTGGTCTCCATGATGGTGTTTGTTTACGAATGTTTTCTAATAAATCTCTGAGGCTCGCAAATGATAAATAATTTATTGTTATTTATTATAAATAATGAAATAGTTGACTCATGAGGGCAATTGGTTACACAATTCATAGAACATCACCTTCCCAGTATTTTTGTTTTTCCATTCTGATCTCAGTATTTAAATATCTATCCATTAGATAGTACAAACATCTGCTAGTGTACAAATCATGTAATTACTACAGTAACTACATATAGTAACTACTATATGTAGTACATAATTATATGCATAGTAAAGCAGTATAAATTTGTCAGATTTATTTATTAAGCACTTTTGAAACTGTTGAAACTGCACAAGTGCTGTAAAGAAGTCAATAAATATACTATAACTAATAAATATACAATAACAACTTTATCCCAGTAAAGGGCAATTGAGTTCACAGCACTCTGGTCAACATAACAAAAGATAAGAAAATATGAACAATCTCATTCAGCCATTTCAGCTTCAGAGCAACATCAGTGCAAAAATAACTAAAAGTAAAAAAAAAAATAAAAAATTTAAAATGGGGCAAGCTCTTTGGCTGCTGGGTAACAGGATTTAAAAGCCCAATTCTTGAAGGAATAAAGGAGTTATAGTCACGGTGTGATCAATGAGAAACGTTAGAGAGGCACTGAATTATGGTTTTTGTAAGCATTTACGTGGATCTTTAGGTTTTTTACTCCCCTCTCTGACTCGATGGTTTTCCTTGAACAGGGAGGTAAGATCCCCATCCGCTGGACGGCCCCGGAGGCAATAGCCTACAGGAAGTTCACCTCGGCAAGTGATGTGTGGAGTTTCGGCATTGTCATGTGGGAGGTCATGGCGTTTGGGGAACGGCCTTACTGGGACATGAGCAACCACGAGGTTTGTCTTCATTTCTCAACTATTTTACTCAGGGGATCATTGGAAAAATGTAACAATTTACCAAAAAATTAATACAAAAAAATACCGTCTGCAGGTGATGAAGGCCATCAATGAGGCGTTCAGGCTGCCAGCGCCCATGGACTGTCCGTCGGCCGTCTACCAGCTGATGCTTCAGTGCTGGCTTCAGGATCGCGCCAAGAGGCCGCGTTTCGGAGACATCGTCAGTCTGCTGGACAAGCTCCTGCGCAGCCCAGACTCACTAAAGACCATCGCAGACTTTGATCCACGGTAAAACAAACGAAAAGAAAAAAAAAAAACAATTATACCAGGCAAACTGCCTTTAATAGATGTTTTTTCTGGTACGGATTCAGTCCCGAGTGTCTGAAGTTCTTTGAAACCAACGTCCTTCAAAAAACTACCAATCAGGATTTTGTCTGAGTTTTAGTTTGTGATGAATAATAAATTATATTAATATATAAAGAAAATTGGGAATTTATGGAACTACATGTAAAAATAACACTAAAGTAGTTCAAATTGGGTGAGGCTGCAGAGTAAAAAAAGTAAAATCACGGTACACGTGTCCCTTTTGTTTCTGATTCTGTGAGTGAAAGCATGTTTCTCCTTTTGAGACAGAGCACAGACACCAAAGACGGTGAGAAAGAACAAAGAGATGTCATCCCCATATCTTAATCACCTCTTACCCCGACTCCCTCAACCGGTTTTTTTTTTTGTTTTGTTTTATCACCAACTGGTTTCCTGCACAGTAATTACAGACCTCAGTCATCTGTCTCTTGTTGTGGGAAAGCGTGTAAATAATTATCATTAACGTTTAGGTCTGCTCCCTTTCTGTTCCCAGGGTTTCCATCCGCCTGCCCAGCACCAGCGGCTCGGACGGCTCCCCCTTCAGGTCGGTGTCCGAGTGGCTCGAGTCCATCAAGATGAGCCAGTACAGCGAGAACTTCACCCGCGCCGGCGTCGTCACCATGGACCAGGTGCTGCAGATGAAGAATGAGTGAGTTGTCGACAACACATTAACTTCAATATGGACTGTGTTCATTTTTTGAGGTGCATTAAAAAAAAAGAACAAATAAATTAATAAAAAAACAAACATAAAAACAGAAAGTAAGGTACTTATATGTTTGGTTTTATTAGTTAAAACTGCAGTATCTAACTTTAATGAAAAAAAAAACGTTTTTGAATATTTCTTTAAATTATCATTACATTGTAACACTGTACTACAAGAAAAATAATTTACGAAAAAATGAGCTCCTCTGTCGTCTCCCAGTGCTCTCGCTGGCAGAAACACGCCTCTCAGTCAGAAACAACCAATCAGAGCCAGGAGGAGGGTTTTAGTGCTGTCAATCACCTCTTTTCCTTTTTACTCTTTGCTAAGCTAAAGCTGGTTTACCACAACATAGCCTGCCACAAATGCTAAGGCAAGCTAGCATATCCATCTGTAACAGTGGATAAACTTTGTTTTCCCATTAGCACATTGAGCAACGTACAGGAGCTTCATTGACAGCGCTAAGACCCTCCTCCTGGCTCTGATTGGTTATTTTTGACTGATTAGTGTATTTCTGCAGACCACAGTAGCAGCTCAGAAGTTGGAGGAACTTTTCACAGATTATTTGTCTCATGGCATACTGTCACAACATGAGGACATTTTAATAAATATGGGAAAAAGAAAACATATTTTTATTAAAGTCACAAATTGGAGTTTTAAGGAATCTGATTAGCTTAATAATTCAGGTGTGATTAACCTAACTGACCACTAAACAGTATTTTTAAACTGTTTGCAGCTTGAGAAAAATTTCAAATGGAAAATCTAACAGAGTGAAGGAGCGGTGGGCACATTTTGTGGTGGAGTTGTGGTTTCTGTTGCTCTTATTTAGCCGAGCTCTCTCCATTCTCATCCTGCCCTCAGCCCAGACACGCATAGGCCAGCACTTTTGCCGGAGCCCTTAAAAACCACTAGTTTTGCTTGTTTGGGTCAGGAACCTTTTGTGGCTTCTCCAACATTAAAGGAGAGCGGCGTAGACTACAGCCAAGTGGAAAAAGATCGACTAGAAGCTGAAATAGACGGATTTGATCCGAAAGCCTAAAAGGAGACTGAAGAAGTGGGCTTGTGTGCCCCCTAAAGTTTTCACAGCGCAGTTTAAAGGAATTACACCTTCCATGGTTTGTAGGAGTCCTGCAGGAGGCAATTTACCCAAACAGGCGCAACCATTGGTGGATGGAGGGAGTCTATGGTAAAACACATAATTTAAGGTTCCTTTTGAAGAATAATGAAGGCCAGAGAGTTTCTAACCACATGGCTAAAAAGAAGCCACCTTTTTATTTTTTTATTTTACTTTATTTTTTTGCCATTGCACGTGCTTAGGTTTGTAACCATGAGAACAAGACAGGATGAGGTTTAAAAAAATCCCAAACTGTGTTATAAAGAATGTAGGAGCGCTGTAGAAATCCCAGGGCAGGTTTGACTAGTTTATAATTTTAGAGTTTTATGCTTGTCTTGTTCTAAGGTGGTCCTAATACTGATTGTTTTTGTAAATTAGGCTTTTAATATGTCACATTTGATTAATTAATTGCATAAAAACATGAAAAATTATCAAACAATTAATCACATTTTTTTTTTTTTACATAAGTCAGTATGTTTAAATTGTGTTCCTGGTACCTCTGTAAATCTGACATGCAAACAAACAAAGCTGCTTTTCTTGTTTGCTGCAAAAAATGATTTGATGGGACATTAAAAAGATTGCTCTTGTAGGCAAAAAGGAGTTAGCCTATTGGCTAAGCTATTCAACCATAAAATAGCATCTCAGTGCAAAACATGTTGCAGTAAAATGACTCCAGGTTGTTGCTAATGCTAACTTTCCTGCAGTTGGTTAGTAACGGTGCTTACAAAATGCAAACCACTAGCTCACTGCTGCGCTAGCAGCTCCTAACCCACAGCGGAGCCTGCCGTAACTCGCAGAGGTTTGTTACCATGGCTACCGTTGACGTCAGTGACAGATTTTCTATAATGTTATGTTGTTTCTCTGTCATTATCATAGCTGCAGCACAATGGCAACTTTGAACTTGTACGCTCAAGGTTGGTGTGAGCAGCATGTACACAGACATGATTGACAGCGTCATCCTACTGGCTCTGATTGTCTGTGCTTTTCTGCAGATGGCTAAAGGTCCACAGTTTTCACCCAGAAAAATTTTATTTTTAAATGTAATTTTTTCCTCTTCTCAATAAGCAGTAGTTACTACCTCTTGTTGCTCTGTCCTCCCAAAGCACTAGTAGGTGGGTAGGTTCATAGATAGAGCGTCCAACTTAAAACACAGAGCCTCATATCCCGGGCTCGTAATATCCGACTGGATGATACTATGGGATACAAATGAAAAATTAAACAAAAAAACGTAAAAATACTAAATGTCGTGAGATCTCGTGCCACGCAATTTTATTAAGCTCCAAACATGTATGTAACTAACTCTCCTGATCCTCGGGAAGACATCTGCACCACAAAGCCGAGACGAGCCCTTTTGAAGTGCTTGTCGTGCAGCATGGTGTGATTTCTTGTTTCCATCTCAGGGCATCTGGTAGCACTCTCTGGAAACCACCAGTCATTTACGATCCACCCTCTGCTTCCCAGACAAAGTGATTCATGGTCAACGGGGAGAATCCTCGTTAAGTAATTAAAGCTGTAATTAAGGCTTTGACTCCGGGCTGGTGTTTATGCAGGGCTTCTTGCAGGTTTTGCATGTGTGTCTCTTTGCAAAGTGAAACCCCCGCTAATGCCCGTTTTATTGTGGAAGATGAGTTAAACCTTTGGCAGAGAGCGAACTTGGAATGCGCCCCACCTAGCTGGACCGATTTAAAAGCTCAACCTGAATGCGTTCAACTCTAGGCTGGCATTTCATCACCCTAAATGAGTCTGTGATTACTCCAAGACTTTGGGAGGCTGGAAGGATGCATGTGGAAACTGTTGGAATGAGGCCAGGGTGCAAATATGTGCGCAGCTCTTCTTCAACACCGCTCTGTCTCTCCTCCACAGGGACATTAAGAACATCGGCGTGCGACTGCCCGGCCATTTGAAGAGGATAGCTTACAGCATCTTGGGCTTGAAGGACCAGACCAGCACCCTGAGCGTGTTTGCTGTGTGATCCTCCGAATGAAAGGGATGTGAAATTGGACACAGGCAACCCTTTGAACTCCCAGGCTGAGCTGGAGCGTTCTGCGGGGAACGGCACCCAAACGGCAGAACCAGGACAGAAATGTGCCAAGCTTTTGGGCCAAATCAATCAGACTAATTTACTGTACCTTCTAGATTTCCTCTTCTTTTTTTTTTCTTTTTTTTTTTTTTGCCCACAGTGAAACGGAGCACATACCTTCAACAGATGTGTAATGTAGACTTTTGATATTTAAATAGCTATTTTTGTACTATAGTTGTCTTCCGTACCGATGCGATTCGTCGCTCATTCACTTTCGTCCGTTTTCCATTCCTGCTTCAGCTTTATGAAATTGCACCCTGTGTTTGTTACGAAATGAACAGGGAGAACGTTTGTAAGAGCAGCAGAGTCCAGTCAGAGTTCAGATTATGAGTCTCTCACTGATTGGCTCTCAGGAGGATGAAATGAGCTTGAGCTAGTCCAGATTTAGGGTTAAAAAAATAAATAAAACAGGTTGTGAATGTTTCTGCTGGTCCTGTGCAGAAATTAAGCTATGATCTTATGGGTGGTGTTTATATACAAAAAAACTATAAAAAAAATTAAAAAAAACACACACAAAAAAAGACAGGATGATAAGGTACTGTTTTTTTCTTTTTACAAAGCAAGTTTTTTTATTACTATTCCTCTTTTGCAATGAACTGTTACATAAAAACATCAACAAAAACATTTTTATTAGAATCATATAATGTAGCACTTGGAGCGAGTCTCATATTTGTCACATGATTGTAAACATAAACGGGCATTTACAACCAAAAACGGACAAGCTATTTGTCCTCTGAACCATTTTGCATTTTGCCTCTTTTTGTCGAGATTTCGTGCAACAGACCAACACATTGTTTTGTAGTGGAAGGCAAATATATATATAAAAAAAAGAAAAATCATTCCCACAGCATGGTACTGCCTCCTCCATGTATCATGAGGAAAAGTTTTGTATCTATGCCTGAAATTTTTTATTTTATTTTATTTTTTTGTGCTGCCATAGCGACCCGATAGTGCCTACTTTGACCTGATTACTGAGTTCCCTACGTTGTTTGGGGATAAACTGCAAACAGTATTTTATATGACTATCTGACTACAAGTGGTTTTGACTTGCCACACTTCCATTGGAGCAAGATTTTAATGTGTCTGGTAAAAGCTGTCATGTCAACAGATTCTCCTCTCTGGGAGTTGGAGCTCTGCTGCTGGGTTTCCATCCCATTTTGTTTTACGGCCTCATCTCGCTTTAAACCTGGCTCTAACTTCAGCCCAGGCCTGTTTGGTCCGAGTCAAGTCGAGTTCATTCGTTTTCCACATTTCAACAACAAAGGCAGCTCAAAGTACTTTACACCATAGAAACTTAAGTAGCTGATTATGGAACAGGCAATAAAACGCAACATTTTGCCATCATCCAAATCATGAAGCAAATGTACATTAAATAATCAATGTTCCAGTTGTCGTGGATCGGAGGCAGCTCTGAACAGGTCGGTTTTTAGCTTTGACTTAAATGAACTCATTGTTGTTTGCAGTGCCGTTGGCTGGATTTTATTTAGAAACATCAGAGTAAAAGGGGGGTTCAAAGAGTTTTAAAACTTTCCATTGGTCTTCCATTTTGTGACGATGTACGGCTTTGTGTTGGTCTGTCACGTAAAAAAAAACCCCAACCTAATACTTGTGATTTTGTGTTTTGTAATTTGCAAAAATGTGAAAAAGTTCAAGGATATTAATCGCAAGGCACTGTGTATATGAAAGTCAAGACTTTTTTGTAATTGAAACAAGTGGGTTTTCTTCAAAACTTGTCAAAAAATAAGTGAGAGTCAAGAAAAATACTCACCAAAAAAACAAAAAACCGCTGAGAGATCTCAGCTATAATCTTTTTTTGCAGTTTCACCATTTTGCAAGCGTCCTTATTAACATTCAATTGAGTGAGTTATTCTCAGATTTAAATGAAATGCTTTAAGAATGAGCTGCTCGACTCATTCCAGACTTTTCAAAGTGCCTGTTTGTGGAAGATGAACACCAGTCTGCCTACTCCTCTTTACATAAAGCGGCTCTTCTGTGTAGCGAGTAGTTTGTAGTTGAAACCCCCCCAGTGCTCTTAATCCATGACTGCAAATCTTGTGTGTTACTGATGTACACCTTCTTTTACTTGAATTTTTACCTTGTCGTTAAATGAGTGATTCTGTTGTAGCTCACAAACAAATGGGATTTTTTTTGTCGTCGTTTGTTTTGTTTTTTTAAAGGGATTTATTTTTTGTTAATATCTGGGTTTATTGGTTGGAGTTGCATTTTGTAAATTTTGTACAATATCCAGTATCAATCATATTTTCAGACTGCTTTTTTTTGTGTGTGTGTGTGTGTGTGTGTGTGTGAGAGAGAGTTTTTTTTGTTCTATGCTCATGACTTCCCAAACCTTCCTTCATCTATGAGCAAACCCCTCCTTCCTTTGCAAATTCTTCCTTTTTTGTCTGCTGTTTTATGCTGTATTTAATAGTGTATTTATTTTTGAACTGTTATTTATTTATCCTGATAAACACTGAGCTGGGTTTGTAATTGGAGGTTGCTCATTAAGCCTTAATTAAAAGAAAGAAAAACACAAACAAAGCCATTTCCTTCCTCTTTTTTCCATTTCTGATCTGTTCATGCCTGTGATTGCATTCTTGGCGAATAAATAAAGTCTTAAGCTGAATTCATCAAAGGCTGTTGTATAACTGTTTGCCTGCAGGGCGGACTAAAGGCTTGTTTGTTGTATTCACGGTGCCAGGATGTTTATGCTTCCACCTAGACTTGCCTACAACACAGCTGAGTGATTTTAACTCTGAAGACGGAATCTGATGTAAACATGCAAGAGCTTCGTTACGTCCTGAAAATGAAACAATCTCACCATGCAGTTTCACACAGGCATCCAGACAGACGACCTGTGCAGCGGCTCTGATGCTGCTGCAACCGGTTTGAATGGTCTGACATTAACAGCAACATATTTCAATAACTAGCACTAAAAACTTTGTATTTCTATTCAGTATTCAAAATGTAAGAGCAAGTGTATAATTTCAATATGTGTTGGTGATTAGTGTGGATTTGCTGAGAAACTGATCTTTTTACTTTTAAAATGAGGGGGAAAAAAGAGATTTTCTCTTCAAAGCCCTTTAATGAAGTCTGGAACACACTTTCTTAAATTAATACTTAAAATATATATTTAAAAAAACAGGTAATCTTATAAAAACTTATGTTTTGACAAAAATAACTTTCATTTTGTGGGGGAAATGTTTTTTCTCGTTGCCGTTTCATCAGTATTGTACGGTATAGAATGTTATTCAAAATAATTCATGAAACACGAGAGTTAAATATTTTAAAGATACGATTCATTTTTGAAAGGTTACCTAAATTCAGTTTTTATTTCATATATCAATAATGTGCAGCTTCCTTTACAAAACAATACACTGTGAAGTGTTGTGGCTTTTATTTTGAAAAATATATTTAAGCCGTATATATATATATATATATATATATACTTAAATTATATATAAGTATATATAATATATATTTATATATATTATATATACCCGTAAAGGGCAACATAAATCCTGTTTTATGCAGAACTACATTTTTAATAATAATAATAATAATGTTGTGGCACATGAACTAATCTAAGTCCAAATTAATCCTCACTGGTTGAGATCATGTAGAGATTTAAAACTTAAGCCATTTACAATCAGTTATTTAAAAATATCCTTGAGGTTACACAGAGTGTGAAATTGAAGCCCACATGAAGGAATGTGTCAAGGAAGAGTATTTTGAAGTGTGTCATGTTTGAAGTAAATCAGATACTTTAAGCAGATTTCTCATGAAATCAGAGATAACCGTCGCCTCCTTAATGAAAAGATCCAGAGAATCTGATCTAGAGATGGATTTGTTTGAAAACTCTCTGACTCAGCCTCGTCTTCGTCCGCTCGACTCGAGCTTCTTGTCCCGTCGGTATTTTCTTACTGGGTTCCCAGGCCTTTTTAAAACTGTCTCAGTGAGAAAGAAACCCCTTTCAGAACTGGCGGATCTCCAGAACCTGTGACTAATTTAACTGGAACATTTCAATTGTAAACAGGATTTATTTAAGGCGTTGTTTTCAGGTACGGATGAGTCATGGAGCATAAAGCCCGATGGTCTGTTGTGACTAATGCTGCTTTTTTAATCTAAAGGGTTAAAAGTCATGCCAGAACACATCGCAGCTATTTATCCTTATGTAAGATTGTATTTTCTCTTGTAGCAGCTACATGGGGGACGTGAGGCGTTTATTTTCTAAATAATCCAAAAGGAATGCATCTGTTTGAGTGTGTGTGAATAGGAGACGGAAGGTTTTGAAAGATTATTACCTTTTTTGTGTGTTGGGTTGTCTTTCCTTTCCTGTAAGATGAAGTCCTTTCTGTTTCCTTCACTTCTTGTTAAAATGGCCAAGAAATGACTTCATTAGTTTATCATTCTGGATGCAAAGATGAATTTAATTCATCCAAATAATCTACGACAAACTACTTGTCATTCAGAAGCATTGCTCTCAGGTTTGCAGGAAAACAAATTTCAAGCAATCGTCACAAAAATATATGTGCTAAAGCATTTTATATATATACACAGTATATATATATATATATATATATATATATATATATATATATATATATATATATATATATATATATATGGCTCACTGGATGGATGGACTTCTTATCACTGCAAGCTAATAATCACCAATATTTAAGCAAGTCAGAAATGCTGAATGTTGGAAACTACGGATCACCCTTACAATAAAACAAAAATATTTTCCTTTTGTTATGAGTGCATTTTCACAATATGTAATAAACGAAAAAAAAGCTGCAGAAGTTAAGCATATGCAGGACTATGCAAGGAGATGTGAAGAAGACTTCTCCTTGTTAAAATTTTATTTTGCTTTGAGAGAAATTAGATTATGACATTTTATATGTAAGCAAAACTTTACTATGTCAGGCTATTGTTTTTTTTTGTTTGTTTTAGCTCAGTAAAATTCAAAAGTACTTGGGAAATTTAATGTTGTGGCAACTCATATACAACTCTCTCTTCAAAGAGTTGTTGTAGATGCTAATGGCTGTGGCAGGGAGGAACTCCTGCTGCGGTCTGTATTGGTGTCTGTGAAGAAGCCTTGCACTGAAGAGACTGCTGTTGTGACTGTCTGATGAAGAGTCCGTAATGTCCTTCATTTTATGAGGAATCTTCTTCCAGAGGTCCCAGAACAGAACAGCCTTTGTTTTTCTGTGGTCATTGACTCTGATGCTGCAAACACAACAGACGGTGGCAAAAGAGATTGCACTCTCCACAACAGATGGGCTGCAAACACTGAAAAACCTAAAGTAAAGTTTACTCTGTCCCTTCTTGTGCAATATGTTGATCATGTCTAAGGTGTAATGATTCTACCCAAAACTCAGGAAGAGTGATAAGACGTTCGTTCACTGGCAAGCTACAAAGTGCGACGTAATCGACAGATTCTCCTTTGTGGCTGCTCTCTAGCCAGGCTCTGCAGAGCAAACAAGAAGCTGAGTGGCTTGTTAAACAAACTGGGAACATTCCAGGAGCAGGAAGTAAGAGATAACCCAGGTGGTTTCCCAGGAACTCCTCCTCAGTGAATCGGACCACGGGAAACCTGCAACTTTGGACATGTTAACTGCAGAGGAAAACCAGACAGTCCATTTACAGAGGATGATTGCTGCACCCACAAGAAGACTCTACATGTGGAAAACTGGAAATGATGGTGCAACTGCATGGAAAAACTCTGGCAATGGGGTAAGTCAAAGAGCAAAACATAGGAGCATCAATGATTACAATGTCCACATCGAATCCAATATTCGATGGTCACAGAAAAAAATCCAAGTCAGCAACACAGCAGGCAGACAAGGCAGAACAAATCCAGAATCTGAGAGGCGGTAATCAGGGAGCGGGTAGATGAAGCAAAGTTTAGCTAGAAGTGACGGTCAGGATGCAGAAAACAGGTCGAAAACGCTCACCAACATTGACTTGGAACTAGAGTTTAGATTTATGGCTCAAAATTCAGGCCAGGATTGTTTGCTCAATGGTCAGGTTGGGTTGGGCCAGGGCTCCTGTGGCAGGTTTAACAAGCCTGCAATACATACAGTACAGAGAAAACCACACAAGAATGCACAGCATAAAGGTGTGGTTAATGTAATTAACCTACTTATAGGTAGACTAAGTACTCCTTCACTATACTTATTACAAGTAGTGAGTGGAGGAGTAGACAGTTTAACCTGTCGAGGAAATAAAGAAAGTAAGCATTGTTACCACAAGACAAAAAGCTAAAAACAGGAGAAGTTACACTGCCTACTTAAATGGTGGCGTTACAACGAAGGCAGTAGGATCTTAACTTAAATGATATGTCGGGTTTACTTTGGGCCTGTAATTAAAGTTGATCAGTCAAGTTGGATCAGGATGCCAATGGGCTCAAGCCAGGTTGTGTTGGGTTGGTTTTAGACCCGATCTAAACTCTACTTGGAGCTACTTCAGGTTTGAGACACGGACGATGACAGCAGTGAGTGAGTGCAGAGCAGGAGTTTACACAGGCAGCAGCACAGAAGGCAGCAATCAGCGGCTAACCGGAGCGGGAGGGGCAGAGCAAAGGTGCAACACGAAACACGACAGGAACAAGGAAGTCGTGTCACGGGGTAGGTATTTTTCTCATGTCACTGAACCTCTGAAACACATGGAAGTTACTTATTTTACTCCAAACCCCTGACAGGAATGTGGTACTTAAGCCAACACGTTAGCATCATCTGCTTTACTTGCACCGAGTTAAATGTCATATTTCAAGAATCACACTTGCTGGAAGCTGAGATAAAATGGAACTTCACAGGAATCCAGCAGGTTTGTACACGCCACGCTCTCCTTCCCGTCTTTACCTTGACTCAGTCTGGTGGCCTTATCTCCCCACCGCCCCGTGACCTCCTGACAGGGAAATCTCTGCTGCCTTGTGTTCTGAATAATCATCAACTCTCACAGATTGGTGCGACTTACCCAGCCTTCAACGAACGTCTCTAGATAAGAGCAACACACTACAAGGAGGATCGTCAACATGGAACGATTGAACCAATCGGCTACGTGTGGCAAGGAAACATGGCCTTCGCATGGGAACTTGTTGGATTTGCCACTGAGTGTCTTGTGAGCCTTCGTCCTTGACTTCCAGCTGGCTGTGTGTGTGTGTGTGTGTGTGTGTGTGTGTGTGCGTGCGTGTGTGTGTGTGTGTGTGTGTGTGTGTGTGCGTGTGCGTGTGCGTGTGTGTGTGTGTGTGTGTGCGTGTGCGTGTGTGTGTGTGTGTGTGTGTGTTCTTGCCTCTGTTAAACCAATAGGATGCCCAAAAATAGTCCTGGCTTTATGTGGCGACTGTAAACTGAGAAAGCCTTCCACTATTTTCCATCTCCAACCATCCATTGCTCTTAATGTTTCACAGCACGTGAATTTTTTTTTTACTCTCCTCTTCCATCCACGATGGAAAAACAGGAGCAGCTCAGTTCAACTGATGATTGGCCCTGCTAGGATTTATGCAAATCCCCATCCGAGTGCATCAAAGCGGAGTTTGGTTTACGTCTGTGTCTTCGCCCTGTAATGGGATTATCCTCGCTCCACAGAGGCTCAATGTGTTGAAGTTTGCATCTTGTCATTAGTACTGTAAATGACAGAGGAACACGGGGAGGAAGAGAGAAAGAGCAGGAGGGGAGATGGAAGTCTGGTGGTGATGGTGGGAGTAGGGAGAGAGAAAAAGAGAAAGAGGGGGGTTAGCTGGAGATTTGAGCCATACCAGAGCTTTACAGCAGGCCACAATAGCATGTGTGGTGATTGTGTTGAAGGCTTGGCGTCCGGGGCCGAGCTTCCCCCTCTGTAGACCGTTGTATGTGGGGGCCCGCGGCTTTTCCCTCCTTCTTGTGGCCTGTTAGATGTCTTTGTTCCCCATGGCGGAGGCCAATTGAGAGAAGAAATAAGGGAAAAGGGAAAACATTACCACAGCATCGCTCGTGTATGACCTCTCCCTACACCCCTGCCCTTGGGTGTTTTTTTTTTTTTACATGTTTTATTCTTTTCTATGTTATGTCCTTTTGGCAACCCTCAGTGTCACGCGCGGGTCTACGAACTGGCAAAAGCTCAGGAATCTACATCCTTGCTAATTTTAGCGTTGGGTTCCTGACCAGAAAACACATCCTCCAATTTCTGTCTATATCGGTCCTCCTGCATGCGTCTTTCCGTTCCCGTCTCTCTTGCAAGAAGCCTGAGGCCTTTTTTCTTTTGCAGATTATTCTGCGAACTAACTCTCCTCCGAGACCCTTCGTTTTCTGAATTTCACCGTATTCTCGAGATGAGGCACGGCGTTCTTTCTACGTCCTGATCTGAGAACCCGAGAGGCAGCCGAAAGCTCCTCTCCAGGCCCTGGTCTGTAAAAAAGCAAAACAAACTGAAGCCGTACTGTAATAAACTTCTCAAATAATATAATAGGGAGAAAAATAATCATTCCCAGCATCAGGCACTTCCCTCAGCGTGCCTGTCGAGAGCTGTTTGATGTCACCACAGACGACATGAGGGGGAGCGGAGAGCCGTAACACAAGCTGCTGTTGACACAAGCTTTGTCTCCCTGCAGACAGTTTGTATATTTTAAAAGCGTCCGCCTAACTCGCTCCATATTATTGCTGATGTCACCCGACGCTTTAAAAGTCCCACAGACACTGCCACACAGGAGACGGCTCGCAGTGACGCTCAGGTTCTCCGGAGGCTTCGAACAAGAAGATTATCGGCGGGTTTCTGTTCGAGTTATCTTTGTTAAATGACCACAAAGAGCTGGAAGTCTTTACAAATCACCAGGAATGCTGTGTTGAAGAAATAAATGTGCAAGAAATTGAATTAAACTATTTAAGACAAAAATATTTCCTGTTGAAAATGAGAAATGTTCATATATCAAAAAGGAAATGTAACAAGAAGAAGGCACCTTAAGTCATTGAAAAGGGACTGAGCCTTCAAAATGGAAAACATAAGAGAACATAAAATTCAGGTGAGTCAAATGCAGGTGGATCAAGAAAATAACTGCTCACCTAAAGTTGTTTAGATTGATAATTAAAAATTTGAAACAATTGGGAGCTTTGATCAAGGCTGGACAACAACAACACATTTTAAAAAAAAAATTATTTCCTTTATTTAACCAGGTAAACTCCGTTGAGATCCAGATCTCATTTTCAAGAGGGACCTGGGCACATTTAGGCACCATGTACTGCCAGAATGATGGAAGGTTAAAAAAAATCTAGAAACATTGCAGTTAGAGAAATACAACCCATTTTCAGTGTAAGTTTGAATAAATACTGTGGATTAAAATATACTTTTATCACACATTTACAGGTGGTGCTATTAAAAATACAGAAGGCACTGCAGCTGTTTTAATGAGTTATATGTGAAACACGTAAAAACAAGAAAACAGATAATGTTTCAGCTGTTTTGTTAGTGGTAAAAATAATGTTGGCATCAAAACCGCTTTCAAAATAACACCATAATGTACAATTTGTATGTTTTTGGCTTTTGTTTTGAATAGACATGTAATACATTTGATTTAACATTTGATTTTCATGTGTGGAGTTTTTTTTTCTTTCTTTTTTTGAAGAAAAAGTAAAAAGATGTACATGCTTTACTTTTACTGTTTTAACTAAACATAGATTTGGATTTTATATTGTAATGGGAAAAAAAGAAAAGTAAAAACAGAAAGGTGAAAAAAAATTTAAAAAAAAGAACAAAAAAAAGAAAACAAACATAAGAAAGAAAAAAAATGAAACAAAAGAGAAGACGAAAGAGGAAAAAAAAAACTATTGGAAATCTTTGGGTACCTAATGGGATTTTTGCCTGGCAGAATCACAACAACAAAAAGAAAAATAACAAATTATGCACATGGATTTTGTATTTTCTTTTACTTTGAATATTTTATGTTTCAACTGTAGTTGAAAATTAGAAAGACCAGAAAAAAAAGGATATAGACAGAAAAACAAAACCAAAAGAGAAAAAGGAAAAAAGAAACAAAAAAGGACAAAAGCTAAAACAAGGAAACCATTTAATCACAGGACTCTCATGACTACCTGCAGACATTATGAAAGTCTTAATCTGATGTTTCTAACACATCTATTTATTTTTTTAGGAAGATGTGTGAGTAAATGACAGACATTGAGAAGTCTGAAAGCTTGAGACATAATCCAAGACAGAAACGGAGCGCCAAAAATGTGTCAGAACTGAAAACCAAAGAAAAGACAGATCCTCCAGCAGCAGAACAAAGATAACAAAGACAAGGAAAACAAACATATCTCTATTTTGCACTGAAATGTCTGAATACCTACTTGCTGGCTGAGACGGTTGAATGACAACTTTCTGTCTATATAAACAGATCAGTAGCTTTACTCTGTTCCTGTGAGAAGTTCACCGCTCCAGTGTTAAAACAAAAAGTCTCTGAGGAAAAAAAGAATTATTGTTGACAGTTTGTGTGATTAATACCTGGGCTTTTGTCAAGTCCTCTCCAGCCTTGATTTTTTTTTTCCACCGTTTTTTCTTTTTGTTTTTTTTTTTGGACATGTCACCACAAATGTCTGCGGCAGAAAGTGACTTTCTGCAGACGCTACCTGGCGAGCGGCTCTGGAACCAAGTCCAGGAAACGTGTGAATGGTCCATTGTGTGAGCAAAGCAGGTCGCGCTCTGGAGAGCTGACAGAGAGGGATTGAACCTCCTGATGATGATGAAGTTCTTTACCGTCTGCCTTTGTTTTACTTTCCACTTTGTTTGTCAGGGAAGCATAAACATGTACAAAGAGAATAACAGTGATCATCATAGATGAATTGGTGGCCTCCGCCTCCAGGCTCAGCGTACCATAAACACAACTCCGATTTCCACAGCAACTAAATCCAGTTGTGAAAACACATTTTACTCGAAGATGATCCCCCTGCATGCTGCTTGTATGAGCATGCAACTCTTCACATTGTCTTTTTCATGATTTTCTACATGTTTTCATGTGCAGGGGCAGAGTTAGTCTATTTGGGGCCTGGGGCAAACACCCTCATGGGCCCATCGTTTCCACCAGTTTCAATTTCTTTTTTTCTTCGTTAGACTACATGATGTTTATACTCTGTATATGTATTTATTCATTAATTTTCATTTAATGAAAATAAATAATAAATGAACACATATAGATGTAGATGTTAAGGGTCATTTTTGTGTCTTGTAAACTATGAGGAAACTTAAACAGCAGCAGTTATGAAGCGCCTGGTGGAAATGTGAGCTACTTCTCAGTCCAACGCTCCTCAGAGTGGTTGCAAACGGCATAATGAGAAGCATTGTTGTGATGACGAGCTGAGGGCAGCAAGAGCTTCTTAAAGAGACAGAGGCCAAATTTCAAGGCATCAAGTAATGTAGATAAATTTCATTGAAGTAATTTTTGATATATGCCGTATTTTTAATACAGCAGAAAGTAACATAGTTATTTGATTGTGCTACTATGTGGCTAAAAAAAAGACATAATAACACAATTTTTTCAAATTGCTCCAGACCTTTGACCTTCTCTCCAAACCAAATACGGACCTTCAAACATGACATTTGAGAGTTTAAGAAAAAGAAAAAAAGACCCAAAACATTTTATTTACTTTTGGCTCGTGCTTCGGCTTCAGTGTTAATGCTCCCAAATAAGATCTTGAAGTCACAACAGAGTTTTAACACCTTACTTGCTCCACAAAAACAAAAGACAACAACAACAAAATTACTCCCAGCCTTGTTTAATTTTTTTTTCATCTCTGTCTCGCAGCAGGCCGTGTCTCTTTCTCTGCCGCTTTTATGGCTTCTTTCTTCTGCACAGCTATTCTTTGTTTTGCCCCCCTTCCCCACCCTTAGTTTCCGCCTGCCTGCATATGTTTTGGAGGCCATTAATCGTCCCCTGCACAACATGCACCCCAGCAGATAATTACAGTCATTAAACCAATTAGGGAGCACATGGAGGGGAGGCCCTGAGGCCTCACACTCCTGTTCTTCTCTAACGGTACAGCCGAGGTGGTCCGCTGAAGCTTTGGCAAAGCCTTCAAAAAGGAGCAGGGAGTGAATTACTTCAGCCCAGCTTTGGATTAATGCAATTTCCTGTTGGTGTAGCCTTGAAAGACCTTGCCAACTTCGCTGCAGGCCAAGTAACCAGAGCCGTAGGGCAGCAGAAGTTCTATCCCATTTTGAGATTTTTTTTTTTTTTTTTTTTCCGGGGCGTAGCAGCCACTGAGGTTGGTGTCATCAAAATATGCTCTTCTAAAAGTTAAAGAAGATATTTGGGGGCTCCCGCATAAAAAAAAAAAAAAAAAAAAAAGAGGAAAAAAGAGATCCAAAGTGGCAGGAAAGGGAGGGAAGAGCGGTCAATCTGCAGACATGGTTTTCAGCAGAGCCGGTCTATCATGTGATTCAAAGCTAATATTATGGTTCCATTGTGCCTGACACAGTGGGAGTTCTGGCAGAGCAGGACCGTAGCACCGTGGCTCCTTAGCTGTGCAGACGGGTAAAAGTGAGACTTCCCGTCGTCGTCTGCATGTGCAGTCAGACCAGGAGATTCTCACACTTCCAAAAAAAAAACAAAGACTGATGAAACCGTTTTCTGATTAATACAAGAATGCAAGAATGTGTGGAGTGTGTGAATTTTATTGTTTGTTTTTTATTTATTTTATCTTATTTCTATCTCTCTCTTCTCATTATTTCCTCTTTTTTCTTGTATTTATTCATTGGTACATTACTGCAACTTTTCCTCTTGTTTCAGCTTATAATGTCGTGCACGTTCCTACGTCATTTTGAGGTTTTTTTTTGTTTTTTGCCTGAATCATCTTTTTGGGGAAAAAATGACTTAGGCCATTATTATAGGATGTTGGCAATGTGCAATGTATGTAACTGCAAGAGACAAAAGACTGCAACTATAGAAAAGTGTCACTATTTATTTATTTTTTGTTAAAAATTAATAAAAACAGTTTTATTCATTTAAGTTCAAAAGTGAAAAAAAGAAACAGTTTTCTGTTCCATCGCTGCGAAGCAGCACTTGATGCTGGTCTTCTGACCTCTTTCTGGTCGTAAACAGCGGGAGCCATGCAGGTGTTCTCTCCTGACTTATTGACGGCAGGTAAAAGTGGAACGCGCACAGAAAGAAAAACATATTAAATACTTCACGCTAAGGGTTAGATCATGGGGCCCACCCGGCACTTTCAGCCCCGTCGATATGTGATTTTAGAAAATGGATATGAAACGCGATAGGTTCTTAGCCACAAAGGTCACCCTTGGCCATGGGGAGGTAAAGTTTAAGTTTCTCCTCAATTAAATAAGGAAGCGAGATTCTCTAAAGCTTACTGACAGGTTGAGCCTTGTCAATGTAATCCACAGACAAAAGAAATATAGAAATGACATTTCTGTGGCTTTAGTGGCTGTTTAATGGCTTTTCAGCACAAAATACTTTCCAAGCAGTTAGTCTAAGCCAGGATTAAATCTCCCCAGATAAAGAAACAAAAGCATCATGTTTGCTTTGGAGACGTGTGTCTGCGTATCCACCATTTATGCATGGAAACTCTTTCTCGCGCTGCCTTGCATACGTCTTCATAAACCCTCGATGTCTTTCGCATTTTCTCACGTTACAACTAAAAGCCGCATTTTCGTGAGATTTTATTTGATAGATTCAGACAAAGTCCTGGGTAACTGTGGAGTGGAAGGGAAACAATCCACTCTTTTACTTATTTCTTTTATATAAAACATTCAGAAAGTCAAATTCATTTGCATCGCACAAGTCATAAAGAACTTCTCAGAAAAAAAATGGAGGAACAGGAATAGGAGATTCATAACAAACATGTCAAAAGAAGAAAAGTAAAGATGAGAAAAAAAACAACCCTAAATACTGAAAGCAAAGGCTGGCTGTGAACCAGTGGCCACTGGCCGTAATGTGGAGTGTGCAGGGTCTCCCAGTGACTGCATGGATTCTCTCTGGGTACTCTGACTTCCTTCTACAAATAAAACAAGAAAACACTTTTGCATTAAAAATGGTTGTTGTGGTGGACTGCTGACCTCTTCAGGTCTCTGAAAAAGAAACAAAAAAGGAAAAACAGCTAGCATATATTAATAATAAACAGATGAAGTCAAATTTGATCTGAGTCTTCATTTAAGCCTTTCCTGCTCGTCGACGAGATTCTTAAATCTATGCTTTTGCAAACAGAAAGCCTCTGCAGTAATTTAAAGATTGGTGTAATGTGATCCACTTGTTTTTTTTTTTTTGTTTAGTTTTTTTCCCCCCAGTAATCTGGCAGAAGCATTTTGAATAAATGGCAGATATTTAACTGATTCGACTTTATAATTTAGAAACTTGAAATTGGGCCTCTGTCTCTTTAAGAAGCTCCTGCTGACTCTGAGACTCTGTCTTCAGGAAGTCATCACTACACTGTTTCTCTATTGGCCCTTAAACAACATTTTTACCAGAGTTGCACTGAGAAGTAGCTCTTTAATGAGCTCAGCAGATGTGTTTGCTAATTGCCGCTGGCTAGTCTGAAGGAGCTGAGTGTGGGAGGTACAGGGGACGGGCGCTGTATGAGGCAGAAGCTTGGTAGTTTGGACACTACAGGTCCGAGAAGGAGCTGCGGCTTGAAGGGTGCAGCTAGGTTCACCCAGGCTTTTGGACAGCTGAATGGTTGCCGCGGGAGACTAAAGGATTTCTCAAACGTGTTATTTTTGATGAGGGAATAACATTTTAACATGATACTTAAAAAAGTCGATTTCACATATAAGTCTAGGATGTCTGCCAAAGACATATTTCACATATGAGTTGATGTTGACTTTCACACCCAAACAAAAACAAACTGAACAGACGAGAAGCAACTGATTAAGCCTTGGCTGTGCTTTACCCTCAATCAGCCGTCTTCCCAGGGCTGATTGCTGCTGACTGTACGTTCTGCAGCCTCAATGCAGCCAAACCCCGTTGAGCTAAATAATGATTCTCCTGGAGTAAGTACATTTTTGTCAGCTCCCACTCACCAAAGGCAGCAGGTCTGTACAGGGAAATGTCAAGTAGGAAATTTAATGCATGAGGTGGGTCTATAAAAAGCACGGTGGTCTGTCAGCTTGACCTTGTTAACAACACAGAGTTTCTCCCTTCCAGAAAATTAGTTTCCATATTTTGTTTAGACTTGGCCGTCCCTACGCAAACACACAGTGGGGAAAAATGAAAAAACTAAAGTTCCGCAGAAGCCAGAGTTAACTTTGTTTGAGATAAGAAAATGGAGGTAATCACATTTGTTTTCCATCAAAACTTGACAGTCGAAGCAGAAAAAAAAACCAACAAAAAAAACGGTGCCTCGTGAAAACTTTGCAGCAGTGATCCAGCGAAGAAAGGCTTCCAGCTCCTGGAGGACCACAGAGATGATTGTTACTGAATGGTTGTGGCTTCCCTCTGAGGAGCATCACAGACTAACGAGGATGCTCAACATTCCTCCCACTGCCTCTTTGGTCCTCGACGGAAAAAATACAACTGACACACACACAAAAAAAAAAAAACTGCGTCTGATCAATCTCAAGGTTTATTATACATGACGGGGGCTCTAAAATGACCAGAGACTGAGTCACACAGAACAAATTAAGAGCCATTTCAAATGTGCACAGGGTGTTAGGACAGAGTGTCCATAAGACAGAACAGGGACACATGGACGCTTCATGATTAGCTGACAGCATTATGATGGATTGTGCCGGTTTATTCGAAGTGAGAGGCAGTAGTAAACCCAGAGGAGGCTTCTGAACACTTCATTCTGAGTTTACTAAATTATTCATAAAACAATTTTCAAAGCAGTTTATTCTTTGTAAGCCTTTCCCCCCCAAAAAAATAAACTTAAACAGAGCTGAGCTCCTTCAGAAATGTTTGTTTCAACCATAAAGGAAATCCATTTAAAAGTGCCTTTCCAAGGTACAGTGGCTCTCAAATGTCTTTAAAAGTGAATTTTGTCAGAGCTTCACAGACAGCTCATGTTAAAGCTTCTACCGATCGAGAAAAGGCATCAATTCTTCAGTTAAACTGAAAACAAACACATATACAAGAAGGAAAAATGTAAAAATGACACAAACAAACAAAAAAAGGTGTAATAACCTGATAGTGTGAGAGCATCCTTGATCAAATGTTTTGTTGAATTCAACTTCCCCACACCAAAACAGGACCACAAGTTTGAAACTGGAAAAAAAATGTCTAAAAACTTTGTCTCTAAAAAGTAGTTTCAAACAAATTTTTTCAGTTTCAAATTATTTTTTTTTCAGTTTTGATTTTTCTTTTTTTTTTTTTTTCTTTTGAACAAACTTTACACTAGTGCCAGAGCATCTGCCCCACTTCCTCTGGACAAAAAGTGCCTTTCTGATTTTTTTTTTTCATGTGGGACTTTTTAATTTCAACTTGACCTATTTTTATATTTATATTCAGGCCCTGAAAATATCAGGCCGCACCGTGACATGTTCTCCCAGACGTTACCCTGGACAGGATGTTGGATATGAAATGCTGATCTTCCAACACACAGCTCCGCTCTTTAATTTAAACATGTACTGACTGAATTTTCAGCATTATTTTTAATTACTATTGGAAAAAATGTCTTCATTTTACAATGTCACTATCCAGTTATTCACTGTGTCATAATACTGAGAATTGTTTTATGCTCTTCTGCTGACCAATTCCTTTGTACAATGAGACTTTTTGCAACTTATTTAGTTGTGGATTTAGTGAAGGATGCAAATTTAAATGAAATCTTGTTAGCACAGTAAAACTGTATTTGTGGTTCATCAGGTTCTCTGCAGTTGAACTCAAACAGATTGAATCCTTAAAATGAATCAAGAAAAGGTTTAAAAGTGTGCACACATATAAAACCATATTGTTGCTTTTTAAAAAATATATATTTCACACATTTGTTTTGCTATACAGTATAATTATTGTTTTGGAAAACATTTCAAAATAATTTATTTTCTCCATGGCAAACAGTCATTTTGTTTACTTAATACCCATGGAGCGCATGCACTTCTACCTTTCTACCAGCAGAGGTCAGACAGATCCTGAGCTTGTCCTCTTCTTCTGTCGATAAGAGCTGCTTCAGCATGAATCGCTGAGACAATGAACAGCCATTCAGACTCAAAGATGGGATTTCACTGGAATGTTTCCAAGCCGCTTCAGATTTCCGTCATAACAATTAGGAAGGCTCTTTGATTTCATGCACAAGCAAAGGGCAAAGGGGTGACTCAGCATGTTCTGGAAGATTTTTCCATTAGTCCAGAGAGATTTTTCCAGAATTTCTTGATGGATTTCCTGGGTTAGGACATATTAGGTTGGATTCTCCCTTTTTTTTTTTTTTTTTGTCTTTTCAAAGTTTTTCCCAAAGGAGAACAATGAATTTTCCGAGGGGACCAGCTTTTCTTAGAGGTGCTCTGGTGTTTTGCAAGTGTGTGCCTAGAGGTTTCACAAACACTCCAGGGATCATTGGTAGCCCACTATAAAGCTTTTTATATCTGTTTATTCTTTGTCTTCAAAGAGTCCCAGATGGCGGCACATTTTCTGAGGGACTTCCACAGAGTCCTGATGAGGTCGTGGGGTTCGCTGAGGTTTCCAGGAACCGAAACGGCATCACATCCAAAGCTGTGTTTACTGGTGCAAAGGGGGGGAAGGAGGCTCTTGAAAGACTTGTGATCTCAAGAAAACCAAGAAAACATTTCATCTTCTTACTTTGGTCACAGGAAACTGAGAGCTCAGATTAATCTGCGTAGGTCAACAGAAATATCAAGCATGTTGCCATCAGATAAACTAAATTAACTGTGGAGAGTTTGGGAGTTTATTAATGTTTGCTGTGAGGATGATTTAATCAGATCTAATCTCTGTAATCACGATCAGTTTTTCCGAGGCCTCTTTCATTATTCCCTTCTGTGAGAATTTGCACTGTTCTTCTGATGATTTCTGCTCTGGTCGAGAAAAGGCCTCTGGCCTCGCTCAGACAGGGAAATTACACACATCGCTCATATCTTTTCAGTAAATTCCTTTAAACAAACAGCCTGTCTGAATGTTGACCAACTTCATCAACTCAGACCTAAAGTATCTAATAAAATGTTTTCTTTTTTTCCTTTCCGATTTTCCTGGCCAATTACTTTTGGCACAAGCTGCAGAAGCATGGATGTGGTTGCCACGGCAACAGGATTTTCCTTCACCATGGAGGGAAAGGCGCTGTTTCTCAGTGTGACGTCACCATCAGCTACGACGCCAAGATAGGAACCACCAGAGCTGGGAGAGGAATACAGATTGTGCCACAATGTATTTGGTCCAGATTTAAATCTAAAGTTGTCGGAGATCCACTTCTGTCTTCAACGCTGCTAAAGTGACTATCAGCTTCATCGTGAAGTCATAAGATAACACTTTGAAGCTTCAAGTGAAGATTTGCTGACGTAATAAAGAGGTAAGCAATTTGGCAAGTAGAAGTCCTTGTTGATGAAATAGATGTCAAAATGTCCATTTCTTCAATAGTCCAGTGAAGTTAGGAGCAAAGGCATAAAATGAAACAAAAACCTGATGGAGCAACAGAAAGACCATCAACAACCTGCTGTTGAAAATACAAAACTTTTTTGGATCACGGCTGGACCAAAACAAAGAGCTTAGCTTGGAGGATGACCAATACGGACAAAAGAAAGAAAGATGTCCAAGAAAACAAGCAAAAACTCTGGAGCATTTTTTACTGAGAAGATAAAGAGCAGCACAGGGAAAAGGTGTGCTAATTAGTTGTGTTGGACCAGCTTAACCAGAAAGCAGGAAGCCATTTTTGAGATGAGGAACCTGACTTGGCAAATACTGAAAAGGTCACAGAACGGCATGGAGCGCAACTTTTCAGAACATCAGGTTAGAGGTGAGACACATCAAGAAACATTTATGTAAAAAAAAAAAAAAACTATTTTCCACAGAATCATGCATGGTGGTGGTAGGGTCATGCTGGAGGGGGATTTTCTTTAGCAGCTGATCAGACTTGATGGGTGGGGCTGAATACAGTCGTAGAAAAAACTGTGGGGGACAGAGAGGCTTTTATTTCAAAATACGTAATGCAATTAATCTGGATCGTGTAATTAACACGTTAAACGTTTTAGATAATTTGCATGGACTAACATCCAAACATCCACAGGCCTCGTGAACAAGAAAGAAACAAAGACAAGAAAAAAAAATGTTACTTCAACTTGCATTTTTACTGGTCTCGTTGAAAACAACAACATCAACGAATGAAAGTGAATATAAGACCAAGAACTGGAACCCAAACAAATCTTGAGAGTTACGAGAGTGTAAATAAAAGGCAAACCTAACAAATGTTTTATCGGCTGCTGAGCTTGGCGTCCATCATTCTTCATGCCCTCTGCTCCCAGTGAGGTCGTGATGGATACAGCAGCATGGAGAGGGAGAATACAGTGGGAGGAGAACGGGAGACAGGGGGGGAGGAGATTCACACTCGTCAGCAAACAGGCACTCCCCAATCTCCCCACTTTCCTCCCTCTTTCTCTCTCTCCCTCTCTCTTTCCCCTCCTTCTCTCCCCTCACTCTGTTAGTGTTGCTCTCTCACATCTTTCCTCCCATACAGAGAAGTCAGCCGGTGCATCAGTCTCCAGCTCATCCAGCGTTCGCTCGCCCCTCCTCCCCCCGACTCAGCTGATACTTCTCCTGCCTCCGCTGCATCTTTTCTCTCCTTTTTCTTCTGCTTTTTTCCGCTCTACCTCCTCCTCCTCCTCATCATCCACCATGGTGAACAGATAACCAGTTGGCCGCGCTTGTCAGACCATGGGTGCCTGCCTCTGCAAAGGTCACAAAGGTCAGTGTCAGAGCCCACCTGTTTGTGTGTGAATGTGTGAGGATTTGCAGGACAAGTCGGTGGATTTTAACCATCAGGACTGCAGGTGAAGTTGTACGTTAAGTTTACGAGAGTTTTGCCGACACCCGACCGAGATGGAGAGTGTCAAGTTTGGCACGTCGGAGTTGACTCTATTACAGGAGCGATTGCTTTGAAATCAGAGAAGCCTGCTCTATAACCAGCAATCTGAAAAAGCCATTATGACAGCTTCTCTTTCTCAAAGCAATCTGTGGACTCTGACTGGAGGGCAGCAGGTTGATGACTGAGGGAGAAACAGCGAGAGCCTCATCTGACTGTCATCCCAGATTGGTCAGGACTTGAAGATGTGACTTGAGTTGCAATTTTCTCTTGCAGGAAAAAAACAAAAAACAAGGATTGTTTGACGGATCTCGAACGCTGCTTGACTGTAATGGTTGGAAACGTTTAAGGAGGAAACAGTAGAAATGTAATCGTGTTATTCAGAGAGGATCAAAATTTAAAACTCGTTTTGAGGTTTGAGGTGTTTTTGACCCCTAACATTCAGGATTACAATCCGGCGTGTTTTCCAGGCGGATTTTGTGTTGTTAGGTGGAAAATAAATTAAAAATAAATAAAAAGACTAATGTTATAATTAGAAAGTGGCCCTTTCAAACAAGGTGTAAGGTATTGAGCGCAGATGCACTTTGGAGGCAGGCAGAAAAACAGATAAGAAGAGCACAGCAGGGGAAAGTGTGTATGTGTGTGCGTGCGTGTGTGTGAGTCAGGGTGTGATTTAAATCTACAGAGACAAAGGATTGGTTGGTGTAATCATGAAGGCGACTTCTTGACCTGCAGAATGAGGCTGGAGATCAGAGTGCGTGTTTGTGTGTGTGTGTGTGTGTGTGTGTGTGTGTGTGTGTGCGTGTCTCCATCAGTGTGTGACTGGAAGGGTATCACCTGGCTTTCCGTTGCCACGGCGTTTCCATCGTGACCGCCGATTGTCTCGACGACATCACCGACCACCCCCTCCCCCTCCCCCTCCCCCACCCTCGTGGGAAACCCCAAGCATGCGTTTGTATTACTGAAAGTGTGAAAAGTGTGTGCGCAAATATGTGTGTGTGTGTGTGTCTGCTGACCTTTTTAATGATGTCAATTCTCCACAGCACTGGCCGCCACTTCATTTCCTCTTGTCATTCACATGAGCCTCATCACCATCAATTATAAAGCAAAGAGGCAGAGCGTGAACTGATGCAAAGCTAAATATGCAGAGAGGCCTCGGTTAAATGGCACTAAGGGGATTTAAAGCTCACACACACACGGGCACGCGCACACACACCCACACACACACACACATAGAGCCTCTTCCATTATGTATGAGCCTCACTTGACCCCTGGTCACATATAAGTCTATCTAACACCAGTTATTTATGTGTGATTCCCCACAGAACTCCACCTGCCATCGTCATCGCTGCACCAGACCGAGGAAGGTCAGTCGGCTCCCATCAAGGTACGACTTGATGTCTGTGTCTGCGTAGCTAATATCACGCTTTGTTAGTGTTCACAGATGTACAAGTCTCGCTGTTTATCACAAGTCAGATCTAGAAGAAATTGATTTTATCCTAAGAATGAGTTTGATGTGTTCACTACCCCCTGGAAGAAGATCAGATTTCTATTCTTTCACATGGTTTATTTTTCGTATGTTTTTGCTTATTGCTAGTCCCATTAGCGTCGACAGCCTGCTGCGTCAGCTATTGATCCTGGGATCAGTTTACATTTTTAAAAAAAGACAGATTAAGTTTACAAAAACTCCCATTACAGATGAAGTTTTAAAATAACTCATTCTGTTCTCCATCGCTTTTGAAGGAAGGTACAGTCTTTAGTTTCAGACGGGAAAACAGACTTGCACCACAGTTTAGCTTACAAAGGTTATTTTGCTGGATTTTCTCCTTCCCATCACCTCCTACTGGATACCTCTGAAGGCAGCTCAGGTGCCACAAGGATTAAATAAATAATTAAACAAGGAAGTAAGTAAAATGTAGCCTCAGGCGTCACGTCTTGGTTTTCCAGATCTCATGTAAACGTATGAAGGAAATTCTCTCTCATTGGCCGTTTGTCAGAAAAGAGAGGAGGAGAGACACATTTAAGCTATTGTGAGAGGGAGGCAGTTCCCAGTTACAAAATGAGCATAATTGCCAGCCAATCAGAGAAGGACAAATCCTACTTTTGTCTAAAAGAGAAAAGAAAAAAAAATCAATTTGTAATAAAAACCACTGATTATGCTCTAACATATAAAAAAACAAATCCAGACCTTGCACCTTCTTAAAATCCTTGAAGTCTTAGCAGTCAGCTCGAGAACATTCAATCAGAGTTGATCATTTAGGAAAAGCATCTCCTCTTTTTGTTCTGATTGCACCTACTTGGGTGTCGAGATCGTGCCTTCTGTCGTTAGCACCTGATTCAGGCTGAGTGCGAATGCCGAAGAACTTCTGGCTGTTAACTTCATTAACATTCCTGTTTGCCTGGAAGAAAATAACGCAGCAAATGCGTGGGTTGAATTGTAAAAGGGGGGGAAGATGTGAATGTTCTTGTAGCTCTTGTTTTCATTTACAAAGTTTACTGTTGTTTTGTGCCGAATCCTAATTTATCCATTTACACACAGATTTATACGCCCACACAGTCCCTCGAGTCTCCGTAGAGATGTTGTTGTCTGTGGCTCGAGCTCACAAACGCGGACAAATCAGAGGTGAAGTAGGGTTCAGGATCTTTCCCCAGGACACATCAATATGCTCTGTGAAGAACACATTTCACAGCTGCATTACTTTGTGTCGATAAAAAAAAGTGCAATTGTGAAACAGACGGAAAATAATACATGATTTTCAAAGTTGAGAACCGAGAACTGCTCAGCCGCTTTGCTATGGTACCCCGAAAGAAAATCCAGTGTAGCTATTTTCAATCGAAAGTCTTGAAATTGGCAAATAAAGCCCTGATGTGTAACTTCTTTTTGGAAGAGTGGTGAAAAGGCAAAATTTGCACTCAAAATAAAATGATGGAAAACTATGGCTAACACCTGGTCATGAATGCACCACCACTTTTTGTATTATGGTGTGGGGTTGTTTTTCTGGGATTTTTTTAAGAGATTGGGAAATTAGTCAGAGTTGATGGAAAGATGGAGGAAAAACCTGATTCTTCCATAAACTCCAGACTAGGGCAGAGGTTCATTTTCCAAAAAGCAAAAAAAAGCCCACAAGTATAGAGCTAAAATGGATATAATGGTTATATTAAGAGCTATTTTTGTAAGAATGGTCCACTTACAAAGCTACAAAGTCCAGAGAAATATCCGTTTTGGAACGTATAGTTTAACTTAAAAATGAACGCTTACAGCAATCTGAGTGAAGTTAAGTTATTTAGCAAACATTTGATGTGTGAAGCTGGAGGGAGAAAAGCAATGCTTTGCCACTAACGATGGGCATTTATTGTATCATTTATCACTTATCGTGATACATTTCTTATCATGATAAGAATTTTGATTTATTGCTGTTGTGAAAATCCCAATTCATTTTGTTTAAGAAAAACCCAAAACTGTTCTGGATGGTAATGCTTACTATTTCCTCCAATGTTAGTTCAATGAGACCATTGATCAATACCAATGCATTTGAAAACACTATTAATTGCAGTGATCGTATGTACAGTATCTGTGTTTGTGGGGCTGAGATCACAGTCAATTACTCAAAAAAATAAACAAATAAATTGATATCACAATAAAACTATAAGTCCATATTGCTCACCTTTATTCGCTTTTATAAAGAACTTATTCCAAATTCAGTTTATGGTGAAATTAATCAATTCAGTGTTCAGAGTTAAACTCACAGCTCCAGCTTCAATTGTCTCTTGTTTATCAATTATATCATGTATACATTTAGGTAAAAATGTTACTCAACAATTAGCATGTTGATTAGCATATGAGCATAACGTATCTATTTAATCCTGATTGGGTATTTGTAACCTCTGCTTTGCCAGCATATTTACTCTTCTATCTGTCTCTCTCTTGCCTCATGCGGTGCAGGACGGTCAGAATCCTTCCAACGGCACAGTGGCAGATAAGTCCAGTCGCTATGACATTGCAGAGCTGGCTACATCCTCTCTGATAGGTGAGAAACACAAAGACAAACATGTCTGATTCATGTTGTGCGCTGCCTTGCAAATCAATTCCGGGGAAGTAACCACAAGGGGTTGGAAATGCAAATTTCCTCCTTCCTTAATCTTTTTCTCTTACTCACCCAAACACGCACTAATATCCATCTTCAATTAGATCTTCTGTCTTTGCCTTCGTGTTCTTCCGGATCTCATGTTATTGCTTCCTCCTCTTCCCCTTGTCACCCCCCTCTTCTCCCCCCCATCTATACAGCGTCTCTCACCCTCCAGGAGGCTCATTATTTTTTGTTAATGTGTTGTGCTTTGATGAACTTTTCCAAGTGGAAGCTCCTTTATTAGACTGACAGAGTAATTATCAGCGGCATAAAAACCCCATGAATAGGTTAGACGAGTATATGCAGGCGCACGGCTGAGACGATGGCAGATTGAATGCAGTAAAGTGCGTTTAAAAGGCTTTTTAACATTTACTCAGACATAATCAATCCTCACAACCTGCTGCTGCACTTTCAGCCGAGGTGTGACGACTGCTGTCAAACAACGTAGCTGCTAAAAGCACATCATGGAGCTTTAATGCAAAACGGTGATGTTAGTGTTTTCGTGCGCTTTCCCTTTTATTCTGCTCGCTATGCAAAGTCATTGTCTCATATATGAAGAATTATTTCTACCGCTTCAACTTTTCACATCATAACTGCAAACTTTTGTCTATTTCTTTGGGATTTTATATGAGAGTCCAAAACAAAGTAAAACGTAATTGCGAATTGGAAGGACAGGGACACATCTTTAATTTTATATTATTGGTAAAATCTGAAGAGTGTAAAAGTAAATTTTATACAATGCTTTCTATAAAATAAAAGCCTCCACATGGCATGATCCTGCCACCACCGTGTTTCACAATAGGGATGTTGATATCATGTTTCCCTGATATGTTGTGCCTGTTTGTTGCTTTTCTAAATCTGAATACATGTGAGGGCATTTCTAATTTATTCCCCACATCAAGTTTTGCTATTAACTACATTTTTACCAAAGTTTTTATTTTAAAGGGTTTTTTTGTTGTTGTTGTAATTGTATGGTTATATTATTTGAAATAATCAGTGTGTTACAATTAATATTAAATGTTTACCCATAAGCGTAAATGGGGTGTCGTCTCTGAAAGCCACATTTCAGTGTAAAGCAAAACCTCCCACTGTAAAAGCTTCAAAATCATTCAAGTTTGAGGATCTTGCTGGATTTTTTTTTTTTTACATTTTAGTTTTCCTCATTTACTTAATTTTCTAAACATCAAACAAACATGCCATCACTTTTACCACCTTCGTCTTTTCCCCTTGAATATTTGATTGAAGGCCAAAGTCTTGTTTGTATGTAAACATGTTTCCATATGAGGCAATGTGCCACTAATTTTACAATTGGCCCATCTTGTAACTATTTCAGTTTACTTCATTGAACTTTTAACCTGTATTTACTGCAGTAGCTTTGATAAACGAGTCGGTGAAACATTTCTGTACATTCTGTCAGGGACATTCGTGAACAGCTACTAAACGTAGCTGAACTACGGTAGAATCGGTAATCAAAACCACATTTTTAATTATATCTGTAATATTTAGCCTGTATGGTTGTCATATATTTGTCGCTTGCTTACTTTCAGACAAAACGGGTTCATGCCCCTACCATCACATTTTTAATTGCTGATTTTAAGAGATAAGAAATGTTCTCACATTGCCATTTTCCTTCAGAGTAAATATTACAATATTGTCAGAAATTTCATGTTGTCTTTCTTACAGTTAAATTTTAATTCAGCAGTTTTTTTCCCCCTGATGGTCCTGTACACTAGAACCTAACATAATTAACATCAATAATAACCTATAAATGATAACTGCATGGTGTCTGCAGTAGGATTATTTTTGCTAATGTGGCATTTAATACTGTATAGTGTAACATGCTGAAGCCCAACATCATCAAGTGGCTTAGTGAATGTAATTGTTGCGTTTGGGCAGCTTTACATCTCAGGCTGTGTGTCAGGTGGTGTTTAGGATCCACTTAGTAATAATATTTGCTGAACACGTTGCTCTCATTTCAGATCAAGGCTTATTGAAAACCATGACCTTCACAGCAATCGGCTGGTGGCAGCTAAGCTAAATGAAATCAAATTATCTTTAGACATTCAAAACAGCTTCTGACTGCAATACTGGTGCGGCATTTACAAGCCCACACGCACACACACACACACACACACGCACACACACACACACACACACACACACACGCACGCACACACGCACACACACACACATTATTATTCATAACAATGTTTGAGCTGATATTGGTGATAATAAATTCTCTGCATTTTAGGCAAAGCTTTAAAACCGTCAAGTATTTTTTTCTGGATGTGCAGCACGTTTTGTTTTTGTTTTTTTTCACTTTGCCATTTATTTAACATGGTTTGTGAGCCCTTTGGGCTGCAGAATGCTGATTCAAATACGTAACTTTTAGATATCAAGTTGTCTTTCAATATGTATCAAGGCATAAAAAGATTTATGAAAGTTCAGGTTAGGAAATTTAAAATATACATAGTGTTTACAAAACTTTCTTTTCAACTGTGTATAGTCATGGAGCTCATGAAAGGTGCATCGATTTCAATTCAATGTCAAGGCAGTTGGCAAAAAAAAAGAAATCATGACTTTAGTTTGTAACTAAACCACCAAACATTGGAAATGAATCAGGCTGAGACTGAACTCATAAAGTAAAGATTTACATGCTGATTCATCCAGTTAAAAGGAGGAAATAAGGATAAAGGCCTGAGCAGAGTAACTTGGAGATCCAACAGACGGCTCATGCAAACGGCTCTTCAAATGCAGTTAAAAAGTATCTTCCTGTCAGTATTTAGGAACAGGAACCATGGCACAAATCAAAAACATTTTTAATTAATCATCTGCATCGGCTATTATAGGTTTGCATTTTGATGATGACATATTTGATGCAATTTCTATTAAATACATTTAAATAGATAATTATTTGCTTAATGTGTAATTAATAATTTAACTGTTTGTTTCATGTTGTCCCTCTCGACCCTTCATACACCAGACATAGGTTGTAAAATCTTTAGGGCAAACACATGATATGTCTTCAGCTATGAAGAAAGATTACAAACGTCTTGTGGTTGCAGGCAGCAAACCATGGCAATCAGCTCAACAGGTGTCAAGTCTTGTATAAGTATAGCAGTGTGAATGAACAGGAAAAAAAATATATATATGTAAGAAGCAGCAGCACTAAAGTGTTGGAGCATACGCCACAAACATGGCTGAATAAAACTCAGCCTTACAATTCTCCTCTCCACAGGACTCAGTTTTGTTGAGGGGAGAACTAATTCTGCAGAGTTTCAACATGAGAGATTCATTCATCATAAGCGGGCTCACACCAATCTGTCCTCTTCAGACTGAACTTTGGGGGGAAATGGCTCATCTCTAACAACATAATCCATGTAATAAGATTTTTGTACGGACTTTTCAGCCATATTCTTATGAAAAAGTTAACAAATAAGCTGATTATGCGGTGCTGTTGACGAAATGTTAGATTTTTTAAAATTGCACTCGACACCTGCGAGCTGATTGGCGTCTTTCTTGTTCAGATGTTTGCAGTCATCAGGTGTTTGCAATCATCTCGCATCCATTAAGACGATGAACACGGATGGAGCGCAGTTTGCACCGTTGTGCTTAAGCCTCACTTTGACATGTGAAAATGTTTGTTTTTGCTTCCCTCCGTAGCAGATGGAGAGCATCTTCAAGTCTGTTTTCTGTCTTTGAAACAAAAACAAATTAAAAAACCGAGGAAAACGTGGGGGCCTTTTTCCGGTGCGTTCACGTTGCCTGAACTGATGCAAGCAGATATTTTCCTCAATTTTTTTTCACTCGCCACCCCTAGCAGAGCCATCGCTGTGTGGAAGCGGGGTGAGACAGCTGTGGGTGACACAACACGCAATAAAACGTGCTGTGAAATCTGCAGGTATTGAGCTCAGACGAAAATAAAGTGGCTGTGATGTTTATCTCAGCTTACCGGAACCGAGGCAACCAGCCCCCCTTTTTATTATGTTGTCTATTTCCTGTCATTACACTGCTGACATTTTTCCTCCCGTTTCCCCATTGATTCTTTTTTAACATCATCTGTTCTCTTTATTTGACCTTTTGTCTTTTCAACCTTTGCAATGTTTCCCCTCTGATATGGCTTTAATTTTCTCCTCTGAAATATGAGCGAGGCGTGCTGTCACGTTCACTTGCGCTCTTCATTTCCCCGAGACCTTCCTACCCTTGTCTCCTATGATTACATGAAAGGATGGCTTCTTGTTGTTTTGTCCAGTGATTTCAGCAGGTCATGAATAACACATTAATGTCTGGGCTGCAGGGACACACAGAGACTCACAGCTGGATTGCAAAGCTGAAGCAGATGATTCTTCTAGGATGTTTTATGTTTAATTGAAAAAAAAAGGCAAATGACGACGTTTCTGTTATATTTGTTTGTTAATCTTGTGACGGTGATTCTTCTTGGATATGCAGAGAAAAGATGTGAACGAGTGACAAGGAAATAGTTTGCTAGTAACAATATCTCTCAGCTAGCCTGCGTTTAGCGTATCCATGGTAACTGACTGGTCGTTGGATGGGCGTAGTCTCCACCGTTTTTTTTATTCACTTCACAACACCATGTTGAGGTGGACATTTATTGTATCGTTTACTAAATCTCATTACCAATTTCTTTTCATGATGAGAATTTTGAATTATTGTTGTCGCAATAAATTAGCAACCAGTCAGAGACACTGCGACAGAGTTGGTCAGAAACAAACAACGTCTTCATTCCTGGTGTACAAAAATTATGTGCTTACAGTGATTAATATTTTGTTCTATTAAATAAACCTTAACAGAAATATTCTATTGTGTTTCCATGCAGGCTAGATTTGACCCCAGTTTGCTAAAAAAACATACTGAAATGGTAGCTGTCTAGGCAAACATTTGTATCTATTTTGGTCTAAGACGTTTGTGACCTGTTAGTTTGACACGGATAAAATTAAAATCTGCGAACGAGTTGAGTTTGAACTCCACTAACATGGCATGTCTGCGCACAGTCACACCCACCTATACATCCACAAATGATGGATGAGATCAGACAAAAATTGCATCATGTTGCACAGAGATGAACGTATACATATCCTTTCTGTATCAGGCGACGGTGGGTGTATAGGTAGAGTAGTCGTCTTGCGATCGGAAAGTCGTACGATTCTAGCTTCCTCCTGTCACATGTCGATGTGCCTCTGGGCAAGGCACTTAACCCCAAATTAACTTAACCCCTACCGATCTGCATATCGGTGTGCGAATGGGTGAATGTGACTCCAGTGCAAAGCGCTTTGAGTGGTTAAATTGACTGGAAAAGCGCTATATAAGTTCAGTCCATTCAACAGGAGACTGCTGCAAAATTGGATGATGCTGTTCTGTAAATAATGTTGCAATTCAGGTTTTGTTTTTTTCCACCAGTCTTAAGTTGATATTTATCATGCTATGCCATCATTTTTCCCCTCTAAATTGTCAGTCAGTATAATGGTAAAATAAAAGTGAAATGAACACAGTTGATTTCTATAGTATAGCATAACCCAACTGCAGCAGAAAGTCGTCCCATTCTGCTTTACCTCCCTCATCAAATTATCCACTTTGCTCCTCTTCTCGGCCGGCCTATCCTTTTATCCAATAAATGTTATGAAGACGCATTTCTTCTTCTCTTCCTCTCTTTGTTTAGGCCTGGTGGCCACGATAAAGGAGCACATCACCAAGCCCACAGCGATGGCCCAAGGGCGAGTCGCTCACCTGATCGAGTGGAAAGGTTGGGGTGGATGCGGCGGCGCCGAGGGTGGAGGAAACAGGGCCGGGTGGAGCGGAGGCTGGAGCAAAGGAGGCGGCGGATGGGGGGCCATGGGGACGGAGCTGCAGGAGGATGAACAGTTTTACTCCCAAATGACGGATGAAATCAAGGAGGCCCGATTTGCTGCAGGTGAAGCAAACCGATGGGTTTAATTTAGGTAAAACAAAAGGTGGTCAAGCAGAAAGGTGGTGGCAGGGGGCTGGGGGATCAATAACCCTAAGGACTTCCAAGGACAGTGGCTTAAATCTACTCCTCTTATTGAATTTTCTCTAATTTGTGACGTCTGCTGGACCTTTTGAGAAACGACGAGGGGATTGACTCAGGAGAAAACCGATAGAAAACATGTTTTTGTTTCCCAGGCGTGGCGGAACAGTTCGCCCTGGCCGAGGCGGCGATGAACATGTGGTCCATGAGCGACAACGCGGAGCAGCCGTCCACCAGCTCACAAGGTTGGTGAGTCACAACAGCTTTTAAGCCTTGAGAGTTTTTTTATTTTTTTTCAGGAGACCCTGCAAAGTTCACAGAATACAAATGGAGCAACAGATTAAAAGAACATCGCAGGTCATTTCTTCTCTAATGGCTTTGGCTGATTACAATCACAAGCTCATTATTTGAAGGCTTCCATTTTCTCTAATAGATTTTTGAGTGAAAAGATTTTCAAATGGATCAGAGGGTGAAAGAGTCTTGAAGAGCACAACTGGGTTTGAAGTTTCATGATTATATAAATAACGTTCACAACCACACCAGCTGAAAATGTAACAAAAGTTGCAATTTTGAACCAAAATTGAATCTCCACCGGACTATTCGGTGTGAAATAAACCTTAGAGTCTCGTTCTACTTTTGGTGAATTTTTTGCCAGGCAGGCCGCTCCTGGGAACCTCCGCCACCCTTCCATGTTTTCTCTGCAGTTCACTGAAGACAAAACCTTCTTTTAAAAAATGTATTAATATACTTAAAAACTTAATTTTGTACTTATTCAGGTTATCTTTACCTGGTGTTAAAAGTGTTTGATCTGAAACACTGAAGTGGGGAAAAAAAGAAGAAAAAAAAGCACAATTTTTCAGCGCGTTGTAATGATGACGAATTTCAGCCACTGCCACAAGAAATGTAACTTGTTTGACGGCTGCGCTGAGTTTGTATTTATTCCAAGTGCGTTTGCAGCCACATACTGTGCGCCGCAGCGCTTCTAAGCGGTGCTTCTAATGCAAGCAATTTACTTGCAAATGTAAATCATTTGAGTAACCTGAGAAGCTCCAGCTGTGATTGTTTTCACCACTTATTTCATTTTTCTTTTTTTTCTTTTTTGAGCAACTCGCTGACATTGCCGTCGTTTTTCAGCCGCAGAGGGCCACTTCTTGTCCAAGTATTTGCTCGACGGAGGAAGCGTCGGCGTGCCCCAGCACCTGTACAGCATTCACACCCAGTCTTACGGCGACGCAACCAGCCTGATTCACCCGCCGCTGGCCAACTCGACGCTTCCCCCAGCACTCGGCGCTCAGCGGGACGCTGATCGTCCATTTGAGGACGGCAGCATGGCGACGGCGGAAGCCGCCGTCCGCCACGTCGACAGCAGCTCTCTGTCCGAGGACGACGTTTTTTACAACTAGGCTCGGAAACGAAAGACGCTGGTCACCGCAGTGGAAACGCCCATGAGATTCAGTGAGGACTCGAGCCTCGTCCACCAGCAATGATTGTTCTGAAAGACATTTCTTGAGGCGAAACTCTTCGAAATGCATCAGCCGGAAAGAATTTAAAGGCCTGACTATAAATGCTATTTTTTACATGAGCGAGGGTTAGGCCTATTCTTCATGTGAATGTACAGTTTAAATGTGACATTTTAGTTTTTTATTCTATGTAGAAAACAACTGGAGCTGAGCTGTAAAGAGTCGGTGTAAATATATTTTTATAAAGCGTTGGTTTTAATATATATATGTGACAAATATGGCTGCCCTGGTTTTGTTGGTCATTTTTTCCCCTCCTAAATTCAGTTTAATTCAGTTCATTTATATAGTGCCAATTCACAAATGTCACTACAACTAAATTAAAAAATAATCACTTTAATCACACACAGGTTCCAATCCTAGTTATCAAAAATTACAGTATCTAAGAAAATCCAACGAATTGCATCGAGTCATTGACTTCACAGCAATCCCTCACACTGAGCAACAATGGAGAGGAAAATTCCCCTCTAACAGGAAGGAACCTCTAGCAGAACCAGAACTCAGAAAAGACAAGAGGAGAGATGCACAAAAAACAGAGGAACTTATGTAGGATTATTTTCGGTGTTAATGAAAGCAAGAAGATAATATAGCAGAGGAGGGAGAACAATGAGTTCAGTCCTCATATTGAAGGACTAAAGAGCTGACCTTGACCAAGTGAGAATAAAAGAAAAAAAAAAGAAAAATCTGTCCTCTAAGATTTCTCAACTGAGAAAAATGTCCTCCATCCAATTATCTGAGTCAGAAACATGATTAGCTTTAATTCACACTTTTCTGTCTGAAAGCCCCAGGTGCAGCGAGGAGAAACGGCAAGGTTTAGGAAATACAGCGAGGGAGGAAAGGAGCCGCTCACACGTCATTGGTGTGTGTTTCTGTACGTACGTCAGCAACTCTGCGTGTTACAGAGAGAGATTAGGGGGAAAAAAAAGTGAGGGGGACGTTGAAAGGAGCGGTTGGTGCGACCTGTCATCGTAATCTTTCGAGGGACGTCTTTACAACATGACGCTGTGCTGCGCATCGTGGCTGCTTCCCCCCTGCTGTTTGAGGAGATCAGACAGTAGATGCACTTGAACAAATGATTTCCAGTGACTCATCGCAGCCCTTCAGCAAAGCACAGAAGTAATGACGGTCTATTTCCCCTCTGCAACATAGCATGTGGGGTTATTTAGGCAGCAGACATGACACTGAGAGGCAAAGGAAATATGTGCATAAAAATATTTTAGGAAAACATTGTGGAAAAAGCTTTAAACCATCTTTAGCATTTTTTCTTTTTAATTCAGATGAGAAAGTTTATTGAAATCTTTAAAATAGTTTTGATCAACAACTTTTCCAGGCATCTTGAGGGTTTTCAAGATTTTCTACAGAATCATCTGCGAGACACCGTGAATGTCGCTGGATCGGTTCAAAGTTGGAAAAGCTCATCTTATGGTGAAGGCAAATCTGACACCACGACAAGATATCACCTCACAAGCTGAAACATCTGTAAATTAATATGAGGTCTCTGCGCCCTCAAAGCCAGCTTAAACAGAGGAACAGTCCACAGCACAGCACATTCACACCACTCTGTCATGTTACAACCAAGTCCTTTGGTGTATTTCATTGGGATTTTATGCAGGATATCAACATAAATAGCAAATAATTGTGAAAAAGAATATATATAATAGACTTTATAAAAGAAATTCTCTGTTATGCGCTTCTCCATCACACAAACGTGTAGCTCAACAGCCAACACTGAGTGAGACTTGGTTATCAGAAGAAAACATAGCACAGATTTCATTGTGGCAACTGGTGTATGAGCTACTAAAACAGCCTTTGTGTTCACATCTGCAGAATATTAGTAGTATTTATCTCATTACCATGTCAAAAAGCACAGATCAGTGAATGATGACGTTGTGCGCTCTCTCTTTTCTGGACCCATCACCGCTGATTACAATTAAAAGGCAAAAAAAAAAAAGCTTTAATGAATATTTACCATCGGAGTCGACAGTTAATTACAGTTTTGTGGTTGTGCAAACATCATTACACTTGGGGAATGAAGGAGTGATAGCATTATCGGATGTGGGCTTTGTCGCATGCTAATCAGAGAGAGATGCTATTCATGTCGGGTTAAATTTGATGACAGGAAGTGCCGATCCCATGTTGACGCTGCTTAGATGTCCTTGGCCAAGCCTTCCAAAATTAGTTTCATCTGAAAAAAGAGAAAGAGTCACAAAACTTTGACCAGCTACTTGCTCCCTGATGATAAATGTGTCAGAGGTCAGAGTATTTGTGGGCAACAGTAAAAATCCACATATTCCTCAGTAGTTTGTACCTCTGACATTGTGATCTGTCCCACCAGCTTTCCTCTGTCAGCCACAAAAACGGTCTGAGCTGGAACAACGCTCAGCATGTTGTAGGCCTGAAATGGAAGAAAAAGAAACTACAGATTTTAAAAAAAATGTTTGCATCATCATTTTCTGCTTATGAAAAAGGAATAAACCTACGGATGCATAGAAATTTGTTGGTACTCCTGGTAGCATCTTGTGAAAACCTTACACATACATTTTTAATTGTTGTACCACAATTTTGCACTAAAAAGAAATCCAACCCATAAATCGAGTATTATGTGACAAAATGAATCCTTGTTAAGAAATACAATTTCTCAGCAAGTTTATGGTGGTTTAAAGAGAGGGAGAACACAGGGAGAAATTAAAAACAAGGTAAAAAATATTTTAAATTTAACGTTTAGTTTTTGTAAGCTTCTTGAAAAATCCTAGTAATTTTATCTTTCTGTTTACCTGAATCATAAGCATGACCCTAATCAGACAGTCATTTTTCGTTTTTCTTTTTTTTTTTTACCTGCTATGATGTCATAACATGATGGAGTCAGCAAAAAAACAAAGAAAAAACCTTAACTTACTAGTAATGAGTGCAAGATTATGTTTCTGTCTGTGTTTCAGGTTAGTGTTTTATGATTTTAACAGTGACAGACATTCACTCTAAAGAAATATCGAGACCATATTGTCCTTTTCCTCACGGATTTCGGACTAAAATGAGGTTGTTTTCATCCAGCTCCTGAAAACGATTACTCATCTTTGTGTGATGCTGTTGGTCCTCAGAGTCCAGAGGGAAATGCGTGCCTCATGTGCTAAAAGCTGCGCTGAGCTCTGTCAATCTGCTGCTTAGTGCCCTGCTGCGCAAAGATGTTTCTGTTGCTCAAAGCCAGCTGCCTGCCTGGACCGAAACACAAAATGCTGCAAAAACCCCCCTGCAGATTCTGGGAATGATTCTCAGAAGGTTCGCTCTGAGTGTAACACTCACAGAGTTTTCATGTAACTCTAAAATCAAGACCACATTAAAGTCAAAACGGATTTGTATATAACATGACAAAGGAGACACACTTACAGTTGATGCCAAATATTCACACAGTGAATAAAATATTTTCAAGTATTTTTTTCTTCTATCAAGTCCAAATATCTCAGTTCATTTGATATTTGTAACTAACTTACAGCTCTTCAGCAAAATATAGGAGCTTGTTTTACGCTAATAATTCCTTATTACTCATGAATAAGTATAAGCTACAAGCTACAAGCTACAAGCTACGCTTATGATGAGACATTCTTCCCATTTTATAAGGATAACATAAGGACAACAAAGCCGATGTTCTGGCCATCACAAAACGCCCATTTCTGTTCCAGAGAAGATATGAGCATAAATGAAAAACTGAGCAGTTCTATGAGGAGGAATGGACAAATGGCTATACTGCACACTCGAACAAAGAAAGCTTTGGGGAATACACTGAGATGCTGCTTGCGTTATGTACTTTCTCTGTCCTCTGCTGCTTTATGGCAATTTTCTGCTGTGTGCATAGCACATAAATCACTTGTTGCTGCGTCTGTAACCTCGCACTTTTATTCAAAAGCTCTATTTACGCTGAGTTTTTCATTTTGCTTTCTAATTGTACAGTAAGCTTTCACATGGACTCACATCCCAAATTTGCAGCCGGTCTGCAAAGTTAAAAATAGAAACGCAAACAGATTTTGTTTGGCTTGATAAACCTGAACAATACTTGAAATCATAAGATGAACTGAAGAAGTCATTTAAAAATGCATCCTGGTCATTTGTCACCATCTGATCACCAATCTGGGCCAGTCAAGGATCAGATCGACTAATTTTGTGGTGCGTAGCGACTGTTCAGAAGACGCCTAGCAGAGACTTCTGGTCTTCTTCCACACAGTCTGTCCTGTTCACATCCAGTGTGATTGTGATACAAAACATGACAGGACCAGACTGCAACAAGGAATCAGGTCTGAAGAGACGATCATCTGGGCTGACAATCCCCCCTTACAGGATTTGCACGGTGACCATACACATCCTGGACACAAACTGTTTGGATTTATACCTTTTGACCAGAGCTATGAAAACAAACCACTATAGAGACTGTTTCTTCCCTACATTTGTCCCTCCGATAAGCACTCATGAGTCCCAGAGTACACAGATTGATAATACAACACTCAACACTCTTCGTTAGTAGAAACAAAAACAGTACATGTATACATATTTATGGGAAGAAAGATTTTTTTTTCCCCCAGCAATTCTATCCGTTTACAAACCAAATTCCAATGAAGTTAGGAAATTGAGTAAAATGAGATGATTTACAAATCCTTGTCAACCTATATTCTGTTGAATACACAACAAAGAAGAGATATTTAAAGTTTATTGTAAATATAGTAATATAAGAATAAAGTCATAATATTATGAGTTTATTCTTGTAATTTTATGACTCTATTTTCTTTATTTTTGCTAGTATGGCCCTAATAGTTTGTCAACTGAAGTTATACGCCAAGAAGGAACGAGAAAACATTTCACTTACTAAGCTTCAAAAATTAGTCCTCTGTTCCCAAACGCCTATCAGGTGTTTTCACAGGAAAAGTGATGTAGCTCAGTGCTGAACATGCCCCTGTCTTTGTAGTGTATTCTATTGAATATTGGCTGAAGAGGATTTACTAATCAACATGTTCTGTTTTATCTAAGTTTTACACAATGTCATAGCTTCAATGGAATTGGGGTTGTAATATGTTTTGCAAAAATGCAAAAATCCATTGCAAAAAATTCAAAATCTTACTAAGTATTTTTTTTGTCTATTTCTACTGCAAATGTCTAAGCACAGTTGAAATAAGACAAAGCTAACTTACAAGACTCTTCTCAGCAAGATTTAGGAGCTTGAGTTTAGTCAATAATTAGTGAATATTGATAAAATGTACTGGTTCCACTGGCAGATTTTTCCACTCATTACAAAAAATGTTGCTAATGTTAAAAGTGAAATAATCTCCCAGTGAAACTAATACTTTTTATTATTGACTTAAAATAAACTCCCGTACCTTGCTGATAATTTATGTTGAAGTCAGTTTTGTCTTATTTTAAGTGTACTAAGATATTTGCACTAGAAACTAGACAAAAACCCTTGGTGTAGAGTAAAGTTGGAGTCAAAGACTCAGTCTGAAGTTGATTTAGTGTGTTATGCATCACCTGACCTCCTGCACTGTGTTGTGAGGCGACACCACGACCGAGTTTGGACGTATGCTGCACATCTCGTCCAGTCGTCCCTCAATGCGCTGCACAAAGGCAATAATCATTCAATTTATAAAGAAGCAGGATTCAGCCTCAGCTGTTCCCACTGACCTCTTAAAAGTCTATTTTCATATATTCTTAAACTTAATCCTTGACCAAAGCTGTGGTGCAATTATTTGATAAGGAGCATTTATTTGTGAGTAGATGTTGCCTTAAGATGGATGTGAGCTGTAATAAAATGAGTTTTTACATCAGACTCTCGGCAGTCCTGTCTGTATATTATGCTTCCAGCCTCCTTTTTTTTTCACCCAAAGGGATTTTAAAGACAAGGTCTGCTTTCCAAGCAGCTCCTCTACGCTTTTCAGCAATCCCTGCCTTTGTCTGCACCCGTTTACCTGAGTTTGACAGCGATGCAGGAACAGCAGCAGGTCCGACCGCAGAACGGAGCCCAGAAACACCTGCGACTCTGACAACAACAAAGCAGAACCAAGAAAGGTAACATTTTCTTCACAGATGGTGTGAAAGTGAGGCAATCAGTATTTTGATGGGTCAAAAGTTCCAGACATAAAAATTGCCCCATATGATTGCTGCTGAAAGGCTCAGAAGTCAATTTTCACAAAATTGTCTTCTCTGTGAGAATTATTGCACTTTCACTCCGCTGAACTGCTTCAGTCAATCTCGCAGGGTAATAGTGAGTTTCACAGCACTTTCGAAAGAACGCTGTAGATTTTGTGCGTGTAATCCACCACGCTTCTCCTGTCTTTGCTTTCTGTGGGTGCGGTCTGAGTCAGTAGAGTGTGTGTATATCCACAGCTCTTTGCGTACCGTGTGAGTCCACCACGGGGATTTGTGCTTCACTGCTGTTGCTGACAGCAGACTGAACCTCTGCTGGCCCAGCTGCTTTCTGAAGCTGCACTGATTTCACCCCCATGACCTTCCCCAGTGGTGTGGACGGAAGCCTAAAAGGACACAAATTGCATAAAACCTCAGACAAAACCATCTAGGGACGATACACATGACAGGAAAACAGAATATGTCTTCCAAACCCATTGATTTTACTGAATTCAGATTTTGACACGATTCAGCTGTAACAACAAATAACATATATATTTATGTTTTCTTTTTTATTTAAATAAAGAATAATGTGTAAAACAAATAGGACAAATAAAGGAAGGGGGCAGGGCAGGTTTAAGAGTAAGTTTTTTTATATAACAACTTGTTATAAAAACAAAAAATATACTATTTTTCAATGGTATTTGAATTGTGAATGTGAATATGTTTGGAAAAAATAAATTAACTAAACTGTGCTCCATTTTTTCTGTAAACTTTAGGTTAGAGCCATATGTGCAGTATCTGTCTGTCTGTCTATATTGTTAACAATATAATAATATTAGTTTATATATTATTAATCAGTGAAGATGTGAAAAATAAATTCTTACTGTAAAATACATTTCTTATTTCTGTTATTACTAAAGTTTGCTTTATAAAGAAACTATTGCTCAGTGTTTTCTGCAGTGATACAAATTGAATGAAATTATCTACAAAGTTTCATAATGTTTGTGGTCTTATCTGGTGAATTAAAGTCCAATTTCATTTTGAAATTGCTTATTCAACACAAATACCCATTTAGAGTGTGAATTTTTTTTAGATCAATAAAAATACTCTTTCAAAGCAGATTTATTGCAAAAATAATTCAGTTTATAAAAATGTGTGACATCTATGTTTGGTTTACAGAATCAACTTTTTTTTAGCTTAATTTGTTATTCATTGATTAATTGCTGTGAGACATGCTGGGGCTTTGAGAGTACAAATTTGGGAACATTTTATTCAATAATAATGTCTCAACAAATGGCATTTTTTTATTATTATTAATTTTTACTTCAGTTAACAGAAATAATCAACCGATGGAGATTTATTTAAAAAAAATGTTTTGTAGTTTGACACTAAATCCTGTCATGAAATGAAAATGGAAAAGCAAGCATGCACTAATAATAATAATAATATTTATCTATAGGTGCCTTTCTCGACATTCAAGGACAAAATACATAAAATCAATTAAAAGATACAATAATAAAATCATTTGACCTATGTGAAAGTCAGAGCACCTATCCTTTCACAGACAGTAATAAACACCAAAGCTGCTGGCGTCAAAATAAAACATTTTAAAAGCATTTGCCGTTGGTAAAGTCTGAAAATAATATTTTAAAAAATTAAACAAATCTCCACCTCAGCCTCTCCCCAGCCAATAGCACAGATTCTAACTTGCTCTCATAGTTTAGAATTGAGGTAATTATGGTTGAATTTGTCAATGCTGAATAATTTGCCCTTTGCTTCTCCTTACTGTGGACACGCCTTCTTCAGCGAGGGCAGGTGTGGGAGCTTCTTACTGATAGAAAGGCCATCGTAGAAAGACGGGCAGTTCCTGGAGCGTGCCACGGCGTTGGCCACCAGAGTGGACAGGAGGACAGGCACAGCGTGGGTGACCTGCCCAGTTAGCTCCACGGCCAGCAGAGCCGGGGACAGAGTGTGGGTGGCAGCACCAGAGAAGGCAGCTGCACCTGCGAGGCAGAAGCAATGATCAAATTAGCTGCTCATCGATGTTCAGTGCAGCTTACACACAAGTATCGCAAGTTTTGTGTTGAACAGTTGGCTACATTAAAATACATTTACATTTTGCATCCTGATATAAAATCCATTTAAGTCTAAAAACATGAAATCTGCTTGGAGCAGATGAATCAGAAGATATTTTTAACATGTTGCAGAGTGTTAAATATACAACATTAAGTATGGAAGTGAACACATTTAATGGCTGACTGTCTTGGGTTGAAAGTTCAATGCTCAACACACAGTCTTGGCAATGCGGATAAATAATTCTTTTCCACTTTGACTAACTTTGTCAAACTAACAAGCATATCTTCATGTTGCTGAATAATAGTGGATCAAAAGAATTCACCCCCTTAATGAGTCGGCTTGGATTTTTCTTAACTGAGCTTCTGGGAGCTTATTATAGCCAATAACTTCCATAGCTGTCAAAGGAAGATGTCACATCGTACTTGTTAAAACTGTAATCAGCCCTCAGAGTGGCGAAGGCTAACAAGGCTGCTGTAGTCGTGCTGTCAGACTCATAAGAAGCTGATCTGCAAAGTCAGCTTTGTTACAGAGTGATACAGTCTGAGTATCTTGTTAGATTTCACCTTAATGAGGATTTATTTACTTTTCAAAAAACTCACTAAAGCCCTATTTATTAAAAATAACTCATGTTATTACATTTTTCTTCCACGGGGTAAGGGAACTATTATTGATAATATCTCAGAATATCACATGAAAAAAAAAAGACGGCAGACAGATAACAGCCAGCCAACCAGATAGATAGTTCTTCATCTGTTTTTTTTCCTCATTTATTCTTAGCGACAATAAAAATGTCTGTTTTTTATTGGATTGACTAATATTTTCTAAATTATCATACATTACTACTTTTGTCCAATTCTAGTTATTTCAGTGACAACTGTTGGTTTTTCGGTCAAAAACAGAGAGGTTCCAACAATTTTGTCCACACATGTACATCAGCAGCAAAGGAATATAGATTATATTATTTTCTACCTGCAAGAGCATAGCCTCCAGGATTTACAGATGTCCACTGTTGTCCTAGAACATCTCTCCCAGTGGTAACGTAGGCAACGGCCTCACCAAACAGACGACCCATAGCTGCACCTGAGGAAGAACAAAAAGATCTCTGAGTTTTTACTCACACAGAATATCTGGTGAGTTTGCACTCACCAGCTCCTGGTATCAACATAAACCAAGGTTTTCAAAGGTTTGTTTCGAACTCCACTTTAAAACTAAGACTACACTTAGTTCCAAAGCCAACTGCATTTTAAAGGTTTTCTGTCATTTTTACAGGAGTCAATGGAGTTTTTTCTCTGGCTGTATTAGACACAAATTAATACAGATTCATCCCTCCCCCACCTGTTGCTGCACTCTTTCAGTCATTTATCTGAATGAAGGCTAGCAGGTTTCATTAAGATATAAAGGCTTCTTAGCCTTACATTATTAGACTAATTTGTAAGCACAATTAACATTTATAAAAAATATGTTTCTAGCATAAAGTCTCCTTCTCACGCTCAATTACTGCATATTAATAATGGTTTTTATAGTGTTTATAGATGAATGGATAAGATATCTACAAACTATTTAGTAGCCATTTTCTAAGAGGAGCCTTATTGTAAAGTGACACTCATTATTTAGTGGCTGTTTCTGTTATACATTTTGCTTCATTTCAGAATCACAATTTCACGTTGATGCAGTGGAAGAGGTCTGGTCGTACTCTGAGGATCTCAGTCTTAACTGGACTGCCAAATTTAAATTTAAACATGACCCTTTTTTTTTTCTTCTGGGCATTCAAGCTTGAACATCTTGTTTAGTTTGAGTCCCGTCACTCACCATAGGCAAACACAGGCATGAAGTATCCTGCTGGCAGAGGCAGCGTGCAGGCCAGGACCAACATCCACATCTCCGAATCAACAACAGAGGAACAAGACGGTTAAATCCTTTCGGCTCTGCTGACACCTGCACCGATGATGAGTCACTCGCAACTTGCACGCAGGGAAGTGTGTGCGTGTATGTGTGTGTGTGTGTGTGCGTGTGTGTGTGTGTGCATGTGCATGTGTGTGTGCCAACTCAGTTTTTGCTCTCATGAATACTGAATCTGTCTCATTTCCATTTGGATGCAGCATGAGGAAGGAAGCCGTAGTAAACAAATCCCGAACAAACTGCACTCAAGTGTGCGTTGAATTTATGAGTGAAAGGACGTCTGAAGCTCCTCGAAAGGAACACATTCCTACATTTGAAACATTTCTTTTGCATGAATGCAATGAAAATGAGTGAGTAAAATCACTCCTTGCATTCGCAGCTATGGTGTCTAAATATTATGTGTCAGACAACATTTCTACCTGAAAGGTTACAATGGCTTTTGTTTGCGTTTTCCATTGTGAAAATGTTAATGCCTTTGTGCCTTTGAGGAGTTGGAAGGCTGGTGGAAAAGAGCAGATCCATAATTGACCTTTAAATTATTTGTACCTTCATGAGCAGAAAGAAAGCCAAGGACAGGAAAATGGGGGCGCCCGACGAGCTCCATTCCAGTGAGTCCAGCTCCAGTCGCACAGATGCATTGTGGGACCATTGTCTGCTTTCCAGGAGGGAAGAGAGGAGCTGCTTTGTGGTGCACTGATAGACAGATAAGTGACATTTAGATTACAGTCTGACCTCGACCAAAGCTGGTGTGAAACAAACAAACCCATAAGTAAGATGGTGCTTATTCCCCACCCCCACCCCTCCGAGATTTTTTGTACGTCACACAAACTCCCATTGTTGATCATTTTCAAAAATGTTTTACAAATGAAAATCTGAGAAGAGAGGAATGCACATGTATTCAGCTCTTTAAAATCCAACTGTCACCAGGAGTCACCTGTTAGTGAATAGGATCAACTCGTGTGCTTTTTCACCTCATGGTAACTCCAGCTGGTCAGACGTTTGTTAGAGAACGTGAAACGAAAAGAGTCACAAAGACCAAGGAACACAGGCGGTTAGGAGGCTGAATTAATATGTACCCCAGATACTTTTACCTGTGAAACAAACTTGAAAAGCACGTATCCTTCTTTAGGTATAGGAAAAATCAAAGGATACCCCTATTTTAAACAATTTATCCACAACAAACAATAGATCCAGCTTATTGATTGTGTGGCTCAGCTTTTAAATGCTTTTGACTCTCACCTTAGAGGCCAGGTATTGACCTGCAGAGTAGGGAAACGTCAGCGATGCCAGAAAGAAAACAACAAGACCAGAGTACAGACCCTTCCTGCAGAGAGGTTTTCACACAACACAGACATTTGGTTCTTTGTTTTGTTTTTCATTTAGATGCTCTGTGTGTTCTAGAAAAGAAGTTAGTAAATGAAAAATAGATCAATAGTGTCATTACGGATGCTTTTAAAAGACACTGCAGGTGACTCATCACTGCCTCACACCCGCATTGTAAAGAAGCCTCACTCTGTTGTCAGCATCGTAAGGAAGACCCGATTCGTTTTGGTGAACTTCAGGATCCAGCGGTGGCAGAAGAGGTAGCAGCGGGTCCCGGCCCCGCACAGCAGCCTGTTTTCAGACAGCGACACAGTCCAGAATGAGAGACCTGGGAGTCATTTTCACTCGGGCAGCAGACGATGATCGGAAGTCATTAGAACTGGGGAAGGGTTGCAGAGGAGGGAGGCCGGGAAATGATATAAAAGAGAGGGGGGAAAAAAACTAGAACTGCTAATTAAAACTGAAGGAAAACACAGAGGATCTGACTCTCTGATATTAATATTAAAACCAAATGTCAGTTTTTATTAGCTAGCCAAAGACAAATTGAGGTTTTGTTGAGCTAAGCAGAGGCTGTCGTAGTCAACTAACCCCAGTAAAGCAAACAGCAGGATCTCAAGTGGGAAGAAAGGTGAAGCGGTGGGGAAATTGGTTTTGAACAACGCCTGAAGAGTCTCTGCGGACACAAAGCAAATTGGAATCAACAGTCGGGCAAAGATCTAATATTCACTCACGTTATTGCACTGATGTTTTAATGAAATTTACAGTTAACCCAAATGTATTGGATAGTTGTTTTTTTCCCAAGTAATTGACACTGCAAGTTATTTGATTATTTACAACACTGCTGACAAGTGAACATGTGAAAGTGTTACATTTACCTGTAGATCAGACCTTGTACTTTGAAATAGATGACGTTTCTGCGCTCTGTTAAACGAATAGTTTTGGATTTTTGAGGTTCAGTTGAGAGGTTAGTTGGATGGTAACTAGTTTCATTTGCTCAGTTATATTTACTTGAATAACTTTTTTGAAAAATAAACTCTACTAAATATATTTCACCACGCTGTACCATTTACTGAAGTAACATAAAGTATCACTGCTCACTGCAGTCAAATTTCTGGTTTCCTCACCCACTGTGAGTAACTTCACATCATAAAAAACAAGCTTGTTTTATAGAAAAACTCACCAGACATGGACACACACCTGCAGTTTTTTATTTTAAGTTTAATACTGAAAGAAATTGATTTGTTTTTTTTGTAATTATGTCGTTTATGTTAATTATTTCATTTTGTGTCCACATCCAACATACATACATTTCCACTTAACTGGTCCATTTGATGGTGCATTTTTGTAAATATTAAATGGTTGATGTTTTTGTTACTCAGTTCTTGAGTTACCTATTTGCCAAATACTCTTGAGTAAATTCTTGGACATTTACACTTTACTTGAGCAAAAAATACATTTAAGTAGTGCTACTCTTACTTGAGTACAATTTTTGGATGCTTCCCACCTAGTTGTCGGTAATGTCTTAGATAATATTACATTTGTACATTCAAAGTATAATCATAAACTGCAAAATGTGCTGGTAATTTTTCCCGAGTTGCCTCGACTCCTTTTCTTTCCAGTTTGAATTTGCTTTTTACAGCACTGCTTTGCGTTCATTCTTTGTCTGATCCCTCCATCGTTTCACCAGTTTGCTTCCTGTGGTTCTTTCTTTCCTTTCTCCAGCCATTATAAGTTCATTTTTCCTCATTAAATACACCTTCACAATGATTCAATGATACTTGGACCTTTTTTGGTAGCACAATGTAACATGACTGAAAACGTATCGCTTTCTACTTCCCTTTCTTGGTGAATGAGTCTTTGTAAATAACGTTCCTGAAACAAATACGGCAACAGTTTAAAAGATTACCAAAAAAAAAAGCATTTCCAGTAAGTTTCAACCTCCAAGAACAACTAAACAGGATTTATACACAAAAAAGACCCAGTCTCATTTACTGCTGATGCAGCTGTATCAGCAGTAAATAACCTGTTATTTAAGGTTATTTATAACCTGAAATAACCCTAAACCTTAAATATTTATAACCTTAAATAACAGAACCTCAATTCAAACGCTTAGAAAAGTGTTATAAAATTTGCTTTCTGAATTGTAATCACATTGAATCCAGATAAGACTAACGTTGCGTCTCGATAGACAGACCCTTCACCTCCATCTCTGCTCCACATCGACAGCAGGTGAAAGGTCAGAGCCCCGCAGGCAGCCGAAAAGAAACACGGGCAGTAATGCCTCACGGTAAAGTGAGAGCTCATCACCTCCACGCCGAACAGCACACCTACACCACAAATGGACACAAACATATTACAAATATGTACATTTATAGTGTTGTCAGATAGTTTCCTGTGTTGAGAGTCATGCATGTTTTATTTAAGCTGTTACAACGCAACCTATTTTTATGTTAGTTGTGTCATGGCAATGTTGGTCTCACACTCTGGTGTCAAGAATTGGTCTGAATAGGCCTGTCACGATAACAAATTTTGCTGGACGATTAATTGTCTAAAGAAATTATTGCGATAAACGATAATATTGTTTCAAAAACCTTTTAACACTGATTTAATGGAAATGACTAATAATACATGCGATTTCCTGATATTTATTTTCAAAATAACACGCAACACTGGAACTGATAAACTAAATAAACAAAACAACCAAAAACAAAAATAAAATGGATTCTCAGTCTCCATTAACAAAAAACGTACTTGAATAAAAACTAAACAACATAAAGCCAAAGTGGAAATAAATACTGCATTCAACCAAAAGAGTGCAGATTATGAAGTCTGTATTGCCCTTCAGTAATCTCTAGATTTAAATGGAGAAAACCGGCACATCTGACTACCTAATGCAATAGTTCACACTACACCATTTTTGCCGCTATTTTCCCCTTATGACAATCTTAGATCGTTGGCCGATCTAACCGATCATCCTGCAGTGTGTGGTGGGTAACGGTAGATCGTCGTGGCCGCTCTGATCTAAATCAGGGGTTTTCCCTGACTGGGAGCTTAACGCTGAATGTGGCAGGTAGCCAATCAGAAAGCGCGGATTCTCCTGCTTTCTGAGGGGAAATTACGGAGGGGAATCCCAAACAGCTGACACGGCGCAACCCGAAGTCCAGCAGACATCTGAGATCAGTGGCGCAAAAAGTGGGTATGCAGGGTATGCAACGCATAGGGGCGCAGCACCAGAGGGGGCGCCAAAACCCCGTCTGGAGGGGGCGGCGCGCCGATGACGCTTTCTCATACACTTCACCTCGCGCACATAACGAGGTAAATGTAGCGAGTTTTACCCTTCACGTATCGTCGCCTGGGCGGGAGGGGCGCCGATTTATACTTTCGCATCCACCTGAATAATGTGTAGTTGCGCCACTGTCTGAGATGATATGTGGAAACAACATTAATATTTATTTAACGTTTCGTGCAAAGAATATAGAAATGACAAGGGGAGGAGTTGGAGCCAAATTGCTACCTCAGTGTTTATCAACTGCTACCTCAGTTGATAAACACTGAGGTAGCAATGTTTATGTCACGTTAACGTTCTTCGTTAACGTGAAATAAATAGGTTATAATTATTTTCATTCAGTCAGGACTTTACGCTGACTCTATAGCCACATGCATCACAGGTAGATTCTAGTGAAGCATTGATTAATGCCTGATTTTAAAATTAGTTAACTGGACTTGCAGCCGTTATTTTGTGCCCATGTGGCTGGACACCACACGGCACGACGAACCCGATCGAACCGTTATACCTAAGATTTCTGTCGGCTAATGTGTCTCTCAGGGTTTGAAAATGGGTCGACAACTCGTGTAAAGTGCGCTGGACATTACACTAAGGAAATGAGGGTCAGTGGAGAGCACCGGAGCTGAGCCTTTTTCATTCAGCGTCATCAACAGAAAGAAAAAAAGGCAGGAAGAGACGATAAAGACGATAATTAAAATGATCTCGATAGGTTTTTTTTTATCGTCCGATTAATTGATTTATCGTTTATCACGACAGGCCTAGGTCTGAAGGACAAAAAGATGACCAAATGGACATAGAGGGGGAAAAAGTTGAAAAAGTGGATTTGGAAAATACCTTCTCTTACTTGTAGGGAAATTGTATATTTAAAAAAATAAGATATTTTCCCTCATTTTCCTTAAATATATTTTGTACAGAAAGCAACGCCCAGGTCGTGGGCCTGATTTTTCTGAGCCCTCTGGTGGTCTTTCAAAGTTTTTCAATGTCTTGTGGCTGTTTGTCCCAACATCATTATCAGATTATTGGTTTTTGTTATGTGCAACATGGTTCTCTGCCCAGGGCGCCATCAGGGCCTGTCACACTCATTCAAAAAGAGAAAACGTTTTTTTCATTGATTACTTGCACGTGTCAATGGAGATGGGGCGCCCCCTTGTGTTTTTACAGTGTAAGCACTGTAAGCAAAGCAAAGTTGCATTTATCATGATTTTCACAGCATTAAGACAACATGAGACAAACTCTCAACCAGAATAAATAACACTTTGACAGGTGAGACGACCTGAACCTAAGTGATCTACTACGAACAGAGATTCTTTGAAACATATTGCAAACTTTTTTCTAAACTCCAAATTTTAAAAAATTATATTTTTATTAATTTGCTACGTGTAATTAAATTAAGTTTGCTAAACTTAATTTATTTATGTTTGCTTAACATGATCACTTCATGAACTTAATATATTTACTTTTATACATTTAATTTGATAACTTTGCAAAATTAACTACAATTTTTAAGTTGGATCACCTTTTATTTTTTATTTTAAATGTGTTAAAAAGCTAAATAAATAAAAATAATTCTCATTGTTTTTTGACATTGGAGCTACCTTCGAATGAGATGTGCTTCAAAGCTGTGAAGTAGAGCACAGAGTAGTTACACCTGGGCTTATTGTTTTTTCACTGATTATGTAAAAATCTAAAACCAACAACAAAAAAACAAGAGTACTGTGCACAGTAGCAAGGGCTGCAAGAATCATCATAGTTTCAGATTGATACTGTGTGTGTTGCTTTATTTTGAACTCTATACATTTTTTAAAAAGACTAAATAGATGAGCCAATGCTATGTCAATGGAAAAAAAAGACAATTTATTAAAGAATCTGTTTTAAAATTGAACTTTAGGGACAGTTTTTGACAGCATGTCTTTACTGATCTATGAAAAATACCAATGAATCTGAAAGTATATATTTAGAACAAATCTCTCACTACACTGTGTGTAATCCTCTGGAAGCAAAATAAATGAAAGATGCATTAAATTTATATGAAGTAAACCAATGCAGCACATGCATTAAATATGTCCTTTACATCAATTTCTCTCACCACTGACAGGCGCTCCAAAGCAGCTTGATACTCCAACCGCAGCAGCTACAACCATCATCTCTGTTCCTGCATCCTGGAGATCATACAACACATGTTGTGGTGAATACTTCTCATTCAGACCTACACAGAAACTAACTGCAGCTGATAGTTTGTGTTTTTCCCAGGCAGAAAACCATATCGTTTGAAATATTGAGGAAAAAAAATGGTGGGAAATCCTAAATGATTTCCTGAAAATCAGTGAATATAAAAACTATATGGATTTGGAAATGGAAATAGAATGACACTATACAATATAAACATTTGAACACATAGCTGGTTTTACCTTCTTTTTGCCTTGAATGAGTCTGCAAAGCCTGTCCAAATAGGCTCCTATCATGGTGGAAAGATGCACAAATGGACCCTGAATTTAAGAAGTTAAGAGGCAGAAAGTTGTAAAAAAAAACAAAAAAAAAAACTAAACAAAACAAAAAAACACCTGCAGTGTGTATAAGCTGCATGAGTACATCTATATTATGAGAAAATCGTTGCTCCAAATCCTTACTTACAACTTTGCCAAGGAAAACGGTGCTGCCTGCAGCCAGTGTGCAGATAAGACCCAGAAACTTGGTGAACACATTAGTGAGAGACAAGTAATGAGGCAGTTCAATGCCGGTCAGCATGGTTCTCACTTCTGGTATACCGGAGCCTGAGCAAAAATAATAATGGAGCATAAACCAAAAGGCAGAATAACGATCGAAAAGGTCCCACTAAGGAAAAACAAGATTTAGCCTAAAATGACACTTCAGGGATTCTGAGAAAGGCTGGGAGACATCAAGGACAGACAAAGAGGCTGAAACTGAAGCTTTGCAGAATATTTAGTTTGCTGATGTAAAGAAGTTTCTCCAAATTTTATGTCATAATCTTTCACTGGAAGAGAAAAAACAAGAAGCTACTTAATTTTGCTGAGATATGCTATATTTGCTAAAAGTATTTGCCCACCTGCCTTGACTGGCATATGAGCTTAAATGACATCTCATTCCTAATCCGCAGGGTTCATTATGACTTTGGTCCTCCCTTTGCAGCTAGAACAGCTTCAACACAATGCAGTCAGACAAGCATCAGTTCCCCTGGCAACCTCCAAACCCAGACTCGTCCATCAGATTGCCAAATAGAGAAGCGTGATTCGTTGCTCTAGCGAACGCTCCTCCGCTGCTCTAGAGTCCAGTGGCGGCATTCTTTACACCACTGCAGCCAACTTGGTGATGTATGGTTTGGAGGCAGCTGCTCCACCATGGAAACCCATTCCATGAAGCTCTCTGTTCACTGTTCTTCAGCTAATCTGAAGGCCACATAAAGGTTGGAGGTCTGTAGTTATTGACTCCGCAGAAAGTTGGTGACCTCTTCGCACTACGCACTTCAGCATCAGCTGACCTCGCTCCTACAGCGAGGCATTTGTAGTGGTAGGCCATGACTATGTAGTCATGGCCTACCACTTTGTGGCTGAGTTGCTGTCATTCCCAAACACTTCAATTTTCTTATAATACAGCTGACCGTTTACTGTGGAATATTTAGGAGTGAGGAAATTTCACAACTGGATTTGTTGCACAGGCATCTTATCAGTTCCATGCTGGAATCCACTGAACTCCTGAGAGAGACCCATTTTTTTCATAAATGTTGGTAAAAACAGTCTGCATGTCTAGGTGCTTAATTTTATACACCTGTGGCCATGGAAGTGATTGCAACACCTGATTCTGATCATTTGGATGTGAGCAAATACTTTTGGCAATATAGTGTATAACACCATAAACACTAACATTTCAGCAACAAAGCCAGATTTACTGCGATTACATGAAGCCATGAAAGATTTTGACAAGAATCATCTTGGATTGATTTTTTATTTATTTATTTTACCTCAGGAATATTTCATTTTGATCAGGAATAGATATTTCTAAAAGAAATAAAGTGACAGGGAAAATACACTTATTTTTCTTCAATTGATGTTTTCCAAGACAATACTGACTGTATTCAGACCCCATCATGGAGAAATCCCTAAAGGGAGTTCAATCACAGATATAGGCAATGTATAGTAATTGCTTGTGGACAAACCTGTGGAGAAGGGACAGATGTTATGGGAGAAAGATGAGGCGAAAGCACAAATGCATGCTGGGTATAGTGTCCAGCAGAGGAACTGCAGCAGAATGTGGCCTTCCAGCTTCGCATAAAGCCACAGATGAGCTAAGGATGTAACAGAAGATCACATAGTCATCCTCTTCTGCATTTCCATTTTGTATTTGCTCTACATTCAATAAATATTCTTCCTCGTTAGATTGCCTTCCTCACCAATGAAGTCCAACCACAAATCAGGACTTCATGGAATAGTGCCAAGGAGAAACTTGTTGTCGAGATAAGCATTTTTAAAATACTGTTCCAGTTTACCACAGGTCAAGCAGGGACACGTTAAATGTAAAACAAACTTTCCTGGTCAGACGAGACCAAACATGGACTGTTTGGACACCATTCAAAACAGTAGAGGATAATTAACACTGCACTTCACCCTGAATACGTCCTTCCCAAAGTGAAACATGATACGTGCAGCATCATAATGTCTGGATGCTTTTCCTCAGCTGGGACAGGGATGTTAATGAGACTTTATGGGAGGAAGGAAGGAGCTAAATACCAGAAAATCTTGGAAGTAAGCCTTGTGGAGGCCACGAAAGACTTAAGACTCTAATTCCAGCAGGACAATGGCCCTGAACAGAGCCACAGCACTGCAATTAATATTTTTTGTTGTAAAAAAAATTATTGAAAACCAACTAAACTTATCTATCTCACAATTGTGCATTGCTTTGTGTTGATTTGCCACATAAATTTCCAACAAAAATACCTCAAAGCTTGCATTTGTAAAGAAAACACTGTGAATACCTTTGCTAGACACTTTCTTGTGCTATCTTAGATTATTAATCACAGAAGCTGACAATGTGTGTGTATGTTTGTGTACCTTGCTGCAGCTTTGCCACACTGAAGTCCATGAGGAAACTTAGGACGGCTGTCAAAATCCCCAAAGTGGCGAATCCATACCACTGAATCCCACAGACGCTTTCCAAACAGTCTCTCAGCTTTAACAGCCATTCTTTAAAGACAAAAAGTCATGTGATTTGTGACAAATCGAAACGCCGTTAATGTCTGAGCCACATGAAGATTTCATTTCTATATGGAAACTTTCTTCGCAGCTTCCTGATTGGCATTACAAAGTGGTTGCAGACACACATTTAGGTAGAGGACGACACAAGAGCAAACTGAACAGAATGACTGACAAGACTTTTTCCCACTTCTTCAAAAAAACATTAATGCAGAAAGATAAGTGTTAGAGACAAATTACCATTGAAATAGCAAGAAAATAGAGGAAAGGAGATTCATGCAAGGATGCACTCTTGTTAGCAAGGAAAACTGTGAAAAGAAACATTCATGGTCAGATTCCTTAACTTTGTTATTCTTGCGCATCACTTATGCATTTCAGAAAACCTAATAACCTCTTTTGACCTTAAGTCTATGTTCGGAAATTACATGTTGACAAATCAGAAAATATTGCTTCTCATCTTCATAAGCTTGTTGCATATTGACTAACTTGTCCTTGAACTTATCAATAGCTAAAATGAAATATTACAGACACTTTTCCAGATTACTGGTCTTTGAACTAAATATTGGCTCCTTTCTCACATTACTAACCTTTGACATTTGCCCGGGTTCCCTTGTATGGCTTCCATGAGTCCAGCAGAAGTGGGGTTTTATTATGGGATGCTTCTGAGTTATTTTCTTGCTTCTGGACATTACCTTCCTCCTCTGTTTCTATCTCCAGTGACTTATCAAAGCTCTTCATGTTGCCCTGAAATATAGTAAAATGCAGGAATCAAATATATTCTACATGAGAGTGAAATATGAGTTTATGAGGCAGGTGGACTCACCTTCTGCTTGGAGGTGCTGAGTTCTATCAGTAAAGTTGTAAGCAGAAGTGTGTGTGGTGTGGCTAGGTGTGTATCTGGGTTGTGACTGACCTCTGTTAAGGTATTTGCATAAATATGATGGCGCGGTCATGCTTGGAAGCGTAGCTAATATTAACTCTTTGGAGGAACATTTGAAGGTGACCTTCATTTCAGTTTTTCAGTCAAATGAAAAACTGAAATGAGTTTTTTCCAGGTCGTGGGCCAGAATTTTATTGACTCCATCACTCTATGATTTTTACATATATAGAATGTTATATTGTAATTCCAGCCCTTTAGCAAAAGCTAAAGAAAAATAAATGTATTGCAATCATTTCCCTTTTTTACACAGATGTGTTTTGCGTTTTGGCTCATGCGAATAAATATGATATATCATGCGTTTGTTCATTCATTTATACACTTTCTCATCACCAAAAAGTGCTTTTGATTATTACATTAAGAAAAGTGTCTAACCATCCACCTGCTCCTTCTGCATATTTGTCTTCATTTATAGACTTAATGCTTGACTTTTTTATTATTATTATTATTTATTCCAATACTTTTAGAAACAGTCTTGGACATAAATTATTATTCCTGCCTGCACTTTTCCGAAAGTTATGGTTTCAAATACCTTTTTCTAAGAATACCCCCAAATCCTGTAATTGTTTCACACTTCATAGGAAATCAAAGTTTAACCTCAGTAACCTGTGGAAGGTCAATGTAATCATTGTTCACACCATTTGTCTTTTTTATGAGCTTTTAGCTAATGTTTATCTTCCTCAGCTATTAATTAGCACTTATGTTATTTTTAGAGCCTTGCAATCAGCATGCTGTGAGCACCAGCGCTCTCACATCCATATATACAAATACAGAGAGAGAGAGAGAGAGAGAGAGAGAGAGAGAGCTGTTATCTGTGTAAAACTTGTTTCCATGGAAGCGCCGCACAGAACAGAGACAAAGAGCGTGATGAAAATAAGTACTTTCTAAAAAATAGAATGTAAATCCAATAAATTTTTAAAGCACCTTTCAGTCAAATACAAAATTTATATTTTCTATTTGACTGATTATATATATATATATAAATATATATATATATATATATATATATATATATATATATATATATATATATATATATATATATATATATATATATATATGACACTAATTAAATTAAAGTAGGCTTTGTCATTTCGTGAATATCTACAGAACAAATACAGAAAGTTAGAAATTTAAATACAAACTGTACCTGTGATCACCTACGTTTTTTTTCTGAGAGCATGAGGGAATCAAATGGTGTTAAAAAAAGAAACTGAAAAATAAGTAAAATGGAACCAAAATTTATAAGTTGAAGTTAACTCTTCATTGCATTATTATAACACATATACGTGCCATTTAAAACTGTCCATAAATTGAAAGAGTTTCAATTTACGGACTGCAAATTGAACTGCAACTGAGTGTCTCAGAGGGGGCAGACGGAGCTTCTGGCTCTGCAGCTCCCCTAGTGGTGACTAAAGGACATGCAAACTTTACACCAGCATCAGAAGATTTGCTTATACCAGCAGTTTGATCTAGATTCTAGAGTATGGCATAGAAAAAGGTTAGGCTGAGCCAAAAATTATTAATAACCCTCGTAAGTTTAGTTTGTAAGTGATTGTTTACATTTTAAAACCTTTTTCTGCTGACAGAAAGCAATATTAGCATCTGGTGAATGGTTTGAGTGCTATAATGTCAATAAATGTTTTTTTTTTCCAGTTATAATGGACAACTATATAAATAACTTTGTTACTGTTTTCATTTTATTGCTTCATTACCTTTAGAGAGACAGCGATCTCAGTTCCTAACAGAAGTAAACTTCCAAAAACTTCATGAATAGAAAAAAAAATTGTTAAATAATAATAAAAATAAGAAAAACAGAAAGAACTTGAATCTCACGTTGCTGCTAAGTATCAGTGCTGCATCACAGCTAACTGCAACAGGGAGCTAGAAAATAAGCATTTTAAACCTCAAACAAGGTGTTGCTTGAGTAATTTGGGGATTTGTTTTTATGTCTTTCATTTATTTCAGGACTTGCGGACCGTTTTGGCAGATAATTATTGGTGGGTGACGTTAAAAGAGTATATATTGATTGCATAGATTGATTTGTTGTAGCTGTTTTTCAGCAAAGAAGCTGTTTACATAGTGAATATATAAAATTGGGTTTTGGTTGTGGAGGCATAATGCAACCCTGTATAAACTCTTAACGACGTGGATCAAAAACCAGGGAGCAGGTGGTGGGCCAAACGAGTAAACATCATGATGAAAAGCAGCAGTGCTTGAAACATCACTTGTTTGTTGAAGGAGATAACATTATTTTGGAGCCCTGTGATGTTTCAGCTTTTTGTCGTTTGTTTTATTTTCTTTGTACTTTTTCTATTTTCCAAGAGAAGCAGTTCGACTGTGGATTATTGCAATTTAAAGGGAAGATAAATCACATCGGACAGTGTTTGTAAACTCCTTTTCCTGAGCTGCAAGGCCAGACATGTGGGAGTTGGAGAGTGAAGGTGATATCAAAGCAGCCTGCAAGGACAAAGTGGTAAATGTAAAGCACAAAGGCATTTGTAGTTCGCTCAACTCAGGGTTTAATTTGAAGCCGTAGCTGCCTCTAATCAAGAATACACTACATTATTGATTTCATGCAACAACATGCACAATGTGAGGTCTATTTTTAATAGAAAACAGAACAATGAGACACATAAATGTCATTTCAATCCTATTCAGTTCCATTTGCTATCTGCCAGAGCTTCTTGATTAGATGGCTGTCAGTCTAGTCTAGGTTATATTTTGCTCTTCATCCTCCGGATCAGATTTTTGGACAACTTTTATATGTAGTACAGTGGAGCTGTGTATGGAGCTAAATCGGGGCCATAAAATTTGTTCAAAATAAACTTTTAACAGACGTTTTGTTTGTGACTTGGAAACGTTATATGACCTGTTTTAGATTGGTGAAGCGCTTGAACCTTCACCAGCGACAGCTTCAAATGTGTGGTTCACCAACTCTGCCCAGGTGTGTTCTTGGCCTGCCGCAGATGGTTGAGTCTCTGGTTACAAAGACACGCAACTCAATGAGCCACAATGAAAAGGGTAAAAATGGGTGTCTGGAAGAAGATTTTTATTTCTTGAATGAAATAATTAAAAAAATCTTTACAAGCATTTTGAGATAAAACTCCAGTATTGAATTTGGAAAGTTGTCAAAAATATTAAGGATCATGTAAATTTGCTAAAAACTACTTAACGTCAGTCTCCGTTGACATTATGGAAACATGTCTGTATTTTCCTCCAGTGTATTATAAGCCTGGCAGGCCACCAGGCTTTACTTGTTCCCCCACCAGGCTAGTTTTCTGGGGGAAACCTTACGTTAGCAAAAAGGAATACATATACAGACACACACTTATAGCTTGAATGTCTGATAACTGGATCAGGGTGTCTATTGCATAGCTTCCTTTTATTTGGCTGGTTACTTGGCTGTAATGTTTGGATAAAGTGATGATTTGGACAATTTATCTGACAAAAAAAGTCCCTCTGTTTAGTATTAAACCTGATTACAGAATGAATAACCTGGCATCAGCCGTGCAGCATGTGTTTATTTCCACTCACTCCAAGATATATAATCTTAATGCCTTGAGGCGGCGATCACACTGGCTGCCTAGATAAGACGAACCTTTTTATTAAAGGTGTAATGATTTCCGGAGCTTGGCAGCACACGCCTCTTGCACATTGTGATTTAGAGCTTCCTTGAATCAGGCCAGTTGCTATGATACAATCTTTTCTGGCTTTCCCTCCAATTGCTCTTTTCTTCATGAAATAAAACAGGGCAGGAGTTCTTGTGAAACTCATATTTTGGGACAGTTAATATTTGTGGTTTTAATTCAATTTGTGTGTTTTCACATTCTGCTAAAACTAAATCAGGAACACTGACAAAGAAATACAACACCGGATCTTAGGACACAGCATCAATCTGTCTTTGCACCTTAAGAATTGCTGGATAAAAAAATGTCATTTTTACCCAGCCTTGTTTTTAACCCAGACATGGCCTGGGAAGGAAACATAGCAAGGTTGGGTTTGATCCACCACACTTAGTTATGTTTTCAACACCCTCAAGAAATGGTTTAAAGTGACTAAAGTGGAGTGTGTTGAAAATAAGAAATCCAGAACCTGGATTTGTAAACAAGTCATAATTACATTAAAGTAAAAAATCCATTCATTGTCTATATACCATTTAACCCTTGCAGGCTCACAGTTGGTAACTGTTTCCAGAGGACAAGGAAATGCTCTGGCAGGATGCGAAGCCAGTATCTTCATGGCGGAAGGCAACGGTTCTAAGATATTATATTATTATTGAACATCACATTCAAACATCTAAACCTTACATAAACATACTTGTTTTGTTGTTTTACTGTTGCAATACCTATGGCCTGCTTTCCTCCAAAGGAGAGATGAGCTCTTGTGGAATGGATAATGGTGCGTTCCAGTTGTAGTCAGAACTGGGAAATTCCTATTCCCAATTTCCCAGTCAGAAAAATCATTTGCTTATGTAGAGTAAAGCTTAAAATAATGTCCGTAAGAGGTGATGCGAACATTGTCAATGTTGAAATCCTGACTTCTCCGACAATGTAGACTGGTACACTTTTACTTGCGACATGGAACAGGAAGCAACAGCATGAATATCAAGGTGACTGAATCAACATGTTCAAGATGGTGGAGTCTGAAGAAGGAGTAGGCTTTATCTAATCACAAATTTTCACTAACTGGTTAAAAAAAAAACACCCGACATCTATCCCAGCAACATAAACCTAGCATTTGTTTTAATGAAATTATTTAAGAGTGAGTATTCTCTCTCTCTTGCTCGATAATCTCCCATTCCAGTCACGTTTGTCAGCCTGTCATTTCTGCTCAGCTTTTGAAGCCTCTCCATCAGCTCTCATCTCTGCCTCACTGGGAAAGCAGCCTGGTCACAAGCTGAACAACATACCGGAAAATACCCAGAGATTGTTTGGATTCTGCATCCTGTCGAGTAATTTTCATGATTCGTGCACCGACTGGTTTTCTGAAATAATCCTGGTGGCTATTGAATTTCTATTTAAAAATGAACAAAATGGCAGTCAGTGTGGGAAGCATGACAGATGTTACAGATATAAGTGAGAGAAAAAAATATTTCACTCATAAATCCTTAATTTTCTGTCCACCTGATGGCTTGAATCTTAATGATGGCTTAAATTAGAGGTTCTCAAGCCACAGAAAATCAACAATATTCTTGTTGTTAGGAAACCGAGGGGGCCCTGCATGTTCCCTGTTTGGGAGGAGGTGAGTTGCTAGGCTGGATTTAGACCCTGAGCAGGGGGCTCTCTGCTCTACGGTGATAAGGTTGAAATCAAATAATACTTAGTTGAGTGATCTGTAACGTCTGGTAACCTTAGAGCTATCTTCAATAAAGAGGTCTCTATTTGGCAGCAGGCACCTGGGGGCTTTTCAAAGATGATAATGGCAGATGTTAAATGACTGGTGGAAATCTCTGGCAAATCAATGGATGTGTTTGCATGTCTTGAATTCTGTGCTGCATACGGCATAATGAAACTTCAAAGCACGACTCGAATACACAGCATCAGAGAGCCCATAAATGGATTTAAATGGATTAGCTGTTAGCGGCGATAAATAGGGAAAAAAAAAAAGAGCAGCGTTTTCTAATCATGACCGGCTGCACACCTCACGCAGATATTAATAGTCACCAAGTAATGTCACCACTAAGTCCTCTGTTCCTGCCTGGGGGCTTTGTTTTCAAGCACATTCTTTCCATCTTTGTTTTGCCCTTAACTTATCTGCAGAGATATGAGGCAGGGCGTTCCCATTTAAAGAGCCAGAGGAGACAGTATTTTTCCAGCTGATCGGTAGCAACTGGACTTTAGAGCTGGTGAAGCGCAAACAGTCAGTCTTTGTCACACTGTGTTGAGTTTTGTCATATTACAGTAATTAGTTTATATCAAATTTTCAGTTTATGTGAACTACAATTATTAGATTGTCTTGGGGGAAAAAAATGAAAAGTTCAGATTAGGATGTCATAAGTTTCTGATCAATTCCCAACATTTGAGTTGAATCTGTGGATGCATTTAAGAACAATGCCTGAAACTCTGTTTTCTTGTGTGACATCTTGGAAACATTAGGTAAAATCAGCCATGACATCAGGAAGCATGGGAGGTTCTAGCCAGGGGTTGTTTCAGGGGGGCCAGTGCCCTCCTGTACTGAGGGAACACTAAATAAATTTCTTATGATGATATGTGCTGGCCCTTGGACCAATTAACATTTTTACTTTTATGGCTTTACTTTACAATAACAATAGGTACAACTTTTAGATGTCTGAAAGTTTTTTTACGTAAAATATATTCAAGTTTGACTGCAGTTTCAGTGACCAGCCGTTATGCTGTTTGGTGAGGCAGTTTCTATGTCCTAGAAATTGACATTCTTTTAGTGTGAAAGGTGTGAATTAATACACAGGACAAACGCAAAAAGCCTCGTAAAGATGCCGGTTGAAGCGTTTAAGCTCGTCATTATTCAATGACTTTTTCCTAGCAGAGACAGGAAGATGTAATTTCAAAACATACTGCATGCAGAGCGCTGTGACGTTTTTGCATTTATATTTATGATAACGTCTAGTTCCATTCATCTGGAATGGAACTTGATTTGCCTCAGAAGATCTGCTGAAATCTTTTACAGGTGTAGTGTTTAGCTCTATGGTGTTTGTCATAATATGAATGTCCTCCATATTTTTGCCTCTTATAATTTCATCAACCCCAATATACACAAAGCATATTTTACTTTAACATATTTAACATATTTTACTTTTTCTTTAGTATGCTTTTTAAAACCCAGTAAGCTCACCATCTGTTTTGACTACCAACAGATATTGTGTACAGTTTGAATAAGATCGGTGCATTAACTCCTGAAAATCCTTTTTATTTCTCAAATAAATCATACTTTACAGAAACGTAAACAAAGTCTCTTAGTGTTGGGAACAGATCTGTTTTATCTTTCATTGCCAGAAAACTTCTTCTTCCCCATGTTTGATTACAGGGATTTTATGAATGATTATTTCTGAACCTGCTGGATGCTGTCTACCTTAGTGCTTTAAAATAATAGTAATTACATTAACCTACAGCGTATAAATCAATGCTAGACTGTTACCATCATACTTGATGACTATTGTATAAACAGTGCAGCCCCAAATACCAGAGCCTCTTAACCCTCAGTGCTCCAATCGATTCACTCTTTAAAAGAAACTTGGAAGTTTATTGGACATCTTTTATTGCGCTTTATGTTTTCATTTGTGTTGGTCTACCAGTTGTGTTTTAGGGTTTTTGTTAGGGATGGGTATTCATCGTATCACTAATCATAAAAAAATTCTTATCATGGTGAAAATTTTGATTTATGTTTGTTACAATAAATTCCCACTAAGGATGTTTTTTTTAAAAAAACAAAAAAACACGCTGTCTATATTGTTGTGATTGTTAGCTTTAGTATTTTTTCACTGTTTCTTTAATGAGAGTATTATTACATATAAATGAATTTGGAAATATGATATGCGAGCAATTTTAGTGATTCAAATCACGCTTATTGACGTGGCTGGTGTCCTGAAAAAACATATTGCAAATTGATGTTTTGGAGTGCAGTATTTGTGTTTGATGTATCATGCAGTCTCAGCCATACATTTACCTAAAAAAATAAGTATCATGACTTTTATCGTTAGCACAATAGTATGTCAAAATATTGTGATAAAACTTTAAATCCATATCGCCCAACCCTAGTTGTTGTTTTTGTCCCTCTTGTGGATCTGAACAAAGCTAGACAGTACAAATAAAATTCATATAAACATTTAAAAATGGCACTTTTAAAAAATATTGCATTTTACGATGAATACAGTTTTTTCTGTTAGTGAAAAAAGATTCACTGCTGGATAGCATCTTTAATGCTGTGTGTTCGTTACACTCGAGACGAAAACGAATAAACAGATGATTAACAAGTGATCAAAGAGATGAAATAAACCCTCTCTAATGAGATCACACCACCCTGTAAAAAACACCGGACTGCAAGTCATTTGATGGCAGAGCCGTCTCGGATCCGGTTTCAGGTCAAAGACGTGGGGCTGAATGTTAAGAAAGCTGAAGATCCAGACAGAAGAAGTGATGGGGTGCAGTGAGAGTCAGAGAGTGGACAGAGAAGCTATTTTAGGGATGATGTGCCTGGAATGACAACTGTTGTGCCCCTCACCCCCTCTGCTCATTCCCAACTCTCTCTACAAATCCCTCTCTCTCTCTCTCCCTCTCTCTCTCTCTCCCTCTCTCAACCTCAGGCCCTTCATCACGCAAAACTTTTCCAACCACAGACTCTCCTCTTCATCCCTCTGTGCGTCTCACGATAAAAATAGAACAATATTAGCCTTTTCCAAATGAGCTGTGACACATATGCCACCTCCCCAGCACGCGTGAGTATATAACGTCCAGGAGTACTCTGCTGTGGGAGAGCAGGACAACAAGTCCTAAAGAAGAAAAAAAAACAGACATAAAAGGAAATCATTCAGGAGAACAAAAAAAGTTGTGTGATTTATTTTTAATATCCAGAGCTGCTCCAGGAACGATCCGCTTCTCTCCGCCTCCTTCTGCTCTCCTCCTCTGCCTTATCCAGCACTTGCGACCATCCATGAGTGTGACCAACTCCTCTGCCTATCGATCGGAGCGCAGTTTCCACCAGACCTCGTCCTCGACCTCGTCCTCTTGCAACCCTTACATGGAGAAGAGCCGGGGGCTTTTCGCCGAGGATTTTGGATCCTTCATGAGGCCTGGGAGTGACGCCTTGGGATTTTCCAGTAAGTTTGGAGGAAACTTTATACTCTTGGAGCTCATTTTGTCAGCAAGAAAAGTTTAGAAAAGTGCAACTGGATCTGTGAAAAAGTGATTTATTTTTCTTCCAAACAGGTGATGAAATATGTAAGTTAGGGGGTCAGAGTGAAGAGGGAGTTTGATGTGGTTGATGTGAGTGAACAAAAGCTTTCGTATGGGAGACAGCAGAAAAGATGCAACCGATGCAAACAAAACAAATGCAGAAGTATAGTTTTTCCTGCACTTTTCTGGCTGAAGTACAGAGTATAGTCATGAAGCGTTTCACTTTTAAAGTGTGCCGTTTGTTTTTGGACTCAGCAAAACCTCCAGGTGGGCTGAAATAGTTGGGTGTTGCTGCATATACAGAGTACAAGTGTCAAAATCTGACATGGGAACTTTAAATAAACTCACACCACGGGCTGGTGTCCTCTATTGGTCCAAGGTCACAGTAGGATTGTTTGAAACTCTACACCTACTCCATCTCATAGGATGGGTACACACAACATAATGATATAAAGGGCCTAAAGATTTAAACATCTTGAAGTTGAAAGAGTGAAGGGCTTTCAGAGTTAAGTACAGCACAAATGTAAAGTGGAAGAACAAATGTTTTTTGATTCCCTTTGAAAAAGACCCAGAGTGACTTTTCAGATTGAAAAGCCATAATAACATAAGTGAACAAGCAACAGCATGAAGACGAAATGGAACGCAGCACTCGGGTCAGAAATGAAGTTGGGGAAGAGATGAGAGTAAAATAATATAGACTTTTTCCTACATGCAAAACATCTGCCTGACCTGAGGCATACCATCTCCAAGGTGATATTTTACCCTTAATGTATGATATTTTATTCTGTTTTTTTAAAATATTCTATCTTTGTGTGAGTCTATTTGATGTGTTGTCATTTTTGCTGCTGTTGAACAGAAATGTCCCCACTTTGGACAATAAAGAAATGCCTATTCTTCTATTCTACTCTATGCGATGGTGGCAGCATCATGCTGTGAGGATGTTTGTCTTCAGCAGAGACAGGAAAGCTTTTCACATTTGATCACTCCATTCGGAGGCTGAATGGAGCCAAATGCAGGACGATGCTGAACAAAAGTCACTGTGAGACTGCATAAGACTCGACACTGGGGTGGAGGTTTACCTTCCAGCATGATGAAGACCCAAAACACGCAGACACAGCTAAATTAAGGTTGTTTAGATTAAAGTACATTAATATGGTGGGTCTTAGGTCTAAAAGCCTAGACCCAAAATCCAGTTGTGAATGTCTGGCAAGTCTTTTCTGATGTGCGCTGCCTAATCTGACTTAGTTTGAGCTACTTTTTTTTAAGACAGATTAGGCATTAATTATTGCACATGGCAGAGACATTTCCCTAAGTTCTTGTTACTGTAATAGCAGTAAAAGGTGGTTCTACAAAGTATTGTATCAGAATGGATGATTACAAAATCACATGATGTTTTTTTTTTTTTTTTTTTTTTAGAAAACCACAAATAATTTTTCTTCCACTTCGCGTTTATGCTCTACTTTACATTGGACCGTCACATGAAATCCAATGCAATAGAGGAACATTAGAGGCAGCTCTACTTGCAAGGTGAGCGCGTCTGAAAGCAGCAGTTCTGGACAGACTCCTGACTGTGTGACTTCACATGCTGAGTATCTGGGATGACGCCTGCATAAGGAATGAGCAAATGGTTGCTGGGTGATCAGAGTCTACACACACACACACACACACACACACGCACACACACACGCATACATACACAGAGTTAAAATGATGTCACATACTGAAACTAACATGTGCAGTCAGAGTACACACACTGACACTGACAGTCATGTGATACAGTACTTTAGTGAACCCAGAATCCAGCTGTTTTCTGGGTTCGCTAAAGAAACTGGATATGCCAGACAGGAAAAAATATTTTATACTAAAACAAACCAGCTTTTAGTGTTTAGTAGATCAGTTCATAAAGATAAACAACATAGTGACAAATCCTGAAACCTGGGTCTGACAATCCTTTCACCTCTACAGATTTATTTTTGCTCTTATTATTTTCCCTACAAGCTTCTTTTAGACACACAAAAGCAGTGCATGTGCAGGAAAACGTCTATACCATTTTGACAGATCCATATTGGGAAGATGAGCCATTGTTGAACAGTGCCATGGTGTCTGTAAGGTAAAGACGGGGAGAGAAAGTTGAAGTCACCTAGTTGGCGGCTGATTTATGCCTCATTTATGTTTGGCTAAACTTCCCAGCAACTCTTATCATTCAGCTGATTGACACCAGCTTGTTGCTTTAATCAGCAAATATTTTGTATTGCCTTGTAGCTGAAAATGGGCTATACAAATAAAATTACCTTTACCTTTAAGATCAAGTCAAATGGTGGCTTTTCATACTGGTTATAGGGGCAATGGGAGGCTACATGGGGAGGTGCTCAAGTACCTAATTAAAAGAAATCCCTGCACTGCACCCTGAACATTTTATTGCTCCTAGGCATATGCAGTCAGATATATGCTTTATATGCTTTGTGCAGCAGTGGACTGCATTATATCCTGTCATAGAAATTATTTGATTGTCTGGATTTTGATAGTTCAGGTGACAACAGATAAAGGGGCTCATTCAGGGTGCAGTTAATGGCTATTTTTTATCTGTGTGCGCAAACAAGGACACATTTTGTTCCAACGTCACAGCTGTTTGAAATGTTCACAGAAAATGTAGTCCTTGAGGGACGGCATCCATCCTACGTGTTTTAGTTCTCTCTCTGGTGGTAGTAACAACCTGTTCAGCATGTCAATGTTTTTCTTGGGCCTTCTAATGATCCAGGTGCGTTAAACCAGGGACAGAATTAAAACATGCAGGATGCCGGCCCTCCAGGACCCACTTTGGACACCACAGAGAATTGTTCTAAACAGTGAATGTGAATATCTGTGTCTTGTAGATACAGATATTCGAGTTACATGACAATTACTAAAAACAAAAAAGATTAAAAGTTTGCCCCAAGTGGTCTAAGAAGAGAATGTGTAAATTGTTTTTACATTTGTGGAAAATTTTAAGTATTTATCCTTTAATCTTTAGGGGGTTGTGGGATTTTTCATCTGTATTCCTCCATTAACATTCTAATGCAATAGTTAATAAATAATAATAATGTAGAACCTTGGGCGTGTGACTTGCTTCATGAATTCTTCTTATTTGTTCTTCTTTTTCATGTTTTTAATCACCTTTTAAAGTTGAAATCAATAGTTATTTTGGTGTCCTGAATGCCCTTTTACATTTTTTAATGTTAAGACTTTGTTTCTTTTACTCCAACATATTGCTGTTTTAGTTTGCTATTACTAAGTTATTGTTTTCAAGAGTCCCGGGTGGCATAATTATTGCTGTCGATCCTTTGTCATGGTTGCGCTCTTCTGCTCTGCTCACCACACAGATTTTCCGTTGAATTAAGGTTTGAGGAGAGTGATAAGAGAAAAACGTTGACTTTGGATCTGGTGAACCAAGCCCACATTTGAAATCGCCTGCTGTTCCCATGGCCCACCAGTATACGTAAAAGTGGAAAGGAAGCTTCTTCCCTGATACTAATTGTTTATTGTCAAACAAGCTGCAATAAAGATGATGAGTTTTATAGGGAGACTTGGATGAGTTGTCAAAGGAAGTTTTTATTTTACCTCCTTCATCATCTTACACAGTTTATGGTTTCAGTAAAACTAAATGTTCCTGATCAAGCAGTTAGACCAGAAGCTAAGCTACGTCATGTCATATCAATAGTGCATGGTAACAGAACGTGATTTTTCTACAAGTTCCAAGAAGGAGTACAATTTTTGCTATAAGAATTATTAGTGGTGCCTACAAATAATGCAGATGGCAATTTTATTAAAAACTGTTTTTCCTTCACATGACATTGATTTTCCCAATGGCACCAATACCTGTTAACATATTTAACTGTACTTCCTTTTAACCAAACATGATTTCTGCTTTTTGTCTGGCGTTTTCAGGTGGGACTGGAAATATCAAAACTATTGACGATTCGTATCAGTTTACAGTTGATGTCCGAGACTTCTCTCCAGAGGATGTGATTGTAACAACATCCAACAATCAGATAGAAGTCCGTGCGGAAAAGGTGAACACTGTGTTGGATTTTTAGTGTGAGAAACAGAAGCGTTGGTCCTCCATAACATCTGATATCTGTCTGCAGTTGGCCCAAGATGGTTCAGTCATGAACACTTTCACCCACAAGTGCCAGCTCCCCGAAGATGTGGACCCGACCTCGGTGACGTCGTCCCTGGGCCCTGAGGGGACTCTGACGGTCCGGGCGCGCAGACAGCTGGCTAAACACGAGCTGACACAGACCTTCCGCACCGAGATCAAAATCTAGAGACAGACCGACTTCCTCAGCACAAACTCACCACTTTTTGCGTTTTTAGAGCTAACTAATGTACCTTCAATGGATGAGGATATGATTTGTCATATATAGACACAAAAAAGTCAAATTACCTGTTCCTACATACAGGAATAAACAAAAGGAGCACGTACATGAACTTGCAGGAACCAGGAGATTAATTATTACTTCACTGACTCACAAACATAATTCAACAGTTCTTTTAATACTTTATATCCCTGCCACACAGGTACATATTGGCCGTTTGTTTCAGTGACATCAGAAGACATGAGTCTATAGAAAACAAATATTGTAGCAGACACAACTTTGTCATTAGCTAGTCTGTCAAAACATTGCTAAAAAAAAGAGCCGCAACTTTCACACACCATGTAAAAACACAGCACAGTTACACACCTCAGGACACCGGATGTTTGACACAAAAAGTGAAACTGATGTCATGACCTAGTTTTTGATTGCTTCAGCAACTACTTCTCTGACCACTGGGGCACTGATGGTGCCTTCAAATTTTATATCCAGATGGTCAGTTGATCCTTAAATATAAACAAGAATAATCTAAATGGTGATGTGTTAACAATCATCACCCCATCCTCACACAGCAGAGCACAGCCTTGATCCCAATACGCACGCCCTATTCAGAATCGATGCACACATGCCTCAAATCAGTCTCTCATTTCAAAAAATACTAATTCTGATATGTCATCTATACTAATTTATTGCATTTTTTGTGTGACAAAACTTTCAATAAACATGACTACAAATAAATACAAATATCTGTTTTGCTTTTTTCTTTTTTTACAGAATAGACCTATATCAGCAAAGAAATGAAAATAAACTTATCAAATTTTATTGTATAATTTATTTATTTAAAAAAATAAGCAACATCAAGCATCATTATTATGTTTCTTCACGCTCTATTTTAGGACATATTTACAAATTTTTCATTTCAGCTCAGTAAATATGTTGATTTTCATTTGGGTGGAGTCAGAAAACAATTGCCCCAGAGCTAAAGCTTATTATGAACACCACATGATTCTCTTCTCTATCCAATTTCTTACAGACTGTCTGGTACAGTTTAGCATACAACTGGCTGGAGCCTTTCCTAGTTCACAGGAGAAAAGTGACAACCACAAGGTTGATTTGCAAAATCGATCTGAAACTGAATAATGATTTAGTAACTGCTCTTATCATGAACTCTCTACTCATGTGATGAAATTCAAAGAAACTATTCAAAGTGAAAGTGTTAAAAATGTATCTGTTGCATAGCAACCTCCAAGCTTATTGCCAACAAAAACAAATATTGAAATTGCTATTTATTTTATTGCAGTAGCATGATTTAGCTCAAAATGGTTTGGAAAATTGTATATAGAATTACACAGACTTAATATTATTCAGAGCAACAGTGGCTCAGGAGGTAGGGATTAGTGGACTTGGTGATTCTTGAGAATACCAAGAATCCCCTATTCTATTAAAGTCCTATTAAAGCACAAAATTTGAATAAAATATACACAAAATATATTTTTTTCAAATATCTGACTAACCTGGATCATGTGAGCACAACAATGTATATTTCCAGGTGTTTGCTGAATATTTTTTTATTTTAAACATTGTATTTGGTGGATGATGCCTGTAAAATCCCTTGTCCAGGAGCAGAATTCAGTACATTATAATAGTTTAAAACAAATAAAGAAATACTAAAATTATATATTATGACAATTAAGTATAAGTAGTCATATAATCATAAAAGTATCAATAAATTTAATAAGAAATCATTTTTATATATTTTCCAACTCCATTGAACTTTGTCCCTAGTTTTTGTCAACACCGTCAGAAATGAAAAGAATGTTAAAAAAAATCAGGCATTATTGGGGGGCTTCTGAGGACCCCATGACCACTTCCTTTCTCTTCCTTTGCTAAGAGGGCTAGTTAGCTCTGGTTAACTTATGTTATTCTTTAGATTTTTCTTCTTTTTATTCCTAAGTTGTTTGTCACAACCATGATGTGTCAACACAATAACTGACCATTTACAAAACTTTGATGAAATTTTGTGAAATAAAAGCTTAATTTTGGTATAATGTAAAGATTTCATGGACCTGGTGAGCTACAATATGGCCTCCTTCAGAATAACATCATATAAATTGAGGTAGTTTGGTATTTTGTCAACTCCATCAGATGTCAACTCCATCAGTTTTTGTGACTCTTTCAGTGAAATTGTTGTCAAATCTCAAATAATTCATTTTAATGTATTTTACATAAATTGCATTACTTCATATGTATCAAGTTTTTCATTTTACTCACTAGTTTGTCATCACCTTCAGTTCTGTCAACTCAGTCATGCAGTGTCGACTCTGTCAGATGGACTTTTAGTTTTTTTTTTTGTTTTAAATAATATTTATTTTGTTTCTTAAGAAGCATTTGTCTGTTGTAAAAATATCACTAATAGGGTATTTTAAGAATAATTTTAGATTTATTTTTGTCAGATGGTGATGACAAAGTCCTGGGTCTGGTCGATTAAAAATTTAATTTTTTAAGAAATGTTGCTACTGGGAGCCTGCACCTTAGTATTTTTACATTTCCAAAACATTATTTGTCGTATTTGCATACATAAGGTTGAGAAATAATAAAAAAAAAAGTATATGGAAAAATTAAAACCCCTTTTGTCCCTAATTTCAAGAATATATATCGCCATCTTGTGGTTATTGTTTGCCTAACAAGTGCTCCTACTGCGCCTGCTCGTCTGGCACATCCGGTTGGTCCCTATCAATCGATCAGAGAGAAGAAGATGGTGGCGGATATACTACGCAAGAAAGGATCGATCACCGAAAAACTCGATTGGGTTCGTTTTTTTCTCCTGAGTTAGAAACCAAACACTACCACGTAAATTGCTACTGTGAAGTCGAAGTGAAGCAGTCGTAACAAATAGGTAATTATGGATTTTTTTGCTCATGTAATAATGGCGCTGAAAGAGGGCTTAGAGACGGAGCTAGCCGCGAAAACAACAAGACAGGAGGACAGGCCTGACTCTCCGTTCCGACATCTTGTTCCTTCTCTACACATGCATGTAGGCACGCTAAATTAATCCCTGATAGCAAAGCTGCTAGGATGGAGGAATTGTAATCGATGCGTTGCACTGTCAAACCTAAACTGTTTACTTTAATGCACTGTATTCATGTGTATGTCTGTAAGCGTGTGTTTAACCACCAGGACAAAAGTTGAACTTTAGTGTATTGCCACTAATGTTTTGGCTGGTATTTCTCACATTACGCTCTATGCTTTTGTTGGCTGTAATGTGTTGTTATTGTTTGTTAAAACTTTCACTATCATAAAAAAACTAAAAACCTGTATTCATTCTAGTAATTGTGTGTTATGAATTATGAATATTGTTACTACAAGGTGTTCAGAGCAATGATTGATCAACAACCGTTTTTGCTCCTTGTACTTGTATTTTTTGCTTTAGAAATACTATATAATTGTATCTATTTGTCTTTGTTGTGTATTTTTATTCAAATTTATACCATTCAGTTGTTTTCTTACATGAATATAGACTCATAAAGGGTGATCAATTCACATTAATTGAAACTATTTCAGTTAAAATTAAGAAGCTTTTAAGCCTTTCTTTTGTTGCTTCAGACACACAGCTCTGCCTTCGCCCTTTGACCCTGACAGCAATGGAGTTCCCGTGGCACAGCGGGGAGGTTCTGGAGCAGCTCAACCGGCAGCGTAAGCAGGGGCTGCTTTGTGACTGCACCTTCGTGGTGGACGGTGTGGACTTCAAGGCCCACAAAGCCGTACTGGCAGCATGCAGCGTCTACTTCCGAACCCTTTTCCTGGACCAGAAGGACGTGGTGCATTTGGACATCAGCAATGCCGCTGGTAGGATCCAGTTGTGATGTGGAAACTTTGACTATTTTAGAAGCAACTACGGCTGCTTATTCGTCATTGGTTCCTAACCAAATTTTGTATTTCTCTGTGTGTGTGTTTTGGGTTTTTTTTTTCATTCTGCAGGTTTGGGTCAAGTCCTGGACTTTATGTACACCTCCAAACTGTGCTTAAATCCCAACAATATTGAGGACGTGCTGTCTGTTGCCCACTTCCTGCAGATGCAGGAAATCATAAATGCTTGTTCTGCGTATCAGTCAATGTCAAATCAACCACCATCCATCATAACTCTGGATCTTCCTGATGATCAAACAGGTCTCTAAGTATTTGAATGTTTGTGTGTGTGTGTTGAGAAGCTAAGAATAATCAGATTAAGGCTGCACAGTGAGTTTTAAAGCTAATGCGTAGTGTTGATGCACTTCTTTAAGGCAGTTATATAAAGAAGTTTGTATCACTAAACAGCACAAAATATCTGCATTTAGTCATATTTTCAATTGTGTTGATATTTGACGCTTTCGTTGAACAGACAGTGGAGAAAGTAGTAAAACTAACAATACGGACAGTTTGTTATAGGAAATTTATCATGATAAATAACACGATGTATACCAATTGCAGTAACAGTTGCATTTGATATATTGTGGAGCTCTACATCAGATGACTTGGTTTAATTGATGGAACTCTGAATTTTGCTCTGTACCAGAAAATCCTGTTGTCATGAAGAGCGAGTTTGTTGATGAAGCAAAATGCAGAAGAGAGTTGTTGGAACATGGCTCATGTTGAAAGCTTTAATGAAAAAGTTTCCATACTTACAAAAACTTACAACATTAGAGCAGAACTAGAGCTCTAATGTAGAGCAGAACTACTTTAACAGGAACAACAGGGAGGCAACAGCACCAGGCAGGATTAACAGGAGGAACCAACAAGGAGTGTGAGCAGGAGAAGGGTTCAAATACTGTGAGGGTGAATTGTGGAACAAAAGGCCTGGGCTGATTATCTAATGGGTTGCAGGTGTGAGGAGAGACCGAGGGAAAGAGGAACCAAGAGGGAAACTGACTAGAGCTAGGAAGGGAGTCAGTGAGGCTTAATGGCGTAAATGATTAGCAGCTGGGGAAGAGGAGTAAATGATAGACTGACGCAAGGCAGCAAGGGAGGACATACAGGGGAACCAGGAAATGAATCTAACTGTAGTTATCACAAATAATAAATCCAAGAGCAGACTAAGAGTAAAACATGACATGACTGGTCAGTCAAAATGAATAAATAAATAAATAACTGAGCTAACAGAGTAAACAAACATGGATGAAGGAAAAAAAGGAATCAATACAGGGAATACAATAGAAATAATAGGTGAATTTTTGGTTTTAAGCTCAAGACCACTTGGCTTTAAGTGGCCTTGAAGCTACTTAAGTAGCCTTTAAGCCAAGTCTCATAAACATCTGGGCTTTGGCCTTCTCAAAGTCTGGAAGAGTCAGACATTTATTGCTGCAATCCCTCAAATTCTGCTACATTAAAAACAATACTGTAAAGAACAGTTGGTTCACACTGATGCCAGTTATCACCATTATTGCTGCACAGCGCGGCACAAGGGGTAATTACTTTTTCACAAGGGGGCAGGATTTGCTGCAGGGCTTTTTTCTTTTAACAGTAGAATCAGTATTTGAAACCTGCATTTTGTATTCACTACGTCAGTTTAATCTGTAAGTGTAAAGGTACAAATACGTGTACATTTTTGTCTTTACATCAGGTCATCTTACAGTCTCTGGCTTAAATTTCAATCTTTGATTTTCCATCATATCCTTATACCCTAACGCATCTGGTCTGATATATTTCTTAACAAACCAGGTGAAAAGGCAGATGGAAGCGAACAGAAAGAAAATCAGCCGTCAGAAGTTGCAGCAAAAGCGGAGGAGTTTCCTTCTGGCACACCGACAGAAGATCTCAAGAACCCACAGAGTGAGGATGTGAACGGAGACACTTCTGCTGATCCGCAACAAACCGCTTCTCAGCCGAATCCCATCAGAAAGCACCCGGGCCGGGGAAGACCCCCCAAGAGCTCTCAGGTTTCTGCACAGAAGACGGTGTCGGTGAAGGAGGAAGAGGAGGGCTCTTCGGCGAATGCGACAGGATTTCAGGACGACCCCTCGGATGCTGACTACGCACCCAGTAAAAACTTTTCCATGAGATTTTAAGGTCCATAAATTGGCACATAGCAAATCTTAAAACGGGGTCATTTATCTGCAGAACCGCAGTCGAGATCTTCAGGCAGCTACTTGAACTCGCGTGGAAGAAGGATCAGAAAACCTGCTCGACGTAGGAGCTCACCTGGTGAGCTGTGTGCTTGTGCCAGCTTCCTTTGATATTTACCAGGCTGTCCGTGCGTTACATTTCAAATCAAGCGTCATTAAAAAGACACCTTAAGGTCTTCATAAATCTAAGACCTTAAAGTGTCTTAAATTTATTTTTAAAAATATAAGTTGGCCTTGAATACATTAATTACAGGTCTTGTTATGGCAAGACTATTTCATCTTGTATGTATTATGTAGTTTTTTATTTTCTCGCTGCACATTTATATATGCACATTTTTATGACATTAGTCTTAATTTCATTCATAATGGTCTTAAAAATTCTTTAGTTTGAGTTGGTGAAACCTCCAGAAACCATGTCTAAACTCACAACAACAATTTATAGCATAGGACTGTTTTACGTTTTGCCTTTTAAGACAAAACATGTAAGACAAAACGCCTTACATGCTTTTGGATGTAATCTTTCCAGAAAATGACTCTGAAGACGAAGGTTCATCAACGGAAAAAAAGGAGAAAAGGGCGAGGGAGGACGAAGAGGCGGCTGACAGACAGGAACTACTTGATGGGGAGGCCAGCGAGGTAGAGGAGGTCGAAGAGGAAGAAGACGACGTCGAACTGCAAGGGGAAGGAGACGACGAGGAAGACGGAAGACTGACTCAGGCATCATCAATGAGCAACCGAACCGAATCGAAACCGTACAGCTCTGTGACGCACAAGTGTGGGGTGAGACCAATAAAAGCAAACTCTGGTTCAAAAAACATGGGTCTTTATTCAGTTGAAGTGAACACTGAACGCCAAGCGGACCGGAGACCGCTCCGAAAGCAAGAACGGACTATAGCGCAAGGCATTCTGGGTGAATACAGCCAAAGCAAAAGCTCTTGTGTAGAGCGTAAGCAGGAGTAACGGCTCGTGGTCTTTTACTAAAGACAAAAGAGAAATTGTACAACTGCTAAACTCTACTCTATTTCTGTTTACATTTTGTGAAGAAGTAAGTTGCACTCAATGTCTTCTTCAGAGGTTTTTGTGTCCTGTACCAGCTAAAAATGTGGCAAATGTTGCAAGTTTAGTTGTCTATGAAACTGAGTCACCCAGAATATCAAGATTTTTTTTTTTTAAATGTCAGATTAAAAAAAAAAGCTTTTTGTTAGTTTTAACTCCATTGAGTTTTGCACACTGTATCATTCAGTTTCAATTTTTTTTTTTTAGTTTTTTTTTTATGTTAGCTCTTTTCTTCTATTCTTTTAGGACTGCGGGAAGAAATTTACCCACACAGGTAATTTCAAGAGACACATGCGCATCCACACTGGAGAAAAGCCGTTCAGCTGTCGGGACTGCAACAAGGCTTTCTCTGACCCTGCCGCTTGCAAAGCCCACGAGAAAACACACAGGTGAGGTTCACCTTTTCATGCATTGTTCCACCTAGTTCTACTCAGTCAGCTTAATATCTCTTGTCACCCTTTTATAGCCCCCTGAAGCCGTACTGCTGCTCCACTTGTGGGAAGAGCTACCGGCAGGTCAGCCTGCTTAACCTGCACCGGAAACGGCACACGGGTGAAGCGCGCTACAGCTGTGACGTCTGTGGCAAGCTTTTCACCACTTCGGGGAATCTGAAGCGCCACCAGCTGGTGCACAGCGGGGAGAAGCCGTACCACTGCGACTTCTGTGACAAAGCTTTCTCCGACCCCACCGCCAAGATGCGACACCTGGAGACGCACGACACGGAGAAAGGCAACAAGTGTCCGCACTGTGACAAACGCTTCAACCAGGTGACAGTATTGCATTACAAAGGGAAACAATTGCATCAGCAGCTTTTTATAACTCATATTTTATTTTATTTTTTTTTAACCAGGTGGGAAATCTGAAAGCTCACTTAAAGATTCATATTGCAGACGGGCCCCTGAAGTGCAAGGAGTGCGGCAAACAGTTCACCACTTCAGGTAAAGAAAAAAATTGTCTTTTTAAGAATAATATTTAAAATAAGTAAAAAAAAAAAAAAGGAAGTATTCATAAGATCAGCACTTCATAATTGAATTGAGTTTTTTTAAACAAAGTTGGCATCATTGTTTGGTTTCTTTGAATCATCTGATCTCTTGGTGTGTGCTTGTTAGGCAATCTGAAAAGACACCTGCGTGTTCACAGCGGGGAGAAACCGTACGTGTGTTCGCACTGTCAGAGAGCTTTCAGTGATCCCGGAGCTCTGCAGCGCCACGAGCGCATTCACACAGGTGATCCTGTCACGTTCTGGACTGTTGTTTGTTGCTTTATCAGCAACATTTTCTCATTTTCTTTATTCCCCAAAGAAATCCCAAATTAATGTTGATTATTTCCCACCAACATGAGACAGTGTTGTATGTGTTACAGGAGAAAAGCCCTGCGTCTGTCTTGTGTGCGGCAAGGCTTTTACTCAAGCCAGCTCCCTCATTGCTCATGTCCGGCAGCACACCGGAGAGAAGCCCTACGTCTGTGATCGCTGCGGCAAAAGGTCAGATTTAAGCCCTATGTCGGTGTGGAAATAATTTGTGCGTGTTTTCTTTTGCATTTCACTGAGCTTGGAAATCTGAGATGGTAGATGTGAAAGAGAGAACAGAAAAGTAAAGACATCTTGAAATATTCTATAAAATGACAGAATGTAAACATGTTTTTTTTCTGATCCCTATGTTTAATTAGAGATGCAGCAATCCAATATTAATATCTGTATCGGTCCAGATATTGAAAAAAATTCTAGATCGGATTTTGTGACAGTAGGGGTAGATCTATTCAAGCTTTGGGTTTTGTGCTCTGAACAACACCATGCTTTAATGTTCATTTTACATTATATTTAGAATTTCTAATGTCTCTGTCTGAATCGTTTGAACGTAGGTTTGTTGCAGTTTAGTTTTTACATGTTTGACCAAGGTAGTCACCATATTGCTTTCGTCAGTTTCAGTTTATTTATTTATTTATTTATTTATTTATTTATTTTACATTGACTGTTATACTCCTATTTATACTGACTGAACAAATTAAAGTTGAGCTGATTTGACATTTTTGACCAAGTTTATCAAAACAGTACAGTACAGCACACTTGAGTGTTCTGTACTGGTACAGAGTTAGCAAATCAATTTGCAATTCAGTACATTTATGTCTCTATTTAAAAAAAGAAAAATGTTTTATGTCGATTCAGCCTTTCTGTATCCGATTGTATCGGCCGATACTAGACCGCAGATATCGATATCGAAGTGAAAAAAGTGTATCGGCGCGTAGTTATGTTTAATGATATAATAATTCATCTTCTGTAATAAAGAGTGGGTCAAATTGACGCCAACGAGACGTCTACAGCCATGTTCTCTGTGCCCAACCTGTGGCAGGAACACTGACCTGCTCCAACTAAATACTTCAACAGGTTTGTGCAGTCCAGCCAGTTGGCAAATCACATTCGACACCACGACAACGTGCGACCACACAAGTGCCAGATGTGCAACAAGGCATTTGTGAATGTGGGGGATTTATCCAAACACATCATCATTCACACAGGCAAGAACTAACTTGGCTACGAAACTCAGTTTAGACTAACGCTGGAAATCTGTAGGCTACTTCCTCTGAAAACGTTCTGGCTTGTAAAATTTCGTTCGTCTGGTTCCAGGTGAAAAACCGTTTCTTTGTGACAAATGCGGCCGCGGCTTTAACCGGGTGGACAACCTGCGCTCCCATGTTAAGACCGTTCATCACGGCAAAGCCGGCATGAAGAGGCTGGTGCTGACGGGGGGAACCATCGAAGAAGTTGCTGACGACTACACCGAAGCTGGGTCTTCGGACGAGATCAAGATAGTCACCGTTACCACAGAGGACATTGTCACCCTTACGACCGAGGCCCTGGCAGGAAGTGCTGTGGCTCAGCTCACGGGTCAGTATCTGTCTCTGAACAATGGCTCAGACATTAGGCGCCATCTTTTATAGGAAATGAAGATAACCGCTTGTCCTGTGATGGTTAACAGTCCTCCCGGTGGCTGCCTCGGTGTCTGCAGATGAAACGGAGGCTTTGAAAGCTGAAATCACCAAAGCAGTAGAGAAGGTGCAAGAAGAAGGTAAAATCTGAACTGTTCTTTACCTCTTAAAATTTGAAAAACTTAGGATAAAATGTAAACTGTGATTCCATAATCCTATGATTCTTCCATACAAAGTTGGTTCATGTTTTGTGGGGAAAAAGTCTAAATGTTCTTAGACTTACAGTGACTTGCAAAAGAATTGATACCCTTGTAATTTGTCCACAGTTTGCCTGGTTACAACCAGTTTTACTGGAATTTTATCTGACATTCTATCAAATGAAAAATAAATGCAATACTTATTTTCGCAGGATGTAAAATTAAAACATTTTGTGGTAATAAATTAATTGGCTCTTTTGAGGGAAAAAATAATTAAGAATAATTTATTATTTGAAAAATTTGTCAGTACATAAAAATGTTGAAAATCTTGAATCGTTTTGCGATTCCTACATTACATCAACCGAATATCTAAAGATTTCAACAAGGAACCATAATCTGCATTTTACCATCATTCTATTTTAAGTTACTACATTTAATGTAATTTAATAATCGGCATCAACCTTAAGCACAGGAAGATGAAGGACAAAACTGGTTGAAAATTGTGATATTTCATGTCTTGTCTTATTAAAATGGATTTTGAAAAACAAAACTTAAGAACAGTGGATCTTACAAAATGACATTAGAGACACGATTTGAAATGACAGTGCGAATTTTCTTTCCACTCAGACCCCAACACTCAGATCTTGTATGCTTGCGACTCATGCGGCGATAAATTTCTGGATGCCACCTCTTTAGCTCAGCATGTTCGGATCCACACGGCCCAAGCCCTGGTCATGTTCCAGTCAGATTCTGACTTCTACCAGTACACCGCGGCAACTGCCACCGGAGAGGGGGATGATGCTGCTGCCACTGCAACCTGGCAACCTGCGCCCGAACAAGTCATCCAGGAAGAAGAGCTGATCTTCCATACGGACGAAGAAGAGAGGAAATCAGAGGAGATGGATGGAGAGCAAGTGTCAGAGACTGTCATTCATGTGGAGGAGGCGGTCGAAGTGGAAGAAACTACTTCTGAGCACCAAACAAATGAGAGGGACGGTGAAGAAGAAAAGGAAGAGAATGTGAAAAGTAAAGATTAGAGGTAGTGGAGCAGGTTTATCTGCAATGTATAAAATGTTGCTTTTGTTAGAAATCTAATTTATATGAGAGGAATTTAGGATATTATGTTTCTTGATGAATTATATATTAGGTTATAACATGATATTTAAAGAAAACTAATCTGGATTCCATCATTTTAAATAAAATTGATTTTAACCTAATTTAATCTTTAGTGGTGCATTTGCTTTACTCTGTACAGCAATATTTTGGTAAAGAGTTGCAGAGATGATTAAACAAGTTTGTATAGTTTGTTTATTTTAAGACTGAAATGTAGGACTGTGTGACAGACTTACAGTCTATGCTAGACTATAAATCTAATAATCAGAGACTCATTTTTTTCCATTTTTTGATGAAATATCTCTTCAAACATGAACTGTGTTTCGCTGTGCTTAGTGTACAGTGCTTAGGATTGGTAAATAAACATGAGTCTACTGAAGACTTAAGTTAAGAGCCTTTCGCATACAAGGTTTGATTTTTTATTTTTTTATTTGTATTTTTTTTCTTTTCAGCAGGTTTCACTAATCCTGTGCTTGCATAATTGCAAGGAAGTCTTAATATATCAGATTTATAATCATATAGTTGTGGTTTTGACAGTTTTGAGCTGATTTCAAGGTGTTTTACTCTTTATTTGATATGTTTATTTTCCCACCTGTAAAAATAATTTGTAGTAAATATGTGTAAACTTGCTCAGACTTGGTGGATCATTACAGAATCACTTCTGTTTGATATGCAAAATTATTTCATTTTATTTTTTTGCTTAGTTCAAGATTAACATGTACAATTTGAACTTATTTCTATAAAATTGTGCAACAATAACAGATAATGCTTAATAAATGTGGAAATTTAAATTCCTTCTTTCCATAGTCCTAAAAAATAAGCCTAACTTAACTTCATTGGTGGAATGGCTGTCTGGCCCGACGCGTTCCTTCCTGTGATTGGTTGGATGTTGGGGTCAAAGTTAAGTATACCTCCGCTAACGCTGACGTCGACTTGTGTAGCAAAATGGCGGCGTTTACAACAGTAGGGCAGGCGGACCGGTTCGGTTCTTTATTATCTAAAAAGCGAACCGGAATGAAGACGACAAGATGCAGGACGCTTTTGGACTGCAGTGTCCTCGTGCTGCTTTCGTTAGCCTCCATGCTGCACTGCGCGAAGGCTGACGGGAAAACCCTGGTGCTGCTGGACAACCTCAACATCAAAGACACCCATTCAATCTTCTTCCGCAGTCTGGCAGGTCAGTCAAACGATGGCGTATCTTTACATTTGTAGTTTCATCATAAACACAATTAGTCCCACCTGTGTGTGGTTTTAAATCGTTTTTCTAGACCATTTGAAAATGCTTGGACAGAGCCGTTTCCGTCATTCAGCACAGCATGGCTGCTAACCTTTGCTAAACCAGTTTTGGTTGTCACCAAATTCCATGAAAACACTATTAAATTTCGGTAAAATATGTAATATATCGAAGCTCAAACATACTCATTCAGGGTTAATGTTTCCGAGTGCAACTAAAAATCTTACTCACAGATACATCTCAATTTATATCACAAACCATATAATTTACTATGCAGTTTCCTGCTAAATCACAAATAAATTAACATAAAGAGATAATTATCAATATCAGCTGATCAACTAAATATTTTTAATATTATTCATTCAAATGCACAGAATTAATCCAGCTCTGTTTTTGTTGGTTTTCAAAACATTTCCAAAAGCAAATGGATAATTCAGAAAGGAAGAAAAAAAAGTACTATTTGTTACAGTATTTACTTAGAGGAATTTTTATACATTGATTGCTTTTAGCAGCAAAATAATGGTTCAGGGAGACCCAGAGGTCTCCACAAACCTTGATTTATCAAAGGAGTACAGAAAAAGGAAAAACATGTTTTATTTTTCCAGATCGTGGATTTGACCTCACATTCAAGACCGCTGACGACCCCTCTCTGTCCTTGATCAAATATGGGCAGTTCCTCTACGACCATCTAATAATCTTTGCACCGTCAGTCGAAGGTAAATTGCACTTGGCTTTCATACCTCATGTTAACTTTTTAAAAGTGATATGTAACATTTATTTTTCTGGTCGCTTTTTGCAGACTTTGGTGGAAATATAAACTTGGAGACAATAACATCCTTCATTGATGGTGGAGGCAACGTCCTGGTCGCTGCAAGTTCAGATATTGGTCAGTCGACATATAAAATATTTACTTTATAATTAATATATACTTGTTGAAATGCAGATTATTCACTGTAATTTCTGTAATGCAGGGGACCCTCTGAGGGAGCTGGGTAGTGAGTGTGGCATTGAGTTTGATGAGGAAAAAACGGCTGTTATTGACCACCACAACTATGATGTTTCTGATCCTGGCGAGGTAAACAGCTTGGTCTTCACAGTATTTATATTGACGTTGCTCCAATCTCGAGGTTTGACTCTCTTATTTTCTGGTTATCATGCATGTTTGCAGCACACCCTGATTGTTGCCGACCCAGAGAACCTGCTTAAAGCTGCCACAATTGTTGGCAAACCAACCGGCAAGCCTGTTCTATTTAAGGGTGTTGGGTAAGTAAAAAAAAAATCTAAATGCAGTGTCTGCTTATAAATGAAATGATTTTAATTGGGGTCGAGTATGTATGACTGTTGGTTGAATAGTTTTCCCTTTCTTGGTGGATTTTCTTTTTTTTTTTTATCTTCCCCCCTGCACCCCCCCCCAATGCTCTTGTAAAAAACTTGTCACTTAATTGAATATGTAACTAATCTGTTAGTTTTTGTATTCATTTGGAACTATAACTTTTTAAAAAAAGAAACAAGACTTTTGCTTAAAGCTTTAAATGAAGGTCTGGTTGGAAACCTTGTGATGTGTCATTCCAGCATGGTTGCTGACCCAGACAACCCACTCGTCCTCGACATTCTCACTGGTTCTTCAACCTCCTACTCCTATTTCCCTGACAGACCCATTTCTCAGGTAACAGCACCTTTTACTGTCTGGTCATTTTTTTTTTTTAAATTGAGACATTTCCTTAAATCTGAACTTTGCTCAAAAACATTGGATATACAGATCCAATATGATTACCAAGCCACATCACCTAGAAACTCAACTACATCTAAATGTTGTGGTCCGATTCAAATTGTTTTACAGATTTTTTGCCCACATACGTAATTTTCAGGCTCTGACCTCTTGTAATGCTTTCTGAGATTTGTTTGGATATGCAGAATTAGTATTTGACTATTTGTTATTTAATATTTTCAGAATGTAATATAAGAGAAACCTTTGCCTAAAGATGTACCAGTCAGTCTGCAAGAGAGCAGAATCATTGTATTTTTTTTTATGTTTTCAGTTCAGTGATCAGGAGGTAAATTGCTACAAAAACAAAAATAAGCTATTTTCTTCTCCACAAATGAATTAAATTAATCAAAACTAAGAACTCCCAAGTGTTTAGATTTATTTAAATGCATCAACAAAAAGCATATACTTGTATTTTTTGAGGATAGCAACATTCAGATGAAGGTTAGTGACGAATGCTTTGGTGTAGAAATAGGCAGATCCTGATATTCCTTGATTTGCTGTTGGACTTGTCTGCTAACTCTTTTGGATAACTTGCAGCACTGTCTCCTTTGTGTTTTAATTTTTGGAAAAACAAAGTATGGGCGGGGTTGACCTGAAATCAGTGTCAACCAGGAAAAAAACAGATCAGTTAATCTCTTATTTGTCCATGGAAACAAATGTCACCTAAACTCTTTTTACATTAGCATTGTGGATGTTTTAAAATTACTACTTTGTGGTCTTAATTCTTGTGACTCTTGTATATGTTGAAAGGCAAAAACTAAACAGGTGCATCAAAGAGCATACATGGCTCTTTGTTTAGACTAGTAAAAACTAGATTTAGATTTTATTTTGTTCTGGTCGACTACAACTGGAGAAATTGGTGCACTACATTGGATATAAACCAAAGAAATCCTTCTGTCTTGCAGCAATGCTACTGATGCCAAACTGCTTATTCTGCTATTGATTCTTGTTTGGTGTCATTTATGGGATTGGAAACTTGAATAAATGAATCATTTGGCAGTTAAAAATGTATTAATTTAACAAACTAGGATCACACCAGTGTGTGGGACATTCATACACCACCTTGGAATGAAGCCTGGTTGCACTTTTGCAGGGGCAGCATTTTCTTCTTCAGTCTACCATAAGATGTTTGGCCTTAGCAGCGATAAGCTTTTCCTGGGTGCAATCGACACAAGGCTTCTCAACCCACAAACAGCCAACAAAACATTTAATTTCAGTTTTACTTCATGAAATATGCCTTATTTGCCGTTTTATTCTCACCATCAGCCTCTCTTTTAGGTTAAAGCTAATGATTTGAGGAGTGTCATTTGTTGTAGATGGCCTGATATTTTCTGTTAGAAGCCATGGGGTTGTTGAAGGGAGCTTTTTACCTCTGCAGTACCCCCATGCTGTGGGGAAGAACACCCTGCTGATCGCCGGGCTGCAGGCCAGAAACAATGCCAGAGTGGTGTTCAGCGGCTCCCTGGACTTCTTCAGCGACGCCTTCTTCAACTCTGCAGTGCAGAAATCAAGACCAGGCTCTCAGAGGTACACATCAGTTATTTTTCTTTTGTTGTGGGACATTACTTAGATTTTTGGTCTAAAAAAAAAAATCAAAAATCAACTTCCCTCCCAGGCACGAGCAAACGGGGAACATGGAGCTGGCCGTGTCTCTGTCCCGCTGGGTGTTTAAGGAGGCGGGAGTGCTTAGAGTGGGAGCCGTTACCCATCATCCTGTGGGAGAGATGGCTCCTCCTGCAGCGTACACAGTTACTGACCTCGTGGTGAGTTTAACAGCTGTCAGTACAGTTTAAGGTTTGCATAAGTGAGGTGCCGTGGATGAGAATACAACCTTCTTTCAGGAATACAGCATCGTCATCGAGATGTTGTCCGAGGGCCGCTGGGTCCCCTTCGACGGTGACGATATTCAGCTTGAGTTTGTGAGGATCGACCCCTTTGTCAGAACTTATCTCAAGAAAAATGGTAAACTTGAACATATTCCATTATATAATGTATTTTTATTGCATAAATCTGCACATTTTCTGTTGATTTTTATCATTATGTTTCATGGTTTTTCATTAGGAGGTAAATACAGCGTTCAGTTCAAGTTGCCCGACGTGTACGGAGTCTTCCAGTTCAAGGTGGACTACAACCGACTGGGATACACACATCTCTACTCATCCACTCAGGCAAGCTCAATAAACTTAACCTACATGGGTTTACGCTCAGCAAATTACTTGTGATGGTTTGCACTTTAAGAGATTACGTCACAAAGATTTTGTTTAAAGTAATTTTCTGTTGATTATCTTGGCCATTTATCCATAAAAGATGATTAGGATTAAATTATTCTCTATGACTTGTCCTCTGCAGGTTTCGGTCCGGCCCCTTCAGCACACTCAGTACGAGCGCTTCATTCCCTCAGCCTTTCCGTACTACGCCAGCACCTTCTCCATGATGACAGGACTTTTCGTCTTCAGTGTAGTCTTCCTGCACATGAGGGAGAAGGAGAAGTCCGACTAAAGCAAAGACGACAAAAAGTGTGAAATTTTAAATTGCGAGGGGAAGAATTGAAACTGAACGTCCTTATGGCTCAAAGGTGTCATTCTGAGATTTTGACTGTTCATATTTTGTTTAAGGGCATGTGGCTGGTGTGTGTGTCTAAGGGGTGCTGGCTGCAATTTAATGCAGTAGTTTTTCTTTTTTTTTAAAGATGCATCTTAAAATCTCCCAAAGCCCCATTTGTTGTGAAGTCAGTCCGCTTATGTATAAACGTTGCTCCACATTTGGCTAAAATATAAGAAAAAGCAGTTGTAAATCACTTAAATTTAATCTACTTTCTTCTCAGAAAGTGCACTGAAAATGCCAACAATTCTTTGTTTTTGAAAAAAAAGAAATCTTTTGAAAACGCTGCGGGCCTCTTTGAAATAAAATAAACCACATTCCACTTGACATGAGTTTGTGTTTTAATTACAAAACATACTGTGTCTTTGAAAAAAGCTTCTTTTTAAATTTTTGTGTCACCTGTAATATGATACCCAAATCCAGTGAAACCAGTTGTCTTTACAAATTGCCATCTCATAAAAGAAGGAATGCATCAGTTAGGAAGTTGGAAGCATAGTTATGTTATAAACAGTATCAAGTTTGGATATCTCATTTATACCATAGGAAAATATGTCACTTTTAATAATTTTATTAAAACCGTTGTAGATGCTGATGGTTGTGGGCAGAAAGGACCTTCTGTAGTAGACGAGAAGAAAATCATAAAATGTTCCATTTCAAGTTTGCTAGAAGTTATGAAGGGGACAAATAAAGTACTCTGGTGTTAGTCTCAAGTAAGATCAACACTGAATATTACAGCTTTAACCATAATCTAAAATATGTAAATAGAATCCAAATTACATAAAAAATGTGACCAACCAGAAAGTTATTAGTTCTATTAATACCATTCATAATAATGGTATATATGTCACGACGGGAAATACAGGATAAGACTTCTTGCCTTTCACACAGAAGTCACGTTCAGGTGACGTAACCCTCAGCCGGTTGGATTTCCGTTCAGACCTTCAGGAGATGTAGAACCTTAGCATGCTGTACGTTTCATTCATCGACTAAATAGGCAAATGCTCCCAAAGGTAACATTTAATAATTTCCCACCTGAGTGACACCGGTTTTAGCTAGAGAATGCTCTACGTTATCTGTTCTGGGACGCCGAGAAGTTGCTTATTTGCCTCAAAGAAGAAGAAAGTGCAGGTTTAAGCTAACTCGTAAACATTACTCCGCTAACGCTAAGTTGAAGTGACGCGCAATTTGACGGGCACGAGCGTAAACATTTTAAACTAGCGGAAGAGTTTCCAGAATTGAAACCACAAGCTGTGTGTTTAGTTTAACGTAAAAATGCAACGGAGGGTTTGTTGAGCAGCTAATGTGGGCGGCGTTAGCTTTAGCAAAAAAAGAGCGTTGCTTTGGGAGAGTCAGCTGACAGCCTTCTGCTGCCAACAGCCCCGGTGATGGATCAACTCAAAGTGAAGGACCGCATATTGGAAAACATCTCGATGTCTGTCAAGAAGGTAAGCTCTAAACAGTCAAGATTTACCATTTTGGTGTACTTATAGTAGCAACATCTACTCCACATGCTGGAGTCATTGTAGCTAATATTAGGTCATCTGTTTGCGAAAGAGGGCAACTTTTAAGCTGGAAGGACACCACCAGTTCATAAGGGCCTTGCCCCTGCGGGAATAACTAATCAAAGTGTGAACTGGCTCAAACGAACCCTCGGTTTGACAGCTAAAGCTTTGATGTGAACGTTATAGTTTGTGTTTTTTGTCCACGGTCAGCAGTAGTGGCGCTAACCCTCCTTGTGCTCCCACACTGCGGCAATGAAGAGTGTAAACAAAGCTGCTGGATCCGCGACATCTGGATGAAACATTAGCTCTTTCCTCCTCCTTTCTGTTTATAAGAACATACTCCTTTATGATGACTGTAATGCTTGCAAAAATGCGCTTTTCATCTTCTTTCTGCTGATTTCTTTAAGTGAATGCTCAAAACTGTACACGTTATTTTTTCTGATAGTTAATATTTTTGAAGCGTTGTCTCATTGCAGTGGGATTGGATTAGAAAGCTTCTTGTTTGGTAATTCACCTAGATAAGCTTTGACTAACGAGCATCTTAACCTACAAAAAAATAGTCAAATTTAAGTGTACTTGCTGCTTAATTGCCTTCATTGACCTTTATATTAATTTGGTGTTTACAAACTGTGCCTCTAGCTTTACATGTTTACCTTGCGCCTTTACTGTCACATGTGAATGTAAATATAACTAATATCTGCATTTGTTGTATATCTATTTTTTTAAAACTTACACCGTTTCTTCATCATATGTTGATTCTGATTGTTTGTTTGATTGATTGATTGATTGATTGATTTGTTAAAGCAATAAAAAGAGTAAAACATACAAAGGATATTTTTTTATATGCACTTTATCTTTCCCTTAACATTCCAACACTCAACTCTGTTTGTATCTAACAATGGGAGTGTGATTTATCTATGTTTCCAGGGTCATAGGGCAACTAAACTGAACAGCAACTTGCTTAAATCTACAATCCACAGACAATAGTTGGCATTTTGCCTGTTTTCTGGTGATGCAGTTTCAGGTTTGTGTTGCAGGCTGCTTCGTTTACTGCTTGTATGAGCGCTTTCAAATACCTTCCTGGATTATGTGCAAGTCAAAGTGATTCCACTGTTTAGGCCTGCATTTCTTGTTTTAGTTGTTGTCTGGCTGCACAATTGAAATACGCAGTAAGCATCTTTAAAACATCTAATTCATAAAGTTATCATTTTAACCTTGTGCTGCAGGGTTAAAAGGGCACCCACAAAATCAGTCTTCTGCAGATGACCTATTGTGTAAATTCACCAACTTTTTAAACCCACCGTATTGGGAAATGCTTGGAATTCCTACTCTGAATGCCTGAAAGACTTACACCTTCTCTCTCTGTAAGAGCAATCTGACCTGCATGTGTCTCTACAGTTACAGAGTTACTTTGCAGCCTGTGAGGATGAAACTCCGGCTATCCGCAATCACGACCGGGTCCTCCAGCGTCTTTGTGAACACCTTGACCATGCTCTGCTGTATGGGTAAGATATTTATTGCACGATAGCTGCAGAATGTTGGAAATGAAAGAAACATTACTTCAAATTCTTTATGCTTTTTTGCGTGGATCAGATTGCCCTGATCCACTACATATGTAGTGTCATTCGGTAAATGAGACTTTTAATGCAAAATTGACATTTATAATGAGCTTTTAATGCAACTTTTATGGCAGCTTTCTATTAAAAGTGTCATTATTTACCGAATGACACTTTATGACAATTCATAAACATTTATGAAGACTCCTTCGTGTTCACAAGGGGTGTTATAACATGTTTATGACAGTGTCATGTCAGTCTTATTGCACACCCCTTCAAATAGTATTACCTGTACTGCTTTGCATCTAAGGTATTTTAATATTACTAAATACCATGTTTCCAGATTTAAAGGCTAATCTTGATTTCTAAATTTACTGAAATAACAGTTTTTACAATTGTTTCCCCATTTTTAAGTAGCAACGCTTTTAAAATTGTATTTAAGCTAGATTCCAAAACATCAAAGCAATGTGTGTGGAATATTATCAGAGGTTTTCAACTGTTTTGAAAAGTGGAAGGGTGGGTATTTAAAAAAAAAACAAAAAAAAAACATTAATACAATTCCAACATTATGTTTTTTTTTTTTTTTTTGCTTTGAAAGCCTTTCCTGTGCTTGCAGTACCATGTAGATTTTAGGGACACAGATGTAGATCTCTGGCACACAGAGAATGACTGCACTACATGTGTATAATAACTTGTATTTATTTATTTCCCACAGTTCTTTGCACACACCGAAAGTTAATGTGCATCCATTTGTGTCATGTTTCATCTAATATAGTTTTTTGGTTTTCTGTATGAATGCATAGCTTCCTTCCTGTTTCACCACTTCTCTATTAGTGAAAAGAGTTGAGCCATGTCTTGCTTCTTCAGATTTTGCTTTAAATTACCAGACTTTTGTAATCTTTTACAATGACCTCAAGTGACACATTTCTAGATTTTTTTTTATTTTTTATGTTGTCCTTATTTCTTCTATCACCATCTTGGTTGAATATAGTCACCTAAAGGGTTAGTTTGTATATTTTAAAGTGAGGTTATTTGTAATAGTTCTCTTACCTTTAGCAGAAGGACATCATATTACCAGGACCTTATTGGAAAAGTAAACACATCAACTGAAAGCTAACACGCACTGTATCAATCCACATTTTCATCTGATTTAGCAGAGACGCTTATTGAGAGTCTTCTGGGACATTTTTTAAAGCATCTTTAAGTACCTTAAAACTGATTAGGTTTATTTACTTAATACTTTAAGGTCTTAAGTCTAAAATTTAAATCTACAGGAACCCCAATTGGTGCTCTGATCTTCTCAGGTCAATCTGCCTGAGGATGGATGTTATTTACATAATATTTTAAACATGCTGTCATATGGGAATTATTTGTGTTAGGCTTTTCCCTTATGAATGTGGTGTTGTTTCAGGCTGCAGGACATATCGTCAGGCTACTGGGTGCTGGTGGTTCACTTCACCAGGAGGGAGGCTGTTCGACAGATAGACGAGCTGCAGCACATAGCCACCAACCTCGGTCGAAGTATGACATATTTACTGCATTGGGAATTGCATTTGAAATGAAAGGAAACATTGTTTATTAGACTGTGAGATTCATTCATTAAAGGAGGCTTCAACTGTTCTGTGCAGGTCGAGCATGGCTGTACCTGGCGTTGAGTGAGAGCTCTTTAGAAAGCTATCTACGCCTCTTCCAAGAGAATCAAGGATTGTTACAGAAGTATTACTTCAAGTATGTTAAGATGTTTTTCTTAATTACCTTTTTTTTTTTTTTTAAATGCATGTGACTGCTGTTGAAGCTTTCTGCTTGGACTTTTACTGTTAACTTCATATGTATTAAATGCCTTAAATCATAATATCTTTAACTTGTAGAAATGCGTTGGTCTGCAGTCACGACCACCTCACGCTGTTCCTTACACTGGTGTCCGGCCTGGAGTTCATTCGTTTTGATCTGGAGCTGGTCAGCATAAGCTTAATCACAACATTATCATACACTGCAGTCAGCGGTGTGTCCCTAACATGTCATGTTCCTGGTTTAGGATGTGCCCTACCTGGATGTAGCTCCGTACATGCCAGAGTACTACAAACCGCACAACCTGCTGGACTTTGAGGAAAGGCTCCCCAGCTCGGACAGCTTGTCTCTGCACTCATTCACCTCCCTGACCTCCACCAACCTGGAGTGGGACGACAGCGCCATAGCTCCCTCCAGTGAAGGTAGAGCATGCTGTATTTTCTCTACCCACCCTGTTTCTTACTATACGTCTTTACCTAAATTAGTATAGTAAAACCTGGTAATGAGATGCACACTGGTTTTCAATTTCGTTCTTTGTTTTCTATGCTTAAAATAGGACTGGGCAATATTTAATTCTGCCTTTGGTTCATCTGTCTAAAGAACATTGTTCCAGAAGTCGAAGTCGTCCTCTTTGTCTACGTTCTTTCTGACAAACTGCAGTCTGGCCTTCATGTTTTTCTTGGAGAACAAAGTTTTCTTTCTCATTGTATAGATATTCACTTCTACATCCATTGATGGCATTTTAGGGTTTTTCTCTATATACTTGATCATTTTACAGAGTGAATATATGAAGTCAATCATGTGCTCCAAATGTAAAAACTAGGAGTGTTTAAGTCATTTGAAGTTGGAATTAATGTGAGGTTGCTTTAATTTTATTCATCACCAGAAATTGTTTTTTAAATAGATTTGGCAGAAATTTTAAACTATTCCTTTGTTTTACTTTTTTAATTAGTAGATTTTTTTTTCTGTATTTTTAAAATTGGTGATAAATATATGTCAAAAGATGTTAGCTGAACATACAGGATGTTATGGGTTGTGCTACGATTTCTTCACATGACTGTATTTCATTTCATTTGCACACCGATGGTGGCAGAATACCTTCACTGGGGTAATTGCAGCGCTCAGCCCCCACAAAGCACCGGGCCAGTTCCCTGTTTTAGTTCCCATTTCTCTGTTTTTTACCCTCATTGGTTTAGTTGTTTCACATTCCATGTATCATGTTATTTTACTGTTTCTCTGTCATTTATTCAGCCTCATCTGTCTTTTGTTTCTTCAGTCAGACTTTTTCTAATTTTCAATGTTATCCCTTCTTTTCTTTTGTTTTTTTTTTAGATTATGATTTTGGTGACATGTTCCCCGTGTTGCAGTCATTGCCAAGTGCAAACTGGGAAGGTGGGACAATGGTCAACCCTTACTTCCTGCTTACTCATTCCATGTTTTCTCTCCCTCCTTTATAGCATGAGTTTGAGCACAACTTGGGATTAATTGCATGCTGGGAACCTAAACTGTAAAATAGCCACTGATGCAAGATAATGTATCTGAATTTGAAAAGAAAAGAACATTAAGGTTTTTGACAGTTGGTTCTGAAAGATTTAGTTTTCTGTGATATTATAAGGCAGTATATGTAATATACTGTGTTTACATCAAAAGGAATTATGTAGTGGCCAGCATCAGATTATTATGATCTGTTTACTTTGTGGACGAATACCACAGCTTCACTAAATTTAGATAAAATGTTTCAAACAATAAAGCATGACAAGCTCTAAAAGCTTTTGTTTTAAACAGAAAGAAACACGACCTTACTGCTGCAAAAATAATGTAGTGATCATCAATTATTACTATATTCTCAGCTGCTTGTTTTTGAAGTTATTTTCAATCATTTATTTGGATAGGATATTTACCCTTGTTGTCCTTCTGCTCTTTAGAGAATAACACTGCGAGTCTACTAAGCTGATATTAGCTGTGATTTTTAGACACAGCTAAAAAATCACAGCTAAAGCCTGCAGGCTTTGCAGCTTTAAACATACCACTAGTTCTTTCCCTACAGAAGCTTTAAGCCTTACAGTGACAGGTGGACCCAAAAGTTTCCAAAATGTTGAATGCTTTAACCAGCTGAAAGGCCGAACACAGCAACTAGTGGGGGAGCAAAGAAAAATTTCATCTGTATTCAACCACTTGTTAAAAGCTTGTTATACCTTAACTCAGATTTTTTTTTAAATAATAATTTGACAGAAATATCTTTTAAGTGATGGGTCATATTTACAAAAAAAGCACATTATTTTGTGATGTTTATTGGATTAATGATGCAGTTGAAAGCATAGATTTACATAAACTTTATATGGATACAATTATTCCTTTACCTTTTGACATCAACTCACTCTTCTTAGTTTAAGTTAATTAGTATTACCTAAACTACATAAGAAGGAGATTATTATTTCTGAGAATTTTGCAGTATTTTCTTCAAATTCTGAAGTTTACATACACTGCAATTATTGTGCCTTTTAAATAACTCGGTGCAATTTGTCATGATTTTTTTTAGATAATGTGTGTTGATGCAAATCAGCTCCAGAACAAAACATGAAACCTTGTGAAGATGCATAAGCTGCTTATAGAAAGAAAGAAAACATCTGTAGCTACAAAGTCGACATAAATAGCCAGATTATAATTTTTAGAAACATTTCCCGTGGTCTGACGCAATTAAACTTTTTACAAAGATTCAAAAACCATTGTTACATTTGGGGAGATAAGTGGATGAGCTTGCAAGCATGAAAGCAACATCCCACCTGTGAAACACACTGAAACATTTCAGATAGAAAAAAATGGATATTGGAGGTCAACCAGGAAGTTGAAGCTTGGGCTCAAATAAGTCTTCCAAGTGGAAATTTATTATAAGGCGGCTGAAGGATAAAGTCAGTGTTTAGGAATGGACATCACAAAGCCCTGATCTTCGATCCCTGTGCAACTAAGGTGTCCTACAAACCTGACTGTAACGCCAAAGCCCAGTTAACTATTGTGAGAAATGTGTGGAAGGATACCCAGATTATTTGACCCAGTCTAAAGGCAACTCCATCAAATACAAAGGAAATGCAAGTAAACTTCTAAATTTGAAGAAAGTTAATAGATATTACCGAAACATCCATGGCAACACTGCAAAATATTGTTGTTGTTGTTATTATGATTACTATCATCATAAGTACATATTTTTGTATTTTATTTCCTAAAAGATACAATATTGAAAACCCTCTTTATGCTCTGCTGGCAGATTTTATACTTGTTTGACTGGGATGTTTTTTTTTTTTTTATTGCTATATGTCAAGCAGCCTAAGAGATAAATCAACTTTGCGACAGGTCGAGATAAAAAGTTGTCCCATTCAGTTAAAACAAATTTTATTAGGTGAGGAGAGAAGTTCCTTTGGGGATGCCTATGAAACCCAAGGGTAAAATAAATGGAAACACATTTATATTATTTCATACATTTGTAGTCATACTTATTCAAATGTCATAAATCAAAATAGAAAAAAGTGAAACAAACTGTGTTCATGTCAATAAAGTGGATCATTAATCTGGGAATTTGTTGCTGGGTGGGTTACCTGTCTGCCATGTTCTGCATGTGTTGCTTATTTGGGGAACTGTCTCATTCAAGCTTACTCTGCGTAACTGTTGACACGGCAGTAGGAAAGCCTGAAGCAGCTGGTACTCACCTTTTCCTTTCTAGGCTTCTGTTTTTACCGTGTATCTGTCTGTGTTGCATATTATGGTGTATCTTCTTCCTGTTGATGTGTTTCACTGGCCTAGGTTCAGCTAAGCTCTAGTGTTGGTTGAAAATCAGCAAATCAGCTTTAGTTCAGTGTTCAGTACTCTAGACTGTCTAATTTACAAGTGACTTATTTTAAATATTTAATATTTCACTTTAGGTTCTCAAATTGCTTGAGAATACGCAATTATTTGTCAGTTTCTGTCCTTGCCTTTTAGCTGTAGCTGCTGCAGTAGCACTGCTTGACCTGGGCCTGTGACTCTGCAAGAAACCCGCTGCCTGATATGTCTCAAATTGTGTGGTGCCTTTGTTTTTTTTTAACCCTTAAAAAATTCAGATTGCTTTGCGCTAACACTGGCTATTTCTATGCTAATGAGGAAATGCACAGTATTTCTGTACACTTGTTTGGTTGGTCAGTATTGCAACACTGCAAAAACGCACAAAATAAATTAAAATCACAATTCCTTGTAAATATGGTGCTGGTGAGAAGTTTATATACACCTGACTTGGAGGTAAATCTCCTGAGTTGGTAAAAGCGTTACCAACTGAATGCTTTTTTTTTTTCAGTTGGGAATTACTATTTATCAAACAAATTTCATTGACTTGGCAGTAATGAATAATTATATGCACTTATTTGAAATTATAGATTTTTCTAGTCCACATAAGCTCAAATACAAAAAGAAATGTATATATACGTCTTCCTGTGGGATGCTTTCTGTGCAACCCTGCGTAGGTTGCAGAGAAAGTACATCATTCATGAGCCATCAACAAGCTTCTGATAAAATTGTGGCTGGATATTCAACCTCCGTTATTACCAGAAATGTTACCTTTTTTAAACTGACTGGTTTACCGACAGAGACTTAGCTTTTAAATATATTAAACAAATTTGCCCTTAGACTTAATGTTGCATGGACTGGTTTTATTATTTTCAAAAACCGTTTTGAAGCCTGTTGGTATTCCTGGTTTTGTCCAAGTTCCAACATCAAGCTGTTGGTTTGTTTGTAGGGCTGTCGTGATACAGTTTATTCTTTTTCCAATACAATACCAATACGGCAGCTTTGACTATTGGCTGATACAGATATTGACTCCATACGTTATCAACACAAACCATACATACATTTATTACTTATTGTAGTGTGGGATGTTAGTAAAGGCTTGATTAAGTGATACTACTCAAACGCTTCTATCGGCGTCCTTATATCAGAGATTTTAAATTTCCAGATTATGCTTAAACGTGAGTTCTGCGCTAAACAACTCAACCAGTTAAACAAATGATCAACTCGGCCTTTGAAAATTCTGCTGGAAGCTTGTTGATGGCTACAAAAATGTGTTCTTTTGTTGCAACTTTCAACACTTAAGCATACATTTTACCATTTAAATTCATATGTGTAAAGACATCACAGCTCAAATATTCTTTTAATAAGTGTAATAAAGTTTTCATTGGCACTGTAACTTTTGTCAACAAGCCAATTGACAAAAATTCTGCTGCCACCAATGCAGAAGAGGCAGTCTGTGTATTTCCTTTACTCTTTAGATATAAACCTTGACAACAGCTGCATTTGCATTTACTCAGTTATCTTTTTGCGGCTCTTGAAAATAGAGGGTGACTTGACCGACCAGGTCAGCTGCCCACGGTCGACTGGCTCTGATCCCCAGACGGTCGTCAGTGACACAGTAGTTGTCACCAGCACAGCGGTGGGGAAAACTGCCGCTCGCCTTTCCCCAAACAGCCCCACATCTCGACACAACCCGTTCAACGAGGACTCTGACACGAACACCTCGGCAGACGTCACACCAGTTCATGCAGCCAGCCGTCGCAACACCACCGAAGATGAGACCGAGGTCAATGGCAATGAGCTTGAAGTCATCAGGTACCGAGTGTTTTAGGGTCTTCCCTTTAAGCAACATCTTCTGCTTAAGTCTGACGCCAAATTGACCATCTTCATTATCTGTCCTAGGATGGCTAAGCGAAAGAAGCCAGCCAAGAAGCGACGTGGCAGGGGATCTACGGATTCCAGCAGCAGCATCCATGCCTCGCTCTCTTCTGAACATGTGGAGATTGTGAACCACAACACGTTGCAAGAAGTTGACTCAATAAGCTCCACTGTAGCGCTACTGGACAGTGAAGGAGAGCAGAGCAGGAGCAGGATTGGGTCTGCGATTGTAGAGGAAGGGGGCGAAGAAGGGGTGGAAGGCTTGCTTCGACTCCCAGAGATGACAGACACCTCCATGGACACCGTTGGACAACCCCTCCGTGATGTCATGGAGCGGCTCAACGGGTCCTGGGCGCCCCCCGAGGAACAGGAGGACAAAAACAATCAAAGCTGTGATCAGAGCTCCCAGCCTCCGGTGCAGCAGCCCTTTCGCAACGATTCCGAAGGAAAACCTCCTGACCCAACTCCACGAGAGACGTTTGACTCCTCTCTGGCCGACAGACCAGACCGCCTGCAGACCTCTCCTGTGTCTGCGGACCTATGCTGCGTTACCACCGACAGTCCAGATTCTGCTGACACAAGTGGTGGCCACAATGACTCTACAGAGCAAAGCCAGTCACAGACTCTTTCAGGTAGCCTTGAAGATGAGGAAGAAGCAGAAGAGCCAGCAGGACGAAAGCCCCACATGAAGGAAGAGGAAGAGATGGTAGAGGGAGATTCAGCAGGCAGAACATCTGAAACGGAGCAACAGGAGAAACTCAGTCCTTCTGAGATTTCTCACCCAGCAGAGTTCAAGTAAGAAGTCAAGATATGACCAGATATTTGTTCTGGTGCTGCTTCTCATTGCAAATCTAATCCTCTTCAACCACGTTGCAGGGTGGACAACAATCACCTGCTTCTTCTCATGATCCATGTGTTCAGAGAGAACGAGGAGCAACTTTTCAGAGTGAGGATGGAAGAAGCTTTTTTTTTTTTTTCCAGACTTTTTCTAAACCTCAAAAGAGTCACATCTCCTCAGTTTATTGTTGAATAATCAGATTAACAGATTGATTTGGCATCACAAATCAAATGTGTAAAGAACAAAAATCCCACTGTGTCCCTTTGAGAAAGTTGAAACTTTTGATGTTATGTCCTCTTAGTCTATGAAACAATCTTCCTTTGGAAATGTTGCAAGGCCCAGTTAGTCGATGCCTTTTACAATACTTTCTTGTAGACTGACAAATTACAAAAGTTCACTCTTGTTCACCTATGAGGTGCCTTTAATTGGGATGCCTGCACATTCCAAAGTCTTAAATTCATTCATCTAAAAGTAAGGCTTTAAAATGTCTTAAAATGATTTAGAAAAGAAGTAAATTGGCCTTTAATGCGTTAATCATAGGTCTTAAATTTTGCTTTGACATGACTATTTCATTTCATATATTCAATGCATTTTTTTCTCTAGACTTTTCTGTTGGGCAAAATCTTCTTAGTGCTCTGTTACATGAGACAATTGAGGCTGCCAGTAATTACCTGCTAATACCCTTCCTAGCTAGCTAGCTTATATGTGTCTATCATGACTAAGTTCAAATGTATCTCCTGGATGACATTCACACTTCTTCTGTGGAGATGTAAGTCTTAAATTCCATTTAAATTGGTCTTAAAGATGTCTTAAAAAACCTGCAGGAACCCTGTTTAAACATTCTAACTTTGTCACATTTGCTTTTAAATCTTCTCAGAAAGCAGGAAGAACAATCTGCCTATGAGGACTACCTCTGTATATGAAAACTGTCTGCTTTCCTTCACATTATAAAATTGTCACAGTAAATCCTCCATGGAGATGCTCACAATAGTAAATGCTTCATTGGAGACAAATAAAATCTCTAAAGATCTGCCATCTAATCTGCCATTGTTGTGTTTTCCAGATGTTGAGAATGAGTACAGGTCACATGGAGGGGGACCTGCAGCCTCTTTATCTGCTGCTGACTGACTGTTACATCTACTTACTAAGAAAAGGTGAGTAAACAACATAATCAGCCAGCACCGCTGACTCTGGTATCCAAAACTGTCACCAGCCCTATGTCATGGGAAACCTCAGAATTTGTGTGCTGCACAGAGTTTTGTTCACGGATCATATATTCTGTGATTCATTTGGCGTACATTAATAAATGCCTATTATTTTTAGGAGCAGCTGAAAAACCCTACACAGTAGAAGATGCTGTTTCCTATAATGAGCTCGACTATCTCTCTGTAAGTCATCTGCACCTCACAAGTTTATTTCATTTTTTCTAGATGGACATCACTACATTTATATTATGTCTTTCTGCTTTTGTATTACTGCTAATACAATGATTGACAATGACAAAACAGGAGACTTACTTAATATGTTTTAAACAAGATGGATCTAATTTTTTCCCCTTAGGTGGGCCTTGACCAACAGACAATAACGCTGGTTTGCACCAACAGAAGAAGGAAGTTCCTGTTGGATACAGCTGATGGCTCGCTGACTGTGTAAATTCACTTATATTGGTTTTTATTAATATTCTTGACTTGTACGTTCTCTTTGTGTGTTCAAAGAGGTAGCAAATGCACATCTTCATCCTGTTCCTTTTTGGACAGATTTTTACACCAATGTCTCATTTGCAAGAGAGATCTGTCACAAAAAGATAAAAATAACAATACAATCTACTAAACATTTATACATTCTTTAACCAGCTTGTGTTTAAGTTTGGAATCATTTTATCTTGAACACAACCAATTGTGTCAATGTTTCAACTATCTCATCCAAACCGTAACCCTTAAATCAAAGGAGATAGAGTATAAAGCTTAGAAACGACCAAGTCACTATTTTTGAAACTGCTGGAACATCAGTGTGACCCTATAGAGAAGGTTTTGATCTGGGAGATCTCAAACATTTCTCCACTCATCTTTCCCTCTTTTCTGACTTGTCTCCTACTTCCTGCCACTGAAAAACATTCATCTTGGAAAAGTGTTGGTCTCCTTCTCACTGAGTGATTGCCTATCCACTGCCATTCAACTTCCTTTCTCCTTCATTTTTAGCTGGTTCCTGTCTGTGCTGAAGTCCGCCATGGTCCAGGGTTGTCGAGAGCCTCCATATCCAGCTGTTCTGACAGATGCCACCATGGAAAAACTGGCCTTGAATAAGTTTGTCTCTCAGGAGAGTCATTGTGAGGTAGAATATTGTTACAACTATTTTGTGCTGTAGCAGCTTTTGACAACCAAACCTTCCAAAAATCGTTATTACATTTGTTGCATATTATTCGCAGGTATCTGAAGTGTCTATCCAGCTTTATTCACTGGTTCACTGGGAGGACCCAATGGATATGAACATGTCTCCCCAAGGAGGCACACCCACCTCTGGGGTCCCTTCCAGTATCAAAGAAGGTTCTCTGCAGTACAGGTCTGGGATCACGTACCTCTGTAAAGAGATGTGGAAGAGCTGCTACGTCATCCTCAGGTACAGACCGTATTCATGCTCATATTTTCCTTTTCAAACTTGCCTGCAGTTGTTTTTAAGCTGAATAGCTGAATCTTTGTCTCCTCGGACCAAAACTGGAGATTTTTTCATCTCCTTCTTCTGGGAAGACGAGCTTAAGTTGCCACCCAGTCTTGATTTTTCTCCATTCCAGTTTGAATCTAATTCTTGCTCTGACTGTGGCTATGGGCAAGATTTCAAAACAGTAGTCGACATGTTGTTTTTTTCCAAGTTCCTTCTAAATTACAGATTGAAATTCCTACATAACCTCATCAAGTAAAGTATGATTTCAAGTGATTGGGCTATTTTTATATAATTTAATTTTGCCACCAATAACCATTTTTTTGGTTTTTGCCATTGCGGGATTTCTCTCCACTGATTAAATGTACTCAAAATAAGATTTTTTTTTTACTCATATTAAAGCTGCAGAAACGTTTATAAACAATATACCTTTTCATATTTGTTACCATGTTGTGACAGATAATATGCAAAAAAACCTAGCTCCTTCATCTCCTCTCTGTGCTAATATCACCATCTACAGAAAAGCACCGCTCTTGGTCAAAAACAACCAATCAGAGCCAGGAGGACGGCCTTTGTGCTGCCAATCAAGCTCGTAGTTTCACTGCTCAGCATGCTTATGGAGGAGAAACAGCTTACAGTTAGAGAAAAACTATTTATCCTCTGTTGTTGGTGGTTATGCTAACTAGGCTGAGCATTCATGACAGGGAACTTGCTGTAGCGTAGCAGAGAGAAATGGTGTGAACAGCATTATTGACAGCACTAAGACCCTCCTGGCTCTGATTTCTGTTTTTGACCAAGAGCAGTGAATTTCTGCAGATGTCTGAAGGACCACAGGGGGAAGCAAAGGAGCTTGATTTTTGTTTTTCCACAGATTAACAAACGTATTGCTTATTAAAGATACATACTGCACCTTTAAGGCTTTTTGCATATTAAAGAGGGGTACTAATGATAGAGTAGTGCTGGATTATTTGAACATCTTTTATTACACAATATAATTTCTTGTATAGTTTGTTTCTTTCATATTTTGCTGAAAATATCAGTTTGACGGTCTGTCCAAATGTCATCCGGTATATGAAGCTAAAAGTTTGTTCTCTCTTCGTGCAGCAAAGGGGTCCTGTACTTGTATGCAGAGAGGACAGATGTGACCCCTCTGATGTCCGTCACCATGGGGTAAGTCTCAGAAAGCTCAACTTTCAGATTGAAAGCTGAGGGCCTCTCCCTGTTTTGACTCCTCTTTGTGTGTCATCAGAGGGGAACACTGTGGAGGGTGCCGTCGCTCCAACAACACAGAGCGTCCCCACGCCTTCCAGGTCATCTTGACAGAGCGCCCCCCACTGGTACTCAGTGCCAACAATGAGCAGGACATGGCCGAATGGATGCAGCTTCTCTGTCAGTCTGTTTCCAAAGGGGTAAGTGGAGAAAGTTGGTATAATGCACTGTTGACGTTACAAATTTTGCATTATTGGTTTTAAGCTAGATATCTCTATGGATAAACTTAGGAATGGTGGAAATAACCTTATTATGGACAGGAATTATTGAATGTTTGTTCAAATTTCATCTGTATCAAACATTATAAGTTTCTGATTTTCTTCAGCTATCTTGCTAAATAGGGTATTTCTAAAATATTTGTCCCTTTTCTATATTCTTATGAAGAGCTTTTTAAACCTTGTACTCTTGTTTTCTTCCATTAAACATTTTCATTTGTTTCTGTTTTTATTTTGATACACTAGACATTATTTTGGTTGCATGATTTCCTGTTAAATATGGACCTATGTCCAGGTTATCCCTCAGGGTGTGGCCCCCACCCCGTGTATCCCATGTTGCCTGGTGGTGACGGACAAGAGGCTGCTAACTTGTCACCAGGATTGTCAGACGAGCTTTTTCCGTTCGCTGGGCAGTGTCGATATCTGTGACGTGACCACTGTGATCTTGGAGCCCGACAAGGAATACTGTGTTATAGTGAGTGATCTTCTGTTTACCTTTGTCTGCGATTGGTACGTCAGAAAATGTCAATGTGTGTTTTATTAATACTTTAGGTAACGGCTGTTTCAGCTGTCAAGTAGTTAATTTCTTTTACAGAATAAATAAGGACTGTGAATGACACTTAAACAGTTTCTATGGTAACCATATCTACTTGAGTTATCAGAAAATAGAGCAGTCAATAACCAATTCCTTTGTATTCAAATATTGGTTTAGATTTGCTAATCATACATGATGCTTATTGAGTTTACAGGGTTCTTACAAAGGTCCTGAATTGTCTGGATCTTTGACGATTTTCCAGGACTTGAAAATGAAATGGATTATGGAAAAGTGTTTTATTTTTTAAGGCAATACATTTAATAATGTTTATTATGTGCACACTATGGTTTTACATTAATTTATAACAAATTGACATTCTTCAGCTTATATTTGCCACATCAAACCTTTATTTTTGGTTTCGTAACTTTGTCACTGAATTTGCACTCAGTCATGAAGGAAAAAGGCCAATTATATTATTTTTAGGACTTCAGATAACTTCAGATTCAGGCTTAACTTGTCCTATGTTCCTTCGACTGTGGCTTTTTAAAATACCAATTAATACCAATTAACATACTAAGACTGCTACAGTAAAGATACCACGGTTCTCAAATTGTGCTTTGAATAATTTCCATCTATCATATGATATCCCAATCTATAACTGATAAATAAAAACGCTACAGATTTTGAAATAAACCTTGAACTCGATCATGCAATGGTGCTAATCAACCAAACTGGTTGAGATTAACTTGTTCTCATGGGACAGATTTAGATGAGTTTTTTAGCACTTTAGCTTTTTTTTTTAACTTGTATAGCATGTTTTCTCATCTAAGGAAAATTGGATGTCCTGTGTTTTTCCCACTGATCAAAACTACCCAAATTAAAGATCAGATGTTTTGATGTTTCAACATTTGTTTCTGGAAAATGAATTCATTTGAAAGGATCTTTACAAGCTGTGACAATAACTGTGGAATTGTTTCTTGTCTTTGTGTTGCTTTTTCCTGATGAAAATCTTCCCATTGGACTTTTTCCTGTGCTGTAACATCGGCTTGTGCTCTACAGGAGTTTGCAGCGGATCGATCTCAGTTCCTCCCACCATGGGTGTTATACTTCAGTGGTTGTGAAGAGAGGGATCGGCTTCTAGATGCATTAAACAAGACGTGGAAAGACATTTTTCAGGTCAGAATAAACTGTCAACCTTGTTCTTGACAGGATAAAATCAACATGTAGTGGTTTTACAATTTCAGCATTGGTTATTCAGAAAAAAGAGTTTAGGGCAGTGGTTCTTAACCTTTTTTGAGGTACCGAACTCACCAGTTTCATATGCGCATTCACTGAACCCTTCTGTAGTGATAAATTAAATATGATTTTTTTCCCCCCAAATTCAAGACATAAGGGTGACCCAACTAAAATCTAGTTGGGTCACCCCAAGATCATTAAGTTTTCTTAAAAGGTAGAGTTTCTGAGAACAGTGTTTTCAGCAAAGTTGAGCTGACTGTCCAGGAACGACCAAAGGTATTTAAAATTTGTCACAGTTTCAACAGGTTGGCCTTCGAGAGAAACTGGAACCACTTTAAGGTCTTGTTTAGATCATTTAATTAGCTCTACATTTTTAAGATAATGAAAAATTAATAATAAATAATCAAGATTTTGCGGTATTCTGATTTAGTAATGTAATTATATTTATTGTATTACCACCCCCACGCCACTAGAAGCAGTAGCAACCCCGAAAAGATGCGACTAAGGAGCAAAGAAGTACACCGAAAGCTACAGAATTTGGTAAAAACTGAGCTTTGCTGAAGTAATTAAAGACACAAGTTCAAATCCATGCTGAAAGTGGAGGAGCACTGATTGGCTAAGCAATGTAACGTGATCCTCTGCAGCAAGTGATGGCAAAGCGGGGCGTCATCACGACTTTACACAAGTGTGTCTTTACCTCAGCGGCAGAGGCTCCACCGAACCCCTGAGACCGACTCATCGAACCCCTGGGGTTCAATCGAACCCAGGTTAAGAACCACTGGTTTAGAAGCTAGCTTATCAGGGCTTCCTTCAGAAAACTTGCTAAGTCCATTGTTAGGGCAGCTTGGCAACTTCACCAACAGCCAAGATGACAGGAAATGTAAAAATATGACTTAACTATGTTGCTGGAAGATATTATAGATAATACTTAAAAAACAACTCTAGATTTTAAGAAAAATGCAAAAACAAATAAAATTTCTTTTTAATCATTTTTGTTTTTTTTTGTTTTTTTGCACTTCAGTTAAGCAAGTTAAGCCTAGCTGCCCGCCAGGCTTAACTTTCTATAACATTATGCAAAAAGAGCATTATATAATGTTCTCCTGCTCGGTGTAGTTAAAGCGTGTTGCCTGTTGTCGTCGTACACAGGTTGACCTCCCCCACCAAGAGCTGTTGGACCCGCTGGTGCAGAAGCGCTGCGGCGAGGCCCTGGAGCTGATGAAGAGTGCCTGGCAGAGGGCAGACAGCCTGGCTCGAGGCAGAGCCCAGCGGGAACCCTGGTGCTGACACACGCACACGCATATCCACGCAATCATCTGTGTGTGCTTCCCTGGTACGGCACAGTCCAATGGAGGGTTACGTGTCAGAATCCTCAGAAGTAACATTCTGGTCCATCAGACATGCAGAGGTCATTTTACTGAAGACAAGTTTCAGAGCTGCTTTCATTTACAACATCTAATGCTAAAGTTGTGGTGCATGTGCACACAGAGATATTGATTCGACTGAAATGGCTACATTTAGCAGAAACGGTGAAGGTTTGTTGTCGTAAACCTTCTGTAGCTAAGTCTGAAGATTTAGCTACGTCTAAAGCATGACGAAAATCAACAGCTAGGAAGTTTTATTTTATATTATATATTCTGCCAATCTGAGTGCTTCATATTACACACATCTGGATGGATTCACAATTTTATCCTGTGCACAAAAAAATGTTTAGAAAACTCACCGCTTGCATAACGCACACAACTGTGTGGATCTGAAGGTCTTTTTACACTGATGCTAATGCTAACAGTTAATCCGCGTCCTGATAAAGCTGACCTGAAGTGCAAACGTACAACACAACACGTTACGGTGTCGGTGCATGGTCGCTGACTGGTCTGATATTCAGATTAGCTGTGAGCGAGAGTACACACCTTCACAAGGAGTAATCCTCACATAAACGTTATAGAGGACCCTATGGGAATGAAGATCTTGATATTTTACGCATATCAAGCACTCTGGGAAACACACTCATGCCTGAAATTTGTTTTTCTAGAAGTCGAAATGTTTCCACCTAAATTTGCCTTTTTTCCACGGTTTGGAGACAGAAGACATCTGCACACTATTTTTGCTCTCTTTTTTTTCCTGGTACTAGGTTTATTTTTTTCTCTTTTCAGAAGTATTGGGGGAGGAGCATTCAGATGAATTATTTAAATTGCTAATTGATTAGTTGGGATTTTTCTGACGTTTGCCTCTAAGTGTTGCAGTCTGTTTGAATCATATTTCGCAGAATAATGTGTTTTATGACTAGACTTCATTTGATTTTTGTATCAAGTGTTGATAACACTGAACTTTTATTTATAAGTTTAACATTATGCTCACTGCAATGCATGGTTCCTAAGAAAATTCTCACTTTTTCTGATTACTTTTGTTTTCTGATCTTATACTAAGGTTTGGCAGAACATAAATATTGCACAGATTTGAATCTCAACACAATAAAATATTGGCTGTCATTAAAACACGAATTAAATGTTTTGCTTGTGTTGACAAGTTTGCCTTTTATGATCTGTAATGGGTGAATTGACTAACTTCAACTAAATGAATCCTTTTGACATTTTAAACAGATGCCTTATCGAGTATATTTGCATTCAGATCACTGAAATTTATTTTGTTTTCATTTTATATCGGATGTTCACTTCTTTCAATAAAATTTTACGTTAAACAGGCACTTGGATGTGAATCCTATTTACAGATGAATTTTGAAGAACTTCCAAATGTTGCATTTTAGGCTAAACAAGCTTCATCAGAAGTGCTGTTTTTATATAACTTCTCTGTGGTTAAATATGCACTGCATTAAAATGCCTCTTAGCCATATACATACATGTGTACATGTTGTACAATTTACACTGTTAGCATTAAACCTTTCCAAGTGCCACTTGGTCTTGCTTTTTTTTTTTTTGGTAACAAATCTCAGGTGAAAAAAGGTTCCAAAACCTTCAGAGTCACCTTGTGTGTTTTTGTTTTGCTCCAGCGTCTCTCGAATCTCAGTGCAGAATTTTATAAATCGCTGTTTTCTTTAAACTTTGGGACATTGCAGCACTCAGTGCAGCGTTATGAAGTTATTTTTGCACACACACGGGGAGGAACATTTGGATAAGGTTTTATGAACGGTTTTGCTCTTGGAAAGAAAAATAGAGTCCGAATTCCTAAAGGATCCACTGATTTGGGAGCGTAAAGTTGATGTTGGAGACTTGAAATGTTTCTTCTGTGCTTTGACTTGTGCCTGTGGACTGTATATGAAGAAAAAGTCAAGGAAGTGTTCTTGATCGTTTGAAATTTAGGAAATTGCTGGTCAATGATGGATAATACCTTGTAAATGATGTACTGTCAGTGTTTTTGTTTTTCCTGTTTACATGCACATTGCATGGAGTATATGTTATTCATTGGATTTATTGAAATGTAAATAAAGCCCTAATAATACTAGTCTGTTAAGTCCCACTTAAACATATGCATGTTCTGAACGTTTTATATTGTTCTGAATCACAGAGAATGTACAAACAGAGCTTTGGAAAATTCAACTAAATAAAGTGCAAAGAAAGTTGACTCCTGCGGTGACTCTTTGTGGGTTTTAAGGATTCTCACTTTTGGCTTCAACACTTGCAAATATAATCAAGGATGAAAGCTGCGGCAGTCATGTTAGAGCAGGACCAGAAACTTCACAAGTTACTGCAGCTCGGTTGAAATGTTTTTTTTTTTTTTTTTTAGTTAAATGCAACATTTTAACTTGGAATTACACTGTAGCACACAAAGCAGAAGCTCCCTATCTTTAGGGCAACAAGACTTTGAGTTTGTTCTTTTATGCCCTTAAAAAATGAACATGCACTCTATCGGTTCTGCATGTTTTGTTGAAGCATACCTTGTAATTATGTTTTCAGTTTTTACTCGGAACCTGAAACTTTGAAGTATGAAGGGAAGGCAATCAACAGAAAAGGTTAAATCCTACGCTGTCATCTTGCATGTAAAACATGGCAATAGCTGCAGTAAAAAAAAAAAAAAAAAAAAGATTTTCACTTCTGACATTCAATATCTCAGTAGATCTCTCATGCCGCTGCAGTGGATGGACAAACAATAGTCATATATATACAGGTCCTTCTCAAATAATTAGCATATTGTGATGAAGTTCATTATTTTCCATAATGTGATGATAAAAATTAAACTGTCATACATTTTAGATTCATTGCACACCAACTGTAATATTTCAGATTTTTTATTGTTTTAATACTGATGATTTTGGCATACAGCTCTTGAAAACCCAAAATTCCTGTCTCAAAAAATTAGCATATCATGAAAAGGTTCTCTGAACGAGCAGTTAACATCATCTGCATCAACAAAGTAACTCTAAACACCTGTAAAAGATTCCTGAGGCTTTTAAAAACTCCCAGCCTGGTTCATTACTCAAAACCGCAATCATGGGTCAGACTGCTGACCTGACTGCTGTCCAGAAGGCCATTATTGACGCCCTCAAGCAAGAGGGTAGGACACAGAAAGAAATTTCTAAATGAATAGGCTGCTCCCAGAGTGCTGTATCAAGGCACCTCAGTGGGAAGGAAAAAGTGTGGCAGAAAACGCTGCACAACGAGAAGAGGTGACCGGACCCTGAGGAAGATTGTGGAGAAGGGCCGATTCCAGACCTTGGGGGAAGCAGTGGACTGAGTCTGGAGTAGAAACATTCAGAGCCACTGTGCACAGGCGTGTGCATGGTGGCCTACAGGTGCCGCATTCCCCAGGTCAAGCCACTGTTGAACCAGAAACAGCGGCAGAAGTGTCTGACCTGGGCTACAGAGAAGCAGCACTGGACTGTTGCTCAGTGGTCCAAAGAACTTTTTTCAGATGAAAGCAAATTTTGCATGTCATTCGGAAATCAAGGTGCCAAAGTCTGGAGGACGACTGGGGAGAAGGAAATGCCAAAAGGCCAGAAGTCCAGTGTCAAGTACCCAGTCAGTGATGGTCTGGTGAGCCATGTCAGCTGCTGGTGTTGGTCCACTGTGTTTTATCAAGGGCAGGGTCAATGCAGCAGCTATCAGGAGGTTTTGGAGCACTTCATGCTTCCATCTGCTGAAAAGCTTTATGGAGATGAAGATTTCATTTTCAGCACGACCTGGCACCTGCTCACAGAGCCAAAACCACTGGTATTACTGACCATGGTATTACTGTGCTCAGTTGGCCTGCCAACTCTCCTGACCTGAACCCCATAGAGAATCTGTGGGATATTGTGAAGAGAAAGTTGAGAGACCAAGACCCAAAACTCTGGATGAGCTTAAGGCCATCAAAGCATCCTGGGCCTCCATTAAACCTCAGCAGTACCACAAGCTGATTCATGCCACGCCGCATTGAAGGCTGCAAAAGGATTCCTGACCAAGTATTGAGTGCATAACTGAACATAATTATTTGAAGGTTGACTTTTTTGGTATTAAAACTCATTTCTTTTATTGGTCGGATGAAATATGCAAATTTTTTGAGACGGGGATTTGGGGTTTTCATGAGCTGTACGCCAAAATCATCAGTATTAAAACAATAAAATATTTCTGTTGGTGTGCAATGAATCTAAAATATATGACAGTTTAATTTTTATGATTACATTATGGAAAATAATGAACTTTAACACAACATGCAAATTTTTTGAGAAGGACCTGTATATACACAGACACACATATATTCTGTTATCACGTTATTAGATTTCACTCAGAACAATAACACTGTGAAATTGGGTTTGATGATATTCCTAAATATAGGTTCTATAGGTGAAGGTTAATTGAAAACACCAGAACTGTCTGCTTCAACAATTTATTTATTTGGCTTCTTGTTAGCTTCTTACGTCATTTATTTTGTCTCTTAAGTGGAATCAAAATGCCTTGAGAGCATCACTACAGTGATGCAACCATGAACCACTTAGCATATTTTCTATATAACATAAGGAAAGTGATGCTTTGGAGGAATAGGAAAGATGATCTGAGGGCTCTTATGCTAAATATATATATATATATATATATATATATATATATATATATAATACTTATTAGCATTTCTACATCCCTTAGAGGGGGCTATTGCTATAGTATTTTCAGCCTTGCCATCCTCGTGGCACTGCTAATGTTTCATTTATTGCTGGAGGAACTTGGCTGATAAAATTGAGTGTTTAACTCATAAGCTTATGTGGCAATAGCGGTTTCTACCATTCAATTTGTAAATATTGCAACCAACAACACCACCTGAGATCTTGGAACCAGGACTAGTCAGCTTCTAATATCTACAAAAAGGCCACGCCAGGTCGGGACAACAAAGAGGTGGATCATAATGTTTAAAAATGAATGATTTATTTTTTCCAAAAAATTTAAATGGGCCTACAATAGAATATATACTTTAAAAGAGATAGTTTACAAACTTCACAAAATACATATTGCACATCAGCTCTTCAGCGACAAGTTGTTTTCAAACCCAATTAATAACTAAACAAAAAATTAATACAGAAAAAAAAACACTGCAACCCAAAGAAAAACATGCAAAGCAAATGAACAGCAAAAAAAAGCAAGACGAGCAAAGCAACGAACAAGTTAAATAACAAAACAAATCATGCAAGCAATTGACAAATTAAACCTACATGCAAACAAAAAAAGAAAGAATACGAATTATAAATAAACGTACTGAAAAATAATAGAGGGACTCACCATAAACGGTTGAACCCTGGCCGGAATAAAGAATAAATCATCAATTGGGTAAATGACGCCCAGTTGAAAAGACAAAGCAAAAGCACAGACAAAACAACGGCGTTGGCGTGGCTGCGGAGGGAGCGGGGAAAACCACACAACAATCCACCGCCAAGTCCCGAACACCTCAGGATCTAAAAATAAAATTGAAGGTGAACTATGGCACCGAGCCCAACAAGCTGACAATGAGCCCACCTACCTCGGTTAAGAACTCCACGCCCACGACGCGTGTCTGACCACACGCACTCCCAGAGAGCAAAACAGGACCATCAACACAACCACAATCCTGAACCCAAAGGAAGCACAGTCACCACAAACTAATCTAAAATCCAACAGAAGGAAAATCACAAAACTAACCTGGAGACCACTACTTGATGCTTGAGGTAGGACAGGAGCTCACACAACGCCATCTCCACAGCTCAAAACAATTGTATGTGAGCGCGCACCCCACACCTGGCCCAACATACCACACTTATATATTTAAGAAATATATAATAGCACCACAACACAAAGCAGGTACATTTTAAACAAGCACTTTTCTAACTTCCTGTGCTAGCTACCTCTGCCGTAGTACTAGCTTGTGCAAAAGCAGATACAAGTAAAGATTTAGTTCCTGCTTTCATCCTCTGTAATGCTGCTAAAGTGGAAAATTGTCTTTGCATCTGTCCTTGTGAAGCAAACTATTACCACAAGAGGGCGCTACATCTCATTTTACCATATTAGAAAGGCAGTGCCGTCCGATCTGTAGATCAGATCTCATTTAAGATGCGTCAGGGTTTTTTTTTTATTTAAAATTCATGAATTCATTTTTTAAGTGCTTTTCTGCATTTTCTGCATCATATATCCATATCCTGAGCCTCCCCTAAAGGCTTGTGGACAAAAGATTATTGGATGTTCTCTTAATCTAAACAGCATAACCACAGATTTATTTTCTTTATATAAATTTGTAGTTTTTCTGAGTGAAAGTTTCTTGTCTATTTATCAAACTAAAAGAATTCGAATATGTATCAGCAGCTCTTGTTTTAACGAACAAACATCATAAAGTTTAGTTTACGATGCCACAAGAAGTATTTTCCCACACTTCTGTGTTTTCTTTTTTTTTGACACATTTCACAGTTTCAGTTAATCAAAATTTAAAATTAGAGTTTTGTAGTGGCCTAGTGAAAGTCTAAACTCGGCTGCAGTGGTGCCAACTTAAGCAAACTGTTTGTCCTGGAAAACCCGTGGTTAAAAGAAAAAGAAGAAAAAGACTCACATCCCCACAGCATGCCGCCGCCACCACCGCAGGAATGATGATCCATTCATTTTATTAAAAAGTCAAAGTTTAGATTTTTGTTGAGATCTTCTATTAATTTTTTTCTCCACTAGCTTTATGGATCTCGCCAAACTGAAAAGTAAAGTCATCTGATTTCACTTTTGTTTTTTTTCTTTACTTCCCCTCTCCCCTGCGTTAAAGTTACAGCCACACAGGGCGGAGCTCTCCTGCTGATTTTCACACTTAATAAATTATGCAAATATGTGTCACGTTCAAACCTGGCTGTGAGAATGTACTAAATCTCCTCTTGTGGACACGGGAGTACACACTCAACAGATGCCTTTTATCTTCTATTACAGTCACAGAGGGCTTCTGCTCCTGACTCCACAGTCAATTATTTATGCCTCTGAAATGTGCAGGGTGGGTCTCTCATGCTGAGATGCAGCAAAGCAGAGAATGTGCAGCTGCCCCTGAGGTAGAAGCATTACGGTCCTCCATGGCTAATGCAGTGGTGCTGAAGTTGGGGGTGGTGTGAGTGTGGGAGGGGGGAAGAGAGGTTGGGGGGGACTTGATGAGATGAAGAGGAGTCAGAGCACAATGGAAGCACAGACTGTTGCAAATCCCCCAGCCTAGTTTTCACTGCAGAGAAGGTATCCATTCATTTATTTGGCTCGCTTTGTTATTTCTTTAAGATGCTGTTTGCAAAATTCTACTTCAGAGAAAACTACAGATTTTGTTTGTTGTTGCACAGTTTCATGTAAGTCATCAGTATACTGTTTCTTTGTTTGTTTTTTTTAATTTATTCATATTTTTGTAGCCAGCCAGCAGTGCGTTTTTATTTATTTTTTCATTATGATGAAAAAGAGCTGGGAGGTGCGGAGTGGAGACAGAGAAGTCCTTCTGGATTTGGACGCCAGGGGTGAAGCACACACCACAGACGGCTACGGCAGTCTGCAGAACGGGGACTTTTTCCCTTCACGATGTGTAAGCACTTTTTTTTTTCTTTTTACTTCTCTCACGTAATTGCATACTGTGCAGCACACCCGACATGTGGCCAATACGTTGCTCTGTTTCTCTGCCTCATCTTTTCGCACTTCACTAACTTCACACGTTTGGCTGGGAATCTGGATCTGCAATCTCTGCTGCTGGAAATTCTGAACAAGAAGTTGCTTGTGAGCTAAATGGCTGTGCCGTATATATAGTGTGTGTGTTATCTTGCAGAAAGCACAGGGACTGCTTTCTGTATCCATGTGTCCGGGCTCATTACTGCAGAGTGCAGGCTTTTATGGTGCAGTGTCTTGCACAAGAGTGTGTGGTTTATGTCATCCAAAGGCAGGGAAGTGTTCGCGAGCAAAGCCTCAGATTTGTAATCTTTGAAAGCAAAAACAACAGTTTCCTGCTTTAGAAGGAAAATCAACGCATGGTTTCCAAAACACTGCACAAATAAAACAAACCTGAGAATCATGGGGTGCTTTTGTATTCAGCCCATTTTACTCTTGATACCTGTAAATCAGTGGTGTCCCTGATGCCATAACTGCCAAATTTAAACTACTGGCGAGCCACAATATTCATTAACTTAAAAATGCAAAAAAAAAAAAAATTTGTTTATTGTGATTTTTCTTGTCTTTTTTTTTGTTGGTTTACCTACTTCAAACAATTTTTTTATGAAAAAATGTTTTTTCATAATTTTTTAATGAAAATTTTATGAACAAAGTTTTGGGTCTTTATGTTTAAAGACCCAAAACTTTGGGTCTTTAAACAAAAAAAAAGCGCTTTGGACTATTGCCTTAATAAAAGAAAAAAACAGTCAATTTCCAAATTTTTGTTTGATCATTTACTCAACGCATCAGATCTCTATGAAGGAGGTCTAACAAAAAAGTCATAAGAAGTACTGTTTTTAAAAAACACACCAAAAATGCTTCACGCTAAAGAGACCAAATCTGAACTCTCTACCTGTCAAACATGGTGTTGACAGCAGTATGCTATGGGAAGAATGGAGATAAACACAGGATGTAGGACATGGTTAAAAGTCTCTCAACGTCTCTCTGCCCGGCTTTCAAACCGTAGAGCCAGACAGAAATGAAGAGGAGCGGCAAAAGCAAATGAGGCTGTCATCAGCAGAAATTGAGCTACTGGCATGTCAGGAGAGTCATGAGACCATCATTAGGGCTGAAACAATTAATTGGATTAATAGTGTTGAATTATTATTGAAACAATCATCAACTAACTTAGGAATCCATTAATTTTTAACTGGGGTATACATACTCAATATATAGGCCATTTGCTGAATGGTTTTTAGGCAATAAAATGTTTATTTAAAAAAATGTAATTGTTTATTTCATACTTTTAATGTATTTCTAATTCTTGCATAGCAAAGACCCAAAGTGGTCAAATGAAAAACCAGCACAATATCCCAATATTTTTTTTAATTATCTGATTAATCGTCAGAATAATTGATAGATTAATTGATTGCTTCAAGATTTGGGGGTAGAGGTTTTACTTTCCAGCTGGACAAAAACAATGAGCTCAGCTCCAGCACTGCAATAGGATATTTAAGATAAAAATACATTTGTCTCAGAATAACCCAGTGAAAGTCCAGACTCAAGTTCGGTTGAGAATCCGTGGCAAAACGTGACAATTTCAGTCTCTTGCTGCGCAAAGCTGGCAGAGACGGATCCCGAAGACTCTCTGCTGTAACTGCAGCAAAAGGTGACTCTAGAGAGGAGGGAGCTCGATACAGAGGCAGAAAAAAAGCCAGGATTATTGTTATTTTTTTTTACATGTTGCAGTTGTAAGCTACTTTGTGTTGATATAACACATAAGACTCCAGGAAAATATGTTACAGTTTGAGGTTTTAAGTTGACAAAATGTTAATAAATGACTTAACACTGCAAGTTAAATGTTTTTCATACTGGCCAAACGACGTTCCTTCTCAGTCTTCAGCCGCAGCTTCAAAGTGCCACGTCCACGGTGATGATCCGATTCATTTGCACTGCATCACAAGAGATAACCAAGCGGTCTCCAAAATGGGCAACTACTTCAGAGATGGGCGAACTAAAATTGGTACGCATCACCACCCGTGTTGTTTTGAATCTTGTTTTGGCTTTCAGTTCATGATTTTAGAGTTTAATGTTGGCTTTCAGATTTTGTGCTGGTGTGGGAGATCCGGTCACGGGGCAAGCAGCGAGGGAAGGGGAAACGCAACGGGAGCTGTGAGGATGGGGAGTCTGCACAGCTGGCAGAGTGGAGGGACAAGTTTGTCCAGAACCTCCAGGCTGCCGGACTGCTACTGGAAAAGGTGCTGCTGTTTATTTTGTTAGTCCAAGAGGACGGTCACAATAAATTTCCTTTAACGTCACTCACCAGCTTTTCTCTTTCCGCTCTCTCCGTTCAGGAGGAATCTGCAAATGAAAAGAAAACCATACATTTTCTTAAAGTCAGCGCCCCCTGGGACGTGTTGGTTTACTACGCTGAGGAGCTTTGCCTCCGAGCTCCACTGCAGGTCAGCATTTAACAGGACCATTTAAATATCTGTGTCCCTTTTTTGGAAGCAAATTCATATTAATCCCTATTGCTGTGGAGCACACATTCATTTGCTACAGAGAGAAGCTACTATAAGAAAGATAAAACTTGTCTTTTTATTAAATGTACTGCCTCCCAAAACTCTTTATATCCCCTTAACCTTTCCCAGGGTTTCTGTAAGCTTCACTAACTCACATTTAAGACTTTTTAAAGACCCATGTAAGAGCACTATGAATGGAATTTAAGACCTATATCGCCACAAAAAAAGCAAATCGTTAAGTCTCTCGTGATTTCCAGGCCCAGCAACACCTGGACCTAAACACATCTTCTGTGGTTCTAAAAAGACTCTGCGTACCCAACATAATGATGGAATCGGTGCCAAACAGGCCGCTGGACTATTACACCTGTGCCTTCCGCAAGTCAAAGATGAACAGGTGAGTTCCACTTGACATCAGCGACCCCCGAGCACATCAGATTCAGACCCAGTGTCTGCATGTTTATGAATGAATTGCTTTTATGTAGATTCCTCGGCTCCGGAGACCAAGACGGCTACTTCACTAATACTCAGAGACACCAAGTTGTAAGTAACACTCCTGTTACCACAAAGCGGTGTTTGTTTTGGGATGGTTGTGTTTCCCTCATCCCACAGATGAAGTTTTGTGTCTTAACGTAGGTTTATGAGATTCTAGCTCGGACGGTGTACGGCAAAAGAAAGAGGACGGAGGTTGGCGTGGACAGACTGGTAAATGAAAGGGCCTACACGGCAGCTTATCCTCTGCATGAGGTGAAGGATTGTTATCTGCTGGGTAATGTTTGCTTTAGCTGTTTTTCCCTCTCTAATCAACCTCGTTTTCTGCCTTGCAACAGGGTCCTTTCAAGCTTCCGAGCCACAAGATCCATCCTGACGAGCTCAACCAGAGGCAGGTCCTGCACTACTACTGGGCTCGCTGGTGCAAATGGTTCAAGTACCAACCACTAGATCACATTAGGGAGTACTTTGGAGAGAAGATTGCCCTCTACTTTGCTTGGCTAGGTATGAAATCATTCTTATTTTTGGAAATACCTGAGTTGCTCTGTATACTTGTTAGCAGTGGCGCAAAAAGTGGGTATGCAGGGTATGCAACGCATAGGGGCGCAGCACCAGAGGGGGAGCCAAAATCCCGTCTAGAGGGGGCGGCGCGCCGATGACGTTTTCTCATACACTTCACCTCGCGCACATAACGAGGTAAATGTAGCGAGTTTTACCCTTCACGTATCGTCGCCTGGGCGGGAGGGGCGCCGATTTATACTTTCGCATCCACCTGAATAATGTGTAGTTGCGCCACTGCTTGTTAAAGCTCCATTTTCAGAGTGAAGAATGTAACTTAAAGGTGCAGGAAGTAAATTTTACAAAAATGTGTTTATTATTTATTTATTTTTTTGACATATTCCTTAAAATTGTCACCATGTTGGGACAATATGGTATGAATTGTGAAAAGATTGGTCTCTTGCACCTCCTCCCTGAGCTACTGTAGCCATCTAAGGAACCGCTCCTGACTAAAAACATCCAATCAGAGCCAGGAGGAGGGTCTTAGCGCTCTCAGTCCTGTACTTGTTGCTAAATGTGCTAATGGCGGAGAAACAACTTAATGTTTTGGGAAAACCGTGTGTCCGCCATAATTGGCGGCAGTACTTCGTTACTGTACTTAAGTACATTTTTCGTGTATCTGTACTTTACTTAAGTAGATTTAATAATGGATACTTTCTACTTTTACTCCACTACATTTTACAGTAAGTATCTGTACTTTCTACTTCTCTACATTTCTACAAAACCGTCGCGTTACTCGTTACATCAAAGTCGCACTGCGCTTTTTTCCCGTTAAAATGTGAAGTTGAGGGACTTAAGGTGGCGCCGTAAAATCCAAGCAATAAAGTGACTTACGTCTGTTGTCACCCATCGGCTCCACATTTACTCTCACACGGAGCTCCGCAGTGGTTTCCTCTGAGCGGGAGAAGATTTCTGTTTGATCGTCAGTTATATAATAGCGCTGCATAAATCATAAGATATGGCGACATGTAAAATCAGCAGCGCTTCGCTTTCACAGGCGGTGGGGACTTCGTCCAACTTTTAGCGTCACTTGGAAAGGAAGCTTTAAAGAAAGGTAAGCTATGTGGACGTGATGCTAGCAAAGCTAGCTGTACATAGACACATGTTGCATCTGCAATGAGAAAAAGTTGGCTGAATTATTGTGTGGAGGTGTTGACTGAGGTGTCGCATATATGGGACAACGCTGTGACCAAAGTCTGCAATATAATGATATGACATTCAGGAACGATCCGATTCTCCTGGACGGATCTTTACTAAGGTTGATAGGACTGAAGCCTCACAGAGAGACGTTCTGTGTTGTAATGCTCTGCGTACACTGCAGTAGCTATTATTTCATATAAATATATTTAATTGGTGAATATATAAAACAAGAACATAAGAACGCAGAGCATGCTCATTGTCACCTGTCATGTTGCAGCAGGAGGGAGGTTGAGAACAGTCACGGTGCTCCTTCTGTTCAGTTACTTCTTGCTTATTGCGCCTTGGACACTGTTCATAGTTGAGGGTTGTTTACCGTTAATTGTTATGTTTAATGGTGCAGACAGTTGTGGTTTCTGACATTGGCGATATGGGCAACCGCCCAGGGTGTTATTTTTTAGGGATGGTAGGAGACAAAACAAAGCAGAATAAAGAAGAGTTTGAATTGATACTGGTTAAATTTATTTCAGCTCTTAGTATTTAATAACTAGGTGTTTTTATGGGAATGTGGATCTTTCTGATCAATTTGAGAAGCAATTTTGATAGGTAAACTTAATTTGATTGTGTCATGAAGCACGGGGTGCTGGTCTTGGTCTTGATTTGGTCTTGGGTTTGGTGGTCTAGACCAGTGGTCCCCAACCATTTTATTATCGCGGACCGGTCAAGACTTGCATGTTAGTGTTCCCGCTAAAGTAGCGGTTCTCAACGTGGGCAGTAACGCCCCCCGGGGGGCGTTCAGAGGACGGCAGGGGGCGCTGGCGGAAATTTTTACGCTACACCGGCCCCACCCTCTTTGACCCCTCACACTTCTAATGGTACACTAGCCCCCCCTCAATGTCTCTCCTTCGCGCCCTCCTTCTTCGCTTCCCCCACACCCCCAACCCTCTAACGATACGTCAGCCCCCCACCTTCGTTCCTTCTTCTTCGAACCCCTTCTAATTATACTCTAGCCCCCCCAGGCCGCCACCGTTCCTTCGGCCCCCCATTATGACTCTTCGGTACGCTCTACCGACCTTGCTCTGACAGTTACAGTGGATGACTAAAGGTTTCCGGTATTCTCAGATTGAAAACTTGTACGCACTCTTAAGACCATGATCATTGAGTCCCGTAAGTTGTGAAGTTCTGCTGAAGAAACACATCCAGTTTTGACACTTCTGACAACGTGTCACTCCGTTGGTGAAAAAAACCTTGAAAACACCGTTAGGCATGAGGACTCAGAAGCGGGTACTGTCTCAGAGGCGGGTCCTGTCTCGGAGGCGGGTCCTGACTCGGAGGCAGGTCCTGACTCACTCTGAGGCAGGTCAAGACTCGGAGACAAATCCTGACTCAGAGGCAGGTCCTCACTCAGAGGCGGGTCGTGTCTGGGAGGCGGGTTTTCACTCTGAGGCGGGTCCTGTCTCGGAGGCGGGTCAAGACTCGGAGGCGGGTCCTTTCTCGGAGGTGAGTCCTGTCTTGGAGGCTGGTCCTGACTCGGAGGTGGGTCCTGACTCAGAGGAAGGTCCTGTCTCGGAGGCGGGTCCAGACTTGGAGGCGGGTCCAGACTCGGAGGCAGGTCCAGACTTGGATGCCGGTTCTGTCTCAGAGGCGGGTCCTGACTCAGGCGGGTCCAAACTTGGAGGCGGGTCCAGACTCAAAGGCGGGTCCTGTCTCGGAGGCTGGTCCAGACTCGGAGGCTGGTCCTGTCTCAGAGGCGGGTCCCGTCTCGGAGGCGGGTCCAGACTCGGATGCCGGTCCTGTCTCGGAGGCGGGTCCTGACTCAGAGGTGGGTCCAAACTTGGAGGCGGGTCCTTTCTCGGAGGTGAGTCCAAACTTGGAGGCGGGTCCTTTCTCGGAGGTGAGTCCTGTCTTGCAGGCGGGTCCTGACTCGGAGGTGGGTCCTGACTCAGAGGCGGGTCCTGTCTCAGAGGCGGGTCCTGTCTCAGAGGCGGGTCCTGTCTCAGAAGCGGGTCCAGACTCGGAGGGGGGTCCTGACTCAGAGGCGGGTCCTGACTCAGAGGCGGGTCCTGTCTCGGAAGCGGGTCCAGACTAGGAGGCGGGTCCTGACTCAGAGGCGGGTCCAGACTCTGAGGCGGGTCCTGTCTCGGAAGCAGGTCCAGACTCGGAGGCGGGTCCTGTCTCAGAGGCAGGTCCAGACTTGGAGGCGGGTCCTGTCTCGGAGGCAGGTCCAGACTCGGAGGCGGGTCCAGACTTGGAGGCAGGTCCAAACTCGGAGGCAGGTCCTGTCTCGGAGGCGGGTACAGACTCGGACTTGGATCCTGTCTCGGAGGCGGGTCCAGACTCGGATGCCTGTCCTGTCTCGGAGGCGGGTCCAGACTCGGAGGAGGGTCCAGACTCGGAGGCGGGTCCCGACTCAGAGGCAGGTCCTTTAACATATGCGGGTCCTGTCTCGGAGGCGAGTACCTTCTCGGAGGCGGGTCCCGACTCGGAGGCGGGTCTCGTCTCGGAGGCGGGTCCCGTCTCGGAGGCTGGTCCCGACTCGGAGGCGGGTCCTGTCTCGGAGGCAAGTACTGTCCCGGAGGCGGGTCCTGACTCGGAGGCAGGTCCTGTCTCGGAGACCGGCCCTGACTCCTCCAAGTCAGTACCGACCTCTGAGCAGACTTTGGTCTGCTCAGAGGCCTTTAGAGGCCCAGCTAAGCGTGGACTAAACACTACGTTCGGTCCACTCTTGGTGGGTTCTTGCCTCTCTTCTTTGTCTGAAGCGTCTCCACAACATGTAGCCTGTTTGATGAGCCCCCATGCTTTTTGAAGAAAGCTTTCTCGGAGAATGATTTTCCGCGATCGTGCCTGGGTTCTTCTAAAGCACTGCACAACTTTGTAAATAACAATTGGGTTGTTGCTTTTTATCATCTTGAATAGCAGTTCTCTAACTGCATCTTCATTGCCACAGAGAAGTTGCAAGATGTCTCAGCAGTGTTTTGTTTCCATTTTCTCAAAAAAGACAAAATCTATGTCTTTGACTTCTTTCCAGATTTTTGGAGCAAGCTTTCTCTGGACAGGTTTGGTGTGCTTCCTTTTGTAAGCCGCATAGATCTGTTACTAGACTTATAAATCAATCTCCAAAGAATATTTTCCACCATAACTCTCCTTTCGTCCTCTGTTCCACGTCTGAAACCCATCCTGTTTGCGTCCCTCAAAAATTGTTCAGGGTCCATGGCTGCCTGAGTATAATCCTCACTCAGGCAGTTTTCATCTGCGTACCAGTCCTCAGTAGGAAAAAATGTCTTTCTGAACTTTCTTTTTGTAGATGTTAACATTTTCTTTTAAGGAACAGGATTTTCTAGGTGCTTTTTGAATTTTTCCACAATTACTTCATGTCCTTCAGGGTAATCCAGTAGTGCAATTAAATGCAGTCCACTGGCAAAGTGGAATGCATCTCTCGCAATACTCTGGAAAATCCATTCACTTAGCTCTTCTGACACCTCTGAGAGTACGTCCACATTTAATTCTCCAGTTTTTCTCAAAAGCAAGATCACAATTTTGCTATGCTGTTCCTCAAAGGTGTGTCTGACAAGATGCAGAGTTGGTCCATCTGCAGCCTTTTCAATCACTTCCCACAGAAGTTTACTGAGAAAGTTTCTCCTCTTGTAATCTGGGCTTCTTTGACCAGGATGAATTTTGTTGGACAACGTTTTTTTCACTTTTGTCCAAAAAGAGACCTTAGGCCTCACATCCATTTCTCTCTGTGGGCTTTCGTCATTCATCATTATTGAATCTCGTGTTGACTGGCTTGTTAACTGATTTGTGTTAACTGATCAGAGAATTAACTGATGTCATGGACTCTATGACATCATAAAGTCATTCTCAGAAGGGCCTCATGACACAGAGGCCCTTCTGAGAAGGGCCTCTGTGTCCCTTCTGAGAAGGGCCTCTGTGTCCCTTCTCAGAAGGGACACAGAGATGGAAACAAAGCAAAATAAAGAAGAGTTTGAATTGATACTGGTTCAATTTATTTCAGCTTTTAGTATTTAATAACTAGGTGTTTTTATGGGAATGTGGATCTTTCAGATCAATTTGAGAAGCAATTTTGATAGGTAAACTTAATTTTATTGTGTTATGTAGCGCAGGGTGTTGGTCTTGGTCTGGTCTCGGGTTCGGTGGTCTAGATACAACTCTGCTACGTGGCTCCTTAGTTCCACGTCCTCCCCTGCCAGTTGGATTTCTTTCAAAATAAATGCCACTAGTGGCAAAAATAAGTGAAGTTCATGCTGTTAGGACAGGAGACCAGATGTTTCCATCCCTGAAATTATGATGCATAAAATCAAATGTCGAAGTCTCAACTATGTTACAGAGTAAACACAATAAAAACATGCTTTATCTGTGGCACTGTTCATTAAAATGGCACATTACTGATTTATTAAAATTAAATACAATCGGTACACTTAATGATATTAGCAATTAGGTATTAATCAGCAAGTACTTCTACTTTTAATACTTAGGTATTTTTAAAAGCCAGGACTTTTATACTTTTATTTAAGTAAAATGTTAATGTGGTACTTTTACTTGAGTACATTTTTGTCTGTATATTTGTACTTTTACTTGAGTACATTTTTTGCGTACTTTCTCCACCATTGGTTGGCGGCCATGCTAACTAAGCCTGCGCATTCACAACGGCTGCATTGTAGCAGCTAGCACAGCCTAGCAGTGCCACACAGACAGTAATTGACAGCACTAAGACCGGCCTCTTGTACAAAGTAAAAACATTTTTATAAAGGTTACATACTGCACCTTTAAAGTGAAGTATTTATTTAGACATCTTATTGCTAATTCCAAGGCATTTGCATCGCCAAGAACCATTGGAGCATCCTGCCTGACATAAGCGTAATGTAAACCCAATAAATAAATAATTAAATCTATAAAAAATAAAAATGTCTTAATATAAATATACATAAATATCCCAAGAAGATTTAATTAAAGTTCAGGCACTTGATTTATGTGCCGTTTTATCTCCTTTTCATGATATTAATCAGAAGCACAAAGACAGTCAATGGTAAAAACTTTCTACTTTTGTTATTTAATTGTAATATTTGGAGATTGTATACAATTTTTACTGAAACACACACACCACAGATGAAAACTTTATCCTCTTAAAGTATCTAAGCAAGCTCACTTCAAATGGCCTCAGATGGGGCACCAATATTTAGGAATGTTAAAACTACATTGCACCGTATTAGTGTTGCTAAATTATTTTGTGTCATAATGAACCAGTCCCTTTCTGCTGAGCTACCTTTATCACTCTTTATTTCTGCTTCTCCTTGTGATCTCTCTTCTGCTCAAAACGTAAAAGCTGCGAACTTTTTAAAGCAAAATGAAATGTGTCAATTAATAAACTTTTAATAAACTTTTTCCTTCAACTGATGAACTGAAATAACTCTTTTTAAAACCTTGAGGGGACGACACTGCTGAACTAAGTGAATAAATAAAATGAATTTGAGCTTGTAGCCTACTGCAGCAGCTGTCTGGCAGACACTGTTGAGCAAACATACAGCAGGTGGAAGTATGTTTCATAGGAATAGATGAACAACAGTACCAGTGCAGCATCAGCAGAAAACATGCGGATGTGTTTCGGACAGTTAAACTATTAAAAGCGTCTCTAGCGGCGCAGCGTCAACCTGGGAGCAGCTGCTCAGTTTCATTTCCTCTCCCTGCATCAACTGAGAGCTGCACTCTAATGGAGCTCTGCTGTCCCTGCAGGTTTCTACACAGCCTGGCTGCTGCCGGCGGCCATAGTGGGAACACTGGTTTTTGTGTCAGGAGTCATGTCCATGGACACCAACACACCAGCGTGAGTCTTCAATGAAAAGCACACAGAGTACCACAGGAAACACTACACATGCTTCACTGCAACACAGAGCAGAGCGGCTTTATATGAAGCAACGTTTAGAGATGATTAGCAACGATTATCAATTTAGCTGAGGCGATGATGTGACCACAATTTCTGTCAAGAAAGATTTGTTCGTGCACAGAAGTTGATAGATTTTCTACTTCTGAAGCTGTTGAGGTCAATATTTGGCACCAGCTGCAGTCGAGCACCTAGTGTACAGAAGTGAGATTAGCATTGATCCTCTGAGGAAAAAAGCATGTTATAGCTTTCCTCAGAGGAATGCTGGGATTTCCAGGAAAATAAACCTTTCTAGAATCTTCAACACTTATTTTCGAATTAAGCGAGGCACATCGAAAGGGTAAATTTACCAAACCATAGCAGAGCTTTGCAAACTTGCAGTATTTTCACATTTCCTCACTCGATGGCAAACTATGGTGTGTTTTATTCCAATTTTAAGGCAGAGTGATGTACATTTTTGAATATTATTTGGGACTGTCAACAGGGAGGACATTTGTAACAGTGGTGCGAAGTATCCGATGTGCCCCCTTTGTAAAACATGTGATGCTTGGAACATGTCTGATATCTGCACCATGGCGAAGGTAAGCTATATTTGCTCCTCTAATTGCTGTGAAGCTCAGTTTAGAGTCACAACATGAACAAGCTCAGAGCTTAAACCTGTCCCTTGCCGTTCCGTGCTGCAGCTTGGCTACCTGTTTGACCACCCCGGTACCGTGTTCTTCAGCGTCTTCATGTCCTTCTGGGCCGTGACCTTTCTGGAGTTCTGGAAGCGCAAGATGGCTACTCTGGCCCATCACTGGGACTGCATGGACTTCCATGAGGAGGAGGTTATTTGTTACATTAGCATGAGCATCTCCACGCTGTTTTATTGTCATAGTTCCTGCAAATGGAAAGACTGAAAGATGTTGTGGTGGAGTACCGTAAGAAAATGATTAGTATTTAAAAACTTGTTCCATCTATTTCCTGACGTTAATATCTTCAACAGTATCTTTTCCTTTAGAGAATACACACTAACAAAACGTTGCTGTATAGAAACCTGACCTGCTGTGTCCTCTCAGGAACGTCCCCGTCCTGAGTTTGCCGCCACGGCCCCAACTGTGGAGGAGAATCCAGTGACTGGAGTCAAAGAGCCGTACTTTCCAGAGAAGACGAGACTGTCTCGCATGTTCACTGGCTCCATGGTCATCGTCCTGATGGTGAGTTGTGTCTGATGACTTCTTACTAAACAAAAATGTAGAGGTGTGCAATACTGAGAATTTTGGTATTGATCTTATTCCGAGTAAATTCAGGAATAATATCGCAGATACCAATATTTTTTAAAAACAACGTCATTGACATTGAGCGTTTTGGTGATCTGACTTCAGTTAGTTAATCATAAGTGTTAGCATAAGTGTTTTTGTTAATTAAATATACTAGAAAACATTATGTAAGTATAGAAAGTTTCAGGACAGTGGAGTTGTCTCTATTCAGTGAAGATAAGTAGAGGTATAAAGAATTGAGGTGACAGCCACATTGAACTAAAGATGATCTGATTATCTTTGTCATTGTTCCTACATTCTTCTAAAGAGAACTGGGACAATGGGAAAAAAATTAAAAATAAAAAACAAGCAGCTCCACCATTAATAAAAACCTCAGAGTTCGGCACAGTCAACTTTCTGGCTGTGAACCATCATGGTAGATAAAATGCACTTTCTGAACAGTTGTTTTTTAACCAAAACAATTCCTCTGCAACATAATGTCTCCTCAGCTGTGTGTGGTGATAATCTTCCTGGTGACGGTGGTCATGTGTCGAGGAGTCATCAGCGTCATGATGTACCAGAGCGGGAGCCCTGTGCTGCGTACAGAGGTATGTCAGATCTACGCAGAACATGTCAGATTCATTTGTTTGATTTAAAATATGTTGTAAACACTAGTGCCAACGTAATTTCCTCTTCAGGCTGGAACCATAGCTAACATCTGCAGCAGCATTGTGAACCTGGGCTTCATTCTGGTAATGGGTCAGGTTTATACGGCCTTAGCGGAGCAGCTCACCAAATGGGGTAAGAGTCGATGCAGAATTAGAAAACAACTGAGCTGTAAACGCTTGGCAATGCATTTGTCTGCAAGGAAATGTAAGCTGAAAGATAACATTCTGTTTCTTTGTTGTTGTTTTTTTTTCACTAAATGATGAAAACACCAAATTCATTATTTTAAAGGTTGGCTTTTGTTAGAGTGAAATCTGCTAGATGCCTTGTTCAGATACAGTATTCAGCAATTCCCCTTAAACCTTTTTACATTTCTTCGACTTCATCACTGCATTCCTCTGTGCTCACATTGCAGAGATGCACAGAACCCAAACCCAGCATGACAACGCTTTCACCCTCAAAGTGTTCATCTTCCAGTTTGTCAACTTCTACTCGTCTCCCTTCTACGTGGCTTTCTTTAAGGGAAGGTAAGATAGGGCCCAGTCACGTGAAACGCTTGATGAAATGTTCATTCCTCTAGAAATATAAGCGGTTCTCTTTTTGTCTCTGTGTGTTCAGGTTTGTGGGTTACCCTACAAACTATGGAACCTTGTTTGGGATGAGAAACGAAGATGTTGGTGCTTTTTTAATATGAATTCTTGAAGTGCGTCGCACTGTCTTCCTGTGTCGCTGCATTGAGTGGTTTCTGTGCGCCTTGTGATTTCAGTGTGGTCCTGGCGGTTGCCTCATTGAGCTGGCTGAACAACTCTTCATCATAATGGTGGGGAAGCAGCTGATCAACAACATCCAGGAGTTCATCATACCGTATGTTAGATCAAGCTGAATTCATATCTATGTGGTTTCTAAAAACATTATCGTGTTCGTTTACACTGACATTGCTTTTCTTTACATGCAGTCCAACTGATAAATGATTACCTACATGTTAACCCATCTATTATTCCTTGTATGCAGCAAAGTAAAAGCCTGGCGGCAGAAAAGAACCTTGGCCAGCGTGTTGGGAGATGATGAGCAGGACGAGCCTCGACGCTGGGAGGAAGACTATAAGTTGGTGCCATGTGGGGGCCTGTTTGAGGAATATCTGGAAATGGGTAATTAGATAAGAACTGGTTCTTTTTTGGATCAATTCCCAGATCAATAAAGATGTTATTAATAGAAAGCCCTTCTCGCTTATCGGCACAGCTGGTCGATATGAAAGGAAATGGGTTGAAGGTATAGAACAATTTCCGGAGTTTTTAAACCTGAGTTTATAAGGAGAGTAGTTCATAATCTATAGCAGTGTTTTTCAACCACTGTGCCGCGGCACACTAGTGTACCATGAGTGATCATCAGGTGTGCCGTGGAAATTATCCAATTTCACCTACCGTATTTTCCGGACTATAAACCGGAAAATATACACTTTGAACCATGCAGCTTGTAGCCTGGTGCAGCTTTTCTGAGGATTTTTCTTCATCAACCAGGGGGCTCTTTAGCAGGAAGTGAATCATTGGAAGTCAAAATTGTAAATCAAAGAAGAATGCGCTAATTTTCGTTTAGAACAAGCACATGCTTGTTCAATGACGGAGAAATGTTTTCAAACTCATATGATGCAGCTTCTAAGTTGAGGAGTATCAATCTGGGACTACAGGAGGGAAATAGAGCTGCTGCACGTAAACTCGGCGTGAACAAAACCGGTTTTGGAGATGGAGAACTGCGTCCTTAATATATCCAGCAGTTATTATTACGCAACCCTCTGCTGCCCTCTGCTGGGTTCTTATGGGAAACCGAGAGCGGCAGAGATACCAGCGGCCTGTAGCCCGGTGAGGCTGATATAAGTAAGTTTCCAGGGGTGGGGGAGGTTCAAAAAATTTGAAGGTGTGGTTTATAGTATGGTGCACTCATAGTCCGGAAAATACAGTAATTGGTCTTAAAAAATTGTTTGAAAATGAATTAATTATCTGCAAATAATGCCATCTTTAAGTGTCTTTGCTGTAGTTATTCTCTGATAAGTTAACACAAATCAGTTAACAAGCCAGTCAACACGAGATTCATTTGGAAGTTTTAGCTCAGCTCAATAATGATGAATGACGAAAGCCCACAGAGAGAAATGGATGTGAGGCCTAAGGTCTCTTTGGACAAAAGTGAAAAAAACATTGTCCAACAAAATTCATCCTGGTCAAAGAAGCCCAGATTACAAGAGGAGAAACGGCGTAATCATGTAATTTTATTATCTCTAGATGGCAGTAGGTACAGAGCATTTTACATTAAAACAAGAGAATTAGTGATGCATGAATGTTACCACCGCCGGTGAACTGTATGATACCAGCTAATATTAGCTATAGTGCTTGGTGTAATACCAGGGTTCAGCCCCGCTATGAAGGCTAGCTACACAACGCTACAGTGTTGTGGCACTGTTCGTGTATTTTTGAAGTCTACATGTTAAGTACAATTTGAAATAAGAAATGTAAAATATAATAAAAAATACATTTTTGTGTTTATTTGATTCCTATTCAAGACACTTTGATAAGAATGACTATATATGTAATATAGGGCAGTGTTTTTCAACCACTGTTCCGCGGCACACTAGTGTGCCGCGAGTGATCGTCAGATGTTCCGTGGAAATTATACAATTTCACCTACGGTACCGTATTTTCTGGACTATAAGCTGCTACTTTTTTCCTAAGCTTTGAACCATGCGGATTGTAGCCCGTTGTGACTTTTCTGTGGATTTTTCTTCAACCACCAGGGGGCTCTCTAGCAGGAAGTGACAGTGTAGCTACTATCAGCTACACTACCTAATAGTAGTGTAGCTGATTAGGTTGTTTATAAAAGAATCGATATATAACCCATGACTGTCTGTTTCTCTTGGGCATAATCATGATGTGACACAGAGGCCTCTTTTTCATACCAAGCCATTAAAAATAGGAAAAACAGGAAGTTATGAGTTGATCCTCATAATTTATTAAACGCCTGCAAGAAGACAGACAATCTCCTTAATTTCACCAGATCTACAGTTAGCAAGTCACCAAGCCTCTTTATTTTAAGGTCTTTGAACTCATCTTCACCAGCAGGGTCCATAATCCTGGAGGGCATTAGTTGTCATTTTATGTTTGGCTGCTCAGTGTAAATAAAACTGTCTCCCTGTCCTCCAGTCCTCCAGTTTGGGTTCATCACAATCTTCGTAGCAGCGTTCCCCCTGGCGCCGCTCTTCGCCCTCCTGAACAACTGGGTGGAGATCCGCCTCGACGCCCACAAGTTTGTGTGCGAGTACCGCCGACCGGTGGCCGAGCGGGCTCAAAACATCGGAGTTTGGTTCAACATCTTAGAAGCCTTGTCTCATCTGTCTGTCATTGCCAACGTCAGTAGATCTGTAGTTATGCCTTTACAAGACGATGCATGGTTATCACTAAGATGAATATGTGTTTGACAAAATTGTGATGCTTTTATTTTCTCAGGCCTTTCTGATCGCCTTCACGTCAGATTTTTTACCACGCCTGCTCTACCAGTACAAATTCAGCAATGATCTCAATGGATATGTTAACTTCACCTTGGCCTACGCACCACTCAACTACACTGACTACCCTCTGTGCAGGTATAGTGGCAACATTGGATTTATAAGTCAAAGCTTCTCAAAAACAGTGCAAATAAATAAATTCAGAAAGTTTTCTACATTTCTGTGTGTTTTAGAGAAGTGTATAAATAGTTTCAGCATTATTTTTCTCATTTATTTATTTTAGCTAAGGTAAACATTGGGGTGAGTCTGAATGTCTTGCCGTGTCAGTGGCAATTACTCTTTACAAAAGCTGGAGGGAAGATATACTCTCTGTGGCATTTTACCTTTGCGGTTTTTGTTGGTCATTTTTGTTCGATTTGTTAACTCAAGATTTATTTACTAAAACATGAATGAAGACACTCACTTAAGAATGTCATTTTTCTTTCATAACCACCGTAGTAACATTTATTCAGAGTATTTGGTTTTAGCACTTAACTTGATTTGATTTTTGGAGATTATCCCGCGTTGGTATTTTATGACTGACAGATTATGGGCCCGTCGACTTAATCTGATTGATTTGAATGTGAATAAATCATTGAACAACTAATAATGTTTTATTGTTGTTGAGAGCAAATATTGTTGAGTTCATTTGAATGTAAATGTTTAACTGAATCAGGATTATGTGTTTAATTATATTTCTGTTCATTGCAAAAGTTGCATTTTTTCTTTTGCTTTTTTTGAAATCCTAGACTTGACCAGTAGAGGGCAGTGTAGGTCGTGTTCCAAATTGAATCTGTTGTGTTTTCTTGCTCTGCTGCTGTACATGCTCTGCGTTGACTGTGCTTTATTTATTTCCAGATATAAAGCATTCAGAGACAATGATGGAATGTATACGCTCTTCTACTGGGAACTCCTCGCTGTGCGACTTGGTTTTATCATTGCATTTGAGGTTAGAATGGAGACACTTGAAATCCACTTATGTTTAGCTTAAAACTCTGGGTTTCTTCAGTTGCATCATGTTCCTGTAAGTTTGTCTTCTAGTTAAAACAGATCATTTCCAGTAGTCAGTTCAGAGGTTAGAAATGATTTCATTCTCCCTCAGTGTAAAGGGAACCATCTTGTTGACTTCTTTCTTTTTTTCCTTCAACACAGCATGTGGTATTTTTTGTTCTGCGAGCCATTGACTGGATCGTACCCGACGTCCCTGAGTCCTTGGAGCTGAAGATCAAGCGAGAGCGCTACCTGGCCAAGCAAGCGCTGGCTGAAAACCAGGAGGCGCTGTTGGTAAGTTGAGGTCAACAGGAAACCCAACACTGTTCAGCCAGCTCCAACTAAGGTCACTGAGACAGGGGAGGCACACAAAGTTTATATATGACTAACACATTCATATATTACCTAATAAACAATAAAGACTAAAATCCTTCAGCTGAATGTTTTATGGACAAATGTTAAACCTGTGTTTTTGAGAACATGTCAAGAAATTTGTTGCTGTGTTTATGTTCTAACATATGAGGAGCTGCAGTAGTTGTAAGTCACAAAACACTAGGATTTGCTAAGTGTTGTTGCGCTAGCTACTGTTAGCATTGCAAGCCAAAGCCATATAATTCTCTTTAATCTTTCAATTTAAACACAACATAAACATCTTGCAAATAGACATTTTATATAACTGAGTATGCCACTGGTCTAAAGAGATTCCAGCTGCCAGAGGTCCCATTAAACAGGTTCGTTACGTTGTAAGTTCATGTCAGTCAAACTGGATGCTAACCTCCTGGATGCTCGGAGAGTTGGGATTCCGTCTACAAAGGCTGCTCTTGTTTTATTTCTAAATGGGAATTTGGAAAATCCCACTTCTGAGCGCAAAGAGTTAGTTGATCACATCAGTTGTGTGATCGACCAATAAAGCCTTGTGTTTATTTTAGCACTTATTAGCTACATCCTTAACAGAGTAATGAACAGAATCCAGAAAAACGTTCTGTATTTTCAGTTCAATTTCAACTTGGTTTATTTCACAAGACAGTAATGCTATCTGAGACACAATATATATCAGTCACACAGACCCCAATAAAGCACAAGCTACGTCTGGTTATTTCTTGCAGAGCAGTTCAAACAAAAAGCCAGATTCAGATATACTGTCTAGTTTAACTCTTATACAACAGCCACACATTGAACATGTAGATGCTAAAAGTATTATCAAGGGAAAGCCATCTGAATCATTGACTTTGCAGCAATCTTTCATTCCCTGCAAGGATGCGGCAACTGTAGGGAATTAGAACCACACCATTATTTATGTCTAATTCTGAATTTGAAGTGCCGTCTCTTTATAGAACCTGTTAAACACCAAGTCACTTATATCATAAAAGTAAAGAGTTGACAGAGGGTGTACTTTCACTTCAGAGTAACTGCAGATTACACAGTAGCATTCAGGTGCAGCTTTATGAAGCTATAAAGCAAAAGAGTAAAATCAACATGCATTTAGCTTGGGTACACACACAAACACAGGTAAGTAGAAGATATTTACAGGAACCTGATTTCAGTGATTGCATGGACAGAATGTTTAGTGTTCCACTTTAAGCCATAACATAGACAATCTATATGAATAAAAACCATCTTAGTAATTCATCCCAAGCAAAGTATACATGCGCTCAAGCACACACACCCACAACCACGCCCGATTAGGAAGCAAAGCCGTCTGTTTTTTGTCATCCTCAACAAACTAGCAAAATTCTTTCTGACTGGATAGTTCACCACTCTTATCAGAAGTAGAAGAGTAAATTCAAATTGGTTGGCGTCCTCAAATGAACTTGAGTTTTAACAAGGTTGACGTCAGGACTTTGGTAATTCATTCCCGAATGTTAAAGTCGGCTGGCTTTATTTGTTCTAAAGCCAGTTTTATTGGTGTTTGGACTCACTTTCCTAGTGGAAAACATGTTTATGTTCAAGTTTCAATTATCTAGCGGGTTTTTTTTGCAGGTAAACTGGAGACATTTTGAAACAGACTCCCTTTATTACTCTATTGTCCTTGTTTAATTTACCATTACCAGAGGCAGCAAAACTGTCCCAAAGCATGATGTTACCATCACCATGCTTAAACAGTCTGTACAGTTAGGGTTAGTCTTGGGTTTGAAAAGCATCACCATGACAGCATAAAACATATTTACCATCCAGTGATGAAACTTGAAGGTTTTCTGCTTGTCGCTGTGAAGGTAAGTCGAGCTTGAAAATGTTGGTTTTGCTTCTGTCTTGATCTGAATCTTCTTGATTCATGAGAATATAAAACTGGTTTTGATATGGAGACCGACAGTAGCACTGGGTTGTACAAGTTTGCAGTTCTTGCCTTGCTTGATGCTATTTGCCATCATCCTCACTATTTTCCTTTCTTCACAGATTTTTTCAGACCTTGTCAAAGTGCTGACGCATTAAGAAAGTGCAGGCTTACCTATTATTTCAAACCGTTGAACGTCTGCAGTTATTGGTGCCTGCAGTAGCAGTAGCCCTTGTGCTAACATTAGCATTTTAGCTACTATTTATATCTTACTACCTTACTGAATGAAGTAAGTCAATGTTAGTGAACATGCCAGCGATAGCCCACATGCCATTGACAGAATTTTAGATAATCTCAGTATTTGAGCTAATTTTGGCACATGCACTGCTGTTTACACAGTAGACAAAGTAAGTCAATGTTAGTCAGTATGCTAGTGATAGCCCACATGTTACAGATAACCTTTTAATTAACCATTGCATTGTTGCTAATTCTATAAATATAACAAGGAATAACATAAACAATCTGTTTTGTAAATTGTTTTATGCTTTAATGGTCACACTTCAGGCTTGCTAGACCTGAGTTTTCATCACAGCCTAACATTTGGGTCAGAAAACCACACACACTTTGGCAGGCCCCTTTTGAAATTTTCTAGTTTAGGAAATGTCCCCTAAACACTCCTTGACCGGCCCCCCCTCTCCCCCCCGGTTCTTAGTAATGATTGAGTTTTGTCAAGCAAATACTTTTTTATGCTGCCATGAGCTGCAATGACACATTGAGATTTCTGAGCTTTCATCACCACTTATTAGAAGATATTTGTGAACAAATGTATATATTTTAGCCTTTATGTATAATTTGGGTCCTTTAAGACTTTCAGTGAAGTCCAAGTGAATTTAAATGCTGGTGGCTACTTTTAAACTATTCTACCCTGAAAGATGTAATTAAAAGCTCAAAATTCTCATCACATTTTAGTCCATGGAGACTTAATCTATCATAAACACCTGTGTTCAACTGTATGTAAGTGATGAAAACCTTTTTAAAAGTTATATCAGCTTGTGAGTATGTTTAACCTGAAATAATATGACTCAATCTCTTTGAGGTGTTTTTTTTTTTTACTGTAGCAAGAGCTGGACCGGCTGCTTCCTTATTTTCAGCCTCCTGAGATGAGCTTTAGGTTTTTCACATTTCCATAAAAGTAACATTCCCCAAGTTTTCCAATTCACTGATACTAGAGATTTTTAAATTATAGGGTTTATTAAAAGTGCCAACAGCTGAAAATTACAGCATCATAAGCAAAAACAATCTGTCTCAGCACTTTTCAGCCTCCATAGAGCAGCCAATGTGACAAAACTAACTCTCTCATCTCTCTTCCTTCTTCTTTTGTCTAAATCTAATTGCACCGCCCCACTTGAAGCAAGCGACACGTCCTTTGGATTGATGAATCGGGACTGGAATGGAATGCTGGGAGGAAACATTCGAGGAAGACGCTCCTTTGAATTTAAGAAGATAATTTTTTTCATCATTTGAAAGTCAAAAAGCCAGCTCCACATGAGATTATTGATGCTGCTGCACGCAGACTGAGGCAGAGGAAACTAAGGTCACTGGTTGGCTCTTTCACCAGGAGGATTCTAACTTCAGTTGTTGGATGTTTGAGCTATAATTTAAGCTGGGCTTTCCTTTTCGGAGCAAGGCGTAATTCATCAAGCATGAGGAATAATGACGCCGCTTCTCTGCAGATTAACTTGATTTATGACTACCAGCAGCTACAGCATGCATTGTTGATGCAGATGTGTACAGAAACGTATTCACAGCCCCTTTATCTTTTTATTTTATTTTTTTACATTTTATCACATTGCAACCACAAACGTCACTGTGTTTTACTGGGATTTTATCTGTCAGAAAAAAAAACACTTGTAAAGTGGAAGTTATATTCAAAGTAAAGTAGTTTATCATATTTTTTTGTCTTAAAAATAAAAATCTGAAGAGTGTGGCCTGCATTTCTTTTCACCCCCTTTACTCCGACTCCCCTGAAGATGCAGTTCATGAGAAGAAAATGAATCTTTTTGGCCTTAAGGCAGAACACCTTCCACCCTGCACACACCACAACTCCACCTCTTTCTAAACTCTGGACATCCGTTGACATCTTTGTTAGCCGAGATTAGTTGGCTAATCTTTATTTAGCCCAGAAAAGCCACGTATCTGGTCCAGGTGTAGCGCAACCAAAGGCTTCATTAGCTCAGCTGCTTTTAAACACAGTTAGTCTTAACCACAGTTCAATGTTGTTTTGATAAAACCGTCTTTCTAGCAAAATTCTTTATTTTAGGGATATCAGTGGCAACATGCCTTGAAATGTTTTGAAAAGTCCCAGTCAAGAGTCAGGATAATCTAATCTGATCCAATGCTACTCTGACGGAATCTAATTTAATCCAATCAGTGGTAAAACAATTATGTTTATAAACGTTCTGTGGAAGGTTTGAGCTACAGAACGAGCAAAAACATCTTCAGATGAAATGTGGTAGAGACAGCCTCAACAACTGAATTTTGTTTGCAGGTATCAGAGTACAGGGGTCTGAATATCTTTGTTGATGAAGCTTTTGGTGTTTGTCTATCACATAAAATACCAGTAAAATACTTTGAAGTTTATGGTCTAACGCGACAAAATGTTCATTATGAAAACATCCCTGTGGAACTCCATGTTACCTTTAATTAAAAGCTGTAGTTTGTGTCAAACCAAAATATTTTTCACTGGGAGGAGTACATTTTTTTTTTTTTTGAAGGATCCGTTGGGTGAAAACCTGACTCAACCTCGGTCTGCGATGTCAGCTCTGTTAATCATTTGTAGTCTTTAACCTCAAACAGTGATAACCCCAATTTTTCTCGCACTTCAATTTGCCTCTGCAGAGACATGAAAGATGATAAACATCCGACTTCATGGACTCGGTCTGGTTCCCCACTGCTTGAAAACCAACCGCAGTCTATAAATCGAAGCTTTTGCTCTGACCTCAGCCTTCAGGTCAAAGTTTGCCTTCTATTTTATTGCTGTCTGATACTGTAAGGCTGCACAGAGCACAAGCTTTTCTTTACTCTCCTCGTTAACTTTCAGAAGGTTGTAAAATTTGTTTTGCTTTCCCCTCATAAGCATGTCGGGGGTTTTTGAATGAACTGCACAGCATTTGTATGAAATATTTTGGAATATTAATGTGCCGTACTGCTGAACAAGGAAGTTTTTCATTTCAGAGTTGCTTTTTTTTTTTTTTTTTTTGCATTTTAGACCAGAATAAAGCTACGCAGCACACTGCTGCATGGTAATCGTCTCTCCTGAGCCATGAAATGCTGCAGGGACAAACGTTCATTGATCCTCCCAGAACCAGTCTCCTTCTTTCGTTTCTCCTTTTCCTCTCTGTGTTGCAGCTTTCTCTGCTCTGCAGAGTCGTATGAAGAAGATCCTGATTTATGAGCAGACGGCAACAGACAGGCGTTTGTTAATGATTTCTCTCTTCCTCTCACACTATCCACCAATGGCTCCAACCCTTGGGCAATTTCTGACTTTTGTTTGATCTCCTCTTCTCCACCTCACGTTTTTCTTCACTCGTTTCTCCTCTTCGCTCTTAGAATTCTTTCTTCTTCTGCTTATTTAATTCCTACCATCATCTCTCTTTAATGCCCCCTCCCTCCTCTTTGCCACGTTCATCTTTTGAATTGTTGTGGTTGCTGCGCGTTCCTCTGCCATGGCCTGCAGGAAGAGTGAGTTAGTACATGTCAGTGAGCACAGGTATGCGCTGTGGACACTGGCTGGATTGCTACACCGCCTGCGAGGGCGAGGAAGCCAACGCTCGCATGCAGGAGCTGCAGAAGGAGAGCTGCAAATCAATTGCCTGGGGATAAAGATGCAGCAAAGCAAACAAAGTATAAACCACCACCCAAAACTCTGCTCTGTTGCATTTTTGCTGATTTGAAACACACTGTAGATGCTAAGAAATGACTGGCATCGACGCCGTGTCTGTTGCTGGTGTGTTGTTGTGCAGGCTTTTTTTTTTCTTCCTCCTTTTTTTTTTGTACTCCAGCAAAAACACAAAGCAACCAGAGCGTCCAGCACTGCAGAGTCCTGAGTTAACCTGCCACCCTCTTCACCTTATCTTTAATAAGTGAACACGGCTGACGCAGCAGCGAGCCCAAACAGACAAGAGCTGAAGAAACCCTTGGCAGCTCCTTCCTATCGCAGCATGACGTTTGGATTGGAAGCAGGTTTTTTGGGGGGGTTGACAGTAGCCTTGCTTCCAGTGCATAAAAGTACAAGACATGCAAATAATTTTTCTGCAAAGTTTTTACGTGTTGAATCTGTTTGTGTAGATGAGCTTGCAGTCAGATAGCACAAAACAGTCCCTCGAATGTATGAGCTTTGCAATTGTAATATGTTTTGATTTTATGCAGACTACTTTAAATTAGTAGCATAATAAGAGAGTGGATTGAAAAGATAAATAAAAATCTGTAATGTGTGGTGTGGATTTATATTCTACAGCACCACTGCAGTCCAGTATTAATAAATCCAATCCAGACATTGAGACCAAACGGTAATTTTTTTGGCAAAGATGCAAAACGAAATGTGTGACAGAAGGTCGACATCACACATCACAACTAACACAAGTCACCGTCGTAACACACAGCAGTGGCAGTGTCATGCTGTGGGGGTGCTCGTCTTCAGTAGGAACAATGGGAAGGTGGATGAAAATAAATACAGCATGATCCTGGAATAAATCTATCTTATGTCCTGTATTTAGCATTATTGGGGTTGTGTAGTATGTGTACGACCAGCACAACGTGCAATTAACATACAGAAGAATATATTCTGTATTGAAAAATTCACCAATTTTCAATTTAACTTTATCTGTAGGTATTAATATACAATTGTTTGTATTCTCTTTAAATATTTTCATATTCAATGAGGTGCATTTTGTTACTGTGCTGATGTAACAATATAATATATAGCCACACATAACTGATAAATGGCTCTCTAAGGTTTTTACAAACACAAATCTCAGGGATCCTAATCAATTATTCATGTCTGAAATTTCTGCTTTGTCCAGGCTCAAGTCTTGTCCTTTAAGTACTGTTTTAAAAGACCAATGCAAATGTTCATCATGATTTTTTTTCTCAGCATTTAAGTCTTAAAAGAGAGCAACAAGAAAACACCACAAAAACGCAGAAAGGAACAGAGGAGAGAAGGAAAGAAGCAAGAACATGAGAAAGAAACAAGGGAGGAAGAACAAGAAGATGGTAGAGGGTGAAAGGACAAAAACAAGCGAAGAGAACAACACAACAAAAGAGGGAGGATGAAAAGTAGGTAAGAAGGAAAAAGTAAAACAAAAGAGATGCAAAGACACAAGGAAGGAAACAAATCTTAGAGAATGAGAATAAATCCTATAAATGTAAGTAACGTTCAAGACTTATCCAGACCTGGAAAATCCTGAAATCAAACCTCAGAGTTTTCCAGCCTGCATAAGACTCTGAAGAGTGAGGTATGCATTTATTTAGCTCCCCTTTAATCTGACACATCTAAATAAAATGAAGGTCTGGCCTCGTGCAAAAATAGCTGTTTTACTTTAAACAGTGCAGATACATTCACGGACTATGAATCCTTTCTCAAGGCACTGCATACAGTTTGGCATCGGAGGGTCATTGTTTTCGTCCCTCTCCCTTTCTCCTCTTTCTGTGTCAGGGCAGGTGCTGAAATGAGACACTAAATAACTATTAGAGGAAGGGCAAGAGAAAGGGAGGAGAATACGAGAGAAAAAGGAGAGCTCTTCCCCAACAGTAGCAGAGAGAGAGGAGAGAGAGAAGGAAGGTGGGAGGGTAAAGAGGCAGAGAAGCTCAGAGAGACTGGATCTGCATTATAAGTAGCTATAAGAGCAGCAAGTGTCGGGTGTTTTCAACCTGTTTTTTAAAAATGCTCTAACGCGAGGAAAAGAGCAAGCGGAGCAAAAAGAGGAGAAATCAAGAAGTGGGACATCAGTTCTGAAAAGTCTGCTGTGATTAGGAAGAAAGCCAAGCGCAAAGAAGGGAGGAGGGGAAGCCGAGAGGAACACAAGGCAGCAATGGATTGCAGAATGGCTCGGTCTGACCCCGGGACGGCCTGCTGGATTCACACACTGCCGCTGGACGCCGTCCAGCACACGCGCTAGGCTGCAAACGCCGGAGAGGTACGGGACCGGTCATCCTTCAAAACAACAAACTGAGCACATAAAATCAACATTTTAGCACCTTCAAAACACATGTCACCTGAGCACTTTGTTGCAGCAGGGAGTGAAAGGTGAGCTGTGCTGTCTGGGACTGAGGCTGAGCTTCCTGTTGTGTGCTTGGTGAAAGCAAAGCTGTGGAGCTCATCCAGGTGACCCACAGGCTGAGGAGGAAAAATTTTGGATTTGTATTAAAAAAAAAAAAACTGAAATAAAGTCCCTCTTGGATGGAGAATGTCAAATTATTCAGCTCAAGCAGATGCATGTTTGGCACATGAGAGATTATTAGCTTTCCCTATGCATTTGATTCCCTTTGAAGACGCTGTTGCTTCTTGCATCGGTAATGTTTCCAGCAGCTCCTTAGGCAGTGAGGCTTTAAATGCGATGGCTGCAGCCAGCAGTGAGCCACTGCAGAGCGAGGCAGGTAAGTGCATGCCTGGAATATGTTAGATGAAAGCTTGCTGGGGGAACTGTATGTGGCTAAAAGTTGGCGCTCGCCTCTCCTCTGTAAGGTAAGGATGAAACGTGAGCACTTACCTGTGGGCACTGCCAGGCAGAGCACTTTACTCACCCACATGTGTGTGTGTGTGTGTTTTGAAATGTGTGAGTTCGTGTGTCAGGTCATATCTTCGCTCAAGTTCTCGTCCGGTTGTCGTGCACATCGTCCGGAGGTGCTTTGGTTGTTCAAACTTTGTCAGAGAGAAGGTGAGCTGAGGTGAGACAGTCTGCCCTCCTGATGACTAAGTGTTTTGTCATGTGAGGCGTCTGCAGCCGTGCCTGTATAAATTAGTCTGGCGGTAAATAGGCTGGTGCTCAATATGGTGGTGTAAATGGTCGGATTTACTACCTTAGGTGCAGAGATGTGTACAGTGCTCCAAAATTAGAGTGACGTAAGAGTAGTACTACTCTTACTTCATATATCTAGCACTAGATATCTATCTATCTATATCTATATATATATAATTAAAGTATAAAAGTAGCTGTCCAAAAAAATTACTCAAATAAGAGTTAAAAAGTATTTTGTATAAAGAATATTCAAGTACTGAGTAACAGATCATAACATAAAGCGTTCAATAATGAAAAATTACATCATCAGAGCAACCAAAGTATAAAGTTATGTGGATAATGTTAGTATTTCAAGGACCAAAATGAAAATAATTCCTATCAATAATTATAAAATAACACATTTATTTTTCCAAATTAATTTGTTTCAATATAAAACTTTAACAAAAACTGAAGATGCGTGCGTGTGTGTGTGTGTGTGCGTGGGTGTGTGTGTGTGTGTTTGTGTCTGGTAATTTTTTGATTAAGAAACCTTGTTTTTCATTTAGTGAAATTACGCAGAGTGGATAGAGTAAACAGAATTTTGTTACTCAAGTAAGATCAACAATATGTTATAAAGTTACTTAAGTAAACGTGTAGGAAAAATACTCTTTAAAGTCAATTTTTCCCCCCAAAAGTTACTCAAGCTCCACCTGCATGTTGGGTAAATGTGTAGCAGCACACCGTATAAATCTGGACCTTGAACCATTTAACTGCCGTTTATCACAGCCAGGTGGTCCTCTGCATGATCACTGACCGCTTGATAACCCTTTGCTTTGAAATCCTCTCTTTGTGAGAAAGAGATCACAACCAGGCCAAAAAGCTGGGAATAAATTTCTCCCCCATAGGCTGCTTTAGATTTGATTTCTTTACGCATGTCTCCTCACATAACCCTCAGATGTAAAGTATGGCCGCCCTCCCACTTCCTTCTTCCCCCGCGAGTGTCTGGAGAGCACCTGCCCCCATCACCTGCCAGTCAGACGGCGGCTGTCTGAGCATGTATGTGTGAGTCTGCGTGTGCACCATATAGGAAAGCAGGCGGGATACACACATCGACTCAGTTCCGTCATTTAACTAAAGCTGCACTCAAATACTCCCTCTACTGCACCTTCGGTTCGTACAACGCTTTGTGACAGTGTCACATGTTTAGGATGTTTGCACTAGAAGCTAGATCAAAAATACTTGGAAAGATTTTGTGTTTTTTGCTGGATGTATGTCCGTTTTCAAGTCCTACCTTAAATTCTTTCTTGGATTTATGTCTGAACTTTGACTAGACCATCCAACCATATAAATATGCTTCAATTTGGACCATTCCCTTGTGGCTCTGGCTACATCTTTTTTTTTTACTGGAAGTCAAATCAAGTCGAGTTTATTTGTGTAGCACATTTCAGCAGCAAAGCAGTTCAAAGTGCTGTACATCATAAAAAGATAACGCAGTAACCAGTTATGAAACAGGCCGTAAACAATGTCTCCTCTAATTTCATCATCAAAGTCATAAAGCAAATAAATCGGATATGATGATCAATGTTCTAGTTGTTATGAATCAATGGCAGCTCTAAGCAGGTGGACTTTCATTTGCGCTAGATTTTAGAGCTAAGCGTCAAAGTAAAGGAGTCTTATATGCTTTTCTGACTTCTGTTTGTAAGATGCTTAAAAAAACATTTTGAGTTTTCATTCCATATCAAAGCGTTCCACTATTATTCCCACCTCACAGTTTTCCAAGTTCACCGACTTAAAGAAAACAGCAGTTTAAAACACAGGCGCTGGAGATATTTTAAACAAACTCGGTCACTTTGTTTGGCTCGCGGCCCAGATGCCAGCAGCTTTAATAGTCCATAATAGCAGCTCTTGCTCCTGCGCGTGCATAGTTTCGGTGTTTTCTTGCCTCCTGTCTCAGCCTAGAGTTCAGTTTCAGAGGAGTGAGCATGCCAAGTCATTTGGGGAATGTGGAAAAGAGTCTCAGTGTGTCAGAGAGTCTCATCTGGGACGGTAGCTGGACATGCCCTTGTCATGACGCCAAGACTGTAAAGCAGACCACCTACTGAGTTAAGAACCTCATGCATTCAGGTAGTAATTATTAAACCGTGTAGCAGATGTAGAAAGGTTTGCTCTTATCTTCCAGAAAGCAGGAGCTTTGACACATTCTAGGCAGCATTTCTCCTTCTGCTCCTCTCAGGATTATTTTGTCCATGCGTGAAGGCTGCATCAGTCAGGATCTAGACATCGGAGCCTCCGGCCGTGTACGCTGCGGACAGACCTGCACACCTGTCTGGCTCTGCAGCCCTCAGGTTATTTCACATTCAGCCTCGGCCAATTTAATGCAGTGTGTGCTGCACTTTTTCTTCTTTTTTTTTACTCAGAAGGTTTGCTTTTGGAGGTTGACTAACTCTTCTTCAGGGGAATAGTTTTTTTCCCCCTGTGTGTCTTTGCTTCTCGGAGAAAAACAAAAACTCCAAACGAGTCGCTACCGTCACATCAAAACACCTCTGGCTTCTCTTTTTCTTATTCTTTCTGTTTGAAGCTGTTCAGCACCCACAGCTGCGAGGTTGCCAGTTGTATGTGGTAGGTGTTGTTATTTACCCAATCGCATTTAAAAAACAACACATGACTTTTCCATCCATGTCCAGATAAGAAAAAGGGAGTTGCTGATAACGTTGGAGCGAAAAGGAGTTAGAAAACAGGAACGAATAGCCAGAGTGAAAACTTGAGCAGATAAATGCAGGGGGAGCATCAGAAAAGTAGGTCAGGCTTTTGGAAGCATCTGCTGCGCAGGATCAGATTTGAACCAGAATGCTGTGACTGACAGCTTGAGCCCAACAAGCTCAGTCTCTTCGTTTTTTGACAGATCAGGACTGAAATAAGGTGCATCGGAGTTTAACAAGCATACAGCTTGAGAAAAATAAGAGATCGGATTTTAGAGTCCCCCTTTTTTTTTCCACATAGAAAAGCTGTCACAGAAAGCAAACTGTATTTTAAGAAACTTATAACTAATGGAAAATGATCAATTCCTGCTGCCATTAGTGCTTACTTTGCAGTTATAAATTGAAGTTGCTCATAATGCCAAAAAGGATGTAAATCACCTGCTTATTGTTTTAGCAAAGAGAAAGGTTTAACATATGTCAAGGTATTTCTAACTTATCTCTATTCAACACAGAACCAAACCAATGTAGATCACACTGGAGAAACTGAACTAGCCCTGTTTTGTTTTAACAATTAATAGAAAGTTTGACTTAGTGTTTATAAAGAGTGTATTTTTTATTTTTTTGCAAAGCAAGAAAGATAAATAAAAAATGTAACAAAAACGATTCAAATTTAGAAAAATAAATAAAAAACTAAAGTTATGAAGCAGTGGTTTGGAAGCCCTCCCACCCACCAACGTCGTGTTTCCGTTTTTCAGATCAGCAGAGGTGATTTTATGACAGACCAAGAGATAACCTGAGGAAACAGAAAAATGTTCTTAATTTTCAAATGGTGGAAATTAAGAGATTGAAAGCTAACCAAGCCAACTCTGCCACATTGCGGAAAGTAATTTTCTCCGAAAGTCTAATAACAGCTTCTGTCGTTCTGGCAACAACCACCAGCATCACAAGTTTGTGATGACAGGCAGTGAGTTTATTACACCGTCACTCCGACTCCTCGTTGCAGAATTGACTTCATATGTTTCCATCTCATATCAATCATACTTTTTCAGAATTTTACTAGATTTGTTTTCTTTCTGGCTTTTTTTTTTTGTTTCGTTTTGGCAGCCAGTAGTGGCACAGTTGGTTTGGTTCTCAGTCTGGAGTCTTTTTGCATGGAGTTTTCATGTTCTCTCTATGTGTGCATTGACTCTTACTGGGTTCTCCAGCTTTCCCCCCCACAACCCAAAAACATTAATTGGTTGCTCTAAATCGCCCTTTGGTATAACCGTGTGTGTGTTTGTCCTCTGTCTCTCTATGATGCACTGTAATGGACCGGCGACTTGTCCAGGGTTTTTCCCCCACCGGACTTTAGCAGATTTGCTGCTAAAGAACATCACTCTACCATCACAGTGTAAGCCAGAGAGTATGAAATATTTCTCTGAAACGTTGTTAGTTTTACACCTGATGTATCTTGAGACTGCAGCTCCTTTTGTCTGCTCAGTCCGCTGCAAGTCTTTTCAAAAGTCTAAAGGATCATCAGCATGTTTGGAATGTGAGCAGGGCCTGTGTCTGCGTTTGGGTCAGCATTTAGTGTGATTGTTTCTTATTGTTGTGTTGTGAACTTTGACCTTAACTGACACGATTAAGTCTGCAGCATTTTCTCCTGGATGAATTGTTGATGTGGTCGTTAAGTTAATTTTGGCCATCCTCACCTGGGGAGATCCTATAAAGGTCCATGTTTTCACCGTGTCTCTGTGGTTTACTGGTGACCCCGAAACCTTAGAAACGGCTCCGTGGTTCTGATGAAGGTCATAAGCCAAAACGTGTCAGTCGGCTAATTAACTTGTTTCCTTGTGCTTCTGGAGTCTTCTCTTCACCAGATTTTTCACCCTCTCCGTCATGCAGTTTAGAAACTTTTGGCTCTCTTGTGAAACTAAACACAAGTTTCTAAAAACAATTAGTGAATTTATGATTTAACAAGATGTGCAATTACTTTCTATTCATGCAGGGACAAGTTGGTTTCAAAAGCATTTTCCCCCTCAGTACATGAAAATATTGTCTGAACTCTGTTATATAAACACACTTCATTTTTGAATGATATTGTATTTGGGGGGGGAGGGATCAGAAAAGCTTGTCTCAAAAAAAACTAAAACAATGAAATTATTTTTCAAAGCACTGTGTTTCCTTTCTTTCTTCAGAATAAGGGCTTCAGCCACGCATAGCAGCAAAGCACTCAGCAATCCAAAAACATGCAGGATCTAATTATACCTCTATAGTTGTTGATGATTCTGTAATTTCTAAGCAAACGTCATGAAAACAAACAAAAAGCCAGCCATTAGGCATTAGTGATTATACCGTCCCAAAGCTTCCTGGTGCCCGACAGAAACTTCAACCTTTGAAAAATGGATCATAAAAAGCAGTTAAATCATTCACTAGAACAGCAAAGCCACTCATGGCTTGAGCAAACATTAATTTAAAATAAGTAAACAAGGCATATATTAGACTCCATTTTTAGCAGTGGAGTAAAACTGTGTTTGGTATTCTACTACTTACGCTGATATGTGCACTCAAGAAACAGCAAACAATGGGAACATTGAGATTCAGGAGGTTTTTTTGTACGTTTTCAGCACGTAGTGTGTATAAATGTCAGCTGGTGTTGCCACACATGTTAGAAACGCCAAAGACACAGGAGATGTTTCTACTGACATTTTATTTCTTATTTCACCCAAGAATGAGATAAAACTGACAGAACAGGAGTTGACCAAACATTGGGTCAGAATTGTAACTCGAGACGGAGTCTGGTCAGACTTCACTGGAACTCTTTCACAGGATAAAATGGAAAATTGTAAAAAATTATGTGGTATAATGACGCTAATACTACTTGATGTCTTGATATTTTGCTATAAATATATCTGTATTAACTTATTTTTTTTACAATGTGAAACCATTATTGTGGCTGAATTAAAACAATCCTGCTAAGAAGAGTGAAAGAGGCGTAGAAGACCGGTTGCCAAACCTGTCACAATAATAGATTAATTAATGATTAATAAAAATGAATTTGATAATTTCTGTTCTAGCCATTAATTTTTTTCAAGGAAAATACAGTGACAACATAACTGATTTTTTGTTTCTGTGGTATGTGTGTATTTTTTTTTTTGTTTTATTTACTGTTTTTGATTGTTGTGTTTTACATCACCACCTTCCTAAAATAATAGCGTTAGTCTTTTATTTATTTAATTTTTTGCCAAAAGTGATTTAGGTGAGATGATATTTAAAATGTCTTCCATTTCCACTGCTGAGTGTTCATTACAAAATTACGGGTTATTGGTTAAAGAGGGTGAAATTGCATTATTATTATTATTATTCCATTATCAACATACCACTTGGAAAATATTTCAAAACAACAATATTATGTTTATTCCTGAAACTAAATCTGATTTATTCTGGCAACCTCTCTATAAATTGAACTTGCCTGAGATAAGGATTTCTGGCTAAGCAAACGAGGAAATCTTTGAGCATTACTTTTGATGCGAGGATTTGAATTATATTTTTTGAACTTGGACATCCTATTTAAATAAACCAGGTCTCTAATGCCAAAAAAAACATCTTCTTCCTTTGAATCTCATTGCTTACAGACACCCTGAGTCTGTCTAAAGCTGCCGATTATGAGATTTTCAGGCTTTACTACCTGTTGAGCTCGTTATTAACATGGTAGCTTTCGCGACTTATGACAAAGCGCCATAATTGGACCAGGTTGTTCCAACAAGTTTTGTCAATGGCTCCTTTGTGTCGTTCCTAGTCACGGCGTGCATCAACTGAAAACCTGGCTGCTGCAGTGGAAACCTGAATTTGCAGGGAGTCGGGGTTAAAGGTCCTGAAGCTTTTGTGTTTACGTGTGAGATGGTCACCATTTTTCCAAGTCTGGAAGCCAACTATTGCTGTTTGTCTGGCACTGTCAGCGGGAATCCCCCTGGGTGGGTCAGGGTCAGCTTGTTGCTTTCAGTCAGAAGCTGATGGATGCTCATGCTCACCGTCACTCAGGCGGGCCTTGCATTGCAACGTTCTGTGGGTGTGTAGGCAGGTAGCATCATCAGGTACCATCATCAGGTACCATCATCAGGTACCATCCCAGAAGGTTTTGACTACATAGTCTAAGGTCTTGGAGGAGGATTAAGACATCCAGCAGTATGTGTAAGCATTTGGGTAACCCTCTCCTTGCCCTTCTCCGCACCCTGAGGGTTGCTCGCCTGTCTCTGTAGGCGAAAGCTGGAAGACAAATGAAGACGTCCGTGACCCGGCACAAAAGAGGATGTTCAACTTCAGGCGAAAAAAGTGGACACCACCTTGGCATCAGGTGTGACTGCTCTGATTGGGATTTTGGAAGAGTTTGTTTTGGCAAGAAATAAAGAAACTCATTAGTTCTCCATGAAAGTTTCTGTTGGTTTTCACTGATCCATTTAAGCCAACTCGCATCTACAGTAAAAGTAAACAGACAAAGATAAATTTATATTTCAGAGGACACAGGTTGAGTCACATTATTAATTAATCACTCAACCGTACACGCCAACAAAAGGCGAGATTCCGATTCATGAGGTGGTGGAAAGTTACCAGAACCTCACTGCTTATCGCCCATCAATGAGAGCAAAATGAATCACAAGCTTGTCTGTGTTAACAGAGTTCTTTTTCCTACAAGCGAAGTCACATGACATCATGTCTTGTCTCCGCAGACAGAGCTGGGCTCCTTAAATCCACATCTTGGCAATTAGTGGTCTAACGTGACCAAGTAAAACTGCGATTTTGCACATGAACGCCAGCAGGTCGCACCACACTGTGAGGACACTCGGCTTTGTCTGACCAAACACGCTCAGCCTGAGCTCATGGAGAAACTTGTGTGCCAGCAAAGGAACAAACAGTGAGATTTTTTTTAAGGGATTTCTTTTACTGTTTGAGTGATAGGATTTGATTATTTCCACTTGTACATTGTAAACTCATGTCAGTCGTATCAATTCAGGTTCAAAGTGCTGGAAATATGTCGTTCTCTAATGTTATCTTTGCTCACATAAACTTGTGAATATTGTAATGTCTTTGTTAGAAAACAAATTATTGTGAACATATTAACTGAAAAGGTAATGCATGTAGTTTTCACGTCCTGAGCATTTACGTTTGGTAACCTGTCAGTTCCAGTCGCAAGTCTTCTGCATCCCTTTATCAATGCATTACAGCTCTACTGACTTTATGAGCTTTATGCATTTTTGTTTTTTGGGGTTTTTTTCAGCAGTTTTACGTTCTTTCTCTGGAAACAGTTAAGAGCTTCGTTGGCTTTGTGCATTTGTGACTATTTTCTTCTTTGGAATCTTCAGTCATTTCATCTTCACAGTTTTATCAAGAGTGTACATTTCTCCTTTCATCTTCTTCTTCACTAGTAGGAAGTCTGCCAGTGCGCTTCAAGGCAGCCCACACAACTATGTTCCCACCTGCAAGCTTGTCCTTTGGTTTGGTGTTTCTGGGGTAAAGTGCAGAGCCACTCTTCCTTCAAACACGGTGTGTGCAATGAGGTCCAAAGCTTTCAGTTTTGGTTTCATCTGAGCAGTCTAGGTTTTCCCAGTTTTCGCTGGTTTGTCCAAGTCTTCTGCAGCTGATTAATAAAGAAGGTTCAGCATCCTTTCTTTTCAAAAGTGTGCGTAGAGGTCGTTGCAGTTGAGTTATTACTTTGTTTACTTGAGGAAAAAACAGGGCTGCAGTTTCATTGACTTTCTTATAGTCTACAAGTTTTTTGGTTTTTCTTTTGACTGCCAGAAAGTTTTTAAGAGGAGGATTTAGTGAAATGATGTTCTTTCCCTTTCCTGATTGAGGCTTAAACTGTTCAGATACTTTAAAGATGTTTGGATTTTCATATCGTTCAGAGAAATATTTTAAGCTATCAGATAATATTTATCCAGCTGGTACTGATTTGCACATAGCAGCAGGAATGTTTTCTAAAAATAACTGTAAAATGATGTTTTTTGCCAAATCAAGCCTCTCCTACAGTGAGAGTTGTTGCAAACTGAGTACAGAATATAATTTTTAGAACTTTTTTAAATTTTCCTTCAGAAAAAGATGCTTCTTCTTCTCTGGTGGCTATTTACCGTAGAATCATGGATGATGGAATTACTTTGATAATGGTGCCTTTAATCACAGTTGGAAGAATCTATTGTCTGTGTGTGTGTGTGTGTGTGTGTGTGTGTGTGTGTGGGTGTGTGTGTGTGTGTGTGTGTGTGTGTGTGTGTGTGTGTGTGTGTGTGTGTGCGTGGGTGGGTGTGTGTGCGTGGGGGTGTGTGTGTGTGTATGTGCGTGTGCGTGTGTGTGTGTGTGTGTTTTAAACAAAACGCAGCCTTTGATCCGAATAGTGAGAGAAAAAAATATAGCCTAGAGTCAAGTGCTTTGTGGCGCATGAACAGAATATGAATTAGAATTTGAGCTAAAAATAAAAATCTGCAGGTAAGTTGTGAAATGCCATTGATAACCAAACATGTAAGGATTTCTTTAAGCAGGGGTTTCTTTTTATCTTGGAATAATACTTCAGAGTCTGATCGTCAGACATATGCAAACAAATTATAATCCGTTTTAACTATGGAGAGGATTATCATGATCATTTTCCACTTACATGTTGCCTCTTTAAAACGCTGTAAGCGTAATTCTCCCAAACGTTTGCAAAGTAAACGGAGCTGACCTTTACGTCCTCATAAAGCGCATTATCTCCTGCATTGCATCCGTTTGCTTTAACATCCTCCGCTCTGCCCTGGAAACCGTGAAACGCACTTTAATTATGTGATTACGTAACATTTTGCTGCGTCAAGGAGCTGAATCAGCAGCGGGTTCGGGCTCCCTCACGTGAGCCGCTTCTTCATAGGATTATTCGAGATGAAAATGTAAAAAAAAATGGAAAAGTGCTCCTTGTGTGACTGATGGCATCAGAAGGCCGTTCGTTAACTTCCCTACGCCAGACATGGCGTCTTGGATCAGCCTGGTGAAATTACAGGGGATGAAACTATGGCAGCAAAGTCCATAACAGTCACAAATAACAGCCTGGTGTGACAAGCGAAATTACACGTCTTTGGAGTAAAATTTTAATGGCGTGATATAATTGTATCAATGCGAGGAATGTGAAGTTTAGCTCGATGCTTTCATGTCTTGGTGGTGGTGAAGCTTACTGTGAATTTTTTTTTGTGATCTTTTGAGGCTTTTGATCAAATAAGAAAAAATGTCTAATTCTGTCTTTAAGATGGGGTCGGTTTATGATGGAGCTAGTGCAGGATTGAGAGAAGACTCATTCACTTAGATTGCGGCATATAAATCTTTTTGGTCTGGATAATGTATTGCACATAACTCGGCTTTGATCTCCAGGTTACAGACGGTAGCTGCAGGCTGCAGCAAAGTTTGGATAATGCTGAAAACAGAGCAGGATTACAGCGTAAGCAGCGGCTGATCACCTGCAGACACCATTAAGGTTGGGTCATTATGCAGCCGTGGTATGGATGTATTTATGTGGCTCAGTGGCTGCACTATATGAGTGGATGACTGGAAGTAGTTCCCACACCCTCTCAGGTGTCCTGTGCTCGGGGCGGCCTGGCACAGGTAAGCACATAAAGGTTTTCTTTGTGTGCAGCCAGGAACAGGTAACCATTTGTGCCAGCCCTGCAATGTGCATCTCTGTGTGTGTGTGTGTGTGTGTGTGTGTGTGTGCGTGTGTGTGTGTGTGTGTGCGTGTGTGTGTGTGTGTGTGTGTGTGTGTGTGCGTGTGTGTGTGTGTGTGTGTGTCTTTCTGAAACAAAGACGGATAGGATTTTCTGGCCGGCCTACCCCCACAAGAGCAGGTGTGGCTTTTCAGTGGCTTCGTATTCGCTGAATGTGGCACAAGTGCGCTCGGTAAACAGAAAGATAAACTGTGATTTCCACCCTGCGATTCTCAACACAGCCAGCAGCAGCATACGTAGGCAAACGTCCTTGGAGAAACAAACGTTTAAGCTCGCTTTAGTGTTCTTCAGAAACACTATGTGAGTGTATCTCGCAAGTGCAGAAGAGATTTAATGTAATACTAATAAAGGCAAAAGAAAAGGAAACAGTCACAGTTTGCTAATATTTGCGGCCTTTCAACATGAATATGATCGGCAAATGATAAATGACCTCTGTGGTTTAATAGCTCTCAAGTGCATGCTGGCAGGAGCCAACAGCTGAAAGATAAAAAGTTAAAAATTAACTTTCGGTCGGCCTTTTTACTGCAAAGTGAAATTAAAAGGAACATTTGCTTTTATTTCTTCTGTGCAGCTCTTTTGAAATTACAGGTTTACTAAGGGATACAATGTAAAATCAGTAGATTGAACTACATGAAGCTTTATGAAAGATACCTGACTTTGATGTGTTGAGCAAGTTCGATTCACAAAGGACGAAGTTGGTTTACATCATTTTCAGGGTCCTCTGCATATTGTAAACCAAACTAAACATGGACCAGTTTCCCTTCCTTCATCAGGTTATGTTTAACCTGATGAAGGAAGGGTTAAACATAACCCTTCCTTCATCCAGCTAACTGTTCAAATCTCTTCTGTACACTTTGCTGTTAATAAACTTTAATTTATCCAAACTGTCACTAAAACAGTTATTTATTATTATTTATAGCTATTTTTATCAGGACACAAATCCAGAGAAAGCCCTACCAGTTTATAGATTACAGATGACTTATTCTTATTAAACATAAGGAACCAATATGTAGTTTTATACTTTTACCTTTTCGTCTTTCGGTGTGTTGTTTTGTTTTTATTTTCTTCTAAGTCACATGAAGCACTTTGAACTGCAATTTTATTGCTTTGTAAGGCAATAAAATTGCCTTACCTTAATTGCTTCATTACTTTAGTTGTAAAAAAACAAAACGAGTCTGGAAAGTTGGCTGATAATTTCTTCGATTGGAACTAGAGCCACGAATGTGACCAAATGTTCCTCTAATAACATGTTGATTGCACTGAAGTACATCAGCTAATAAAATGTCCACAAGTTGAACTATTGACATTTGTTCTGTCATTCTGGCTACTTGTGAGATGGACGGAGAGAAAACTTATGAGTTAAATTATATAATAGGCTGCAGCTTCATTCCTCTGTTTGTCTTTGCAGCAGGCTCTGTACAGTAACATCAGTTTTGATAGTTAGAGCACAGACCGTCAATAGTTCAGTAATAAATATGTTAATTTTAAAGCAAGAGGAAAGGCGTATATTAACAAAGACTTCCCACAAAGACAAATGAATATGCTAAAACCTGAACTAAGCCTGCTGAGGGCTCTGCAGGCAGACTGCAGGTGTGCCGATTCTGAAATCGGTTCTCATTGTCGTAGTTGCATGACAAAAACTTTGTGTCGTTTTGTTCTTAGCCTCATGGCGTCTACCTCTCCTTGTCACAATCCCCTAGACGAACTTCTGTATGTAAAACTATTGAACGATTGGTCAGAATTTCGTGGGTGTGTTTGTTGCTGAAAACAAAACCCAAGTACTCAACTTCCAGAAGTGGATTTTTTTTCAGTCAGAGAGCAGGATGGATAGTTTTGAGAAGCAATTATCTGAGACTGGCAGAAAGCATTTGCTGCTGGAACCAAACAACCAAACTTCCACCCGTTCGGTTCTGGTTCGATGCAGTGGGTCAACAGCCCAGCAACGCTGTCTGTTTATGTTGTTTTTCACTGAAAATAAAATTAGATGTTGCAGCTCATCAGTAATTATTTCTCTCTCCACTGAGCCTGTGAACTTGTAATAGTCATCGTTCTTCTCTGTCATGATTTCTGTTTACTCTATTGTTCGACTTCACCTGACTCTGCTGGGCCCTTTACACGCAGCAGTCACCAAGCTCTTGCCTTTGATGGAAAATATTGACTGTTTTAAAGAGCCAAAGTTCGTCTTCAAACGGTGCATAACTATTACTCTCAGACAGTTGCTATATGTAGCCCAGATGAGCCCAGATGAGCTGGGTTCAGCTTAACTTTCTAATGTAAGAAAACAGCATTGTTGAGGTCACTGTTCTCCTAGCAGGTTAACTAACGTCTGTCGTGAATGGGCTGATTTTATAACATTTGTGTTTGTGCTTTTCTAGTGTCTTGTTGTGATTTGTATGTTTTTTTACCCCCTTCCTCTCCTCAAATCTTTGTTACAAGTCTGTGCAGGTCTTTTTTTTAAAGATCTGGGTAAATTGTTATAAATTTTGTTTTAAGGATTATTTGTTTTGTGTCCTTTTCTGTTCCCTGTTGCTTGTTTTGTTGTTAATGCTGTGAACCAGGGCAACTTTACGCCCTGGTTCACAGCATTACCTTTATGTGCCTGTAGAGTTTTGCCTATCTCTTGGACATCCTTTCCTTAAAGGCCAAAGAGATTAATAGCTGCTTAAAAATGGAAGAATTAGGTTCTCTTACTTTAATGATTTAACAACAGCAGCCAATCAGAAGACAATAATCTCTGCCTTCTCCTGTGCATACGAGCCTGTATGATGATGTACATCAGAGTTCCTGTAACAGGTGTTTAAAAGCAGGTCTTGAGGATTAGCTGCTCAGGAAGCAGCGGCGCAAAACGCAACAGAGCTGCCCTGGTGTGTGTTCAAAGACTCCGTCGTGTCATTTTCCTCCATAACCAATTTCTGGCTTTTAATAGAATTCACAGCAAGTATTCAGTCGAGCAGCGATACCGGCCATCAAAGACACTGACAGCCTTTGTGATTGCTTGGTGCAGGCGAGAGTGTGGAGGATGTGCCGTCTTCCTCTGTCTGTGCCGCTGTTGTGGGGTTCTGTCTGGGGCTGCTGTGTCGCTGTGTTTGTAGATGTTAAGTACAGGGGCTGGGTGCCATGTGGAGAAGTCTTTAATTAGAGCAGGAAGACATTGCTCAGGAGACACACCAGACCAGACGTCAGTGCGTGTGCGCGCATGCGTGTGTGCGCGTGCGTGTGTGTGCGTGTGTGTAGGTGGGGGGGTGTGTGTGTGTGAGTGTGAGTGTGTCTATCTGTGAGGACTGGGCCTGGCTGTTAAACATCCTGCACATCTCAATAGTTGTTTTTTAACCCATGAGTCTTTCTATAATTTGTGTGTTTTAATGCTTTCTAAAGTACACCAAGGTGTGCTACACTCCTAATCAAAATCTACAGTCTGGGAAAAAGTTTGAGGTATTCACATTTAACACTGCTGGATCATAACCAGTAAGGACTTTTAGGCTGAAACAAGCTATTTATCACCTGGTCAAAACTTTGAGACCATTTGACTTGTTTAGGTTAAAACTAGATTATGTAACTTTTATTTTAAAATATATTTTCTTTTACATATTTATTAAAACAGTTACTATGTTCTGACACTATGATGTGTGACAGATAATCAATGAAAAAAAATCAAGCTCCTCTTCCTCAATGAGCTGCTATTGGGCTTTGAAGAAACGCACCGCTCCCTTTTAAAAACAACCAATCAGAGCGAGGAGGAAGGTCTTAGCACTGTTGATCAACCTCAGGTGCACACTGCACATTGTGTTAACGGCGAAGCAGCAAAACTGTTTATCCGCTGTCACTTGTGGCCATGCTAACTAGCGAGAGCGTTGACAAGTGTCAGACAGCGCTTAGACCCTCCTCCTGTCTCTGATTGGCAGTTTCTGACTGAGCTGTGTATTTCTACAGGTAGCACTGGGAGAAACCAGGGGAGCTTGATTTTTTTTTTCACAGATTATCTATCTCGTACTGTCCCAACATAGTGACAGTTTCAACAAATATGTCAAAAACATATTTTTATGAAAGCTACACACAATCCCTTTACAGTAATTGCATGTTTTATCACAGCAGCACAATATCACACTGATTCCATTTGGGATCTTTCACACTTGCATGCAAATTAATTCCATTTTCGTTTTATATTTGTGTTGCTGCAGCTCCTATGTGGCTGTCTAGCCATGCTCCCTGGGTATGGATTCTCACCTTTTCCTGATTTCCATCCCCACCTTCACGCTTTTCGCTGCCGAGGAGAGAGCCCCAGCATGTGGATTCCTGGCTCTGGAGAGTCCCACAATCCGAGCGAGTCCAAGGAGGGTCGGCCTCTGCTCCATCCCATCCATCCCAACCACGTGGCGGTGTGCCAGCAGGAAACGCTGGCGTTTATTGAGCTACAGCAACCAGCACCTTCTAAGTTAAACGGTCTTGGCTCTCAGAGGCAGAGCAGTGATTCAGATGCACACTCTCAACCTCTAAATGGTTTACGACAAACTCTTAACGAACTGAATGACATGCAAAGAGGCAAACACAGGACACACACTGATCATGGCATGAATGTAAACACTCCGTCACACGCTGTGGATGACGCTGAGGTTGTTCAGCAGAACAGCACCAGGACTTCTTGGCAGGACCAAAACGAGAAGACTCGGACAGTGACGACAGTTTGCCGCCCACTCCACGCAGCTCTCAGCCTCCCTTTGTCCTGTCCTCTGTCCTCTTTGTACACAAACAGGGACTCCTGGGAATCTCAGGTACCTTACTCCTCATCCTCACCAGAATGTCCAGAGTTTCCGGGCCCACACGCCAGCCAGCCTCAGAGGAGAACGTCACAGGCATCTCTGAAGGAGAAGTCTATTCGTGAGTTGATGGAGTAAATCAGATTTTAGAAGCTTTTTAACTCGTTTTTGTTTAAGGCAAAATGGTTCTGTTCTTGTCCTCAGGGCGAAAGGTGCAGGTTTATTCTCCAGACAGCCCAAGCGATGAATCGCTCAGCAGTCCAATCCTGGAGGCAGACTACATCTTCCCCGGACCTTTTGCCTCTTTCCTGGAGGAAGACCTCAGTGGATTATCTTCTCTGGATGCAGCTTCGACTCCCTCGTCCACAGATGGCACTCCAGATCTCCCAAACATCAGCCACGGAGATATTTTCAGTGTTCAGTCAGAACCTTTGCAGATAATAGAGGACTCAGAATCCGGAGCGGAGGAGGAGGGCGGCATCGTAGAGACGTCGCTTCACCCAGGAGTGAGCTTTTTGCCACGCAGTCGACAAACTGACCAAGAGCGCCGGCGTTTCTCGGCTTCAGAGCTAATATCAAGACTACAACTCTCCCAGAGGAAGAACTCGTTCACCTTAAGGCTGGGCAAGTCACTGTCTGCTCGGGCGGCCTCCAGAGACAAGCAGAGCTCCAACAGCCTGAGCCCCAACCCGGACTGTGAGTGGATGGATGGATGGATGGATGGATGGATGGATGGATGGATGGATGGATGGATGGATGGATGGATGGATGGATGGATGGATGGATGGATGGATGGATGGATGGATGGATGGATGGATGGATGGATGGATGGATGGATGGATGGATGGATGGATGGATGGATGGATGGATGGATGGATGGGTGTTATGACATCACACAGTTGTTGCAGACGTTTTAGATGTTCGTGTATGATGTAAAATCTCCCTTTTCACCACAACTCAAAAGTGTTGTGTTGCATTGAGAACATATACACGACTGAGGAGGTGCAGTGAACTCAGCGTCATGTTAAAACAGCTTCAGAAGAGTTCAGCTTTATCCTGGAAGAAGGCATCAGAAGATGTGTACAGTGTCAGAAAGGGATCAAGATGGCCAGCAATAATACTCTGGTGGGATGTGGGATCAAAACAAGGCTCAGTTTGTATAACAAAACATTTTTATAAAAGTTACATACAATATCTTTACAGTAGTTGTATGTTTTATCACAGCAGCTCAATTTGTATAATTTGGTCCTAAGTGTGCAAAGAAAATTTCACTGCCACCACCGCTCTGAACCATTCCTTGGAATGCAAGATGGATTAATCCTTTCATGAGGATTTATCACTGTCCTTTCTTCTTGAACCAGGCAAAGTTTTGGGCAGTCCGTCACCATCTAATGTTGGCAAACTTGTGTGAATTGTTGTCCGTTTGTTGCTGACAAGAGTGCCACAAGGTTTATCTAAGTAGAGCTTAATCTATTTGCATTGAATCATTCAGACTCAAGTTTGATGCGTTTCTTCACATGTTCAACGTTTTGTCTTTATTCGCTGTAGATAAGTATAACTCTAGACATCGCAGCTCAGGAGGCTCCAGTGACAGCGGCACCTATAGTCCTGTTGGAGGAACCGGGCTTCCACTGCCCGGTGGCGACAACGGGATGTCTTCTTATCGGTGGAGCACTAAACTTGGGTAACGGAAGTCCAATGTGAGAAAAGGCTTTTTCAGTAAATCTGTGGAGTTTAAATAAAATCTGTTGGTGTGGTTTCACAGAATGCGAAAGAAATCCATAGAGGAAGACTCGAGCATACCTTCATCATTTCCCACTTCAAATCGCCTGTCACGTTTTTTGCCAAGCTGTAAGTTTGCCTAAGTTTTCCTGTCTTATTATCTGTTATTCCTGTAACAAAAAAGAAAAATTTCTCCTGTCACCGTTTTTGATTTCGCAGCGATCCTCTACCAGGAGTACAGCGATGTGGCAATCAACCGAGAGATCCAGAGGCAGCAAGGGAAGGATCCAGGAACAGAGGAGGAGGGACTCAGAGACGAAGGCTCAGACGGGACTCCGTCTCCGTCAAATCTTTCTCCATCCAGCTCGTTTCGCTCTTCCCGAGGCTCCGCATTTGCACTGTGGCAGGATATACCTGATGTGCGAACGAGCGGTCAGTTGGACACCTTCAGCAACGAGGAGAGAAAACTACAGGAGGTGACGAAGCGTCAAGCTCGCCTTTCCTTTGGGGTTTGTTTCATCCCTTCTTTGACTTTTTCAATTCTTTGTGTTTTTTTTCCCCCCTTCAGGCAAAGTTTGAGCTGGTAACTTCCGAGGCGTCATACATTCGTAGCCTGACGATTGCTGTGGACCATTTCATGTTGTCTCAGGACCTCACTGAGTGTCTTGGGGCTCAGGAGAAGCAGTGGCTCTTTTCCAAGCTGCCTGAAGTCAAAGATGTCAGTGAGAGGTGAAGAGATCTGCAGCTGATTGCCTCCCCTGCACTCAGAGTCTATGTTTTAACACTTTCAGCTGTCATTCCTCACTTTCTGAGCACGTTCTCTTACTCCATCGCTGTCTGCAGGTTCCTTCAGGACCTGGAGCACAGACTGGAGAAAGACATCCTCCGTTTTGATGTGTGTGACATAGTCCTGGATCACTGCCCGGCTCTGCGAAGGGTCTATTTGCCTTATGTAACCAACCAGGCTTATCAGGAGCAGACATACCAGCGGTTGCTGTGAGTAATTATTTTTGGTTTATGTTCAGTCTCTCTGTTTCAGATCTGAGTACGCACTCTTGGTGCGGTCTGTGCTTCTTGGTTGCTTTTGTCCAGAAGCTCTAAGCCGAACCTTCGGCTATCCAAACACAATAACGGAGAGGCTTGCAAGAGTATTCGCCACTCATGAATTTCTTCCTTTTTCTCCCCGTTATGACCCACAAACATCAATGTCTTCATTGAGATTTTACACGCTAGACCACTAGGAAGTAGGGCATGATTGTAAAGACTGACGAAATAAATGCAGATTTTTCAAACCTAAAATGAATTCGTATCTAACACCACCCATGAACTCTGACTAGTTTTCCTCTCTCTGTAAAGAAATGTATCCCCACAACATAATGCTGCATCACCCATGATTCGTGGTGGGGATTTGTGTGCCACGTAACTTTTGTTATATCGTAACAAAAAGTGGAGCTTTGGTCTCATCTGGCCAGAGTTCCTCCCTCTCCATGTTTGCTTATGTGGCTTGCGACAAACTCCATGCAGGACTTTGTCATGGTTTCCCTTTGTCAACGGTTTTGCCTTGTAATTCCTCTGAAAACATGCATATTTAGTTTTCTCTTATAGTTCATAAGAGAATGTAGGAATGGGAACGCCACAGCATTCTGGGTGCCATCTTGTGGCAACTTGCTAACACTTTTGTGAGTCTTAGGGGCTTTGATGTGTTGTTCTCGAGCTTTCAGATTCATAACAACATAATAATTGTGACAAAGACTTGTGGTTTGAACCAATCAAATGAAACATCTCAACCCTGTTTATTCCTGATTACTGCGCACATGCAATTAGAAACCTGAAGACGCCTCAGGACCCCCATATGTTGAGAATGAGTGCATTAATGTCCTCTGGTGTTGCAAAGTCCAACTTTATCCTGCTTCTGTTCAAGTGTTATTTTTCACCTGCATGACTTAACTTGTAGGCGGCTTTTCTTGGCTGAGTTAAACTTTTTTTTCTCTCTCTTTCTCTCAGGAGTAAAAACAGCTGGAATTTTGATTCACCAAAAAAGTCATTCAGGGTTTCATTTGTCATTGCCCTCTCAGGCAGGAAAACCCTCGCTTCCCTGGCATCCTGGCTCGCCTGGAGGAGGACCCCATCTGCCAAAGGCTGCCCCTGACCTCCTTTTTAATCCTCCCGTTTCAGAGGATCACACGACTCAAAATGTTGGTGGAGGTACGACTCTGAACTCTCACAGTAGGATTCCTGTTCACCCTCCAAACACTCTGTAAATGGGGGAATATTCAGACTGATATTTTAGTGGAAAACATGTTTTTTCCGTCCAACTTTGTGAAGCAGAAATCCAGCTTACCTCAGGGCTTGCCTTCTTACACCATCTTTACTTTTCAGAACATCTTAAAGAGGACAACACCAGGCTCCAGAGATGAGGACACGGCCACAAAGGCTTTCAACGAGCTAAAAAAGGTGGCGACCGTCAGCTCTAACGACCAGAAGACCGACCGGTATCGTCACAGATGAGGCGTAACAGTAATAACAGTGTCGGTGTGTGCTTCCTTAGATAATCAAAGAGTGTAATTCCAGCGTGCAGTCTATGAAGAGGATGGAGGAACTCATCCACCTCAACAAGAAAATCAACTTTGAGGGCAAAGTAAGTTACTTTTATGGATTTTTCTTGTTGTTTTTAGCAGTTTTGGCTCGATTTACCCAACTAGCCGACCCATTCTGAGACTGGTTTCCTTCCTCTGCAGATCTTTCCTCTCATCTCCCAGTCACGCTGGTTGGTGAAGCACGGTGAACTCCTGGAAGTGGACACCCAGATGATGAGCATTTCGGGATCAAAACTCAAGCTGCCCACCAAGCCGGTGTACCTCCACTTGTTTAACGACTGCCTGCTGCTGTCCAGGAGGAAGGAGTAAGCGACGCCGTGTGGCATTAAACTTTAATCTGACGGCCTGTTTAGTGTGGAGATCATACCCCATGTTTCTTCAAAACACGTTTCTTTTATAGTTTTTATCTAATGTATAACACCAAGGATTTGTTTGTTACGTTTCCCAAAGGATGCAAATTTCTGTTTGCCCCCTAAATTAATAAATACAAAGAAGGAAGGCTGCCGGTAGTGGTGCTTATCATGTATCTCGTGGTTTCATGTTTATTTTCTCAGGATTTATAGATGCATATGCATTGTTATTATAGTGCATGTATATATATATATATATATATATATATATATATATATATATATATATATATATATATATATAGAGAGAGAGAGAGAGAGATTTGTACTTTATGCTTGTTTTATTTAAAATCTGAGACTTTTTAAACTAAATCTAATAATTTTCCCTAGAAAAAAAACGAAAAACAAATAAGGTTCATTTGCAGTCAATCTAGCAAAATGTTACTTAAAAGATCCTAAAGCAGGGGAATCAAACTCATTTTTATTCCAGGCCACATCAAAATCGTGAATTTTCTCAAACACTCTACAGCAGAATGTATAAATAAAAGTCATTTTTAATTAACTGGGTTTCTTTTAGGTTACTCAACTGGAATTATAATTACACATAAAGAAAAAAAAAAATTTGTATTAAAGTGAAACATTAGGCTTAGATATCAGTTGCAAAGCCTCATCTGTTTTTGTTACAGTACGTGGAAGTTCATGGTATTTGTGCACGCTAAGATTGGAGAGCTGAAAGTGAAGGATCTCAGCCAGAAGCTGCAAGGAATCTCAGGCTTCATCTTCCACCTGCAGCTGTGCGAAGGCCAGCAGCTCAAACATCAGATCCTTCTCAAATCACACACAGAGTAAGTCAAGAAAAAGAAAGGAACTTTCTCTCATCATCTCCACTCAGGGTTGCTTTAAGTTAACTGTTCCTATTGGTTCTGTCTACCAAGGAGTGGGAAGCAGAGATGGATCACAGCAATGTTTCCGTCTGATCCGTTTGAAGACATTGAGCAGGCCAGTGAAAATGACGGTAAGTAGAGATGTGTGCAGCATATCAATGTATCTGTGCTAACATGTTTTTTTTAATTATTATTTTTATGTTTTATTGCAGATATATCCCAGGTGCAGTGCATTAAAAGCTATCAAGCCCAAGAGCATGATGAGTTAACTTTGGAAAAAGCTGACATTCTTCATGCTAAAACCATTACAAGTGACGGTAAGAGTCTCGAGTCAGTTCTAAACAAAGTGCCTCGCAAAAATACTTGAATTTTTTTCACATTTTGTCACGTGAAAACCAAAACCTTCCAGGGATTTTTAAAAATCATACTAACATAAACCAACAGAAAATAGCAGCAAGGTGTAAATTGGGTTAAAAACGATACATGATTTCACAATTTTTTCACCTTTACATGTGAAAAGTGTTGTGTGCCTTTGCTGTCATTCTGATACCCCTAAAAAAAAATCCTCGAACAAAATTATTTCCAAATTCACCTAATTAATAACAATTGTTGTAAATAACACCAGAACTGAATTTATTAGTCTGCATGCAAAATGCTGGAAAATGAACACAGCAACGTAAAACGTGGTGTTCGACGCATCAAAGTAGGTCAGAATTAATGGGAGGACAAAGAAAACCTTTTAGATGCTGCAAATAGGTTTGAGACCAAGCGTGCCATGAGGTGCCATGATTTAGATCAAAACATGTTTGTCTGTTGGAACGTCCAGACTTAAATCAAATACAGAATCTGTGGCAAGACTAATATTTATTGATTGTCTTTGTCCTATGTAACAGAGTTTGAGCCGTTTCATCAGGCCAGACTTTTGAAAATTTTATTGTAAAACATTTTGAAAGCCACTTCACATTTATGCATGGCTTTGTGTTGGTCTAACAACTAAAAAAATAACATTTGTAGCAATAATGTGACAGAACATGTGTAAAAGTGTAAAAGGGTAAGATTTGAGCTGCATTCCAACTTCCTCGTGGATATTAGTGAAAGCATTCTGCGTGTCTAAAACGTGGGAGGCTTGGATGCTTGATGTGTAGATGCTGATGTGTTTCTGCAGGCTGGGTGGAGGGCATCAGGCTGTCAGACGGGGAGCGGGGCTGGTTCCCCAAAACCTACGTGGAAGAAATCACAAGTCGCAGCGCTCGCCTCCGCAACCTCAGAGAAAACATCCGCATCAAATGTGTCACACAGAAACTGAAAGGGGAGGACTAAGAGCTTCTACTGCAAAAGCTGCGATCCAGATGATCGTTTTCATTTAAGATGGATGTCTGGAATTCTTACAGTCAGCAGGTGCTGAAATAAGACTTATTTTTCTTCTAACATGTTAAAAAGACAGCAAAAATATTAATTTTTATTTTTAAAAAACTTTATGACCTGTGTTAGTCTGTAAAAAAAAATAAATAAAAAAAAAAGGCGACATTAACAATTTAAAGCTCAAATTATTTATTTTTATTAAAAAAAATTCAGGACTATATTTCAGTGAAAAAAAATTTGAAACAAGGATTTAACCCAGAAACAAAATTGTCTGTAATTTCTTCGGCTGAATATCTCTTCAGATTGTCCCATGCAGTCATATGAGCTTTAGAAGACGCACAGGATCAACTCGAGTCCTCAGGTATTTGCTGTTGAGGCATCACTTCTTCTCTTCACAAGGTCTTAAAACTCTGCTCCGTCTTCTGCATACAACCAAATCTGGAGCGGAATGACAGATAAATTGATTCCTCGGGAGAGTTTCTGCATTTGAAACCATTAAAACAACACTGGGACATCTGGAAATGCTTAAGTCACCTCTTTTTAGGCTTTCATATTTGACTGGACTCGTTCACTGACCATTAAGTGAATGAGCAGGTAGTGAAGGTCTGTCTTATCTTATATAATAGTTTCAAATTCATCAAAGTGTAGAAAAAAGTATTTTATTACTCCATATAGCTGTTTAAAGAGAAATAAAACTCAACTAAAAAATAAAGGGTTTGAAATAGTCCACTAATTCTGTGATTAGCTGGGCAGGGCTACAAAACTACCTCCTGCCAAATTTTTTGAAATGTATGTTTTGAGGCAATGACCCAAACAAAGAATATATCCCAGGTAAAGAACTAGGAAAACATTCTACGAAATCTTGTAGTTAAAATAGATTTTATATATACATGTAAATTCTCTGCTACGTCCAGACGACACCGTTTCATCTCTTGATTTTAATTTTCATCGACTCTTGAGTTAAACTAGTGAAGAAAATTTTTTTCAGCGAGCGACTCACCTGCATAAATGCCATATCACTTTAGGGATTCTCCTGATTTGGCCAGGAACTGATTATACAGCGAGTTTAAATATCTTGATACCCTATGTCTTTATATACAGCAGTGTTTCCTAACCCTGGTTCAAGGTCCTGTAAAACACTGCAAAAGAAGTCTTGCTCCTTTCAGCTGGAACCAAAGGAAATATGTTTTGGCCCGAGTCATTTTGCAAACTACTGTTTTTCTATTTACAAAACATGAATCCTGAGACAATGCATCTCCCTGTGCGGAAAGCAATAATTTTCTGTTCAAACTGTTCCATCAAAATCTATAATTTAGTTGAGTCCTGAGGCGGATGTATTTCTGAAAAACACGAGCAGGTTTTTTTTTTTTTAGTTTTAGTAAGTTTCAAACGCTTCATCCTTCTGTTGTAAATTGTAGCCAAATTTTCACAGCTGAAAATAAAAACACAAATAATGATGCACTATTTACTACTGACAAAAACATATATTTAAAATAAAAAGACCTCCTGTGTGGAATATTTGCTGTTTTTTAAGAATTTGTGAACTGACCAGAAAACGGTAGTTAGGGTAGACCTTTTTATACTTGTTTACTGTATATAAGGAAAATAACGTGTTTGCTATGAAAAGCGAACAAACATATTCAGCTCCAGTCAAACCTTGACATACACTCACCTGCATAAATGCCATATCACTTTAGGGATTCTCCTGATTTGGCCAGGAACTGATTATACAGCGAGTTTAAATATCATGACACCCTATGTCTTTATATACAGCAGCGTTTCCTAACCCTGGTCCTTGAGGCACTCTGACCTGCACGTTGTAGATGTTTCCCTTTCAGATGATTGCAATTCCGCAAAAGTCTATTAATCAGCAATCAATTGAAGTCATGTGCAGAGCATTGTGCCTTGAGGACCAGGACTGAAAAACACTGATATGCAGAACAACCTAACCACTGAAGTCCATGCTTTGAAGTAGCAAGGAAAAGTGTTTAAAGTAAGTGGGGCCTGACTCGTGCACCAATGGACCCGAAGAGCATTGTGGGATATGTAGTATAAGCATTGCATGCACTTTCTACCAGTGGGCCAATCCTTGAAGGGACTGAGGATGCATTCACACCATCCCTGTTTAGTCTGTGTTAATCAAACTGTAGTCTGTTTGTGTAGAGGTGGGAAGACACAATAAACTCTGTTGCAGACAAAAAGATCAAACACTGATTTGCCTAAAAATCTCGGTCTCGGTTCAGCCAAAGTGAACTCTGGTGCGGTTCGAATACATGTGAATGCAAGTGGACTGGAAACCATTCCAAAAGCAGGAACGGACTGTAGCACAGAGCATTCTGGGCAAATACAACCAAAGCAAACGTGTGAGTCTAAGCGCCACCAGAAAAAATGGTTTGTGGTCATTTACCAAAGACTCGAGATAAATCCTGCTAAAATCTGACGTGATTCTTGTTTACATTGTGTGAAGAAGGGAGTTGCGCTCAGTGTATTATTCAGATGTTTTTGTGTCATTTCCTTCAGCAGTTCACGATGCAGCGCCACCACAGGTTGGGGGTGTGCGGGGCAAACATATTTTTTCAAAGCATTTTTTTAGTTTGACAGTGCAGTGAGAAAGCAAACCACACCAGCTGAACATGTAAGAAATGCTGCAATTTTGTTCCCCAGGCGAACTGACTCTACTGGACTTGTCTTAGAATTGTGAACCAATTATTTGAATTCCTAAAATAATACAACATTTATGTTCATGATGTGTGGCTGTAATCGGATTCCATTCACAAACTTGTGTGAAAAATGTAAATTTTACTTTCACAGATGCTCAAGTAAAAAATGTACGCGCTACAGACCTGCTCCACTCTGACCTCTGACCCGGCTTTAAGTCAGTGTTTTTCCTCTGTAGCTCCTTTCAGTCAGCATCATTTGATGAGCAGCCCAGTGTGACTGAGCTGAGGCCTGTTTATGGACCACTATAATCCACTTTTCCAGTGGCACATGAAATGTTTCGGACTTCCTGTCAAATAGCTATTTGTTGTAATTTAAACTGTTGCTATTGTAGCATATGTATTTATGTTCCCCCAGATTCTGATGTATTTTACTGTAGATGGCGTTGTGTACAAAGAGTTAGAACTTGGCTTGTTTTCTTTGTGTGACTGTAATTTATATGCAGAGACATTTGAATTTGAATCATTTCCACCGGTGCTTTTGGTTTTTAACCCTGATGCCATTGTCAATATGATGCCATTATACACTGGAGTTCTGCACACTACTGTAAATGTTTCAACTCAGATAAACACTGGTACTTGTTTAATGCTCAGTAAGTGAGTCTTTATTTGAAAACTATTTACTAGTAAAGTTCTACATACATAAATGTACAATATTTTCAGCCCTGGCTTTCTGCTCTATCTATTTACCGTCTCTCCTCTTAAACCAGGTCACGGCCTGGTTTCAGTCTGTTCACACGTGAAATAGACCAGACTCTCTTTTCCGGTACTTACAAATAATCAACTCAGCGAATTATATCTAAATTAGGACAAACACTTTCCACCCTTGTTCTGGCAAACATCCAAGTAATAAATACTTTATCTAAAAGTTTATTTCGATTTATATTGAACAGTCCACTTTTAGAGATTTTCCTGAGGCCTGCAGGTCAGCTCCTGCCATTGATGTGACACTGGTCACCTGATAAAATCGGCTCCTGTGACTCCGTCCTGTTCCTCTGCAGCTTTGGCACTAAGGGAGGCGGCTGACTCATAATGATGTGGCTGTCTCTGTCTGGCTGTGGATCGAAGAGAAAAAACAGCTTGGTCAAAGTCAACTGTCAATATTCCTAGGAAAATATAATAATAATAAAAAGAAGAAGTTCCTCAGGAAAGTGTTAGGAATAGCATTTCTCTAACACAACATTCTGCCTTTAACCCTTCTTTAATGCTGAAAATTTAATGTTAAGTAACTAACACAACAAAGTCATTCATTTGCTCAGTTCTGAGCCTTAATTTAAGTTCTTATCCTTTTATTGGTTCTTAAGTTCTTTCCTTTGTATTATTTATAGTTATCTTTTTTTAAAAGAATTTATAGTTCTTATCTTTTTATTATTTAAGATTATTTATGTGCTGTGTGAAACTTCAGCCCTTATCGTTGTGTTTTTCTCTTTGGCAGCAGATACCACAACACATTTCACATTACTGCGTGTTACTGTGCATGTGACAAATACAGTTAATCTAATCTAAACTAAATGAGTCTAACCTGCTGCAGATGAAAAACCCAGGCCTGATAATCCTCCACACAGGTGCAGGAGACCTGCAGCGTCTCCACCAGCTCCCCTATAGCCAAAAACACAGCCGGTCTATAAAGCCAGTAAGTGCATTTGTATTTTCCCCTTTCGGGCAAAATGGCAAAAACAAAAAAGGGGAATGTTTCTTCTTAAAAAAAGACAAATAGTAAAGCATTTTCTGACTCATTTACCTCTTAGTTCAAACTCTAAGCGTCCAGGAAGTGCTGAGCGCTCCACTGCTTTGATGCTCTGTCTCGCCAACCTGCCCTGTTACAGACAACATGAAAAACACAAAGAAGGAATGTATGCATTTCATTAATTACACTACGAAACATTTCTTGATTTTTTTTTTTTAAAACACATTTTAAAATAAAACACATGTAGCAGGTTCGATTTGGCAGATCTTCCCCCAAACCAGTTGTTGCAAAACATAAAATGCTATAATGATTATTTTCACACAAATCTGTCTCATGGTGGTGCAGGAGCTGTTATTATGGATTTTCCTCTCAGAGTCATTATACAGTACCTCATATTTTATATGCAGCCGCTTACTGTCCACAGAAAGTAGCAGGAGATCTTGAGGAAAGAGAATCATCAGTCTTTCTTGGAGACCCTACAAGACCACAATTATCAATTAAAAACTCCCTAAAAGGAGAATTTTCATAGTTTATAATGATCTCAAGCTTGCAATTTTACTGCATTGTTGCCATGGCACCTCTAAAAAAACTAAATGACAACAGATGTTGATGTAAAGTGAATGACTTCTTAATATTTTCGACATCCTCCTCTGAACGATGTTCATCGGTGTATGATACACGATAAGTCACATCGTGTGCAACGGCATGGGAACCATCATCGCACTGAAGTTAAAATAATATCTACTATTAAACTAATCCTGTTGGGAATGTGCTTAATAAAACCGGAAAACCCGACTACCTGTCTTTGAGTGTTGATGATGTGAACAACAGAGATGTGTCCAGGCTGACCCATGTGGTGTATGGGTGAGCCCTCCCAGTTCCATATGGGAGCCTGCATTACATATTTCTTCAGCTCCTCTCTTTTCCAGTTTTCATCACAAGGCAGCTGGTGAACAAAGACAAAAGCGTGATATCAGCTGCGCCACTCCGGCCATCCACAGCTGGAACCAGATGTGCAACCGATGTGAGGACATTACAAGATAAGAAAGAGCACACTGGGAGGGACTCATGGGTTGCATCATGGACTCGTGTCTCCGTTCTTCTATGTGCTGAATCCATCTCTTCGACTCTCCTGCACTGGCACATGTAAACACCTTGGAGTCCACCATTGCACCTGGATAAAAAAAAGACAGAACTGGATGAATTTACACCCAAGTGCCAAATCTTCGCTGAGATTAAGAATTTCCACTCACTGGTGATCTCAAACATGAGTGTTGGATGTGACGCATCCGGCTGCAGGGATACGGCTCGGACAGACAGGCCAGAAACAGGAAGTATGCCCTGCCGGAAAAGGAAACGCAAAACCTTTGAGTGACATGCATTACTCTGCCAGCATTTAGCAAAATCTATCAGCAAACTAAGACTGCATTCACACTGCAGCCTGAAGTGACCCAATTCCTATTTTTAATTTTTTTCCAAAATCGGATTATTATTTTTTTGCCTTGGCCATTCACACTTATATGAGACCTGTATGTGTTCTCCAGTTTGAACTGCAAACGACCTGAAAGGGTCCCGCATGCGCAGTAGAGGGCACAATAACATTATAGAGAGTGTGCTCAGTGTTTTGCCAACCGCCACGAAGAAGAAGTAGTGCTCATTTAAATCGGACACGTATCGATGTCCGCGTGGCCTGGGGCATACTCGAAAAAAATCCAGCCTGTGTTGTTCAGACTGGCATGAAAATATCAGATACAGGTTGCATTACGTCAGAAAAATCGGAATTGGGTCACTTCGGAATGAGGTGTGAACTCAGCCTAATATGGTGAGTTAAATGGATGGATGGATGGATGGATGGATGGATGGATGGATGGATGGATGGATGGATGGATGGATGGATGGATGGATGGATGGATGGATGGATGGATGGATGGATGGATGGATGGATGGATGGATGGATGGATGGATGGATGGAAGAACTGACAGATTGGAATATAGTACCTCGTATATGAAGTCTTCTTGGGAGTGATCCAGAGAGAGGATTAAGAGGTGAAAAGAGAACAACAACAAGAACCGTTCACTTTGTTCCTGTGAACACATAGCAGAGGTGCAATCAGCTTTCTGTTCTCGGTTGTTCCATTGAGAGAAAATGGAACAACTAATACAATAAAGTAACTGCACTACAATAACTAAATAATGTTAATAAATAGCTGCTAAAAAACTTTAAATTTAGTATCTAAGTCAGGTAATTAAAATAACAAACAGTAAACACAAGCAAATTGCTAGGAATATAGAAAAGGCTTTAATTAAAATTATCTTTAACTACAGTGGCATAATCTCGTTCCAAAATTATGGGATTAAACCATATTTTTCTTTTTTTTTCCCCCTTTTTTTATTGCATAAGCTCATTTACAACAATTATTTTTTTTAATTACACAATTTTTATTTAATTGCTTAATTTGGTTTCAATAAAGTAAGTAGTTTTTGAATTTACATTGAATTTTTAAAACATTTTTTTCAGTGTCATAGAAACATCCCACATTAAGAAAAGATTTTTCTATTAATCACTGCCACCATCACTTTTACAACCCTTGATGCTTAGATTACATGAAATTAAGTTGTTTTTTTTCATTGTATGACTAAGTGTGTCCAGGAACTTTTAAATAGTTAGATCCTGTTTAGCTATGTTACAAATATGATGTGACGCAGAGGTCCATTTCTATTAACTACTCCTCAAAATGGAAAAGTTAAGAAAACATGCCATTACTGATCCTCACTATCAGGAAATTGCTACAAGAAAGTTGATGCTTGCCTATTTCTACAGCCAGAATGGTAGTTCAAAAGTTTAAAACCATTGGAAATATGTCAAATGAGGCTGAATGCTGAGTTATCTTGCCATCGCTCACAGGAAGGAGGATGACAAAGAAAGGAAAGAATTAAACTGTTGCTGTAATAAAACATTTTTGACTTCATGTTTTTATTTTACCAAAGTTTATTAGGAGTGCAAATATGTGTAGAAGAGGCCAGCAAAAGGCACATATTGTGTAAAGAAGCGATTTTGACAAACCTCCTAACATTTTTTCCATGTTACCTCTGAATAGTTGTTGTGGAGAAACACCACAGAGGAGTGGATGACCTCTCCGTAAACATGAGCGGGTTGACCCTCCCAGCCCCTGATCGGCTGCTGAGAGTAAATCCTGTGGTGGAGCTCATCTCTGGTCCTGCCCCACAGCACCACCTACAGGCACAAGAAAGTACGAGTGCACACCATTCTTTTATTTTTTATTTTAGAATTACAGGAACAAACATTCTCATCTTGTCATCTTTAAAGCTTTCTGAAAACCGAAAAAAGTTTTCTTTGCACTTTGGCTCTTTTGTTCCTCATTTTTCAACCTTGGATTTGACCATTAAAATAGTGCTGTTTGTCTGAACTATGACCTTTTCAAGCAGAAAAGTATCCTGCAGGAAAGCAGTGAAGCAGTGTTGTGTCTACACAGGTGTTAAACGGCTCTCCACTCAGGGTGTCATGACCTGCAGGAGGCCATGACCCCAAAAAAACCGTAACAATCATAACAGCTCAAGCAAGTTTTTTTTTTTGCCTACATGTGTAAAGAATTTTTCACAGGGTCACTAAACATAAGCTCAATGTAGAACTTAACAAGAACAACAACAACAACAAACTACTGTTAAGGAATTACGACTAACCTGTTCTAGAAACACAATTTTGTCTGGACCCAAAATGAGTGAAACAGCAGCCAAAGAAAACTCCAGAAGACTTTTAAGGAGTCTGAACAATTGTTAATCAAAGCCATCTTAAAAAACAAAAATAACGTGTCTTTGCATGTTCAATATCAAAAATAAGGGTTGGGGAAATAATGTGTGTGACTGATGTCTGTTTTTTTTTTTTGTTTTTTTTTATCTTGCTTTATCTTGTTTCCTTGCAGAGTGTATTATACATGTGTGAGTGTGAGAAAATGGAAAACGTTTGTCTGCCTGATATTTACTGAACCACCTCTGCACTCTGACTTTAAAGACTTCAAATCTGCAGTGGCTTTGTGGCTTTACTCTGACCTCCTGCTCCAGGTGTCGCACTGAGGCTTTGCATGGCAGCTGTGGTGCCAGCTGCTGCTCATCTCTGCTGTTCCTCACCGACAGCTGAACTCTGTTTTCGCTCAGACTCCATACTCTGAAAACACACACACACAGACATGATACATCATGTGTCAGTGGTCAGTGATGAACTTGCTACAGCAAGTAAAATGACTGTGGCTCCGCTGCTTTGTACACTGTGTGAACGTCTAATTCACAGTGGCTTTTAAGTGTCAGAAATGCAACAGAAATGTGAATTTGCTGATGTTTTTTTTTTCTAATATGCTCTGTTCAGCCTTTGTCAACAATATGAAGATAACATAAGGATGAACAGTATTAAAACCTAATGCTAACAACATGTCTGCATCCCCCCAGCCTAGACTAATCAGATTATAGAGATCGGAGGGGAGACAGACGTGCTGCTTATCTGTTCCTGCAACAATTTGTAGCTTTTATCCTCCAATAAGAATGACTGTTGCATAGATTAGTTTGGTAGAAGTTAGAACACACCAAACCTGTCATTTCACTGGGAACTACGTAGACTACAGAAGGATTTCTCTTAGACCATGTTGATGTAAAAAAAAAGTTTAGAAAAATGTTTTTATAGTTTGGTCTTCTGGTTCTGGTTTGATCTGCATCCCCAGAACCAGACATGGACAAGTAGCAGGTTTCTACATGTTTGGAGAAACAAACAGCTTTTATGCTTCTCTAATCTGGAACAAACTTCCAGAAAACTGCAAGACTGCTGAAACGCCGAGTTCCTGTACACTGTGTGCACAGTTATTAGGCAAGTTTTAGTTTTGGCCATATCATAATTTCATGCATATTTTATAAATCTGAATGCTTATCAAATATAAATGTGTCAGCTGATGTGTATTTGTTTAATGAGGGAGTGTGGAGCCCAAGGAAATTAACACCCTGTGTCAAGTGTGCATAATTATTAGGCAGCTTCTTTTCTTCAGGCAAAATGGGCCTATAACGAAATTTAAGTGACAATGAAAAGTGCAAAACGGTAAAAAGTCATTCAGAGCGATGCAGCACTCTTGAAATTGCTAAGATGTTGGTGTGTGATCACAGAACCATCAAACATTTTGCTGCAAATAGTCATCAGGGTTTAGGACTAAGGTATGAATTGAGTTTAGGTTTCAGGTTAGGCATGTACTGGTAATGGTTGGGTTTATCCTGGTGAAGATAGACAGACAATAGGTGTGTGTGTGTGTGTGTGTGTGTGTGTGGGTGTGTGTGTGACCCAGATTGATTGGTTATACTCCTCCACTGGTGCTATCGAACCAGTGTACAGCATGTGGTCTTGCAGTCATACACAACATGTGTCAACTGGTATCTCACAGGCTGACTCTGACTATTTCTGCATTTTAAACCTTAACACTGCAACTAGTGTTCACACTTTACTGCAAGTACCACAACCCTCTCTTAAGAAAATATCTTTTTTTCACCCTAACACCTTCCACAGTTGGTATCACTGTGGCCTTGCAGAAAGAAGGTCGTAGGTTCATATCCCACCCTTGGGTCTTTCTGCATGAAGTTTGCATGCGTGCAAAATTCAAGCAGGTAGTCTGCATGCAGACTGTATGAACTCACATTTAATAATACTCCAGGTACTCTGACTTCGTCCCACAGTACAAAAACATGACTGCTAGCTTAACTTGTCTTTCTAAATTGTCCCTGTGTGTGTGTGTGTGTGTGTGTGTGTGTGTGTGTGTGTGTGTGTGTGTGTGTGTGTGTGTGTGTGTGTGTGTGTGTGTGTGCGTGTGTGTGTGTGTGTGTGTGCGTGTGTGCGTGTGTGTGTGGTTACTTTCCCTGTCTGTCTCTGTCCAGGGTGCACCTAGACTCTCACCCAATGACCGCAGTAGATAGGGACTAAGCATAGTGCCTATCCTATCCCATCCATCCATTCATCCATCCATCCATCCATTTTCTTGCACCCTTGTCCCTTAATGGGGTCGGGAGCTATCTTATCCCTGATGAAGAAAATGTCCTCTCATGACATAATCCTGGCAATTGTTGAAAAAGCTCATGGGGATGAAGAGAGAGGTCTCAGAGAATGCTTAGAGTTCTGCTCTTGGAGTGGCTCTCCAACAGATCCTGGACAGAACAATCTTTTTCAGATCCAGTCATCCTTTCATCTCCCTTCACTATCTTCCCCTGGGCCCTCTTATCTACAACTAGACTTGTAGTTAACTAGACTTGTCTGATCTACAGCTAGACTTGAAGATAAGACAAGACTCAACCACTGCTTTGCAGAACTGTCTGATGATGATAGGAAAGAGGCAGATTTTACCATCCCAGCAGTGTTCTATGGTTAAGGACTATGTACTTAAAAGAATTTAAAATAGATGTGTGACATTCTTTTTAATGCCATAAAACACATCCTCTGTGATGCTATTGTAACACTAGTCATAATTTAAATGTTTCCAATGCGTGACTTTTGTTTTTGAGTCATACGTTGTCAGGAAGCAGCGCTCCACCACTATACTCTTTGCATACTTAGCAAAGCAAGATTACACGGTCAGTACATGTGCATGTGACAGTTGCTCCAAGTCCCGTCTGTCGAGTTCTCCCAGAACATTAGCGTCAGTTTTCTCCAGACTTTTAGATTAGATTAGATTAGATTAGATCTGGCCAAATGTACACTTTTCTGTTCCATGTCAGTGAGAATCTGCAATATGTTATGTTTTTAACATCAAGCACTGGATATTTAAAATGAATGTTCTTCTTTTGCTGATTTAGGAACTCTGAAAGAAACCATTATTAATTTAAGATTTCAAACTTAAATAATGATTAACGTGTGAAACCTTGAATGTGATGAAATATCGACCTGATTAGAAAGTACTGCTGATGTGGAACTCATGAGTATTTTTTTGAAACCCACATTTAATAATACAGATGACTTCTTGATACATTAACACAGTTTTAATGTAGCCTATCAATACCTAATAAATTTCCTGTTCAAAACATCTAGACACTCTGCCTTCTGCTAACAACAGGGAGCTGAACAATAGATTACCAGACTGATAAGGAAATCCACTAAGTTTTGGTGCAAAATGGATGCGTAGCTGAACAGGAGTTCCTACAAGTTTGAAAACCAAAGCGAAAGATGCTGTTAAAAACTATTCCCAATACCTCTGACGACGATGAAAGATTATTAAAACAAAGACGTACAAATTATTTCTGTATTTTTAATAAGCAATCAATCCAATCCAAAAGAATCCATGAATACTCCAGAAGAGCGATGTACTCACTTAGTACTCACTTGGCTATGAACATTTTCTACAAAAACTTAAAATTGTGAAAAAGAAATTAACCTTTAGGGTCATAATTATGACATTTTTGTGGCAAATCTGAACAGTTTCATATTTCATATGCAAATCTAACATATTCGTTGTCTCAGGTGAACAAAAATAAAATATTGAATATTGGTAAGAAAAACAAACAATGTTTAAACTTCAACTTCCTGAGTGGAAGTGCCCTGAAACAGTGGTGGTTTTTTTTTTTTACAAAATACCACTTCCTTTCTGTCAATTTCCATTATGACAAACACATTCCAATACAAGGAAAGAGAACAAACTTTCAATTAGTATTCATGTTGGTTGCTTTTGTGACCACATTACACTATAAATGCATAATTGTAGTAAGCACGATTGAAGTATTACATTTCGAAGAAAACGTTCAATGTTCTCATGCATAATAAAATGCATCACTACTCTGAAGGAAATGTATCACATTTCTATGCAATTACAAAACCACCTCAGCATGGTGATCACTACGTAATGGTGTCAGATTTAGATGCTGTGGATTTGACTGATGAGATAACTCACTTCAAGCATTGTATTGTTTTTTTTGCAAGTCAGACATTTCCTCCTAAAAGACCCATCTGGGTTTATGTTGTAGTCCTGAATGACCAGCTGCTTTAAGTGCCATTAATTAAACAACCCATAAGAAGCTGTAGTTCCTGTTTGCGATTAGCTTCCTGGTAATCCCTGCTGCCTCAGACTGATGGGGGATTTGTCCAGCCCTTTACTTTGTATTAAACCTCTCCACGCTCTTGTCTGGCAGTAATCTGCTAATCATATCAGTGTCGCCTCACCAGCTTCACAAGATTGACCTGGGGGAACAGGAGTGCTTCAGTTTGTCTGTGTCACTCTTCTTGCTGCCTGCTAGTGGTTAAAATATCATATCGATGCTGATAGCATCAGCCTGACGCAACTGTTTATGCATCACCACAGACCTACCAAGTTTTTGGACTTGCACTGTGAATAGTTTTGCAAATGTATTTATACTTCTTGAGCTTTTTCCATATGTTTGTCTTTGCAAAACTGTGTGTATTGTACGTCATATGATTGACAGACATAAAGGAGCAAGTATGGAGCGAACATGAGTCATGATTTTCAAAATCGTTTACTAATGAAAGTTGGAGAAGATCTGTGTTTAGCTTCCATCCATCCATTTTCTTTCACCCTTGTCCCTCAGTGGGGTTGGGAGGGTTGCTGGTGCCCATCTCCAGCTAACGTTCCGGGCGAGAGGCGGGGTTCACCCTGGACAGGTCGCCAGTCTGTCACAGGGCAACACAGAGACACACAGGACACACAACCATGCACACACACACTCACACCTAGGGACAATTTAGACAGACCAATTAACCTGACAGTCATGTTTTTGGACTGTGGGAGGAAACCGGAGAACCCAGAGAAAACCCACGCATGCACAGGGAGAACATGCAAACTCCATGCAGAAAGACCGGGGCCGGGAATCAAACCCAGAACCTTCTTGCTGCAAGGCAACAGCTCTACCAACTGCTCCACTGTGCAGCCCCTGTGTTTAGCTTCTCTGACTCAAACGTTTTGAGGAATGTCATCATTTTTACACACAGAAAATATAGAGTAGTAGAGTGCTACAGTACAATATTTTGTTGCAAAATAACTCAGATTCATTCATATTGGAGCGAGAGTCACGTAGAGCACAAGGTTCTGTGTTTTCAAGTTCTCAGTTGGATGTTGGCCTGGACTTTGACTGGACCATTCTAACTCATAAATGCGCTTTGATCCACCCCTATCTGAAATATTTTGCAGCTTCTAATAGTTTTTCACCGAACATTTTTCTTCCCTGTCCCTTAAAGAAAGGCATTTTCACAGCATGACTTCTCCGCCATCCTGTTTCACTTTGGGGACGTTGTATTTTCTATCACAGCTAGTGCTGTGCAACTAGCCCAAAAAGTTTCGTTTTGATCTTATCTGATCACAACACTTTCTTACATATGTTTGCTTTTTTCCCCCCGCATGGCTTATAGCAAACCTTAAAAAGGACTTTTTCATGTTCAAACAGCTCTGTGATGTCAAAGAATGTCAAAAAATGCTATATTTTAATCATTTTTTTGTCTGTAAAATCCTGAAAATGATCTGACTGCAGGGCTCCAATTCACGTGTTTCAAAGCAATTTTGCAGCAAATGTTTGAAGTTCTCAAACATAATAATATCCTCTTTAACTTAAACCGATGGTTTAACTTCCTCGTGTCATGACGTGCAATATTATTTAACTTTAAAGATTTTGCTGTTTGATATTATCAACAGGAACATGAACATTGAAAGGAAATGACTTGACATAAGTGGCATCCAAAACTGAAACTGTCAAATTACAAAAATCTTAAAGTTTTTGGTGTTTTTGTAAAAAAAAAAAAAAAAGAAGAAAAAAAAAAAACATTAAAGATTCTGATCCATTTTTCAATGCAAATCAGCCAAAGTTATTGCAGAAAGAAATCAGATAAATTTCTTGCATCATCATAGTTTCAAGTAGCTGTAGGGACAGCACACAGTCTGAGCATGGCTTTGCAGAACATGGTGCAGCGTTGAAAACATAAAGGAGCTCCTGCATTGTTTTTACATTTTAACAACCTGACAATACAATGCCAGATAAAACCACAGCGGTGGCCTGTTTCACTTCATACATTGTCGTACTTCCTCTTCCAGAACTCACAAAACCATGTTTAAAACTGTAAGCTTAAAATGATACAATTTGTCTGTGAAATTCACATTTCAGACAACGTGCTCCCTTTAATCCTCGCAGCTCTTTTTTGCTCTTCTTGATGTTTCTGATCAACTAGCATCCCTAAGACCAAAACAAGTTGCGCACATCTCACCCCAAATTGTCCCCAGAGAGTTCCAGCAGTTCAATTTCATCCGGACCCACTTCGTCCACTCCCGTGTGCCTCTGAGTCACGCTGCAGCATCCCATGACCAGCAAGGACCTTACGCTCTCAGTCCTGTCTCAGCAAGCCGTCCGCACACTGAGAACCATCTGCAGAGGCACTCATCCAAGCAGTTTGTGACAAAATAAAACCAAGCAGATGACATGAAAAGTAGAGGAGTTAGAGGAGGTTGGGTTTAGAAGGGGATATTGTTCTTCAGAAGAGGAGGGGCGGCATAAGGAGACTGAGCACTAGTTCCCCCTTTCTAGCAGCATGCAGGGCATATTTCCGTAGACTCCTTAGAACAAAAGATGTCGCGACTCTTAAAGAGGTACTGAAGATAAAAGGTGGTGAGGTTTTTGGCAAGTCACAGTTCAGAAGTCGCTCCTTCCTGTTGAGAGGCGGCAGAGGACTGAGCTGCTTCCTCACTTTGATTATTTGACTCTGCACATGCCGGGGATCCACTGCTGTGAGAAATGAAAGCTGCTTGTGATGTCGCTCCAAACGAAAGACGGAAAAGCTCTTACACCTGTTCTTGTTGACAACATGAGTTCCTTGATGCCTTTACCAAGAAGCAGGTGGATGATGAAGCAAACTTCCTGTTGGGAAAGATGTGGGTCACGCTCACCCCATGTTTGCTGACTTCCACCCTGAGTGTGGCTTGTCGACTGAGATAATTGCGAGTTATGGCACGGTAAGGTAAAGAGCTACAGTCAAAACAAGCTGCAACAGCTGTGAGGCTGGTGGCAGTCTTCCCGTGGAGGACGATGAGAGGGTTTGAATACAGTCTGTGGAAGGACACAAATGCCGTCTCAACCTCTGTTGAAAATTAAGTCACCTGGCAAAATGTATGTTTCACCATGAAGGAATAAAACAAAAACTATTTGCATTGGGAGGTTTCACAATTAAACAGAAAATGCCATTTTCAATAACTACTGCAGTTTCACAAATAATACATTTGTGCATCAGAATAGCATATTTCATACTTAGTGCAGCATCCTTTTGGTTATCGACTGCTCCATACATGATTCATAGCTTGCCTTTAGAATCTTAGCCTGCTCCTCATAGTCTCCACTTGGTTCATATTCTTAATTCAGGCGACCATTAGGGTCACTTTATTTTCCTTGGCTTCTTCTGAAACCAATTCTTGACTGATTTCGAGATATATTTTGGATCCTTCTGTTTAAAGCTCCCTTCATCCCCACTTGAGCTTCCTCATCAGTAGTACCACATTTTCCCTAAAGACTGTCTGATACTTGACTGAGTCCATCTTACAATCCACATACTGCAGTTTGCCAGTACCAGAGGAAGCAGAACAACCCCAGAGCATCACTGAGTCGATGCAATGTTTCAGCGTAACAAGCCGTACCGATCTACAGGTCTGAAAAGATCCGGTTTTAATTCATCGCTCCACAGAACAGAACGTCCAAAACCCTTTGGTATTGTTTCTTGGTCAGTGTTGGTATGCATCTTGAAGTTCAGGCAAGAAGCCCTTTAGTGTTTATTATGTGGCTTTTTCTGGTAACTAAAACTTCATTGGTTGCTGCCACAAGTCTTCCATCCAGTTTTGCTACATGCCTTTGGCGGTCAGCAAGAGACTTTGGTCAACCGCCTCCTTGACGACAGTCATTAATAGCTTCCTCTTTTAGCAATGCCTTGGTGGTGAAGGCACCTTCATCTTAAACTTGTGAAGAATATTTCCAACTGCATCTCTTGATACATTCAGAACTTTTTCTATCTTTTTTTATTATTTGGCCTTTTAGTGTAAAACGGTGAGCTCTTCTCTGAACTGTTCGGACAATTCTCCTGACTCAGCCATATTTCTATGACATCTAAGACTGTAGTCCAGGTACTTACAGTTTTCTATCTCAAACACACCTCATGGAACTAATGAAACCCTTGACTGATTGCATCAGGTTTACCTAAGATACCACTGGGTTTAGTAATATTACACTGCAAAGTCAAATTTCTTTTAAGTCATGTTTGATACATGTGTTTTTATAATAACTGAAGGTGGCATAGTTTCTTGACTCTGCTATAAAATGGCACTATGTGCCTTCCTGTGCAGAGCAAAACAATAAGAACAGACAACGTTGTGGAAGACAAAGGCAGTCTTTATTGTCATCCAACTTTTCCACCTGCACTGCTCAGACAAAGATCACATTTGTTTCCATCGCTGTTCCTTCTTTTGACTGCGTACCATTTGAGTTTTCATCAGAAGGCCTGCAGACAGAACTGCAGTCACCTGGGTTGTAAACAATGACAGAAACATGGTGATCTTTCTCTTCTGCTAAGCCTTCGGTAGCTTCCCATCATCTTCGGCTGTCAAACGACCCTCAACAGAATTGCATTTGCTCAGCTTCTGCCTGACTTGAGGTGCTACGGTCTTCCTCCTGACAGCCATTGGGCATTCACCTATTGATGCTGCGCTTTGATGAAGAGGTGACGTTCTTGTCTGAGTGACTTCAGTCAGAGGATCCTCCTGTGATGCAACAATCCCTTTTGTGATCTCTGTCCTGGTCTTGTGCCCTCTGGGCTTCCTGTTGTTTTTAGTTTTCTGGCAGAAATCACTGTTGTCCGTCCTCTTGTTGTCGACATGTCCTAAGACACCGCTGTACAGCAGTACAAAGTCCTGTTGACTGACTAAAGGAAGGATTTCCTGCCTGAGACGACTCTTGTTGAACAGCTCCAGAGTTAAATCTAGGCAGAAGAAGCGGTAGAGAAAATGTTTAGATCTTTTAGCAAACGTTAAATGCCAAGAATGAGAAATCCAGCTCATGCATAATGAGTAAATGTGTTTTGAAATGTGTTGAATGAAGAAAGTTGAACCTGAATTTAAAGATCATTGAAATGATACTGGCTAGTCATTTTGTGGCAGAAGTAAAAACATGTGAACATGAGACTTTAGTTAACTGTATGTCATATTGTCAAACAACCCTTATCAATTTAAAATAGACCAATAAAAACCAGAAGCAGAAAAGTTTGGGTAAAACAAGGTTTCTGTCAGTCTCAAAACTTTTGGCAGGTTGAAGTGCTAATTTATGGAAACATAATATGAGTAAGCAGTAGGTAGAAATAAAATCAGAAACTGAAGACTTGGTTACATTATATCTCAATTGTTAAAAAATGCTGAAGTACAGGGAAATGTTTGGTCAGGAGGAGAGATATTAATTAACATACACACGTGATTTTATAAACCCTGGAGGCAAAACATGTATTTTACCAGCGTTTCTGCAAAATGTTAAGAATCATAAAAAAAACTGAACGTAAAGGCAAAGTCTTAGAGAAGAATTTGAAGATCTGCTCCTTTATCACTTCTCCAGTTGCATTTGCTCTGCTTTCTTTTCACATATGATTTCTAGTTCTGCTTCAGGAAGTCCAGTTATTATTAATCCTGGAAAAAACCAGAAACTCCAAAACCCAGACAAAAATAACCGTCTGCTGAAAGGAGTGATCCTGAAACACCCCGTGTCAAAACAACTTTCAGCTGAGATGGAATAGATGCATGTTTACAAAATTAAAATCCAAACATCTTGCTATGTTACCCACTGGCAACTCTGTCATGGGGGGGGGGGAAAGTATTTAATAATAAAGTTTTGCTCGAAAAGATTAGTTGGCTAAAGTCTGTAGGTGTCAAAGTTATTTAATTCATCTGTGGTTGAACTCAAGTCGCATGATGACATTCTATGTAAATTGTTGCCAAGTAAACCAACTTAAATTCAAGTTGTTTTTCCATTAATCCATGTACAGCAAGCCTTAAATTTAAATGATAGTACTCTCAAAAATGTGTTAAGAAAGGATTCTAAAAGTCCAAAAAGTATTAAATTCAACTTGTAGAAGATTTCCTTTAACCTGAACAAATATGTAAAACTTTCAGCATGCCATAGAGAAAGGCTGTAAAACAAACACTTCACCAAGGGGAGAAATGATGTCTTAAGTAGAAATACTCAAGTCGACGTAGCACAAAACTGTAGCTAAGCAGAGGACAACACTTACAGGACATTGGGGAGGTTTCACACTTAAGTTACTTAAGAAATTAAGCAGTAACACATTTCATACCCGGAACTTAAAAAAAACAACTTGTGCTCAAAGTCTGCAGAATGTGTTAAACTGACCCAGCGCTTCTCCAACAGTGCGAGGTATCACCTCCTTCAGCACCTCGCAGTTTCTGTGTAAAGCTGGATTACAGTTCATTTCCAGAAGCCATACCTGGAAGCGTCACATGAAGACATAATTTACGAGCACATTAATATCCAGCTCTGCCTCAGTAATTTAAAAAATCCACCTTGAAGTCCTCATCGATCATGAAGTCGCAGCCAATCAAGTCGAAGAATCCAGACCGGCAGTCTAACTTGGTCTTGACGGCAAAGAAACACTGGGTCATGATCTGTTGCATGCGCTTCTGATATACGAACAGAAAAAAAATATATATCCATAAGTTATATGGATATATAGCTTATATATCCATATAACTTATGGATATATAAGTTATACATATCTTATATATAGATATTTATATAAGAGCCATACGTTATCATGGGTCAGGGTCAGTGTATTTTTCAGAATCTACTCATTGGCCAAGCTTGTGTGCACAAACAACAAATTTGCCAGCACTGGATCTTCACAGTGGATCAAAAACATGATCAAATGACAGAATTAGTTTAGCAGTCATCAACTAGTTTAGCTCACTAGTTTAGCTCACACCAGACTTTTTCTAAGTGAAACTTACAGTGGAATATTATGCCACTGCTATAAAAAAATAATTTGTTTCAAGGAATTTACCATCCTTGTCTCAATGCGTCAATGTCGTACAGATTTCATGTTCTACCTCTCTAGCAAAGCTAAACATTTTATCTCTTAAAGATAAACAAGTTCCTTTAGTGCTCTCTTTAAATAATCTGATGCATTAGTGAGTTTGGCCACATTTTAATGTGTCATAAAATCCATGATGCAGACACTCAGTGCGGTTATGTGACAAACTCGCATCTAGATTTATAACTGAGATGCATCAGTTTCTGAATAAACCATAAAATTATGGTTAATTTTACAGACCATGAAAGATGCCACAATCAAGGTTTAGAGTTTTTTTTAAGAAAGCTAAAGCTAAAAAAAAAACCCGGCTTATTACAATGCATGTCAGTATGGAGGAAAAACAACCTGTAATATTTCCTGTTTAGCCATAAGTTGATGACTCTTCATACAGAAATGAGCTCATGTAAAATCTCAATTAGCTTCCAGTGCCAACTACCACTTCTGTGCTGGTAATTGGTCCCTGAGAGCTACAGCACACCCCAGACCTCACCGCAAAGGCTCCCAGCACCCAGTCCCTGGGCAGACCCTTGGCAACCTGAAGCCTTTCGTTGACGTAGGCGTTGAAGCTCTCCATAGACCAAACAGTGTCCTCCTTTAGCTGGCTGTACAAAGGGTTTCTCTTCTGCATGTACTGGAGACAAACAGCAGGGGGAGAAGAGACACACAAAACAGAGAAGTGTAGGCAGCAACTCGTTTTAAAAGCCATTGAATGACTCAGTATTGTGGAGATGCATGTCTCTTTTTTTTATATCAGCTCAGATACAACACCTGGCAGAAAGTAGGATGTAAAGAAGGGAAGAAAACAAAGCAACAAGGTTTATTGTTGGATGAACGATTTCAGCTGTGTTCCACTGCGCAGCAAGTTATACTGGAGATCAGTATCATATATCTCTGTTAACCACTCGACAAAAATGTTCTTTAAAGTTATTTCATATTTTCCAGATTTCAAATAGAAAGCCAAGTCAACTCTGCTTGTATTTTTTTTTAATGCTTTGCTTTGGAAGTACCCAACAAGAACTTAAGACTTAGGTGTGAATTGAGTTGGGTTAGGTCTAATGATAGACTAGGATTAGCGTTAGGTATGTACTAGTAATGGTTAAGTTTAAAGTAAGAATGAATGAAAAATGAATGAAAGTCAATTCAAAGTCCCTGTGAAGTTAGAAAAACACATACTATGTGCGTGCGTGCGTGCGTGCGTGCGTGCGTGCGTGCGTTTGTTTGTTTGTTTTACCTGGTTGGTGAGATGAGCAGAGAGGTTTTTGGATCTGGGATCGTAGACGTCACACGTCAGTCGGACATACCCATGACGAAAGAAGACCATGTAGGGCGCAGTGGAGGCAATGAGAAGGTAAGAGCGCACATCAAACTTTCTGTCATTTAGTAGAAGGGGTTTCTGGATGTAACTGGGAGAAAAAATATTGTAAGATGCTACATTTCATTTTTACCAATGTGGCCTTTAAAAAAAGTGTGTTAAATATATTGAAATGTATTTAAATGTAGTTTTTAGTTGTATGACCATGGCTAGAAGTAGAGAAAGGGATTGCAGTCAATCCTTCCACTTGTAAGGCTAATTTGTTTCACACTTTGACAACCGGGGGTTCACCTACCGCTGGACGATGTGGGGCTGAATCCGGCGGTGAGGCGTCTTGCGGTCAGTCTGGAGCTCCTCCATCTTCTGTAGCTTCAGTCTGAATTCGGCCACATCCTCCTGGTTCTTCAGGAGGAAGATTCCTTTCCCCCGGTTCAGGCCCGTGGGCTTACAGATCCACATGCTGCTCTCTGTGTTCTTCAAGTCTGCCACCACAAACACAGCCACATCAATTACCCGTCAACCTGCTATTAAAACAGTTTGTTCTTCTGTTGTACAGGAGCAGGCATGTCGGGGTAATTGTTTATTATATTTTGTCCTGGAGCTGTTTCAGTTGCTCCTGTAAGTATATGAGCTTGGCACTGAATGAAGCCTCTTTAGTTTTGCAGTCAAACATGAAGGATTAGTCAAAGTCAAGCCTTTTCAGGTACAAAACATGTCAAATTATTACTGTTTTAAATAATACTTTTGTGGTCACTTTCCAAAATAAACACACAAAACACAAATCTGAGGAGAACAGTAATCAGGTAAACCAGGAGTGGAAGATTTGATTTTGAGTTAAGTTGTAATTGTTAATGCTTCTTACATTTTACTGCTGTTTTGCAGACTTTTACTCTAAAATTACAAACTCTGCTTGTGGGAGCTAAATCTGTTTGTGAGTTAGTTAATTTCTAGATTTGAATCTCGTCACAAAGACAATCTAAAGATCGACAGACAATTTCTTTGACTGCATTGCTTGCGATGGATGTTTAAACCACATGCACAGTCAGCTGTGAAACCAAGGACAAAAATCTATCTTTCCATGTTATTTTTGATAAATGGAATTTAACATCATTCAATTTGTCGCAACATCTGTTATGCGCGTTTGATGTTTTCTACTCTTGCTTTTCTTTTTCAATCAAAAACAAGAGTACACTTACTTAAATACTTATTATGCAACTAAGTTTCAATTCCCAACACGTCATCTGAAAGCATGTCACAGAAAAAGTTATTGAAATCCACATTAATGCTTCGTATCAAACAAGGCAACAAGTTTAGTTCATTACTCAGATTAGTTTGAAAAGTTTCTATCTAAAGAAATACACCAAATTGTATCAACAAGTACAAAAAAAATTAAGCAAGTGTTATTATTTTTGTTAGTATGCGATACAATAACTTTGAGAGAAAAGATTTGAAATTATGTTGCAAGCATTTAGAATGGTTTCTGAATTTACTTTGTTACTTATAACTTTATAATGAACCACTTTTAGAGGGGATTTTCAGGGTCTTTGTTTCCAGCCAATTTCTTCCCATTCTTCCAGCTGGATTTATGACAAATACAAGAGGTTACAGTTTAATAGACAGAAACCGTCACCTCACTGCTATTTGTTGAAAACTTGGCATAGAGTAAATAATAAACCGAAGAAGGATGGCATTTGTCAGGTCTCGTGTCAGGTTTTTCATTTTTTTGTTTTAGTTTATTAAACAACATTCAGGTAACAGTTATTCTGCTAATTGCAACATTTACGTATTCTATCTTCTATGTGTCCACTTACTCTTGCTTATTCATATTCCTGGTTTTCTTAAGCAAGCACAGCACAGAACATGAAAGGGCAAGGCAGGCTGAAGAAATGGGTTTTAGGATATCTGCACAATACTTTGGAAATGTACAAATGCTAAAGCACATGCACACTGAGAATTTTCTTCTTAATGGAAAATCGTAGCTCACAACCACCTGCACACCTTTGTTGCTTATTTCACAGTGCAGAATGTTTAATAAGAGACTTGTGCAGAGACTTCAGCGAAAACTGTTTTACATCTTTAACATTTATAGTCTGACTTTGTTCTTTTCATCTTTTATTCTTCTTCTCTTGTCCATCCCATCCGTCAGCCAGAGATCTAAAGCAGCTGTTTGAGTCCTTCTCCTGTTTGCTCAGTGATAGCTGTGTTTGACTAACCTGTACTCCACTTAGCACAATGTGTTTGTGATGAGCCAATCAATCTAGAGCCAGTCATTTTTATCTCCAGGTTCCAGCACGACATCAACTGTGTGGATTTTTTTTTTTTATTCTTATTATTGTGAGTTAGGAAAGAACTCCACCTGCTTCTCATAGCTTTGTTCAGCGCGGCAGCAGTGCTGCATTCAGGATCTTCTTGTTTGTGTCTCAGCCCTGCCCTCTGCTGACTCATCTCCATGGCAGCAGCATGCTACCCTAGTGATTTTATCAGGGCCTCATGGGAGGTGAAGTGCATTATTTTCCAACGTTTTCAACCCCTTGATCAAACACTCACCCAGGCAACTGTTGTCCTAACACCATCAAGAACAAACTTCTTTTCATTGTCATGTTCACAAGCAGTCATGTATGATTAATCTTTGTGAAATGAAGCCAGCAAACGTGGGGTATATCCAGTTTAACCAGCGAATAGTTGTCGTTGCAGCGGGACGTTAGGTTGATGCACGCAGGATGTGTTTTACCTGTTTCACCCTCCTGTGGGGCGATACGGGAAAAGAAATCCTCCCTCTCTTCCTTCACATCCATGCGGAACGTTGTGGGAATGAACTCCTCCATTTTAAGCCTCCTGGAAAGGACAATTTTTTTTTTTAGCAAATAAAAATCTGAAAAAGTGTGTTGTGTACTTGGTCGGATCCCTTTAATACACCCATCCATCCATTTTCTTTGCACCCTTGTCCCTTAGTGGGGTCGGGAGGGTTGCTGGTGCCCATCTCCAGCTAACGTTCCGGGTGAGAGGTGGGGTCACCCTGGACAGGTCGCCAGTCTGTCGCAGTCCCTTTAATCTGATAACCGTAAATAAAATCTCAGCCAATCCATTTCCCACAGTAGTCTCTAAACTAGTAAAATAAATAAATAAAATCCACTTGTGAGTATTTTCATCTCAGTATAAATCCAGCACATAGCTCAGGGTCTTTTCACACCTAACAGTCTGGTAGACGCAGTTCGACTGAGGACCAAAATTTGCAACATTTATTACATTTTCAGCTGGTGCAGTTCGCTTTCACACAGCACTTTGTCAAACAGTCCAAACCCTTTGAAAAGCCTGCTCCCCCAAATGAAAGGGAAAAACTGGCTGGTTGGTTTACCTGTGTCCATTTTTGTATCTGATTTTGCTGGTTATTCTCTCAAATTCTCGCAGACTGTTTAGGAGGCCGATTTTAGTGGTGAGAACCATGTTGTTCGGAATCTGGAACACTAAGTGTCTACCTAGAAACAAAATGTGTGAATTTATCATTTTAGTAACGTGTGTGTGTTTTTGTGTTTTAGTACAGTTTAAATTGAGAGTTCATCTTGTATTGTCTAGCTCTGCGCTACCTTGCTTGAAGCGGCTGTAGTTAATTTGAGATTTGGTCTCGCACCACTTGAGCCTGAAATCTTCCCTCTGCTTGTTATAAATTCTCTTCCATCCTCTCCTCTCGCAGTAGCTGCACACACTGCGAGAAATCAGCCACAAACACAGAAGCAAACAAAAAAAACAGAGGTCAGAGCGGAGAATGAGTCAAAACTTTTCCCCCGTTGCAATAAAACAAATGATTTTGTGACTTTCTAAGAGACTTTCATGTTGAATCAGATAATGTTTCTGTGTTTCACATCTCTTGCTCACATTTCAGCCCCATTGGTTCCTCCAAAGAAGTAGAAAGGCCCAAGTCCACGAGGCTCCTCTGTCTTGATGTCTTTGACCTGTCCTTTGTTAGAGCAGGGCCCCGGGCCCCTTGGTTTGGACCTGTGGAAGCTGCCCTCCACTTTGGATCCACCTGCTGTTTTAAAACATACAAAGAACCTTAACATTGCATATTTCAACAAATACATGCCATGCCTTGTAACAGTATGAATGTGCAAGTATTTCCACATTTTCTCACATCACAACAATCTTAATTAATTATTATTATTATTATATATTTTTTTTTTTTCAATTAAAATCTGAAAAAAAGTGTTGACCAGCTGCATTCTTTCTTCCCACATGTTGACTGTGGAGGAGCTGCAGAAATTCAAAGGTCTGGAAGATTTGTTAAAAGGACAAGCTCATCAAATCAGTTTTTTATGGAAGAGTCCCTGGAAGACTGCAACTGTTAAGCTGCTCAGAGCTGATCCTCTGCAAAAACACAAAGTCTTACCAAGTATATTTGCTCCAGTTTCTAATGTAAACATCTTACACTTGAAATGAGGCCAAACTATCTTACAAGTACATTTTCAGAAAGACACAGGAGATTGTTTTAAGTCAATAATTCCTTAATAAAGGTGGTAGGACATCCGGTAGGACATCCGGATAAATACTCAATGTGTTGACAGAATATCAAACTACTTGTAGAACGGCTTACTCTGCTCTCTCACACGCACGCACACACCCACACTCCCTCCCCCCCCCCACACACACACACACACGCACACACACCTGTCTGTCCACTTTGTCTCTTCTGCTTGACAGAGAAGCGTGAACGTCTCCTCCCCTCCTGAGTCAATGCCCCCTGCCTGTGGGCACACTCCAACCCTCCTGATGTCATTTCCGGTGAGTCTGAGCAGTCAGGTGACTCAGACTGTTCTGTTGTTGGCTCCTCCTTCCCTCCATAAAGAATCTGCTTGTTTTCCTTGTCCAGTCTGTCTTCGCTGTACATTTCCTGGCAGCGCTCAGATTTTATGGCCTCTTGCATAAGGACTAATAGACCTTCTGTATTGTTAAAATCACAAAGTTCAATGTATTTTATTGGGTTTTCAAGCAAATAAAAACGACATAAAGAAATGCATAGTTGTGCATTGGAGGTAAACTGATTGATGTTTCTTGGTTGTTTTGTTTTTAGACTGACATTTTTGTCTGTGTTCTCAGGAATAGCTGAATCAAATAGGTCTATTCTCTCCATTTAAACTATTAAATGACAACTATTTTTCATATTTTCCTCTATTCCTGTTCTCAGAAGTCACACATGGGTTGGCGTCTCTGTGTCATCTTCTTGGAAGGAGCCTCCAGCTGAGTCTTTCCTGTCAATACCTTCAGGTTTTCTTTCTCAGTTTGTCATGTTTTTCTGTTTTTAGGCTGACCTGAACTTTTTAATCTCAGAGCTTATCCATCTTGCTTTCTTCTTAAATATATTCACAGAAGGATATACTGCTCCCTTTATCTGCTTACTGTCTTTTTCCACATAGAAAGTAAAAGTACTCCTGGATCAGTTCTTCTGTGTTTTGTGTGTCTGCTCTGTCTTCCCAAACCTTCCATTGGTATAAGACGTCCTGGGGCTCTCAAAGTGCCAGTTTTTACTGGACATGCCTTACTACTATAGTAAATCCTTTTCACTGTCGCCACATGCATGCTCAGTATGAGTGACTGCTGCACAGTTAACATCTCTACGCAATTAGCTCATCTTCTTAGGTGGAAAACTTTTCGTTTGCCAATGAATTGGATTTGAATCCTTAATAACTAAGATGAATGCATATCATTGAATTAGAATCTGTGTTTTTGAATTAATTAAACTGATATAAACGGATCTTAAAGTGGACATTGTCTCATGTTTTTTTTATGTCTTTAGAGAGCCTTGAAGTGTTCAAAATTAAACCGAGCCCTATTTTGCCCTTACAGCTCTGTGCCCTGCACAGCTCTATGCCAAGACTTCATGTTCATCAACCCCTATCAAGCTTTTATATTTATAATAATTGTAGCTATTTTTCTGGTTCACAATTATGAATTGTTTTGTGTTGATCATTATGTAGAATCCCAATAAAAACATGAATCTTGCTTATAAGATAATAAATCTATGGGAGCTCCAAGTTGTCAGACAGAGAAGTGTCATATTTTGAGAAAAAAAAAAATTAAAGCAGAAAATTAGACTGACAAGTCATGATCGAATGAATTACTATATAGTGGGCTTTTACATTTAATTAACTCAAATTTAGAACAACTTTAAACATACAATAAAATAGCAGATGTTACACAAATTTAAAGTAAAAGTATTATAGAGATAGCTCCAACCAGCAGCACTGAGTTTACATACCTGTGACTCCATGTCTAACACGTCTTGAAGGCAGAGTTTATGGAAACCTCTCTAAGTCGATTCTTCTTCATCCACCTCCACTCTTATTGACCTCCTGCAAAACACAAAGAAGGGGAAACAACAAGCTTTGCAGAAAATCACATTTGAGGTCTGCAGTTTTACCCTCCAAAGTAAGCTAACCTGGAGGGCTAATGTCAACAACAGCAGCAGTTACTGGCTTTATGGGTCTCTTAGCAACAGTTGCCATTTGCAGAATGAATATTACAACAACAACACCTGAAGACAAACTCACAACTCATGTTTAATGTATTCCTTGCATACCCCCTGTCTAAGTTTAGCTTCATTCAATATTTATTTCCAGTAAGCCTTTGCTCTGTGAACCGTATGGTAAACTTAGAGGAGGGTGTCGATCAGAACGGGTATTATGCTGGTCCAGAGGGTTAAACAGCATTTTAACCTGCTCTTTAACACAGTGTGCATTATTTCATAAAATTGAAACGCGTATATGCCATGGATATATATATATATATATATATATATATATATATATATATATATATATATATATATATATATATATATATATATATACACACAGGGATATATATATCCCTGTGTGTGTGTAAATATATAATAAGAAACTAATTAAAACATAACTCCTAAAACATCAGAATCAGTTGCTGCCATTAATTTGTACTGATGACTCAGTTGACGATATCGTTAATCAACCTCTACTGACAAATTCAGAGCCAAGGTATGCAGTTGAGCAACATAGCATTTGTCTGCTAGCAAGGCAAATCCACTAATTCCCTTCTGTCTCTGTGATTTGACTCAGGAGGAAACACCCAGGCCCAACTACCGTTGGAAATTATGAATAATCCCTTCCCTTCCCCACAAAAGCACAATAATTGACAGGAGGCGGGCGCCTCTAAGGCCCAAAACCATGTAATTATGCATCCACTATGAAAAAGTCATACATCCAACAATTTTAGGTTCACATTGTTGAAAACATTTTGTGGATTTTAAATTTACTCAGGGCAAAACAAGTAAAATTGTTAGTTTTTTTCTCTGTACTTACTTTTATTTTTTATTTTTTTAAGAATTAGCGAATTTAGGACAACAACCACAAATATGCTACATTTTATTACTGCAAGGAATAAATTATTTTCCCAAAGCTTCATTTTAGAAAAAAAGTGAGTATGATGCGAGTCCAATCTTAAAGGGATGTGCTGCGGTTTTTAAGTTCTGTTCAGTTAATAAACTTGAGTCTAAAAAAACCACTGATTTAAATGCTATTTTGTGAGCCCCTAATGCCATCTTTACATTAGCATTTTAGCAGATGTTTACAAAAAACCAATGATTATTTACACAGGAAGTACAATTCCACTCTGAGCGGCAGCAGTAGCTCTGTTGCCCTCATTCACTCCAGCGTTTTTGGCCGGGAGAAAAAGCTTTTCTCTACAACCGTTCCTTCTGGGTCTGGATACTGTGCAGCTGGATCGGGTTTTTGTTGCCAATGCTTTTTATGCTTTGCTCTTTTGTTATGATGCGTAACCGTAGCAACAAGGTGGTTTACAACGTGGAGCAGTTGATTAACATGAAATAATATCACAACGTGAAATCAGAAATCCCAGAGTAGTTGAAAAGGAAGCGCTGCGGATGCAGAGCGGGAGCAAACGGGAGAGAGAACGAGAAAGTTCAAACAGACACACAGATCTGAACATTTACAACTCAAAGATCCTCATTTTGTCCTCAGACCTAAGCTTAGAGGCGCATATTTTAAATGACCTTTTGTGAAACACAATCTTGTCATTTTTGATACATGTGTATTATAGGAAATCAGGTGTCACTTTTAAAGAGTCACTGTTTTAGTTCTGTTTTTAAGCTTTAAAATGAAGAAAATAAAAAAATCGCAAAAAAGGGGATGATACCTTTTTTTCTGTTGGACTGCTTTGGACATCGGCTAAAGGGAAAAAAACCATCATGTTTTAGAGTTTTACAGCGCTGTTGGGGTTTTAAAGTGCCTTCAGCTGTGCCTAGATTTTAGTTTATTTCAGTTATTATTATATATATATATTTTTTGCATTATGTAATGAAATGTCTTGCGCTTGAGTACAGATGCAGAAGCACAGTTATTAGAGGCAGACCTGCCATGTTCCTGTTTAGCAGAGCTTTGTGTGGAGCCAGTGTCGGCCACACCTTGATAAAGAGCCGCCATCTGATAGACACACCGTGCAAAGTGCTGCGTAGGTGGACAAAGAGAACAGGCTTGTTTTACAGCCCCGTCGACCTCGTGCTTCAACATATGCCAGCAGTCTGTATGCATTTGTCTGGGTTAGGAAGAGATATCAGAAAAAACAACACCATTATGCGTTTATCTCTGTTATGTTCCATCAGGTTTGATGAGCTCAATGGCTTTAACTGAAAATATGTAAGGCCTCATTTAGAAAGGAGTTTTGAATTCAGTTTCCCATAGATGACTTTACAGACTCCAGCTTATCAAAGCAAGGGATTACTGTTGTAGTTCTTTAACTCACATCAAATAATTCAACCACATCAAACAGATTCAGCAACAACTTCTGGAGGGTGAAAATGTTGGTGTTCTCAGACACACTGATTATTATATGGAAACTGGGTGCGTGTGTGTTTCAGACCGTCTGTCTCGGGGAGGTTACGCTATAAGTTGTGTGTGTGTTTGGAGATTCGCCCATTCTCATGTCATCTCAAATGCCTGCGACTAGGAAGTGCTCAGCAATTACCGGGATGCAGCCTGCAGCAATGGTGTCCCTGCTCAGCCTATTATTTGGAGGGATTCTCCTTGTCGAGGTGTTATATTGGAAGACATGGAGTTGAGTTACACTGTAAAGAAAAGTCTGTCTCGGTAGGGCCTCCCTTTCCCCTCCTATTCATGATTTCCTTATAGAATTACACTGGGCAGAGCGTATGAGGCCCATTCTAATGGAAAGAGGGGGTCATTTTGTTCCCAGGGTACGCATACGCTTATTTCATCTTGCAAAAAAAAGCATAACTGCCATAGCAATAGTGTGCAAATGTTTTCCCTACACATGTTTATCTTGACAGTTTGTATTAATGCTGCTTTTTTGTGGGTCAGAAATTCCCGAAATGTGGGTATGTAAGTCTCTCCGATGGCTTTACTCTACTTCTTGGACTGAGTTTGTTTTCTGGATATGGCATGCCCAGTTGGTTAAACTTCTGAACTGATGTCATTGAATAAATTAGCTGCACCCTGTAGAGCTATGAAAAGACATATGAATCATAGATAGATGGAAATAGACTCACAGTTTACATCAGGAGACACTGGTAAATAACTAGGGCAAATATAACCAGGAGAAGGAAAAACTCCAGTCTTAGTATAGCCTCAGGATGCACCAATTAAAGTGCATGTGCACTGAAAGCGCTGAGCTTTCTACCAATGGCGGTTTCTGAGCAGTTCAGAGCTAGGTCAGCACTTGAATACTTTGCAAACATGAACTTTGAAGGAAATAGTGTTTGCCATGCTGCTCAAGTGAGTCTAATCTAACACGTTTTGCGACACACTCAAAAGAAAAGTCTGCGTTTTCAAAGGAAACATTAAAAATGAAAATAAATCCCTGTGCATTAAATTCACGCGTGCCATTATAGGCGAGAGAATAATGTTCAAAAATACCGTAGAAATGCAAGATTGATTTCGTTTATGATAGAAATCAAACCAATCAGTGACCATTTGGGTGTCACTAGTAATTTTACTAGTGTGCATTCTGCAATAAATCGGCGAGTTTGATCCAGAAAAGTTGCATCTGACTCACTCTAGCAGTTATTATTCCACAACCTGGAGCCATCCTTTCGTTCTTATGATCTGGTTCATATGTTGGATTTGACTACACCGTACGTTAAAGCTGAACACGTTGTACCACATTTTCAAGACGTCGTTAATGAAAAGCGACATAACCGTTAATAAACATTCCATGAATCTTTCTAAGTGTAGGGCCTACATATTATCCTTAAGTACATAGTTGAGATAAAACAACATAATGTGATTTTGCACTAACTATTGGTGTGGAATTACACCAAACATCAGCTAAAAGATTTCTGCACCCACTGGAAGATTGATTAAAGGAACAATATTTTGAAGTGGGGCTCTGTTAAGATTTCCACGTCATTTAATCATCAATATTTCTCCCAGTATCTTTACATTAACAAAATTAGTATTAGTTTCTGCAAATCAGAGTTATTAGCCTTAAACTGTGACCAACATAGAAAGTTACCATCAGGTTTATTTACATAGTGATCGGCAGCTTTCTACAGCCTAAAAAAGGACTACACAATTTGAACTACTGAAAAATGGTCAATATTAGCACATTTGATAAGTAAACATCTGATGGAAAAGTAGGTAATAAAACAATCAGTATAATAGCCTCTGGCTGGATGGGTCAAAAGGTCCAAACCCCAATATAAAACAACTGGACTTTTCTTCTAAATATTTAAATAGATATTGTACAAAAGAAACATTGTGTCAACAGGTCATATTGTTCAAATCAATAATTAAACTGAATGTGGTGGTGTTGCTTTTAGTTCAATCAGTTGCAACATGTCACACATTTGAGCAGACAGTTAAAACTAAAACTGGTTGAGCCAAAGATGCTTCATCAGTAAACTAAACTGAAAGAAAAAGTTTAAACCACAAAGATTATTTGATAAGGATAATGCAGAACCAGTTCTGTGTTTCAAATTAAATAACTTTGAAATTTAAGACAGTTTTTTTTAAAATATCAAGTTTCCACAAGATGCTAGATTTTGCAGTGATGTTGGTTTGATCTGAGCTGTGCTTGCCTGCCGGTAATGTTCTGCGATAATATCTGAGAGAAGTGAAAGTGAAACACAGATTCTTTTCTTCTTCTACTTGCTGCATAGAAAAGATAACATGTATGAACAAAATGAACTTTCCACGTTTAACCCAGGGTGAAAGTAGTTTTAAATTCTTGGGGGTACTATGACAAAAAATATATATATGTATATATATATATATATATATATATATATATATATATATATATATATATATATATATATATATATATATATATATATATATATATAGACAGATAGATAGAGTTTCTGTGCTGATTAATTTTTTTGCGAAGCAATAAAAGCTGGTAGCTCTTGAACTGCTACAGAATAAGGCTGTATTTCTCTCAGCCCACTGGCTGCAATGTTGACACCTTGAGATGCCATGAGATCTAAATTCTGAACATCATGGCATGGAGTGCATCCCAGTTTTCCATGTCTATTATATAACCATTCATTTTAGCTTTTAAACTGGTTCTATTGATTCTGTGTTCAGACAGAAGGATAATCAGTAGCCCAGCATCATGACCCGTTTGTTCTGAAGATCCTGCAGCTTCCACTTCTCTTCCTAACATGGCGCCTCCTCACCCTGACTCTCATACTGATAGGAGGAACCACAGAGCTCTGTTAGGTTAAAGCTCATCTTCTGAAGTTGGGATATTTTTCCTCCAACAGGTTCCAGAGGAATCACCTCAAACCAGATGTTGGACTGGATTTTATTTCACTGTCATTTGTGAATGTTAGAGCCTCATTTCAACAGTGTAGCTATAAAGATTGAAAAGGGTTATTATTTTGGAGAAAGTCTCATCAACATCAATATTTCCACTAAATATAAGGCAAAAAAAATTTTGTTTGATAAAGGTAAAGCCTCTCAGACTCTGAGCCCGACAGCACCGAACTATTTTTTATATTAGACAATTAATTTAATTTCACATAATTATTGCGATAGAAGCCATTTGTTTGTTAAATACTTAATGAAACATTATGTGTTTGATGTTTGTTGTATACTCACAGACTAACGAGATAATTAGTCCAAGTTTGTCGTTTATTGAAGGCTGTGATGCGCCAAGACAAAGGTAAAACAACCCGAACAGGTGATCAGCTCTAAACCACTCGCACCTTTTTACTCTCCGTCTCTCTCTGTCATTTACCTAGCACACCCGTTGCCATGGCAACCTCCTGTGCTCCACAAGCCGACCAGAGATTACATTAAAAACATAAAAACATAACATTGAGTCCGTTACGATATTAGGTTTGCAGGCTTGATATTTATTTTGCGATCATTAATAAGCGCTCCCCTGAACACAGCGGTGGTTTACTAATCTATTAGTAAGTACAATTTTCGTGTGTACTTTACTTAAGTAGATTTAATAATAGATACTTTCTACTTTTACTACACTACATTTTACAGTAAGTATCTGTACTTTCTACTTCACTACATTTCTACAAAACTGTCGTTACTCGTTACATCCAAGTCGCATGGACCTTACCAAGCTCCACCCAGAAACGCCCCTCCAAAGTCCCACATGGCTGCATGTCTCACAAACAAAGCCTCGCGGAGCTTAGTTTCTATGTGTAAACATGGCGTCTTTCATTTCGACTGACTCTCTGCAGAGTATTTCTGAGGCCCCTGTGGTATTCCCTTTAAATGTGAAGTTCAGGGACTTAAGGTGGCGCCGTAAAATCCAAGCAATAACGTGACTTACATGTCTGTTGTCACCCATCGCCTCCCCCTTTACTCGCAAGCGGAGTTCCAGACATGCGCAGTGGTTTCCTCTGAGCGGGAGAAGATGTCTAATCGTCAGTAATATAAAATCGTCAGTAATATAAAATTGTCAGTAATAATGCAGTGCTCTGCATTATGATGTATGCAGAGCGCTGCATAAATCATAAGATATGGTGACATGTAAAATCAGCAGCGCTTCGCTTTCACAGACGGTGGGGACTTCGTCCAACTTTTAGTGTCACTTGGAAGGAAAGCTTAAAGAAAGGTAAGCTCCATGGACGTGATGCTAGCAAAGCTAGCTGTACAGAGACACATATGTTGAATCTTCGATGGAAAAAAAGTTGTCACTCATGCGCTGAATTATTGTGTGGAGCTGTTGACTGAGGTGTCGCAAATATGGGACAACGCTGTGACCACAGTGCAATATAGTAATATGACATTCAGGAACGATCCGATTCTTCTGGACGGATCTTTACTAAGGTCGATAGGACTGAAGATTCACTGAGAGCCGTTCTCTGTTCTTGTAATGCTCTGCGTGCGTACACTGCAGTAGCTATTATTATTTTATTTCATTAAAAAAATATACATATATATATAAAATTGGCAAATAAATAAAACAAAAACGTAAGAACGCAGAGCATGCTGCTCTTTGTTTTCGTCACCTGGTGGCAGACGTTGCAGCAGGAGGGAGGAAGAGAACAGTCACCTCCTTCTTCTTGGTTACTTCTTGCTTATTGCGCCTTGGACAGTGTTCATAGTTTAGCGTTGTTTACCGTTAATTGCTATGTTAAATAGTGCAGACAGTTGTGGTTTCTGACATGGGCAGTATGGGCAACCACCCAGGGCGTTATCTTTTTTTAGGGATGGCAGGAGACCTCTGTGTATTGTGGCACAGAGATGAAAGCAAAACAGAATGAAGAAGAGTTTGAATTGATACTGGTTAAAATTATTTCAGCTCTAATTATTTAATTTCTAGGTGTTTTTATGGGAATGTGGATCTTTCAGATCAATTTGAGAAGCAATTTTGATAGGTGCACTTAATTTTATTGTGTCATGTAGCACGGGGTGCTGGTCTTGGTCTTGATTTGGTCTCAGGTTCGGTGGTCTACTCTAGACTACAACTCTGCTACATGGCTCCTTGGTTCCATGTCCTCCCCTGCCCAGCCTTTCAGTTGGATTTCTTTCAAAATAAATGCCACTAGTGGCAAAAAAAAAAAGTGAAGTTCATGCTATGTTAGAACAGGAGACAAGATGTTTCCATCCCTGAAATTATAATGCATAGAATCACATATCTAAGTCTAAACTATGTTACAGAGAGTAAACACAACATGTTTTATCTGTGGAACTGTTCATTAAAATAGCACATTACTGATGTATTAAATTTAATACGATCGGTACACTTAATGATATTAGCGATTAGGTAATGCATTGAGCAAGTAGTTTTACTTTTAATACTTAAGTATTTTTAAAAGCCAGTACTTTTTTACTTTTACTTAAGTAAAATATTAATGTGGCACTTTTTCTTTTACTTGAGTACATTTTTGTCTGTGTATTTGTACTTTTACTTAAGTACATTTTTTGAGCACTTTCTCCACCACTGTTGATTAGTTAATTTTAAACTCCTGCTCTGCTCGTTATTTTGGTAATGGAACCGAAAGCACAGAATTGCGCAACATCTTGTTGAAACAATAAACACTGAGATTATTATTGTTGTTGGGTCATTAATTTGAACACGTTTAGTTGATTTTTTTTTTTTTTTTTTAATAAAGTTTGAACGTTTTGATAAGCCAATCAGAGGAGGACGTGCTGCTCTCAGCCTCCTGGCTGCGTTCAGTTTGTCACCTAATGCCGAGATCGACTCGAAACCTTCCGCGATCAACTAGTTGCACTGCTGCTCTAGCAAAGCAAGAACAGTTCAGAAACAATATGAAATGGGAAAAAAGTTATTTATTAACTGATTAAGTCGTGTTTTAGATTGTTTTTGAAAAACTAATCAGTCACGGCTGATTAGTGGGCGCAGTCACGGCTGCACAGTGAACCCGTTGATTTTTTACAGCAGACAGCCGCTCCTCTCTCTTGCAGGTACTGCGTACCCCCACTAAATCTTTTAGGGGTACGCAGTACCCTACCGTACCCCATTACTTTCACCCCTGCTGTAACCTAAAGAGGAATAGATGACCCTACATGTGAAGATTATTTAGTAAACTTTTTTAGTAATTCAGTAAAAGTTTTTAATATATAACTTTTACAGATACAGGCTTAAGTGGCACTGCGACTCATTGAGGCTTATTGCTTCATTTTGCTTTGCTTTTCACAAGTAGCAGAACGAAGCTGATGATGTGTCTCAATTAAAAATGTTAATGTTTTTCTTCTTAGCTTATTTTCAGAATGACATCTACATCTTGACAAAAATGTCTATGTATACACAAGTAAATAAATGTAACATAAATGTAACTGTGTGTGTTTTTCACTTTAAGTGTACGTCACCACACCTGCAGGAGCCGTTCAGCCTTTGTTGTGTTCCTGTTCTACTCCAGTGGCAACCCGGCTTAGCAGACCGGGCCTCCTTCAGTGCAGCGTGCAGAATTGCAAAAATCCTGTCTGATTCCGCTGAACATGCACAGGCCGGTGCAGGAATCCTCCACAGGCTGTCCGACAGCCAGGAATGCAAATTGTCGACGTCACCAAAGCAGATAGCAACAGGGGCTAACAGTGTGCGCTGCTTTGGATACTGAAGTGCTGCAGCTTCGTGTGTTTTCTTATTAAAATTGGGAATAAATATGAAGCAAAATTTTTTTGAAGAAAAATATCACTGACCGAATTTCTGAAATGAAAACATCTAAACAAAATTTTTTGCTTTAAAAAAGATTTTTAAAATATTGTTGCGCAGCACCGCAAAAATATGAGCTTTTAACCCTTTAGTGTTAACAATGTCCTGCTTTGGCCTTTTTAATTCAGTTTGTGCAAATCTCTTCTGACATTGTATTTCAGATGGATAAAGTGTAGAATTTGAAATTCACTAAGATTTTAAAAGTTTACAAATTATTATTTATTATTATTAATTCAAAAATAGGATATTTAAGAGTAAATAACTATTTTCTCCTATATAATATTAATTTATTTTAAATATGTGCATGCATTCATACCTGAATGCATTCATAATTTAGATTTAAAGCTTTATTTCGCAAGACTCCTCCAAAACATTAATATTATTTAAAGTGTTGGTAACGCTATTGGTTACTTTTAACTTAAATCTTCCAGGGATGAAAATAATTTTCACCTTAACTGTAATATAATGAGTACAATTATAATATCAATATTAATAATTATTAATATTACTATTATTAGTAGTAGTAGTAATAATGATAACTATATTATTATATTAATTGTAAATTATATCTTAAGTATTACACACTATGCATATTTTATTGCAGTTAGTTAGATCTAAATTTTGCAGCATTCACCCTTTTTTATTTTTATAGAAAAGTAGTACAACCTTTATCATTTCAAATATAAATGCTAACAGTGTAAAAATACTTTTGCATCATATTTAATCTTCTCATTGGGACTAGAATTAAAATTTTCTTAATTAAGTGTTTCTTGTCAGTTCTGATCCCAGCATGTATTGTTTTTTACTCACTACAATAAAAAAACAAACAAAAAAAAAACAACAACATTAAATCTCATGTTTAATAAATAAATGAAAAACATAACTATAAGATTTCCTTAATTAGACCAACTCTGTTGAGCATAACTCTAGCTCATACACGTATAGGAAGCTGTGTTTAAATAAATTATAAAGTGGAGCAATCTGTTTCTGCCTGGTAGCTGAAGAGATAATAAAAATGTTCCTTTTTGATCACAGTCCTGTGAAAAGCGACTCTTCAGTGAATGGTGGGTTGAGTTCAATCATTAATTAACCAGGATGCCAGGATTAGATTATCTGAATACAGAGTTACAGGAAGCCATTATAACTACCCATAAATAACACAGCTCATAGAATAATTTACCACAACCAGCTAGCGGCTGAGAAATGTAAGTCCTATTGAACTTTTTCTTTTTTTTTTCTTTTTAGCAAACTAAAACAGATTAAACAAGTTTCCCTCCACGCTGAGTCAGATTCCTGAAGAGTGCTGTAAGGACCGTGAAGTTTCTCTGAATTGTAAACTCTTCCCCCAAACCGAGGCGATCAGTGAGGCTTGAGGCCTGCTGTGTTAAACGGCTAAATGGTTTTTCTGTTTGTGTTTGAGCTGATAACATCTACTGACTGCGTTTAGACAGTCAACTGAAACCCAGAGTCAATCTAACACAATATCTACAGTCTCTTCTTGTGTCTGTGACGTAGATAACAGACTTTTTACCTTTATGTGTTGTAAAAGAAACCAATGCATTTCTGCAGACACAGTTGCCTGGTTTGAAGCACAGAAAACACGCCTTGTGCTGCCCGTGTTTATCAGGCCGGCCTACTGTGTGCCGCCATACAGGGAGGCACAATGAGGGCTTAGCTGGTGGAGGGACCTCATGGGTAAATTAAGGTATTTAAAAAGAAGCTCTGTTCGGTGGTAACCTGATCCACACCTGACTGAGGCTCGGCATTCCGCTGCGTCCGAGGGAAGAGTTCACGATTAGCAGGAAAGCTGCAACAGCAGGCCTCCAGAGAAGAGGGAAAACTGTCTAAAAAGTACCCGCAAAGTGTTTTAAAGAACAGAAAACAAACAAAAATACCATTTTAACCCATTTATTAAACATTCCAATTTGCATTACAAAACATTACTATACAGTTTTAAATGGCAAAAGGATTTTGTACAGTGTACATTACAAGTTTTAAAAATCTCTACACACATTATTCCTGGAAGAAAAGGAAAAAAAATAACTGAAGACAAAATGAGATACATTTTTTTTTACAAGTCATTTCGAATTCAAAATGTCGTTTTGGACAGCTGATTAAAGAAGAAACTTTGACTCGTGACACATGGAAGAAACCAAGAGAAATTCAACCATCTTCCAGTGCAAGGATCACAGTTCCACAGTAATCGTCACTCAGCGCCACCTGCCACTAAACGTCAATACGTTGCTGCTCAGGGCTCGACTTTAGTCAATACAAAGCACGTCAAATGCACAGAGGAAGAGGAGGAGGGGGGCGGGAGGGAAGTAAGAGAGCAGAAGGCAGCGCCATTTAATGGACGGCATTACCAGACAGTATTAGACACCAGTACTTACATCTAACCATGTCTGGTAAGACGCCTATCAACAGGCTAGAAGGGATGACCTCTGAGTGTTCATCTGTGCTAAGAGGAAGTGCTGGAAGAAACAGAACAGCTTGAAAACAGGTTGGAATGAGCGCTTCCCCTTTTTTTTTTTTTTTTTTTTCGGCCCTCTCGTGTGCTTAAATTTGCGAAGCATGCAGTGAAGTAAGTAAAAGCGTGAGTAAACAGACCAAGAAACATGAAGAGAGTTAAGCTAGGTTAGCTGAAATGGTTCTGTTAAATACAAAATATGTGGCAACGTCACAAACGTGAAGTGTAATAGCACAGGGGCATTAAAAAAAATTGCTATTTCATGTTGCGATGGCTTGGATAATGGAGCCTGGTGGGCAAATAAAGGTGTGGCTCAATATTTGTGGGGTATATTTCCCTCCTTTGACAAACACAGCGTCTATGCTGTTCTTTCCTTTTTTTTAGTCTGGTTTAAAGGTTTAAAACTACATCTTTTAAAATAGAATCACATGAACTAAGAATACATTTACAATTACTTTAAAGTTGTTGGTTACAAGCATTTTAAAGAAGGTCTAAAGTCTATTGCACATCTTCTTGTTAGTGGGTTTTGTTTGTTTCTACGTAAAGAAAGTCAGCTTGGGAGAAACTGGGTGAAAGCCAGAGCTGGGGTTTTTTTTTTTTCTTCCTTTCTTTCTCTTTAACCACCATCAGGTGAGCTCATGTGTCCGTTTCAGGATGTGCCACGCAGGTAAAGCGCTGCCGACCAATCACTGCTAAACAGCACAAAGACCAACGCTGTTCAGGGGAGGGAACAAGGAAACAAGGCCCTGCAGGACCGGTGGAACCGTCAACCGACTGCTATTCTTTAACTTGGGTGGGGTTGAGATTGCTATAAAGGCTTTTTTTTTCTTTCCAAAGGCAGCGAGACAAGAGGGAAAAAAACACATTAGAAATCTATTCTTTTTCACAGAAGTCTCTTTTTGGTTGAAATTTTTACTCAAGGAAAACGTCTACATGCTAATGTTTATGTATTAACATCTGTCAGCGCCTTTCTTTTCAGTTTGAATAATCAACAGTACAGAGTAGCCTAGGGGTGTGGGGGGGGGGATATCCATGGCGCTAGTTTAATGTAAACACAAATCCAGAAACAAAAAGTACACTTCTCTTGGAATTACCCTAAAATTCAAAACAACCAACTTTACCCTTCCGCGTTGGCCTCTAATGACGACCGCATGTCGGCAACCGTCCCACGGTCAAGTTGAAGGAACTCAGCCGCCCAGGAAACATCGTTACCAGACAGTGTTAGAGCAACAGTTGTACAATCCAGCACTGTCGGGTAAGATGGATCCTGGGAAGCACTTCTGTCACTGCGTAAGCATCAGGTCTGATCCCGGAGGTTCAACGGGAGTAAGCTCCTTCGGAAAGCAGTTTTTCTGGTTGCAGTCAGCAGATGAGTATCATCATCATTACCAGGCAGTATTAGAGAAAGGAGTGATATCCAATGCTGCCTCGTAAGATGGAGATAGTCACCCAAAAACATCCACTATCTAAATTTATAGCAGAATCATCAGTACTTGATTGGAGAATATGAATTAATGTTCATTTCAGTGTTTTAATGGTTAATAAAATCTTACTAGATCCCACAACTAAAGTTTCACTAAAAAAATGTTAAGCTCCAACCCACAAAATAACAGTGGAAAACCGTCATCGCCCCGACAACACCGATAGCTGATAAATTAACGTCATGTTCTTGTCAATGGTTCTATGTTCATATTTAAGGCATCAACATGCTTTACAGTAATCGTGTTTGCTATTTAGTTTGATTTAACTAAACAGCAATCTTACTCGATAGCAACCCAAACTTTGGAAAACAAAATAATGAGTGGCGTTCTCTCCCATCTGAGCTGTAACAATTTGGCTGAAAAGTAAGTTAACTGAACGGACTAATTTATCCAACTATAATTTGAAACAGGAAAAATCTTCATCTTACATATCTGGTCTCCATAAAGACAAAGTCTGGCCATTTAGCCAAAGAAAAGGATGTCCATAGATGTCCGGTGTTTAAAGAAAGAAGACTACGTCACGGAAAAAAAAAAAAAAAAAAAAGGAGGGAAAACTCTATCAGTAATGGTGGCAGCAAAGAGTTGCGCAATCAAGGCAAACTATTAGTTTTACATTTGCGGTTGTGAAGGTAATGCTCAAAGTGAGCCAGAAGCAGCATTGCGGCTGGAAAAGGAGACGCATGTGTGCGGGGAACACCCCGCCGTTGAGTAAGTGGCAGAGCTGTGATGTGGCGGGGGTTTACCGCTTAAACCTGCTGTCACAGACGACTGGGCCACAGAGGCTGTTAATGATTGCCAAAACCTGTTCTGACTAGTCTACACCTATGGCACGACAAAGTTTGGGAGGGCTTCTTCTCACACGAAGCATGGCTGTAAGTCATTTATAAAGTGCCACCAAGTTTAAGACGCCCCCCCCTCCTTTCCCCGCCCGCTTGGAAGCCGGTTGGGTTACATATCTTACTGTATCCCAAGCTCTTTGAGTTTAAGCTTTGCGTTTCGCATTGGTGATTTTGTCACGTCTGTCTCGACATATGCTGAAAGAGAAGGATAACTGTCTTTTTTTTCTCTCTCTCTCTTTATTCCACCCTGTTTTTCCGTTGAGTTCTCCCGGTCCGTTGTCTTTGTGTTTGCCGTGTGATGAAAGGCCGATGGAATGCTGTCTGGCTCGACCTGAGCCAACGGCGCGAACGCAGAAGGTCACAGAAAACAGCCCTCGTTTACTGAATAACACGGATCTTTCACAGGTACGACGCGTGAAGTCCTCACACCCTGTGCTGGCATTTTTAGAATTTGTTCTTTTTTTTTTTCTTTTTTTTTTTTTGCATTTTAGCCTCAAGTTCCCTTTTTTTTCCTATGGCAAACATGCAAATAGACGTATCCCTACTTCCTTGTTCAAGTTGTCAAATAATTACAGTTTTCAATCAGAAAAAAAGGTTTTCAATCATCCTGTAATGCAATGCAAACGTTTCTCAGGAAGACAGGGTGAAGGAGGCAGAAAAAAGGTTTAAGGGAGGGGATAATTTCAGGAAAAAAGAAGGTGGAGAAGGAAAAAGGAGAATGCACCTGTAACCTTACCGTCGTGAAAGGTACCCCACGGAAAGAAGGCAACAAAACCAAAGTAAAGAAAACATGTTTAGAGGGAGGGAGCTGAGAAAGAAAGAGGGGAAAAAGAGATCTTGAGTTTCCAGCCGGCTGCTTGAGAGCGCTCCGTCTTCCCTCCAGCCAGGCAGGCCCCATGAAATGAGAAAGTCAAGCAGACCTGCTCTCCCAGACTCTTAGTTAGTTAATCATCAGCATTATAAACCAGCGCTGCAGGCCGCTCTGAGGAAGAAAAGAGGAAGAGATGTGAAGAAGAGGGTGAGCCCAGAAAATTTCAAGCAGGTAGAAACAAAGCAGTGGAACTGATCTGTACCTGAACAGAGTAGAAGCTTGTTTTGCATCTAACCGACTCAACGTCCTATCAGTTTGTCCTCCATTTGTCCAGATACTTCCTCTCCCGCTTGTGGCTATATTCTAGAGTTGAGGTTTTTTTTTTGTTTTTTTTTACCCAATTGTTGGTCACGGCGCTCCTAGCAGTGGGAGTCTCAACAGCTACCCACGCTCCTTTGCCTGTTGGTAGTGAGGCGTGATCAGGTAACTCTGCCCTCTCTGCTGGAATGTGACTCTGCTGCGAAGTGAACAACCCAATAGGTAAACCGGCCTGGCCCTTAATCAATAGTTGCTGTCTTTGTGAGAAAACAATGGCAGAGAGAAACCCAAAACCTTATTTAACTCCCGGCCTTATCTCATCGCAAGCTAATTGGCCCTTCAGAGCAGGGCCAACACAGCTACTGTGATATTTAGGCCAGAGAACTAGTTATCATACAGGTGCCACTTATTGTGCTGTCTTCTACATATATGTTTACTGATGGAGTTGGTTTTACATATTATTTGATTGCTCCACCCCATTCCCTCTCGTACACCTACCGCCTTTGCTGCCTCTATATTTTAACTGATTTGAATATTTCAAATGAAAGACAAAAATGTTCAACTGATTTGACTTTTTGAACGTTTTCTCTCAAAACTGTAAAGTTTTTTTTTTTTTTTATGTTTTCTATTTTACTACTAAACTTATTGTTCCTACTATTAGGGAAAAATTTATATCTTTGAATAAAAGCTGTGAAAAGTTAAAATATTTAAGGCTCAGGCCTGTCGTCTGAAAAAAATCCCTTTTTTATCTTATTTTATCTTGTATTTATTTTTATGTAAGCTCCACATGCCAACTTTTGTTGCCATTCTGAGGATAAATAAAGTTTTTTTTTTATTAAATTTAATTTTATTAAGCGCTAAAATGTATTTAGTAATCTGAATAATAATGCCCAGTCACTATTCTTTCCTAATAAAGGAGGTAAACCTGATTTCATGGTGTTGCATTAGTGTTTTAAAAATGGCCCCTGGCATTCAAGTGTCAGCGTTATTGCTGCTTTAAATTCTCCTCCTCCTCTGATAAGAGATAAACTTTCACTTGAATTCAAACTGTGGCTCAAGCTCTGACAAACACTTTCAACTTAAGGCCGCCTCTCCCGAAGCTTAAATAACAATGAGTCGAAATTCTGCCCTGCACTTCCTGCTCCGCCGCCGTACACCAGCAGAGTTGGCGGCACTCATGTGACCAGCAGCTATTTGGGTGTACAAAGAGAAATGAACAAATGTTTCCTCCTCAGCCAATCACAACCCTCCACCTTGCTCCGTAGTCTTCCCCGTACAGTACTCGGTCGACATTTTCCCTCCATTTTGCCCCCTTCTCTTCCCTAGACATCCCATGGCTGGTCCGCCTCGTAGCGCCTTCGACAGAAGCCCAGACAGCAAGATAATATGCACCTTCCAAACTGTGGAAACTCTCTTCTGTGTTTAGCCTCTGCCCTGCCTGAACTTGCCGCAGTATCTCAGAGGCAGGAAAAGTGGATGAGCAGACATTTTACATCCGGCTCGCATCCACTTCCCAGCAGAAAGTGAATGAAGCTTGTAAGCTCCATCTTGAAAAGCCAAAAAAAAAGCAAGCAGCGACTTGTTAGATAAGGATATAAAACTAAATTACAAGGTTTTAAAGTTTAATGGGTCATGGAAAAATGCTCATAAGTGAGTTCCCTTGACGATGTTTGTTAAAGTAACTGACTACCGCTTCCAGATAATTAGTTTGTAAAGCAGATTCTTACCGGGATGCTGCGGATGTCTGGTCGTAAGCAGAATTTTAGCTCTTTAGAAAGAGTCAGCGTCTGCCTTCATATCCTTTGACAAGTCTGGCAGTTTGCCTTTACCTGCCCCAACTGGTCTATCCAGTTTAGGAATGAGCGTTAGCCCCTATTGTTTCCCCTTCTTTCTTTCTGCTTAAATGGAGTTGGAATTTGATACATTATTATTTTCGCTTCTCATCGAAACTCCCTAAACCCTGCGATCCCACCCAAGAACAACAATCTTATTTGTTCGCCACACATTTTGCAGTTTTAGCAGTACTCTTAAAAGTTTTAAACTGCCGCGTCACTGAGCAACAACTCATGACGACTGTTAACTTCAAGACAGAGAAAGAAGACAGAGAAGGGATTTTTTTTTTTTACCCTATCTTTCCCAGGTGCGGTCACCGAGCCAGAAACCCAAGACAAGAGGCATCATTGTACAAGGGCTCTTGCTGCCCCCGTTGGGTAGTCTTCCTCTTTCCTGCTCCCGCTGAAGGACGGTCGACCTCTCGGGCGGTGATCTGGGCGGAAAGAAAAAAAGCTGTCCCTCTCAGGTAGGTTGCAGCCGTAGCGACGGAGGATGAGCCAAGCCCCGGAACAAACCCAACCAGTTTGAAAGTCGTCACTTATCTTCCTGTCGCCGAAGCGAGGCTTGTTTTTTTCCATGAGTTCTCCTTGGCGGTTTGAAGCGGTTAAGCTCCTCAAGAAGACAGAGGCTGAATTTGTAAAGGGCTTGGTTTACATGTAGACTGACCCACCCCTCCACCCTTTTTTCCCCACAGGTGTAATTTTCAGGTCACAGCCAATCTCCTTAGCCTCTGGCGCTCACAGGTGCGTCCTCCATTGGTCTTCAGCCAATGGCAGAAAAGACTAACCCCCCCAGCTCCCCAACACCACCAACACCAAACCCCTCCTGTCCTCAGACTCCCACCTCTCTGGTTGCCTCACCTCCACCCTCCTCATAAGCCCCTAGGTACCTTGTTGTGTGTTTTTTATGATGTCAGCTCAAGCTTCTGTGGGAACGACCTCCTCTGTTCGTATTACAACTCAGACAACAACTGCGCCTCCATCAACACGAACTGCTGAACACACCCATGATGTCTAAGTAAAGAAAATAAATTGAGAGGCCCGACACGATACAAGGGTCAAGCATCAACCCTTTACCTTACTTTTCACCTGCATGAACCCACTGCCTCAAATGCCTGCCCTTTGCTCTCATGGCTTCCCTCTCCCTCTTCTTGAGTACATACCCCTTCGTTTTGTCCTGGAACAATAACCCGGATGAGTTACAGCAAGCATGAACAAAGTGCAGGTGAGTAAAACCTGAGAAAGACACACCAGCAACTTTAGGTCAGTTTGGGGAGTCAGAAGCCGAGTAGGTGGGAGGCAGAGATAAAGAGCCTGCTGGGGATTTCGACCCACGAGGGCCCAACAGGGGGCTTACTCCACAGCCTGCCCCGAGTTTTACTGGATGCTGGCTGGGCAAGGTGTTAACTTTCGGTCCTGAGGTTTAATTATTGGGATTAGACCCTCAACAATGAGAACAATGCCAGAATCGTATCTCGTTTCTGGTGGGGCGTGGCACAGGTTGCTGCTGAACCGCACTGGTAAAGATGGAAGTAGAGGGCTTCTTTTCAATTTGAAAGACATAAAAGAAGTGGACTTCATTTTGTTTGATGGTTTTGCTTTTCTAAAGAAAAACTGATCTATTAATGACTTTTTTCACATAGTTATACCTTAGTTCTTTACTATGATTGATAGCTTTGTCTGAAATCCTTCACTCAAACTTATCCTAACTAGAAATGGGTTGTTGAGTGATATGAAGATAAGTATGTCAGTTTAAAAAAAGCAAAAAGTTTACATCATCATCATCATCATCTACAGTTATTTTAATGAGCTGCCAGTCAATGCACCACAGTGATGCACTTGTTTGATTCAACACCATCCCCTCCCCCACCAGCTGATACTTCCTGTCAATTGGCTGATTATACTTTTTCTGTTTCAGTTTATATATATATATATATATATATATATATATATATATATATATATATATATATATAGAGAGAGAGAGAGAGAGAGAGAGAGAGAGAGAGAGAGAGTAAAACCATGGGTTTTCTAATGATGTTTGAAAAAAAAAAGCGAATAATTAGAACCAGGATATCCTAAAGTCTTAGCATGAACAGGAATCTCTGTGTTGATTGCAATAAGGTTTAAGCTTAGTCATTTATAACAAACTACTAACTCTTTTTCTGCCGCTTTCAGAGGGAACAGGTAGTGAGTTTCTGTGCCCTGAAAGGTCGGCTTTGTTTGGACGTTGAATTTGCATACCAAATGAGTTTTGGAGTGAAGCACAGAGGCCTGACCTGAACTCATTTGGCTACTGATGGGTATCTGGGCAGCTAGTCACGCAAGACAGGACGTAAGGACATCCATCAGTGAGGCTGAGCAGCAGCTTCAGGATCCACAACCAAACAAAGACACACAGAGAGACACATATGTTTGCCTGCGTACACATCCTCACACGGTAAAGTGCAAATATACATCTGGATCCGAGGTCTTTTTTTTTTTTCACACATTCAGTGTGCTGTTCTGCTTTCTTTGGCTGTAGGTGATCTTAGGAGATCAAAATTGAACCATTTTTGCCTCCTTAATTCAATATTTAAATCAAATTCCCTTTATGTTGTGCATGTATATGTCCATCTATAAAATATTCATAATGATAACTATTCTACACAAAACTTTAATTGCTTCTTTTTTAATTTTTCTAACGATGCAAGCTGGGAAGTGAACTGTAACCAGCAACCTGTTGACCACAGAACAGTTCCCACTAAAACGACTTAGCCTCTTTTTGAAGCTTATTTATGGCTCTAAACTATGGATGTTTTAACACCTGGTTCAGTTGGTGTCTTAACACCAGTTGAACCAATGTTGCAATGTTAAAATTGCAACATTTGTCAAATTTTTACAACTGCCCTGCGTCAAACGAACCAAACCTCTGTTCCTCCCCTCGCCTGTGGTAGCGCTGCACCAAGAACCACTGAAAGAAACGGCACAAAAGCATCTGAAGAAGACAAGAGGCAACTTACTCCACTGCAAAATGAACATAAAAATGGAATAGCACCAGATTTTAACGATTGTAGGATTTATCTTTTGTCTTTGGTAAAAGACCACAAGACATTTCTTCCGCTAGCATTAGAATTGCAAAATGTTTTGGTTGTATTTACCCAGAATGCCCTTTTCTATAGTCCGTTTCGTGCTTTTGGAGTGGTCTCCGGTCCGCTTGCATCCACATCAGCATTCAAACCACAACAGAGACCTAGGTTTTTAGGCAAACCAGAGTTTGCTTTTTTGGTCCATATCAGAGTTCGATTATGCATTCACTCCTCCCCAAATGAATCAGACTTTTTAGAAAAGAGGCCTGACCTGAACTGACAAGCTGGCAAACGAACCATGTTGGATTAAAGTGGACTAAACGGCACTGGTAGCACCCTACATAATCTTAGTTACATACCAAAAATGAACAAGGAGATTCAGAGACGCAGGCTGAAGAAAAAACGTCTTTTTCTGTGGGCAACATCTACGTATCCACATTCCAGTTTCTCTGCAGCTGCTTTGATGCAAAAACAAATACTGTTTTGGGCTTTTAACAGTTTACAAAGAACAAGATACAAAAAAGATTGGAAGAGAGTCAATGAGATACTCAACTAATAAGCATCATACAAATCTTCATGTCCGTTTTAAGACATGTCATTAATCACAATCAAGTATGACGACTCAAGACGACTGCTGATGATAAATGTGGGAGCCTTGTTCTTTATAATAAATAGTAGCATAAAATACACTATAAAAAATACCACAATAACGAGGCAATTGCTTGCTGCAGCTTTACATTGTTACTTATGTAATTTCATGTATCAACCAGTGTTAAGGAAGATTAAAAAGGCCAAACTTTATGTCTCATGTCTTCTTCCAATGAACAAAGTAAAAAAAAAAAAAAAAAAGTCTCAAAACACCATTCGACAGATTGCTGTAGAAATTCCTCCAGATACTTAAATGAAATGTTCTACCTCTTCTCCTTTTCTGATTGCCACAGTCTACACTGGCTGAAACTCAATTTTGTGTCTTAAATAAATTGTAGTGTCCATCCAGTGTGAACATTGTTCAGTTCTGTATGTCTTCTACAAGATGTTTTATTGAAACTAGCTAGTTGCAAGCTAAACTGATAGTAATGATAAAAAAAAAATGCAAAGACACACCCTGCTAACATTTTGACTTTTACAGACACCCTCTGATGAACTTCCATTCATCCATTGTCTACACCCGCTGATCCATTCAGGGACTGATGCCGATCTCCAGTGGTCATTGGGCATGAGTCAGAATTGCAACACCCTTGAGAGATTGCCAGTCCATCACAAGACCTCTCAAGAACTTGCCTGGAATTAAAAAAAAATTTAAAATATGTTTAGTAGAAGTCATTTTCTTATCGGGGGCGAGGGGGAGGATACTGTATAAGTTCAGGTTTCTAATTTCCGGAAATTTCTCACATCTAAAACAGTTTGTGCTTGGATCATGAGATAATGGTGCATTAAGAGAAAATCATGAGAAAAGCGGTTTTGGCTCAATTGTATTACAATGTCTTGTTCCATATGGATGCAGTCTATCGTTTTCTTTTGTCTTTTTACTAGCCTGAACTCGCCATGTTGAACTCCAAAATGTAATACTCCAGTTTTCCAAATAATTTTCTGTAAATACTTTGCGTGTTGAAGCATTTAACTAAATGTTTGTGATTAACCACTGAAATAATATTTAATGTTTGAAATCTGGGCTTTCTTTACCAACACAAAAGAAAACCCTCTCTAAAGCTGGGAGAGTGTACAAAGGGCTCTTTTTTCATGTGAATATCAAACAGGTGCTAGTAAAGTGTTCTGACCCAGCATTACCTCCCATCCTCAGCACACAATGCATAATGATGCATAATAGAACAGGTGTTGCAAGCTCAAAAGTCAGGAAAGGTCTCAGTTTTAGAGTAGGTTCTGATCACATACTTGTAAAATGAAGACATTTTTAATAACTATTTCACATTCTTGCTTGTGTCATCTTACAATTACCAACTGTAATTTGTGTTTTAAACCTAAAACGTTTTCCTTATTGATCCCTGAATTGGTTTGTGTACTCAACGTGCCTACAGTCACAGAAATCTGAGTGCCGCAAAGTAAAGACTAATCGATAGAAATACGTACTATATGTATTACAAATTATTCTGAGGACATCTTCAAGTCACTTGACCAATCAGAATCCACTGTTTCTTTTAAAACTCATCATGTGTCTTGCCTGAGCGCTTTGTGGAGCTGCTATTATTGTGCTCAGCCACCTGAACGTGGTAACAGATTCAAAGCAGTGACTTCTAACAGCACAACAAGCAATTTGCAACCAGAAAGACCGAAAGAAAATCATGTGTGCTCCAATATTTAAATGGACATTATTGGCCTAAACGCAAAGCTTTACATTAATTCTGAAGCATGGTGGTGGCCGCAGCATGTTATGGGGATTAGACAAAGACAGTGATGACTGTTCAGAGACGATTTTCATGAAAATTTGACAAAGAGGTAACTTTTTTTTGCGAAGAATGGGCTTACATTTCAAATTTATTCATCTCTCAGATTTAACTTTCTCATTTAACCTTTTCCTTCCACTTCCTATTTTCTGCTGACCCATGGCACAAATTCCCAATGAATTTTACACATTGTTTCAGCTTCTAATGAGGCAAAATGTGAAAAAGTATGACAAGCATCGCAAGGGCCTGTAAACCAGAATATCAAGATACCTTTACATGGACCTGTGTGTTGCTGCATTTCCATGGCAAATGTGTGAACATCTTTGCCAATTTTCTGCTAATGTCAAAAAACACAATTTTACAATTGCTGTTTCCATTAAATAAGAAATTAAATAAAAATGACCGTGAATAAGCTTGATAGGTGTGATAGGTTATTTGAAATTTCATGGTAGCGAAGGATGTAAACAGTTACATGAGGTTATATTCTAATGTCAGTCACTGCGCTATCGCGCTCCATCTATTAGCCACCTCTGACTTTATCTTATTCAAGGGCTTAGGAGCAACAATCCCCTTATACTTCGGAGCAGTATTTTGGGAAAATTTGTAGTAAGCGATTTTGCAGAAGTCACAGGCTCAATATGTTCAAATGATACAACTTTTTATGAACTGTGTGACATTGTGAGAACTCTGGTGGAACCAGCTGCACATTGTACAAAAAAAGAACAAAAACACACCATCATCTTCTACTACTTCCTTTTGTCTTCTTCAGCGTTTTCAGCAGTAGTAACATCAGGCCGTTGATCATGTGATTTGCCTGATGTGAAAAAAAAGTGTTTCCATTGCAGTTTTAAGAAATACATCTATTTCGATACTTCTGAGAAACCACCTCATCCTAGAGCCAAAACATTTTATCGAAACTTTGAAGGATGTTTTTCTCCTCCCGTTCTCTCGTCCTGCAATGCAGGAAGACCAACAGCGTGTGTTGCTTAACCTGTAGCTTAACTAGGGAGTGGAGAAAGTCTCAGCTGTTATTAGGACGGGGTGCGGGTCCATTCTGGGCACTCAGAGGACGCAGAGCGAACACACTACTGCGGTTGTTCTACTTCTATTAGGAGTAGAAGCACTGACTTCCTTATGTGCCCATGTAAACGACACATTCAGATTATGTAATCTGAACACATCTCAATCCGATCAAGGGACATTGCACAAGGAAACACAGCATGACTAATTCCTGTTGCGTATTGTAATTGCAGCTTCAGTTTAAAGGATTAAGTGAAGTGTTACAGACATGTGGGCTTGTCACAAAAAAAAGTGAAGCTCAGGGAAGCTAAATAATTTTTTACATTTATTCTTTACAGTGACAGGATGCAATAAACTTAATGCTGCATTCTTCTCTCTCAAGTTAATGATACGATCTTATGGAAGCATCCAATAACATAGCTTCTGTTCAAGCTGATTTCCATGGAAATCAGCTGGATCCGGGTGCAAAGAAGAGAACACACAAAGGAAATGTAGTTAAATATTTAAAGAAAGAACTGCAGACTAGAAAAATGGTTACCAGAAGATCTAAGAGTCAGAAAAATGCCTCTGTTCTAATACAGCTTGAGCTGTTACTTTACTCTGAACTATGTTGAAAACTGGAACATATCTGTAAACCCTGTTTCATTAAATAGATACAGGCGGCGGTAAAACATGTCATTACATATTCAGCGCTTTTAGGTTAAGAACTGTAAGTCATAGCAAAGTCCAAGTCTTTGCAGATGACGCCTTATTAATAAAATGATTCATCTGATGCTTCGCTCAGGGAGTGGGCAGCCCACACTGATCTTCAACAGTATAATACACTATGTACTAACACATTCATCTGAGATGAATAATAAAAAACAATCTTTCCAACAGTGTCTTAAAAAAAAGTATGCAATCATAAAAGCAGCAGATCATAGCTGCTGTTTTTGCAGTTATTTCATTTTTTTTCTTTTAAATTAAGGTCCTCATCAGTCAATGTGTAGCATGTACGTCCGCGCTTTCATGTTGTTTTATCCACCTGTCTCCCGGCCCTGCCCTTCTGCTCAGGTGACTACAGGATAATTACAGAGATTTACATTGTCTTCAAGGAAATTGGAGGAGTTAGCCCAGGTGTGATGTTTATAGGCCCCTCATTACGCCGATCAGCACTCAACCGCTGATTTTTTGACAAGTCTCCAGCCAATTAGTGGTCTGTCTTCCGCAGCGGCAGACATCCTCCACTGCCTCAAAGTAAGAAAAATAGTAGCTCAATATTCATTTCTCTTTGTGTCTTCGGGTTTTTACTGCAGCATTTGTTTGTCTGAATCCGTGTTAACTCCTCTTGTGTACAAGAGAAGAGAGCTGAATATATTTTTGACAAAGCCAGAGAACTACCGAGGGAGCGGCGTGCACGCCAGCGGTCTAGCAGCCGCAGCCTTGCTCCGACTTGCAGACTGCCACCACCAGTGGGTAATTGGCCCCGCAGGATTCAGGGTGGGATGGTGTGTGCAGATGGAAGAGTCGTATCCCATAATCTCCGAGGAGGGCATGTTGCTATAGGGAAATGGAGTGAGGCACACCAATTATTACCAACGTCTTCTTCCACAACACACCTGTTTGCCTTGTCTGCTGCTCAAACTGAGAGTCATAACCAAAACCCGAATGAGCAGCCCTCTTTTAGAGAATCCAGTGGATGTAGGTTTATAATTTATTCTTTCAGCATTTGCAGTATCTAAGCATGTGTGTTAAAAGTCACAGCTTGTTGTCCTTACTGTCTGACATAAGTCGGGTTGGGTTAACCTGATACATTATTATTTATATAACATTTAATTTAGTTTTTTTTTTACCTTCACCAGCAGCACTTACATATATGTACATGTATAAATATATAAACAGTATTTTTTCTGCACTCTGGTAGCTGAGCAACAACATGTCGTTGCCAAATTGCGTCTTTGTGCAATGACAACAGTGGAAGTAAATGTAGGTCTCTAAACTTTAACCACTCAGGTCAGCTTGGTTTGCCAAAATAATTTATTAAATGACAGAACAATATGAGAGATAACATGTTAAAGAATTGTTTTTTTTTTACTTTGGATTTAAAAAGTTTGCATAAACCTTCATAATATTTGGTAGAATTTTGATTTGAATCAAATATTCTTGGTATTTTTACAAAAACGTCTTATACTGGTTACCTGGAACTCTGGGCGACTCCTGGTCGGGTCAGGTGTGACCTCTGCTCTGCTCACTCACATCTTTGGAGATGCGTACATACAGTAAATGCTCTATAAGATTTACACTCCAACGCACCACTGTTTGATAATTAGGATCTGTTGGAATGTAAGTGTGATTCAATTGAAGTGACTTATGTGTAAAGTGCCTTAAGATGATGTGTGTTGTGAATCGGTGCCATATAAATAAACTTATTTGAATTGAACAGAATAAAACTAGACTATCAACTGTGAAAGTCAAATCCATGAGAGAAATGTATCATTGACAATGAAGAAATCTCACATACCCTCATATTTTCCTATGAAACAGCAAAAACACACAAGTCCGGACACAAATTTTTTTGTGAAAATGCGTGCCATTTTCACAAATCAAACAAATTCAACTACAAACAGTAGTCATTCATTCATCCATCCGTTATTATACACGCTTATCCCTGGTGGGGTCACCAGGGTTGCTCCAGTGATCAACAGGCAAGAGGCGGTGCAGCATGAACAGGTCGCCAGTACATCGCAGACAAACAACAGCATAAACCCTAAGTCATATTATTCGGTCTGAGTTATTTTCTTTCTGTAGAGTTTCTTTGTATTGTATAAATTATTATTCTAAACTACACCTGTTTTATGTAATCAGCCCAATTTACCCCTTTTGGTTAAAATTTTAACCAAACGTTTGAAATAACAAATGTGACTTTGCATGTCTTTTGCTGGTCCTGTTCAGATGGATCGTACAAACATCATCTAACTCCAGCCAGTTGCTGCTGTTTCTTCTTCACTTTTCAACCATGTTGTCACTTTTTGCCTACAAGCGTTTGGTTTAAATTTGGTTGCCCGTCTCTCTGAGGCTCTGTGCAGCAGGCTGCAGCCTTCATGACATGTCTGTGTTTGCATGTGTTTGGCTGCATGGTTGCCCATCAAAACAAAGCAGCAGCCCATGCATGGCGGGATTCAGCCATTCCTGATGGGACATGACAGGGAGGCCGCTCTCTGAACAACACATCACTACTGTACAGCAAATTAAAGAGCCCTGACCAGTGAAACCATCAGACCCACCAGACTGAGAGCTTAAGCTGTACAGATATGCTGCATGTTGTGTTGAAAGGATGAGCTTGATTATTATCCAGTGATATTGATGAATTATTGGATCACAATGACTCATAATAATCTATTTATGTTTGCTGTAGCTGCATTGTTATGACCATCTGGATGTCTCTTCAACTCAGTGATGTATTAAATTACTTTTGATAATCAGAACAAAATAAATCTGACAATGTATCACTAAGCCATTTTGAAAATATTAAAATAAAAGCACTTCCAGTTTTGTTCAATTAGAAGTTTAAGATTATTACTTACTACACTATGTCTTGTTCATAATGTTTATTTATACTAAACATAAATTCTACTTATTGAGAATAAAAGCCTTAAATGAAGATTTGAAAATCATCTTTTTATATATATATATATATAAAAATCTCAAGCTCAGAGTGAGCAGAAGAAAACCTTCTAAACCACATTAATTCAACCAGCTTTTCTGAACGTTTTTCTCAGTTTTTTTTTTTAATTTTATTTATTTATTGAGGACTTTGACATCTTTCTCACTATTTTTCAGGCACATGTGTGGCCATTTTCAGAGGAGTGAAACAATTCTAATCTCAAGGGATGAACTAGAAATGTCTTCTCACATAACAGCAGCTTATCAGAAAACCTACAGTAAAATTTATATTGACAGACTTTGCTTTCATCAACCTGTCACACCCATACGTTTTATTTGCAGTAAACCTGATCTGATCAACCAATGATGAATCTCTTTGCTACTGTAACAAATTTTTCTATTACTGAAAATTCTTTGAGAAATTGTCAGTCTTTTATGAATATTTTTTTTTTATGTCTGGCAGGTTTTTTTTAACTTCTTCACTCACTTTTAAGTCAGTACCACACTATATGTTGTCAGTATCAGTTAAAAGACAGAGAATGAGTAAAAAGTTAGCCAAATATTAAAAAATATCTTAAAAGGTCAGAGGAAAATGACCAGTCCTTCAGTTTGTTTGTATAAATGTAAATGAAGCTTACATTTATTAAAGTCCTGTCTGTAACCAAACCTTCTTTTATTGCTGCCACTCATCTCACGTCGTTGACCCCCATGAAGATTAAACATAATAAAGAATTAATTTCCTTCTAAGCCTGCTTGTCCTCCCTTTTGGTTTTTGAGTGCAATTGGTGAATATCGCTCTTCTCCTTAACTCCCTCTCTGCTCAGCTCAGATATATATTTTGGCTTCAACGATGAGCATTACAGAAAGCAGCGCATCTTCCAAGGCTATAAATCCCACTTAATTGAATCCCTTCTTCTCTTTACCAGCAGTGATTTAGCAGCAAAAGGCAGCAAAGTAATGAAATGCTTCTACGACAGTTTTATGTGAAGTCATGCGAAAACATGGAGAAAAATCTGCATTAGTAATACACTTGGATTTCAGTATTTTGTCTGAAGGACAAGTATTCATACTCCTGAAGATCATTTCAAAACCCTTTGAACCTCACATCTCTGATACAACAGATGTTCTGTTCTATTCAACTGAAAAACAGAGAAAATGTTCACCTCTATTTATCTTTATATTATTTGTGTTCCTGCTTCCTCCACATGTCTGGACTAAGAAGATGGAATGTAAACTAAAAGTTTTTCCTTCCCAAGAAAACACTCAGTCCTTAAATTAAAGTCTTCTCAAAGCTTCAGGAAGGACAATTTCCAGTTTTCTGAAGCCAAGTGGGTCAAATTTCCCAAAGACAAAAACAATACGTCAGCGTCTCTCCACAGCAAAACATGGTGGTGGCAGCATCATGACCTGGGTTTACTTTCTTGGAAAAAATCCTGTTAGGGACTTTAAAATATCAGAGACTGAAGTAAGGGTTCACCTTCCAGCAGGGTGACAACTCTGTACCAACGGTAGTTTTCATTAAATTACGTTTACAGAATGGTCCAGTTAAAGTCCAGGGTAAAATGCAATTATGGAGACTTGAAAATGATGCTTAGAGACGGTCTGATTCCAGTTTAACTGAGCCTGAGCTATTTTTTTTTTCAAAAAAAAATTAAAAAAATAGAAAGAGTAGACAAAAATAAATAGAAAACTGTTAATCCTCCCTTAAAAGCTTGCTGCTTCAAATGTGATTCTGCAAATTGTTGACTCAGTAGGGCTGAATGCGAATGTCTTACTTTTCTGTTTTCTATTCAATATGTTCAAAATCATTTATCTTTCCTTCCTTACAAGCATGCCAGTAATGTGACTTAACTAATGCCTTCCAGTGTCTTTATCCACTTCCAGTCACACCAACGTGCCTGCTGTGGTCTGTAATGGTGTTTTTGTCATGGCCCTGACCTGCAGAGGAAGTGAAGCAGTGCATGTGAAGATGCTGGAGTGGGGAGGGGCTGTGTTCCTTGGTAACTGGTACCAATGGGCCGCTTCCTGACGGCGTCTTCACCTGAACAGTGACTCCCCAAAGAACCTCCACATCACAAACATGTCTTGCATCATGAGCACAACCTGCTGTTACCCTGCACACTGACCCCATGACACACTCTGTGGGAGAGGCCGATCATTATCCAGTGTACGTTCACAAGTCAAGGCTTTCAGAGAGTCAGAAACAAGCATGCGGCTCTACATGGGTGGGTGAATGTGTTTTCACAGCTGATAATCCAGTAGACTTGGTTTGATTGGGGACAAGAATTGCAACATTTGTTACATTGTTTTCAGCTGGTGCAGTTCACTTTTACACTGAAATGTGTCAAATGACCCAAACCCTTTGAAAAACCCGTTTGCCTGTGGTGGCGCTGCACCAAGAACTACAGAAGGAAACGACACAAAAACCTCCAAAGAAGACATGAGCGCAAAAAGGAAGTAGTGTCAGATTTGAGCAATTGTTGGATTTGTTTTTTGTCATTGGTAAGAGACCACAAACCATTCTCTCGCTAGAGTTAGACTTGCACAATTGCTTTTGTTTTATTTACCCAGAATGCCCCACACTATGGCTCGTTTCCTACTTTTGGGGTGGCTGGTGCATTTTCATGAACATTCAAACACCACTTCAGTCGAACACAGACCTAAGTTTTTAGGTTTTGGGGTCCACTGTAGAAGCCTTTTCAATAATCCAGAAACTTAGATTTGGATTTATGAAAAATTTGATATTTTAATTTAGTTTTTCCCCCCAAACAACCAAGCAAGTCAAAAGATTGCCTTAGGCTCTGAGTGAAATCAGAACTGTTCTACACAATAAGTATTATAAATGTATGGAGCAGTGTGCTACTGTATTACTTTAGCATTTAATTGACTTCTTTATCTTATGAACAATTCTGGTGCTAATGGTTACAGCAGAATCTGAATTATGGTTCTTTATGAGGTTCTTTATCTCCAGGAAAGACCAGAAAACCCAAATCCCAGTGGAGGATTTGCTTATCCAAATGCTCTGGTCGAGCAGGACACAACATGCATCAACTTTTTTCTTGCTCAAAGTGCTTTAGTCTGCACAGCAGCCTGCTTTTGTATATCAAGCTGCTGCTCTTCCTGGCTTGGTTAATTTCTTCTTGGTGTTACGTTACAGAGTCTCGATGCTCTTGGTTCTTAAAACATATTTGGGAATAAATACTAAAGTTGGTTTGGCCATACAACCATTCAAATCTGAAATAAATGACTGAAATTTGAAACTGTCTCTGTACCTGTTGAAAACAAAGGTACACATGGGTTGACACATAAGATACTCACTCATCCCAGTGAGTATCTTATGATTCAACGTACAGAGTACATGATCAGAGGAAGGCTAAGTTGGGTTTTATTAGGTAAGAGATAGAGTCTTACATCTAAATCTGGTTTATTGGGGCTGTAAGTGTAAACATGTGTTAGTCTGGCCTAAAAGGTTTGAAAGAAAATGATAAGTGATTTGTGTTGGGCTTTAATGAACTTAATTTTTTAAAAATTCCTAAAGCTACAGCAGGGGTGGCAAACCTCTGGCTCTCGAGCCGCATGTGGCTCTGTGACGGATCCTGTGCGGCTATTTGATACTGAAATTTCCCACACTCCTTAAAGGCAGCACTGACAAAAGCTGCATAACGTGAAGTGCAGGTTGTGAACTTCTGTTAAGCTAGCTGTACAAGTCTGCAGTAGTTCTCAGAAAGACTGTTGAACAGAATTCCAGGTATTTTTTAAAGAGAGCTAAATGGAGGCCAGTGATTATCTTGGGGTGTTACACCACAATAATGTCTAAAGTACAGTGTGAAATATGTTAGAGGTCACCACCTCAAATACAATTTGAGCAACAGGAGTAAATTGTCCTACATGCTTCTGCATGAGACACCTCCACATCCACTGGTTTGGCAGACGGAGCGCAAAAGTTTTCTGTGTGTCTGTTGATGAATTTTTGCTATGCTTAAACAAGCTAAGTCTAGTTATTGTCCCGTTTTCACTGACACACATGTGAAGGAGTTGATTCAAGCATCTATAACAGAGTACAAACCAACCCTAAAGACAATTGTAAAAATGAAACACTGTTTCACTAAAAGCCTTAAAGACTGATAAAAATAACAATGTGGTGTAAAGCTAATCTTGAAATTGCTGTGCGGCTCTTCACAGTGATGATCAATTCAATTTGGCTCTTAATGCTCAACTGGTTTGACACCTTTGAGCTAAAGGTATGTAACTTTTGCAAAAATATGTTTTTACATATTGGTTCAAATTATTACCAGGCCGAGACATTATAGTGTGAGAAAGATCAGCTGTGAAAAGATCTTGTTCCTCCATCTCCTCTCAGTCGATAAATCAACCTCATGTACTCACTGCTGAATGTGCTAATGGCAGAGAAACAACTTACTGTTGTTTACCAGAAAAACCATTTACCCACCGTCATTGGTCACCGTGCTAACTAGCCTTAGCATTCACCACATCAGGCTCTTCCTGTCTCTGGTTGGCTGTTTCTGTCAGAGCTGTGCATTCATACAGATGACAGCAGGTAAGTAGAGGAGCTCAATTTTTCAAACTTTATATTTTCCATGACATAGTAATTGTTTGAACAAATATGTGAAAATATGTAAAGAAAAAATAAGCATGTTATAAAAGCTACATACTGCAACTCTAAATATATCAGGTAAATCAAAATATGGCAAACTTTCTGTGCTGCCTCTGTCTGTCTCTCCCTACATTCGCTATCTGACAGGCACAAAAGGCTAGCACACTGGGGACTCCTTTCTTTCTTAATGTCAATTAGAGCTTGACTGAATGAAATACAACACAATTGTCACTGCTGTTAATGCTAATGTCTCAGTAAACACATTACAGGGGGATAATCGCACAGGATCAAACAGCAGGCCTTTTGGAAGAAACAGGCAGGTGTGTTTGGAGATGCTACGCTAACATAGCACCTCATAATGCCCTCAGAGCAAACACACACAAGCCCTTTAAAAGCACGACAATACCAAAAATTGGGCCTGAAGAAGGAGCGGCCGGCTCGCTGTTTGAAGACGAACACAATGAATGACGAGCCGCAGGTTAGCATTGACTCTCATTTACTAAACAAACTTCAACGTCTCGACCGTGAATGACTGAAACTTGACCCGACCAGCAGGTCTGCAGGTGTGTTTGACAGGCAACAGGGGGAAGCAATGTGTGTGTGTGTGTGTGTGTGTGTGTGTGTGTGTGTGTGTGTGCGTGCGTGAGTGTGAGTGAGTGAGTACATGCATTGTTGGTTCAGGAAGCAGGAAGCTGTCCTCTGACATTGAACTTCTCATAAAACGTCACAGCACCAGTCCTTCTTTCTGCATTGATCTCTTTAACTAACTTTTGAATTTATTAACTCTTGAGTATTAAGTTATATTTTCCATCCTTGCCAAACCGTTGAAACATGACATAAAATAAGAAGTTCTGGTTAGAGTATAAGTTCTTCTATGACTACACTTTACAAACTTTGCCTTATGCTGACAAAACATTCTTCATCCTCCAAAAGAATTGTGGATATTTTAAAGAGTCAAAATAGTCAAAAGAGACAAAATATGAAGAAATACTTCATAATATGCTAAACTGTGAGCAGAAAAACTAAACAAATCTCCAACAAAAGCGCTACAACCCTACACTCAAATCTCAAACGTATTCTTTTTAAAATAAGATTTCCTATTCATTATTGCTAGAAAATTCATTCATTTTCCAGCATATCTGTACAGCTTAAGCTCTCAGTTTGGTGGATCTGACGGTTTCACTGGTCAGGGCTCTTTAATTTGCTGTACAGTAGTGATGTGTTGTTCAGAGAGCGGCCTCCCTGTCATCTCCCATCAGGAATGGCTGAATCCCGCCATGCATGGGCTGCTGCTTTGTTTTGATGGGCAACCATGCAGCCAAACACATGCAAACACAGACATGTCATGAAGGCTGCAGCCTGCTGCACAGAGCCTCAGAGAGACGGGCAACCAAATTTAAACCAAACGCCTGTAGGCAAAAAGTGACAACATGGTTGAAAAGTGAAAAAAAAACCAGCAGCAACTGGCTGGAGTTAGATGATGTTGTCAACTCCAAAGCTGAATGTAAAATGAAAACTTTCATCAGAGCTCGATCAGCAACAAACCTGCAGAGTCGCATGTTCATTTAAAGAGTTGATTAAATTGTAAAACTAGTTTGTGCACTTTTATTTTTGTCATAATGGGGAAAAAAATTACAAAATGTTTTTCTATGACAAAAATGACTTAAAATATCACACACTAATACACAAATCATTCATAGCTGCCACATTAGGCAACATGCAATATAAAAATGCTTATAAAAATTATTCTCGGATGTTTAGTTTTTATTTAATTGTCATTATTCTGTAGAAATCAGTTTTCACTTTGACATTACTTTGGATTTTTTTGTAAATTTCTTGTCCAAACACCATAAATTTTTTGACCATGATTGAATTTTAATATCAATAAAAAGGGGGAAATGTTCAAGAGGGTGAAAATTAGGGTGCTGAGAGAGATCAGAACATACATACAGAGGCCTTAATCCCTGACGCAGGTTCAAGTCCCGGCCTGATGACCTTTGCCCTCTCTCTTTACCTCTCTGTCTGACCACTCTCATAAAACATCACTAGAGCCAACACAATCTTTTTTAAAAAAAAGGTTTTCATAGGCACTGTATAAAACCCCAACTGATTTAAATTTTGTAACTGCCACATTCTTTGCTGTAGTTGAATCTGCTGTGCACGCACACACACACGCATACACACATACACACACACACACACACACGCACACACACACACACACACGCACACACACACACACACACACGCACACACGCATACACACACACACACACACACACACACACACACGCACACACACACCCACACGCATACACACATACACACACACTTGAGTGTGTGTTCCTGGATGTGTACACAGAAATGGAGGAAGAAGTTCCAGTTGATGTGTGGAAGTGTTTGCAACTGGAGAGGTGTAAACAAAAAAAAAACAGCAAATACCACAAATGAGATGAACCAGAGGCCAGAGAAGAGCCAGGACCCAGAGAGCAGCTACAGAGATCTGATAGCTGAACCGATTAGCTCATATCGGATATCCGCATATTTCTCAACTATTTGGTTTGTTTTGCTTTTTATAATAATCATTGAAAGCAAAATAGTCTTTTTGGTTTGCTTTTCAATTAAACTGGCACCATTGGTTGGGGCTTTTCACCATAAATTTAAACTTTCCAGTTGATTATTTAAAACTTGTTACATATTTTACAGATCTACAAACCCATTCATCACATTAGGATACCAATGAAACGGCCACTTAATTCAGAGGAACACATTATGTACATTAATTAAACACAGATGAATATTTGAAAGCTTTTAATTCTATTAACTATGACTTTCTTCCATTTTATTTTCATTAAATGAAAACAAGACATTTAAACAGACCAATAAAAAAAGAGTAAAGGAAATGTGCGTTTAATGAGATGTATGTTTAATATCTGCTTAAACATTGTTATTTTCAAAAGATACTTGTGATCCAACAAACGAGATGATATTTATGACTATTTGTATCAATGCTTACCAAAATGAATACAACTAATACTGCATAATTGATTGATTATTACCACTTTAAAACATTATAAAGTAAGTATATCTGACTTTTTGGAAGATAAGAAAAAGAAGGATGACTAAGTGCTTTTGGACAGTTCTGTTTAACAAAAATACACTGTTATGAAAAAGTGTGAAAGAGCAAAAACACAAATTAAATCCACTTTGAGCTACACAGGCAGCATAAATAGAGCATTGAGCTTGCGTAACCAGGGAGGTCAGTGTGAAGATGAAAACTCTAAAACACTTCACACACCCCTCTGTTCACCCTGCATCCAATTCAGCCTGGAAGAACTCTGAGTTTGTCCTCAAGAGTTCACTTGGCCTCTCACTGTGGGTAAATGATCGCCACATTTGACTCATTTGTGTGAATCAGGAAAGAAATAAGTAGCAAAGTCCACAGGCCTAAACATTACCCCAGCCTCTCAGCCTCTCAGCCGCGCCACAGGAGGAGAGCTACACATTAACACGTTCGGCTCTCTCAGCCAGAGCTTTACAACCTTCTAAACACACCCTTTGGATCAGGGCGCCACTCTGTAAACACTGCAACTTTCCAGACGCTGGGATCGGCGGTTCATACAGAGCTCTCAGCCAATCGGAAACCAACAGAGAGGTGTTATATTCTCCCGCGAGAGCCTATGGGAGGCCAGCAGCCATGGAGACCAGCTGCTCATCGGGTGATGGCTGAGGAAGTATTGGGAGTGCAGCTAAAGGTTGTGTTTTGGCAAGCAGGAGTGTATATACACTGCTTGATGGTGGTGTTTTATGGCCTGTGCACCCTGCATATCCATGTTTATACAATCTATTATCTCATTGTGCAGGATGACACTGTTTAGCCCTTTTAATCGAACTTTAGTCCGTTTGTCTAGACAGTCTGATTTGTCTGGGGAGGGGTGAATAAAACTCTGATGCGGATCACAAAAGCGAGCTGTGGTCAGTTAAAAAACCTAGACATCGGTTTGGTTGAAGCGAACTCTGGTGCAATTCGAATGCATATGTGAACGCCAAGTGGACCGGAAACTGTTCCAAAAGCAGAAAGCAGACTATTGCGCAGGGCATTCTGGGTAAATACAATCAAAACAAAGGAGACTAGCTCTAGCGAGAGAAATTTTACGGGGGGGGGAGGGTCTTTTTCCAAAGAGAAAAGAGAAATCCTATAACTGCTAAAAATCGGATGCTACCACATTTTTGTTTATGTTTTGTGAACAAGGAAGCGCTCAGGGTCTTCTTCAGAAGTTTTCGAGTCATTTCTTTCAGTGGCTCTCGGTGCAGCGCCACCACAGGCGAGTGGAGGAACAGGTTCTTCAAAGGGTTTGGGTCATTTGACACTAGTCGAGTGTGAAAGCGAACCACATCAGCTGAAAATGTAACAAACGTGGCAGTTTTGGTCCCCAACTGAACCGAGTCTACTGGACTATCAGCCGTGACAACACCCTCACATTAAACAAAGTTTGAATGAAAACACTTTAATTTTGCCAAGAAAAAGCCTAAAATGATCAAATTCAGCAGTATGATCTATTTTTTAAGACGGGAGCAGCCACTAAAAGTTTAAGCAGAAGAAAGTTTCAGTAGAAACAGAGTCTCTGGGAGAAATGTCTCCACAGACTGTTTCAAATCAGACTGGAAGGTTTTCAGTAGACACAGGAACACCTGCAGCTGCAACCCCCGCTGACCTACCTCCTGATGAACGCGGTAACCTGCAGCCCCGACGATCCCCCAGATCTCTTCATCTCCGCTAAACAAAGCAGCACAGAGGGAATCCTCCAAAGTGGCAGCTTAATTCCTGTGGCCCCTCACAGTGGGACCCTTATGCTCTCCAGCTAAGATGGACCGCATTGGAAAAGAGGGCTGGGAAAAAGTGAAGCAAAGATGCTGCCAGCTGTGATATGTGTTGAGAGGAATGCACCGGTGTTATCGCTCACTGAGTTATGCAAGAACGATTTGGTGGAAACCTTTGCCTGGTACAGTATTGGACCTCTGCCTCCTCATGCACAAACTGCACACACACACACACACTTAGATACACAAAGCCAAGTAGCTCCTGCCTTGAAGATTTTCTAATTACCCTCTGTGAATGGGAGGCAGACGGACACACAGAGGGCAGACCGCCTAGGTTATCGCACACACTTCCAAGACTCCCGGATCTTCTTCCAAACATACGGCCCTATTTTTAGCTTTCATCTGTGGTGCTTTTTAGTCAGAGCGAGTGAGGGGCATGGGAGGTACCGAAATCAGATCTGCTTGGGTGCCACTTTGTAACCTGAGCCAAATTGAAACCTTTTCTTCTGAGCATTTAGATTAATTCACTTAAGGAAGAGGGATAAAAAAACAAGCCAATACTTGTTAAATTGTAGCAACAACAGCACATGTTGCTATGTTTTAAGTACCGTATTTTCCGCACTATAAGGCACACCCAGGGGTGAAAGTAAGGGGGTACGGCAGGGTACTGCGTACCCCTAAAAGATTTAGCGGGGGTACGCAGTACCTGCAAGAGAGGGGAGCCGCTATCTGCTGTAAAACATGAACGGGTTCACTGTGCAGCTGTGAGTTCGCACACTAATCAGCCGTGACTGATTAGTTTTTCAAGAACAATCTGAAACGACTTAATCACTTAATGAATACCTTTATTCTCATTTCATATTGTTTCTTAACTGTTCGTGCTTTTCTAGAGCAGGGCTGCAACACGTCGATCGCGGAAGGTTTTGAGTCGATCTCGGCATTAGGTGACAAACTGAACGCAGCCAGGAGGCTGAGAGCAGCACTGGAGGGAGGGCAATAAACTACTCTATTACAATCGCAAAATAAATATCAAGCCTCCAAGCCTAATATCGTAACAGACTGAATGTTATATTTTTAATGTAATCTCGGGTCGTCTTGTGGAGCGCAGGAGGTTGCCATGGCAACGGGTGTGCTTAAATGACAGAGAGAGACGGAGAGTAAAAAGGTGCGAGTGGTTTTGAGTTGACAAGACCTGTTCGGGTTGTTTTATCTTTGTCTTTGCGCATCACAGCCGCCGTAGTTTCTGAACGTTCAATAAACGACAAACTTGAACTAATTACCTCGTTCTTTGTGAGTATACGTCACAACAAACATCAAACATATATATATATATTTTTCATTAAGTATTTATCAAACAAATGGCTTCTACCGCGATAATTATGTGAAATTAAATTAATTGTCTAATATCCTCCTGACTACCAGTAGTTCATTTTTGTCTTCTGTAGAGGACATTTCTAAACTTGAATATTTACCACCCCCTGCATTCTACTGAATTATTTCCTTTTGGTATCTGGAGAGGACATTTAGGGCTTTTCAATGATACCACATGTGAAGGGGTGGGACTTTTGTACCTTTTTCTAATTCATAAAAATGGCATTTATCATTAATAACACATTTTATGGGAAGAGACAAAGTAAGTGCATAAAACCTTTTATTACCTTACAAAAACTGTGGGATTTAAAAAAAATGGTGATTGGACAATATTTTTTTTCCTGGTAGTCAGGAGGATATAAAAAAAATAGTTTGGGCTTAACTTCATCAAACAATTTTGTTTTTTGCCTCTGATTTAGTGGAAATATTGATGTTGATGAGACTTTCTCCAAAATGATAACCTTTTTCAACCTTTATAGCTCCACTGTTGAAAATGAGGCTCTAACATTCACAAATGATAGTGAAATAAAATCCAGTCCAACATCTGGTTTGAGGTGATTCCTTTGGAACCTGTTGGAGGAAAAATATCCCAACTTCAGAAGATGAGCTTTTAACCTAACAGAGCTCTGTATTTCCTCCTGTCAGTATGAGAGTCAGGGTGAGGAGGCGCCATGTTAGGAAGAGAAGTGGAAGCTGCAGGATCTTCAGAACAAACAGGTCATGATGCTGGGCTACTGATTATCCCTCTATCTGGACACAGGATCAATAGAACCATTTTAAAAGCTAAAATTAATGGTTATATGCCAGACATGGAAAGCTGGGATGCACTTCATGCCATGATGTTCAGAATTTAGGTCTCATAGCATCTCAAGGTGTCAACATTGCAGTCAGTGGGCTGAGAGAAATACAGCTTTATTTTGTAGCAACTCAAGAGCTACCAGCTTTTATTGCTTCGCAAAACAATTAATCAGCACAGAAACTCCAACGCCAACAAAGAAGCAATGTATGTATGTATGTATGTATGTATGTATGTATGTATGTATGTATGTATGTATGTATGTATGTATGTATGTATGTATGTATGTATGTATGTATGTATGTATGTATGTATGTATGTTTTTTTGTTTTTTTTTGTCATAGTACCCCCAAGAATCTAAAACTACTTTCACCCCTGGGCGCACCTAAAAACCTTCAATTTCCTCAAAAGCCGACAGTGCGTCTTATAATCCGGTGCGCCTTATATATGGATCAATATTGAGCCACAACAGGTCTAGCAACTACGGTAAGCAGCCGCCGACTTCATTTTCCCCGTAGAAGAAGAAGCACGCGGTGTATGCTGGGATAGTTGTCAGAACGCTGGTTTGTTAATAAAGTTTGACTGACCTATCAATAGACATGAATACCGACCGTCTAGTACAGTGTTAACAAATAATATTGAAGAAATAAATATATCAAATCTAATTAAAAACATAAATAAGTGATAAGTTCTTTACTGTTATGGTCTGTAAGATATATTTATTCTCAGTACTAGATGTGGTCTCAATAAACCCATGACATTTCAACAATATTATTTTACCTTTTATCTGGAAATAGTGTCTGTTTATTCTTGCCATACAGTCCTCTGTATTAATTATTGCTCGAAAGGTCTTGCCATACCAGTTTATTCCTCTGTATTTACTTTAGTTTCTTAGTTTATTCTTGCATTTTATTCTTCATTCATTTCCATTTAGTTTCATTTGATTAGTATTATCCTCTCTTGGTTTATTGCTATGTCCACTTTAGTTTCTTTCCTGTTGCTAAATTTATTTTATCGTTTATTGACCATCAGTAATCTCATCACCTGCTGCGCCGCCTATTTGCCATGTGTTTCACATCATGTGTTGATTTGTCACTGTTCAGCGTCGGATTCTCTGTTTTTATGCCATAATTCACATCTAGTTCGTCGCTTCGTTTTATGTCCCGCTTCTCCTGTTTCAGAGTTTTGCGCAATGTGCGCGTCTTTTTTTTTAGCCCCTAAGGTGCAGGGCGGTCGGGAAGCGTATCGATGAGGAAAAGGCAGACTGACATAAACCTTTTAAAACAACGGAAACAATTTCTGCATTCTGATTATTGAAATTTAAAAGCGCTGTGTTGTTCTATCACTCCCGTTTCATACCGGACCACTTACAGCACCGGTGTTAACGCTATAAAATGAACGCTCTCTATCGTGGTATCACCCATGGAGGGATTTCTTGATTTCTTTATTTAAATTGGTTCATTTTTCAGAGGGATACTCAGTGAGGGTATCGTGATTTTAGCTACCAGTAGCAGGAGAACGGAGCTGCGCCAAGAAGCTAACAGAAGCTAACAAACACTGAATAGAAGAAGAGCTGCCATCGATACAGTTGCAGCCAAGTACTAGGAGACCCTTGTCCCATATAGGTTCAATACAGTGACGTGCGGTGAGGTTCATTGCTGGTGAGGCACTTGACTTATGACTTAGACACCATCCATGTTATGGAAATTTCGTGCATGCATACAACGCTGGGGGCAAAAAGGGGCATTTACATGTCATCCATAGCCGGTCGATCCCGGGTGAACTCAGTGGAACTTAAAAATGTAGGTATTCATTTCGTGCTATGATCCACAGCAAAGTGATCTGTATTAGCCAAGCTACGCAGACTCGTTGCCATAGCAACTGACAACAATGTCGCTTCATGTTTTAGGATTTAACACCAACAAACATTCAAGAATTTTGCACACAGAACAACAAATGTTTTAGGCTTAATGCTTAATTTAAATAATTGCAGTGGTAGCTATAGCTACCGCTTCTACTTTACTGAATTATTTAAACATTAACTGTAGCCCACAAAACGCACATTTAATTAAAAAAGTAAACAAAAAACATCTTATTGCTGTCTTACCTTTACGTATCAATGAAATCCATGCACCCCTAATTCTGCACAAAAATATCCGTTCATCCAAGTCTATCCTCGGCATGTCTTTTCTACTCCGTTTGAGAATCATCAAACTGTTTTGAAGTAAAACTTTCAGCTCCGGTGTTGCTCTTCCTTTAGCTATCATCTCCTGCTTCAATTGAAAATCCACTTTAGAAAACTGTTTAAGTGTAGAAATGTAGTATTTCATGTTGACGTCGGAAGAGAGAAGAAAACAAATATATCGCTGTACTTTACTTATTTACTGTGTGGCTAGCTCCATGGCTAGCTCACTGTGTCTTACTCTGCAATTGTGCAGTCACAATATCTGGGAACATGAGCGCCCCCAGCGGTGAGGCAAGAGAACTGCCTGCCTGCCTCACCTCGAGTCTGTTCTCTGCCGTTTCTGATCGCTCCTCCGCACACAAAACACGATACACACACAGTTAGTGACAAAAAAACACTGTACATTATATACATAAGCGAAATTATGGAAAATCAGTCCATATATTAAATGTTTCTTTGCCATTTTATTGCCGGCGTACAGACAGGACGAACATGCTGTCATATAATGGCAGCCAGTGCAGTTAGCGAGAGGTTGATCAATCCCAGGTGAGGCTCAGCTCGCTGCTGCCTCACCGGCTTCACTTCTGAGCATTTGAATGGGAAAATGCGAAAATCCAGCGATTTTGAAAAAAAACTAATCAGAATTGGTTAAGCTAAGTAAAAAATAGATACTTTATAGTACAAAACCACAGGGTGAAAATAGCAATATAAAGAATTTTATATTATATATTATTTTTCCATGATGACAGGTGATGTTCTGCCTCACCTGCCTCTCCTGACTGCACGTCACTGGTTCAATAAGGGGCCGGTGGTAACCGTAGCGTCTATTCTATGCGCCTTATAATGCGTTGCGCCTTATATATGAAAAAAGTTTTTAAAATAGGCCATTTATTGAAGGTGCGCCTTATAGTGCGGAAAATACGGTAAACAAAAGTTCTGATAAATATTCTAGACAAAGAACCCTCCACATTTATTGGCACTCCTGTAAAAGATATGTAAAATGTTTCAAAATGGATTCATTGTAGCAGCATAATCTCACAATCAATATTTAATTTGAGTACATTTATTCTGAAAAAAGGTGAAGAAATTCTTGTTTTATATCAAATCACCACTACCATACTAATTGTCAGCCACTGTTGACCGTCCAGACAATCCTCTTAGTCGTTACAAAGGGTCACAAATGGATCTTTGACTATTCTTCTTTGTACAGCTCTTCTAAAATCCTGGATTCTTTCTTATAATCTATTCAGCTCACTGAAATGTTTTCTACTAGATTCAGTTATATCCTAATTATAAAACAATGCAGTCATGTTCAGATTACTGAAAAAGTTATCCATGAAGCACAGCTGATTGAGGAGGGTTATAAGCGTAGCTTGATTCTGTAGTTGAGCAACCACATGTCTCCAGTTAACATCCCAAGAGAGATTAACGTATTTCATGTTTACATTTGTGATGGTAGGCTAGAAAAGGTGTTATTTTTTGGTAACACTTTATTTGAAGGGGTGTGAATAAGACTGACATGACACTGTCATAAACATGACATAACACCTGCCATGAACATGAGTAAGTCTTCATGAATATTTATGACTGTTGTCATAAAGTGTCATTCGGTAAATCATGAACCTTTTAATACAAAGTTGACATTATTCAAAATGTCTTTGTTATGACAACTTGACATTAACCAAGAAATCATAATCTCACATAAATTTGTTGTAAAAGTATTACTGATTAAACTTTAAAAATTAGCTTTATGTAGTAATATTATATAGCTCTGCCATGTTTAGTCTTAATTTAATAAGATAAATTCACACTGCAAAAACACAAAATCTTGCCAGGAAATTTGGTCTAATTTCCAGTGCAAATATCTTAGTGCACTTGAAATAAAACAAAACTAACTTAGAATTGACTTTTCAGTAAGATATAGGAGTTTGAGTCAATTCCTTAATTTTGATGAAAAAGTTCTAGACCCACTGAGAGATTATTTCACACATAAAAAGTTCTCGACCAAAATGTCTTGATATAAATGAATTTATCTGCCAATGGAACAAGTTTTTTTCCCCCCCAATATTAAGGAATTATTGACTTAAAACAAGCTCCTATATCTTGCTGAAAAGTTATCTGTAAGTTAGTTTTGTCTTATTTAAAGTGTACTAAGACATTTGCACTAGAAACTAGACCAGAAGTACTTGGTAAAATTGGGTCTTTGAAGTGCAGTTATATTTATTACGTTTCTGTTTTTAAAAAAAACGTTAACATCCGGTCCCCCAAATTAAAGATTGTATTTGTATGAAAATTTCAGTGTGAGATTAGACAGCTGCAATGAGAGCTGAATTTATCGTAAGAAGACACATTACTCCTTTTTCTCATCCAACTAACTGGATGGTATACTGTTGCTGTCAACTACGCCTTCCATAAATCTCATTGAAAAATCGCTCCGTGCAAAAGCGTCCAATCATTTCTAAATGAGTCTTTACAAGAATGATGGCCTTGGAAGTAAAGTTTGAAGAAATTCAAGACTTTTTCCACAGGACGCTGTCTTGATGAGTTCTGCATGGCATGCCATCATTTTATCTTAATCGCCATTTAGCTGTCAATCTGCATGAAATGCCCTTTTGAAACTATTTACGGATCCCTGGACTATACAGAGTGGCAACGAGCTGCGGCAACGAGCTGCGGCCTGGAGCTACGGAGCCGAACAGAGTAACAGTAAGGCGAGGAATCGTGGTATCAGGTGAACACATGAAAGAGGGGAGGTCGCTGGATTTAAGGCTTTTTGTCTTTGGGCGTTCAAAGGAGACAGCTGTCGACTGCACAGGGCCTGGGCTCTATTCATGTGGGAGGGGACCGCAGACAGAGAGCACACCAACATACACACACACATATACTTCAAAGGAAGGTGTGTGTGTATGTAAGTGTGAATACAAGCCATCTCCCCACTGATTGTTGCTGTTATTATCATCATTTAACAATATGCTCGCTTTTATTCATGTGACCATAACTGTATGTTTATTCTCAAGATCTCTGTGGTATCTCTAGGGCTTTCATCGCATACGCACATAATAATAATCCCTCTGTCTGACCTACAGCACTTTGCAAAAGTATTCGCACCGCTTGAACTTTCTTTCACTCTGTCACGTTGCGACAGCAGACGCCAACGTCTTGTGCTGGGATTTTATGTGAGTCCGACACAAAGTAGAGCAAAAATTCACTTATGGAAGAGAAACGACACGATGGTTTTTAACATTTTTTACAAATTTTTTTTTTTTTTAAATGCGGCGTGCATTTGCATTCAACTACCCTTGCAAACTCCCTGCAGCTGTTCCATTGAAGCCTCAGAGGTTCCTTGTAGAACGTTAGTGACCAAACAGCATCGTGAAGACCAGGACACAGGTCAGGGAGAACGTTTCAAATGGAGTTAGGTTATAAAATAATCTACGAACAGCTTACGTAGGGGAATCTGTGGTTATATTTACTCCTGCACTTCACATATCTGGCCCTTATTGAAGAGAAAGAAGGAACCCATTGTTCAAGTCTTTAGAAATCAACACAGCTTGTGTGTATGACTCTAAACACACAGGCAAAGCTAGTCAAATCAAGTCACGTTTATTTGTACAGCACATTTCAGCAACAAGGCAGTTCAAAGTGCTTTACCCATGAAAACATCATACAGTCACCAATTACGAAACAAGAAATAAACATTACATTTTGTCAAATGTTATCATCACCAAAGCAAATATCAGCTGCATTGGCAGATAGAGAAAACCCGTAGTGCCTGCATATAAACACATGCAACAAATTTTGAGATTCCTATTTGAACAATACGGATTGTGCTTGCAAACGCGACAAAATATAAAAATGTTGAAGTAGTATGAAAACTTTTACAAGGCAGTGTCATGATAACCATTTTAATATCCCCTTAGGGTACAAAGCTCTTCTGCATTTAAAACAACCATCACTCCATCTGAAAATTCCCATGTTTGCTGCCTTTCTGTGTGCAGACTGTCTGAACAAACCGACCCGGGTCAAAGTTGAAAAATTAAAAGCAGTTGGTTATTTTGGTAACAGATTATTATCATTTGGTTATTTTGTCAAACCAGATGAGAACATTTTTGAAGGAGGACCATTACTCATGCCTTCTCTTGGTGTCTGACAGATGTTGATTTTTGACTTTGTAAGGCATCTTAATTGCTATCTTTTTGATCCGATTTAGTCTTTTGGGCACATTCCATACGTTAAAAAGCATAATGATGTCGTCTGGTGTTTGTCACCCAGGAGATCCATAAAAGAAATAAAAAAAATCAAATTATCTGCAAGATTTCTGAAGGCTTTTACAAGCTTTTTCTTTGGACTTTGGTTTCTTTCTTGTCTATCTATTTGCTGTTCAGGACCAGAGTATTTTCAGGAGTTTAAGAACATCTACCTCAAATTTAACTTTTTAAGGCAAATCAAGTAAAGTTTATTTGTATTGCACAATTCAAGAACAAAGGCAGGTCAAATTGCTTTGCACCAGATGCTGCTCACTTGGTAAGGCTGATGTTTTCAGCCCACATTTAACTATATACTTTCACAGTAAAATACATTCACTGCAGTAAACCTTAGTGTCCAAAGGTGAATTTTTCACAAATTGTAAAAATATTGACCAAGATTAACTCAAAATGTAATGTATTTTGGCTTTGAGGGTGTGAACTTGGAAGAGATAAAGAAATCGGTGAATGTCCGTCGTGTTTTGGACTTTTTCTTTTCTTTTTTTCAATATTTAAAACGAGAATCATGTTTGTTGCAAAAAACAAGAAAAAAAACCCGGAAATCTTGAACATGTTGAGCATAAATGTTGAATTTTATTTGAATGAAGACGCTGCTGGTGGCTGGATGTTGATCTGGTTCTTTTAACTCAGGTAGGGATGCCTCTAGTTTTCAGAAGGTGTCACTAATACTGAGGTGGCACACCAAAACGAAAAGTCAAAACCAACATTTTGTAAAGAACAAGGAAATGAACAGAGAAATTAAATTAAACGACAACTAGAAACCCAAGCCCTGCTCTACTAACACTGATAATCCTACATGCTCAATGTTATTAAGAAGGAATAACTTAACACAGGTGGTGGATGCTATTTAGTTAAATCCAAAGTTGTACAAAGGATCTGGGTGCGCCACTGACAAAAGCTTCTGGTCAGTAATTTAACATCATTTGATTGACATTTGCAAAACAAAGTGAGGCAAACCATTACTTTTGAAGCCTCCATTTTGCCATGTGAACAAACATTTCCTTTTACCTAAAAGGATTTTTTTTCCTCTTCCTGTTGGCTGTTCTGATTCTTCCCGGCGACTTCAGTCTTCAGTTGACATTTGCATAGGAGGCAAATCAGTCAGGCTGCATGACAGGAGAGCTGTGGCAACAGAGCAAAACATGGATATTCCTAAAATTAGGACGCCATGGCAACAAGAGGTGACTTTCATAATATTTCCAGGGCATTCTAATATCTAAATAGTTATCTGAAGATGCATCATGGTGTTTGAATGTGGATATGTTTGAAGTAATAAACAAAATAAATTCAACTAAAACTTTTTTTTTCATTCACTTTCTGTATTTTATATATATATATATATATATATATATATATATATATATATATATATATATATATATATATTTTGAAGTCTATAACAATTAATTTTGTAGCACAAAAGCAACATCAAGTCTAGAACTGCATGTCAGCATGATGTAACCCTGTATTTATAATCCATGCTCTCAGGAGCACAGAACAGAATGAAAACGCATAAATCTTGAATGATGAGGAAACACGACGCACCGTCTCCTGAAAGCATCCCTGATATTTTCCTATGCAAATAACTTTGCATTCGCTGGGATGCAGCTGGATCAGCTGCAGGAGACAAGGCTGCTTTGCCATGCTCATGCCCCTTCCTTCCTGACTTTGTTTGTTTTTTGTTGTTGTTGTTTTTTCATATTAACCCCCAGATGCAAAACTTCGTTTTTGACAAAACGTTTTGTTCACTACAGCAAAAGGAAAATCCACAGGAATCATCAAACTCATCATAATCAGCAAAAAAAAAAAAAAAAAAAAATGGTGCAATTACAATGAGGTGAGGAAATGTTAGTCATGGTAAAAAAAAAAAAAAGCATTTTAAAGTTTTAATCCAACTAAAACCAAAAGTTTGAACAGAACTTTTTGAAACAAACATTTCATTTTGGGATGAGAGCGGCTTGAGGTGAAAGTAGATTTTGCTGACCTTTGGTTACCAGGGTTACCAAGATGCACCTTTTATGTTTGTATTATGAAAAGGCTTCATTTGAAAGTAAAACCAACAGTGATTATTTCTTCTCCAAATATTTAAAATATGTTTTAAACCTCAACTAAGTGGGAGTAGTTGCTCATAATATAGAACAAACTTAATTTGTTTTCCTCCATGTGATTTAGATGGGAAAATATTTCATGCACATTTATCGGTTTGGGAATAAATGATTGAGTTACCGTGTTTTTTTTTTTAATGGTTGCTTGTAAACACAACATTTATTTTGGCCCTTCCTCCAAAAGTCTTCCTGCATCCAGCACATTTTCACCAAATGTGATTGTCAGAGAGCAGATGAGCCTCAACTCCCACATCATTTAACATTCAACACACTAAGACACCTAAAGGCTCCTCTAAACAATTAGGTTTTCACGTTTAATCACTTTGCCAAGCAGCTTTGTGAATCCACTTGTTAATACATTCATTGTGGCACAATAGGGAAGCAAAGTGTAACTGGTGAAATACCTAAAGCTACTCCATGCTGTTCAGACTTTCCCTCATCTGAACCTTCTGACTATCTCATTATGTTTTAAGAAATTTGGAGTGTCAAACGTGCTCAGTGAAGCTTTATTAAAATACTTTGTGAAAAAAAGAGACGTTCGTGACGGAGCATGTGAAGCAACTAATGCTATTGCTTATTTAAAATGAATTTGTCGTTAGCAGAAAACAAAAATGACCGAGCACAAACAAAACAAATGGCAGGTAAGCCGTGGTGAGCTTTAGTTGACGTGGCCTTGATGTAACCCCCAAATAAAACCCATTCCTGGGCCTCATCGGACTCTGGGCCGGCTCTGGGTATGCAGCATTCTCCAGCGATGCAACACGCGGCATCTGGGTGTCATCGGGCTGTAATTACCCAGCTTCCCATGTAGTTTACCCATCTGCTGCGGCGGCTCCCTCCACATATGGGCCGTATGCTCCTATAGGACGAGTAATGATCACCTTCTTAACAAATCTGCTGTGAGCCAAGACGACAGCAGGTCTCAAAAACAATGCATGCCGGGCAGGGGGGTGGAGGGGGGGGAGATATGGTGGTTAAGCAGGAACCGAAAGGTGCGGTCGGTTTGACTGGAGGTGAACGAGGGTCACACTCTGACGCGACTGTTCATGTCGCTTTGTGGATGAGAGTGAGCATTTTTATTGGTTTTTTTTTCTGAAACTGGAAGGTAAAAACATGCCACAGCTACATAGATAAATGTGTGTAGAGCTTAAAGCGCACACACTCACACTCACACACCTCAGCTCAGGTACCAAGAGGGTTGAGTCTTACTTGGCGGATATTGCATCAGAATCAGCCTGGGGAAGAGAAGGCACACTCAGCACAGCAAGGCGATCGCAGGGCGCCTCCCGATCTGAACGTGCGAATCAACACAACCTTTACGTTGCTGTGCAGTTGACCAGTAGGATTCAAACTCAGTTTAAAGACTAAATGAGGATGTAGCTGGACCAGCATGACAGAGGTCATGCTCCAGGCGGTGTGTTTGTGGACATTTTATGACCCGTTCCTAGAACCGGTCTATCGTTATCATTGACTCTTCAGGTTTTACATCAGCTGTGCTGGGGTTGTTCTGTGTGTTTGTGTGCGGGGGAGACTCTCCTGCAGGGAACAACTTCAGGTTTGTTGATGAAACGTGGTGAAACGGGGGTCTGAGGCGCAGATGCTTTGTAACCAAACGTTGCTCCTCTTTAGGTGACTTTAGAAAGATGTTTTGGGTTTGTTTGTGAGACAAGTTAGTCTCTTCTATGGACATTAGATTTGAATGTTATTGCTTCAGGTCAAAGAAAATGACATTTAGTTCACCAAGAAGAGCAGGTAAATCCATCGACTATATGTCAGTGTGTTAGCTTTAAACCATCACATGAATCCCTTGATAAACATGTTTAAGTGGTTTTTAAACACAACAAAAAGAATTTCAATGTACTTTACTACAAAAGTGTTTATGTTATATCATAGTTGGATTTAATTCAGTTCAGTCCATTGTGATTTTATTTGATGCAGTCTAAAATTCAACACCAATACAATCAGATTAAACAAATAACATAAAACCTATCAATAAGGTATATTTAAAATAATTTAAAAAAGGCTAATGTAGAATTTAAGTTGAACTTAAATGATTCAGTAAAAAGTATCAAATTAAAAATTCTGCTAAAACTTAACTTAAAATGATGTCATGGCTGGAGTCCAGGGTTGGGCAACACGGACATAGAACTTGATCATGTCATGATAATAAATATTTGACTATAAAAGAGAAACAATATGATAAATGCCCATCACTTCTGCAGGCTATAAGAACAGTGTGTAAAACTAACCAGCCTTGCAAAGCATCACTAAGGTAAATAATAATTACACTTTTTAAGCGACACTAAGCTGTCAGGTTATGATTGCAGAGATTCAATGCTAGACTGTCTTTAAAGTCAAAAATCTTTAAAAATGAAGAGATCATAGACTTAGATATCCTGCCTGGCAAATACATAAATTCACCTCATTTATGCTGACATTGAGTTCAGGAGACCCAATCCAAGGTGCTCTACATCGAAAACATGTACAGTATATCAACAACATGTTTGATATACATGTTTTCGATGTATATCCAAAACATGTATATCATGTTTGCTTTTGAACAAAAATTCAAAAACTAAAGAGACAACTGGACAAATCAGCAACCTGAAAATGCTAAACAAAAAGGTGCTCCAGACTTTTGCAGCTTATAGCAGAGGAGGAGCAGAAACGGTAACTGAACAAAGAAATATTATTCATGTCTCGTCTTCGGGGATTTAGCACTATTAGCCCTGGATGACAGCAGAGGAGGACTGCGCTTTCCTCTTGTTTGCTCTCGCCCTGCCTTTAGAAAAAATTAACCCTGCAGCACCCGAGCGTGCGATCTCATTTACCATAAGATACTGATGTGAAGAGGAAGCACACCTCGAAGCTTTAACAGAGCCAAGTGTCAGCCAAAAGGCAGCTGATAAGAAAGAAACCTCTAGACAGGCTTCATGACGAAAGGTCAGTGCAGACTGAGAAATGAAAGAGCAACGTCATAAAATGATGTTATAGAGCTTTGAAACCTATAAATACTGAAAGTGTGAAACATAAATCATAATGTGTCCTTCCATTGTTTCCAAAGCATATCAGAAAATTTTAAAAAAGCATTTTCAGCCATGGTGTTTAGTTACTTGGTGCAACCAAAACCTCACATAATTGTGTCAGCATCAGTACTTTCCTGAAGTACCAAGACTGTGAGAGAAGAAGATTAATTAAATTAGCAACTAAAACCAGTGCAAACTAATAAAGTTCAACAATATATACTTTAAAAAAAAAAGATAATCTGCTATTCTAAGAGAATCACACTGAAATGCCACCAAGTACGGGGAAGAAATGGGCATCCAGGAGCTGAACTTGTTTAGCCTCCTCCGTCTCCCCAGGAGAAAATAATAGATTCTTTCACCAAGTGGTTTTGTTTCTTCTTCTACAGATCTGACTCATTTTTCTGCTGTGTGCATAAAGCCACCAGAGCCAGACTTTACAAAGGGCTTACAGAGGGGAACACATTTTTTATTTTTTTTTATTTTTTAAATGAATGCCTGTGTTGCGGACTTCATTTAGACTCATTCATAGGCTCATACCAGGTGAGTTGTAATAATATTTTGAGATTTGTATGAATATAAACAATACAAAAAATTGTAAAGTGATGACATTACAGAAGTTTTTTTTTTTTTTTTTTTTTGAGGAACATAGAGTTACACGCCAAGGAATGTATGTATAAAACCACCTATTGATGTTCTGCAACTTTGCCACCTTCCTAAAGTCATTCTTTGCAAAAGCAATTTCATTTTTTAGCTACCTTACATGAGCTTTGTAAAGCTTGACAATCGCCTAGGTAACAGTCTGCTTCCCTACACAACAGCAACAACCCCTGGCAACTAAATAATGCAGCAACGCATCAGAAAAACTACAGCAACTGTTTGGCTGCTGGTGATGAGCTTGTTGTTGTTTGTATTGGGACGGAGACGCAGTCGACTCAGCGCGACCTGTTGATGGGACAACATGCGTTTAGTGACAGTGCAAACATCGGGTTTCATCCGGCGGAGTCCAGAACCCAAAGCTGCCGACAGTCCCCCACATCTTGGTTTTCATGAAAACATCTAGAAACGTTTCTCCTCGCATTTTAAATTCATTGTTGCTTCAAAGCCTGGAATTGTGTCGCTCAAACCGCCATAAAAAAACCCAAAAAAAACAAGTCAGACATGGGTCACGTATGGGCAGGAAAATTATATTTTGTTGTATTTGTCTGATGTCCAAATATAGCAATAGATGTATGAACTTTAAGATCAACATGGTAAATTGAGTGATGGGTGCAGAAAACACTTTGCCAGGACAGTAAAATCCTGACAAAAAGTTAAAAACTGTGAGCTGACACAAGCTGAATGTTTTACACAATTTAAAAAGCACCATTCATCCCATTAAACAGACAATATCATAAGGGCCACATCATGAACAATAGACGTACGTGCGCAATTTTCTAGCTACTCCAAACTGCATTTCATTTCTTGGTTTTTGGACAGAAATTATATTCTGCTTAACAGAGAACAAAATGAGACAAAATGAACATTTATGAATGTTCATTTTAAACTTCATTGGAAATCATTATGGAGCTCATTTAGTTTACGAATACATTAAGAGTTTATTAAAAAAAAAAAAAAGGCAAAAATCAAAATCACCCTCCCTCCCCCCCACCCCCCAGTCCAAAGTTGGAATAATTCAGTCTTTAGTGCGTCTCTTATTAAAGTAGTGAAACTAGAACAACGTCCTGTCTTCCTAAATGGCTGTAATTATCATCTGTCAAGATCTGATGTATTTTCCTTCTTAATATAATTTTATGCAAGGTTATTCATGCTGTTGTGCTGTGGGAGGACAGAGGAGAAGCTGCTGTGTTTCCTGTGTCATCTAGCTGGAATTTGTTGTTCCTGAAAAAAATAATAATAATCTGTGGTTGTTGAAAGCTGCTATGCTTGTTTTCTTTTTGTAACAATTCCAGCTAAAGCTACAGGAGCAAAAGGGAGGCTGAGGAGCAAACTGACCGTCAACAGCAAACTTAAATAAATCAAATCCGCAGTTTTATTTTGATATGCATTTTCAGTAAACAATCCAGAGAATCTGAAGACTTTCCAGGAGCAACACAGAGACCTTCAGAGGTCAATGAGGACATTTAGAAAAAAAAAACCTGACTGTAGCTTAACCTGTTCTGTCACAGCCCCACCACACCAGCTCTGACTGGAGTCCTGGCCAACACGCGAAACCTGCCGAGAATAGAACAACTGGAATGGGAGGAAGTGTCGACGGGTAACCTTAGAAATGCCTAATGTGACTTTTCCCCATCATTACAAAAATAAATGAATTAATTAATACACTTCATTAATCCCCAAAGGGAAGTTCACAACTTTCAGTACAACCCGTCCAAACGTTTAGACCGGTCACTGAGACTGCTTCCTTTCACACGAAATTATTTACTAATGTTTTCAAGACGTTTTGCGCATTGGTAAATGACCAAAATTTTACATTTTACGCATTTTTTTCAGTTCAATTTTGATGCGATCTTTGGGCTAAAGCATCTAATTTAACTCAGGTTTTTAAAAGCTGATGAATTATTATTATTATTATTATAGGTTATTTTATTAATCCAGCCCAATGTTACATAGGAAACTGACCCAGGGTGGGCTTAGCAAAAACAAAACTGGGCCACGGGTTTGACCTGGACTGCTTGGTTGGATTTTCAACGCCCCCAAATGTTTAGGGTACTAAAGTGGATTCAACACCCATTGCCTTGAGAGATTAAGTAAATAATACATCAGTTTTTAATGCTATTTTTAACTATTTTTAACCCTTTCAGTGGCAAGACATGGGACACACACTGTGCAGTAAGAGTCCTTCACAGGGCGAACAACCATGTTCACATGAAAGCCAACGATCAGAGGAAGCCGGTGTACCTAGAGAGAGAACACACAGAAAGGCCAAAGCCAGTGTTTGAGCTTAAAAACCTTGAAACCTCACTAAAGTCTGGTCAGGTCATTGCTAAGTTCAAAATGGTAGCCTGTGGAGATAAAGACGAACCTTCTCAAGAAGTGAGTCAGGCAATCAGAAACATTTCAAGAAGCTGATTTATTCAGCTGTGATTCAGAAAACTGACATGTAACTCATGTCTGCTGGTCTCTCTATCGCACTGGTTCTGTCGCCTGTAGGGAATCTGACTGAGCGCGCCTGTTACTTTTCTAAGAGTTGTTAAATGAATACATTTCATGGGGCAAACCCTCTGAGACACATCTATTTAAAACCGGAGCTTAAACAAAAGCTAGGCTTGTGTTTTTTTCAGTTCTGTTCTAGCCTGGAACCACCTAATGAAATGATTTCCTCTTCTTGTATTTCTATTCATGCAGGTGATTTTTCCCGTAAGGGAACAGGAACGTCTGACCAAACACCCAGAACAGGCAGCAAGGCTTCAAAAGCTAAATATCTGCCAAAAAAAATAAATAAAAATCACAACCAAATGGAGAAGTTGTGTCCACGATCAACCAAATGAGCTACTTTTAAAGAGGTACTTGTTTGGACCTTTTAGCAACATCCTTCAACACAAAGACATAAATTACTTTCTAATTCATACAGCTGTGAGTCAAGCTCTAAAAGTCACTCAGAGATGTGTTTCTACAAAAACCAGTGTGGAGATTTAAAAAGCATCAAAATGTGAGCATCAATCAGCACAAACCTGCTTACACACACAGGTAGAAAATTCAGCATCTTTGTATTTAACAACTTTAAGTTGTTCTTGTGTTTTCATTGCAATTATGTGGATACTGTAGTAGAACCACACGTTCACCTGTGGAGTGATAGAGTTTGATCCCCAATATATTTAGTCTGTTTTTGCTTTTTTTGTCACACTTGGATGTTTCAAATCATGATTTAAATTTTAAGGGGGGTGAGGGGGATGCTAATTGACCCAGAATAAGTAATTGTGCCAGATTCAACAATAATCTGCATAATCAGGTCTGGGTTTGGCTTGTGAAACAGTGCTCAGTTCTCTAAATAATTGTCATTAATAATGAGGGTTGGTTTGGATAGACTCTTAAGAAATTAAATCACAATTTGTAAACTGCTTTTTGTCTTCACTCAAGTTATCTTCATCTGTTATTAAAATTTATTTAATGACCTAAAACCTTCAAGTGCAAAGGGAAAAAAAATAAAATAAAATCAATACATATTTAAGGGGACAAATACCATTTCACAGTACTGCACCGTAACTCTCAGGCCTCAAGATTTATAATGATATGCAGTTTGACATAACTGCTTTATTTACGGTCAAAAAAGATGTCAAATGTTAAAACTGAGGAAACGGTGTGCAGTTTTTCGCTATGTGAATGTTTTGTGGATTCATCAATGCAGGGTTGTCAGGTTGAAGCCACGTCATATTATGGCTTCAGTTCTGTAAACAAGTGCGCCCTCTGTAGGAGACAACATGTCCCTCTCGTCATTTAATTTAGAGATTTTTTTTTTTAAATAAACAACATAGATTGCTGTTATTAACAATCAGCTATGATTAAAAAAAAACATTGTGAATCCATGAACAAATGTAAAATGTGATAAGCTAATTACGGAGAGTGTAGATTGTTGGTTTGTTATTTAGATCCGCACAACAGGAAGTCTCAGTTCACGCTTAGTATTTTTATCCACCACTAGGTGGAGCTCTCCCCTACTGTTTTTCTCCTTAGTTCACAAGCGAACAAAATAATCTTTGAAATCAGAAAATATTCTAATGTAAAAAAAAAAGAAAAGAAAAAGTTTAAATCATAAAGAACACAAAGTAATAGCATTAAGGAGCCAGTGTCTATCATTACCTGCACATATAATAAGCAACACGATCATTTATAAATAAATATGAAGCTGTTAGAAAGATTTTGAAGATATTAAGTAATATTTCAGAAGGAACAGGGTCAGGTCAAACCATGTTTTCATCATGGAAGAAGAAGTGGAGGATGGTTGAGGACTATAAATATCTCAGTGTTCGCCTGGACAGCAGACTGGACTGGAGACGCAACAGTGAAACGCCTATAAGAAGAGACAGAGCAGACTGGACTTGTTGAGGAAGCTAACATCCTTCAAGGTTTTGCAGCAAGTTGCTGCAGATCTTCTATAAGTCTGTTGTTGACAGCATCTTGCACCCGAGTTGTAAATGAAAAATCTTTGTTTCCTCCAAAGAAAAAGAAGAAAAGGGATCAGGAATTGTGTCTTATTTAAAATAAACAAAACAAAACAAAAAAGAATCCCTCTAGCATGGAGCAGAATCACAAACGTAAAACAAATCAGGAAAGAGTTGACTAAATATAGGACTTTCAAACACATCCTGACACACTAACACAAGTCTGAAAGGACAGTGAGTTCGAGGCCACTCGTCAGCTTGCATCACGTTTCGGTGGATGTTTAGTGGCGGCCCTGAAGCTGCTCCAGCTCACAGTTACAGTTAAGCTGCCAAATGCATAAGAATCAAAGTTCATATAGAAAATAACAGAAAGAAAATGAACAGATCGCAAGAAACATCTGCATTCCCACCACTTTCTTTAACCTCTCTGGAGGCCGAGAACAGCAATAATCAAACATTGTAAATCTACTAGTCATAAATACTCCTATGTATTTATGACGTTTACAGACAGATAAATCAAAAAGAGAACAACCCATTATTTTGTCAAACATGGAATTTCTCATTGAAAAAGTGACTCATCATTTCAAGAATATGTAGAAGATTTTCATTTCAGACGCAAAGAAGTTTCTTAAACAACAAACTAAAAGTAGAATTTCAATTAAAGGTGCGTTGCACAGCTTTTGTTACAATAGCCCATTAAATTAAAATAAGTAAATTACTGTTGCCTCAAAGAGGTTCATTCATAAAAACAAACTTTAAAATAAGGTCTTGTGAAGGAAACAAAAAGTAATATGTATTCTGGTTAGAGATACACTTGATTGGTAAAGAAGAGAAGGGATTTTTATTTTTTTTAAAATGCTCATTAAAAGTATCAAAACCCAGAGTTTCAATCTGTAAGTGGCTCAAACAACACCTTAAAAATGAGTAGGTAAAGGTGTGGGACATGGATGAAAATCATTTGTAATTCCTTCATTTCCTGTTAGACTCAAAACAAGAGAACTGGAAACAAACCTTTTCCTCGTTCATTAGTGACACTAGTGACAATCCCTAAAAGAAAAAAAATCTGAGTCTGTTGAAGTCAGAACCAGACGGTCAAGGAAAATTACAAATCTGCTTCTGTCAGTAAAAGCCTGATTGGTCCAAACCCAGTAGGAACTGAGGGATGTTTTACACCAACATGAAATATTCTGTTCAGCTCCAGCTTAAATCAGAAAGTCAACATGTGGCTCATTATTCACAAGTTTCTGGGTAAACTGATTTCTAATTCATTTTCAAAACGGAGAAAAAAAATCTCTTAAAATACATTTAAAACCTTATTCTTTCAGCTAAATGATGTTTCTGTAATTAAACAAAAGATCCAGTCTTTAAAAAACAGTTCCATATTTATTGCAAAATATTTTTGTACAGAATTCAACTGAAAAAAAAAAACAAAAAAAAAACATCAACCGAGGAGGAATGGACAGTAAGGCCAACATCAGAACTCAGAGAGTCGAACTGTACAAACACCGACAGTAACATTTTGCTGCTTTAATTAATAACTTTTGTACAGAAACCGTTTCGCCGCGCTCACAGCAAGACTCCTTAAAAAGGAGCAAAAGGAAATGAAAACAATTTCACACATTTATCTTTTTTTCTTAAACATTATTGCCTCATCTGTAAACCCATCAGAACACCAGAGGACAATCTTTAAATACTGAAACTTCTATAAGAAACATGTCCCTTGATTGATAATGTCTCACAAAATATAAATATATATATATTATATATAAGTATATAGTTGTAAAAAGCTCAGAACGGATCACGTTTTGGGAATGAGAGTAGCGTCTTCTGCCGTAGAGGTTTCAGAGTGTGACTGCTGAAGCTAGAAGGCTAACACCACAAACAGAGAGAGAGAGAGAGAGAGAGAGACAGAGTTAGAGAGATAGAAAGAGAGAGAGAGAGAGAGAATACGTCCGATCCGAAGTCGAACCCGACGCTACGCTTTGTTTCGCTTTGTAACACACCGCTAGAGTAATCTGCCCCCCGTCTGATGTCGAGAGGGGCGGTGGGGTAGAAGAGTGCATCTGTGTAGTAACGGGCGTGCATGTTCATGTTCATGTTCATGCACATCCTCATGCGATTTGGCACTGATGTAAAAGTCATTTCCTCATCATAAACCACAAGGATATCCTAGTTCTTTTTTTTTTTCTTTAGATGTTTTAGTTTTTCTTCACACATTAAAAAAAAAGGCAGCGTGAGACAGGATACATTATCTCCCCTACCAACATTCAAATGTACATCTTTAACATTGTCTCTCCCACCGTCAGGGAGACACTGAGGACGTTAAAAACCCTCCTGTCTCTGGAAGTTCCAGAAGAAAAAAAAAGAAAAAAGATTAAATTAAAATTAGACTAGAGTTTTTGTTGTTGTCATACATGCATAAGCCCTTCAAAGAAAACACATCAACATACAAAAAATAATAATAATAATTAATAAAACGACGAAGCTGATGTACAATCCAGAACTCCAGAGGAGGAAAAAAGGGGCGGCTTGCTTCTGAAATACTCCACTGGTAACACAAGATACGAACCGTAGACAGAAACACAAAGACTGTGTTTGTGTGTGTGTGTGTGTGATTACACATTGCACGATACACCTGATAAAAACTAAAACATACCAAACAAAAAAAATAATAAAACATGAACCTCTTCAAATAGGGGGAATCCAGTGACAAACCCCAAAGAGCAGAACAACACAATCGGACATAAAGTTGTGTGGAACCTTCTCAGATTGATCAGGGATGTTTGGACAACAGCAACACCCATCCTGGACAACCCAACCACATGGAAACAACCCTAAATACACACTATGACGCATTTCAAACCACCTTCATAGTATCTGCACTCATTGTATCTGCAATAAGCCTAATTCCTGCTGTCTAGACCGTTCTACCATGAGGCCTGATGATGATGGGAACGTCATCATGTGGTGCTGCTGGCTGTGCGACCATCAAGAAAAAAAACTCGCTCATCTGCAAGGTCCAAGTGGCTCACATTCACAGACTTGGAGAGGTACGTCAAAGTGTATAGTTGAGCTGTCTGAGCAAACTCCACGCTGTCAGACACAGAAATGCCCCTCCCCCCTCACCCCCACTGACCTGACCCAACTTTACTAAAAGAGCAGAGCTACTCAAACTGCTCCCGGATTAAAAAAAAAAAAAAGAAAAAAAAGGGGCAGAAATAAAAACCTTTGTTTTTATTTCTGTTATATAAAAATCGTGTTGCCCTAATCAGCGCCGTTGTCGCCAAAAATGACAAAACAGGTGTTTTGTTCTCTATAAAAAAGATTTTCTAGGTTAAAAATGTTGAGTAAACTCAATAAAAGACGCTCTGTCGCAAGTCGTGAATTTTATAGATCGGAGGTCATCAGTTGGGGTAACAGCTTATGAGGTTGCTCCTCAGTATTTTATATCTTTTACATATTTGGAGCTGAATAAGGTCAACATTTAATGAAATAACTCATGAAAAGCACATGTAACGTTCTCTATGTTTCACATTTATGCAGCCTAATGCTAGTAGCCTAGTAATAGTGTGTGGAGCAGCTGCTGGCCGCCTGCAGACCCTCAGTGCTGTGCTCACGATCAGCTAAACTCATCACAAGTATGAAGCAGAAATAACAAAAACGTGAAGAAATGATATTCATTTCAACTGTCACAATCAGCGAGGCCTGTTTTCTTGTGAACCTGATAGAATGTGTGTCGATATGAAACTCGAGATGCTTTAGACTGAAAAGATAATCAATGTTAATGCAGATTTGGATCCAGTTTTTGTTTGTTTGTTTGTTTTTTCCATTTGGAAGAGTTTGCACCTTCTCACTTCTTTGTTTCGTATGTTTTGAAGGAAAACTGAAGCCTTTTCGCAGAATCTGCTCCGCGACCGTCCACATTTCAACTGAGAATTACACGTTTCGTTTTCATTTGAGTCATTAATGCCAAAATCTATTTGTTTTTGTTACATTTCTTCCTCTTGGTGATCCACCAGAACAAATCGATAAAACGCTCTGTAATGGTGTTAGTGTGAGAGTCTGGGAAAGGGCTCTTAAAACATTTATGGATATTCCGAGTGCTTCTAAGATGCGATACCCTGAGTAACAGACGTAGGCTTGGGTTAAACCTCAGTAGAAACAAAAACAAATTTTTTGCTGAGCAAAAAAATAAAAAAATAAAAAATAAAACATCTTTCACACATAAATAAAACTTTGTAGTCAAAGGTACACTGGCAACCACAAACGTAACCCCTTGAGTAAAACAAAACCCTAGTTTATCTGTGACAGAACAAGTCGTTTTCAGCTGGATAATATGCATATACTCATGCATATATAGTATCTGTCTCCCTTTGCATATACAGAAGTGTTTTGGGGTCTACATAGAAAGCTTTCAGCTATACCCTCTCTCTGCACAGCCTTACATTGAGAATTATGAGATGGATGTAAATGAGAGCGATGTACTTCACGGGCCAAGGAGCGCCAGGACAACCGGTCTCTGTGCAGACATGTAAACAAAAGAGGCCAGAAAACCACAGAGGATGATGGGTAACAGACGTCCACTTAAAGCAGCAAAAGGGTCGGACAAAGTACAACAGGAAACACGAGGAGGAAACACTTTTTTTCGATTCTCTCCCTCCCCCCCATCGCTTCTTTATCAATCAAGAGGATTCAAAATTGAGGGAGGCGTCACGTCCACTCTGCCTCGTGCGATTCCTCGGCTCGGAGTCTGTCCCGCAGCAGGAATTTAAATTAAAGCAATGTTCCTGCGCTGCTCCAGATGGAAATGAACCAAAAATGTAACGGCAAACTCTGAGCGATCTACAGCAGCGTCTCTTTAGAAAAAAAACGTTCGAACGAATGTTTAATTGCCCCTGGTGAGGTGCGGCAGCCAGAGACGGGAGGGCACGAGAGCAGCGCGCCTCCGTAGCCCTTCCTGGGGTCTGTGGGCCGGCGGACCTAGGAGGACACAAACCTGGAGCTCAGACAAACAGCTGGATCCGCTCCCGGATGGTCTGCCTGCAGATGGGGCAGGTCTTGAGCGCGGCGCTGCAGTCGATGCAGGAGGCGTGGCCGCACTGGAAGACCAGCTTGATGTGGTTGTCGATGCAGATGGGGCAGGTGATGCGCTCCTCCATCTGCCTGTAGCGGGACTGCAGCTGCTCCAGCAGGTTGTGCTGCTCAGAGTTCTCAGTGCCAGGGCTGCAGTCCACCTCGGTTTGGTCTGCGGAGTCAAAATCATTGATGATACCCAGTTTTAATCCAGAGTTTTATGTGTTGTTGCAGTGTTATTATAGACTGGTTGGGCTGTTTGTGCCACTCTATTCCAGGAATGGACAGAACCCAGCTCTGAAACACACCATACCAGAAAATAAAAGCCTCTAATCTCTTCTTACCTTGTCGTATTTTCTTGGTTATTGTGACCTGACATTTGATGCATTTCTTCATGCGATGTGCACACTCTGTTAAGACAAAGTTAGTGTTACTGACTAGTGTCTCTACAGGTTTCACCAACTCAAACGTAAGACTTTTTGAGATCAATATGAAAGATCCTATATCCAGGCCTGTGGCAGAAAACAGTAAATCAGTTAATAGCATGATAAAGTAAAACCAGCTCAATAATTTCCATTTGCATGATTTATAATTTTTCTATTTTCTCTCCCTCTTTCTACCAGAAACAGGATGAGAAAAGTCTTCAGTCTGGTGCTCTGGTCTCAACTAGCCCTTTTAATGAAGTACAGTTTTGTTTTCAGAGACTTCATATGTCATTTTATTTGTTGGTTCAGATTTTTGTTCATTTAATTTTGGATATTTAAAAGGTGTTCCAGTTAAATGTTCATTAAAATGTAACGTTTATGGATCTTTGAGAATGTGTTCTTGCTTTTTTAAAAAAATGAAATTATCATTATATTACTTTATATTAATTGAAAACTGTCTCAAAATAACATTATCATTTATCGCAATAACTTCTGGGACATTTTATTGTCCAGCAAAATGTGTTACTGCGACAGGTCTATCTATATCTCCACAGAAATGTACAAACTTTCTCTGGCCATAAATTTATATTTACCGTATTTTCCGCACTATAAGGCGCACCTAAAAACCTTCAATTTCCTCAAAAGCCGACAGTGCCCCTTATAATCCGGTGCGCCTTATTTATGGACCAATATTGAGCCACAACTGGTCTAGCAACTACGGTAAGCAGCCGCCGACTTCGTTTTCCCCCATAGAAGAAGAAGTGCGCGGTGCATGCTGGAATAGTTGTCAGAACGCTGGTTTGTTAATAAAGTTTGATAATACATTTAAAGCCAGGGGGGCAGAGGGCCGGGGGAAGAGAGACAGAGACTGCGGCGGCAGCGTGTCGATTGGTCTGTGTTACCCAGAAAGCAGTTGGGCATAATAATAGAGTACGGAACAAATTGGCAACCCAAACTGAAGCGTCTATTCTATGCGCCTTATAATGCGCATAGAATATATGAAAAAAGTACCCATCATAGACAAAAAAAAAAAGCTAGCTAGCCAGCGAGGGTATGTTAGCATTCGGTCACAGAATGAAGATGTCTATGTGACTCAACCTTTTGCCTGCCAGAAACATCCCATGAGAAAAATAAACATACACATAGAATATACAATGAGATGATCCTGCCAAGACAAAACTTAAGGCACATGATTAACAAATTTAAAGTCAACTTTAGGGCCTTAATTCTAGACACGTGAATTTATGACTTTTTAAGGATCCGCAGACGATCTGGAGTATATAGAAGAAGACAGGCGTCCCGCTGCCCCTCAGCTTGCAGACGTACCTTCACAGGCCACGCTGTGCTGGCAGGGGCAGAACAGAACCAGCAGAGCCAGCTCAGAACAGATGAGGCATTCACTGGGACCGGCCGGCGTGGGAAAGACCAGGTTGGTCATGGTGTTGGGTGTTGTGTGGACCCGCCGGAGGCTCGCGCTGCTCAGGCCCTGCCCACAGGTGATGGCCTGCAGGCGCTGCAACCTGAACAACAGCAGACAGCCGTGAGAGCTCATCTGAAACGACTAACACGTCAACATAAAAAATAAAAATTTTTATCCAAGTCAAACACTGACATGGATTTGTTTGCAAAAAATGTTTCTTTATGAGCTACATTTCATTTCTAGCCCGTCTTGCACAATATTTCTGCTTCTTGCTATCCTATGAAAATGCAAGTTTTTTTGGGTTTTTTTATTGTTAATTTTATACTCAAACCAAAATAACCTTGTAGTTGCCCTGTAATTGAACTGAATGTCAGCCCGTAGATCGTAGCCGACTTCTGAACACGTACCTGTGCTTCTCAGAGAAGTTCTTAATGAGCTGCATCATGGTGCTGTCTCCCACCAAGTCCAGAGGACTCTTGCCCTTGTGATTGGCGTAGCTGATGTCAGCACCTTCCTGGGCCAGAAAACAAGCAATCGCCATGGCGACGTTCAGCTCAGTGTTCCCCAGGAGACCCGAGGAATTCAGCTGTGGACACAGAAGGAGGAAGACGAGAGAGAGGATAAGAAGGATGAGGAGGAAGAGGAGGAGGAGGGGAAAGTCTAAGCTAGGGTTATGAGATTGTGTTATTCCAAGAGAAAACTCTAAAAACAAAGTCAAAGATGCAGGAGAGCCGAGCGTAACATAAGTGTAAGAGATTCAATGAGAGTCATCCAGATTTAGAAGCTGCATAAACCCACATCTAATCAGCACAGAACAACTCCCAGGACAACTCATCTGCTGACGGTGGCCAAAACGGCCCCGGGCATCAAGTCTAGCCACCTTCATGGCTGTGTATGGATGCTTTTTTGAGTGTGCGTGTGTGTGTGTGTGTGCGCGCGTGTGTATTGGCTCAAAGCCCATGATGCTGAGAGGAGCTGCAGTGTTAGCGGTCATCTGGAGCGATAAGGATGTTTTTTTTGTAAATCGTGAAATATTTACACACTATGTAATGGGACAAAAGCTTGTGTGAAACGTTTCACATCAGGGGAACAACAGAAGGTTTTCTTTTTTAAGGAAAAATAATAGAGTTTGACAAAGAGTTGTGTTAATGGCTCTGAAAAACAAAAGGGACAAAAATTTTGATGACTTTGCAGTTCTGGTCTGGGCAATTCTCCCGAACATCAAATATGGGGGGGGAACTGACTCGATACTTACAAAGCACACTTTAGACACAGATGAGTCGGCTGTTGACCGCACATCAACACTAATTACCGACCAGGCTACAGGCTAGTCGTAAACCCAAAAATCAATTATTTTCTGATCAGTGAACACACCATAAACACCACTACGTCGTACAAATATCACTCTAGTAGGTGGATGCTGTTACTGAGAGAAGAAGATGAAAAGTTAGCTGTTTTTAGCATCAGGCTGTTGTTCTATTACTACTAGCTATGCTAACCAAGCTAATTGTTAGCATGGTACAGGCAAAATGCCAACTACATAATATCTGTTCCAGTAAAACCCTGTTTCACAGCTAATGCTCACACACTGTACAACTACTTCTGGTTCTAATTTAATTAATCAGTGATCACTTTGCTTATTAGTTTATTTAATTTTTAGCACCAAGTGTCCACTATCAACAGACATTTCTAGCTTATAGTCATTTGCATAAGCTAGAAATAACCCTAGAGAATATATTTTATTACTGTTCTTATAGATTCTCACACTAAGGTTTGCAAAGAGAAATCTGAATCAACTAACACTGGAATTTGTAGATCAAAGCTTCAAAGGAGAAAGAAAATGGGAAATGGAAAATTGTCCACAAAATTGATCAGAGTATTTTTAGTCCTCCATAATGGAAACAACTCAGTAAGTATCACAGACATCCCAACAAAAGCTTCATCTTGGCTTATTTCCATTCTTCACTTTCCCTCTAAATTTATTCCCAATAACGCTGGCTGCGGATCTTGTACAAATACAACCTTAAAAAAAACAACAACAAAAAACAGAGCTTTCCGTGACATCATCTTTACTTCAAGAAAGTGAATCTTTTATGTTCTGTACCCATATTTTTACTTTTATTAAACCCTGAATTTATAACGCATTGGGTTATATTTAGCTCCACTCTAACCTTATTACTGTCTCTTAAGTTAACCTGGGTTCTTGTGACCTGCTTGCACAATGAACTGAGGTCCTCTCTCCTCAGTTAAATCTGTTCCAAGCTCAGCCGCCTAAATCCCCATTTTACCTTCTTTCACCTTTCATCCTGCTGTTTACCTGGAACCCAACTAACAGCTTCATCCTAAACATATCCAAGAAGACACTAAGCATACACTGCAACATTCATTGGTTAAGGTTTGTTGCCTTACTGTTTCCCATTATACGTTTCCCAGAGCTTGTTTTTTTTCTCACTTGGAGGCTATATTTGTCTCCTCAAGGCTACAAGTAATAGATGTCTCTATTTTAGAGGAGATCAGCAACGTCTGGTTAGGTCTTTACTACTTTATTTAGCTTATGTTGACTTATATAGTGGTTGTTTATTTTTACCTCTTCGTTTTGCAACTGTGACTTCAGGTTCTTAACTATGTACTTGGTCATTTTGTTTATTTAAATAGATTCAGGTATTGCACTTTAAAAACAAAATATTACTAAGTACCTTTGGTGTAGTTTCTAGGGCAAATATTTAAGTACATTTAAAATAAGACAAAACTAACTGACATGTCATTTTTAAGGAGCTTGTTTAAAGTCAACAATTCCTTAATATTGACGAAAAAGGACAAGTTATAAGTGAAATAATCTGCCAGTGCAACTACTACTTTGAACTTTGTTATTTCAGGCCTTTGGGTGAGTTTCTGTCCAGCAACGACTTTGTAATTCCAAGAAGAAAGTAACAGCAATCTATCATTTAACAAGCCTACCCTCCATGTTTAGACTCTACATCGGCCCTCACCCTGCAGTAGAGCGACGTGGACGAGCAGCCCTCGCTGCCCTCCTCCGTGCTGCTGCCCCCTGCTGACGGGGTGAGTATGACATTGGCCAGCTGTGGGCGGAGCAGGGCCACGTGCATCGCCGTGTCCCCGTCCTCGTCCTCCATGTTGACGTTGGCGCCCTCGTCCACCAGCAGCTGCACCAGGTCCGTGTGGCCCTGCGTGACGGCCAGCTGCAGCGGTGACTGGTTTCGGTTGTTGCGGATATTGACATCACAGCGCCCCTAACAAAGAAAAACAAAGAAGAATGAAATGTAATTATTTTTTTCATATCAAATGTGGATTTAAACGAATAAATAAAAATTAATACTAAAGAGGCTTCTTATTTCTGGCCCACCTCCTTGAGGAGGACCTCGGCGACGTCTCTGTGGTTGTTAAGAGCAGTCAGATGAAGGGCAGAGAAGCCGTCTTCCTTTTTAACATCCACCAGCTGTCGAGCTCGAGCCAGGATCTTTTCTGTGGCCCTGAAGGCAACACAAACAGACAAGGCACAACTCAGATTATACCCATTTAGAAACCGTTTCTAAGCCGGCAGAGGAAAAACCCAGAAAACCACGTCTATCATGGTTTGTATGTATTAAAAACAACAGCAGAGTATCCAAAAACTGTACTCAAGTAAGAGTAGCAGTACTTCAGCTACTTCAACATAGTTTTACTGAAGTAAAAGTAAAAAGTAGCCATCCAAGAAATTACTGAAGGGTAAAAAAAGTATTTGGTAAAAAGGTTACTCAAGTACTGATTACTGATCAGAACAGCAATGATTTAATATCTAACAATTTCATAAATCAGACAAACAAAAGAATAAAGTTATGTGTAAATTTTGATATTTTAAAGATTAAAATAAAAATAATATAAGTAACATAATTACAAAATCAGGCAAAAAAAAAAAACTTTTTTCCACATTTCTTTCAATACGAAACTAACAAAACCTGCAGGTGTTTATATCTGGTGAAGGTTTGGCTGAAACAAGCTTGTTCATTATTCAGTAAAGCTGGTTAGCGGTAGAGTAGCAGTACTTCATAATGAAACTACTCAAATAAAAGTAAGAAGAACAGCGAAGTAAAAATACCCCTAATAGTTTTTTTTGTTTGTTTTTTTCAAAAGGATACTCGACAAAATGTAACTGAGTAAATGTAACTAATTACTACCAATCTCTAGTAAACACTTTAAAAGACTGTGTATAATTTTCCCTTCACTACGAAAACAAAACACCAGTTTCTGCTTGTCTGCATCATTGAAAATCCCGATAAAATAACCCGACATTTACTGCTGTGAAGAGGAGAAGTTTCAGCTGAATTTTCTTTATGTCATGACCTTTTGTGCATACATTTGATTGAACAGGGAGTTTGTTTTTTTTTGTTTTTTTCCACAAAAGCACCAGTGCATACTTTTCATTATTCGTTTACAAAGCGCATAGTTTTCATAACAAGAAGCCCTCATTATTATAAGTCCAAGTTCATGACGCCTGAACAGAACTGCAGCTGCTTCAAAAGCTGCTAACAAGACAATCTGAGCAGAAGGCATGCTCTTCAACATGACTCCAGACAAAGTCCCAAATATTAACCTTCCAGTTTGCCATCCATCAGGATTAGTCAGGTTACGGCGCATTACGCTGAATATCAGTCTGTGTTTAATTGCAGAGCGTAATGAGGTCTCGGTCAGTGAAATGAGAGCATCGCAACTTTGTTTGCATTTTATGCAGTGCAAATCTGGGCTGCGCCGTTTGAATACTCTCTCCTCTCTGCCTGAGTGGGCTTTATGAAATGTGAAATTGAAGCCGACAGCCTTAGCAAGCGCCCAGGAAGCTGGCAAATCACCACAGAGGCATTAGTGTGACATGAACCAAAACTTCTGGAGGAAGTTGGGTTTAATTTACTGCTTGCCTCTGCAGGATTTTAACTGCGTGGAAACACCGATGGCACACACACGCTTCGTTTCAAAAGCGAAGAATAACGAGGAGAAGGGCGGAGAGCATCAGAGGGGCGCAAAAAACTCCGTCGAAACAGTTTTTACTAACATGATTAATCGATTATAACAATTCCTTATTCATTAGTTGCTCACTGCGACTGCATTAGGAGGTGTGGGCTGAACTCGTTTGGAACGGAGTCAGTCAGATGCGACTTGGACTGCCTGTGTGATTTAAAGGCAACCAAAGAAGACATCGCCAGAGGTCACAGCTACCTGCATTGCAGATCTGTAAGCTGGTGGTCCAAGCGCTGACGGAGCCTCCTATACAGCAGTTTCTCCTTTCCACATCAGTCAAAAGATTAAACTGCTCAGTTTTTTTTTTATTTAATGTTGCCACTCCCGTCTGTACCAACTCATCCTCAGTTCCCTGCTTTAACATTAAGACCTAGTTGACATTTTGAGATGTTTTGCTATGTGATCAAAGCTCACTGAAAACAAAAATAAATTCAAAATGCAAATAAAACCATTCAGACTCATGTTTAAACTAAATTTAAATCGTGTATATAACAGATTTATGTGAAATTATCAATCTTGACTGTCATGCTATGAAAACATTTGACCGTGGATGGAAATAGGAGTGATAAAGAGAGAAAAGTAAAGGTATAAAAGGGAGAAATGTCATGAAGTCAAACCGGAGCGGTATCTGTTGTCCAGCATAAACAGTTATTCCATTATCTAACCCATTTGCGCCTTCAGAAGATATCTGGCAACATGCCTTGTTCCTTCCCTTTCCCAGGCCTCTCTGTGAACTTGGCACATAGCTGTCTTTTTCCATTTCCTCAAACAAAATACATAGACTGCTAAACAATCCATTTTTGTCTTTCTGTCACAAAAAAAACACAGATGTTCACAGCTGCTCTCTGAAATAACTTTAGTTTATCAATTTGGAAACGACCCTCAACTCATCTGCGCAAGACAAAACATCAACAGATTAACAGATTGTTTTGGTTTGGGGTAAGTGTGAATGCCATGTTTTTCCTAGTCCTTTTAGGTCAATGTATTAAAGAGTAGCTATAAAATTTCACTGTACAGATGATGGCAGTTTTTTTTCTACTGGGTTTAAATATGGAACTTGCAAAATTCAACCAATCAATCTACGGACGACTCGATCGAGATGGATCTGGAAAATATGTGATCCATGTCCAAAACTGTTCTAGACTGAGTTAGGAACTCTGTATCCATGACTACCGCTCACCATAAAACACAAATGACTAATTCACACAAAACTTTTAATAGTACTAAAATGAATTATTTATAAAAACTCAGACCAGTGGAGATTTGAGAAAACTCTGCATTTGTGTTTGCGTGTGAACTAACTGAGATTTAGGGTCGCGCTCATTAAAGTCTACCACAAATAATGCGGCAGCACATCCCCGTACTTGCTTTGATGTAATTCTCAGTTAACATCGTGTTATGTTTTTATCAAATTTGTATTCTAATACGCTATTTAAAAAATAAACCTCCTGGCACCATGTTTAATTCCCAACAGGAAGTTGTGGTTGTTTTGAAGCAATCAGATTAGCTGATGTAGATTTTAGCTTTGCCCCACAGTGCCCACTATGGGTCTAGCATGTTTAAAACACCTCCTTATTTTGGTGGGTTCATGTGGATGAAAACTTTTCCGAAACGGATTCTGTGTGCACAATATTAGTTTTTAAATGACACAGAGGAGATATTCTGTTGGCTACCTGTGTACAAGGTCTAAAAGTTATCAAGTCTGATTTTGTTACAAGCCTATGTTTTATGACTCTTTCCAATCTGAGTAGAAACACTGAAGAATAAAAAAAAGAATACAGTTAGCGAACCTAATGAAGACAAATCACTTAAACTGAATGAGCCTTGACCTTTAAATGTAATGTACACACACACACACACACACGTGACAGCGTCAGTGCAGTGAAGGACGTTTGATGATCCATGAATGAACCAGAAAGAGAGTCATTCCTGAACACTGTAAATCATGTCTCTCTTCATTGCGTGAAGCAGCTGGTGTCAGGCTGAATGAAGGCTGAAGACTGAAGCCTAAACTCAAAGACCTGAACACACGACTCGTGCCAGAGCAGACTGAACATTAATTAAAGAACTGCCTGCAGAGGTTCCAGTTCTCCCACATGGTTCTTGCTCACTTGCAAGTTTTATCTTATTATTTTGTGCACATATAACTCTCCTGCACAGAACTGAACGGATATTATATTTTTAAAACAATCAGGAGGGTCCTTATCTTTTTAACTAGGTCAGATTTGACAAGGTGGTATGCATGGAGAATATGACAGGTGTAACGAGAAATGGAGATAGATAAAATAGAAAAAAGAAAAGAAATAATCAGAGACGTCCAAAGAAAGAACAAAGAAACGGACAATTTTCAGCCATTTGGAAAGGCAAACACTATTAAGTCACAGTAACAACACTGATACCAATGTCAAAATAGTTAAGAAGAAAATTTACCTAGAAATAGAAAGGCTGAACTTGTTGCCTAAAAAATGTATTTGCTTTTTTCCGGTCTCTCTCCTTTTACCATTTCTCATAAAACGGCTTGTATTTGGAAATATGAACTACCTACAGGAATCACTGACAGAGACTAATGTCTATGCTTGCTAATGATAGTCAGACTAATTGTGATCCTCAATATTATAAGGTGCCCTGGCTGATGGGAGTTTAAAATATTAAATATTTGTTTTAAATAGTAAAAATCCTTTCTTATAATGCTGGAACTCTCACTCCATGTCATCACCTCTGATTCTTCAAACAGGGACAGTTTGAAAATTATTTTGGGTTATTGCAGGTCTTAAGGAGAAATCAGAAAAGCATAAAAGCAATTTTACTATGCAAAATCTTTACTACAACCTACTAAAAGGAATTTGTCCACAAATCTGACTAGAACATGTTTAAACTAAAGTCAAAACTGAAACTTTAGCAAAAATTTACTTGATGGCAACAAAAGGTTACAAAAGTTTCTAATCCAAATGTTTAGGACATTATCCATTTCCATTGTTTATCAAAACTTTAAAAGTTTCTAACCGACTCCTTCAATGAGAAGACATTCAGACTAAAGTTAAATCCAAGTGATGCTTTTGTATTTCTATTCTTACTTTCTGTTTTTCTGGACCTATTTTTATAGAACCATGGACGACTTTCCATGATATAGTTTTGTTATATTTGGAAAGGAAATTTTATGGTAGGTCAGAACGCTGCCATAAAGTTCAGACACAGGAATCTCCTGTCTCTGCACAATAAAGCACAATTTACAGCAACAGGCAAACATAAGTTCTAAGAAAGTAAGACAGGCCCAAATAAGGATTTAAAGATCCTTAGAGCATTGTAAAAATGTTAAAAGTTATGTAAGGAAGGTTTCATCTTTAACGTCTCCGGGTTGCAAATTTTCAGTAGTTCTGCACATGGACAAGTTTAAAAGTGACAAAAAAGAAAAAGAAAACAACAAAGTTCTTAAGCAACAAAACAAAATCTGTAATGCTTCAACTAATAGGATTAATAGGATGGATTAAAGAGCGCAAAACAAAAATCATACTTTGCTTTAGGAACTCTATCTCAACTTATAAAGTTCTGTAGCTTTGCTAAATGTTAAGTGCTTAAAAACTATACAGTTCTCACACAAGCTTTTCCAGATTATTAAGCATAAAAAAGGCTTCTTTTGCATAAAACTGACCAAAACCAAGTCTCCAAGTCTTAATTAATCCAAGATCTCTAATCTATCCCATAACCTTTGGATTTGTAAGCTTAAACAAAATACAAAGCTTTGCACATGTCATCTAAATCCATCTGCTAAATTTCCTTAATTTCAACGATTAAAAAAATAAGAAATTATGTCCATTTGAAGAGGGAACTTTCCCTACTTTAACCATTTATTTTGTACAATCGGTCCTTGGTTAAGAACCTTGATATATCTTGTATTTCTTGATAGCTCCTTTAAATTTATAAAATCAAACCAGTTCATGTGTCAAACTAGCTCTTCTCCAGATTTCACCTTTTGCCAGTGTAAAGATTTGCTTTACTGCCTGAAGACACCGAAGGAAGTATCCATGCCTTTATGTCAACACTTTCAGATGACTAATTCTCAGTATGTCAACTTAGATCAGTCATTACTTCATTGATTGCAAAAGGTACAATATTCTGCCATTTGAATATTAAACAGGAACTATAAGCAGAGGCTTATCACTCAACTGTTGACCTCACTAAACTGACTTCCTGTGTTTTTAAGAACACACATATGTTATAAGTGCTTAAGTGCTAAATAATGGAATAGTTCACCAATCTATATGAACAACAGACATTAGGGCACATTTAAAAACCCACCATGTTTATTTGGCTTTCAACTGAAGTAGAGATTCACATTTTCTCTTTTTATATTTCATTTCATTTTACAGTTATTTTTTACTTTCTATTTTTGTTTTATTGTTTCTATGAGATTATCTTTGTCATTTTAAGTTTAAGTTTGCCTCTCTTTGTGTCCATTACTTTGGCATATTTTGCATTTTGCACTATACACATGACATAAATATAATATTGCTGACACTGACATATGGTGGACTTTAGGGGCATCATTTACAATTGATTCTCAGTCACCAATCAGTATTATGTACTATTCAGGATTACATCTTAGATATAAATAGTTGTGTTTTTCCAAGTATTTTAATAGCATTTATGAAGAGACTTGGTGGAAATGAGGGTGCTAACTGGACCCAACGTGCTCAGAGGACATTAAACATCAAAATCAGAAACAAGTAGAACAGTTACATCATGTCTGGATGAGACCTTGTCATTGTGAAAACACACTGTGAGTAATCCACCAAGTCTCTTCCTGTCTGGTCAGTGTCATGCCCAGTTTGTGATTGAGATTTACACTCTGTGCCAGACAGACAGAAAACTAAGGAGCCTATAAGTGACCAGTATCAAAGACACTTGGTAGAAATGTCAGACACTGGTAACACGTAGCCAAGCATAAAGAAATATAGGCACGCATTAAGAAAATCATTTTCTCAAGTATAAAGAAAGTGGTTTTCTTCATCTTTCATAATCTGTTGATATCATTCACACGTTTTTATTATGAAAGTAGCATGTTTCACTAGATTTCTCTAAACCTAATAAAAAATCAGCTGCGCTAAAATTACAGGAATTCACTTTACTGCTAATGGCATGTTTACAGAGAACGCTGCGATACACACCTCGCACAAATAAGATAGACTAATTGCACCTTTCAGGGACAAGCTTTTAAGCAACGGGGACAAGAAGGGATGGCATTATCCTGTGTGACTAACCATAGAGAGAAGAACATTCAGATACCTGGTTTATTGTTTTGTATAGCAGTAGTCACACATACTCACACACACACACACACACACACAGATGAAGTGAGGGTTGGTTGCTATGAGAGCAGATATGAAAAACAGAGAAGTTGCGAATTTATCAAAATCGCAACATACATATAAAGATCTTAATGGGTTGTATTAATATGAGCTAATTAAGTATTCTCTTAGATTCTCTACTAGCATGCATCTGATGCTATTAAAAATGATGTGAACCTTTTCATCTTCCGTTTTTACTTGTTTGTCTTAAATGTTTTCGATTAAATAACGATTCTGCTATGTTGGAGAGTTTTCAGCCATTAGAAAAAAAGCTTGCTCAAGGTCGTGCCACAGCATCGTGATACTTAAGTCCAGACGTTTACTGGGCCACTCAACAACCTTGGGTTGATATTTAGATATTCTCCTTCATAATGTTCTTGCACAAAGCAGAATTTATGATTCTGTTAACTACAACAAGCTGTCAAAAAAAAAAAAAAAAAAAAGAAGACGAAGAAGAAAGGCGACAAATACTTTTCACTGCTCTATCCCTGGTATTTACAATATATATTGATGTCAGAAAAGTAGGCAGTAAGCTTGTCCTTCCTGTGAAACGCTCTCTGAGACTGCGATGAGAGCTTGTTTGGATTCCTGGAATGTTTTATCTAATTTGTCCCCCCCGCCCCCCGAAACGGTGAGGTTACTCCATATAGTCTGGGAACAATTTTGAGTACAAGTGTGTGTGCATAGAGAGACAAAAAAATACAGATTGCTGCATTTCTGAGAGATATTGACTCCCAGCCTGCTGACGGTAGCAACAACTGTGTGGGAGACGAGCTCTCTGCAAGCTATCTGTAACAGATAGCGTTGAGAATTGACCTTGGGATCCTCATTTGAACTCACAGGAGAGATTCCCACACACACAGAAAAAAACAAAAAACACATCATTTCCAAACATGAGATGCATGCATTCAAACTAATGAGATGCTGCAAAAGAGCAGGATACAGAACGATGTGGAAAGGCAAAAGAGCAGGATACAGAACGATGTGGAAAGGCAAAAGAGCAGGATACAGAACGATGTGGAAAGTGTAGCAGCATAAAAATTACTCTGCATTTTCCTAATAGAAAAGATAGATGGAAGGGACTCGACATGTAGAAATTACACTATTAGTTTTTTTTATCTGCTTAAACTTATTAGCTTTGATTTCCCCTGATTTTCAGTGCTCAATGATTTCAGAGTTTAATCTTTGGATGTGATTCCTACTTACAGTTTATTTCCTTTGAGGGCAGCGTGGTGAAGCAGGTTGAAGCCTCTGTGGTTCTGCTGGGTGAAGTCAATGTTGGGCACTACGACCAGGATCTCAATGATGCTGCGGAAATCCTTAGCAATAGCATCATGGAGTGGCGTGTCCCCGTATGAATCCTAACAGAGTAAGTTGACAGGCAGCACGGTAAGTAACGACGTTGCATAAGTTAAAAGAAAACCAAACCTGGATGCTTTTCAAGGATAATCAAAAGCAAAAGTTTGTTTTAGACCTCTGAATGCCTTTCATGAAATATTCTTCCAACTCAGTGCAAAAGCAGACAGAGAAATAGACCATATGCACATTTGTCACAGATAAAACACAAACACACTCCAGGCTGACATGTTTTTAGCTGAGTAGCCACACCATTCAAGCAGAATAAACTGAGTTAGTTAGTCAAATCAGGGCCAGGCTGCAGGCATGTTAGACCATCTGAAAAAAATATATTCAAACAAATACATTATCTTAATGAGACAGTAACACCAGGTCAGAAAAACTATAAATAAATATACTTATACACAGAGTTCCAATAATTTTTTTCATTTCTACGGAATTCAAAAGGAAGGAGAGAAAGACAAAAAATGGATGAACGACATAAGACAGATTAATTCATCCATGGTCAGTCGGAAAATACGTAATCTATATCCAAAACTTGTTCAGACAGAGTAGGATCTCTGTATCCATGACGACGATGTCTGATGGTACAACATTTTGAATTTATTCCCAAGATATTTCAACAATCCCGTCACTATTTCAATAAGTCAAAGTTGAAACAACAACCAAAAGTGGTAAAAAAAAAAAAAAATCAATTAGAGTTGGGCATGTCACAATAACATTTTTTGCTGGACAATAAATTGTCCCACTAACGATTGTGATAAATGACAATATTGTTGGTTTGAAACCATTTTCCAAGTAATATAATGATAATGGCATAATAAAGCACTTTGATTTTGTAAAGAACTCAGCACTGCATGTATAGTACAACATATTGTCGTTAATCCTGGAGAGGTAAGCGCTCTGCACCCGCTCACCTGGAGATTGACGTCAGCCGCATGTTCAGTCAGCACTCGCACCACGTCAGTGAAGCCCTTGTTGACAGCGATGTGGAGCGCTGTGCACATGGAGTTGTTCAGTACGTTGACATTCGCTCCTTTGCTCAGCAGCAGCCGCGCAATCTCAGCCTGGTTACTGAGTCAAAACAAACCAGTGCAGGTAAATTATACGTCCTTTTGATTGGCAAGTATTCATTTTTTTAATCAAATACCGAATCAATTGTGAACTAAATTAGTAATCGATTAATTGTGAACTGGAGTATACGGATTCAAAAAAGGTCAGTTGCTGAAAGAACAACATACTCAGGGGAATAATTGAGCCAAAACTGAACAAAAAAATATAAAGATTTTGCATTAAAGATGAACAGAAACCTTTGTCTATAAATATGATTTACCCAGAACTCCACAAATGTCATAGTTTCAGAAACACCTGGTTCAAATTCTGTTTTAAAAAACCAAAAACTAAAATTACGGACCTTTTGCTATCCAATTATTAATTGATTAATCCAAAAAACAGTCAACAGATTTATCCTATGCTGTACTGCTTTTCATGTGTTGATGGCAGAAGCATTTATTTGCTGCTGATGCATCCTTTGCCACAAATGATCAAGTGTGCACTAGAGGAACATATATTGTTGCATTTTAGGCAATAAAATGTTTGTCTTGTTTAAAAATAATTCTGCCAACTTCTTTTCTTATTATTTGATTAATCGATTAATCATCAGAACAGTCGACGGAATAATCGATGACTAGCATGATTGTCGTTTGCAGCCCTAATCTACACGTTTAATCAAACGAATGCAGGACTGGAACATGAATGCGCCCTCACCCGAAGGCAGTGTAGTGTAAAGCTGTGTCTCCATCTTCGTCTTTGACCTCGACGGAGCTGTTGGCCTGCAGCAGGGTCTTCACCACCTCTGTGTGGCCTTGGTGAGCGGCGACCTGCAGAGCCGTCTTGCCTTGGTTCTTGATATCCACCTGGCAGGAGCACAGACACAGTTGGAGATTCATCCGAAGCAGAGACGCAGCGCGCACCAACAGAGCTGATCAAACACTGGCAGGAAATAATCTGCGTATGGACAACCGTACTCGTCATACACGTGAAGGGAGATAATCCCACCAGGCAGTGCCGTCATGGCAGAACGGAACCGAGGGGGAACAACAAACACAGCAGCAAAAGTGTTAATCCTTCCACTTTAATAACAACAAACTTCAACGTGCTTTACATGCGTTTGAAGCAATTAATTTATTCAACAATCGGATGAATAAATTATTGAAAAAAAGTTGTCAACTAAATTAGTATACAGACTCAAATAAAAGTGAAGAAAACAACAGATTCAGAACAGTAATTAAGCCGAAGCTGTACAAAAAGATATAAATATTTTGCTTTAAGATAAAAATGTCTATAAATGTGTTTTAGTCAAAGCTCCTCCAGTAGTAAAGTTTTAGCTTCCCCTGGTTCAGATTTATAAAGGAATACTACACTATTGCATTTTAGGAAAATGTTTAAAACATTTTGATCATTTATTCATTTCCAATTTTTTTATGCATTTCTAAAACTGTATTAAAAAAGGCTAATAGGGTTAAATAAAAAATCTGTAGAATGTGTGTTTTTTTTTTATCTAATTAATCAATTAATCATCAGAATAACTGATAAATTAATAAATAAAATAATCATTAATTGCAACTCTAGAAGTAGCACACAAACAAAAATGCATAATTTATAAGTGTGTAATAAACTTGTGATTAATGTGGCTGTAATGTGAAAAAACGTTAAAAACTACCATGGGGTGTCGATACTTTTCGAGGCACCGTACATAGACACGCTTTCCAAAGTAATCTAAGTTATAAAAAGTAGAATAATCTTTTCTTTAACAAGAAATGTTATTTGTAAAAACAATAAAATAAATTTTAAAAAAGGCATACAGATTTTAAAAAACAATATAAAGAGACATCTGTCAGGATGCAGCATGTTTAACATGTTTCTCCTCAAACAAGAATTCAGATCGTTACATTTTTTGTAGCCTCAGTTTATAAGTACTGCACATGGGTTATGTGGAAAAGATCTGTTTTTTCCCAAATCACTGGGAAACAACACGCTCTGTCAAACTGAAGGTCGCAGAGCTCCATTTACGAGGTTCATTTAATCCTTAGAAAGAGTTTTTCCTGCACATAAAACACAGCAGTGATGTAATCATTTCTTTGTGAAGCAAGTGTAAAGGTACAAAAAAGGTAAAAATAAAATAAAATAAAATAAAAAACAGCATCATCACAAACAAAGTGTTTGTTTGTTTGTTTGTTTGTGTTTGTATTTCATTAGAAAGGTGGTCATTTACACCAGAAGATATGGTTTTAAAACTGGTGTCTTCAAATCCAGTCATCAAGGGAAAATGTCCTGTGATTTTTAGATGGCTCTCTGAGAAAGAGACACATCTCAACGCCGCAGGACTCCGGCCCTGGAGGCCCTGGAGGCCCTGGAGGCTTGGAGTAGAAGATCCATAAAGTAAAACGTTTTTTGAAAAGTAGTGGATAGCGTTTTCCTAAATTTCTATGAATGTTTCCAAGCAAAGCTTTGGGGAACTCGGTTAAACATGCTGGTAATCCTGATCAATCTGTGTTTTCTGACATCATTTCCGCTGTTCATTTTCTTTTTATCACAAAAAACATATGAAAGACTTTGAATTATACTTCCCTTTCTTGCTTTTTTAGATATTTGGATTAAGATTTTACAATTACTAAAAATAGATACACAAATGTCAAATATGGGGAAAAGTTTACAAGTGAAATTGTTGACACAATGACAGAAATTGAATTAACCAAATAAAAAACTAGCAAAAATATGAGACTTTTGATCTAGAAGGCAGTGTTGCGGTCACAATGAGAGTAGATGCAGAGTTCTCTTGTGGAGACAGGACCATCCAGAAGGTCAATCATTGCTAATGCACTCCACAATATTTCAACAAAGTATTGAAGCATAAGTATAAACAGCTAATAATGGTTGTATGTATGATTTATTTCAGTTGTTTTTAGATTGTTTGATTAATTTACAACAAAAAACCCCAACAGATCATTTCTACTTGGTCATTATTGTGTGCAGATATTTTCTGCATTTCTTTTTTCTTTAGAAAACACACGTAACAAAAAGAGGAAAATGTGAAAAATAATCAGAATGCAAAAAAAAAAGAAGAATCAACGCGCAGTTTTGTCTCTTGAATCAATGAGTCACACCCCAAACTGCAGCAAAGCGAAGGCATGTCACACTAACCTTGTCGGGATACTTCTGCACCAACTCCCGTACTTTGTTGGCGCTCCCGTGGGCTGCCTCGATGACGAGCCGGCCGGGGTTGTCCTGCTCCGTCGACTGAGACAGCAGCTTCTCCAGCACGGAGATGACAGTACCTGAAAAGATATGAAGAGGAGCAGGGAGAGGTTGTGGGAAGGGAAGACACAAGAAAGAGGGAAAATGTTAGTTTCTTTAATCCAAATGTTAACCGCAAAGGATGTTCGGAGAAGGGAGGCAAAATCTGAATGCTGCAACGGTTAATGAATGTGTCAGAACTGAGAAAAACCAAAGGAATGAGTCAAAATGTCCCTTCCATGCAGAGTGAATCTGACCACACACACACACACACATTGGCATGTTAGCACCTTTCCATCCAGTGAGGCGAACATAAACACAGAATATGCCATTATTAAGAGGCTGCTGAAAACTTCAGACATGATGACAAATGTTTGCTGAGCTGCCAAAGCGTCTTGCTGTCAGCACACTGGACCATAACATGCTACAGGGAAGAGCGCTTAAACAAACAGACACCTTGTTCGCACATTAATGGAAAAAAAAAAAAAAAAAGGAAAAAGAGAAGGCCCTTATTGGCAGCCTGTGTGAGGAAGCATGCAAAAGCAGAGATGGAGCTAGGAGGAAGGCTGGAGAGGAAAGAGACTGAAAGAGCGTAGCGTTTGAGTCGGGCCCCCTCGATTCCCGCAGAGGCCTTACTTCCAGATTCGTTGGGGTTCTCGGCCGTCATGAGGTTGGCATCAACCTCTGCAGGCTGGGCCGTAAGGCACGCCGGGTTGAACGTCCACGTCTGACCTCCAAACGCCACCCGCAGGTCACCGTCAGCGTAAACTTTCAGCACCTTTCCCACCTGACCAAGCACCTACAGACAAAAGGCGCCAAGTTAACAAACATCCTGCAGAATGTAGTCTGGTTACTATTCGTGTTGTAATTTAGAGATGTTCCATTTCTAATTTGGATACAGGATCAGAAAGGTTTTACAAAGCAGAGTAAGAGCAATGTGAGAAGCTATTTAAAAGGAGTTGCATTTTTATAACATGTCAAGACATATCAGTGGTTTAAGGCATAGTGAGAGAAACAGACTTTCAGTAGATAACAGTAAGGTTGAAGGTCTTACAGCAAAGTAAATCTGTTTTATCCATCTCTCTGAGAACATACTAGATTTTGAAATGTTGACAGCCTTTTTGAAATCAGAAAGTATTTTTATTGTCCAGAGAAAACACACATATTAAGGTGGTTTGGTGATGCGCAAACCTCATTTACCTCTAACATAAGAAGCTAACAGCTTAATATGTTAATGTATTTTAAAATAGAAAAGTCCTGCTTTATAGTCTACCTGATGCTAACTTAAATAAGCACAACAGAAAGGCTAGATATAAATATATAAAACTTTTTATAGTTACTGTTCTTAAAAAATAATGAAAAACAATATCTATTGAAGTTGGTTCTAGTAGGTCAAAGAAATATGATCGGTGCATTTTAGTTGTGGGAGTGAGGTAAGTCAGACATGGGGTGATAATCAAGTTAAAGTTAGAAAAAGGCAAGCAACACTTTCACAAATAAAAGTCGTGATCACATATAGCCCAAAGGAAACTTTTTTTTTTTACATCAGAATATGGACTTTTCACCAAATAATTTAATTCAATTAAGCATCTTTCTCTTTTTTAAAGGGAGACTGCATTAATAGGAACTCAAAGTCTCAAGACGATCTGTGTAAACTTTAGTTCTTTGTTTTACTAGACCAGAAATCAAAGCATATAAAACTAGAGTTAGATAGAAAGTAAAACTTAGCATACAGGAGTCATGCTGTCTGTCCACTCCCCGTGGCCAGCCTGAAGTCTCTTCACATTTTCCAGCTCATCCAGAACTTTAACCAGTTCGCCGACTCCAAATGTGTTCACCTGTGGGAATGGGAAAAACACATGAATAAATCTGTGGAGCTAAATTTAAATCATACTGAAGATGTGATCAGGTTTTCTGTGATTCTGTACTTTGGTGAGAGCTCCCGGGTGGAAAGTCCAGCGGATGTTGTTGCTGTACTGGACCCGGACGTCTCCTCTGTCAGTTATTCTATGAACCGTCCCGATCCGACAAATGTACTGCAAACATAAATAGGTTGTGTCACTCCAGGTCCCCCCACAGCTGCTCTGACCTCAACGTTGCCGTTGGCAGCTGTGACTGGAAACGTGAATGCTCCGTTTGCCTTCACTTTATTAGAGCATCCACCTGAACCACTTATATAACATAAAGTCTCTGCGAGCCAAGCGGGCACACACGCTGGACTTGTGACAGGATTTTCACTGCATATGTGCACAGGACAAACCAACTGGAAACCAAAAAGAAGTGCATTTTGCACTTTACATTCCACGGAAACCAAGGTGCCTGTTCTCATGAGGTGGACGGGATGCTTCTCGTACCTCTGCCATTTTGGGATTCCACCCTCCGTGTCCTTCCTGCATCTGTCGCAAGATGTCCACCTCCAGTAGACATTTGACTTTGTCTCCCTGCTGAAAAGAGTGGCCATCAGCACTCTCCTGGCGCTGGAGCTCTGCATGCTCACCTGGATGGGGAGGAATCGGCAAAAAGACACCATCAATACTCGGGTACAGATTCAGAAGGACAATCATTTAAATATTGGACATAATGTTTCTACGCTGTCGGGTCTTGAATCGAAGTCAAAAGTTTGTTTGGGCAGACAGTTTTGCCTTGTAAAGCCAATTCTGAAAATGTAAAAGTTTCCAACCTAATGACACTAACTAAAACAAACTAAAACATTTTGTTGTGGAAATTTACTGCAAATATCCTCAAAAGAAGCCGCTTAAGTTTGCATTTGTTGTTCCATCTATATTTAAAAACATTACTTGGTCCTTATTTCATTTTTGCCAAAGTCCAAAGAGCAACGGGTTACAGACTCCTGCACTAGCCCGAAGTGGTGAAGCAGAAGGAAAGAAATACATGGTTTTATTTTATTTTTTTCATAGAAATAAAAGACACATGCACCTATACGTAGATACATTAGAAGTGGCTTCTAATTAGTGACTTGTGATTAATGTCATCCAAGGATAAACGCAGCTGCTGTTTGAAGACTGATGAGTTTCTACAGATTAAAACCAAACGTATCAGCAGGCGGGACCAGGGTTGTGGAGAAGCTTAAAACAGAGAATAGTCAATTACTAAAATAAATGTTCATTGCAAAGCTGGTCCAAACCTGGATCCAGAATTTGCTGACAAGACCTGAACATCGGTAAATAAAGATACAAGTAAATTTTCAAATTATTATTTGTAAATTGAAAATCATCTATTATTTTCCTACTGCTACTTTGTGTTGGTCCAGTACATAAAATCCCAAAAGAAGGACAAAGTGTAGAAAGTTGAATATTTTTGTAATAGAAACAATACATCTTACTGACCAAGTTTAGGTAGGTGATCTTTGTAGTAGAAGCCTCCTTGGCCATCCGACACGTACTTCAGGTCCACTTTGCCTTTGTGGCCCATTCGGTAAACGTTGGTGGTGCCATTGGACCAAGTGACACTGGCCACGCTGCGGCCGGACTCCGTGTCCCAGCCACGAATGTCCACCACTTTCCCAACCTTGCCTTCCCCGCCTAAACACACAAATGCAAACACACAAACAAAAAAAAAAACATGCACAAAAGAGATGTGCAAAAAGCGGAGCTGCATAAGTTTGTGGGAAGAAGAGCTCAATGAAATTTAATTATGTTTAAGAATAAGCGAATAATAGTTATGAAGAAAAAAAACACAGGATGGAACAGAAACAAGCAACACGTGATGTTTCCATGGATTAAACACTTGACAAAACACACTTGCCCATTATCTCTTTAAATTATTCTTTCTACACATACATTTCAGAGGCATTTTGTCAGAACATGTATTTTATGATGTCTTTAAACCATTTAAGTCACTTGGTTACTTTACTTCTAATTAACTCCAGCTAAATTAGTGAACTACATAATGACTTGTTTGGAAAAAGGGGAATCTGAGGATGCTCAGAAAGGCCCACATGCACTGGCTGAACACACCATTTAAGCCTATGAGTGAGTTAACCAAACCCCAGGGCAGAAACCAAAAGGACATTTTGACTCATTCAGATTCAGACAAGCAAAAAAATACATTAATAAATTATGACCACTCTGTCTTTCTTTGAAGGGAACATCACCAAGCAAACATTTTCATTTCAGTCTCTAATCATGAGAGCAAAGCTGTGCTTATCTGAAAGAGGAAGCATTACAGACAGAAACATCACAAAGTCACATTGTGCAAGAACATGGAAGTGCGGGTGTTCACAGATGACAACTAATGCACAACTAACTGAACCACAGAGTTCAAGTAATGGGACATTTCCCCCTCTCCCTCCCAAATAGGAAAAAAAAAAACACGTTATAAAACAAGGATTTGATAAAGACACTGACACAAACAGGCTGCCGCATCTGTGGGACAGACTCAGATGACTCACTGGCAGTGTAAGTGCACACAGACACACACAGATGCAACATTTTTCGGGTTATTGAGGCATGCGGTTAGAATGGCATTCACATGGTGAGGCATTTTGAACACATACAGTCCCATGTTTAAAGCAACAGCACAAAACAAAGAGGAATTTCAAAATGAATACAACCAGGTCGGTAACAAGAACAACTCCGACCCTCCTCACCCCTCCTCCTTCAAACACACAGACACACTCCACTCACCGTCTTGATTCCCCCAGTCCCAGTCTGGTCCACGGACGACTTTAACGCCCTGGAAGATTCCTTTGAGAATGATGCGTGGGAGGTTCTGCCTCGGCGTCAGGTTCACTCTGTGACGGAGAGAAGGAAGATGTGCGTCAGCTCACACCTGAGCAGACACTTTGAACTAGCGGTTTTTCTACCAGGTATGATCTTAGTGCACACTAAGTATACCAAGTAAGACCACAGCAGTGGACATTTCAGAACAGCTGACTGACAGGACTTAGCTTCTTGTGTTACATCATAAAAAAAAAGAAGAAGAAAACTCTCCATTGATAATGTATCGGTTTTTTGAAGGAGGCGGTTACATTATGTAGCCATTTTTTACACAGGAGTTGAAATTCTGCAAAAGTCTATAAATGTACTAAATTACAAAACTTTACTCTTCACTTATTACTTCCCTATTGTGTTGAATAGTGGGGTTCCAGACAAAACAACAATAATCGATAGTTCACAACAACGACATATGTATAAATGCATGCCTGAAACAAGGTACCACCAAGGTTTTATAATGCTGATAAAAACTCCAACAGTCAGACATTACACAGTCACACACACACACACACACACACACACACACACACACACACACACACACACACACACACACACACACACACACACACACACACACACACACACACACACACACACACACACACACACACACAGAAACAATACTGCACTTTAACTTTATTCCACCTTCATCATTAGATTGTCAAGTGACAGTACCACAAAAACATTGGTGCTATGATGCATAAGCACATCCATTTGGTAATGCTGGCAGAACGTCAGACATATTAAAGCCAAGGATTTAATCTACTGGTCCTTCATGATAGAGTGCTAGTTCTGCTTTAAGAAACAAACAAATGAGAACAAAAAAATCTTTCCACGTCTTTTGCAACTATTAAAAATTAAGTCAAATATGAGCTCAAATGTCATGAATTATAAAAGCATCATCCAGAGACCAAAGTAGTTAGATATTCTTTTAATTAAAAAAAAATGCAATTTGGGCCTATTACTTAAATTAATCAAAACTAAGAGCTCAAATCATGTTGAATCTACAAACTGCTCAATAAAGAGCTTGTACTTGGATGCACTTCTGTGAGCTTAAATAAACGCAGATAAAGGTTAGAGAGAAAAGCTTTAATTCAAAACTGAAGACAATTATGTAATTTCTTCTTGTTCTTTTGGATTCTAAACTCCTACGTCTGCCCTGGAGCACATTTTCTCTACTTAATGTCTAATCGTCTCTGAAAAAATAAAAATAAAAAAGATTGGTCAAAACTAGAACTGACCTCAGAAAACAAAACATTGGCAATCTATAGAGAAAACTAAGGCATACCTTATTGTGAAGATTTGGTCAGACCTGGTTGCAAAGGAGCTGCCTATTCCCATACTTCAACAGGATCCAGCACCAGCTTCCATTGCAACCACACAGCTTTCTGACGAACGCAAAGTCGTTTAAAATCAGGCGGAATTTAAAAAGAAAAAAGAAAGAAAGAACAAATGTCTTATGAGTACTCCTTCTTAAGGTCACAGACGTTTTCTTGGCATATCAGGTCCCTTTCATGGCAAGTTTTTTTTTTGCCAGACACGCTTGCAGGATCCTCTGAGCCACGGCGGTAAATAGCTGCCCATTTGGCTCGTAAAGCCAACTAACAGTAAATCTCAGCATGTGGCTGAGGTCGGGCAGGTCTGTGCAGAGGTTTTAGCCTAATCCTAGACAGCAGAGCGATCAGAAAGCACCTTAGGGCAAGTCATAAACATCCACATGCTGCCAAGTAAATGCCGACGTAAACATACTAATGTGCCATCTATTAAATGAAATAAGGTTATTTTTAGAGCTTTACGGGTGGGAAAAATGATGAGATTGCACTAAAACTGATTGACAGACCGATTCAAATGATCAAAACAAACAAGAGTAGCACTGCTTACGACAGCAAAGCTTCATTATTGCTATGAAACTTTAGCAAAAAGCGGATGTGCAGTGACAGATGTTCTAGTTTTATGACAGGGAAAAGTGACCTCAGCGCTTGACATTTGTTTTTAATTGCAGCCTCTCTTCCCACGGATCAACTTTTGTAATCCTGCTGAACCAAATGTCAACCCCGATCACAGAAAGGATCAAGAGCAAAGACCTGCACCTACTGACACACAGGCAGGTTCCGCTACCACTCGTCAATACTTACAACAAACACGCCAGAACAAAGTGCAAAGTGAGCCCTGTGTATTAAGCTACTTGTTTGATTAAACCCGGCAGCCTGAGAATGAAAGGGACGTCTCAGGAGTTTTGAAGTGAGGTTTTGTATGAAAGGTATAAGCAGTTAGTATCTTACCTGCGGTAGATTTTGGTGGCGTCATTTAGTAGAAATGAAGCCATTTAGTAGAAATGGTAGGTTCAACCTGAGCTGAACCTAACAGCTCATCAGAAAAGGGCCAAGAGTCTAAAGTAAAAATCAATACAAAACATTTCACTTACCAACCAACATGACCCTGCTGGTTTTTATACCACTTCCTTTTCATATAAGATTTCATATAAGGCTACTGGTGTTGCACCAGCTCCTACATCTGTTTCATGTCTAGATAATTGTTGGTTTGTATGTAAATAAAGCAAATAAGCAACTGGATTTATACTAAACAAAGAGGCTATATTATTTACTGTATAATGTTAGCTGCTTATAAACTTTACACAGAACCTCACTTTAGAAATTATGAACTATCCCTTTAATATCAGTGCCTTCTGAGCTATGCTAGTCAATAAAAAATATGTCCAGATTAAAACAAATGTGTTTAGTTCATTTCTTTTAACACATTCAAGAACAATTTAACAGCAAACCAGTGTTGAGAGTATAAAAATAAGGAGCTGTATGAAAAATTAAAAGAATTTTGCAAAGAAAACCAATTCTTCCCTGCAGCCGAAATGAGGCAAAATATTTATTAAAAGCTCGACTTAAAGACTACAAAATCAATGTAAAAAATAAATAAATAAAAAAATCGCACCCTTGTTATGGGTTTGACGTGAGCACAGACTGGAAAACAAACAATGATCCTGTGGCAGCAGTGTAGTACTTTATGTGCAGAGTAAAGGATTAGACAGCGACTTGATCCGATTGGTTCCCTGGAACTGCATGTGTGTTGTTTGTGTAAGAAAGAGCCGATTAACCAGCTACACGCCATCCCAGCTATTTGTAAACATATGGTCCAGACGTATGCCTCCAGATGCATTATCCAGCAGTCAGAGATGTTCCACAGTCCGACTCCGCGTGAGCATTGAGCTTCATGAAATGGATCACTGACAGATCCATTTCCCTGAACGCCAAATGCAAAATAAGAAACAATATTTATGTATACATATAAATAAAAGATGCTTTTCCAGCATCAAATCTCCTTCTACCTAAACCTGTTCACGAGTCGCCTCTCGATACTACCTGGAAATCTTCTAGGAAACTGAAATTCTTAATCCGAACATCTTAGAATGGTAGCATGATAATCCATTTAAATCTGATGTAATTATAAAGAGACACTTGTCAACGGTACATCCGGCTCAAGTCGCACACCATGTTTACGAAAGCGAAACTCCTCATACCGTCGGGAGGCTGGGGTTTCACCTGCCCCGTTCATTAACCGCAACTCCAACAATTTGCCTTCAAGGCGTCACGCATGTTTCCGTAATAAACAGTCTGTCTTAACACCCCTTTCATAAATCTTTCCTGGCTCTAAGATAAGTCACACATATTAGAAAACTAAGCTAAATTTGGCAGTCTGGGCACACAGCAGTGTGTCTCATGATTGCCAGAGTATAAATCAGTCTTTTGAAATGCTGTCAATGAAATTTGGGTCAATGTGGTCTAAAAATAAAGAGCCATTGTGTGTTAAAATGAGGAATACATATCGCTCGCCGTTTGTCTGACAAGTACAGCAAATAACTTGTGATGTGAAATCTGTTTCAGTGTTGGTCAGAATAGAAAATATCATTTTTGGAGAAATTTGCAAAGTCTGCAACTGGAAACAAAGTTTAATTTATAAAAAACAGATAAATAAATATTCCTCTTTGGTTATATTAGACTCAAAAACTACAAAGAAATGATTCGACGCAATCAGCCAATCTCAACAATAGTATCATAAGTACATTCTAATGAGATGTTGGAGAAAGTGCTGAAAAAGAAAACGACTGCAAAGATAAATTTAGCTGTTTACAAATATTTCTGGCTGCAAAAAAAAGAAAAATGAAAAAGAAATAAATACGGATGCAGGTTGACAACAGAGCAATAAACCAATTAATTTAGGATTAGCTCATTCTACCCCCTGTGTAACTCACTGAAGAGTAAAATAATTTAAGGGTATAATAGTTGCAAAAAAGCATGCTTCTGTAAAAACTAAGGTTAAATTAAAAGCCATGTATTAGGGATGTAGTGGTGTGAAAAGGTCGTGGCATTTCTAGAATGCTTCAATTAAGAATAAACAAAAATGTATGAATATCTTATTAATTCAACAGTAAAACAAGAAGATTAAAACTGGTGAATTGTTGGGAAAAGCCCTCAAACATGTCAGCCGCTATAAAAACTCGTTAGCATTTGAGGCTAGTTGGATGTTACAGGCAGCTGGGTTTGGACTTTACTCTATTTTTATCCATACTGGTGAGGATTGCATTTAGCTTGTGTATTATTTCAAATGAGTAATTACACAAAGCGTTTGGTTGGTCAACCTTTCTTTGACCGTTAGATCTGTTAACAAAACAGGGCTTCCCCCTAGATGCCTTTTTAACAGCATTGTCATTCAGAATAAACAAATGTTTAAACTCTAGATCTGTGGTCTGTGTTAAATGTTAGCATTTATCGTGGCCCCTGAAGGTCTGGTGGGAGCTTAAGCAGCTTCTTTGTTCATTTATGACTTGGGCCGGCTCTGACTGTGATCAGCATTACGTAGTGGTTTTAGATTCGCTGGAATCTAAAAAAAAACACTTCGAGCATTTCACCGGTAGAGCATTACCTTATTTGGAATTTAACAGATGTGCAAAAATTTGATATTTATTTTAATACTATTTTTTTTGTTTGTTCGTGGATTTTAAGACTACAATTGTGAGTTAAAGCATTGTCAACAATGTCTTCCAGTGATATAATTACCCAGTAATATTTTACATTTCCCGTTTTTTAAATTGGAGAAACGAGATTGAGTTAATTATTTCTGTTTCGAGTCTTTGTGTTAGTAGCGTTACGTAGAGACACACTGTGATATTTTTGCTCTGGGTAAACATACTGTGAGAACCTCATAGTAGTCCAAGCTTGCTTTGTGCAAAACCAAAATGAAGTTTCAAAAATCAAACATACTGATGTAAGAAATGTAAACGACTATCTACAAAGTTTTACTCAGTGACATCCATAACACTGAATTCACTTCACACCTAACTGACTGAGTCACTGTCTTTTATTCATTTACCACATTAACATACAGTCCCAGTTTCTGGCTGTATAAAAGTCGCCTCTCAGAGAAAAGCAAAGTGACAGAAACCCTAAGTGCTGTCAGTGATGTCAACCCATGCAAAGGTGATCCTGACAAATATCTCAAAACAGATCCTGTCAAATGTGATTTCACTTAAACCACCAGACTAAATGGACTCTAGCATTTGTGAGGCCATTACAGTTCAGAAACAGGTGTCCTGTGTTAATGGACATTTTTGGGGTTTTTTTCTTCTGGAAATAATTTCTACTATAGAAAAAAAAAAAGCCCTGAAAAACTTCTGTAGGTTTAGACAATTACTTTAAAAATAGGATTTAATATTTTATTGGCAGCATTATTAAAACATCTATCAAAGGTTGATCTCGTCTAAATCTCCTAACTTGGATGCTGAAACATTCAGAGAGTTTCTTTCCTTGCAAGTAGGGGGTCAAGCCCAGCTCCTGAAAAACAACCCCACACCATAATCCCTTTGAAATATTTAAGAGCGAGAAAATTTCACAGTTCCTCGCTGGAATTCACTGAGGTCCTGAGAGCGACCCATTCTCTCAAATGTTGGTAAAAACAGTCTGCATGCCTAGGTGCTTAATTTTATACATCTATATACACCTATAATTTTATACACCATGGCCACAGGAAGTTCCAATCACTTCCTGTGGCCATGGAAGTGATGGGAAAACCTATTTACGATAATTTGGATGAGTCAGCAAATACCTTTGGCAATGTAGTGTATGTTTAAAATGAAGAGAGAGGAAGAACAGCTTCAAAAAGTTGTTTATAAGGGAAATGTTTGCAGTTGAGGATTAATTGCTACTACATGAATTGATAAAGACTGTTATCGCAAGAAGGCCAAATAAAAATATTTTGAATGGTTGTTACATTTTCTCATGCTACAGTTTCTAAGAGAAACTAGAATCCGCTGGTTTCTCTTTGGAAGCAACTAATTCAGGGTCAAAGCTGTACAAAAACAGAGATTGCTACAAAACTGTGATAATTTCATAGTGTGCTAGTGCCATTTCTGTCTTTGTCTAATACTAATCATTTGTTCTTAATAAAGAAAATTATATTTTAATTCTGTTTGAATGTTAAATGAATAAGTCACTTAAGATCATTGATGTAACTGCTTTTGCTTTCTTTCACCAACCAACGGTAAAGAAAGCAAAGACAAGCACCCAACTAAAACATAATTCACTGTACTTTGAATATATGTATCTCCATAACAATCGCAAACATTTTTGCTTTATTGAATTGTAAATGTTCTAAATTGTAGATTACAGGCCCAACCACTTTTCCCCTTTGCCAATCTGTACTCATATTTTGTACCTGGACTGCTTCCTTTGTGTACCTTCACATGTAAATGTACCATGTTCTACCAATGTACGCAAACCATATATTAATTTGTCATTGTAGCCAGGTATTTTTATTCAATACGACGACACATTATTATGAAAATGCTCAAATCTCACCTATAATTTCATGCAATGGACTATAATTATATAAAAATGCTGTAGCACACAATATTTCCCAGATATTTTACTTCTAATCACTGGATTAGATCCAGGCTATATCTCATGATACAGATTTTAAAAAACAATCATTTTGCTAGTAGATATTGATTATAGGAAAAACATGCTGACATTTCCTTAAAGTAAACTGAGTAGATAATAGAAAGAAAAACATTTTTTTTAAATCACTGAATCTTCAGTTGTCTGATCTAAACTGTAAATGTTAAAAATAATAAAACTGTAAATGTTCAAAAATAACAAAAGGCGTAAATGAACAGAACCATAAACACCGGGATGCGAGTAAAGCCTAATTGGGTTATTTTTCCAAATCAGGCCTCCCATCGCCTTTTGTTGTGGATTTGCACTACATAAATACCCGGGCTTCCTGCTGCTCTTGTTAGTTATTCAATTCTCTCATTTCGTGTTTACTTCCTGGCTCATCCCAGCTAGGTTCTGACTAGTTTCCAACCTCTCGAGGGGCAAAAACAAACCAAAAAAGGAAAAAACAACAAAACCTGATGACTCGGTCACATTGAAAAGAGCAGTGAGTCACGATTCGTACACCTATTTGCAGCATTCATTGGACAAGCAGGCTCAGGGAAATAAATGGAAAGGGGCTGGACCTGTACCAGGCAAAACTCTAGAAGAAATCTGGGTCATACATATCACCTCGTTAAAATGAGAACAGGCCATCCAGCTGACATTCAGACAGAGCCGCGAGCCGTTTGGAGCGTTGCTGTGAACTGATGCAGAAGAGAGGATTCTGAAGGGACAACTCAGTCGAGTAAATCTGGGTTCACAGGACACTTGCAGTCAGCTCACTAAACATTTCTACAAATCTAGGCCACATGTGGTTTGTCCGAGCTGACAAAAGAACAAAGCTGTTTGAACATATGTGCACTGTTAAAAAGACAAACAAAAAAAAACCAATAAAAATCTAATAATAAAAACCAGTAACTGCCGTGACAATGATGCATATTTGTTTTTTTGTTGTTTTTTGTTGCTTTACCTAAGAACGCTTCTCTTCAGCACCTTGAAACTCGCATGCAATTTTGCAGTAACAGACAAGATTAATTATTTACTTGAATAAAATACACTAAAAGACACCACAATGGATCCCAGTATGGGAGAAAGACACTAATGAATTGAACATAAAAGTAAGGTTTTATTCTAAATCAGGATTAAACTGTTTTTAAGGTTTTCTGAAATCCTGTTCCATGCTGATATGAACAACCGTAGTTCTCCATACTCTCTTGGGGTTATTTATAACTCATTGTGCTTCGTTTTAAAGACCACCGTTTTTCTCACTGTTGGTGGGTATTAAAACAAATTTAATGCCCACAGTCTCAGAGACAACATAACAGTCCTACAGCATTACAGAGGGGATGTGCTTTTCCTGGTTTAAGCCTATAACGTTTGTGCCAAGTAGACATTACTGGGCACATAGCAACGTGCCAAGTAATCTTATGCATAGTAAAATTAAGAATTTTACTATACGCTTAAACTAAATATCTTTGGGTTACACATATCTGTCTTTTTTGTGATGTCGGCAAACTTTGCCTAATTTAATTTAACATTTCACAAACCACTTAATTAGCTGTGAAGATAATCTTCTGCTAATTTGGAAACAAACCTGATTCCAACTAGCAGCTCTAGCAGAAAGCTGAGGGACCTGCCTCTCCTTCATATATGCCTCGTTTAAATAAATGTGAATAAGATACATTTATATACTTGTGATAAAAGCAAAATTGACACCAGGGGTATAATGATCACCTGAAGGTTTGTTGCATTATAACTAGTTAATTAGGGTAAGCAACACCAACTTTCAATGACAGTTCTTGTATAAATAGAGTCCATCTTTAATTATGAATGGGATTAATATTGCTAATTAGCGATAGAATTAACAAAGCAGTAAACATTTCATAAATCAGTAATCCGTCTGGAATAATTCCGTTCAAGTTTGACCTGCTGATACGAAGCAGCTTTTATGCATCATCTCATACTAATGTGGTCCTGCTGCCTCTTTTACATTTTGTTATCAAACAAATAAAGACTTTTTTTTTTATTTCAAATTGTATCTTAATAAATGTCTATTCAGGGCAGAATAATCCAGCCAAGATTAACTGAGTTTAAGTGTTTTGGATTTTCAAGCCGGAGACATTCAGATGCAGCTCTGAAAGCTGCAAAATTCTCCTTTAATTGGACGTCAAGTTGAAAATTGTGAATTTGACTGCTTTCCTTACTCACCTGTGACACAGACCTAGATTTTATTACATTTCTGCACCAAACAACAATCACACTCCCTGCTGACAAGACACACAATCAACCAAAAGAAAGCAAAAGAAGGTGTAAATGACAGATGACTGCTTTGAGTGCATCCCTGTTAACCATATAAAAAGTGAAACTTATCTTCCGTTTTTGGGCTGGAAAAGATTTGAGCCATGAAAGGTTCTGCATAGATTCTTACACACGAACAAAATCATTGAAATTTAGAGAATGTTCAAATTAAAGGTGAAGAGCAGCACTCACGGCTGGGAATGGGCCGTCTCATAGCGCTCAAACGGATGGCTGAGGTCGTGCTTGTTGTTCATGTAACACTGGGTACACAGGTCGTAGTCAAAGCACACTTTGCACTTCCACCGCATTCCCATGATGCCATGCTTCTTGCAGCTGTCACAGATGATATTCGAGTGGCGGACTCCTGCAAACAGAACAAGTGGTGAAGACAAGGAAGTGGCTGGGCACATTCCTGACATTTCAGTTTTCTATTTTTAACTGAAGGAAACACAGTTTTACCTACAGCGTGAAGAACAGACCAAACCAAGCCAAACAAAACATTCAGGTTATTTGACACACTCCGCAATTTGTTAAAGCATAACAGTATCTAAAGCCAAGAAATAGTAAAGAAGAACAAAGAGGTTCAAACAATTGAACAAAATACTCCCCACCCCGAGGCCTCTTTTGTGTCTTTTGCTGAACTAATTGAAGGAGCTTCTGAAGCAGAAGTATGTTGTTGTAAGTGGAGCAAAATGCTCCAGTGTGTGTGCATGCATGTGTGTGCGTGTATGTGTTTGTGTGTGTAGTCCCAAATAGGACATGATGGGCGATGACAAAACCCCTGACAATGGGTTTCACAAAGCTTGAGCATAGACGATGACATACAAGCAGGAATATGGCAGAAAAAACAAAAACATTTTAGGAATCAGAGGAGAACAGAAATATTTCTTATCAGAAAAACATTTACCTTTAAAGTAACAAAAAAAAAGAATCAAAATTTTTGGGAGAAAAACATTAAAATTATTCATGAAGATGCACAAAAAAAAAGTCAGTTGGTGACCATGTTTGGCTTTTGCTTTGGCTCTTTGGTGTAGCAGTAGAGGGAACTCAGAGTCAGCTGTATTTAGCTAGGTGTTTAAAGATGAAGTCAAAGGAAGCACAAAAAAAGCAAGAAAACTGTATTTTTTACATTATTTATGCTGCGAGAGGAAGAGGATTTCTGACAAATAAACTCAGAAGAATGTTTAAAAAGTCTCTATGAGTAGCTTGTTTCTACTTGAGCTGTCCACCTCTGGCATGGAACATGCTAGGATTAGATAAGCAGCACATTTCATGGAAGTTTAGAGCTAAAGTAAAGACCTAAACTGTTAATAATCAGGGCGACAGGAATTTTAGCTCTGCTAGCCATGCTAACTGGTAAGTTACTAAAAGCAGTTTAAAATGACAGCACTGTGAACTTTCACCTAAAAATGTTATTAATGTAAATCTAATCATTGTACAATTTTTATACTTAATGGGCAAAATGAATCTGATCAGAAGTATGCCTGCACAGTTAGTTTTGCTGGACAATAAATTATCCCAGTGTTTGTGATAAACTATCATATTGTCTTTTTTTGTTATAGCTTATCATATAAATATTAATAATGACATAATAATCCAGTTCACCCTCTCAAAAAGCCAAACTCTTTGATTTTGTAAAGAACTCTTAGCACCAAAACTGGAAGATAATTTAAATCCTCAAAATAAAATATGACAACTAATTTATCCAGCAATTAATTGCTCATAGCAACAGGCGTAATCATGAGCTTGTTTTTAGCACAACCTGATCTTCAGTGCTCACCAATCTGAGCATTGTCGTACAGCAGCAGGTCATAGGCAGCCTGGTATCCTGTGCGGTAGTTGGTCCGTGTCCCGCTGTCCCACTGAACCACCACCGTCTTGTCCGGGGTCGTCGTGCTGCCCTGCCGACCAATCTCCACCACGGTGCCCACGTGGCCCTCGCCGTCGTCCTGGTTCCCCCATTTCCAGTCCAGGCCACGCACCACGCGCATCCCCACCTCCATGTTGCCTCTTTTCGGGCCTGGCCTGCAGGCTGCGGGCAAAGGCCGAGGCCTGGCAGCACAGTCGCCCCCGCTGCTGCGCCTCCGGGCCTTGTAGGAGGCAGAGATGGATCGCGTAGAGGGTATCGCCGGGAGAGACGGCACCAGCGTCGTTTCCGGGAACAGATCGGGGGTGACTGAAAGACGGAGCAGGAGGAAGCGCATGAAGCACGTTGCAAATGTTAGAGGTAACCACTCAGAAATAAGCTTTAAGAGAAATAAAAGTGTCTTAAAAGGCTTTGCATGTGGCATCAATCGAATAAACATGAGATGTTGTTTAGATCCGATTCCAATACTTTTAAACAAGTTAATCCTCCAACCTGTATGCACTTTCACACAACAACTGTCAGCTACTGCTGAGGGATTCGACACATAACGCGCCATATGTCTCATTAATTTGAAAACGTGGTTCTGCTGGCTGGTGGATCGTTCACTGGAGGCCTCACTGTGTGTCATGGCATACTTCTGCAGAGAGCAGCTGGACTCGACTGCTACGCCCTGCTGCGCTAATCAAGCCCTGACCTGGCACAAACGCACACCGACAGACTTGTACCAACATCCTTAACAGGATCCACAACTATTGTTGCCCTCATTTTGGCTCCGTCCCCAACACACAACTCAACTAGCAAAACACCAAGCGCAAGCTGCAATATTTAGGCAAAAAATAAACCCACTTTTAATCAGACAAGGGAAAAAAATGGAAGCATCTGTGTCAATTTAAAGAAAAGGTTCAAACAGTATTCTGAAATTACTTTAGTTTTTCCATACAGATGAAGTGTAATCAATAGTGAACTCTATACAAAGCAAAAAGATAAAATCCTACATATAAAGTCAGTTCAAATCAGATATTTAAATTTAAATAACTGTATTAAAATAAACAACTTTTTTCTTCCCCATTTACATAAATCAGACAAAACGTCTGTTTAGGTCAGTTAGACTTGAAAAGTCATCCCTGTTTTCTATGTGCCAAAGAAACAAATGAGAGAATTTTTAGAAAAAAAAACAAAAAACTTTCGTTCTTCAAATTCATACGTTTATATAGACTAAAAATGATCATACGTCTCTACAAATTGGGAAAGTCCGGGTGATGACTTATTAAGTCAGATTAAATAATTAAAGTACTGCTTAAAGCAATACCTCAAATACACCTCCCTAAGTTTGGTTCAGTTTTGGGTAACATTTCCAGATACCTGAAGATAGCACATTCATCTGTTTTATTCAAGTAAAAACACAATGGGAACGTCCTCCCATCGTCCTGTTCTGGAAGGAAGTGGGTTCTACTTTCCAGATATGGACAGATTTGGTTTGAAATGTGGGCATCAACCCAAATATAAAAGCTAAAACAAAAACGTTGTGAGCAAAGACAAATGGGGCCTTTAGCCATGAAAAAGCATTCACGCCAAAAGAAACAAAAAGCAACACTGACAGTTTACACATGCTTGTCAATGAAAAATACTTGATGTAATCTGATGAAACTAAAAACAAAAAGTAAAACATTGTTGGACATTATGTTCATTGGTACATTTGCTGTAAAACAAGGGACGTTTGCGGGTCTGGGAATGTCGCCACAATGCTTAAATAAGGTTAGTTAGTTAGTTAGTTAGTTAGTTAGTTAGTTAGTTAGTTGAACGAAGGACTGGTGCACTTTACAAAACAAATGGCTTCAGGATGATGTGAAAATATTGAAATGACATCTCAAGACCATGGCCACTAAGTTGTAGCTTTGGTGCAAGAAGGTCAGTGACACTATAAATACCACCAAATTAGTTACAACGTGGCTTAAGGAGATTAAAAAAATACAAAGTGACCATAACAAGGCCCTGATTCCAGTCAAGGCCAAATCACTGGTTTTATAGACAACTTTTGGAAGAGCTGTAAAGGTGTCAGCAAGCAAGACAGCCTACAGACTCAATAATGACCAATTCTGCCAGGAGCAATGGGCCAAAATTCAAAATAATAAGCAAATCTATACGTGGCATGAAGCAAACAGTAATTATTTTAATGCTAAACAACCAAAAACAGGAAGCAATCAAGTCTGAATTAATGTTTGGTTTCAGTTCTGTAAACGTCTGAAATTGGAAATAAGCAGCCAGAGCCTTGTCACAATAAAGGAGGTCTAAGGACTTGTGTTTCAAACCTATGATAAAACAGCACCAGCGGTTTTAATGAATGCAGCTGAGGGCTAAGTGCTGGAGACAGGAAGCGGTACAGAAAGGAAGCAACATTTAGAGGATCCGGAAGCTCGAGTCAGCAGTACAGCAAGAAACTTCTGCTGAGGACTGTGATAATCTAATTACACTCATTAGTCACATATGATGTATGAAGACATTAATTTATGCTCTTGTAGTTTTCTTCCCTTCTGGTGCAAACAAAAAGTTGTGGGATTTCTGTGTCTAATCATACTACGAGAAAAAAAAGACAAAGAAAATTAAAATGCCAGGAAGCACAGAATAGTTCTCAGCAATAAACGCCTCTTGTGTGAAGTTGTGTGTGTACAGTGAATTGTTTTATTTTAAGTGGCAATATTTTTACTCAATAATTTGCAACAAATGGCCATTGTTAATGAAATAAAATGTATGTTTACAAACCGCTCTTATTGTCATGTCTTTAAACAAATTTACCATTTTCGAACTTACCACAAATGTAAAGCTAATAACAAAAGCTAATGTTATACATCTTTATCAAGATTGCAAGGTCATTTCTACATTAAGCTGTCCCTGCTTATGATTGAAAACATATAGGATGTGGGGTTTTTAAAGAAGAGAACGTAAGCTGCTGAGAATTTGTTTTTAGGTAAAAAATGTCAGCTTAGCACACATTTAAAAAAAATCCAGCCACCTAATCTCAAAGAATGAAGATGGAGGAGATCCTTCTCACTGAAGAAGTTTACAGGAAGCTCCTTGTCAGATCATTTTAACACTAGAACTTCAAAAACCTTAAAGCTGCAGAAAAATTGCACAAGGAAAAGAAAATCCTTTTAAGCTGAAACAAAATCAGGTTGTATTTACTGAAGAGAAAATACAACCTGAGAGAGACAACGTCAAAATAATTGTTTTAATTTTATCCAGTAGGTGTCTTCAGACTACTGGCAGTACTATTAACATTTTGAAGAAGCAGAGCCAGAGACCCAGTTCAAGGAAGTAAAAGGGAGCTAAAGATTAGGGTGATGGGGAAGCATCAAAACTCAAAGATTTTGGCGATCATATCCGAAGATAAATCAAAACAAAGACAAACAAATATCTGGTCAGTAATTAAAAGAAGGGTTTGATAGTTGAAATACCCATAATGCTTTTTTATTGATTATTGAGAAAGGTTTAAAATCATTTTTGACACATTATTTTTGTTTTTAATAAAATGAAAATAACTTTACAAAATTGTCATTCCTTGTACATTGCTTTAGTGTCTTTTGAGAGATGTCTCTCTCTCGTACGTTAACTTCTCCTTTTAAAAAACACAACTGAAATTCACAAACACACAATCCAGAGAAAAATCTGGCTCTGTTTTTAAGAAGAACTTTGCCAACATATTCAGAAAAAGTGAGGGCCTTCTTAATGAATCAGCCACTGGGAAATCCGAAATTTACATCGTCAACAGAAGCAAGCGATTAGTGAAACTATTTCTTGAAACTTTGTTGCAAAAAAGAAAAAGGAACAAGTCCACGCTTGGAAACCAAAACAGCAACTATAAAGTTCATTTGTATTGGCTTATGAAATCTTCAAGGCTTTTATTGAAGTTTCTGCATTACAAAACATGACACCAAACTGTGAAACGTTTAAATGTGGCATGAACCGTTTATCGCGAGTCACTACAACAAAAGCCAAAAAAAAAGAGAAAGAAAAGCAAAGCAAACTGTAATGTAGCTATTAAAGAGAAAATTAAATAGACTATCTGGGAACCAAAGATTATATTACTGTTTTTATAACAATGTTTATTTTTAAGTTTAAAAAATAAATAAATTGGATAAAAAAAGCTGGCAAATTAGATATTATAAATTTAGTTAGCAATATGAGTTTCAGCAACAGGTGAAGCTGTAGAGGATGTTTTGTTATTCCACAGGTTGGCTCTCCGCTGTGCATTCCTCTGTCATGTTTGTTTGTCTGTGTGTGTGTGTGTGTGTGTGTGTGTGTGTGTGTCTGCATGCGCTTGTCATGACTAGGCCACCTGTGTTGATGAAATGTCACTGCCAATCTGCAACAAAGGGCTAGGACATACGGGATTACAGCTCTCTGCCTGCAATAACAGATGGGCTGGCTTCCGTCACACACTGCCGAGGGCTGGTTGCCGATGCCACCATCAACCGCCTTCGCAAAAATCAGCCTTTTAGCTACAATGCAAAACACATGTATTCAGAACCAGGAGGTATTTTCTGTTACAGACAGAAAAGTCACAGAAAATTACAATTCTCATGCTCAAAACGGCGTTACACGCCACGTGCTTCAGCAACACAACTACATCAACTGTAAATGATAAAAAAATAAATAAAACTCTGCAGGAATGACCCACTTCCTATAAAAGTTTTCCAATGTTAATTGGATCTAATGCACCACACAGCAACCTGCATTGCATAAATATACTTTAACAGAAATGCTTAGCTTGAACCATCAAATACTGTGTAGGTTTTTTTCTTCTAAAATTTCAATCTAAAAAAACCCCAGCCCTTTAATATTTTTATATCCAAGTAGAAAGAAAATGATATATGGTTTTTCATCTGTATTTTTATGCAAAACTAAAAATGTGTCATGTGTTTTTCTGACGTCAGCCACCTATACTGCAATATCCGTAAATCAAATTCAGCAACAATAACCTCCCTTCATAAGTAAATCATTGGCAAACAGAATATTCCTGCAAGTAATTTAATCTCAGGACAAATATAATAAAAAAAAGTTCTCAGCAATTTATAACAGAGCATTTGAAAATCATAAAGTCTGGTGTGCCTCCAAGTAGTTGCAATGAAATTTATTTCCACAAATTATTGACTTAAGGGGGCAGAATATATAAGCATGTCACATTTTATTATGATTTTTCTAAATGAATCATTTCCTTTACTTCACAATTAGACATAAGTTTACCACATAAAATACCAATAAAACACACTCAGCGTTTTGGCTTTAATGTGACAAAATCCAAAAACTTCAAGGGTTATGAATACTTTTGTAAAGCACTTAATTTGTACAAAAGAGAAATCCGTTTTTGTAGTATAAACCTGACCTGCATTTTCTTTCACATGTGGCAGAGCGTGATGATTTGATGTAAAATCTAAAGTTTGCACTGGTTGTCAGATGAGGTGTTGCAGTGGGATTGTGATGTCACCAGTGCCACAATGACAGAGCTTTTTGCTAAAAAAGGATCCATGACAGCAGACAGAAATGATTGACTATTTCACTGTGGCTATACTGTGGAACTAATTTAGAATCAATAAATGGTTCAAACATCCATGTTTGAAAGCTTTAATAAATCTGAGAAGAATAAGTTCCCTAGTAGGACGGAAACCCAGTTCTGTTTTTGGAGCCCTTTTTTGCTTTTGATCCCACAAATGTTAGGGTCAAGTAAAGATAACCTTTTTAAGAAATCAGCCTAATCGTATTTGAAAATGCATCTGCCCTCCTTCTTAAATGATGAATAAAATGTAATTAACTACATTTTTTGTATTTTAGTTGCACTAGCCAGACATATAGACTCAAGAAATGATTTACATAAAACCTGTCTGCTAATATAAATGAGGCTGAATGATCACAAAAAACAACACATCATGCCCTGAACTAAAAAGAAATAAACAATGTCTGAAGAGAGTTACAAAGTTCCTTCTAAGTTTTTTTAGAATCATTATCTGCAAATGGGGAAAATGGGGAAAACGGGAAACTGCGGTAAATGTCCCCAGAAGTAGCTGACCTTCCAAAATTTACTTCAAGAGTGCATTGATGGCTCATCCAGGAGATCATAAAAGGACCGAGAACATCCAAAGCACGGCAGGCCTCACTTGTCTCAATTAAGGTCCATGTTCATGATTCAAAAAGACTGGGCAAAAATGGCCTCCATGGGAGCGCTCCAAGAGAAGAACGACTGCTGAACAAAATCAAAACAAAACATCTCACATTTGCTCAAAGAGTCTACTGATCTTGACTTTCTTTTTGTAAAGTAAAAAAAACAACAACATCCATCAAAGTTTCCAGGCCTAAATGCAACTAAAGGTTTTCTTGCATCATATTTGTACGAAAACGACATTATTATTCATTAGATTCTGTGGAAAATGTTCTATGGACTGGTGAAACAAAAGTAGAGGATTTGAAAGGTGTCTGTCCCGTTACATCCAGAAGAAAAAAAAAATCAAACAGCATGTCAGAAACGGACATGTAGTCAAACACGGTTGTGGTATTGTCATGGTCTGGGACTGTTTTGTTACTTCTGGATGACTTGCAGTAATTGATAAAAATCATACATTTTGCTCCCTATTGCAATCATAAAGGAGAACACCGAACAATCAGTTTGTGACTTTACGCTCAAGAGCACTTCCATAGAGGACAATTGTCCAGAGCACACCACTAAACGACTCAAAAAAGAAACGACATGGAGCCCTTAAATCCAACTGAGCTGCTTTTGCACGACATTTTGCAGACTGTTCATACTGAAAATTAATGCAGTGCGGCTGGATTAACAATTCTGCAACATTTCAAAATTCTTACAGGACACTGAAATTCATTTGTTAACCTGAAACATTTAAAAAATACATCAAAACAAGAACAGGAGACGTATGTAAGGGTGCAAATAGTTTTTTACAGCTGATTATTTCTGCACTCAACTAGAACTGCAGCAGTTTTTATAAAGAAATTAGTAAAAAGCTGCAGAAATGGGAACCTGTTGAATACATCTGGTAGCAGAAGGGACAACAAAATCAATAAGAATCTAAGGTAAATAATACATGTACTAACAATTTTCTGCCTGCATAAAACTCCACAAGTTGCTATCTTATAAACTTAACATTGTGGTCTGTATCCACAAAACGGCTTTTAAGTCTAGAAATTAATGTAATAACATGTAATTGAGCAACCATCAAATTAATTCCTGATGCCCTACATTGCCATATTTAAACATCCATCAGGGATTACTTCAAAAGACGTCTTTTAAAGTGAAATAATCTCAACAAAACTCTAAAGATTTAATATTCACTCATAATCCCCAGAGCCTTTTGAGAGCAAACTTTTTTTTTTTTTTAAATCCCACACACACACAAAGACGTCCGCTGATCCCCAAAAGTACCCAATGGAAACTTGACGAGATTAAGTCATTATCACAAATTATCGTACTCACTCCCCATGATCTTCATTCCACTTTTGAACATGCCAGAAGCCGTGCCGGACTTACAATCCCACTAATATCGCTGCGTCTATCGGGCTGCGAGAAGCGGCTGAAAATCAGCAGCTCTGTGGAGCCGTCGCTCAAACTGAACAGGGGACTGAACCCTCTCTGGCACAATCTTAGTATTTGGTTAGCTGTGAACTTTGATCCATGCTTTGGAACATACTGTTTTCCATTCTGATGCATTTTTTTTGTTTGTTTGGCAGATGCTGATCAAGCACTATACAAGCAGGGTTACTTATCTAGGTGAGAACGAAAGAGAAGAAAAACATGAAACCTGTCTAAAGCTGGACAAATAATGGAAGAGGTCTAGTTCTTTGAGTGGACTGTGTTTAAGGTAAATACATTACGTTTTCATTAGAGGACTGCTATAAAAATAAATAAAAAAACAAGATGCTTTCCAGACAGTCTGCCCAGGGTCAGAATTTGTGTAAAACATCGTTTAAAACTGTGCCAAATTTTGCTACTTGCACATTAATCTTTCAATTTGTACCAGAAAAAAAAATCATCAATTTGTAAATTAACATAGCCATCAATCATTCTATTACTGACACTGAAATCCTGGTTTTATGATCGTTTTCAGGATAATTTGGTACCAAATGTTTTCATTCCAACTTGTAATACCCAACGTGATTTAGTAACCAAAATTAGTTGCACAAGTTTGGGATCACATAACAGACTGATGCGATAACGAGTTTGCAGGTTGAGGCAGGCATGGTTGTCAGCAATTTTATGCACAAAACTGGACAGGCCTGATGCCTTACAGAGGAAAAACCACAACCACACATGCTGGGGAAGCTGGAGAGCGTGTTCACAGTGCACAAGTTCCCTGTAGGATACAGTTATTTAGTGTTAAAGTTCATTTATTCTGATAAATTTTGGGGGAAAATAAACTGAATCTGGGAGAGGGTTGTTTTTTTTAACATGGTATCTGGTAAAGTCTTCTGACCTTCACTGCCTGCCGTAGTTTTTATGACGTCATCAACTGAGATTGGAGCAGCTTGCTGCTGTTTGACGCTTCTGGCTTTCGAAATTTCTGTTAGCGTCTGTAGAAATGGAAGGAAATAGTGTGCAACCATTTCATTTAAAAATAATGATTTATTTTATTGTAATAAGGTTGAAAAATCCCATTACAGATTCATAGATTGAGCTACTTTTTAAACAGAGGATGAAAACCTTGCTTTAATTATTTGTGCGACTATAATTATATTACTTGAAACAATACCTTTTTAAATATTTGTGTTGAATTTTAAGTTGAAGCAAAACCAACTGATACTCAGTTAGATTGCAGGTAAAACGCCTGTAATCATCATTTCACTAATTCAGAGGTAGATTTAGGTCTGGGTCTAACATGAATATGCTTTGACTTACAACAAACAATGTTATGAATTGTAGGTTGAATGACTTCTGTCTCATCTGACCAGACACATCCATTGGTTGCTTCTCTGATTAATGTTCTCATTGCCCACATTGTATTTTTTAGATCGACATTTTTAGTAGGTTTACACTTGTGCCATATGCTTTACTGAATATTTAGATGATATACTGAACAGTTTGCCATGAGTTGTCAAACCTTTGAATATATTTTTATAGCCCAACTCTGCTGTAAGCTTCTCCACAACTTTCTCCCAGACTGGGTTCGTTGGTCTCTTGATGCTGTTTGACTGATGTCAAATGAACAGTTGACATTAGATTAATGTCTCCTACTAAAATTAAAGTTCACACAGGTGTATTCGTTTGGATAATCATGAATGCCAGTGATTAAACCAGATTTTATGTGGGAGCATCACATCAAATGGGTCTAAATGCAAGTATACACCAGACTTTTTTGAATTTGAAACAGTTTTCCCCCAAATCAAATTTAAGACCTTTTTAAGACCATTATGAACAAAATTTAAGATGTGTATCATTACAGAAATATACAAAAGAAAATGGCATATTTTATAGAAAAGCCAAGCTTTTTTGCCCAGAATGCACATAGCATCGCACGGATTGGCAACAGAAGACAAGCGTTCTCCAGCCAACTGGCAATAATTTACACTTACCACTGAGAGACACACGCAAACAAGCTAGCTAGCCAATAAGGGTATATTAGCAGCTTGTTAGGGGTAGTCTTAACCACCTTGAGTCACAGAATGTAATGAAGATGTCTGAGTGTGATTCAAACTTTTGCCTGACAGGAAAGTCTCACAAGAAAAATAAACTAAACAAAAGAGTAAATAGTCATGTCATGATAAATTTAAGACCTCTGATTAACGTATTTAAGGCCAACTCACATTATTTTGATGAATTTAAGATGTATTAAGGCCTTAATTTTAGATACATAAACGTCAAACCTTTCAAGAATGAAAAGCCATGAATTATTACACTACTTTATGTTCATATTGTCAACCTCAAATCTTCATCTCTTGTTGTGATGTAAACCTTCAAGTGGCTTGAAGGCCTGCTTCACCTTTGTTAACCTGTTAAAGCGTCTGCCGATTCATGTTTAGAGTCCGCACAGTGAAACAAAACTACAGGGTCAACTCCAGCACCAATCACCTCAATGCAGCACCATCAGGTACAAACTGGGACAAAGCAAACCCATCACCCCCAACCCCAGTTTAATCATCACTGCTCTGTTCCACAAATGGCGACACTTAAAGCCAATGCAAACAACAAACTGCTTACTTGGCACATCATCTCGCTTTACTACAAACCACAGCAACATGTGCAGCGGCATGGCCATGGACCGACACCAACCGCACGCGTGCTGCCTTCGCTCTTCATTGCCCCAACTGCAGACACGTCCTTAACAACTACTGACATGTAATATAGTAATAATTCCTTTTCAACAAGGGAAATAGAAGATGGATATGTTCCACTGTCCATCCCGCTCCGTTAAAGTGTTGTCTTTAAAAGTCTCGTCTTTAAGCTTTAAAAACAAACTGAAATATAAGAAGAGAATCACCAACACGGATAACCTGATAAATAAAGCATGTGCTTGTTTGGCTGGTTTACCTGTTGGCATACAGATGTGCAGCGAGACCGACAACAGCAGGATGCAAAGGATGCAGCTCCGATATTTAGCTACATGAACCCATCAGATGTTTAAAAAAAATTTAAAATTAGCCACCTGTAGTCCAGGAAAGAAATGGGAAATGTAGAGAAAAAAAAAAGCAGAAAAAAAAAGCCTCTGTTGTGATGCTCTCCCTGAATGAACCGGCCGACAAATGAGGAGGAGGAAGAGGCAGAGGATTAGAAGAGCCAGGCCAGCATTCCAGGGATGTGATTTATAGATCCAAGTCCTCTTTAAACAACATCGTCGACGTATGGACAGACAGGTTGGCCGTGCAGGATCAGAGCTGGAAGAAGAAGAAGAAGACTACTGGAGGATGCAGGCGGCATTTAGTCCTTTGTGCGTGGTGTCAGCAAGGATTACCACTGTAGATGAGGAGGAGGAGGAGGAAACAGAGGAGGAGAGCGAGAGCGCTGCGTTCAGCCTGACGTTCCGCTGCTTTCGTATAAAACTGGGCCAGTGGGCTTTGCTCTGTGCCTGCTGTATTCCATCACTGGGGAGGCGGGGAGGGCGGTGTGAGCGTGTGAAGCAGACGCGTTGCCTTTATGGGCCAATATGTGCAAACACATGCGCATCAAGAAGCTCTGCATAAAGATGTACAGCCTCCCCCCCTTTCCTCTAGTAGCCTGTGGGGACACTATTCGCCCTACTGCCAGCCAGCGAGCAGAAGACAAGAGGGGAGGGGGGGAGGGGCACACATTACAGGGACATGGTCTGGATGTTTTTCTTTTTTTTTAGAAAAAATAAAGGGGTGTGGCTGGAGGCAAATTTGATGAATGGACACCTGCCACAATTCTCAATTTCAGGCTTTAAAAAATATAATTTTTTTTATTTTTATTTTGCTACGTCCGCTGATTCCCTAAAGCACAGCCAGGAAAGAGCAAAGGGGGAGACCGTCTGCATGCTTCCCAAAGCTTTCCTAGCCTTGGAATATTTACTTAAATGTGGCCACAGCTGCAAGAGACAACAATATGGTTGCAAAAAAAGAAAGAGAAGAAAAAAAAAAAACAGACGACGCAGCGTTCTGCTGATCCCTGCAAACACACGTGAATCTATACAGCTGGCATTGGCAGGACAGGCATAGGGAAAAGAATGAATGGGCGCTTAGGAAATGGCTGAGACACAAGCTCATAATGAAGTTTATTACGGCACACTGCAATCTGGTGAACAAAGCGATCGCTGTCCAATGCAACAGACATGTTGGTGTGAAACACATGAAGGGAGGCATTCAGTCCCACAGCTCTTCTCCGCTTCACGGTTAAAAATAGAAAACCATTTCAGCAGATGTCTGTCATCAGAGTCAGAGGGTAGATTAAAGGTAGAGGCTTACTGCCAACCAAAATACCAATGAAATGAATAATAAGTTTAAAAAAAAAAGTTTCAATGTAGGGAGCTGCAGGGCAGAATGACTTCCAAGGACTTTTCTAGATCTCTAGTCTAAAAACTAAAAGCAACTCCAATTAGCTGGACAAAAACATAAATGACGTTATTTGTATAAAAATCAATGTAAAAAAAACTTTGTTTTATAAAAATCTGAATCTTGTATGTTGTTTTTAACTTTTTTGTACAAGCGCTGGATTGTCTCTAGCCGAAATGTGCGATATAAATAAATGAAGTTGCCTTTAGCTTCCAGATGATGAAGTAAAGAGCAGATGTAAATGTTTTTCTATACTCAAATTTCTTCTTCGAATACTTATTTACACTTCAGAAATGTTCAAATCTAATTCCAGTTACTTCTTATTATTAATCATAGACTTAAAGTCTGATTCTGAAACAGAGACTTAAGATATTGATTAAATGCCCGTTAAATATTTATTACACTGTAAAAAGTACAAATATTTTGAAGTAAAATAAAAGTGCTGCAAGTTTCCTAAAAAAGTAAGAGAAGTTAGTTAAAATAGTTACCGTTATCCGATTTTTACTCAACTCTAAACAAAGGACATCAAAGTGCAACGCTGTTTGTTGATGCATTTGCTGGTTGAAAACTGAAGGAGTTTACAGGGACGAAGAAAAAAAAAATGTCAAAGGAAAGTTGGCTAACTGATTGGTTTATCACCCTCCTCATGGTGACTGACCCAAAAATGAGCATCAAGATTAGAACTGGGTTTATATTATAAAGAGCATGAAAAACCTTTTTACAGAACAGGGCATATAACACAACACAATGGCACCAGGCAAAGCGCGTATCTGATGCAACAAAAATGCTAGCAAAGATATCATCTCTCAACAATGTTTTGGGTCAAACCCATAACATCCTGACAAGCAGCTAACTCCGTGTTTACTGGCATCTCTCAGGGGCATCAGTTCTTTCTCCTGTTTTCTCACAAGGAGCCAATTCACCGGTAGGCATAAAGAAGTCATAGTCACTTGTTTTCACATTTAATGTTTTCACTTAGAATGAAAACCAATACAAAACTGTACTGATTGTAAGTTGCCTTCTTCCGTTCACAGACAGTGCAGATACTAAAACTGTCTGAACTAGACTAAACTCATTTTTGATTCACTCTTGATACTAAGACAAACCAGCAGTTTTGAAAATGAAGCCTTTGCTTTTATCTTTCAACAGTCATAATAATTTTTATTATTTGATCAATGTATGAAGTCACAGCTATGACTACAATATCAGCCTGTTTAGCTTTGCATCCACAAAGGATTGCCTGGGTACTTTTCTGGAACGGTATAATAATTCACTTGCCATGCAGTAAAACGCTTTTTACCAAGAATATGTCTACATTTTAGTTTTAGTCAAGTTGTTTCCAATTGATATGCTCTGATCAGAGATTAGCACATCAAATACTTATTATTAATTAATAATAATAATAATAATAATAATAAAATAAAATTGTAAAATTCTCTATTTATTCAAAATAACAAAACTATAAACCACTGCCAATTTTGACATGCAAACGCATCAAACAGCAGCTCATACTTTGACATACTTCTGGAGGGGTTGATCAAAATGAAATCAACATTTGGGGTTTATGCTTTGAAAACTACTACCTTTATCAAATGACCAGGTGTACATATTTATCTTACTTCTATTTATCATGGTCCTTAAGAAAAAGAAATTGTCACAATTATTATCAGCAGCTCAGGAAACTGGTATAGCTGCTTTTAAAAGCTCTATTATATTTGTAATAATCTACACAATGTAAAGAAATTTCGGTTGTTGTCCCTGATGGTTTCTTCCTTGCTGAGTGGCCTTTCAGCAGTACATGTTTCACTGTGGTTCATATCACTGCCTTACCAGATTCGACCAGCATCTTCTCAAAGTTGGTAGCTGTTCTTCTGAGATTCATTCACACATTTTGCGCTCATATGCTGAACCCTTTCCAGAGAGAAATTGCTTGGTAATCCTACATAAAGCGGAAATGTAGTCTCGCTTTCCATTTAAAACGCTCTCACACTTTTCTTTCAAATTTGCCAAGTTCCTGCTCACTGTCACTAACAAAGGGTAAATTGCAGACGAAAATGTATATTAAAATTTCCACTGCAGATTCTACCAACTACTCTCCATCTCAGTCAATGACCATGTTCCAGGCTTCATAAATAAGGTAAAAAAAACAAAAAACTGACAGCTGAATGTTGAGGCGACAATCTTTGTAAATGTCAGTTTTACCCTAAATGTGATGACGGTAGCCTCTGTAAAGTCCAGGATTCTCTTTGTAAAAATCTGGGTTTTTATGTGGTTTTCCCCACTTTCAGTCAGGTGACAGTCAATGCACGTCTTTGAGGAGCTCGAAGCAAAAGCATGCAGCTTGGCCAGTCCTGACAGGTTATGACCCCACATGCAGCCCGCCTTCAGGCAAAGACAACACCTTTCCCATTACTTCCAACTGACACTGTCAAAGGCACACGGTAAATCCACCCCTTTTCAACACATAACTTAAAAGTCATGAGCATTTATAACAGACAGGCGCATCTCTAAATGTATCAGCTGACGTTAGCGGTCAGGAGAAGAAACAGCTTCCACAACAATACGTCGCTTTTAGGGTTGTCATAATGAGCCATTTTTTACAAGAAAATTAACTGTACCCCTGTAAATCTCCACTGAGGCAGCCCACATTTTAAACAAACTCATATTTATGCCTGCCGTAGATGCTGACACTCTGCTGTACTTCTCATCGCTTCAAAGCATTTTCAGACTGTACGTAGCTGTGAGCCTGTCTAAGGTTGACGCTAGCTTGCTAACTACTGTTTGGCACAGCTGCTCTGCCATGAATTCAACTTCTCTCGCAGTGTGTCCACTTACCGGCTCCTTGTCAAGAATGCTCACTTTGCTGTCAAATGAAGCTCCATACTGTCGTAAACTAATAACCCCGACTTGGTTTGTTTAAGAATAAATATGTATTTACAAGGCTGAGAGGTTTTGCTGCACACAGCCATGACAACACGCCCATGCATTGCGTCACTGGTCATGCTGCCTTCACTGGCTGCTCGTAATAAGCACAATTATTCATGACAGCTAATTAAAAGTACCCAAATATAGATCTCCGGGTTTAGTAGAGATTTTGTTAGTAACGTTTGCGGTTTATAAGAAATATGTCAAATGAAACAGCAAATAAATGAAAATATTTGCTTTGTGTATGTTTATTGAGGTAATTAGTGTATTGTTAGTTTGTTATGTGCTCTATAGCTTCACGTCAATTGGCACCCCAAGTAAAGATGTGAGCCAAAACATTATAAGACCAGATAATGTTGCATTTTTGCTTATGCAGCATTATCTCACACTGGAAATTAGAGAGAAATCCGACCTCTATTTTCAGTACGTGTGTTACGTGCAGGAAAAATCCTAAATGTAGAAACAACTGATTTTAGTAACATCACTATAACAATAATAATAATCAGTTTTATTTATGTGTCTACTTTATTTATGTGTCGAAGCACGGCCCTTTATGTCTCCAATTGAAATCACCTCACTGACGGCACAATGCTGGAACCCCAGCTGTACAGCTTTTTTTGTTGTTGATGATTTTGTTTTGTTTTGTTTTGTTTTGTTTTGTTTTGTTTTGTTTTTTTCTAGTAGAAGAGCACTCAGCATTTGACAAAGTCTGAGCACAGAAAGAACAATCTGTGACCATTCTGCTTTGTGAAATGTCCTTTCTTCTCAGAAAGCTTCTTCTCCAGTCTAATTTTGTCCTTTCTTCATCTCACCACATGTTTTCTAAAGAGCAGATGTCTGAGGACTGAAAAAAAGATGGAAGAGATGGATTTTGTCTTCCTAAAGACCCGATGACCTATTTTCAGTTTTTTGCTTTGTTTTGTTTTGTTTTTTCTGGTTTTCTGGCACACTCCTCAAGATTTTCGTGTAAGATCTCCTGGTATTGCAAGGTGTTCATAGTGCCAAGATTTCCAGAACATTTGGAAGAGAAACAGACCCAAAGCATCACAGACTCCAAAATAATAGTGGGCATTAGGTGTTTTTTCAACATATTCCTTTATATATTCATATCCAACTTATGTGAACCGTTCGTTGCCAAAAAATAATTCCGACAATCTATCGTAACTAAACCACACAGTTTCAGTTAAAATCCCACAAGAATTTAGCAAATAGCATATATTTTCATGTTCTGGCATGCCTCTTATCCAAACATTTGACTTGGAGATAGCATCTACTGGTTGTCATAGAGACTCAGTGATCCCAAAATGTTTGCTGAAGTTCTCCAAATGTGAGCTTTGGAGATGTTTTTGTGCCTTCCTTCGTATCCACAGTTTTCTGTCTATAACAGTGTGAGGTGGGTCCTTATCCAGCCAGTCAGTGGCGTCATACATCCTCAGGAAGTCATGGATTACAAATTAGAAGTTTCTAGAAACTTGGAAAAACTTTAAAACATAAAATTTAAACACTTAGTTACATTTACCCAGAATGGATTGGTAGGGGTGGCAGTAAGTGAGAAACAGTATTTAAACTAAATGAACAATTTTTAGAAATATATTTCAGAGAGACAATGGTTGTCAGCTTATTCTGACCGCTTGTACTGCAATAAAATAATTTATTCGTGGCCAGAGTTGATCTGGTGTTTGATGAGTCACACCAAATTATGAACATCCATCCATCCATTTTCTTACACCCTTGTCCCTTAGTGGGGTTGGGAGGGTTGCTGGTGCCCATCTCCAGCTAACATTCCGGGCGAGAGGCGGGGTCACCCTGGACAGGTTGCCAGTCTGCTGCAGGGCAACACAGAGACAAACAGGACAAACAACCATGCACACACACACCTAGGGAGAATTTAGACAGATCAATTAACCTGACAACCCTCCTGATCCCACTAAGGGACAAGGGTGTAAAAAAAATGGATGGATGAATTAACCTGACAGTCATGTTTTTGGACTGTGGGAGGAAACCGGAGTACCCGGAGAAAACCCACACATGCACAGGGAGAACATGCAAACTCCATGCAGAAAGACCGGGGCCGGGAATCGAACCCAGAACCTTCTTGCTGCAAGGCAACAGCTCTACCAACTGCGCCACTGTGCAGCCAAATTATGAACATAATGTTTATAATGTCTGTTGTTTTCTGATGTGGCTTCTACAAAATATAGCACAAGCCACATCAGATCTCCAGTCTTTCTTCACCTTCAACGCTGTCACTTACATGACAAAGTAAATGTATGAAATGATGTACTCTAGAAAAGATTACAAAAAAACTTTGACAACCGTGTTGTTGAATAATAAATGAAAAAGGCGTCTGAGGATAGCAATATTGTAAAGACACAGCAATTCTATGACTGCAAAAAAAAAAAAGTGATGCAAATATAAATATTGATCTATTTGGGACCAAATCACTAAAACTGCTGAGACGAAATATCTGATCACAGATATTTCACTTATTTATTAGATATTTTAACATATAATTACTCAAACATGGAACAGCTGCCAATGTGCTGGTTCAATACTGCCCCCTGCTGACATGTTTTTGTTTTTCTTCTTAATTGGTAAATCTAGTTTTCAATTAAACTGTGATGCTATATTAAACTGTGTATATCCTTAAGCTTTTTATATTACCAGGTCCACTATACCTTATAAAAACAGTAATGTAGATTTGAAATAAAGTAATGTTACTATCTTTCAATATGGCAGTAGAGGTTTCGTTTCACAAAGCTGATCAATAGAAAAGAGCCATGTTTAAACGAGTAAGGCATGCAAGTCACAACTTTCTACAAGCTGAACAGGAAGGGCTGTTGAACTGAACACAAGCAGGATGCCACAACAGCCAAGACAAAATAATTAGAGCAAAGAACTCCAAAATGTTTCACTTCTACATGCTGATGATTCAAAGGGATCCTCAATATGTTTTTGGTAAATGTGAGACGTGTTTGCAGCCTTTTTGATCAGCAGTGGGTTTGACCTCTGAACTCCCCATGTATTGAATAGTTTCTCACAAAGTCATTTTTGTCTTGCTTTCTATGCTGTCTGGGGTTTTCTCATCATACTGCTGGATGAGCCACTGGCAGCGTCTTGGAGTAATTTTGGTAAACCCGTCATGCCCTTTAAAAATGTCAACAGTTTTTGCCACTCATTTCAGAAAGTGAATTATCAGCAGATGAGTCACTTTATTTTGTTTTCAATAAGCCACAATCATCTTGATGGAAATAAAAGCTTGGAATATTTTACTCCATGTGAAATTAATTTATGAGTTTCACTTTTTGAAATAAGTGACAAAAACAGCTAACTTTTAAAGAATATTTAAATTTTTTACTTTTTTTATTTCGTAGATTAACCTGTCGATTTTCTCCTCCATTTTTGAATTTCTTCAAATTAGCATATTCCAATGATGCTTTTTGGTATTTTGTACTTGATGTTTTTAACAAAGTTCAATTTAGGTGATTCCAGGTCTGGCAAGAATCAAGTTTGAGAAAGACTAATAAAAGTTAATTACAAATTTCACAGGACCAGGTTACTTTGCAACAATCCCCCCCACCCTCACCTCCACCAAAAAAAAAAACCAAAATCAACTGATTTGTTTTTGTTTTTAAATTTGCCGTCTTTCTTATTGACATTCGTTTGATATTAACTAGTCTGAAATAAGCAAATGTGGCACAAAGTTAAAACTGAAGACATTTCTGAGGTGCTAATACTTTTCACAGCACTGATCAGATGTAAAGCAAAAATGTGTTCAATTTTTGTAAATATTCTGAAATATGCTTTCATATATGTATAAAACAAAAAACATTCAAGACATTTTTGCTTTACATTTGATTTTAATGCAATTCCCAAAGTGTCAGTTCTCAATTTAGCATCTTTTGACCAAAAACGGAGACATCGGACATCAGCACAAGTGAGTTTTATTACAATGACCTCAAGTTATTTGGCTCTTGAGAAATAAAAATGACAAACACCAAATGAACTCTGAATACCATAAAAACAAAAAAAAGCATAATGTTGAGGAGTATGGTTTATTACATTTGTGCTGATATCAAGTACTCTACTACAAATCCGGCAGCTGCAGGTTTGCCTTTCTCTTAACAGATTAAAGATGGTTCAATACTGTCAGAAACCTGCTTTGTTTTGTCACTGAGCTAAACATCTGAGCTTACAAATTAGAGAATAAATTAAAGCCAGCACAAGCCTTTAGAGTTTTTTTTTTAAATAAAAAGAGGTACTATGAACTAGTAAATAATAAACAAGAGTTTCAATGCGTCGAACCTAAAGCATCACAGCAGCGGCAAGCTGCCGGGAGGCGCCAGAATGATCCCAAAAACGTAGAAGAGTCCCATGAGGAGGTTGAGCTTGGCAGTTTTTTGGGGGATCTTGGCGTAGCAACGACTCCTGAACTGCTTCTCCAGAGGAAAGGCCATCGGCAGCGTGAGCAGCGGCAGAGCCATGCTGATGGTGTACCGGGTGGCGAGGATGCAAAACAGCACGTACGGGACGAAGAGCAGGAGATTGTAGAGGACGTAAGACAGCGTGGGGCCAATGAGGATAGCCAGCGTGACGATGCCGGCTTGCTTGTCCGAGTCCATGTCTCTTGTGTTGTTGCTGTGGAGGATGGCTTCTGTGTTGAGGGCCAGCGGGACGGCGTAGACCAGCGGCAGCACCGACAGGTAGCCCACCTGCACGGCGTGGGCGAACATCACCGCCAGGGGGCCAAAGGTGATGAGGATCACTATGTCTCCCAGGGCAACGTACTTGAGGCCGATGCCTGGAGAACAAAAAATGAATAAAAAATGGTTTGGTTTGTAGGCTGGGTGTTTAAAGGCAGTTTATGATGAAAGTTCAGTGTCTCAGGTTTGAATAACAAGAACAAGCAGACACCACCTAACAGGTCATTTTGCTTTTAAGCATCACATAGTAAAGCCTGGTCATTATGATGTAGTGAACTCATCTTCACATTCCTCAGGAATGTGAAGATGAGTTCACATTCCTGATGAGTTCACATTCCTCATCTTCACATTGAATGTGAAGATGAGTTCACTACATCATAATGACCAGCAGCTATGACCAAGGTCAGCAGCTATGACCTTGGTCATAGCTGCTGACGAATGCTACAAAGATTTGCCGAATTTGTTTTGTTTATTAATGGTGTAAAACGTAAACCACAAGATTTTTTTTTTGTATTTCAATTCAATATCTTTAGATGGAAATTGTGTGTTATGGAATCATAATGTGAAAAGGTTTCTGACGAGGATCTAAAATAATGGATGCACTTCAAATTAGAGCATTTAGATTTTTCAATTTGGAACAAAAACTGCAAATATGTGATGCAGAAATAAGCAAAAGATAAAAGTTCTACTTTATCCCATGTCTTTCTGCCTCTTCCCACATTAATTTATTGTTAGAGTCAATATTTTTGCATCACTATATACTATTGGAAGTAGAAACAAAACACATTATTCCAATCTGAATGATTATTTTGGCAACAATGAAAAACTGTTTCCCATTTCTTTCAAAGTAAAGGTAGGAGAAACATTGCTCCCTGTGCTGCATAGGAAGCAATTCTGCATCTCCTTTCACTGCTCAGTTTGGGCATTCTTCCATTGAGCTGGATTTCTCCACTAGAATTTCTACTGGGCTGATCAGCGAACAGAAGGAGAAAGTTGTGAATGATGACACTGATTTTCTGTGCCGTTTCAAAATAAGAGTCTGACTGCAGGTGTAGCGATGGCGGCAGAGAAAAGGAAGGAAGCAATTCAGTCTGTGTTGGTCACGCTTCCAAATATTAAATTAACATTAACAGCTGCCTCAATCAGATCAGCACTTTTTTCTTTGCAGAGAAGGATGTTTATGCACAGAGCAGGCAATTTCTGTGATGCTCCTTATCGTCAAACTGGCACATTGCATACGTCACCGCCAAATGTTAGTGATTAGGAAAAAATTTCAAACTTCTACACAGACGTTTCTCAAAAGCCAAGAGTCCAGACCCTCTGTACAAAGCAAAGAATAGTACAAACGGCTGGTTTTTACCAGGTTGAAAGTGTTAATAAAGCTGTGGTATTTCTGCCCAAAACCAAGTAGAACTGTGAGAATATCATACTGGCCCATACCTATTCAGAACAATAATAAAAAGTTTAAAAACATAAAGGCTGAGGTGAGCAGGGTGCAAAATTAGGTTAAAAACAGCAAAGAGGGACACCTTAGGTCCCTTTAAAAACCATTTCTTTAAAGTTTTTTTTCTTAGAAGTCTTTACCCGTGAATGTTAATAGAGATGTATTGTTTACAACATTCTAAAAGGTTATTTAAAACCAGTTATTTCTCTCATTTTAAATCTAAAAATGATTACTAATCACCTAGGTATATTGTTCACATTCCTGCCATTTTACAAATATTTTATTTTAAACTTACAGATATGTAATGTCCCCTACAGCTAAAAAAAACAACAACACACAGAGTAAGGCAGCAAAAAAGATAATTCAGGTTGGAAATCTACTCACCTCCAGTGTATAAAAAAGAGCTGGAAAGACCCCCAAAGTAAATAAGGGCGAGGTGCTCCAGCTTGAGCGTCGACAGGAAGTAGAGGAAAGTGGCGCACAGGCACCCCAAGGAATACAGCAGAGCACCGAACATGACGACGTCCTGTGGTGCCAGAATTTCATCGACGAGAGTCCTGTCGTCGCTCTTCTTGTGGTCGATTCCTTTGGAGAAGTCGTAGTAGGTGTTCACAAGATTCCCGGCGCCGTGGACCACGAGGACGGCCACGGCGCACACCATCAGGACCACCAGGTCCACAGAGCCGTCCAGCTTGTACGCCAAGGCACTGCCGAGGGCCACGGGTATGAGCGAGGCGCTGAAGCTCCACGGCCTCAGCGCCAGCACGTATGCCGCGCACTTTTGTCTGACGTCGGAGGCGACGCGGGCCATCCTAGAGACGTGGTTGGCCGTGGCATGGTGGTGTGGCCTCGAGTTGTTGGCGTCGGTCTGCCACTGCTGGCCATTGTGACCATTCGATCCAGCCAGCACGAATGTCTCTTCTCTGTTGTGCCTCTGATCTTTAGCCATCTTCCTCAGCATGAGCAGGGTAAATTAATTTGGTGTTTCTGTGGGGGGAAAAAATAAAACAAAGCAGGAAGCTGACATTTGATAGCAACATATGGCCCTGAACATGCCATTTGTGATTAACTAACCATTATAGTTGCTTGTTGGCTACTTGTTGTCCTTCTGCATATTTTCATTTGCTACCACACCAAATGAAAAGGTGTTCTACTGGGAATTTATCACAGCAACACTAAAATAGCAAAAAATTATGAAGTGGAAGAAAATTGACACATTGTTTACTTTTTTCCTACATAAAAATATCTTTAAAGGTTTGGTGTACATTTGTATTCAGAACCATATTAGTCTGTATTTCGCAAAACAACATTTTGCTGTAATTACTTTTGCAATGTGTTTTGTTGATCTGGTGAGATGGATCAGATCTGACTGATCCAGTCGCACTGGATGGATCAGATTTTTGAACGTCAATTTTCAAATCTTGCCATGGATTAAGTCTGGACTTTAACTGGTCCATTCTAACGATGCATGTTGATCCCCTCGATTGTAGCTCTGCCGTCCAACCGGAAGACAAACCTCTGACACGCAACACGCCTGCGACTCCATTCACACCTCAGAGCTTGTAACACGAGCGGTTTAGACATTAATGGCTAGGGAATAGCAAATTTACATAATTATACAAACTGACTGCCTTACATTGTCTCAACTATATTCAGTATTGTCCCTTGATAAAGATATAATATTTACAAACATGTGATGTGAGGGGTGTGCTCACTTTTGTGGGATGCTCTGCATAACAGAGCCCTGTATCCGGATCAGAGTCTACACATGCTAATAAGGGGCTGAGTTCTTTTAAAAAAATGTTTAGACACATTATAAATCTGAACACCAACGAGCCTTACGCGTAATGCTTTAAATACCTATTCAAACACTTAAAGCATGTAGACCATGTCTGACACCGTTAGATAAGTGCTTTTCACAGTGATGTCGTTCGTTGCGCTCATTCTGATTGGGTCTCTTGTCGACCATGCGGGGTTCTGTTCAAAACTAAATTCAGGAGAAGCCTGCTCAGACAGCCAAATGAACTGACCCTAACTGTTGAGATTATAGGATTAGAGCTAATAAGCTAGCATCCTAGCCTTAAGAGTGGTAACTTAGAGAGGTGAATATAAGTGACGGCAGTAGCTCTTACCTGCTACGTCTTTATTATCCGGCCAGAACCCGGTTTCTCTCCGCTTAAAATCATATTTCTACGCTAAAAGAGCCTGGCGCTGCAAAAAGCAACGACAAAGTCTACGTGTCAACTCCGAGGGTAAAGTCACTGGTTGGCTACGGAACGCTTTTTCTCCCACACGAGCGCGACGACGCGTGAGGGACAGAAGAAACTATGTCTCGCACAATGGTTCCGCCCTGAAAATACACTCCTGATCAAAATCTTAAGACCAGTCAAAAAATTGCAAGAATTTGCATTTTGCACTGTTGGATCTTAAAAAGGTTCTAAGTAAAGCTTCACAATGTTAAAGGAAAAAATCAGTGCAAGAGACAAGAACTTTTGAGCAGGGAATTTTCTGAAAACTGCATTTACACTCAAACATGATTTTTTTCTGCTGATCAAAAGTATAAGACCATAGTCTTTAATAGCCAAAAGCTGTGCAAAAATCTGGATTCCATGTCATTTTCTGTCAGCTCTCTACACTATCAAGACCTCCTGATGGCAAAAGCAAAAATGCTGACTGACTTTGAACGTGGTAGGGTTGTTGAGCTGCATAAGCAAGACCTCTCTCAACCTGCCATCGCTGCTGATGTTGGACGCAGTAAGACAGTCATTTTGCATTTTTTAAATGATCCTGAGGGTTATGGAACAAATAAGTCAAGTGGTAGACCCAAAAAAATTTCACCAGCTCTGAGCCGCAGTATCCGATTGGCTGTCCGTCAAGACACGGGACGATCCTCTACCCAAATTAATGTTTCTGAAGGGCTTCAGAAACAAAAAACGTCTTCAAAGGCCACGTCTTCTTCAACACCACAAAATTGCCCATTTGGACTTTGCAAGGGTGCACCAAACATGGGACATTGAAAGGTGGAAGAAAGTTGTCTTCTCTGATGAGAAAAAATGTAATCTTGATGGTCCTGATGGCTTCCAACGTTACTGGCATGACAAGGAGATCCCACCTGAGATGTTTTCTACACGGCACAGTGGTGGGGGCGCCATCATGATTTGGGGTGCATTTTCCTTCAATGGGACAATGGAACTTCAGGTTGTGCAGAGGCGTCAAACAGCAGCTGGCTATGTGGAGATGTTGCAGCAGGCATCCTTCATCCTTCGTCTGTGTGGTAATGATTGGGTTTTTCAACAGGATAATGCTGCAGTTCACAATGCCAACCTGACAAAGGAGTTCTTCCAAGAGAAAAACATCACTCTTTTGGACCATCCTGCATGTTCCCCGGATCTAAACCCAATTAAGAACATTTGGGGATGGATGGCAAGGGAATTTTACAAAAATGGGTGCTGTGGTGGCGCAGGGGCAAAGCACAACCCATGTATTGAGGCCTTAGTCCTTATGCCGGTGGTCACAGGTTCAATTCCCAGGCTGGTGACATTTGCCACATGTTTTCCCCTTCTCTCATAACCCTCTTTCCTGTCAAACTACTTTCAAATAAAGGCCACTAGAGCCAGCAAAACCTTTAAAAAAAAAAGAAAAATGGACAGCAGTTCCAGACAGTGGATGCCCTTTGTGAAGCCATCTTCAACACTTGGAGCAACGTTCTCACTAGCCTCCTGGAAACCCTGGCATCATGCATACCTAAACGATTGTTTGAAGTCATCAACAAGAATGGTGGAGCTACTCATTACTGAGTCCTTTTTTTGACACTTTGATTTCTGATTTGGGGGGTTTTCGTGTTTTTTTTTTAGCTATGGTCTTAAACTTTTGATCAGCTGAAAAAATCATGTTTGAGTGTAAATGCAGTTTTCAATTAATTCCCCGCTCAAAAGTTTTTGTCTCTTATGCTGATTTCTTCTTTTAACATTGTGAAGCTCTACTTAGAACCTTCTTAAGATCCAATAGAGCAAAAGGCAAATTCTTGCAGTTTTTTTATCTGGTCTTAAGATTTTGATCAGGAGTGTATACTAATACAACAAGACTCGGATGTGCAGGGTCGTAAATTAAAATGTACAAATTCGGTCATAATTAGTAATAAATAAATAAAAATGTGTTTTTCTTTGGTTCATTAGGCGTTAATAACAGAAAGGGGAACATCATTAGCACCTTGGAGCTCAGCAGGTGGTAGGTGGCAAACAAAGTCAGTAATTGGTTTCAAGAATTTCTTAAATTGGGCAGGTGGATTTGGGATTTGTTTTGTTAGCTAAATGCACACGTTCTCTATATTTTATGAAATCCAAATTTATCCATACACTGTTACTAATAATATAATACCAATAATATAACTGTTCTATGTGCCCTTCTGAAACATAGGTTTCTTTTAATCTAGTTTGCCCTTCTGAAACCTATGTGCCCTTCTGAAACCTATGTGCCCTTCTGAAACCTATGTGCCCTTCTGAAACCTATGTGCCCTTCTGAAACCTATTCAGAAACCTTTCGTTTCAGAAGGGCACATACAAATACAAAGCAAACCAGGATTTTAAAGCCATGTATATACTAAATCATCATGTTTGTGTATTGTTATACCTATACATTTTATGCATGTTCTTATTTCAGATTTCTTGAGGTGAAAATTATGCCTGTATGCTTCCACAAACCCTGCTGGATCTCACCGAACCCATTTTAAAGAAGTGAATTACTAAAAGATAAAATGCAAGGTGCATGTTTAGCCAGAACTATGATCTGAAAGAGATAACAGGCTAAGTTTGTTATTGGATAGCAACAAGGTAAGGTAAGGTAATTTTAATTATATATCACATTTTCAGCAACAAGGCAATTCAAAGTGCTTTACATAAATTAAAAGGAAATACAAACAAAATAACAAACCAAAGAAAAGAAAAAGAAGAAAAAAAGCTAAATGACTAATCTAAATCATTTTCTGGTGTAAAGTGAGTAGTTACAGTTTCTAAAAAGTAGTAATATAAAAGTAATTAAGAAATGACTGTTCCTGTTAAGTATTTCTGGATTCTAAGTTTGTACTTATTCTAATTCTAATTCTGATTTCATTTCTGCGCTGTATAATATTGATCTAAATAGTACGTACTCCACAATTTCTAATATTACTAATAAACTAAAATAATCCTTTTCTGGATTAAGTAGGGAGTACTCCCACATAAAGAATAGCTACAGTCTTATACTCTACAATTCAGTCTACAATTTAATATTAAGTAAATCATCAGAAGTGCAAATAAGCAGTTCATCACAGCAATTATGACCCTCTTTTACTTGCATTGGCAGCTATACCGACTCTGGAAGTTGGACTAGATGTGAAACTTCCAGAAACATTCTATTGAACTTTTATCAACTAAAAAAACAAAAAATTCAGACATCAAGTCGAGTCCATTTAGTTTGTTGTATGATCATTTCTACTGTTACCATTAGTGCACAAGTAGATAGCATTCTATTTCTCTAAATCTTACACATTCAACACTGTAGTAACACACATGACTACAACTTTAAATGACAATGGGTTTTCTGACATACAAACGGACAAAAGTGGAACAAATAATGGAGTATGATGAGGACTGAGATGTCAGGAGGCATATTTGATTCGTGACATCTTAACAACACTGACTAGAATGCATAATAAGTAACTATTCATGCAACGTTTCTTCAACAGTCAAACAGCTATGAGAAGGCCTTTGCTAATAGAGGTCAATGTCATTGCTCCCAAATTATAGTCAAGCAACAGATTATTGTTTGCGTTCACTGAAGTTGAAAAAATGGACAAATATTTTCTCCCAAGACTAAGTAGTTGTAAATAAATCATTGTGTAATCATTAAATACCTTGCATCAGGTGCAATAAAGTAGAAAGTGCTGCTGATTTATATTTTTTTGAAGGTTTGTCTCTTTTAATCTAGTTTGGACAAGCTCTTGGGCAAAATGTATTAAGCAACAATAACATAATAAAAAAGAAGAACTCACTGATCCAGGCTTTACGTTCTCTAGTTTACTCTCACATGGCCTTATTGTTCTTATTAGTCTCTGGAACCTCAGTTATCCATCCCACTGCAACAAGTAGTAGACAATATATTTAGCCCATGGCAGACTTGAATCAATCCTCAATGAGGATAAATCTTTATTTTTCTTCTTTTTTTTTTCTTTTTTCTTATTTTTGTTTCATAGATGAACTCAGAAAACAATCATCAGCTGGACCTCGTGGCAACCTGAACGCCTGTGTGCCTATAACCCCAGATCTATCACTATCACTGTTTGTCTTGCATTCCCCCATAATGGCACGCATTTGTACATTCACTGCTTCTACAAATTTATTTATGCAAAACCTCATTAAATTCTACCAAATAATAGTATATTTCTTGGTGAAATGCTTGCCTGTTAAGCCAATGGTAGCTATTAGTACAGCTGGTAATACTAGCTATTCTTAGCTAACTTTTATATTACCCTTAGTAATAGCTACATCTTAGCTGAGTGTCCTTTCTCCACATGCAGTGTGACACGTTTCAGTGTGAATAATGACACTCTCTTACCAGTTTTTGCTGGTTGTCTGACTCATTTTGTTTGTTTGTGTGCACATTTAGTGTGCAGCAATTCTGAAATTAAATATGATGCTCATGTGAAATTAAAAATCTACATACTATTGCACACATGACACCTATAACTAATGTGCGTTATAAAACCATAAACTTCAAACTGTGGCACGTGAAGGCCATTTACTTCAGGTGCAGCCCCCCACCAATGACATGAATAAGAGCAACTAAACATCCAGGCAGGTGAAGAAGAAAAAAAAAAGAGGGCTCCAGCTCCACATGTGCTTTAAAATACTAACAACGCCCCTGTCGGTTCTCCTGTGCCCAGATGCCTGTGCATGAGCGGTTTTTTCCCCCTCAGGAGCATTACATAAACACTAAAGAAAGAGAAGAAAAAAAACAGAGCAACCCATCTGATAGTGCTTTAACTGAGGTCTTGTGGTTGGAAGCAGTGGTGCGGCGGACAGCGCGTTTGGTTTTCATTAGGTCGTCTCGACACTGACCCCCTGCCCCGACTGAAGCGACGTGAATCCACCCCGCTGGCAAGGCAGGCAGGCGTGCTGCTGAGCGGAAGAGAGCCGAGCAGAGCTGATGTGCAGTCTGCACTTTTCATTACGCGGTCCGCAGGCTGGACTGCGCTCCCGCACAGAGTGACAGAGAGCTCCACGCAAAGTTGCGCGCAATGGGCATGAAGTAGCGCCGGCGGGCATCGATGGTTGAACCTTTCTTCGCAGACAGACGCAAATACTTCCCAAGGTGTGACGGTGCTGCAGCCATGGTGAGCTGTGGGACTCCTGGAGGTTTACGCAGCGGTGACTGGTGTTCCGCTCCTCTGCTGACCGCTGCGCTGCTCAGCCTTCTGTTCGCAGGGATGCATCTCACCACCGCGTTTCCCTCCTGGAGGTTAGAGGTATGCTGTGACCACTTGGTGACCCGGAGGACTCGGAGCTATAGAGCTGCGATTTAAACTAATTACGGCGCTGATATACCTTTTAATTCTTTTTTTTTTTTTTGCGACATATTCTGTCTGTCTAATTGTTCAAAATAATACATTTCCCAAAATAAAAGTGATTTTTTTTTTCAGAAATGTTCAACTAAATGTTAACTTTTGAAAGACAGCACTAGTACTACAAAAGATTCCGAGTGCTGTAAAAAGATTTTGTTTAAAAATTGACTAACCTCGTTATGTGGAATGTCTTGAGACTTGTAAGGAGCTGGATAATTTCCTGCTGTCTTTTTATTTATTTATTTATTTATTTATTTATTTATTTATTTATTTATTTACAACTTAATCATAAAGGACTTTAAGTGGTATTAACTGTTCAACCTAATCACTACCAAAAGATGGAATCATTTAAAGTAATGGACATCAGATCTAGTTAAAGCTCAGTTCAGTTGACGTTAGATGAATACCAGAATTGGTTTCGGCAACAAAGTGGATCCTTGTAAGGTAATGTCTTCAGTGAATAGGAAAAATGTGTTCCCCTCCACATTACTTCACTTCTCTCCAGCCACCCACAGTGATGGAGAGCCTGAGGGACAGCTTTGTGTCATTTCCTTTGCCACACATTCTTATTAGCTGTCACTCAAGAGAACTGCTGCCTTAACTTTTATTAGATAAACTGACAGCATAAATCCGGCATGTGAAAAAGATTTAGTCTGCTGCATATTGGAAAAGTATTAGCACCATCCGGAGATTCTTCTGTTTTTTTCCTTTTCTTTTCGTCTCACCTCTACCTTACTTTTAAATGTAATTATTGGGATGTTCTGATATAGACTAACACAGAGAAGTACATAAAATGAAAGCTGATTCATGGCTTTCTTTTCCTTTCTTTATTTTAGCAAATAAAAATAAACAGCATGGTGTTCATATGTGTTAAGCTACATAGACTTTTTTTAAAGTCTATGTATCCTTTTTTCCCTTTGCACATAGAATGTTTTTTTCCCAAAACATTCTATGTGCAAAGAATGTTTTGCACATAGAGACTGATTTTTTCTTCTTCTCTTTTGTCAAATATTCTTTATAAAATAGCACAAACTCACTTAGATTGAGTGTCTGTGAACATTAATACGCAAGTCCTGCCACGTATTCGTAATGGGATTTAGGCGTGGGCTTTGACTGGACCATAAATCTGCTTTGATCCAAACAATCCCACAGCAGCTATTGTATTTTTAGAGTTGTTGTCTCCTCAACTTTTATCACCTTCCTGCCTTTCTTGAAGAACAAAAAATAAATAAAAATTATTCACACAGCATGATGCAGTCACCACCATATTTATCAGTGGGGAGGATGTGTTCAGGATAATATGAAATGCTAGTGCTCTACCTCAGACAGAGCATCTTCCTACATTTCTTTCACTGCTTGTGGCATAGCCACAAAGGCTAGATCTGTTTCGCTCTTGGTAGGGTTGAAGTTGGTGAGAGAGTTTAATATAAGTGAATTCAATTCAAATCCAAAAATACTTTATTGATCTCAACGGGAAATTAGATGTTGTGAGATGACACACTTGTCAGATTTATTTGTTCTAAAACATTTTTGAAAACCATATAAATTCACCCTTGACTTTATAATTATGTTTTGATTTGTGTTCGTCTAAACCCCAGTGGTAGTATGTGGTCGCAGCTTGACAAAATGTGAGAAAAACAAGTCCGAAACTTTTGCAAGGAACTCACATGTACATCATTCAATAAACAGACAATGTTTTTAATTATATTCTAAATGCAGCATTTGCTGAAAAAAAAGAAGGATTCTTGTGTGTGTGTTGGAGATGAGGAATGAAAATCATAATCCCTTGTTTAGTAGTTTGAGGCTAAGCTATTCCAGACTCCATCTAGAGCCCTCAGAGACGTCTCCCCGCATGTTTTGGTCTGCGAGCTCACTCACGGCTTCGAGGTTTAGTCTAGAGAGAGCCTAGTTTGGTCCTCGCAGTTCCCCCAATTCATCTTCATTTGAGCCAAAGCGTGAGTGTCGATGTGCAGTGACACGGCACACGGAGAGAGGGAGAGAGCCGCACTGGCCTGAATACATCAGACGCCTCATAAGTCACCGAGTGCATGACTGCGGTGTGTCAGTGGAGGTCAGTAGAGCATATTGGGGATGTAATTTGGAAGAAAAGGAGCATTCTTTGAAAGTCGAGTGAGAGACGTTATCAAGTTTCCCAACAGAATGCGCCTGCCTCTGTTTCAGTATTTTGGAAAGGAAGCAATATATTACTCATGACGGGGCGAATCCGGAACAGGATCCAGAGGATAAGGCATGGAATGCAAAATAAAGGGTGCGCTAGTTTGCATTTGCCATCTAGTTTTACCATTTTACCCCAGACAGGTACGGCTACAGAACAAGTTGGGCCAGGTGAAGTTTTTGACCAACTCCATGATGACGTAATGACACACATGAAGAAAATGTAGTATTTATCATAAAATAAACTGTAGTTCTGTAGTGAGACAAGCCTTTTCTGGGCCTTTTGCTTGTGAAAACATGCCTGATGTTTTTCAGAATGCTTCTGGTCACACAGAAGGCGTTGCACTTAATTCAACCTGAATGCGGTAAGCTCCATTAACGCTACCTTAGTATAAAAATAACACAATTTCACAGCATTTACACAAAAATATTAAACTGAAATGTTAACCACAATCCAATTGAATTGACCCGAAACAGAAAAGCAGCAATCCTTCCAAGTTTAGCTAAAATAATAGAACACTTCACAATGTAGCCTTAATGAAAGTAATGGGTGGTGCTCGTCTTGATTCCACATTGTGACCCCTTGTGTTTTTCACAGCATATGATTCTCCCAAATAGTGGAATTTGTGTTTCTGTAAGAAAGGGATATGGTGTATTAGCCCTCTGTCAGCCAGCTCACCACCAGGTAATGGAGCGGGCATCTAGAATAAATGTTGCTTTAAAAGTCTGACCAACATCTGCTGACATCTAAAGTTAAATGGAGCAAATCATATTGATATCAAATTAAGCCAATAAATGCCAGATTTAGGTCAAGTCAAGTTTACTTGTGTGGCACTTTTCAGCAACAAGACGGTTCAAAGTACTTTATATCATACAAACATCATACAGTCACCAATTATCAAACATTACATTTTGTCAAATGTCGTCATCGAAACCATCAAGCAAATACTTGTTGATCAGTGTTTCACTTACGACTAATCACAGGTGTGCTTTAAATCTTGATTCGAAGGAACTCAGCGTTTCAGCAGTTGTGTAGTTTTCTGGAAGTTTATTACAGATTAGTGGTATATAGAAGCTGAATGCTGCTGCTCCATGTTTGGTTGTGGGGATGGAGAGCAGGCCAGATCCAGAAAACCCGAGTGGTCTGGAAGGTTAATAGAGCAATAATGAATTTGGGTACGCTCATGCTGAGAGCAGCATGTCCCTCACATTTGACTTAATGCAGTCATAACTGGGTGTTTTACTGGCAACTGCCAGTGCCAGACTCATCCATTCAGTTGCCAAATGAGTCCGGATTCATTGCTCCAAAGCACATCTCCACCACTTCAGAGTCCATTCCAGAAGTTGTTCATACCATTGCTCCCAACATGCTGCACTGCGACTGGTGATGTAAGGTTTGGATGCAGCTGCTCTGCCATGGAAACCCACTGCATGAAGCTTTTTAGTCACAGTTCGAATCCGAAGGCCAAATAAAGTTTGAAAGTCTGTCTACTGAGTCTGGGCAGTACGCGCTTCGGCATCTGCTGATCCCACTCTGTGATTTTAAGTGGTCTACCACTTCAAGACTCGGTTGCTGCTGTTCCCAGTAACTTCCACTTTGTTATATTACCACTAACAATTGACTGTGGAATATTTAGTTTGGAGGAAATTTCACAAGTGGATTTATTGCACAGATGGCATCCTATCACATTACCGGACTGAAATTTACTGAGCTCACAAGCAACCCATTCTTTCACAGGCGCTTGTTGGAGCAGTCTGCATTTTGTTGTGATTGGAGTACCCAAATTCAATGATGTAGAGGCGCGGCTCAGTACTTTTGGCAACATTAGTCTACGAGACCATTGGAGCCAATACAGTATTTGATCAAGCACCTTCTTCCCCATTTTACTATTAGATCCACTGTGTACGGCTTGAGGGAGCCGGAGTTTACCTCCAGCAATAAATAAGGGTGGCAGACCCTGGATAGACCACCTGTTGATCAAATGTGGACAATGCCCCACAGGAATCACTGAATATTTATGATTTTCTTTTTTTTTTTACAAAACATAGCACCAGACCACAGACTTTAAAAACTATGAGAGAATTAAAACTCCAGGTGGTTTAATTATAGTTTCTGTAACTCATCCCCACTTTAAATGCCTTAAACGCTTCATAGCTTCATTTCTTAGAAATGCTTTTGCACAAAAAGTACTGACAATCACACCAAACAGATTTCGTCCAGACAATTGCCATTGTTTAGCAGTAGCACCTTAAAGGGTTAAAGGTTGTGTTAAATTTTAAGTAGTTATCATCGACACAATCTTAATTTAGTGTAATTCCAGATTAGGCGTAGACGGAGGTGGACATCTATATTCCTGAAATAACTCCAAATACTTTAACACTGCTATTTAATGACCCTCCTAACTGTTGTCATTTTATGGAACTGAACTCCTCAGTCAAAGAGGAGAGCAAGTGGAGCTCTGTGCCCATTACTGATCCATCTGGTCCGTCAAGAGTCACTCTCATCTCATCGGTCCATGAAACCTTTGACAAATCTGTCTTCAGATATGTTTTGGTCCAGTCTTGACATTTCAACTTGTGTCCTGTTCAGTGGTGGTCGGGTTTCAGCCGTCCTTACCTTGGCCTTGTCTCTGAGCTCTGAACATCTTGTACTTCTGGGCCCTCCAGGCAGGTTGCAGTTCTGGAATATGACAGCACTGGAAAATAACAGGATCCCAGTAGTTTCACGTTTGATTCTTCTCAAGTCTATGGCAGTTAATTTACCTCTTTTTTCCTCAACACGTTTCTTGCAACCCTGCTGACTATTAGCAGCAAAATATTTGATGATTCTGTGATCACGCCCCAGTGTCTTAGTAATTTCAAGAGTGCTGCATCCCTCTGAAAGACTTTTTACAAATTTGGACTTTTCAGAGTTGCTTAAATCTCCTTTTTTCCCCATTTTACCTGAGGAAAAGAAACTGCCTAATAATTATGGTTGATCTCGTAGGAACCACCCTCCCTCATTAAACAAAGCATTCAAGTTTATACAGCTCGGAGTTGGAAAATATGCATAAAAATGATGATATGGTCAAAACTAATAATTGTGCACACAGTGTACATCAGGCAGAAATTCTGACCAGAAATGCTGTTCGCTTTCTCCCTAAATTTCATGACAGGTTTGTTGGGTCGCACCATCTCCTATTTACATGTCCTGTCATCTTATTGTAAGCTAAAAGATTCTTAAGTAGTGATCACATAAACCATACCATGCCACGTGCTTTTGACATCAGAGTTGCTTTAACCCTTTATAACCCTTTAAAGCAACTCTGTGCGAGAGGAGTGCGCTAAATGTCACGGTTGTACAGTGGGGAAATTGGGGGAGGCCGTCAGTTTCTGAAACAACACAAATAACTGTATAAGCTCACACAGGATCAGTGCAAAGAGTAATAAACTTGTGAGGTCTACATGATTCCATCTCTTAAGATAGCAGAAGTCCACTTTAGTCTTGGGCTCTCTTATGGTTAGCGCCAAACTCCAGGACCCTACTAATCTGAATGATACTGTATGAAGATGCAGATGCAGTGGATGCAGTGGAGGCTTCCAACTGCATTGGAACCCACCGCACCTTTAACAGGAACCCACTTCAAAGTTTCTGAACTAGAGCTTTAATACGGCATGAAGTCGAAGGTGCTCACTTCGACTTTGAAGTCGAAGTGAGCACTCTGTTCTCACTTCACAATCTGTAATGTGAAACATTAAAGGTTTTTGCTTTGTCCAAGGAAGAAGCTCACACCACCATGTTGGTCATCGGGATCCGCAAAGAGGCCCGCTCACAAGTCCTCCACCTGTCCAGGAACAAGCGCTACACCCTGACCCCAGAGCAGCTCAAATGGGACAAATTCAAGCTAACTTATAAGTATTTACTCACACACTGTTCCCTTACTAGCCCAATTAAGTAGACAAGATACCAAGACTTTGAGGGCAATGACACTAAGACCAAACTGGAGGAAGAGAAAACTAACAGTTTTCATGATCATTGCTCTATTCATGACAATGCAAACATTTAGAGAAAACACATCTGTTGCATTTCATGGGCAAACTGGTACTTCCTCAGACAGCCGCAACATTTAGGTGAACCCACACCTGCATGTCGGCAGACCCTCAGCTACATGCTGCTACTCGTTCAATGAATCTGGCAAGCTGGTAACAAGGTAAAACAGACCAATCTGTTGGACACATATGTGCTGCCAAATGTTAGCTGACTTAGCATTGGTTGCAGGCAGAGTGAGTAAAATTGGATGGCTTAATGGTCTTTTTTGTGTGATAGAAAAATACCCAAGTATTAGCACTGGAAGTCATTTCTTCTAGGTGTTGTCTCATGTTTCAAGTAAAAAAAAAAACTGTAGGAAGTTTGAATCCTGTCAGGAGTGTCGCGCCCTACTGCAATAAAAAAAAGGGATGTTGCAGTCGTGGTCTTGATTGGTTTGTGAAAAAAGTCCTGAGATTTCTGAGATCATCATGTCTGAGACTGACATAAAAAAAAGTAGAAATGCAGTCAAGATTTAGACGAGACTTAAGTAATGTGGTCTCCACAGCGGTCTTGAGTGCTACACAAAACAAGCTTATTGCAGCTTGCAGAAAGTGCTGAATAAATACAAATTTACTCGAAGCAATGCACATACACCACAGCCACGTTGGTTTCAGTAGGACAATACAAATACTTTCGTCTTAGTCGAAGTCTGCCTTTGCAAATATTCAAAACATTTCTGAAGGTACTTAAATCTGACATCTGTGGATGTGGTTTAAAGAAATTGTTTATTCCGAATGGAAAAGCTCGCCACGTTTTTCTCATGCATTCCAAGGCACACTCTGACTTGTTACCCACCAAAAGTGGCTCTGCATCACCGCCACGCTTAACTACAGAAAGCTACTGTAAAATTGTACAGAAAGGACTTCAAACTATTTGGATCCTGTTGTACAAATTGATTTGAAGAAAACCCTCACCAATGTTCACATCCTCTGGCGTAAGACTGAATTAGAAAAGCTAACACTGAAGTTCACCAACTGCGATGATCTAAAAATCCCTACAAAAAGACTACAGACAATCTGATAAACACATAACCCTCATTAAACGTTCCTGCACAGATCTAACCCTGGCTGAGATACTCTAGAAGATGAAGTAATGGAGCTGTACTCAGCAACACTTGTGGGAATTTGTGTGCTACTGAACAGTAGCTGCTGTGTTTTTCTTTTCTTTTCTTTTTTTTTTTGCCGACTCCTCAGCTGCAGAGAGGAATGTGTACAGAGAGCAGTACTAACGGCACGGTGCTTCCCAACAGGTTGCTGTCTTTTCCTACAAACCTGATAAATGCCAGCGACACGCGTCGAGGCATTGCCAGGGCTTTTGGCCTGTGGAGTGACGTTTCCCCGTTCTCATTCAGAGAGGTGCCAGCTGACGAGGAGGCAGACATTAAGATTGGTGGGTGCTTGCTCTTGCCTGCATGCTGCTGTCTCCAACAGATGTTGCTTGGCACCCGGGTCCAGAGTTCTGCTTTGCTGTTGCTTTTTCTTAAATTGCTGTGCGCCGTGACTGGGGTACAAAGCCTATATTCAGCATGATTCGTAATTCTGCAAGAAGAAAAAAAAAACTGTAAATGCTTGACAACTTCCATAGCAAAGCGGTGTGAATTATGCTTTATTCGGGCTTCTGGGACTAAACTCAAGAGCCCAGCATAAATTGTCAGTGACAAGGAGAGGCATGGTTGTCATCCTGCAGGATGAGGCTTTAGCAAAGCACTCTCTGTCTTTGGTAATTCATCATTTCCCATCTGCAGTCTGCATAGAGCAGAAATAATGGGGCGAGGGCTTCCCTCCTTGACTCAGAAGTATGCATTCTTCTCTCTGTCTTGGCAGGATTCTACCCGGTCAACCACACGGACTGCTGGCAGTCCTACCTGCACCACTGTTTTGACGGCATCACAGGTGAACTTGCTCACGCCTTCTTCCCTCCAACAGGCGAGGTCCACTTTGACGACCATGAATACTGGATTCTGGGAGACATGCGCTTCAGCTGGAAGAAAGGCAGGAATATTTATTTTTTTTGTACCCGCAGACAATTAGTTAAGTGAACGACACCAGCAGTTATGTTCGTGTTGCAGGGGTTTGGCTGACAGACATTGTCCACGTGGCAACGCACGAAATCGGCCACGTCCTCGGACTCATGCACTCCATGGATCCGAAGGCTATAATGCACCTGAATGCTACTCTGACTGGACGCAAGCAGGTCACGCAGGATGAGGTCTGGGGTTTGCACCGTCTCTACGGTATGTTTGTTGTTCTCAGGTTTGAGAGATCCCTGTCAGAGCTAGTGTGGTGTAGAGCAAGGTTTTAGAAAGTTACCATTTAAAACTGTTGAATATTTTCTATGTTACCATTTTGGCTAGTACATGTGGTGTCATTTACTCAATTGGGAAAATTCTAATTTATCAAATTAACATGGAGAGTGTGGGCAAAGAAAGAGACTGAGACTTGCATAAAGGGATAATGCCTGAAAAATGTTTAATCCAAGAGTCTAACACTGATGCTGTGGCAAGCTCATATGTGAGTCAAGACAGGTGAGCGAATACGTTTGGCAACGTAGTGCAAGTGGTTAGGTGATGTGAAAAAAAATTCATAATAAAACATTGACAGCACTGCAATACTGGCACATGTACTCAGTACCGACAGAGATGAACAATGAATATAGTTTATTCTTACTGAGTTTGCAGCATTTTTTTAAATGTCATCCTGTTAAATTAACTGTATTTAAATTTTAATAATAAAAAATGTAAGCATTCACCTTAAGCTCTATTACAAAAGACTGAACTGTATGAAAAGGCTTAGATAGACAGTCATGGCAGGAAAACCAAAGAATCACGTATTAAATCACAGTTGGTATATTACAAATTACATATTTGTAAAGCAGCGGCTTGTAGGATAGTTAAAAGAGCAGAAACCCAGCCTAATTAGTATGAACGTTTTGCTAGTGTCAATCCGTACGAGGCAAAATAACAAACAAGTATAATGTTATGCAGAATAAACACTTATTTGCTAAATGAAATAGTTTTTTTTTATCAGTAGAAGGAATCATTCCTCTCTTTCTGTTTTAAATCAAATAAGTTATTGTTAATAATTTATTCCTTTAAAATCTAATCGTGTAAGATTCACCTGCACTGCAATACACCTGGTAATTCATCTAAGATGTTCTAAAATAACTAGCGCCTAAGCAGAGTGTCCAGTTTTCCAACAACGTAAACATCTCCTACATTAGAAGCACTAAGTTAGTACTAAGTAGTGCCTGGTAATAACTTGTTTGGAAGAAATATTCGATTTCCTCAGATTGCCATCTTTCACCAGGTTTTACACATAGCACATCTTATAGTACTGATTAATCATCGCTGCTGTTTTAAAAACCAAAAAGAGAGCTGTCTGAAATCTGCAGTTCAAAATCCCAGCTCAGCTGTCAGGAGAGATTGAACCCTCTTATTAGTTCAAAAATCTGCTGGGGCTGTAGGCCAAGGAAGGGAAGAACATGAACAAAACGATCAACTTCATCTGTGAATGACAAGAAAAGCTGAAACATTTTGTACTCTGATCCTGGAATTGGAGGAATTACACCCAGATAAACACGTTAAGGACTGGTCAAATAACACGCAGAGACACATTTTTGGATCAGAACCAAAGGGAAAACAGACCACCGAGTTTGTCTTTGACGCTGACAGCCAACGTGGCATTAATGCACATTGTATAAACTCATGAGTCATCATTAGTGTGTATTACAGTGACTCATTTTTGTTGGCACAGGAAACTGATCGTGGATCCAGCTTTTCTTTTTTTGCCGCTGACATGGAGAACTGCTGTCTGGTCCCGCTCCTCCTCAACCCACCCTCTAACCTCCCCGCTCTTTCTTCCAGGATGTTTGGATCGCTTATTTATCTGTCCTTCCTGGGCTCGGAAAGGCTATTGCGACAGCAAGCGCAGGCTCATGCAGAGGCACTGCCCTTCCAGCTGCGATTTCTGTTACGGTAAGGCAGCAGAGAGCAGCAGTAGCAGCCCGGGGAGGGGGAAAAAAAAAAAAGAGAGAGAAAGCTTTCACAGCGTAAAGAGCTGCTGTGAACCGTTTGCCAATGGAACAGCTGGAGCCAACAGGTCCAACCTCACAGAGCTGTGATGGAGTTTTTGTCAAGTGTGTGATTTAAGAGGGAATTAAAGTGTATTTCTACTGAAGGAGCCTTTCCTCGAGGCTCGGCGGAGTTGGTACCTGTTGGCTGCCGCCCAAGGGGACCTGCTTTGAGTGCAGGCCACCGCATCAGCAGTCTGAGCGCCTCTTTAGGTTTCACTGTGGGATGCTCTGCTTGCACAACAGGAAACGGCCCCTCTAAACTATCACGACCCTCGCATTTCTCGGCTTTCCAGTGGGTTTTGTCAGCGACGGGGGGACAGTTCGGAGACAAGCGCGAGGATACGATTTCTGGCCTGCAGGAATCTGTTCCTCATTGTAGATTTCAGAGACGCTGTACGGCTGTGGAAAATTCCAGAGCGACTCCAAACCGCTGGAATTTCAGACTGTGGCTTGAGGGTTAGAGACGCACAGGGTCAATTGGGATTTTTGCGGCATTAACGAGAATGAGGGGCTCTTAAGCAGCCTAAGAGCTGATCACAAACTGCTCTGTTGTGTTTGTGAGAAGCCAGATGGGAGATATTATAGTGACAGGAGCAGCACATCCCCGACAGGTCAGCATCACCCTCTCAGATGAGGGTTGGATCATGAAAGTTACGGCGATCGGGTTTTAGTGGAGGTGCTTATCGGGGACGGTGTTGTATTTTTATATTACGACTGAAACTGAGATGAATCTGTTTTTTCATAATATGTCTTAATAGTATTGGGATTTAGTGTGATAGACCAACACAAAGGTCCATATATTTGTGAAGTTGAAGAGTCCCATCTTCTGTTTATGACTAATTTAAATTTAAGCGACATGCTGAAACAAAATGCTAAATACATGAACACTAGGGGTGTAAACTATTAATTGACTTGTGGCTAATTGCCGAATGGTTTATTAGATTAAAGTTAGCTCAGGTTGATTAACTATAGTCGTTATTTTAGTGTTTGACCGAAGGCAGAAGGAGCTGCTGATCATCCTACAGCAGATTTATCCTGTTGATAAAAGAATAAAGCTGGTGGGGGCATACCAGAACGGGAAAGAGAAATTGTCCAAACAGAAGCCAGTGTAGGATGAAAAATGCTCTTTTTGCGGTTCTGCTTTGCCGAGTGTAAACACTCTGCAAACTCCTTATGTCACGCCTTAACAGCGCCAATTCGGCTCTTTCAAAAATCTGTGATGTGCCACGACAAAAAAGTGGAGGACACAACAGAGAAAAACTGTAACATTTTTTTTTTTTTTTATTTTTAAACATGGCGGCAGAAAAACAGACTGATATTGGGGTCTGTCGTGAGTTAAAGAATTTCATGGAGGGAAGTTTTAGCATTCCTTCAAGACTAACCACAGACACTGCTGTATGTACATCCGTCTGTTCATGGAGAATTAAGTGTTTCAAATATTTATTTATTTTTATTTCTATTCAGCAATCTAAGATTCCTGTTTTATTTCACAAATGTCTACATTTAATAATAAGAGAAAACTACAATTTCCTGTTTATCCACTCAGTATTTAATACAGCTGACACATAAATAATGTTAATTGTTTTTATTTAATTTTGCATTTTGTGAAACATTCAGCCCTTCATGCTGCTGAAAGATGGTTGGCCCTCTGGATTTCCAGAGAAATCTCAGATTTTTAAGAAAATGACCACTTATCAATTAGTCCTCAGTTGATCAACCTGGCACTAACTTATTAACCAGTAACTTACACCATAGAGTCTACCTATGTGCCATTTAATGGTAGTAGAAATACAGCTGTTCAGATTAATAAGCAAACATGGCAGACAGCTCACAGATAAAACCGTAAAGAAGTCAAAATCAGGATTAGGTGATAAAACAATATCCAAAAGTTTGAATGTCTCACCAAGCAGCACTGCTCAGTCCATTAGCCAGAAATGGAAAGAGAATGGCACAACAGCAGACGTGCCAACAGCTGTTCACATAAACTGAAAGTCTAGAGCTAGAAGAGGATTAATCAGAGACGCAGCCAAGATGTGATGAAGGTGCAGAGGTCCACAGCTAAAGCTAGGACAATCTGTTGACAGGTCGAGTATTTGTTGTGCAGTCCACAAATCTGGTCTTTTTTGAAAAGGAGCAAGAAGAAATTTATTGTTGCATTAAAACTGGGCTAAATTGAATAAAAGATCTAGTGGCTGCTGAAGACTTGATACTTCGGGTTGGAGGTTTTCCGTCTGACGTGGCCATGACATGTAACGTACAGTCAGTCTTCAATGGTGTGGTTTGCATCAAACACTATTTGCGTAAGAATGGCCCAGTCAAAGTCCGGGCTGTAAATTGAATCAAGAATCTGTGGTAAGATTTGAAAATTAAAGTCACAGAGCCACTTAATCCAGAGAAGAATGACCATCAGTGGCCATTCCTCTTAAGATCATCTCTATGATCGTAAAAGACTTGCAGCAGAATATCATGATAATAATAATGATACACTAGAATATAAATCCAGACTAAACGCCTGGAGATAGACACCAACACCTAATGATGGGTGGATGGAGGATAAATGCAAAATTTTCAGATGTTTCTTTGTAAACATTTCTAAATTTAAAAAAAAAAACACATGTATGTTTGATGTCCTTTTTTTGTAATTGTGCTTTGTGTTGCATCGATTTGTCCCATGAAATCCCAGTACGAATGCTGAAGTTTGCGGACGAAATACATACAAGTTCAAAAGGTCTGAATGATTTTGCAAAGCTCTGACAGACAGTTTGCTATTAGCTGCTCTCATTAAAGGAATAGACAAGTTGATTGGATGCCTACATCCTTTTCTTTGTGTTCATTCCCGTTACAGAATTTCCTTTCCCCACTGCTGCCCCCACACCCACTCCACCTAGGACCAAACACAAGCTGGTCACTGAGGGAAAGAAGCTAACTTTTCGCTGTGGGAAGAAAATCGCATCAAAGAGAGGCAATATATAGTAAGTTCATGTGACGCGTTATCACTTGTCCTATAGCTGCGGTGACGACACGGTACTCGAACAGCGTCCGCCTTCTGTTTCAGCTGGTACAAGGACGGGGAGCTGCTGGAGCACTCGCACCCGAACTACATTTCCTTGAAAGACGATCACATCACCATAGTGGCCAACGCCATCAACGAAGGCACGTACACTTGCATCGTAAAGAAAAGGGACAAAGTTCTCACAAACTACTCATGGAGGGTACGCGTGCGCTTCTGATGGCCCCGAAAGCCGCAGAGCACACAGGACTCTAGGGCACATATTTCAATTTTAAAAAAAGAAAAAAAAAAAATCTTGTATCATCCATAAAACCTGTCTGCTTTTCATCGTCATTTTGTAAATCAATTTTTGTACATGCAAACAATAAATTGTTTATACAACCCAACAGTGAATGTGTAGTTGTTTGAAACGACTTTAATTTTATTGGAATGGTATCGTGGAATTTTGGAAATACCAGATTTAAAATCTAGATTCTGCCAGAAAACCCAAGAGATTAGAATTGGGTCTTTCACCCAGGACTCAGCAGAACCCAAAGGAATATAGGACTGAAATGATTAATTGTATTAGTCGTGATGAATCGATTATTAAAATTATCGTCAACTAATTTTGTAGTCAATTAATCGTTAAATTGGAGTAGAAAGATTTTTTTTCCCATTTTCTAAAAACAACACTTTCAGAGCAATATTTAAGTCAAAACTACAAAAAATATATACATTTTGCATTTAAGTAAAAAAACAAAAAAAACCTGTCTGTAAATGTGCTCTCTCAAAACTCCTCAAGTGGCATAGTGGCTTTTTTTCTCACAAATTCTGTGATATATTTTTATATCTTAGATACAAGATATAAATATATCTAAGATATTTTTATATCTTAGATATAAAAATATAATTGGGTACCAAAAGGTGCATCTTATATTTTTATATCTTAGATATAAAAATATAAGCTGCACCTTTTGGTACAATATAAGATATATTGTACTTATATTGCACCTTTTGGTGCAATATAAGCTGCACCCCTTTTGGTACCCAATTAATAGGTTAATTGAAACAAGAATTATTAAATCAACCCTAAACTGTATTGCTAAGTCAAGCAAAAAGAACTGAGCTTTTCACGTCGATGTTAGACATATTTCTTTATCTGAAGATGTATCCTTTGCTACAAATGATGAAGCATGCTAAAGAAATGGTATGTTGTTGAATGCTAACTTATTGTATTTTAAAAAGGAACTGAAGTTTTTATTTGCATCTTTTAAGGTATTTCTAATATTGTTCCAAAAATTTTTTGAAAGGCTTAAGCAGTTGATAAAAAAAAACATGCAAAAAACATGCAAATTGTGTATCTGGTTAGATTAAGTGACATAATAATTGAACTGAATACTAAGATAATCCCTTGTTGCAGCTCTAGAGATTCCCTCTCTCTGTACCCAATATATATTTTTTAACCCTCCCTTGGTCTCAGTGTAATGATCAGAAGGAGCGCGGTGGATATCACGGTCGGACAGCGTGTAAACATGGGGCTGTCCCGTGAGACCACCCAAAACCATACACACAAAAGACCTGTCCTAGAACTGTCCACACACGGGGTCAGTGCGACCCCGCCGGAACCGAACACCGGGTAAAAAGCTTGTGGAGGCTTTTAACATCACATCTAGTGTTGTCCTAAAAGCAAGTTGTGAAAAGTATTGAGAGGGGGATTCTAATAAGTGTGACGCCAGCGATTCTTTTTTTTTTCCAACCTTCTGATCAAATTTTTCACTTCTCTAAAGTTCCAGCACAGTGCAGCAGTAAAATTCAACACCATCGAGGGAAAAGAGCTGATTTCTTTAAAAAAATAAAAATAAAAAATCAATCCTATTTAAAAAAAAACATCTCCCCCACTGCAACCAAAAGTAAATGTTTACACGGTCAATGAGGTTTCCTTTTTTCCTTTTCAGCCCCCCCCCCAAATAAGTCACAGAAGCCGTTTTCTCTGATGCAGCGTAATTACACACCCACCAAACTGAGCCACTGAAGCAAAAAATGAGCCGCAATTTCAGCAGCCTTTGGAGATATCTGGACCTTAAAACCGCACATGGAACATCTCAGACGTCTAGCTTACTTTACTAGCCTGACAATGAGGCCAGCAGTCTGCCTCCAGGGACTCCGCAGCCAGCCCCACTCGCAGCTCTTTCCAAGCTCATTCAACACATCAGGTGTAATAATCTGCAGAAGGGGCTGCGGCGGAGGCAGGGGACAGATAAAACTGATTAATGAATTTTTCCATTTACGGCTGTCTGCAGAAGAACCAGGACAAGTGGAGGGGTGGCGGTGAGAGAGGGGAGGAGGGAGGATTTTCTATGCCTCCAGTGAAAGCAGCTCGCAGTCTTGCAGGAACCGAAGCGAGACTGTTTATTTTTCTTTGGCTCTCAATCAGAGAATTTATTAGTTTAAATCTGATGCAATAAAGCTGGTTACTAAACAAAGGCAGTGTCGGGATTTCTTTTTTTTTTCACTTAAAAGAGCAAAGAAAAAATTGAGAAAGTGTGCAAATCAACTTTTGTTCTCTGAGTTCAACAAGTTAAAGACTGGATTTCTGCAGGGTTTAATTTTCCTGAGTTTGTGCAGGATTTATAAATACAGCAAACAGCAGACAAAGCAAAGTTTAAAATTTTATTTCTTAGAAAAACAGTCAACCTAACGTTATGTCAGCAGTAAATTTCTGATGGATCATATGGCAAGTATGCATGATTATACAGTAGCTCAGGTAGTCAGGGAACCATTTAAAAAAAAAGGTCAAACATGAAAGTGAAACTTCTAAATGGTGCATTCCTGTTGAGGAGCAGAAACAGTCACTTCTGAAATGTTGAATTCACAGAAATGAAAAGATTTCCAACAAAAGCGAGTCCTGCTGTTGGACAGTCCTGAGTTTCTGAGATCAGTTGTTGTGTAGCAGACACCGAGCTGGTCTGCAGCGGCGAAACCGTCTGGCTTCAAACGAACGAGTCCCAGAACTTGTTGCTCTGTTCCTCTTGAGCGAGGCAGAGAAACGTCCCGGCTGGTTTTTTTTCTGATCAGAATTTGAGGCTGAACCCGGGCCCAACAGCAGACGCTCCGAGGTTGCTGGTCGTCAGGTGGAATCCAGTGTCTTTCAGGTCGTCGTCACCACCCTGGTGTTAAAAAGGAAACAAATGCAATTGTTTTAAACTTCTGTGTTTGTTGTGTGCAACCTCTTAAAAAAATGACTCATACACATTTATGTTTTCTCCACATCTTGTCACATTTCAACCACATCAGATTTTAGGTGATAGTCTCAAAGTATAGCAGGACTGTGAAGTGGAAGGAATAGAAATGTTTCACACATAACATTTGAAGTGCGCCATCTGTGTTTTTTCACTGAGGCTCAATATCGGTGTCAAAACCACATTTTTGAGGTTTTGGTCTAGTTATGGACTCTACATTTTTACTTGATCGTATCGTGGTCTTGGGATGGAGCATTCGAGGTCAAGAGATTTTCCTTTTTTTGTTTAATGACAAGAATAAAGCCACAATGTTAGCAGAATAAAGGTACAGAATACTAGAAGGAAGTCGTAAATTTGCAAGAAAAACATTGTTTAGATGAGAGCAAAGCTTGAATAGTTACCCAGATGTGACGTGACCAGATCGTCTGGTCTGTGATTTTTTTATTCAAAATAGACACAGTAGTTGGCTCAATCATTTCAAAGTTCAACTACTGATGATAACTTGATTTTGATGTGTTAAAAAATTTGTAAAACCGATGCCAAAGCACAACTTCACAAGATGCTCGACATTCCTCATTTAAAGCTTATTCTTGTATTATTCAGATTTTACTGTCATACGACTTTTTCCTATTATTACAACTTTCTTCTAGTATCATTTTGACTGTCTTACGACTTTATCACAAGACTTTACTCTTGTAATTCAGTTTTTTTCCTTAGCCTTGACCCTAATATTCTGTCGTACAGTCTGGGACGTGCTAAAGTGGGTGCATTAAAGTTAGGGAAGCACCGATCCACTTTCCTCATCTCCGATACTGATGGCTGAGGTTTAGTATTGGGCGATACCGATCTGATACAGAAAAGCAACGCTGAATTGACTTAAAACATTTCTTCTTTTTTAAACAGAAACAGAAATGTACCAAACTACAAATATATTTGGTCATTCTGAACCAGTACAGCACACTTAAATACAGTGATAGCTTCACAAACTCAGGTCAAACATGTAAAAAAAAACTCAACTTTAATTTGTTCAGAAACTGAAACCGACTAAAACAATAGGTTGAGTACCTTCATCAAACATGTAAAAAATAAACTGCAACAAATCTTTCAAATGGTTCAGAAAGTAGAATTAGAACTTCTTAATGTAATATAATTGTCCTGCCTAATCAGCACTATGATTTCCTTATGTGGGGAAAGATGGTGACTGCATGATATTTTCCTGAGTTGGTCAATTGCAAAAAATCCAAATAAATACTTTAAAGTTGGTATTTGTATCTGGAAAGCAAGTTGAATAATTTTGCAAGTGTTTAGCACAGACCATTATAAATTACGCTGGAATTATTTTTCAAGGCACTTTTATTGTTAATCCAAAGAAGCGGGCAAGAGGACGCTAATTATTAACACAGTTATCAATCATTCCGGGTTCGGCGGCTTTGTGGGTTTGGGCGTTTCTCAAGAATAAAACTGAAATAACAACCAACAGCTTTCTGGCACGCTCCGTTTCGTACGGGAAGGTGGAAAATATTGAAACTGCTGCTGAAAAGTTTCAATAATATCCTTATGGGTGAGCGGGACCGCTGCAGAAAACATTAGAAACTTCAGGGAGCACATCTTGGAAAACACAAGGAGGAAATAGTCGGACACAAAGCAGAAGCTCAAGGGTCTGTAATCTATTTAACACAGGCAGCACTAAGAAAGCCTGGTAGCTGTGTGTAATGGAGAAAGTGGAGCCTAATGTCATTACCAGTTGACTGTAGCCCAGGCCTCCCTCGGGCGGACGAGGGCTGGTGCCTCTCTTCACCCTCTGCTGCTCGCTCTTGGCCGGCCAGGTGGGGAACATGGAGGGGTCGATTGGGAGAGGCGTCTCCCTGAAGTACTCGTGCTTCAAGGCCTCGTCGGCTGAGATCCTCTTACCGGGGCAGTAGGTGAGGAATCTGGAAAACGGACAATCACTTATTATTTATTCACTGATCTGTAAAGTGCAAAAAGTGCCTAGTTTGGACTGCGATGTGAAACGGAGCAATTATTATTTGGATTTCTCCAGCGCCTGACTTGTGCGTAGCTGGCTGCCCTTGCCTCTGATTCTTTCATCACAGTTTTGGGGTTTAGCTCATTCAGAGCCGTCTCTCTCCATTTGGAAAACAGATCAGGGCTTTTTAGGCAGGATGAAATATAAAGGAATCCTCTTTATGTGCAAGAGCCAAAAAAAAAAATACAAAAAATGGTGGCGAGAAACGGCCAGCGGATGCTGCAAGAGTTGGTGACACTGACCAAACTCAGCTTGTTTTTCTAACACGCTACCAAAAGGCTAATCCCAATACCTACCAGCCATTTCTGTGTTAAAAAGAAGTGAAATTGATCCGAGAGTGATGATTTTACCTAGAATTCACCGTTTTGGAAAGTCAATGCTTTCAATCAACCAGCGACTGACTCTTATTATTTCTCTTCTTCTTTTGTACCTCACTGATTCATCTCTAAGCGCAGCTCCTGTTCTCTTTCGTTTCAGTCTTTTAAAAGTTTTCGTTTACTCTGGTATTCAGTTGAGACAGTTAATACAAAGTGTGAAGCACAAATAAAAACCCATAAAAACAGCTCCGTTATTGTTGTGGTTACGAGCTAACAGAGCCAGAGTGGACAAGCTCAGTTTCTAATAATCTCCAGGTATCCAGAAAACACATACAATACACCATAAACAGAGTTGTTTTTTTTTAAGAAAATCAAAAAACTGTGTAGGTGGAGAAGAAAATGTGATGAAAAATCTTAATTTTGCAAAAGCATCCGCGTTTGGACGTGCTGTAAGACTGAGGATTCTCAACATCTAGTCATGGAAGTCAAAAAAGTGAAATGTCCTGACTTGGTGTCCCGATGACAGCATTTCTTATTGATCCCATTAGGGTCACTAAGTGCATTTAACTCCTAAACTTCAACATCATCACGGCTGAAATACGGCCGCCAGTAGAGTCATGGCAAAGCCACGTCAACATGTCTGCAGTGTGTAATTATTAAAAGAAAAATCGCTACTTTTAATGTCTTTAAGTAGCTCTTCTCAGGAAGCGGTAATTGCAGAGATTTGTTTAATACCGCCAATTTGATTACACATAAATGGTTTAAAAACTTAAATACTTGGCTGAATACAATGGGTTTACTCAGCTGAATCGGGCTCAGGCACAGCTGAAGGAAAACACTTCAAATGGCTTTCAACTCACAGCACTTTGTTTTTCAATACCTGCCAGATGCTACGCATCTAAAGCCAGACGTTTGATCAAACCCAGGACCCATCATCACTGTGGTTTGGTGCAAAAATTGCCATTCAAGTTCTCCTTTTTTTGTGTGTTTTTTACAGACTTAGTTTCTTCTAAACATTCTGGACGTTTGAAAGCAAAATACTTACCTGGTTGGATGTAGTTTTTGATATGTTCCACAATTTATTAGACAACAATTCTGATTCATGTTGTAAAGAAATATTTTGCTGCATTGAATGACTGAAGTCAGATGTTTCTTTATTCACCGGAACGCCGTAATCACTCCCTGACTTTACCATTTTACATGCCAACAACTTCAGCGAATAAAGTGACAAGTGTATTTTTTGTGTTTGCTTTTTTACAGTTTCAGATTTCCTATCAACCTTAAACATTTAACTCAAAAACACACTTGACAGCTGTCCGTGTGCCCCTACCCCCTGGCCAAGTAAGCTTTCTGGGGGAAACCCTGAGTCGTCTCTCATAGGAGAGCAAAAGGAGACAGTGGCTGATTTTCAAACCTTTGTGGAGGCAAATAAGATCGGTGGTCAATCACAGATCTCCCAAAACTAGGGCTGTTGTAAACGATTAATTGAGGAATCTCTCTGTCTCTCTCTCAAACCGTGACGTGATTCCGACACCACAAAAATTATTGTACTCCAACCATCGCGCCGCAATATTCAACAATCCTTAAGCCTAACAAACCCAATCCAACCCAAACCCTGACAACGCGCCGCGCAATTCAACACCATGCTGCTAGCACTTCAAAACAAATCAAAGGCGGAAATAAGAGCGCTGCGCCACGCAAATAACAATCCGGGCGGAACACGGTGCACTACATAATAAAACATAATTTAACAAAGCTTTGAGGCAAATTAATTTTCCTCGAGGAATTTTAATAATCAAGGTAGTCCAATCATTCCAGGAATCGTTTCAGCCCTACCCAAAATTAAGAAAATCAGTAGTACGGCCCTTGTAAAAACATACACTAATGCTGCGTAGGATGCTGGGTAGGCAGAGAGATCGCTGTCCCAATGCATCCAGCATCACATACAACACGGTCTTGTTTTCCGCAGAAAGGAATGAAAATAAAGAATTTAAACTTTGCATCAGCAGACGATGAAGCTTAGTTAATTCAGATAAGATGATGGAAAAATCTTGATTCCCCAGGAAGGTGAACAGGTTTAGAAAGTACTTCTGGTGCTGAGGTCCCTCTAAAGTCCAACAGCAAATACAGCAATATTCAAACACATTCCCACACAAGGATGTGTGATATTCCAAACAGGAATCTAAACCTACAGACTCCCACAGTTCTCTGCCCTCATGCTTTTTACGCCGAACTCCTCTCCATGTTGACCTTCCACAGTTTGAACAAGTCCCAGGGTAAAACGCTTTCCGACAGATGGGAGAGTTTGGGCAGTGCTGGCCAGACTTTCACTGGACTGTGATTCCTCAAGCAGCACAGTGGACTTGTTAGTGTCACAAGTGTAGACAAAAGACTCAGTGGGTCAGAAAAAATCTGAGTCCTGCAGCTGGTGAGCAAAATATTTGGAACATGTGAGAGAAAATGACGAGGTCATTACTGCGATATGAAAATGATTTTCGTAAGAATGGTGCTGTCCAAACATTTTGGATCGTGAATTGGAATGTGTGCTTGGATCTGACTCTCACCGAGGCGTATTGATGAATGATCGACCCGCCACTGTTGTCATGTTTTGCATTAGCTCGCCAAGAACGCTCTGACCCGAATGGAAAAAATGTACAGCAGGAGGCGCATTTTAAACATTCAGTTCATATTCAGTACTGGCTACCGGTTCATTTAAGGTACTTTTCTTTTAATTTTTTATAATTCAGCTGATAATTTTTCCATAAAATGTTTTTTTTTGTCTCCTGCAATATCACCAAATGTTCCAAACAATGTGACAAATAAAACTTTTTAAAATGCAGCATTAATCACACTGTTGATCTGTGTTTGTGTGCTATGCAGCTTTTACTGTGCCATCCAAATACATTGCCACCACTGCATTAAAATCCCTGAAATAAATTCAGTTTTTTTTTGTTGTGTTTTCTTATCCCAGTGAAGAATTTGCTGAAGCTTTCCCAACATTCAGCCGATGAGGTTTCTTTTAAAAGATTAACTTGGATCCTCTCCATTCTAGCTTGACACAGTTCCAGTTGCTGTAAACTGCTGACTCTCATCCCATCCACTGCACACTCAGCTGTGGACCGCTCCGATGCGCCCAAAAGGTCACGGCCTCCCGAAGCTGACAGAATCACATCATCCGCAAAAAGCAAAGAGTCCCTGAGTTTTCCCAAACCAAAGCACCTTCTTTCCATGACTACACCCTGAGATCCCGACGATGAATGCAGCAAACAAGATCAAAGACGGAATGGAGTTAAACATTTTACATTTTCTTCATTTGTTTTTGATAGTTATGCTATAAAACATACGATATTTTGTGTTAATGAAAAATGGAACGTGTGAAACTGTGAAAAAAATCATTACTACAACTACTAACGTTACCAGTTATTGAGATATAGCATTTTCACACCAGTGCATCATTATGCAGCAGGAGTGGCGAGTAAGTGTTCATTGTTAAAAGTGACTAAAATAATTTTTTTTAAATAATCAGACAGCTTGCGCAAGTTTCATGCACATATTCAATAATGAGATGCACAATATCAGCTATCAGCAATAAGGGCGATATCAATATCCAATATCGGTCCAAATGTTCATATCGGTGCATCCCTAATTCAATGTTAACGTCTCCAGCCGAAATAAATTAGTTTAGAGCCACAAAAGCAATGTAACTCTTTGAAACAAAAAAGTGTCTTTTTGCAATTCGGACTGTAGAAATTTTATTTGGATTTTAAAAAAATAAATAAAAATTATTTAAATTTCATAAATTTTTTATAGGAATTTCAAGCCAAAGAATTGGGATGCACCCATGGCATTTTATTTTGGCAAACCACTAATATTTAAAAAGTCTGACCTGCCAGTTCGGATTTTGGCCAGTATGGATTTGTTTTTTGTCTAAAAAGTTGCTAAATATTAAGTCACTAAGTTGGCAGTAGTCAGGTGACTATTGGTAACCGAACATGTTCAGACAAGCACAGGGCTGTCAATCGGCTCTCTCTCACAGCAGAGCAAAAGGGAACTGCAGCTTATTTTCAGACCTTTGTTAAGCTAGATAAGATCGGTTTCTCATGCTGGTATCAGCTGATCGTTGATCTTTTAAAATGAAAGAAATTGGGGTGAGTTTATCGGAGCACGTCTAATTAAAAACCACAGTGGAGGAGAGTTAAAACTGGGATCTGGACTTCACCATAAAAAGCCATACTATGTAATTTTTGGCATATTGTCCAGATCATATTTCCACCCCAGCAAACAATGAAATTGTGGAGTATTATAAACTTTCTATGCGCTTCTATCAACTTAAAAAAATCTAAATAAAAACCCTGCTTTTACAGGAAACAATGACAAGTGATTAAGAACAAAAACAATTATTTCTAAATGTGGGAGTTTTTCCCCCATAGAGCATATTTAAAAAGTTAAATTAAAGGATGGATGTTGTGTCATTAAAAAGTGTGAAGCTATGTAAAGATTTTTTTATATATATTTTTAAGACTTTTTGCACGTCTTTCTCAGAAGTGCCAATAGATATCTATGAACTCCAGAAAAAGTCTTACTTGTTCATGAGGTCGAAGCCTTGGTCTGACAGCAGCGCTCCAAAGCGCTTTCTCAGGTTGTTGTAGGGATACTCTGTGAAGCTCATCTTCTTCACAGCAGGCAGCTCGCTGTAGCCAGGCCAGATTTTCTCACTGGGTGATCCCAAATCCTGCAGACAACACAAACACAAACACACACGTCAACTGCTACACTTGCATAAGATTGATGTCGTTAGTTAGAGAGCAATTTCCCTCCTGGGAGAAATGGAGCATGCATTTTTAATTTGTTAGTCGTAAAATAGGAGGCATTAATACAAGCATGCATGGCTATATTGCTTTACAGTATGTGAATTGCTAAAATGTGGGAAGTTTTTTGGTCTAGTCAGCTGTCTGCCAACAGCTCCCCCCTGAGAAAAACTGTTGAACTACGTCCTTAATCTTCTTAACACTACATTAAATTCATAGGCAGTAAACAAGGTAATTTTGCTCTTCGCAGCTACAATTTAGCCTAAATTTGAAGGGCAAATGATGGCATTCACCTTGTAAATCTTGTTAATTTGGTCAATTTCAGATTTTCCAGGGAAGAGAGGTTTCTGGGTGAGGAGCTCGCCAAATATGCAGCCCACTGACCACATGTCCACAGCTGTAGAGTACTCCTGTGGAGAGAAGAACAAACACGGCGGTAATCCACAGAAACATCAAGCAGACGGTCTTGCCTGGCAGAATTCTGTTTGAGTTCACCCCCCCCCCCACCCCCCACCCCCTGCCCCCCGCAAGAGAGAGAGAGAGTGTGGATGTTCTCCAATAGCTTTCTGGGCCTCTGCCGTCTGGCTGAAACAAAGCCTGTGCTCTACAACTCCTGCAACAACTTGCGGTATTTGGGGACTTACAAGTCAAATGCTTCACAGATGTTGTCTTTTCATGGAAATATATCTCTGAGACCAACGGTCCAGATGATGCAATCAGTTTGAAAAAAAAAAAGGAGTTCATCACCTTTGTGTCTGGAACGTCAGCTGCTGCTTAGGTATTTAATCTGACAACCCCTTTGCGGTTTGCAGAACTTGAGATCTCACCTTGGCTCCGAGCAGCAGTTCCGGAGATCGGTACCACAGAGTCACCACAACAGGGGTGTACTGCTTCAGGGGCGAGCCGTACTCCCGCGCCAAACCGAAGTCCCCAATCTAGAGAACAGGACCAAAACAAGGGAAACTGTAAGACCTCAAGGTTTTTGTTGGCGAAGGGGTTCATGTCTTCGGAAGATTTCCCCAAACACGTCTATATCAAGTTTCTCTAATCAAATACTAACCAGTTGTTTTGTATAATATCAAGCTGGGTAGAAATCTAAAGCTGACAGGTGTCTACGCAATTTTTTTTCCAACTTGGAGATTCAGAAACATTTGCATTTGGATTCTTTTTTATTAACTATGTTTTCCCAATGGAACTTCTTTTCCTGGAATGTTTTAATTTACCCTGGCTGTTTCTCGTGCGATTTTCCACAGCGGGTTACAAAACAGAGACATTTGTGTAAATTATGTCCGCAGATGCTAGGCTGCAGCAATGTTGATGAACGTCAAGGTCAAGCTACAAATGTTTATGGAGAGAGACTCCTGTGATGAAAATAAAACGCTCAGCAATAAAACTATAAATGATGACTAGGTGATTAATTAATGCAGAGTCACATCAAAGTCTACAGAAAGATCAACTGCAAAAACTTCAAAGGGACTTTGACACTTTCTAAGCTAGAAGAAAGAAGTGGTAGAGTTGGGATTCTTTCAAAGCGGTTGCACTCTGAATCTGGGAAGGCAGCACCTTTTTCACTTCTGATATCAAATCCAAAATCTGAGGTTCAGGCTCAGCCAATACTGATCCAACACAGAAAAAATAGTGCTAAATTGACTTAAAACATTTCTTATGAATATAAAAAATTGGAAGGGGATTTGGGGGGAGCGGTTTGCATTAGCCACTGTTCAAATTCAGATCCCAGTTGATGGCAGGAGGAAGGGGGAGCAGCCCCCTACAAGATGCCACCCTGGGCGGTTGCCCATGTCGCACATACCAGAAACCGCCACTGCACCTCAGTGATTGTCATCAATATGATGGTCCCCAAGCAAGCAAACCAGCATTGGTGCATTTTAGGTGCAGATATGTTGGTTGTATTGTTGCGGCTCCACAGGTTCAATGGTTCACCACGGTCATTCAGTTTGAGTTTCGGGTTAAGCTACGCTCTGTGGTTGGAGACCAGGAGTCCAGTATGTTGCTGAGGTAATGGTCACACAGTGACAACTAGAGACAGCCCTGCTCCATCTCCATTCATTTCTATGAAGTTTGCGCGGTGAGTTGCTTGCACTCATCCCAACAAGCAAAAAGTATAATTTGTTCATGTGAAATTTCTAGCTCATACACGCAGACATGCGGGCGAACAACACTACACGAAAAATTTGAAAATTGTTCAACTTTTGTCATCATTTCGCTATCGTGTCCCGCGTATAGGGTTCAGCTTGAACAGAGGAAAATTGAGGTTTTTAACTCCCCGGGTGTTGAGCCGTTACCATGGAAACAAGAGAGGAGGAGTAACTCGAGGAACTAGAGTGAAGCTTTCTGTCACCCGGTCTCTTTGACAGAAAGAGAGAGAGAGACACGACAAAAACAAGCAGGCATAATTATCACTCACATTTTCTTATAGAGCTCATTTTAATTTATTGTGCCGTTAATTGATTTATTGTTTATCGTGACAGGCCTAATTTTAAGTATAATCACTTGACTTATATAAAATTACTTGGGGGCTTTTAACAAACTTGATTCTAGACTTTTTAACCTCATGTTATATTTACATGGCATGAGGTAATTGAACCTCTTTCTATGTTTGTCACAATCGCCTTCTCTACCTTTTATTCTACACACAGGTCATTAACCCATCACATACACACACACACACACACACACACACACACACACACACACACACACACACACACACACACACACACACACACACACACACACACACACACACACACACACACACACACACACACACACAAACGTACTTTAGCTTACAGTTTCTGGGTCAGCTTACCTTGAGGATTCCCTTGTGGCTCAGCAGCAGATTAGACGTTTTCAGATCCCGATGAAGAATCCAGTTGTCATGGAGATGTCGGACTCCTCGAAGGAGTTGGAGCATTAGAGTCTTTATTTCTCCTAAAAGAAAAAGCCTTGCATGAGCTTCTAATAACTGCCTGCTAGTTAATAACCTTTATACATCACAAAAATGTCAGACTGAATTTTTCACTATTTTTACAAGAAGAAAAGAATAAATAAATTATGCCACAATACCAGGCAAGAAAGGCTGCTTCATGGTTTCCATCAGACTTTTCAGGTCATGCTCTACATAGTTCATTACGATATAGATCTTATCCATATTGCTTCCAACAACAATTTCCTGACAATGCAAAAAAGAAACAAATAGGTCAAAAAACAAACAGCAAATGTTATTCACCCAAACATATTGTCAAGTTGTCTCACCCTGACTGTAACGATATTTGGATGTTGAGCTTTCAGAATAGTGTTAATCTCTCTTAAAGACGTGATGGGAAAACCTTCCTTCTCCTTCTCCATCTTCAACCTTTTTAAGGCAACAATCTCATCTGCAAATATAAAACGGCATTTATATAGAAAAACCACATAAAAAAAAAACACAAAATCAAAACATAAACAGGAGTCTATGTACATACCGGTCTTCTTGTCCTTGGCTCTGTACACCACTCCGTAGGTTCCCTCCTCTATCCGGTTCAGACACTGAAACTCTTCAACGCTGCGGCAACCCTAAAACAAATTTCATTCCGAATAATCACATTTTTGAATGTCATTAGAGGTTTAACTTAAGGTGAGGATGCTTTTTTTTCTCTCTAAAGCATCACCTTGTGGTTAGTAGTGTGTTTGAAGGGAGACTAAACAGTCTGTCATCATGACACAATCATTTCTTCTGATGAAAGGCTAAATTTAAGTGCTTATTAAATCTGTTTGAATAAAGAGCTAAGACTTTTATTGACAGAATTTCCTTAACTCACAAAACCGAAACCTATGTGAATATAATCGAGAGGCTGTTGGGAGGGAAACGATGTAAAATGAAACTGAAACAAACAAATAAAAAAAACATTTCAATACTCCACTAATGTGGGAAAAAACACAATTTCACAATTGTAGTGGTTCCATTTAATCAAAATCACATATGTTTTTAAATATATATCACAAATATTTTACAAACATTTAAAACAACCTTCAATAGGCACTTTAAAAAGTGGGCTATTATTGTTACAGGCTAATTTTCTAAACTGTATAAGTAATTGGTGCAGATGTCGATATCTGATAGTAATACTGCTGTTATGGCAATATTTAACAATAATTTATTTGACAAAATTTTATATTTCATTATTTGATTAGTTGTCAGAATAATCAATAGAATACTCGATTACTAAAAATAATTGTTTACAACAGTCCTAATCCTGACACACTGTTGGAGCCGTTTTCAGCCAGTTGCCATGGCAACGAGTGTGTGTGTAGTGTAGCACACACAGAGTTAGAAAAAAGAACACAAGCGGTTTTGAGTTATTCAACGATTTTTCCATTGGTTGTGGTGCATTGTACTAACTTAACACCTACATCTCCAGGTTTTATTTAGTGAACAGAATTGTTTTACCTAGGCATAGAGATTATGGATGGCAAGTAAAAGAATCGTCTTTTTGCCCTTTACCGTTGTGCACATGCTCGAAATTTCCAAATGTAAACAACATGCAACTTATTCGAACGCTTACCTGCAAAGCCGGCAGATATTTGGGAAGCTCCTTCTTCAGCTCCACAGGTGAAACTGGAGGGGACTCTGGAATGTAGTTCTCCTCGGGGGTGGGCGAACGGGAGTGAGTTTGGGACTGAGGGGTGGGGTCACCCTCTCTACCTTCCTCTTCGTCGTCGTCCTCCTCGTCGTCGTCCTCTTCCTCCTCCTCCTCCTCCTCCTCGCCGGTCTCCTCAGAGTCGTGGTCAAAACGGGACTCTGGAACTGCGACAGCAAGAGTGAAGTCAGTTAAAATTATTTGAGTTTGTTTGATGAGGGACATGAATTCAGAAACTAGATGATCAATGTTGTGATTCTGTAGCTGGATTTGTTTTTGTTCTTTTTTATGGCAGATACTATTAAAGTCCAATCTAACAAAGTTGATTTTAATACTGATTGTATTAAAATCAACAATATAATAAATCAATAAAACTGTTATTTCTGTTCTGTACAACAAGCAAAAGAATATCACTTTGTGTATGTATGCTTATTCTTTTATTTTGTTTAAAAATTTTAATTTAATATTTAAATTTCATGGCACACTTTCAAACATTGATCTGACATATCAAGCATACTGTGGCATTTTAAAATGATTGGACCAACAATCAGTTCTGAAACTCAACTCCTAATCTCTGCTGTTAAAGTGCTAATAATAAGCTTGAGTTTGAGCAAAGCACGCCGCTAATTTTTATCAATTATCTTCTACTTTTTGCTGCACAGCTTGCAAAAATGTAGCATCGGCTATGAAGATTATTATTCTGCTGATAAAGTTAATTGTTTTTCAAGAGATTTAGGACTAAAATATTGAATCTCGCAGAAAGGAGCCAAAAAACAAATCAGGACATTTTATGACGCAAGAAACGCATTAAATTTACAAATTTACAAACTTCTGTAAGGTTTGTCTGCACAAGATTAACTGCAACCACATTGAGAAGACAAATATGAACATGATGAACAAAAAATAAAGTTCAGATAAATCTTTAGGAACAAATTATAAACCAATAGGAGTGATGGCTATACAGATATCCGGCAGAAACTGAACAGTCGGAACAAAGTGTTTCAAAAAAAATACACAGGACAAATCCAGAACCTCATTGGTGAGTAAATTCAGCTGAAAACTGAAGAAACGTTGAGTTTTATTTTACGGCATCTCCAGCATTTTAATGAAGAATAAGACTGTATTAGAAATGTCTTCTCTTAATCAATTACAAAGAAATGGACTTAATAGCTAGAAGCACTTGAAAAGAAACAGTAAAGGAGCTGTCAGCTGAAGATGGCCAGCATTTGAGAAATAAGAAAAATGTTTTCATTTCACTATAAATCCTGTTAATTTCACAAAAAACAAGTGTCCGGCAGCTCACCAACCTGCAGGTATGTGCTTTCCATTTTCCCTCTCTTCCTCAACGTCTTCATCTGACTGCTCTTCCTCACTCACATCCTCTAAATGGGGAAAAAGGCGTGTTTTTATTATTATTATTAGGCTTGAGCGACATTTAGAAACAGAAGAACAACACATTTTACCTGCGCTCTGCTCAGACCGTCCCGACACTGAAACAGACTCCCCTTCGTCTTCTTCCTCCTCCTCCTCCCCCTCACTCTGGCTGCTGGACTGATCCTCTCCTTCCTCTTCATCCTCCTCCTCAGATCCCGACCCTGATGCTAAGCAAGACAGAGAGAATTTGACTGTGGAGAAAGAAAATCAATGAAGCTGGGAAGGTAAAAATAATCAACTTATAGTGTAGAAACAGGCACAATGCAGCTAATCTAAATTTCTATAACTGTAAAAGGGATAAAAATGGAATTTCCTCCAAAAGTATCTGGGTTGCAACACTAGTCAACATGAGTTTAAACCTATATGGTCATTGATAAGTGCAGCTCCGCGTTACCAATGGAGGATTCTGCCGTGCTGGTCTTCCTTTCAACATCACTAATGTCTTGGAGGTCTGCAAGCAGGTCTTGAACATCTGACCTCTCCTCTTTAGATGCTGAATAATTTAAAAAATAAATTACTATAACAACAGCTGACATGGAAATGTTCTGAAGGGCGACACAGGTTTTACATTAAACCCTCACCTGGAATTTTCCGTGGCTCGCTGTGCTCAGACCGGTCCCGGGAACCGCGAGTCGGACTGCGACTGCGTTGAGCTTGTTTTGACTTGTCGTCGTACTCATCGGGTAGCATGCGATGGAGAGACGGTACTGTGAATGAGAGCGAATGAGAGGGAATAAAAGACAGCTTTGTGAATTTACAGGGTTGTATAATGACATCCTTTGAAACTGATAAGTTCTTTTTGTTGATAGAGATGGACAAATAAACGGGCTGTGGACCTAAAGCTGAGAATTGTCAACTTGATCGGAAACACTGTCAGTGAGCCTGTTATATCACTTTTGACTCCAATATAAATAATTGACTTTTCAGACCAGAAATGCATCAAATTTGATGTTCAATGCAGTCAGTCACAAGAGCAGATAAAAAGAGGAAATCATTGCGTTGACAGGCCAAAGTTGAATCACAGATTAAAAAATCTGTCACGACACTCACTGATGACAAATGTATTTAGTGTAACTCATCGGGAGTAGAACTGTCAAATCATATCAATGTATAAGCAATTAAACATTGTTGAATGTAATTGTAACATTAGTAATGTATTATTTCTCTCAATATTGTGGTTTGTAGCAAAAAGAAATAATTTCTGTAATTCTGACTGACATAAACAGGAGACGTTTGGTCTGATTTAACTTCAAAAGAAACCAAAAGCTGCGTGTGTCTTTTTTTTTGGTATATGTAAGCTTCTGATTTACTGTGTATGATGTCACTCCACTGAAGACAGGACATCATTCAATAAGCAGGGAAGAACATAAAAAATGCATCTTTTGTAAAGACTAACTTTCTCGTCGACTCCCTCTCTCTTTGTGTCGATCGTCCACCCTTCGCTCTCTCTCTTTAAATTCCCGTTGCTCTTTCTGCTGCTCGCGAATCTTCCGGTCTCGTTCGCGCTGGCGCTCCTGCTGCTCCAGACGGTCTCTGTGGTCAAAAACATCAAACAAGAAGCAGATCGTTTACACCAGCAAAAAAACATTAAGAATCTCAGCCACATCATCCAAATATTTTGTGTTTCTGGTTTAGATGCTTTTATGGAATAAATGCACAACTACAGCAAAACTTAAGGATGGGCAATATGGCAAAAATATTTGCCTAACAAATCCTGATTTTTATTACAATTTCAAGACATAAAAGCACAGCTGTTTAGATAAAGGCCTAATGGAGCACTTTGGTAGAGATTTTGTTAATTTGCGTAATTTTCATAAGTTGTAACAAACACAACTGATATTTAATTTGTACACTGGCATATTTACACCTTGTCTTAAATGGTTTTGCCAAATTCAAGACAATTTCTTTGAACTTAAAATGTAAAACAACACCAGTACTCAGGTAAGGTGCACTCTTACTACTTAATATCTAATATCTACTACTAATAGCCTGCATTTTGATCATGATGTATATTTATCACAGATATTATTCAACTTAATTATAAATGTTACATTTATTATTATTATTATTATTAGAAGTAGAATTTTCATATTCTTCCTAGTTGATCACTCTCTCACCAACCCACTCACATGTTTTTGGTTTATCAAAATAAAACACAATGTTTCAACCCAAACAACAATCTAAGTCTTTTTAATTAGTTGTAAACATGATATTTTAAGTTACTGTTAAGGTCTGCTGCAGTGACACTGTATGAAATTAGATCTAAACCCTGCTGTAATTGTTTTAACTGTCTAGAAGCATGTTGTTCACAAAACCTCACAAATCAACAAGTTCAACAGACTAACCAGACCACTGAGGAGCTAGCAAACAACCACCTAAATGTTTACTTACTTAGCATTAGCCGCTAGACACCTAGGAACAGCTGGAGGAGGGGAGTGTTCTTGGAGTTTTCTTCTGTGTGTAATGAGGACAAAATAGCTTCAATTGCATTTGGTGGACAATCAGAAACACCTGAGTCTTTAGTAGCACCGTACCTGAATATGGCTTTAAAGGTAATTTTACTTTCAAACTGTTAAAACTGACTATTCGGATATCAAACGGGTACCATGGTGCACATGAAAAACCAGTAGTCATTTCATTCCTGCTGCATAAAAGTTCATTTATGAAGCTGAAGGAAACAGACAAAACAGAAACTGATGTATCTGAGCCAAAGCAGGACAGGACCTGCAGGACCTGTGTCCTATGAGCCCACCAGATCTCTGCTTTGGTACATCCTCAACAGGTTGTAGTTGTTCAAGATGTAATATTGTCATATCGCCCACCCCAAAGTTTAACATATTATCAAAAAGAAAATTGAATTACATTTGTAAAATCCATTACATCCATAGATGCTGGAGTGGTTACATTTAAAACCATATAGGCTTTACTACCATGAAATAAATTGATAACTAACATTAACGCTCACCTCTCTCTGCGAGAATGAGCTCTGGCTTGCTCCCTTCGTTTCTGCCTCTCCCAGTCTCTGCGTGCTTTGTCTTCCTCCCATCGCCGCTTCCGGCGATCGCTGTCTCGCTCCTTTTCTTTGTCTTTGACTCGTACGTGTTTAACTCCAGCTTTAATCGTAATCAACAGAAGGAAAAAAAAAAAAAGCAAAGGAAATGATCTAAATTTTGGTAAGACGCTCCGTCAATCACAATTCTGTCTGCGTAATCGATCAAACATCTCACTGCCTTCAGCAGAGTGACTGCGGTGACGTCTTTTATCCTTTCTCTTCTCCTCCTTTCTGTGATGCGTTTTGTCCTTCCTCGCAACCTGCTGCGGGGGCTTGATCGCTAGTGACTCGTCTTCCTCTCCTCTACCAGAAATATAACACAAACACTGTTTAGATTTGACTAATAACCGATACCAACACATTTGTATCATGATATAATGTACCTGTCCTCTGTTGAGTCCTCCCGTACGTACGGGGAATTACGAATTGTTATTTCCATTTTTTGATCTCGTAGTTCTCCTTCCTCCGGAGTGTCTCGCTTCGGTTCCCGATCATTCGTCTGTGGAACAACGCCCTGTGAGAACTGCGTAAAACAAGGCGACATTTATTAGTGCCTGAAATCCAAAACCTTATCAATATCAAATGACAACAACTAATTACTAGAACAAGCTCAAATCAGAAACAAGATATCTAAAATGCACCTACAAAACTCAGTTAGTTTTTTGGGGGATTTTGTGTTACAATTTTTCAGAAAGAAAAAACAATAAATGCTGATTTGACAAAGAAAAAATGACCAATTAAAAATACCTCTGAAAATGAAATTATAAATTAATTTATTAACATTATCAGGAACCTTTTAAGAATAATGCTCACATTTTCATAAGCATGCATGTTTTACATGGCTACAATATTTATGTTTTTCCTTAAAGGCACTTTACATTTTTCTGGCGCTTAATAACAGTTTTCTCTTCTAATTCTCGTCGACGTTTTTTTTCCTGCAAGATTTCGTCAAGAGTTTTTACTTTCCAGGTCTCCTTTTCGTCCCCCATCAGCATCCACAATCCACCACCTGATTCATATGACAAACACAGACGTACACAAAGATTTATCACAGCACAGGTGTTACAGATTTCTCTCACATTAGTAAACACAAGCCTGAAAACTCTATTTAAGGTGTCCAGATTGGTCCCGCCACTCGGATTTGGCTGGAAACGCCCATGCATATGAGCAGTAGAGCTGCAGAATCAGAGATTTTAAGTTTAATTAGCACAAGTACCACAGTCTTGTCATTTAAATACGACTAACAGTAGTAGGTCAGTTTCAAACTCCTGAGAAACACGTGTTTTAAAAACATGCTAGAAGCACTAAAGCTACTTTAAGAAGTTATCTCTGCAGCATTTTATGCAACAAAATAGAGGCGCATTACAACATCGAATAGGAAGAATCAAGTAAGCTGTGAATCTAGCAGAGATGAAAGTGAACTGATGTGAGAATTAAAGTATATGCTGCACCTAAATAAAGTTTTTAGGGGGGTTTTTTAGTTCAAGAAATTATTTCCGCCGCAGTAAAACCACACGAGCGCAACTTTGTAAAAAAAATAAATAAATAAAATAAATAATAATAATACAGTACTGCCTTTGTTAGGGTGTTACAATGATTCATGTGTGACGTTACTGCAACCTTTTTGAGTTGTATTCTCCTGCTAAAATAGCACTCAGCGTGTAGGTACACAAAACACTAATAATATACAGTGCTGTTTCATACCTAAGCAGCATATGGACTCAATATGCTGTACAATTTTAAGTCAGGTTTCTCGTTTCCACGTTACAGCGCTAGTTAACATTGCGATAGCCGTGTTATAAGCAGGGTTAAAAAGCTAAGTCAGTAAAATAGCTTAAAACCTTAAACTCAATGACGAATTTAATAAGCTGGAAACCACGTATAAACTCCCAAATTTCAAAGAGTAACATAGCAGCATGTTAAACTTTCAAAAGCTATTTTCAGTTTTATGTTTGACAGGAATGCTACCACGGTGCTAGCATTAGCAAACTTTAGCGTAAGCTAGCATGTGAGACCGTTGCTAAATAAATTCTGCAGCTAAAAAAATATATTTTACAAAGAAATAAATATCACAGTTTTTATACATTTTAACTGGCGTGTGTGTAGCAGTTTTGATATCTTAAAATCAAGGCGTGAATGCAGAGCTTGGTTAAAATAATCGCTGAGAAAATAAAATACCCAAACACACCTGAAGATGCGCAGCGGAAGTTTAAACGTGTCACACACGTTCACACTGCTTCCGGTGTGAAACAAAACCTTCCTGTTAATAATTAATTAGCACATCTAATTGGACGAAAATTTACGAAATTCAAGAAATCTTTTGTTCTATTTAAAAAGTAAACAGTGTCACTGCCCCTTATGTTATATTATATCACATCATACTAAAAATATAAACTGGAATACAGTTTACATTTGCTCCTATACACTATTCATAACTAACTATTAACTAACTATTAATAATTAATAATGTGAAAACCTTATAATCTGTTCATAAAACCATAAGGCAAAACATTAAAGTCTTTCTCTACTTTCAATCTTTTAATTTTATATAAAAATGATCCTTGGCTGCTGTTATGCTTCACATCCTGTATCACAGATAAGAAATGTTTTTGTTGTTTATAAAATGAATAGCATATATGCAAGGTGAGCTGTCAGGGATATATTTACTGCCATTTTTTCATGGTTTGCATTTTTTCATATCTGCTCAGGTATGGAGAAATGGCAAGAACTAAACTGGGTTTATCACTGGGAAAGTATTGTATATAATGTTAAGAAGAAGGACGAGAACAGCTCATTGATTTATAACAGGATGCCTCAGTGAACTTTGGCCAAAGTCTGACTCTGAGACCGAGGCAGTGCTTTCTTTTTAAAGATTTGAAAGAAGACTTTCCAAGCTTGTTGTCAGCCACAGGTAAGAAAGACATATTTTTTCCTGTTTCTTAAAACTGACAGTTATTGTTTAACATTAGTTTTAAAGGTAAGACTCTATCTGAGGTTCCTTTTTTACTCATCAAAGTAATCAGCCAACCTTACAGATATAAAACCTCATTTTAAATCAGATTAATTTCCTTGCTACTGCAAACATTGACTTGCATGTAACATACTGTACTTCTGTATCTAGACTGGCAGTGAGCAGGGAATAACTACACATAAACCTCTAATAATAGAAGAAGACACTTCCAATGGAACCCAGCGGGGAGAGCAGCGTGCATTATGACCGCTGGAATGAGAGCAACATCAACATGAACGTAGAAGCTTCAGAGTCTACTACAAGGAGGTGAGATGAAGATGAATCCCAAAAATCTAGGGAAATCGTTTTCTCACACTGTTGAGTAATCAGCTAAACTGCTTGGTTCTTTAGACGGGGAGACACAACAGTGAGGAAATACTTTAACCTTGTTTTCATAATACATTTATGTAAATGGTTTCACAATTTTACAACCTTGGAAAGTTCTCCAGACTTTTTTTAAGGGTCTTCTTCGAGTAATGCTGTTTTTTTTTTTTACTTGTGAGAAAAAAGTCTTTGTTTTATTTTAAATGCAGAAAGGCTTCCACTTGTTAATCTGACATTATTATTGTTATTATTATCATTGTATATATATATATATATATATATATATATATATATATATATATATATATATATATATATATATATATATATATATACCGATTTTTAATGCTGTTTTTTACTTGTTTTATCTACAGTCCTGTATGACATGTCTATCTGTAAAATAAGTGAAGTTGATATGTGAAACACTAACTAAAAAACTATTTCCAGCATGATATCTATAACTGAGAAGAAAAAAAACCTAATCCAGGGAAGTGCTGGGACGAGGACTGGGAGCATGAATTAGTTGATCATTTACAGCTGGAAAATCTTTCAGCTAGTAGCTCTGCTGGACTTTTAATACAAAAGCTTCAATATCCACCAAGGTGGAAATTAAATACCTATGAACATTTGAATAAAATATCAGTCAACTGCCAGTTGTACAATCTACTTCCCCTCAAGATTTTATAGTAAAAATATTTTGCAAATGACAAGGTCGAGTAAAATCGACAGAACCTTAACTCTAATCTTTCATATCGCTGTGTAAAGGTTTTGACCCAGTTTCAATGACTTGAACTTGAATGTGATAAAATATTGTTTTATCACAATATTTTATGGTAACATTGTGATAATGATTAAATGATAATAAAACCTATTTATTACTTCTCTGCTAGATAACTGTAAGGCTGTGACAGCATGACTCATCAATCACAGCCTCAAAAGCACAAATACTGCTCTGGAAAACATATGAATTTGTAATACGCTCAATTAGGACACTAGTCACAAAAAGAAGTGTGATTTGTATCATTTGCATACAGCAGCAGAATTTAATTCAAATATATTAATCAATATTTATTGTTACTTATTTCATTAAACAAACAGCAAATAAACTAGAAAATAAATATAAATATTTTTCATTGGAATTTATTGCAACTGCAATAAGTCAGAATTCATATCATACCAAGAAATTTATTGTGATAAATAACAAATGAGAAGATAAATGTCCATCCTTATTTCCAATTCATCCAAACTATAACGCATCCAAGCAGCTTAAAAAAAGCACAAGAACAATGTTTGACTGGCATTTTTGTGTGGGTTTTTTTGTGTGTGTGTGGGTTTTTTTTAATGCTGTATTATTCTGGGTGTAACAAGACTGACATCTTCCTAAAAGATTTTTCTTTTTTTTATCTCGTCCACCTTATAGGAAGCCTTGGGTATCATCCAGAGGTTTTTTTCACAAACATGATACGGTCTTGGGTGTAAATGCAGGAATTTACTCAGATTTCCTACAAATCTAGTTGATCAGTTTTTTTTTTTCTTAGATATGACCAGGTTGAGTCAGATAACATTATAAAACAAATAAGAATCATAATAAGAATCATAATAGCCATAAATGAATTAATTTGAAAGTTACATTTCGTATTTACCTTGGTGATCTTTGTCTGAAATGAAGATCTGAAACTTTCAAGCACAGACAGGAAAGATCTGTAGCGGCACAAATGTATACTCTTTACTGTGTTTATGTGACAGGTTGATGGTATCAAACTACCTAAATGCTCAATTTAGAGTGGATTGTTTGCTAAATTACCTAAATACTGCATCTAGTTTAAGTTTATGTTCAATTTAATGCATGAATTATTCAAAGATACAAGTTAATTGTATTACACAAACACAAAAACAGTCCTCTGAAAATAGTCGGAAGCTAGACATAAATATTCAAATTAATTATTTAGCTCTATATTAGAATCTTTATGGTTCATAAACCCAGACAAGGAAGCAAGGAAGATGACGAGCTTGAGCAGATAACAGATTTTGTCCATCTTAACGGTATTTTCAGATTCTGATTCATTTTTAAATAATTATGTTTAGTAACTGTATGGTTGGTCTACTTCACAGGCTCTACAACAGAGTGTGCACTGGATACACCGGGATCGCACTGAAGGCTGTTGGAGCGTTAGCTGCACTGGTGGTGATTTACGTCATTGGTTATGTGACAGGATACTATGTTCATCGGTGCCCATAGTAAAGAGTGTGTTTGAAATTTTGTGAAATTGTACATTGACTTAACCCTGTCTGCAGAATACAGAATAATAATTTTTTTCAAGAAATTGGAAAATTAAGAAAATTACAGAAAATATTTTTGATTGAAATGTAGTCCCTATTGTACGAATGCATTTCTTGGATTTAGCATGATGCACTTTTGACGCTTTACTTGCAGTAAAGTGCAGTTAAAGTTCAAATAAAAAACTACTGATATGATTTTGAGAATAAAGGGGTAGTGTGGTGAAGTGTGGCTGCATTTTAACATGTAGTGTCAACAGATGTTAAACACTGCATTGTGTTCTGTTTATTGTGTTCATGAAACAAAACACAACAAAAGACTTCCCAAAGTGCAATGAAATAAAATACATTTGCCAACTGTTTCCTCTATTTGTACATTTTTAGATTTTCCAATCTGGCAGCCATTTTTAATCTGGCCATTGATTCTTTGTGGATTAGACTTTTGCTTCAGTGTGGAAATTAAGGAGATGAGATTAGATTAATCTGCAACAACAGATACACTGCTTGACCTTTAACCTTTAGCTGGTTAAAGGTCTCAAGCAACGTGATCATTATGTCAGTACAGGAGAACCATCATCACTCAGGATTTGAATGTACAATTATGATTACTGATCAAATAACTGTAAGAAAGGTTGAACAGCCCTGAGTGACGACCGACCTCTACACTAAGGTTTACAACAGGTATTGTATTCTGTGTTGACCATTACCTTAATATTGAAATTATAGTCCACTCCACAAAAACATGTTTGGATTTCTTTTGAGGCAAAAATAATTTTAATAATCTTTATGTGTGCATAAACATATCTAGATTATTTATATGTGCTTGTGAGTCTAAAGGTGCTTCCTTTTAGATTCACATTTTAGAGAAAAACTAAAATAACTCAAGTTGTTTTAGTTTAAACGTACGTATAAATTAGGAAACCCATTGCTTGCAAAGTGTTTATACACCTTTTTTACATTTCTACAATGTATTTTGTAGAAATGTTATACATAGAGCAACATAAAGCAGAAAGCAGGAAATAATTAGAAAGTGAGAGGAAACTGATCCATGTTTTAAAGAATATTTTATGTCATCTTTCTCTTTTTGGATTTACAGCTGCAAGCTTTTTGGAGTCTCAAATTATTGCATATTATTCCTTGCCACAAACACCAAGCTGAGTCAGAGTGGATGGACTGATCTTTAAAGTTAATTACATTCTCTAGCTTGCTACAGATTTTTAATGGGATTTAGTTTCTGCACTTTGACTAGAAATATGAATGTATTTTGAATACTTAGAGTTGTTTTCCTGCTGGAAGCTGAACATTCACTCTAGTCTCAGTTCTTTATATGACTGGTGAGACATTATCAAATTACCTAAGTACTCAATTTAGAATGGGCTGTTTGCTGAATGTCCTAAATACAGCACCTGTTTTAAGTATATGATCATTTTAATGCATTAATTATTCATAGATCCAAGTTAATTGTATTACACAAACACAAAAGAGGTCTTCTGAAAGTAGCCGGATGTTAGACAGAAAAATTCTAATGAATTATTTAGTCCTATATAAGAAGTTTTATGATTCCAGACATAACCGGAAGCAATGAAGGCTCTGAGCTGAAAAAGAGAACAAACACCTTGGTGGGGTTGCCACTGCAGACGGAAGTATAAAGATTGAGTAACTAGGTTTTCTTCAATGATTGTGTATGCGTCTTCCCAATAAATTCCCCAGCTCAAGAAAAGCATTTCCACATTTAAGTGTTGCTTTAACCATGTTCCGGTAGCAAATCAGGAACAAAAGAAACGCATTTTCCAGTTTTTATACTCGTGACCTGGAAAAAATATTTGCAGCAACCCAAGCTAACACCAACGTATGTCTCTATTTTATGCAAACAAAGACAACTTGGTCTCTAACCAACCAAGTTGGGGTTGGTTAGACGGACGGGTTTCTAGCAGACTATAGAAGTTAGAAATCATTCTTGGATTTTTAACTTCACTGGGGCTTTATGCTTATTGTTCCAACTTGGACAGTTTTACTTCATACGTGTAGTTAAGTAGAATTAGCATATAGATAGGCATTCATATAATTAACATATATTGTTGTAGTGCTTGTAAAACGTTGCATTTAATGAGGTTGCATTTATTTAAAAATGCTTTGAACTACTATATGAGTATTAGTGGTAGGAGGCATGTATTATGTAAAAACGTTATTTTTAAAAAGTTTTTTTGACGGAGGAGCGGAACAAGCCTGTTCCATCATTGAGGACTTGTGTAGTTGTACTTCACTTCCTGTATCTGTGGGGAACTCCGCCATGGTGACGTCACAGTTCTCAGACGTCGGAGGAGGAGGTGGTGGTGGTGTTAGAGGATCTCCGCTCAGCCAACTCCACGGCGTGTTTGAGAAAAATGAAACATGGATGAGGGGTTCACCGAAAGTCGGGAGGAAGCAGCCCATTGTGGGGTAAATCATTAAACACAGAGCATGATTGTGGTTTTGTGTTATTATGCTTTGAGGACCTCCGTAATTCGGACGGGTTTCCCTGTAGAAGTTATCTCATCGCTGCTAAGTGTCAGTGACTCCCACGGGCCAACAATGTGGCTACAGCTAATGCTAGCTCGAAAAAACTTAGCTAGTCGAGTAATAATCGTCACCTACTTAGTTCGCTCTGTATCAGACTTAATTAAGTGTGTCAGCCTGACTTGCTTAGCATGATTGTTTAAACCGGATAAAACATATGCCGTTCTTAGCTAAGAATGATCAACTAACGCGGCTAGGTGAAACTGCTAAGGCTAATGCTAGCTAACGTAATGCTATGTTGCCTAGAGCCGCTTTGAAATTTTGACAGCTTATTTTGGGTAAATAAACACGTGACACTCTATTGCGTTATCTCTTCTGTTCAATTCAACAAGGAAATCCTAGAAGTAATAACTTAAGAGATTTTAGACGGCAAGAAACAAGCTCTGTTCGTCAGACAAGAGTGAAACAGTTTTTTTTTTAAAGAAAGTCAGAAAAAAAATCGGATTTGTAAAAGTTACAATTATGTCATTAATTTATGTTTAATAAAGTTAGCGAAATGTCTACGCAATACTTGGACATGGAAAGAGTGTTGAGTAACCTCCTTATGTTGTCAAGTAGCTCTGAGTAGAAGCTACTTGCGTTACCAAACTGCTCCTTCACTTTTTTTTTCAATCGTAACTTTATTTGTTCAGCGTTTGATTACAAAAATAATATACCGGTAATCATTTTTGCGACCCTTAGTTTTTAACATGCATAGCCATGTGTGAGAAAGGCAAAATAACGTTAGGCAGATTAAGAGCATTTTCAACGGAGTTGCATCTCAAAGCTACAAACAAATTTTATTACACCACGTTTTAAATTAAGTCAAGATAATTAATGTAGGTTAGGAATTTTGAAATCAGATAAGCTAGGCTAATACTCGTTGAATTTACCATTTAAGTTAAGTTACTACATTTAGCTGAAATTAACAAGCCTATGTCACAACACTTTGTGAGGGTACTGTTGGATAATTGGTTTTCACAGATTTCCCCACCTTTAAGCTACGCTCCCCTTTACTGTACATTCACAGTATCACACCGTATATGAAAATGTATTATTATTATTATGCACTCTGAACCAGAAAGAACAGCTTTAACAGCACTTTGTATTATTGAAATATGTTCAATTAGTGATGTCCAGTCGTGATTTATAACAATTTGTTGATGCTGATTGCTTAAAGCTACAGATCTAGTTGAGAACAATCTTGCCACATGATTATGGTGTTTCTCCACCAAAACAAAATCTTGTAAAGTGTCATTTAGGTGTCCTGAAAGATGCTGATAAATAAAATGCATTATTATTATTATTATTATTATTATTATTATTATTATTATTATTATATTGTTATTATGTTATTATTATACTTTTCAACAACTGCAAGGAGTTTTTGTTTGCAGAAAACCTAAAACTCAGAATACTTGTACTTGTGTTTGTCACTAGATGTGACATTCAACTTCATAATCACAGTTTGAGACTAACATCCATTTTTCAAGAGAGATCTGGGCATGAGTACAGCACTCCATTGTGCTTCTCAATTTGTTTATATTTCGCTTCTAAGAAGAAGTTATTTTATGAAAGTAACGTTTCGAAATAGTTCTTCAAACTTCCCGACAGGATGTATTTTGGTCAAGGAAGTGATTGAATTTTAATTTAGTGGTTATGGCTGATAAGTATTTATTTTCAGAATAATTTATTTCTGCCCCTTACAGCAGAACTTAGAACCAACACTTGTCTTGTCTTTTTAGAAATAGGACAACATCCAACCAAGAAGCGACTCAAGACCTGAATGATGTTCCTGGCCCACCAACCAAGCCGTTCACAGTTTGCCAAAGCTTGATCAAAAATGGTCCTGGTGGAAGGGCGGCTGCCATAAAACAAGTTTTAAAGACGTAAAACAGGGAGGAAAAAGGTGTGAATGGTGTTATTTGTTTAAAAAAAAGAATGTGTTGTATTTTAATGAATCTTTTGTTAATGTGTTTCAGAGTCATTCAGGGGTGTATTTTTAGCCATATTTAAAACAATAAAATTTTTGTGCTTTCTCTCTGCTAAGCAGTTTTTTTTTTTTTTTGGATTGCATCAACTGAATAAATTCTTGTTGGGGGAGAAAAACTACCTTCAGCTTTCAGATGCACCTTCCAAGTAATTAAAAAATGGACTCAGTTGAACATTGAAGTCATAAACTATTTTTTAAGGACTTCACTTTTTTAAGTAGCATGTGGTTTTCTTTCCATCAGGTTTGCCCGTCACCAAACCTGAAGTAGCAATTTCTGCAAGCTGTAATTCTATTTACCCATAATGGTTCAATTCAGTTAAAGAATGAAAAGTTTGGTTCCGCCAATATTAACTTTAAAGGTGAATATTTGTAATTACCTAACCAACGTAATATAATATTCCTGTCTAGTTTTTTTCCCTGTTAAATTGGAATGATTTTTGAGCAGTACTTCATGTCCAACGTTGGCTAACTGGACACACAGTGTATGACTTGGCAGCTGTCCCCTTGTGTATAAATAGCTTGTAACAGAACCCCGCTTTCCATCCTCTCCCCAGCTTTCTACCCACTTTGCTCTTTCCTGTCCCAAATCAATTTGATGTTTGTTCTCATGAATTCCTGTTTGCCCTACTTTCCCCTCAGGAAATGGAAAAACGGTTAGAAGAGAAGCTTCGCATCAGCCAGAGAGAAAAGTAAGAACCTTAAAACGCTCCAGTTAACGACCTAAAGACACAGTTGAGCCACTTGTTTGCTTGACTTTGAGCTGAAGGCGCTGCCTCACTGTTTGTCATTGTTTACAATTGAACATCAGTTAAACCTTTCCACGGTAGTGGCGTTTTTCAACGTTACATATGAAATCTCAGCCACGTTCGGGGAAAAAATTATGCTTAGTAGTGTTGGAGGCCTGTCACAGTAACACATTTTGCTGAATGATTATTGTGATAAGTGATAATATTATTGTTTGGAGACCATATTCAAGTAACATAATCCTAATGGCATATTAATGCAAGAACACCTTTAAAGTCTAATGACTTTTAACATTTAACACTAAAACTAGAAGACATTTTAAATATCCAAAATAAATAAAACGGCAAATCAAATGAATTATGAAGTCTCTGTAAACAAAATTGTGCTTCGAGAAAAGGTCTAGTTGAGTCAAATATACCAGACTGAAGACTTTCTCATCTAGTTTTTGGTAAAAAGAGAGAAAAGACAAAAATGATCAATTATGCAATTGGAAATTATTGAGCTCGTTTTAATTTATTATGCGATTAATGGATTTATTGCGACAGACCTGTTCATTCTTCAGAACAAGATTCTCCTGTTATGTCTTCTGACTCTTCAGTGGATTTGCATTTGATGAGCATTAAGACATTCACCCCAATAATGAAAGAAGCTGTTTGTTAGTTCTGTTTTTATCATTTAATAATTTGGACCAAAAATCCGCTTGATAAACATTTGAACCTTTGAGCGAAACAAAAAAAAAGTTCCCAGATGGGCTTGTATATTGCTACAGAAAGCTGACTAAGACAGGACAAGTTAAATCGAAGAAGACTGTAGTTCTTTTCAGCTCTAAATCGATTATCTGTGCATGATTATTTCTCTCCAGGGAGTCCAGTAACTCCGCCCGATCACCATTAAAGACCACCATGGTGATCCAGGACAACTCCTTACCAGCAGGACCCCCGCCTCAGATCCGCATTTTGAAGCGACCAGCAAGTAACGGGTCATTAGCATCGTCCATGAACCCAAACAGGCCCACTCCGCAGGTCAAGTCTCTGGCCCAGCGCGAAGCGGAGTATGCCGAGGCCAGGAAACGAATACTGGGTAGTGCCTGCCCAGAGGAGACTCCTCAGGAAAAGCCCAACACTGACAGGTAACGATTACCAATTTGAGATCCAGAAGGTTTGTGCGGTGGTACAATGTGTGACTCGGTTCGCTGTTCTGTCTGTTTCCATTGTGAAAGCAGCTCATTCCTGGGAACTCTTCTATTGTAGGTCAAAGGACAAAGGGTATGGGGCAAGGGTAAGGGCAGTTAGGGTGGAGCTAATGGTGACGTCACACAACACAACCTGATTGGTGGACAGAAAAGTGTTACAGTTTGCGGCAATCAAGAGACCTACTACTGTGTTGGCGTTTGGGTTTAACCCTGTGGTGGAAACGCTCTCTTGAAAACACCAGAAGCATAAAATAACCCATCCAAACCGCTGGTGGAAGTGAGGCATTGGTGATAAAAAAAAAACCCTTTCTATGCTGCACTGGGACCAGAAAGACAGTCTTCAGTTATCCCATAACCCTACAAGGCAATTTGTTGGATACATTCGCCCATTTGTTTATTAACAGTTTTGTTTTTGGCCTGTATTACTGAGTTCTTATCAGAGAAAGTAGGTTGAATGACTTGGAAAATATCCAAGTGCTTTTCTCTCTCTACTTCCTGTTGGTCACATCTTTGTATGCTGAATATTAACTTTTAACAGGACAATCATTTTAAGACACAATAATCTTTCACATTTAGTTTAGATCGTATCTTTTTTTGGAAAAAAAGGTGCAAATTTTAATTCCATTCTCGAATCAGAGGAAAACACTTGAAGTGTTTCAAACATACAGTATTACATTAATAAAACGGTCGGCAGGAGAAAAAAATAAAAGTAAGAAAATAGTAAAATAAATTGTGTCTTGGGTTTCAGTTTCATTACAGATCTGTTTGTCTTGATTCCCAGTACCGCTGTGTTGGCATGTTGGTGCCCTCTAGTGGCAGGCTGAAGACATTTTCATGTGATCGACCTTTAATTTGAGGGTGAACTGATTGGGAGACATAACAGGTTTATGCTGTTGTTTTGTTATTGTTGTTTTCTTAACTCAGTCATATATACGCTTAAGCCAGCCTGATGAATTAAATAGTTTTATCACCAGAACCAAAGCTGCATACTTGGCTTGACAAGAACCAAAATCATTCTCAAACACAGTGTTGGGTGATCGAATTGAAGAATTGCAGGGCTGTTGTTTTAATACTTGTCATACATATGACCAAATAAGCAAAATGTGTGAGTAGAGACTCTTAAAGCACTTAATTTTTTAAAATATGGAACAACGGTGGTAATTTTAGAGCTAACTCTTCTTGTGAAGGTGGAATAAGGCTTAAAAAGTTGGAGAACATTTTCAGTATAGCTGTGAATGTCTGGAGGCCTGTTTGATTGATTTCAAATGGCTGAAAAACCATTGCTTTTGAGAAACTTTTAAAATCGATGCATAGATGCATATTAACATCCGTTACTACTTCAGTAAACAGTGTGACGTCAACGTTCTAAGAAGCCGGGTAAGAAGCGTCTGTGTCCTAATGTCTTCCTGTTTCCTCTCATTTCTTCTCCCAGGCCAGTGCGCAATAATTCCACAATGCCTTCAGAGGACACCAGATCAAACAATCACACTGTCCGGCAGCCCGCCGGCCCAGACGGCACCCAGGGCTTCCGTCAGCACAGATAAGCGGGTCTCTGGGACGCCCCAGCCACGGAGGGGAGGGGAAGAGAGATCAAGAGCCACCTGAGATCAAACGCAGCACCGTATACTGTAAACTTCCTCCCTTCGGTTCCCTCATATCAGCCAGCCGGCGCGGCTCTGTGCCCCCCTTTCACTCTCTCAGCCGGGCGGCGAATCAGCCAGGGAACGACGAACTCCAGCAGGAAGTGCGAGCTGACGTGAGCTCTTCTCTCTCTCCCCTTTGCTCATGTTTATTCGGCACTGTGATTATGGACTTATTCTGGACTCACTGTGATGATCCCGGCCCCTTTAAGAGACGCCCCTGAGCCTCCAGCTTTTTTTTTTGTTTTGTTTTTTTTTGCTTTTTCTGTGTGCTGTCTGTCAAGGGATGTTAAAAAAAAAAAAAAAAAAGCAGAAGCAAAGACTCGAACTTGAGCAGTTCAAGGATGAGGTGAAACGAGGGGTCATATCAAAACTAAATGGGCTGGTTCTTGTACAGCAGCTTCTTCTCAGCAATAATAGCAGACATTTTATTTTCCTTTCTTTTTAATCACTTGTCTTTACACAAGGCGTGCACTGATATCTTTTTAATGCAGATCCCAGTTCTTAACACACCACTAAGCCTGTTTATTCAAACAGTATTAGATTTTAAACTTTAAAGCAAGAATTGAGAATCCTAGTCCTCCACCGTCTCATCTGGTGGTAAAATCGAAGCCGAGATGCAGAGAACGGTTCAAAATATCAGTGCACCACCTTCTATTGAAAGAAACTACCGTTTGTTTTTAAAATCAAAGGTCAGGGGTTACGTGTGTCAAGTTATGTACATGGCAAGTTTTTTGTTTACTTTTTTTTAAGCTTTTAGCCGTCTTCCTTCGCCTACTTTCTATTTAAGAGTAAAATGGGATGAAAAGGAGAGAATGGATCCAAGTCAGGTTTCAAGTAGCTTTTCTGCCCTTTTTTATATGAAATGACAGCATTATAATAGCAGTATTTAAATAAACCAAAAGGCCCCCTTTAAAAAAACGTTTTTATGATTTGAAAATGGTGTTGGCAGGAATCCTAGTGACATTTTTAGATGAATTTTACTGCTGTCCTGTTTCCACCCAGTGACGTTTCTTCACAGCTTCCTACGAAGTAAAACTTAGGAACTCAGGTCCATGTGAATGAGACTGAATGAATGAAATGAACGAAGATTGTATTTTTCCAGCGGGTTTTGTTTTCTCAGAAGACTAGTGTACGTATTTAACTTATGGTGGTCGGCACTTAAAAGCGGTGCTCTGTCGAGCTAAATGTAACAGAAGAAAAGGAAAAAAAGAGTTGCTGTCTCAAGGAAAGTCATATTTTTTTCTTTTTAAATGTTTGCATCTCGGTGTCTGACGCTGTAGGACGATGGATCGACTGCTATAACGGAGCGGCACAGCAGGTTGTGAACCGGAGAACTCGACCAGGACCGCTGTGCCCAGTAAACGTGTTTTTCTCACCTTTAATTGTTCAGAGGAGATCTCAAAGCCATGCGACGTCATCAACACAAAGACTTGTAATGGGTGAATTCAGCTTGTGCCTCCTGGATCACATCTTTACTTCCTGGTTGTTGATTTTTATTCCTTTTTTTTTTTTTTGGTTTTTAAAAGAAAAATGAGTATATTTAAAGGGGGAAATTCTCAATATTGTTGAAGAGATTTTAGTTGAGGAAAAAAAATCTAGTGGCAGAGCAGGAACAGAAAATACAAACTGCCTGTAAATACTGATTTAATAAAATGATTTACTTCAAATCTGATTTTCTCTGTGATTCGTCCGTTGTCGCAAACCGCCTGCTGACTGGAAGGAGAGTCATTTAAATGTATAGAAAACAGGAAATCTTTCCATTGTTTGTCATAATGTACAGTTGAGCGGTGCAACTGTGCCGCTCAACTGTACATTATTACAGTTGAGCGGCATAATGTTGAGCGGTAATTAGACATTTACATTAATTTCTAAATGAAAATGTCTAATTACATTTAGAAATCAGACATTTTTTATCCAGCACAGTCTAGCAGTAGGTAGTTAAATCAAACCATACTTCTTATTTTGGACCAGAATTACTAAAATTATTTCCATTTGCTAGTGGTGCACCAATTTATTGGCCAGTCAAATAATTGGCTCAGATTTCCTTAATTTTGGGGGATTGGCCGATACTCGCATGTGAAGCCCACCAGGTCATGTCTACATGTTTGCAGCTCAGAATTTGCAACTTTCTATCTATATTTAGCGACATTTCAGACAAAAACAGCATCGACCAAATTTGGAATCGGCCTGACCTGCCAATTCTGATCCATAATTGTTAATCCGATCTTTAATCTGTAATTAAAGATCAGTAATCTGCCACAAAACTGCAGTTGGTGCCTTCCTATTTGCTAAATGCCACAATAATAGGTCAGATTTCCTCCTTAGATATTCCTCCTAAATATGACAAGACAGATTTTTTTTAGTGTAATAGTGTGAGTGTAGTTAATGGGATTTTTTTCTAGTGGGTTGCATTTCTTGGACCGCTCCATGCAATTATGCAATAGTTGTCTCTGATCAGCAGGATGACTACAAGTTCTTATAGATATTGGTTGCCGTCTCTTGACTTTCTGGTTTGGTTTAATTTGGTTTAAGAAAAACTTGTACAATTGTTCAAAAAATTTTAGTTGACAAAATCTACATTCATGGCCAAAAGTTTTGAGAATGATTCAAATGTTAATATTTACAAAGTCCACTGCTTCAGATTTTACAATGGCAATTTGCATATTTGCATATTCCAGAATGTTATAAAGAGTGATCATCTTAACAATTAATTGCAAAGTCAATATTTGCCTAGAAAATGAACTTTATCCCCCAAAACACATTTCAACTTCACTGCAGCCTTAAAAGGACCAGCTAACATCGTTTCAGTGATTGCTCCATTAACACAGGTGTGCGTGTTGATGAGGACAGGGCTGGAGATCAATCTGTCATGATTAAGTAAGAATGACACCACTGGACATTTTAAAAAGAGGCTGGTGCTTGGCATCATTGTTTCTCTTCTGTGAACCATGGTTATCTCTAAAGGAACACGTGCAGTCATCATTGCACTGCACAAAAATGGCCTAACAGGGAAGAGTATCGCAGCTACAAAGATTGCACCTCAGTCAACAATCTATCGCATCATCAAGAACTTCAAGGAGGAAGGTTCCATTGTTGCTAAAAAGGCTCCAGGGCGCCCAAGAAAGACCAGCAAGCACCAGGACGTCTCTTAAAGGTGTTTCAGCTGCAAGAACAGGCTACCGGCAGTGCAGAGCTTGCTCGGGAATGGCAGCAGGCAGGTGTTGAGTGCATCTGCACGCACTGTAAGGCAGAGACTCTTGGAGCAAGGCCTCAAGGAGGGCAGCAAAGAAGCCACTTCTCTCCAGGAAAAACATCAGGGACAGGCTGATATTCTGCAAAAGGTACAGGAAGTGGACTGCTGAGGACTGGGGTAAAGTCATTTTCTCTGATGAATCCTCTTTCCGATTGTTTGGGACATCTGGAAAACAGCTTGTTCGACTTCTTCCGCACTAGAGCACTGCCATGCCACATTCAGAGATATTTGTATTGTATTCTTATTATGTGAGGGTACATTAGTATTTTACAAAGTATTCCTTAGAAAGGAATGTTTCAGAAAAATGGTAATTGGCTGCAATTTCATAAATCTTTGTTGCTACTGCTGCTTGTACAATACCTATCAGGGTGTATTTACTCGCAAATATTAATCCATCCACACACGTACCCCACCAACTCTTAGAATTAGCAGAAGTTTCCATTTCCGGTGATTTCTCAGCTAAAGATTTAGGCTGCTTAGATTCATGCGACAAAGTTTTAGCTGAAGTCGTATTTCTAGTAGAAATCTTTCCATGCCTATGTTTGCTTTGTAAAGTTTGCGTTTGAGATGATGTTTTAGATGGAGTCTGAAGCTGCTTTAGTTTATAAGTCGCACGTTCAGTCTGAGTCGATTTTTTTTTTTTTCCCATTGATTCCGAAATGAAATGCTCAGTCTGTGTAGATTTGTTGGCAAAAAAGTTTGGCTGCTTACAACCACTGTTCAAATTTTCTGTTTGAGTTGATTTTTCAGCTGTAAAGATTTTAGGTTGCTGTTGGGTTTCAACTGCAAAGTTTGGTGTCATCAGCAGCTCTATCACAGCATCAAATTTCTCTTTTTTTCAAACTTTTTCTGGTAGTATTTGGTCCTCTTGTTTTGTCTCAATGTATTTAATTCCCTATTTGAATCTCTTGAGTCTCAATTCATACATTTCACATATCACGCAATCTTTTTCTTTTATTTGAGCAGTATGTTTTCTTTTTTCCTCCTCCAAGTACAAAATCTTTTCCTCAGAACTCTCTTGTGCGTTTCTTGAAATCGTACATTCATCTATCAATGCTGTTGTCTTCCACTTCAGTTTAGTGACTTCGGCTTTCAGTACATGATTTTCTTCTGTCAGAGAGGATCGGATCTTTCTTCTTCGGATTCCAAAATTTGATGGTTCAGTGTTAGTATTGATATTTTGTGTTTTGATTTAGCAGTTTCATCTGAAAGCTGTTTTTACACTCTGGAGTTCCTTTTCTCTGTCTTCTGCCTCAAGTTGCAGATTATGCACACTTCTCTCAGCTTTTCCATCTCCTGCTCATATTGTGAGCATCTTTTAAGAAGCATCTCTTCCATTTTATTCTACTACTTAATAACAATGTTTCTTGCTTTGCTCTGTCCTGGAAAATGAATCCAGTGTGTTTTATAAACTAGTCACGTTATACGTCACCAACATTTAATGCGTCATAATGACAAACGGTTCTGACGATCTGTGCTGCCACGTCAGTTTTTCCTAACTTTTTACGTCAAGATAACTGTCTGTTGTGTACAAAGCGTGTGTTGTATTATCGGGCTGAGCATGTGCAGTGTCACGATGTAGGATTGATAGTCCGAAGAACCAGCACCAGAGAGGAAGAGAGTCAAGACACCCTGTAGCATCCCAGTTGAAAAGATGGTCCCTCAAACTGATGGTTCACGTTTCTTTATTCTACATCATTTGTACTGTTTGTACACAAACAGCATTTGTACACCGTAAGGGCTACAAACATACAAATAAAATACTATTAGTGGTTCTAGCCTTTTAGTTAACCCTTGTGCGTGCAAGGACAGAGGCATACGTAGAGGTCTATGGAAAATGATACAGGTTTTACGTGTGGGGTCAGTTGGAATCCATTTCGACATGCAACGGTTACCTAAGAACCTTACTAATATATAATATCATTAAATTTACAATACATGTATTTAATTATAACATTTCTATATTACAAAAAAACTAAAACGTATTCCAACTGTTTGACAGTTAATCAAATATTAACACTATTTCATGTCGAATCATAAACATTGCGCTTGATAAATACAATACTCTCGGCAAAACACTCACATTGTTCCCTCATCAACCGAGCACTAATTAATTGTTAAGACCTTAGTTGGACTTTTCCTTAGTTATCGCCCTTTAACTGTGACTCATACGCTCTCTTACTCTCTGCACTATGTCCAATACAGTTGTCAGTTATTGTCAGAAGTTTGTGTAGATCACTTAGCAACCTTGTCCCTTTAAAAAACCCTTTCAAATTAAAAGCATCGGTCGAAAGGTAACAACTCTTGGTTAATTGAGAAAACAACATAAAAAATATCTATCTAGGTCTCACTGAATATTGACATTCCCCAGTACAACATGGAAGTTTCTCAAAACAACATAAAAAAATATCTGTCTAGGTCTCACTGAGTATTGACGTTCCCCAGTACAACATGGAAGTTTCTCTCCAAGGACTCCTAAACGATTGGGTAATCTGAACTACTGTTTTCACAAACAGCCAAACTCATCCTCCCTCACGTAGGAGGAGGAACCCTGTCATGTTGCTCACCGTTTGAAATCCAAATACATTTACCAAGACGGAGAAGCAACAAATCCCGACTCCTGCTCTGTGCCTCTCAGCAATGGCAACTCCAGTGTGAAAGAGTATCCAATCCCTATCAAAGCGAGTGTTTCCAGAGCCAGAGCTGTGCATCGAGGTGAGTCCAACTACTTCTAGCTAAAACCTTTCAATCTCACACACCAGCTTCGACTTCTTCCGCACTAGAGCGCTGCCATGCCACATTCAGAGATATTCATGTTGTATTCTTATTATACGAGGGTACATTAGTATTTTACAAACTATTCCTTAGAAATAAAGGAATTTCTGTTTCAGAAAAATAGTAATTGGCTGCAATTTCATAAATCTTTGTTGCTATCGCTGCTTGTACAATACCTAGCAGGGTGTATTTACTCGCAAATATTAATCCATCCACACACGTACCCCACCAACTCTTAGAATTAGCAGAAGTTTCCATTTCCGGTGATTTCTCAGCTAAAGATTTAGGCTGCTTAGATTCATGCGCCAAAGTTTTAGCTGAAGTCGTATTTCTAGTAGAAATCTTTACATGCCTATGTTTGCTTTGTAAAGTTTGCGTTTGAGATGATGTTTTAGATGGAGTCTGAAGCTGCTTTAGTTTATAAGTCGCACGTTCAGTCTGAGTCTTTTTTTTCCCCCATTGATTCCGAAATGAAATGCTCAGTCTGTGTAGATTTGTTGGCAAAAAAGTTTGGCTGCTTACAACCACTGTTCAAATTTTGTTTGAGTTGATTTTTCAGCTGTAAAGATTTTAGGTTGCTGTTGGGTTTCAACTGCAAAGTTTGGTGTCATCAGCAGCTCTATCACAGCATCAAATTTCTCTTTTTTTCAAACTTTTTCTGGTAGTATTTGGTCCTCTTGTTTTGTCTCCAATTGTATTTTCAATTCCCTATTTGAATCTCTGACTCTCAATTCATACATTTGTCCTATCACGCAATCTTTTTCTTTAATTTGAGCAGTATGTTTTCTTTTTTCCTCCTCCAAGTACAAAATCTTTTCCTCAGAACTCTCTTGTGTGTTTCTTGAAATCGTACATTCATCTATCAATGCTGTTGTCTTCGACTTCAGTTTAGTGACTTCGGCTTTCAGTACATGATTTTCTTCTGTCAGAGAGGATTGGATCTTCCTTTTTTCTTCTTCGCATTCCAAAATTTGATGGTTCAGTGTTGTTAGTATTGATATTTTGTGTTTCGATTTAGCAGTTTCATCTGAAAGTGGTTCTATTTCACTTCGGTGTTCCTTTTCTCTGTCATCTGCCTCAATGTCCTGATTATACACAGCTTCTCTCAGCTTTTCCATCTCCTGCTCATATTTTATTCCAACTGTTTGACAGTTAATCAAATATCAACACTATTTCATGTCGAATCATAATCATTACACTGGATAAATACAATACTCTCGTCAAAACATTCAAATTGTTCATCAACCGAGCGCTAACTAATTAACAGTTTAGACCTTAGTTGGACTTTTCCTTGGTCATCTCCCTTTAACTGTGACTGGTACGCTCTCTTACTCTCTGCACTATGTCCAATACAGTTGTCAGTTATTGTCAGAAGTTTGTGTAGATCACTTAGCAACCTTGTCGTTTAAAAACCCTTTCAAATTAAAAGCATCGGTCGAAAGGTAAACAACTCTTGGTTAATTGAGAAAACATAAAAAAATATCTATCCAGGTCTCACTGAATGTTGAAGTTCCCCAGTTCAACATGGAAGTTTCTCTCCAAGGACTGCTAAACGATTGGGTTCTGCCATGCCACATTCAGAGATATTTATATTGTATTCATATTATATGAGGGTACATTAGTATTTTACAAACAATTCCTTAGAAACGAATTTCTGTTTTCTGAAAAACTTCTTAAATCTTTGTTGCTATCGCTGCTTGTACAATACCTAGCAGGGTGTATTTACTCGCAAATATTAATAAATCCACACACGTACCCCACCAACTCTTAGAATTAGCAGAAGTTTCCATTTCCGGTGATTTCTCAGCTAAAGATTTAGGCTGCTTAGCTTCATGCGCCAAAGTTTTAGCTGAAGTCGTATTTCTAGCAGAAATCTTTCCATGCCTACGTTTACTTTTTAAAGTTTGCGTTTTAGATGGAGTCTGAAGCTGCTTTAGTTTATAAGTCGCACGTTCAGTCCGAGTCGATTTTTCCATTGATTCCGAAATGAAATGCTCAGTCTGTGTAGATTTGTTGGCAATAAAGTTTGGCTGCTTACAACCACTGTTCAAATTTTCCGTTTGAGTTGATTTTTCAGCTGTAAAGATTTTAGGTTGCTGTTGGGTTTCAACTGCAAAGTTTGGTGTCATCAGTAGCTCTGTATGTTCACCCACAGCATCAAATTTCTCTTTTTTCCGACTTTTTCTGGCTTTATTTGGTCTTCTTGTTTTGTCTCAATGTGTATTTTCAATTCCCTATTTGAATCTCTGACTCTGTGAATTCATAAATTTTTCCTATCATGTGATCTTTTTCTTTTATTTGAGCAGTAAGTGTTTTTTCTCCTCCTAGTACAAAATCTTTTTCTCAGAACTCTCTTGTGTGTTTCTTGAAATCGTGCATTCATCTATCAATGCTGTTGTCTTCGACTTCAGCCTAGTGACTTCGGCTTTCAGTACACTATTTTCTTCTGTCAGAGAGGATCGGATCTTTCTTCTTTCTTCAGATTCCATAATATTCCGTGTTGGTATTGATGCTTCTGGGAGACGCTGCCTCGCAGTGCGGAACGGAGGCAGCTGGGTAAGACGATCCCCACTGCGTCTCACCCCGCTGAGAGACGCGGGGGCAGCGTTTGCCATCACACACCGAAGCACCATTGGGCACTGCATGTCTGGTTCCTTTTCACATGTAATGTACAGTTGACCATTGCACTCTTTACTGAAACCTCTTATTTTGATAAAAGATATCACCTGGTTGGGGTACACCTTGGCTCTTTTAAATGTAAAAGTGCAATAATTTTTAATTTCATTCCAGATTCCCTGGTTCACAATATGAGTCCATGTGCCTCTCTTCAAAATGGCGTATGCCCTTTTTTTTTAAACATATCCTTTTTACATGTGACTCTGGAATCATGCATCCACTGTTCAAATGGAAGCTCCGCATTAAAAGCCTTATCACCGTTGTTTTGTAAAGGAGACATGCGTTGGTCAAAAGGAGCGTCACTCTCACTGCTGTCTGTCTCCGTCATGTTCTTTTCATTATTATAATCAAGAGTATCCCAGATATTGTGTCTGTTTAATTTGACAAATGTGTAAAGGGCTTTTGTTGTTAGCTTTCCGCCAAATTTTTTACTGAGCTCTGTCAGAGAGGATTGGATCTTTCTTCAGATTCCATAATATTCCGTGTTAGTACTGATGCTTCTGGGAGAGGCTTCCTCCACGTGCGGAACGGAGCCAGCTGGGTAAGACGATCCCTGCTGTGTCTCACCCTGCTCTCTCTGAGTTGCAATGTTGCCATTTCTGTTTTTTGAAGCACAGAGGACTTCAATTACAGCTGTTTGGGGAACCAATGACTTCTTTGGCATCTGTTTAGCAAAATAACAATAAAAAAATCCTGTTAGTTGAATATGTTGAAATATTTCACATAACACAACAGAGAATCAATAGGTTATAGCTGTCACTGAAATCTTCAAAGCTGCAGTATGCAACTTCTGTATTTGTAAATGCCAATATTTTGCAATGTTACAGATAATCTGTGAAAATAAAAATAAGGACTCCTCTGTCTTCTCCCACTGCTCCCATATACCTATACATGCATAAATATCCATCCATCCATCTATTTTCTAGTCCCCTCATTCCTAGTGGGGTCAGGATGAGCCATAGTTCCTATCGCCAGCTAACATGTCAGGCGAGAGGCGGGGTCACCCTGGACATGTCGCCAGTCTGTTGCAGATACACTACTTGTATATATGTAGCACCCCACTGCTCTGTCCGCTATTAACTGGGATGAGAACATAAACTCACTGGTGGCTATTTGGGTTCGTTAAGTTCTGGTAGATACCACGCAGGTTTACCTATGTTGAGTAAGTCCTTACTCGTCCAATTACCATACACTCATTTAAAGTAACATAATTAACTCCAGACAACCCGCTACGTGAATAGTTTCTTTTAATAAGAACTTTGAAAAAATAAACCGTTTTTATGGAAAAACTTTTCTTTTCAACTGTCGTTTCAATATAACCAGAATTCAACTTTTGTCACCAACACTAACTCTATACATATACCAAAATTTACAATTTCAAACACAATATCACACATGGGCCCATACTCACTCACACACACACACACACTGTCCGGTACCGGTTAAAGTTTTCGTTGCAGGCCTGATGGAGCTAGGGTGCGACGTCGTTACGACACAATAAAAGTGTCTCAGACCTGCTCACTCAGCCGACGTCCTCTCCGTCAAGGTTGCTTTGCGAGTCCAATTTCCGTTAGAACTCCGCCACACGAGTTGCAGGACTCCTCCTCAATCATGCTAAAGCTAGCGTCGCCATGTTGACACGTTCCTCTAGCCACCTCGGATCAGCCGCAGTTCTCCTCCGCAGTTCTTCACTCAACCGCACTTCTGCAGGTTTCCTATACACCGTGTATAGATGTACTTGTGCAGAACGTGCGTAAAACTGTCCAGTTTTTGCTCCCACCTCAACCTCGCCATGCATTAGCAGTGGTCTCCATGAGCTTACTCCTTGTCTCTCCCGCGTTCTTCTCCCTTCTTCTTCCCATCATCCCATTGTTCAGTTCTTTTTTTTTTTTTTTTCTATGTTGAGTTCACTTGTCCCTCGTTAACCTAAACTACTTTATAGATGGGATGGGCAATTCAATGCAGTCTTTAAGCACACAAGTCACGTCCAGAAAATATATATATATATATATATATATATATATATATATATATATATATATATATAATATATATATAGCGCCTAGGGGGGAAAAAATGCTTTTCACCATTCATGTAGTATTGCAACTTTATTAAACTTCTGCATGGACTGTTTCTTTTTCCACAAATTTTTATTTAAAACCCATTCTAGTCTTGGGTCTAAATGGCCGTTTTGGTCTAATTTTGAATTTACCCTTATATTTTCACCTTAAAAACTATTTACCTTACCTTGTTTGGTATCATTATTTTCAGAACATCCTAAACTTTGTGATTTTACAGTGTTTGTTTCCTTTTGACAAAATTTATTATCACATTGGAGCAAAAAACACACACAGAAACAAAATCCGAGTAGAAAAAATATTGATATTTTTACTATAAAACTCACAAAAAATATTGAACAAACCATTTTTACAGTCTAACATGAAAATTTTTTAGGTAAATTTTAAGAATTTTTGTACAAACTTAGTAAAAAACAAATTAGTAGTCATATTTTCACCATATTGTGGGTAATTTCCCAGGCGTTTTTTTACAACTATTTACAAAATATGTCAATATTTCCATGACAAATTTTCTCCAACATCACAATGTCTCAAACCTCCCCCCCCACTTTCAACTATTTACAAAATGGGTGCCACAAGATAAACAAATAACTATATTACTTGTGCCATTGTGCAAAGCAGTTTCTGTCCATCAGAAGGCACAGTGGCACATCACAGCCCTCACATTTCCAGGGAGTGTCCTTCCTGACATTGTTCACCTGGAGGCAGTGTCTGCACTGCAGTCTGCCATTTCTGGCATTTTGCTGAGCACTAATGGGCACAGGAATGTGTTCAGCTGCCTTTTTCTTTGGAACACCTGCCATGTCCACACTACAAAGCTGACTGGCCATCTCCACATTGAAGTCTTTGTGCGTCATGGGCTTCACTCCTTTGGCTTTGCACAACTCTTGGTGTAGAATGTAAGCATTTACTGTGGCAATGTCAACCAAATGCATAAGCACAGTCTTGTACCAGCGATAAGTTTTCCGTTGTGCAGAGTAGTATTGGATGAGTTGATCCGACAGGTCAACCCCTCCCATGTATTTGTTGTATGCCATGACTGGTGTAGGACATGGAATGTCTTTTACAATCCAGCGTTTCTCTTTGTTCTTCACCCTCCTTTGCACCGTCTCACCTGAAAACGCAGGATGGATAGTGGAGCAGACAGACACCTCCCGTGTGTCCATCCACTTCACAAAGACCAGTGGGCACTCTCTGATCCATCTCACTGATCCTCTTCCACTTTTTTTAGTGAGAGCATTTGGCCTTCCTTTAGGACATCCCTTTCTGGATTCCCTGTAAGTGCCACAAGCTCCAAACTTTTTGCTGGCAAGGTCCATGAACAGTGTGGGACTGGTGTAAAAATTGTCCATGTAAATGTGGTAGCCGGTGCCCAGGTAAGATGGCTGAATAAGGTTCATTACCACATCATACGACAGCCCATGCTCACTGGCAGTGTGAGTCTTGCCAGTGTATAAGCTGAAACTCACAGTGTAGCCACTGCTTGACTCAGCCAATACAAACAACTTTAGTCCCCATTTAGTTGGCTTGTCTTTCATGTACTGGGTCATGCCAGTTTTTGCCTTTGTTGGCACCATCCTTTCATCGACTGCCAGCTCCCTCTTTGGGTGATAGTAAGCCTGGCAGGCATTGAGGATGTCATCAAAAACAGGCCTGAGTCTAAATAGTTTGTCATAGGCTGGTGTTCCCTTCTTCTTATCATTTTTGACATCCTCCTCAGGATTGCTTGGATGCAAGTTCCACATAATGGTCCTGAACCGGTCCCTTGTCATGACCTTCGCTGGAGTTGGAACAGACAAAAAATGATTTTGTCTCCAGTAGTCCTGGACACTTGGTAGTTGCACCAAGGACATGAGGATCAATAGACCAAAGAACTTATACAGCTCCTCTGTGTCTATTTCAGCCCATTTATATTTTTTCCCATTTGCTTGATTTTTTGCAGCATATTTGTTAGTGTTGTCACAGATGGTCTTGACTGTATCAGCTGCAAAAAACAACAAAAACAGCTCACTTGGACTGTGGTTGGTCAGAAGATCCATCTGTGGTCCTGGTGTTCTCCTTGGTTGAAACCGGCTGACAACAGGGGCTGCATCTGTGTCCTCTTCAGTGCTCCACTGTCCAGCCCGTGTTTCTGGTGCTGCCTCAGCCAGAGGAGATCTGGATCTTGCCCGAGTTCGCTGTGCTCTCCGTGGCGCTCTCCGTTGTGTGGGCCTCAACTGGACAGAGCAGGCGGGAGTTTCCTCCTCCTCCTCCTCTTCTTCACCGAACAAAATGGAGGGATCACCAACCTAGAGATGGAAATTAGCATGTAATCTGGTTCCGTGTGCATCTACTCCGATTATAATAATTTACTGTACATATCCTATGCCAAAAAAAGAAATAAAACAACAAGAACAAAACAAAACAAACCTCATCGTCAAGCTCAAACTCCGAGTCCGAGCCATCTGGCAGCGCGCCTTCGTCCTCTTCACATTCATACATGTACTTCAGGGCTTGCTCCGCAGTCATGTAGCGACTCATTTTGACACACTAAACACACTAAAAAACGTCTACAAACACTGCACACACACACTAGCACACTAACTAACACACGTACGGTCGAAAAATCTACTACAAAACACTACTTCCAAAAAAATCTAATCCAAAACACCACTAGCTAAATCCGAAATGTCAACTACGCGCCGTTCTCTACCCCCACAAAACTCTCTCCCGCGCTGCTGTTCCGATGGCAAATCAAAATGCTTTCTGATTGGTTGCTTCAGAAATGTGGTGAGTTTGCAGGAACTCGGAAAAATGGTTTTCATGATGCATTCGTTCACTTTTTGGTCATAAAACATCCACTGATTGCACTCAACGTGCGTAAAATGCGCTTTACGCTATGGCGAAAATGATCGATCATATTCCTGGTTTTATTTGGAAGTAAATATAAAACAAAATCAATATAAAAACACTACTTTTATAAAGTTTGAAGTCTCTACTGTCCAACAGAACTGAAATGCACACTTCTCATGCCGTCTTTTTTTTATACGGAAGCCTTTTAAATGCATGACGTCATGCCCGCCACATGGCGGGCGTCGACTAGAACAGGTTAAAAAAAGTTTTTACAACATTTTGAAATTTAGTCTGTTACGCTTTTTTGACAAAACTTCTGCTGTAGAAAAAAAAAATTGAGCAAACACTACATTTACAGTGAAGCCTTGTTTTTCTTAGGGTGGCGTTCTAAACGCGGATTGACGTAACACCGGTGAGTGTAGTTAACGCTGTTTCTGCACTCTAAAGCTGCTGCCACAAATACGATTTGAAGATGCATCACTATTTGCAAACAATTTTTCTTCATCAACATAATCTAAACTGGACAAATTCCTCGCTGATTGACACCAGTTTGACTACGAAGGTACGTGTTTTGGTTTTTTTCTAGCTGTTAGTTGATATGCTAGGATAGCAATAGTAATTTGTTAGCTGGCTAACATTACGTAGCCTTTCTGTTTTGGAAATAGAACGTATTTAGGCTCTAATCTTAATCAGATTTTTATAGTATACACTGGGTTTGCCACCCGTCATGTAAAATGCATGATCGGATTAAACCCTCCTCACTAACGCTAGTTTCACCACCCGCTCAGTAGCGACATTACCTGAAGCCACAAGTCCAAAACTTAACAGTTATGCCAAACACCCGCTGCTCCACCACGTCCTGAGAAGTTAAACTCCTGCTACGATCGAGACATGAGGAGGAAGACTCTGTTTTAGATAGATAGATATTAACGTTTCATTGGAGAAATGTGATGATCTATCTTAGCTGATTAACTTCTCATTTCTCCAATGAATATTTATCAAATGTTATGATTTAGAAGGTTAAGTTTCTTATACTTTGTCTTCCTGCGGCTGTAGACTTGGCAGTAGAAAATTAATAACATAGGAATAACAACTTCATGTCCCTTTTAACAGATTACACTTGATTCTGCTGTGGTGCCTGTGGAAACAAAGTGCATGAAGTTTGTGCTCAGGTGGGAAAACCTTGTGGATCACATGGTGGGACTTCTGCTTCAAACTGCTCACTACAGTATATTATTGTCCCTGTCATCCACCAGTTCACTGCGGACTGGCACCCTACATGGACGTCTTCTTAAGTTGTAAACCCTGAGTACATACAGTTGAAATAAAATTGATGTCTTTTGTAACTACATTTTCTCTGTCAATGACTTAAATTGTTAACTGTAGTAATTATGTTTGTGTAATGTAGTAACCATGTAAAGTGTTTAATATAATTATTAAATAGATGTTTTAAAGATACAGCCACAAACCTTATGTCTTTGGTCCTTAATGGCAGCTTTAATTTTAGCATTTCCTCTCCTCCACATACTTCGTTGCCAGATGTGTAAACTTTACAAAAAGAAGCAATTTAAATCTAAAAGTTGCACATATGTAGATTACTCAAGAGAAGCTATTTATAATAGTTTTTACAGAACTCTACACATCAATTCATTTATTAATAGATACATATATATATATTAATTACAGGATAGATACGCAAAGATTTCATTTCTAACAGCTGCTTGGAGTAGTGAGTGTTCATCCAAGAAGTGTGACTTGTAGGAGCAGGGAGGCTCTGTACTGGTTTATCTCCTTTTAAATCAAGAGGCCCATGATAGTTTGACATTAGACAGCAGATGTCCCACAGCTGATTGACTAAACCTGCCATGAACAGAGGAACAAGACCATCTCAGATATGGTGGGTTGTTAGGTCGGCTACTGTTGAGAAAGATGGACAACAAAACAAAAGGAGAAATTATGAATCACATCAGAATATGTAAACTATTTGGCAGATGGCGCTTAAATCAATATTTAAAATGCTTTTCTAAACAACAGTGTTGGAAGATGTAAGTGATTTTAGTGAAACTTTTAACAACACAGCACTGAAAGGCAGCGGCGTATGTTTCCTAACTGTGGCTAAAGCTGCTGCTAGCTGGTTTACTCTCCGATCGGAGACTGGTTCCTTTAAATACAGTTGGAGAATGGTAAATTGACAATGACTAATAACGGCTAACACTTAAATGCTGTTTTATTAAAGTTGATGAATAAAGTGAACCTTTTAACGTTACAACACTGACAGGCAGCGGTGTATATATATATATATATATATATATGTTCTCAAATGTGGCTAAAGCTGCTGCTAGCTGGTTTACTCTCCGATCGGAGACTGTTTATTTTATACACAGTCAGAGAATGATTTGACAATGAGCAATAACTGTTATCTAACACTTAAATGCTGTTTTATTAAAGTTGATGAAGTGAATCTCTAAACGTTACAGCACTGACAGAGCGGTGTATGTTTTTCTTAACTGTGGCTAAAGCTGCTGCTAGCTGGTTTACTCTCCGATCAGAGGCTGTTTATTTTATACACAGTTACAGAATGGTGGCTTGACAATGAGTAATGATGGTTATCTAACACTTTAATGCTGTTATTATTAACCTTTTTATTATATCCATAAGATAATGAGTATCCGTGATTTTTTTCAGTCAGGTTTCCCGAGGCAAAATCACACCGGAAGTAAAGATACACCGTTTCGAGTTATGGCGGCCATTGTCTGACGTCGCTGTGAAAAGGGTCTATTGGCCACCAGCTTGACAGCTTTCCTTTCATGGGAGCTCACTATGTGGGAGAGCGACCCCTGGTGGTTCCACATGTTACAGATTGGTTGGCATTTATATAAAAAACGATTTTCTAAAAAAAAGTCTGGGAGAAAGCTACGGTAGGCGTATATCTTCTCACCGCCACTTTACCTCTCGCCCCTGGCTTAATCTCTAGTTATGTGCTACTGTATGTGTAGTTTTTTTTTTTTTTTTACCTAGGTGACCGTTATCAGCCGGGCTTTGTCACAAAGTAACTTCCACCGCCGATTTCTTCCGAAATTCCCCCGCCGTAATCTTGGCAACAATTGTCGGCGGTCATAATCAACAGACGGCTATCTTGACGCACAAAGTTTGGAAAAACTGACGTGGCAGCACAGATCGTCATAAACGGTTGTCATTATGACGCGTTAAATGTTGGTGACATAGAATGTGACTAGTTTATAAAACACACTGGATTCATTTGCCAGGACAGGGCAAAGCAAGAAAGATTGTCATTAAGTAGTAGGGTAAAATGGATGAGATACTGCTTCTTAAAAGATGCTCACAATATGAGCAGGAGATGGAAAAGCTGAGAGATGCTTTGTATAATCAAATACTTGAGGCAGAAGACGGCAAAAAGGAACTCCAGAGTGTAAAAGAACAGATTTTATACGAAACTGCTAAATCAAAACACAAAGTATCAATACTAACAACACTGAACAATCACATTTTGGAATCCGAAGAAGAAGAAAGGAAGATCCGATCCTCTCTGACAGAAGAAAATCGTGTACTGAAAGCCAAAAACACTAAACTGAAGTCGAAGACAACAGCATTGATAGATGAATGTACGATTTTAAGAAACGCACAAGAGAGTTCTGAGGAAAAGATTTTGTACTTGGAGGAGGAAAAAAGAAAACATACTGCTCAAATAAAAGAAAAAGATCACATGGTAGGTGAAATGTATGAATTGACAGAATCTCTCAGAGATTCAAATAGGGAATTGAAAATACAGATTGAGAGCAAACAGGAGGAACAAATACTGCCAGAAAAAGTAGGAAAAACCATCAAAGATGAATTTGATGCTATGGGTGAACATACGGAGCTACTGATAACACCAAACTTTGCAGTTGAAACCCAACAGCAACCAAAAATCTTTACAGCTGAAAAATCAACTCAAACGGAAAATTTGAGCAGTGGTTGTAAGCAGCCAAACTTTTTTGCCAACAAATCTACACAGACTGAGCATTTTATTTTGGAATCAATGGAAAAATCGACTCAGACTGAACGTGCGACTTATAAACTAAAGCAGCTTCAGACTCCATCTAAAACATCATCTCAAACGCAAACTTTAAAAAGCAAACATAGGCATGTAAAAACTTCTACTAGAAATACGACTTCAGCTAAAACTTTGGCGCATGAAGCTAAGCAGCCTAAATCTTTAGCTGAGAAATCACCGGAAATGGAAACTTCTGCTAATTCTAAGAGTTGGTGGGGTACGTGTGTGGATGGATTAATATTTGCGAGTAAATACACCCTGCTAGGTATTGTACAAGCAGCGATAACAACAAAGGTTTATGAAATTGTAGCCAATTACTATTTTACTGAAACAGAAATTCCTTTCTAAGGAATAGTTTGTAAAATACTAGCGTACCGTCATATAATATGAATATAATATAAATATCTCTGAATGTGGCATGGCAGTGCTCTAGTGGGGAATCTGGTGGGTGAAATTGAAAGATTTTAACAAAAGTAGTTGGACTCCCCTCGATGCACAGCTCTGGCTCTGGAAACACTCGCTTTGATAGGGATTGGATACTCTTTCACACTGGAGTTGCCATTGCTGAGAGGCACAGAGCAGGAGTCGGGATTTGTTGCTTCTCCGTCTTGGTAAATGTATTTGAATTTCAAACGGTGAGCAACACGACAGGGTCCCTCCTCCTACGTGAGGGAGGATGAGTTTGGCTGTTTGTGAAAACAGTAGTTCAGATTACCCAATCGTTTAGGAGTCCTTGGAGAGAAACTTCCATGTTGTACTGGGGAACGTCAATGCTCAGTGAGACCTAGATGGATATTGTTGACTTCGAGGTGATTCTGGTCCACCATCTGGTGTCTTGGCCAGATGGTTCACCATCCTCCACTCGGGGCATTGTGTGTCATTGGACAGAATTCTGTGAAGAACTCTTCAATTCCATCAGCACGTCTTAAACTGAGAAAGCTGAGAGTGCGGACCTTGGGTCAAGCTTTCTAATCCCTGGTGCAGATGTCATTGAGGTGGGTAAAAAGTACCGCAAAGCAAGGCCCTGTGGGTGGATGAGATTTTCCCGGAGTTCCTGAAAGTTCTTGATGTTGTGGGGTTGTGTTGGTTGATGCAACTTTGCAATATTGTGTGAACAACGGGGACAGTTCCCCTGAATTGACAAACCAGGGTGCTGGTCCCCCTCTTCAAAAAGGGGGGCCATAGAGTGTGTTCCAACTACTGGGGGATCACACTCTGAAGCCTCCCGGGTAAGGTCTTTTCATGGGTTCTGGAAAGGAGGATCCATCAGATAGTCAGACTTGGATTCTGGAAGAGCAGTTAAATTTTTGTCCCAGTCATGGAACACTGGACTAGCTTTACACTCTCAGCAGGGTTATAAGGGTGCATGGGAGTTCTCACCCAAACGTAGACTGTTTGGGTGAGAATCCGTTTGACATTGTCCCTTTGTGAAACTTCTGGGGGTTACTCTGGGAATGTGGGGTACTAGGCCCTTTGAAATTGGCTTTTAGATCCCTATGTAACCAGTGATAAAGCTTGGTCTGCATTACCAGCAGTAAGTCGGGCTCATTTCCAGTGAGAGTTGGACTCTGCCAAGGTTGCCCTTTGTTACAGATTCTGTTCTAGGTGCAGCCAAGGTATTGAGGGAATCTGATTTGGTAGCCTTAGGCTCATGTCTCTGCTTTTTGCAGATGACGTGGTCCTACTGGCATCATGAAGTCATGATCTACAACTCTCACTGGAGGAGTTTGCAGCTGAGTGTGAAGTGACTGGGATGAGGATCTGTGCCTCCAAATCCAGGACTATACAGGGCGTTGCGTTGTCAGTGTCAGTCTTACACAAACACTTCCTCTAGCAAGATGCAGTGCCATGTCTGAGATACAGATAGTGATTAAAAACACTTTGCGTCATGCATCGGTTATGCATCAACATAACCGTCAGCCCTCAGAGCTGATTACACTGTAAAATTCAGCTTCTAGTTAAAGCGGAACTCACAAATACACTCAAGGGGGATACGTCACAGTAATCGGGTAAAATATGTTACACCGTTTATATTGACACAAAAATAATCAACAACTCAGTATGAAATTTTGTTGACTTTTAGCAACAATGATTTATTACAAAAACCACAAACTAATAAAATAATAATAGTTATACTGATTCGATTCCCGGCCCCGGTCTTTCTGCATGGAGTTTGCATGTTCTCCCTGTGCATGCATGGGTTTTCTCCGGGTACTCCAGTTTCCTCCCACAGTCCAAAAACATGACTGTCAGGTTAATTGGCCTCTCCAAATTCCCCCTAGGTCTGAGTGTGTGTGTGCATGGTTGTGTGTCTGTGTTGCCCTGCGACAGACTGGCAACCTGTCCAGAGTGACCCCACCTCTTGCCCAAGACGTTAGCTGGAGATGAGCACCAGCAACCCTCCCGACCCCATTAAGGGACAAGGGTGCAAGAAAATGGATGGATGGATTCATAGTTATACTGATAACTAAATCAGTAACCAAAAATACCTAAAAAATAAGTTTAGGTTAGATTTAATTCACTCAGTTCATGTCAGTAAAGAAACCCAAATGGTTAAATGTCCAAATATTCCCGATCCTTTTTAATGCGAATATTGTCCACAAAAGAGTTCCATATCCTGGGAGAATTTCTCCATTTCAATCCAAAGTCCCAATCCCAAAGGAAAAATCCAAAGCGTCAATCCCCTGTCCCTAAAAAATGAGAAAAAAAGAGTTGTACCATTAAAAATCCCCAAAAAGAAACGTAAAGTCCAGATCTCACCGGGAATATCTCTTTTCTACGAAAAATGTAATGAATGGACATCCAACTTAAAATCAGTAGGCCTAACATCAGCCAATCAGAGTGAAAAAATATTCTTATTTTGTGCCACTTTCTAGTTGCTAAATCTTGCATAAAACGACCAAATTAAAGATGTACAACAATGCCAGTTTAAACTTTGTTCTATTTGCAAAACGACAGTGCTCTGCAACATTAAAACATGGATAGAACTGCAACTACGTCAATCATAACTCTTCTTCTGTCAGTTGTTATGAAGTGTCACTTAGTAAATAATAACACTTTTAATGCAAAGTTGCTCTAAAAGTTGCATTAAAAGTCCATTAAAAGTGCCAACTTTGCATGATTTTGTAAATTATGATAATTTAATGCAAAGTTTGTACTTTTTAATGGACTTTTAATGCAACCTTTAGAGCATCTTTTCATTAAAGTGTTGTCATGAAGTGTCATTCATGACACTTCATGACAACTGTCATAAACATTCATAAATACTTCTTTATGTACATGACAGGTGTTATGTCATGTTTTTGACAGTGTCATGTCGGTCTTATGCACACCCCTTCAAATAAAGTGCTACCAAGAATTTAAACAGAATAATTATTTAATTGAGCATTTGGGTTTAACAAATCATAACATTGTGAATATTCACTTATACAATAAAGTTTTGTAATAAAGCAGCCGTATTATCCAAAGTTACAGTCAGAAGTTTATGCATTTATGTCTATCCATCCATTTTCTTCCGCTTATCCGGGGTCAGGTCGCGGGGGCAGCAGCTTCAGAATGGAGCCCCAGACTTCTCTCTCCCCAGCCACTTCTTCCAGCTCCTTTGGAGGAATCCCAAGGCATTCCCAGGCCAGCCGAGAGACATAGTCCCTCCAGGTTGTTCTGGGTCTTCCCCGAGGCCTCCTCCCAGTGGGACGTGCCTGGAACACCTCACCAGCTTCTGCAGCCGAGGATCAGACCGCCAGGGTCCCCTCCCTCGGCTGCCACCCATAGCACAATGCACCCGACCCCTTTGGCCCCTCCGACAGGTGGTGAGCCCATCGGAAGGGGGACCTACGTCTCCTCTTCGGGCTGAGCCCGGCCGGGCTCCGTGGGTAAAAGCCCAGCCACCAGGTGCTCGCCATCGTGCCCCACCTCCAGGCCTGGCTCCAGGGTGGGGCCCCCGTGACCCGCGTCCGGGCGAGGGAAAACCAAGTTCAAAGTATGTGTCCATCATAGGGGGTCTTCGGGCTACGCTTTGTCTGGTTCCTCACCTAAATTGGCAATTGCTGCCATCTGTTGGACTTTTAGGGAACTGCTTAACTTTTATGTTATTTAATTAGTACGGTTGTTTGCTAGCAGTACAGCAGATGAACACACGTGTTTGTTATGAACGCCGCATTCCAGGTCGAATTCTTCGAAGCAATGCCTGTAAGTAGCAGCTTATACTTGAAAACGAGCTTTTATGTTAACATATGACTTTCCCTCAATGGAATATATTCTAGTCAGAGACAGTTTCACTAACGGTTTTTCGGTAAAAATCAATCGAATAACCGTGTAACCTTTTTTCTGTTACAAACTGACTCCGGACCCCACCAGAGAAGGGAAAAGTTATGTGGCCCCCACAGAAAAAGTTTGGGGACCCCTGGTTTAGCTTCAGTCTTAACTTTTACCCAGGTTCAGGCACGTGGCGAGGGTGGGGGCTGGGTGCTTGAGCACCTGCCCCTTTTGCTCCTTGCCCCCAAATTGCCCTTTTGGTCATTTTTTAAATTATTATTTTCTAAGCCCTCTTCTGACACATAATAACATGTACTAAAATTATTTGGTTTTTTATTGTTTCTTTTTTTGTAAGCCCTCTGGTCACCTTGCTACATTTGACCATTTTCCCGTGATGCATGACGCAGTTGCCTCTCGCGCATTGAGATAAGGCGGCTAACAAGAGCTCAACGTAGCGAACGTTCCAGATTACAGAACAGTTTTTGGTGAATTAAAAAAAAAAAAACATTTTTTGTGAATAAAGTGGAGTAGACTTGCTACTTGTCAGATGACGGAAAACGTTGAATATCTTGTTTCTGCTTCAGCTTGGAGTCGCGGTTTAAGCGGCAGGAGACAGCCAGGTGAGGAGAAATTGTTCTTATCTATCTATTCAGTATTTTTCTCATACAGACATTAGGCTGTTGTTGTTGTGCTATTAGCTAGCTGATAGCTAAGGACTTTGCTAGCAAACAAGATAACCAATAAGCGTCTTCCCTGTATCGTTAATAATAACGGTCATTCTTAAGTATTTCTTATGCAATAGAGGCACATCGCCCGTCCATAACCGATCATCTCCATAATGGATATACGTCTTCTAATTTCCTTTGCTGCATACTTTACATTGCATTTATTCTAGCGTTAGGTAAATGTATCTTGAAGGAGAATAGCACTTAAATAAAAGTCCAACAAGGATATTCATTTAGAATTAAAAATAACTCACCCTGAATTACCATGATAGATATAATGTATGTAATAAACGTGTGTCATTAATGAAGGGGAAAAAGTTTAGGGTCTGGTTCGCAGAGTATGAAGTTAATTCTTTCCCCAATTATTCAATAAAAAAAATTAACCTCAGTTAAGTAAAATAAAATTGTAACCAAAACCTTTGGAATTGTAATGATTTCCTTTTAAAAAAACAAAATCTTTTGTTTAAAAAACTTTTTTTAAATTAAATGAAATAACCCATTTTTGTCTTGTGAACTTAAAGTTATTTGCCAAACAAACTTATTTGCACACATCAGAAATCTTTTGTTGTGATTTTAGGTCCTGCCCACGACGGCATGTGAGAATCACAAGCAAAACTTTGAGTCACAAACAAAAACTTATAATTTTTTCACTTCATGAGACAAAAATGTGGGATTTTAATTTTAAAACAAGTTTTTTTTTAAAGCAAAACTCAGTAGGCTTTTCTCATGGTGGCATGCATTAACAATTCAAAGGACCAAGGCCTCAATATGTGGGTTGTGCTCTGCCCCTGCGCCACCATAGCACCCCAATCATTAGCCTTCTTAAACTTGATAAACATTATCATCACTTAGAACACCCAGACAAAGCTATACATAAAAATAGCTTTTATTTTTCCAGGTAAACATTGCATTGTTGGTCAGTGAGGGGACGCTGTTTACAACATCCAACGTGGTTAAAGCTCAGGTGAGTCCAGAGTTAGGCCAGGTGAGCGCTAGCTGAAGGAGATGACTGTGCCGTTTGTGGGGGACAGGGTCTGATCAAGTGGCGGCCATGATGCCGAGTCAGACAGCAGAGCCTTCACACGTTTGTACTGCTTCTTGGATGGACGCCTCCCTCGCAGCAACCGGAGGCAGTTCAAAATACCCACATCTATCAGCAGCTGGAGAAGAAGAAGAAAAAAAACATTCATACGGATTAAAGCGTTGAGGTTTTTAGGAATTTCTTATCGTCCTGAGAGCCAAGTTTTTTTTTCCCCTCATGGATTTTGCCAAGCATGAACAATGGACGACGTGTTATAATCTTGTGCCAAGGCTGGTAAAAAGTCCAGAATAAAAAGTAAAATTTTCAAAGTCCTCAAGTAAACCTAGAGGCTTATATGTAAAACACGACCAGAACTTTCTTCAATTTTCCTATTTGGCTTCTTAAAAGCCTTTCTGGTTAGTTTCTGTTTTGCTTTTTCGTCAGTTTTGGATGAATATCGATTGTTTTAATAAGTCACCCGTATTTCCAAAGTTACTGACGGACTTCCCTGTAGTATGGTGTTCATGTAATGCTGAGAGTTTTTAAAAAAAATACTTCTCCAGACTGAAAACTTTGCACAATAAAATCTTTTTATAATAACTTTTGCCAAAAGATGCAAATATGCTGCCAAGAAAATCTAACTGGGACATCACAATGTTAGTTTTGTTTTACTAGACCAAAAAGTACATGGCAAGACTGAGTGTTTTTGCAGTGTAGAGTGTCGACTTACCTCTACCACAAAACACACCAAGAGGTTGAGAGCTGCCATGGCAACGAGCAGCATCTTAAAGTTCATGTCGTTGAAGTTGTACAGTTGGAATAATCTCCTCAAGACGGGACCCGGATACAACACCAGAGAGGTCACCACGGCAAAGTGGATCAGCAGCACGCAGAGGAAGATCACTGGAAGGACGAGTGATCACGCAAGAGCACGGTGAGAAAGAACAGCAAGGTTAAAGAAGTCTAAACTATTAATCTCCTCTGTATTATCATTCCTGACTCACCATTATGATAGAGAGGTTTCTTGTGAGGAAAGCTCTTGGTGACTATCACCGCCATGATGATGTACTGGTAAGCCGATAAGGCAAACACAGATGTGTTCTCCATGTTGGGCAGGTTTTCTGCTCCAAATACTGTTGAATTTAGAGGGATATACCTAAAAAAACAACACACTATTTAAAAAACAAACTTTAAGTGTGAATCAAATGTTGACTCCTTGGAAATGTGTAAATATTGTCCTCAATAAAAAAAATAAATAAATACACATTTTAATTGGTAACGATGGCTAACCATTCTTGTGTAGTGGTGATGAAGAACGCAGCCAGCTGGCCCAGAACGATGGTGCAGGTGTGAATGAAGAGGCTGCCGAACACGGGCAGGGCCAGCAGGCTGGCCGGGGGTCTGCACCAATGCAGCTCCTCACTGGGGCCTCCTCTCCCCATCACGATGGCCAGCAGGGTCACCAGGAACAAATCACAGAACAGGAACTGCAGGTCAGCCATGGTTGTCTTCACCTGCAGGCAAAAGGCAACACATTTGTTAAAAAAAAAAAAAAAAAAAAATCACTGAATTGTAACATAATGTCATTTGAAAATCTGAGACTAATCACATCTAGGATTGCCCAGGGCTTAAATCTTGAGCTATGTTTAATCTTATATTTACCCTGTTTTTTTATTTTATTTTTTTTATTTATATATAAGGCAGGAAATGCCCCGAGGCCAGGAATTGAACCCAGAATAACTGTGATGAGGACTACAACCTCTGCACATGCTGCATGAATTCTAACTACTGAGTCAAATGTTAAAAATATTTGATGAATGACGGAAAAATACGGTTGGAAAATACTGTATTTTTCCATCATCAAAATTTTTTTGTGCTTTTGTTTAATTGAATGTTTTACTATATGAGTCATGCTAAACAAACTATATTGAGTAAAATAAACATTTTAAAGTAAACAATGCTTTTGAAATGTGTAGAAATATGAAAATGACACATTTTCTGAAATCATGAAAGTTGCACAAATACACACAGAACAACCAACAGGAACAACATTAGAGAACATCTATATTTTGTTTATTAAACTGAAAGAAAGTAGTAGAGAAAATTTTGTTGCACCAAGAAAAATATGAGACCTGGATCAAAGTTTTCACTGAAATTACAAGAAGTAATGGATTTTATGCTGAAAAAGTGGGAGTTTCTTCGTTGTAACTCACTGTGTTCAGGATGAGGACGGAGCAGAACTGGATGAGGCTGTAAAGCGCCATGTACCTGAAGAGACTGAAGGACGTAACAAGAGAACATCTCCCCTCTCTGCAAAATAAACAACATAAAAACGATTAATCTTCTACTGTCGCCACAAACGAAGGGCTAGTTCCTTTTTAAAAAGCTCATCCTCTGTTTCTCATCTGACGCCTTCCTTTAGATCCGCTTTGATCCTCACCTGATCAGCAGCGGGACGCAGCTGATGTTTTCCGACTTCGAGGTGAAAGGCGATGCGACCGACGCCTCGGCCTCGGACAGGGAAACCCCGACATCGGCAGCTCTCAGGGCCCCGCAGTCGTTGGCCCCGTCCCCGCACATGCCTACTCGATAGCTGCCAGAAAATTCATTATGAAACATACATTATGATGCACCAGTACGTCTCCAAGTTTAAACCAGTTTAAGCCGAGCTTCAGCTGAGCGACACAAAAAACATATTGTCAGTCTCAACATAAATCTATACCAATCGATATATTGCAGCAGTGCAACAATTACACACAAAAAATGTTTCCATTTTAATCTTATTTTTCCCTTTTATTGCTCATATTTTATTGTACGTGTTCAAACGAAAAGCTGGACTTACTTCAGTTTCTGCAGCTCCTTCACCAGCTGGGTTTTCTGGTCGGGAGCCATTCGCGCAAATACGGTCGCTTTCATCAACACCTGCAGAAGCATGTGGTAATGTCATCCTTGGATTAATGAGTTCTGTTATCGCAAAAACTTTCTGCACACATTATAAAGTTTATATTACCTTTGGAAGATATTCAGGGAAGTGGTCGCAGAGGGCGGCGAAGGACTTCCCGTTTATAGCAAAATGATAGTCAACACCAGCCTGGTACAGACCCTGAAAGATTAATGGTGAAAGTTAAAACACTACAGATACAAGAAATGCAGTTTGCATAATTTCGTGTTAGTGTGTGAACTAACATTCATGCATAAGGTTCTGCCTCGAGGATTGATTAAAAATCAGAGCACTCCACATGAGATATGATGTCACCGAATTGCTGAATGTTAAAGACTTACCTGGTTAATGTCGTTTGTGGGGCTTCGGGCAGCAGCAGCAGTCCCACCATCCTCTACACTGAACCTCAAACTGGGCACCGATTCAGCAGAGTGGGGGGTTGCAATGACGAAAATCACCTTCTCATCAGATCCCACCATCCTGCAGCTCTTTGCCACATTCACTGCTGTTAGAATATTGTCCCCTGTGTGATAAAGAACAGAAACGCCAGGATAAAATAATAATCCAATTCTAAAATGTAGCGTTGTACCATTCATACCACTTCTTCAGATTTGCTTTTTCTTTTTTGGTGATACAACCATAAATAGTGACATATGATACAAGGATTTAATGGGAGACCGACACAAGGTATTGCAGAATTAGTCGAAGAGAAGGAGAACCAAACGTGAATCTGTTTTGATCAGTGAAGTGCACAGACGGGTGGAGCAGAGCAGAGAGAGGCGATAGAGAGGCGGTTGTGTTGCATGAAGCAGTAACATTGAAGCGGTCAGCCTTCAAAGTCATTTATATTAATCTCCTTGGCAACTACCAGGGCATGGAGACATGACTGCAACGTTCACAAGCCTCAATGGGTATCTGCAGTAGTATCGACACAAAGACAAAGCTAATCACAAAGTGCTTCGAGAGGCTAGTCATGACCCACATCAAGGACTCCATCGATGTCACTGTGGACCCCCATCAGTACGGCTACAGGAAGAACAGCTCCACTGTTGCCGAAGTCTCATCAGTGGTCCACACAGCCCTCACCCGCCTGGAGAGCAGGAACTTTTACATCCGTCTGCTCTTTCTGGATTTCTCCTCGGCTTTCACAAACACAGGTGCAGAAGCTCTCCTCTCTCGGACTGAGTCCCACTCTTGGGAACTGGATTCTGGACTTCTTGAACAACAGACCTCCGACTGTCAGGATCCACAACATCTCCTCCTCAGCGCTGGCTCGCCGCAGGGCTGCGTGCTGAGCCCCCTCCTCTTCACTCTGTTGACTTATGACTGCCACAAGACACCCCAGCTGTCATATAGGGAAGTTTGCAAATGACACAGCAGTAGAGGGACGCATCACTAACAGTGAATTACAGAGAGGAGGTGGAACACCTGGTGCAGAAAAAATAACCTCTGCATCAACATGAAAGAGACCAAATAGATGGCGGTGGACTTCAGAAGGGACAAGGATCTTCTTCAGCCCCTTTACATCAGAGGAGCAGCTGTGGTCTCCAGCTACTGGTATCTGGATGTGCACATGTCCAGTGACCTCAACTGGAGTACCAACACTTCCTGTCTGGTCAACAAGGCCCACCAGCATCTCTACTTCATCAGAAAGCTGTGGAGAGCTGGACTTGGGAACTCAGAACTGAGGAGCTTCTGTCACTGTGTGGTGGAGAACGTTCTCTGCACCACCGTGTGGCACAGCAGCTGCACTGCTGAGAGCACGACTTTGCAGAGGGTGGTCAAGGCTGCACAGAGGACTGTGGGGAGCAGTATTTCCTCCACCTCAGACATCTACCCAGCCCGACGCAGGAGGAGGGTGCTGCTCATCATGAAGGACTCCATCCATCCTGCAGACAGACTGTTCTAGCTGGTCCCCTCAGGCCAGAGCAAAACCACCAGGCTGAGGAACAGTTTCTTCCCTTCAGCTGTCAGACTCATGAACTCAAGCTGACAATAAAAAAAAAAATCCTTAAATCCTTCAATCTAGATGCGCAATGTTAGCAAAATCTGACAAGGTAGCACAAATCGTCAGAACAACGGCAGCACGTCTTTATGTACTCAACTGGTGACTAGTTGTGGCTGCAAGAACTGCTGACTATAAAAAAGCTCCTATATCTTGCTGAAAAGTTATTTATAGGTTAGTTTTTGGCTTATTTCAAGAGCACCAAGATATTTGCACTAGACTGACCAAAAATACTTGGTATGATTTTGTGTTTTTACAGTGCTATCATTGCTTTGTATTCGTCTCTCAGATAAACTCAAATACATTAACATTTTTGGTGGTACCAGCCCAAAATGTGGAAAATTTAAAGGGGTGTGAATACTTTTGTCTGGTAGTACTTAAGAACAATGAGACACATTCTCAGTTAAAAACAAGGAACTCTTAAGGACCAGGAAGGCTGTGAACACAATCTCACCAGTGATCATAACACTGCGAACGTGAGCGAGCGTCAGGGTGTTGATGACCTCTGCACTCTCTGGCTTCACCAGGTTCTTCATCATCAACAAGCCCAGGAACTGCATTTCTGTCTCCACTTCCTCCCTGCAGACCCACACAAAGCTGCCTTCATATATAGAGCAGCTTAACTGAATTTGAAAAACAGATTTTGTTCTTCTCACCGTTCAATGTTCAATAAGTCAGAGTTGACATCTACTGGTTTACAGGCGAGTGCCAGAACCCTGAGGCCTTCACTGGAGACGTTGTGCAGCGTGGCAGAGAACTGAGCTGGAACTGGAAAAGACGAAATCATCCCGTTTTCATCTTCAGTTCATTAGGAAAGCGGTGGAAGCTGATCGATGCGTGTCGACGGGAAGGCCGAACCTGTGTCAGGGCGACAGAGGCTAGCCACCATCTCTGGGGAGCCTTTGAGGAAAGCGAGAGCAAAGCGTCCCCCGTGGGTCACCGTCACCACACTCATCCTCTGCAAGGCCGAGGAGAAGGGAAACCTCTTGATGATGGCAACCGCCTCACTGGAGTACTGATGGCAGAACAGGAAACGAGAAAATAATGCATGGCTACTTAAAAATCCCCTTTAAAAAAATGATTACAATGTGTGATTAGATTTCATAATGAACCTTCTTGCTTTTATTTGCAGTTGGTGTTGACTTTGTTAACTCCTACAGTGAAGAGGAGGCTTAAAACAGTTTACATTAATCAAATGAATTACTGGATTACACCATGTAAACATTTTTCCAACCTCCGATGAAACCTTAAAAATAATTTCCATAGTAGTGTACAAAGCCAATAAAGAAAACTAGAACATGATGACTCATAATGGATGCCTAGTTCTTGTCTGAATGCATTGTGCCAAGTGTAAAGTTTGGTGGAGGGACAATTATGGTGTGGGAAAGGAGCTTTCACTGGACTGGAGCTTCTTCCAGTGAAAAAAAACTCTGGATGCTTCAGCATACCAAGACATTTTAGACAATTCCATTCTCCAAAATTTGTACAGAAAGCAAGGTCCATAAAGACATGGACGGAGAGCCTGGTGTGGACAGAGTCCTGACCTCAACCCAACAGAACACCTTTGGGATGAATTAGAGCAGAGACTGAGTGCCAGGTTTCTCATCCAACATCAGTTTGTGACCTCACAAATGTGCTTCTGGAAGAATAGTCATAAATCCTCATAAACATTCCTAGACCTTATGGACAGCCTTCCATAAGGTTCCAGCTGCAAATGTTGGATCAATGTCATACTGAACCCTATGGATTAGGAATGGGATGTCACTTAAACTCATATGTGAGTCAAACCAGTATTGGCAGTATAACCATATTTTTGGCAGTACAGTGTGGCTTCCTCCACATAGAACCACACTGAGCTCTCTGCTGAACTTGTTAAGAGATATTTCAGACCAAACTATAAAGCTTGTTGGTTGCTAGCAGCTTGTAGTAAATAAATGACAATTTATTGAAGTTACTTCCACATTTCCAGCAAAGACATTAACTTGAGAATCCTAGCCAGCTTGGAAGAAGTCATCATGGTGTCCTGATGCAGACGTCAGGGAGTCCTCTATCCCCGTTTTAAGGATAAAACTGATAGCTGAGAATAATTCATGATGTGCTTCAGTGCAGGCACATGAAATAACTTCTTAAGTCATGAAATAATTAGATCTAGTTTTCAAAAATGAAATCATTTAACTAAGACACATGTAATTAATTCTATATTTAATCAATTGTTACTGCAACTATTTAAAGTTTTTAAAAAATCAATGACATTTAAAACATTAAATTTGGCACTCTTCACTCTTCAAGAAGGGAAAGACAATATAATTGAAACAGACTAAGTCTTCAACAGAACATCTTAAAAAATAAAAAAGGAAATAAATATTGTCATTCCTCCCCACTCAGTTTTTCTATTAGATGTTTCTATAATTACGTGATCCATGTTGACATTATGCTTCCTGCTTTTAGCTTTTATTGATGCCGATCCTTGAGGCGATGAAACCAGATGATAATTACCATAGTTCCTGAACGCTACAGAGATCCTGCTGTTTACCTGACTGGGTGTGTTGTCAGAAATAAACATTATCTAGTTTATTTTAGAGTTGCAGCAGAAGCTGGTTCAATAAATTTCACACGTGGCTTGTTCTGAGAGCACACAGTGATGTGACTCTGAGCCACATGTGTGTGGTTTGTATAAATTATTAACATGTAGCTACAGTTGAATGAGAAAGTCTTTCTTGCAACCAGTGAAAACTGGTTGCATGTTTTAAGAATAAAATAGGTCATTTTGACAACCTTACGGAGACACTTACTGTTCCCTGAGCTTGAGGCCTTTGAGTCGGAGGTCTCATAACAGCCAAAACTTTGTGACCTCCAAATACAGAGTGAGCATCATCTTTGTCTCCCTCTGGCTCCAGGAGAGTCTGAGGAGCAAGGAAAACAAAAAATACTGGCTTTCACACTGATGCTATTATTATTATTATTATTATTATTATTATTATTATTATTATTAAATTTAGGCTTTTAATCAAACATTAGATTGCACTTTATTGCAAAACTGTGTAGTTTGTATATCAAGGACTTTGAATGACTTGATACAGAAATCAAGCACTTCAGCTTCTATGCACCACAAATCTGTAACAAACTTCCAGAAAACTGCAATGCTGCTGAAACACTGAGTTTCTTAAAATCAAGGCTAAAACCCCCACCTGTTTAGAGATAACTTTGATTTTAGGTAAATGAAGCATTGATCAACATATCTGATAAGTATTTTCTTGATGATGGCATTCCACAAAATATAATGTGTATTGCTTGTTTCATAATTAGTTAGTGTACTATGGTTTTAGGATGTAAAGCATTCCAAACCTTGAAAACGCCTCATTGAAATTCAAGCATTACAAATGATTTCAACCCTGAATAAAGACCATAAGGTGTACAGGATCATACCCAGCCAGTAGACTCCACCATTTTGAGCTCCAAGGGGTCTCCAAGGGGCTCACCCTGCAGCAGAGTGACCGTGTGACAGCAGGCCAGTGCAGCCCTCATGTCCCCTGGTGGCAGTAGTGTGGGGTCAGGGACCAGTTCTGAGAAGCCAGCAGGTCCACTTTCCAACACTGCCCACACATCCAGACCCTCCTCTGTCAGCGTTCCAGTCTGTGGAAAACAGATTTACTCCGGGTAAGACATCGGCATCAGTTTACTCCCCATAAACGATCAGGTTTTGGCTTCCAACCTCACCTTATCAAAGCAGAACACAGACACCTTGCCGGAGATGTTGATTCGTGGTGGGCTGATGCAGAAGATGCCCCGCTTCTTGAGCCTGCTCTGGGCGTAAATGGTTCCCGTGGTGATGGCGGCAGGCAGGGCGGGCGGCACAGCGATGGTCACAACGTCCAGGCTTCTGATAATTAACTGTAGCCAGGTCACCTGGACACACACCCAGCAGTGTTAGCCCTCCACACATTTGCTGCCAGGCCAGAAAACACATTGAGAACTTACATTGGTTCTGAAGAGGATCACAAATATGTAAATGGCACCGAAGAAAGCTGAAGAAAATGTAGGAAAAGATTAGAAAAATGGAATCAGAGTTGGTGAGTTAGTGAAGTCCCGGCTATGGCTTACCAATCACAGCGAGAATGAGCAGAAACTTCATGGCATCTTGGTAGAAGCGGAAGTTGATAGGCTGAGGGTATAAAATAGAGCTGACCAAGTTACCCTTGGCTGTGAAAAACCCTGCAGCAGAAACACAAAGAGCAGAACTGGTCTGATTTGGAAAAGTTCAGTTAAAAGATTTTAATCCTATTATATCAGAGCAGCATTGCTTGGAGCAGTCACCAATCAGATAGCTCAGTAGACTAGGTTCCAATATATTTGTTATATTTTCAGCTGCTGTGGTTCGCTTTCACACTGCACTGTCAAAAGAACCAAACCCTTTGAACAACCAGTTGTTTTTTGCCTGTGGGGAACAGGAAAAGTAAAAGATTAGCCTTCCCATAGTCTGTCGTTTCCACTGAAGGAAATTACAGAAAACCTCTGAAGAAGACATTGAGCACAACTTTGTTCTCTGCAAAATGTAAACACAAATGGAGTGGCACCATATTTTAGGATTACAGGATTTCTCTTTTGTCTTTGACCAAAGACCACAAGCCATTTCTCCTGCTAGCGGTAGACTCAAACGTTTGTGTTGGTTGCATTTTTACCCATTAGTCCACTTCCTGTTTCTGGAGCAGTCTCTGGTCCACCTGCATCCACATATGCATTTGAACCACACCAGAGTTCACTTCAACCAAAGTGAAACCTAGATTTTTTTTTTAGGTGGATCAGAGTTTGCTTCTTTGGCTCACATCAGAGTTTGACTGTGCATTCACACTTCCCCAAAAAGTAAAGTTTTTAAGCAAACAAACTAGAGTTTGATTAAAGCAGACCTAAGAGTGTGAATGCACCCCTAGTTTAAATCCAGATAAATTAGCTCTGGAGGGGAAGCTTTCCCAAAGACAATCATTGATGGCACACTTCCACTTGCCTCCATTTCTGCTATAAATATGCAATAACCTCCTTATAAATAATGCAACAATGGTTTAAAAACCTTATGACCTTTGAATAAACCAATATGATGATTCTGAGATAAGAGTTGTTTTAAGCCAGTGGAAGTCTGGTTTGTTCTTGGTCTTTTTTACGCTAGCTATTAGCTTCAGGCTCAGGAGCCAACTGCTCTGGATCCATGAGAAACAAAAGTTGTCAAGAAATCAAGCTGGAACCTTGTGAGGTTCTTAATAGAACCGCACTTCAAAATTTCTGAACTATCCCTTTAATTTTGTATCTACAGGCCCCCTACCAACCGGTGCTTGTGACCACAGCAACTGCGCCGCTTCCTCCTGGCCGTCCCCCTTTAGCCTGAATGATGTGGGTGCCGCAGAAAATAGTGTGTCTGCGCTCAGTCTCTGAGCTGTAGGACCTGTCTGCAGCTGGGAGGGGGGTTTTCAGCACTGGAACACTTTCCCCTGAAAACAACAATGTTGATTTAAGCACAGGAAAAAACTAAGAAGAAAGAGGTAACCTAGCAACCCGTAGAAACACGTATACCAAGAAGACTTGGAGAAAGTAACTCAATAAGGTTCCCTTACATGCTGCAGTCATTGACTATGAGACACCTTTCTTAAAAACAATAAATGTAGTAGGTTTTCGTGACTCTGGTTACCTGTGAGCATGCTCTCATTGACCAGACACTCCCCAGCCAGCAGGGCGGCATCGCAGGGCAGCACCAAGCCTTCCCGAGGGACGATCAGACAGTCACCAGGGACCAGCTCCTCAGAGCTCACACATTCTTCCTCTGAGAGAACAGAAAACCACAATGTTGATGTTATTGATTAAACCATGTGAGGAAACAAGCAAGTAAGGGACAATTGTGGCCCTTTTAAGCTATTATTATAAGGTTTTATTGTGTGGAAACAACGTTGCTCATCAGGAAACCTAGAAATGCAGTGACAGTAATAAAAAAAGGTTGATCTTGACCCTCCAGTGAAATTTGTGAAGCCAGTTTTGCTTAAATTTGCAGACCTGCAAATAGCCACTAAAATGCTAACTATGCATAATTCCTAGGGATTAACGCTCCTTTCATTGGCCTCCATGTGCTTCTTTTATTGTCTCTTGTTCTTTGTGAGAATTTTTTATTTGAGACACAAACATGAATCCATAAAACCTTTTACAAAGCCGTTGATTCATAAAAAGATATATTTCAGTTTATGAGTCGCATTATAAGAAGGCCCAGCATTGCTATATTTCACACAAAAAAAAAATCATGCATCCATTTTCTTAGTGAATGAAGTAAATCATATGGGAAAACACAAGACTTACCTCCTGAGTCTCTGCGTATTGTGACATTTGTAATGAACCGAGCTATGTTGCGAAGAGTAATACTTTGCTGCGGAGCAAGAAAAGAAAAATGTAAATTGTATTTAGAAATCAGATTAAAACATCAAATTGAATGAATGTTTCCCACTGAAGGCTCACCTTTCGAATTTCATACAGTGAGATACTGATGGAGATGACTGAAATAATAAATATGCATATAGCATAGTAATAATAACCATCAATGATCCACAGGGTGATGCTGAACACCTGAAATATGTAAAAAGGGTTGAGGACCTGCAGGAGCAAAAACAAGAGAAAGGAAATTAGATTTTGAAATACTAACTAAAAACAACACTGGATTTATATTTTAAATTGTTACTTATTTTATTTTTTCCAAAATTAAGTTAATCTGAAAAACAATTTAAGTAAACAACTTAAGTGCAGAGAAAACCACTTTTAGTGTTTTATCTTCACATGGACTGGATTTACATGCAGATTCAACATAGTTTGTTCCTCTGTTCTATCATCCTTATAGTTTAAAGTCATTTTAAACTATGGTCATAACCACACTGCTGGTCATAATATACAATTTTATTCAATACTATTGTGCAATTGTTGCCAGACCATTGTATTCGTACTTAATATTATACTATAATAAGTTAATACTGGCCAATGATACATTTTTACTGATGGACCGACTAACTATAAAGCAATACAACGTTTAATCCCAACAAGAGGAAGTGAGAACACCACCTGCTGTAGCTTTGCTTTGAGACATTGGTGTCTATTTTTGTTAAATACCAGACCCTATTTACTGAAAGTAGCATTGTCAGGGCCGGTTCAAAGCTCCCTGGGGCCCTGAGCGAAATTTGGTTTTGGGAACCTCTCTTTCTGCTAATAATGTGGATTGTTGCAATCAACAGATGCTTAGATCATTTGCACACCTGCAACAAACGTATTGCATCTTTGACAGTGCTGTTTACATTATATCCTACGTATATGCATATATTATATAGGATACATTTATCGGCCAGCCAATTTCCTTAAATTTAGGCAATTGATGATTGGCCGATACTTGCATGTGAAGCCGATCTTGTCCCCCAATCTTATCTACCTCAGCAAAGGTTTAAAGATCAGCCTCTGTCCTCTTCTGCTCTGCAGTGAGAGGTTTGACTGACAGACCAGCCCACCAGTTCATCTCTGCACGTTTGTACTTAAACGTAGAAACAGCAAGAAAGTTGCTGTCAGCGACTTTCTTGCTGTATTTAGCAATATTTCAGACAAAAAAAAAAATTGGTGAATCAAAATTGGCAGATCAGGCTTTTTAAGGATTGGTAATCTGCGATCAGTAAGAAAAAAGTCATGAAATATTTTAAGAAAAAACCTGAATAGCCACAACAAAATCTAAGACCTTTGATTAAATATTTGAAGCCAACATTATTTTTTGTTTAACCGGATTTAAGACATTTTAAGGCCTTACTTTTGGATTCATGGATTTAAGACTTAAATTACTAAAGTTGCTGGCTCTAAATACATTACTAAAGTTTGTTGAATTTGCTCATGTGTGTAAAATTGATTGTGATTTCATTCTCCCAACTCACTTCGTCAAACAGTAGCCTCATGTAAGACTTGACAGGCACATCAATAAGGTTGGCCCCAAACATGCTTCTCCTGAAAGAAAACACACAATTAAAATCAATCAGAAATCCCCTCCGAGTTTAAAATATTTCTAAGTGAGCATCTCCTTTCTACCTCCAGCTCTGCTCTTGAGGACTCAAGCCATTTTGGAGGCCATACAAGCCTTTGCAAGTCCAGTCCTCATTGAGGACACTGAAGACAGGAGACAAAATGTTTCACAGAGGAGGAAACATCCTATTCAAAATATTCTTCCTGAAGTACAAATGCACGTGTTTAGGTTTGATCTCTTGTCTGGTTTACTTAAATAAAGTAAAACTATCAAACATGCTGTTGAGATGCAGTGAGAATATATAGCACATGTGTGTATATAGCACAGTTTTCATTTTCAATACCTAACAGGACAAAAAGCTCCCTTCCTGTCCAACCAGACGTAACGAAGCCCTTCATACAAGTAGTAGCGCAGCAGCGTTTTCTGAAACGCAGCAAGAGCCACTGTAAGACCTGGGGATAATTTTCATTCCATAAAAACTAAAACAGAATAACAACAACAAAGATTACCTCCTCTCTGTGAAGCTGAACCGTATCTCTCCAATCCTCCTCGAGGTGCCCCAGCTGATCCAAACTGGAGGGAACAACCGAATCAGCAGAGTTCTGCATGTTTCCTCACTGTCCCGTCAGCAGAAAGTTGAAAGATGGAGAATCTCGCAGCTGCTTACCTGCCCGCCTCCATCTCCTCCGTGAGCACCTCCACAACATGCTGCTGGCCAAAACTGTCCTGATGGAAAATATTGCATAAATAAATCAGAGATTTTTTAAAAGTGAAACCCTTGCTGAGCAAATCTGGCAGGCATAACTTCTTAATTTAGTATGAAAACGATCAAATTAACCTACAGCACTGGGGAAACTCGAATAGGTGTGACGTCAGAGTACAAATTGTGCAAAAGTATTCATACTTCTTGATATTTCTCGGGTTTCTCATTGTTACAACCACAAACTCCAGTGAATCTTATTGATATTGTATGTGACATTTGCTTGTGTGTGCGCATAAATGTCAAAATAAGGAGAAAAAGAGAAAAAAAGACAGGTGGGGCAAAAGGTTGAAAAGGACAAAGGAGATAAGAATAGAGGAGAGTGAGGAGGATAAAGAGAATACAAGAAAACACAAGGGGATGCTTTCCAACCACAATACAAGTCTGTGGTTGTAATATAGAAAAAATTCAACCAGAATGATTACATTTGAAACTCTAAACAGCAGCTATAATATTAAATTGCACACATTGCATTCATTTCATTACTCTTAGCAGCAGAACATCTGCCAGAGCCAGAGGGCAGGATCGGCAGCGTGCGAGGACGGCGAGCCGCGGCCGCCAGTGAAACACAATCAGAAGGAGACCCAAGGTCAGCAGGGCCACCAGACGACACAACCACACCCGCCAGCGCACCCACTTATACCCCTGAACGTCCTGAGGGAAGAGAGTCAGAGAATCTATCAACAAGCACATGATCAAGTTCGTTCAGGCACTAATGACTAAAATTCCTGTTAAAATGATCAGAAACAACATCACATGACAAGACAGAGAGACTTATTTTACAAAGGCCAAAATGAGCAGCACATAATCAAATCCAGACTTGTTACAATCTCAACTAACAATGACGATGCACTTTTAGCTATTCTTTATAAGTTACAAGATCAAAAACTAAGTAAAAATCAGAACAACCTGGCAGTTCAGCTGGTTACAATAAAATTAAGTGCAACAGAAAATATTTTAAAAATCTAATCTGTCAAGGTCAGTTTAGCAGAAATGAAGAAGTGGATGTTACCATGTGTGAGTCAGGGCTGAGAAGGGAGTCTGGTGGACAGGATGAAGGGAGTCTGCCCTGCGGATCCACAGCACTACCTGTGGGACAGGACAAGACAAAACGTCAATCATAGCATGTACAAGTCAGCAGCATAACAAAACAGGGTTGAGTATTTTATTACTGGTTAATCTATCAATTATTCAGACGATTAACTGATTATTTGGATAAAGAAAATGGCACATTCTGCAGATTTGACATGAAACATTAGAAATACTTTAAAAGACGCAAACAAATAATTAATCGCTTTTTTAAATAAGAAAACAAATATTTTATTGCATAAAATGCCATATCAGAATTGCTTTACTGTACACTTGATTATTTATACCAAACGATGCATCTGCAACATGTGAAGCTCAGCATTTTCTGCTGGACTTAATTAACCAATCAATAATTTTATAGCAAAAGGTACTTGATAGGATTTTTTGTATAACTTTTCTAACTTTTATTTATTTATTGTCTTTGCTTCTATAGATCTGATTTCTTTTCCATTTTTGTCCCGTTTTCTTTGTCCTATAGAAGTGAATATGAGAGATGAGGTGTCTTATACCAAATAACAATAATCCTGTTTACAGCTGTCATCTTTGTCCTCTGGACTCTTCACACAAAGTCAAGAAGAAATCCCATAATTAGCTAATACAGCACACGGCCTCAGAGGTTTGCTACAGAACAGAAATGAGCGTACACTTTGAAACAGGTTTAGGTAACAAAATAATGTCCTAACCTTTATTATTAGTTACAAACTGTGTGTAGCAAGAAGATAGGTTTTTTTTTTTACTGAGAAACCTAGTACTGTTGTGGCTATTTATGATGAATTCTTGTAAATCATAAACTCTATCAATCTAGTTTTTTATCTTTAAAGTTAGTGTATTACAACTTTAGAGAATACTTATACTAGTTTTGGAAGCTCAACCTGTAATGAATTACTGTATTTGGAAATGTTGTGAGTACTTTGGTAACTTTTGGACCCTCCCATTACATTAAGAGATCAAGTACAGATCAAGGGGCGTGGTTGAGAGATTTCTTTGTTTGTCAAATATCCGGTGATGACAAGGAAACATTTTTTATAAAAATTTTTTTGACCCTTTTGAACTCGTAAGATTGGGTTAAGTTCATTTATGTTTACAACTAAGTTCTAAGAAATGATCAGTTATTATTTTGTCTACATTTTTTTAAGATGTGGGAAACACAGTAAACATACAGCAGACCAGATAGGACCAAAATGAACTTTGTAGTCTTCATGCAAAGAATAAGAAAACTAACACTGAACATCTGTCAGCTTGTGAACCAGCACAAGGAAATGACATGGTTACTTTTTATGACTTGTGTTTGACTGACTTAGTCAGTGTTGTAATTTGTTGTCCCATTAGAATATATCTGAATGTGTAGTCAGCTTTCAAAAGAAACAGTTCAAAGCAATAATTGTCAAAAAAATATGAAGAGCAGCCATCGACGGATCCCCGGCTAAAATGATCGTTGTGGCTCCAAGCAGCCTCAGTATGTCCCGGCAGATGGTGAACCAGTTTTTTCACTGTCAACGTCAAACTCAAGTCAGAGTTCAAGCGACTCAGAGCATACTGACTGTCTGAGACTGAGAAAGCTGGGAAAAATGATCTGAACCCTGAATCTTACTGGAAAAGCACAAAGGCAGCACAAAGCACTAATACTGAAATGTTATATTGCTTACTAAAAGGCATCTGATTGTTCTCCGTTTACGCCAGCTGGCATTTTTATGGGATCAGTTCCTTATTTTCTGCAACATCCTGAGGGCTAAAAGTTTTAACTTTTCCAACTGGTGTCACATTCTGACGGCAAGATCTGGTTAAATTGTACAATAGAGACATAGCTGCACATAGAAGTGCCACCCTTTTTACAAATAATGTCTCCAAGCCAATAAAATGTATATAAACAAACTCCACAATTTCTATATTCAGATAAAAAACTTGAAAGATAGTTGTGTATCTTTTAGGTTAACAGATCAACAGTTTCTGAAACCTTCACACTATCCCATCTGGCACCAATGCTACGGTCAAACTCACCTAAATCCTTTCCCTTTGCCTTTTTGATCCTCGGTTTAAACTTCAGCAAATTTATCACCGAGTTGCTGCCATGCGATTGGCTGATTCACTACTTGCGTTAAAAAGTAGGTTCGCAATAAAGTGGCCAGTGAGTGTGTGACTGATACACAATAAAAATAAGTCCCCTTTACATTATTATTATTAATTTAAGTCAGAAATGCTAAATTGGGCATTTAAGATGTTTAATCCTTTATTTAAATGAGGTGATATAAAAACGCAGATTTAAACAGACCTTAAACAGAGAGCGGGGTCTCCGTGAACTTTTCCGGAGTCAGTAAACGCATCGCAGACAAATTCCTACTTTCGGAATACAAACAAGCTCTAAAACTCAAAAAGAGAGATGACGCTGCTTAAAGTACACAGCTTCCTTAAAAACGCTTACTGACGCAATGCTAAATTAGGCAGAAATAAGCACGAGACGCCATAAATTGAAATTAACAAATATGTTTGTTTGACCGGATACTTACTTCCGTCTCAAAGTTCTAATAAAAAATACCGAAACAACCCCCTTTAGGAAGGGAAAGAAATAACTTACCGTCCAAACGAGACTAAAGCAGACCCTTCCTCTTCTGAAAGCTACATTTTTCAAGAGGCTGAAGCTGAAAAGCCCACAGTTCAGCTGCGCCGCAGTTCCTAACTTTGGAAACACTTGTTCAACCGGCTTGGAAGCAAATATCTGACGCCTGCCTTTTCCCGGATAAAAGAACCAAAGGAAAACACGGTGGAGGCATGGCCGTACAAAGTAACGAGATTTAAAAAAAAAATGCATTCAACGTCATTTTTTCACTTTTTGTCATAATGTCAACATAAACTGCACGTCACTAGAAAGTGTTGAGGCAGTACATTAATATACAGTTATAGATGACGAACTCAAACAAGTGAAAAATAATAAGCTTTAATAGCTAAGGTCCTCATTATCTTTAATTATAATTCTATTCTATCAAAAACATCGTAGTCTAATGTCATGGCATCCAAAAGTCAACACCTATAAATTTAATATATTGAATACCGAGTTATTATTAAGGAAATACTGTCGTTATAATAAGAGTTGGTGTAAAGGTATAAATGACACACTATACCTCAAAAGTGCCTGGATCTTGTTCCTGATCTCCTCTTATGTTCGGCACCGGAAAACACAGTCAAAAAAGGCCAAAAATTGTTCTGAGTTACCTATTTTATGCAGATACCTGAAATTATCTCAAAGTTTGTCAAGGCTGAGTTCTTGAGCAAAACAAGAAAAGGAAAAATTATCACATGTTCTCCCAGCCTCAACAAAAAAATTTGCAATCCAGATTTACAGAGTTATCATTCATGCATAGTATTTGTAGACTGACATAATGAAAATCACAGATAAATCAGAGATCCACCCACATCTGAAGGGAGAGACATTCTAAATATAACTTATTTGGCTTATTCTGTTCAGTGAGGTGAGGGCGAACACAGACTTTCAGTTTCCTTTTTAAACAAGATCATCATTACCACAGACTGAACTTTCAGCAGTTTAAAAAAAAGGGAACTATACCTTACCAAATGATGAGACAGACACAAGACAGTCATCTGAGCTGAGAAAGCAAAAAAAAAAAACAAAAAAAAAACTCAGTCCCAGAACAGCTCAACTCAACAGCCACAGCAGTTTGGGTTAGTCTTAACTAGGCTGATTTTAAATTCTGATTTCTCCCTTTACACATTGGCAGTGAGCACAGAAACAAAGACTTTTGATACAAGGAAAAAACAGGTTCTAATTTTTAAAACCTTGAAACTAAGCAAGGTTGTAGTAAAAGAAACTGCTAGATGAGTTGGTGCAATTTGGTAATTGTTTGGTCTTTAATACGTCCTACTTATTTTTTAAATGATAAAAAAATATTTTTTAAGAATTGTAAAGTAATTGTAAAGTATTTTTTTGTACAATATAAAAAAATACTTCAAATCATATAAGTGGTTAAAGAGTATTTAGGGGTTGCCTATAATATGCCTCTGTGAGATGTATAAGCCAAGACTGTAAGGCAGACATGAAACTACAATATGTAGCTTTTATTAAAAAAATGTTTTTACATATTTGTTAAAACTGTCTCTATGTTGTGATTATATGACAGATGGTCTGTGAAAATATTGATCTCCTCCACCTCCTTTTTGAGCAACTGAGGCACAGCTACTGACCAAAAACAACCAATCAGAGCCAGGAAGAGGGTCTTGGCGATGTTAATCAACCTCATGTACTCCCTGCTAAATGTGCTAATGACAGAGAAACAACTTAACATTAAAGGAAAACCGTTTATCCGCCATCATTGGTGGTCATGCTAACTAGCCTGAGCATTCACAACAATGCTCACGTTACCAGGCTAGGCACAGCCTAACACAGAGCAAGGGGCAGAGGAGCATGGCCACACAAAGGTGCCTGACCGCTTTAACCGCCCCCTGGCTCTGATTAATTGGTTCTAGTTAGTGCTGGAAGAAGGAAGTGGAGACAGATTGTCAAACATAGTGACAGTTTCAACAAATATGCAAAAAAAAGTTGTTGTTTTTTATAAAAGTTACATACTGAAACTTTAAATAAGTCATATGCAAAGATTCAGCAAGTCCAAAAGACCGGTAGTAGAAACTAAGCCAATAAAAGTCCCCCTTTGATCTCTGCACAGAGTCCATTTTTAAAGGGCTCTGAGCACTACATGTGCAGGCATCCTTCAACATGTACATCTTACAAAATTACTGCATGCTTATTTTCCGCATCAGATCCTGATATCATCTCCTCATGCACTTAAATTCATACATGCATTGTTTGTCCAGACTCGGTGTCGTCGACCTTTTCTTAGAATGATGTCAAAGCTCACCAAAGTTCTCTGTGTGGTCAGACTCTACACTGTCAACACAGATACAAAATGACTCCCCAGTTGGTACAAACTGAAAACATCCCAAAGCAGAAGGAAACTTTTTGTACCCAAAAAGATCAATCTCAAAATCACCAAAACCGCAAATGGAGCAAAAAAATGGGTTTAGCTTGATGCAGCAGTAAGAAGAGGATGAAGCATATTTTAGGTTATTTTCTGTTTCTAATCTGACCACTAGATGTCACTATTTGTTACACACTGAACCTTTAAGCCACTATGTGCAACTTTGGCCAAGTGAATAAAATTCCTGTAAGCAGTGATGCTGTAACTGTTTACAGTCACATATATACATGTCTTACATCTCTTTAATTGTTCTTCACACCATCTGTCTATTGATGACCCCAGCAAAACGGTCTTGTTTACTTTATATTGTTAGTTCTACAAATAAATTACAACAGATGGATTTGTTTTGAATAAGTTTACAGCTCGTGTTGCACATGAAGTCCCTAAAGAAAACCAGAGATACATTATTATTTGGTTGTTGGTGGAATAGGGATCTTGAAGGTGTTTAGCATGAAATATACTTTAATAACATTTTAATATGGAGGTCCATATGAATGATATGTCAGTGCTGAATTACACAATATTTACCCAATATAACCATATTTTCTGTTTGTAGTGGTAGTCAGAAAATGTAGTTAAATCCAGAGACACTCAAGGATATTAAAAATTAAGAGGTCGTGTTATTTTCCTTACTAATGTTCTTATAAGCAATTTATGATTAAAGTATCAGCAAAGTCTGTAGATCATTTTAGCTTTATTACTGCAGAATGTGAACAAGAAAAGTAGATAACTGTTTTACTTTGCTGAACGAAAACTGTTTTTTGTTGTTGTTTACTTGCTTTTTGTTTGTTTGTTTTCCTCCTTAAATCAGACAAAGCTAACAGCAGATAAGTTGACAGTCGTTGTAAACACACTTGAGTAGCAGCCCTGGCTGACTCTGTCTGAGGCTAGCGGCTAGCAGTCACATTTTATCAGTTACTCTGTGGAAGAAACAGCTAAACATCAGACAGAAACATTTACCCTGCTGGTACATCCCGTGGTCACGGTCAGAACCTCTACATGCTTCCTGAAAACCACAAACTGTCCTCTAACGGGAAAGGCTGCTCTGTTTCAAAACGTGTATCTGAAGACGCAGTCACATTCTCCTACGGCAAGCCGAATCATCCAAAAGACACAAACACGCGTAACCAATCAAAGAGCAAATAAGACGGTGGTCATTTTTAACATACCTGTCAAATCTCCCGTTTTGGCCGGGAATCCACCGTATTCTGTCCCGGGGAGCACGGCCCACCCCTCTGACGGTGGTCACCCCCTGCCCTTACGGTAATCTTCCTCCACCATCCTCCGATCTTACGGCGCACCTGCATTCCAAGCCCTTCTCCCCCCACCACCTCATACTTGAGAGGTATGCATTTTAATCAAATTACAGCTCATTTGGAGACACGTTTGTCTCGTACGAAAAATAAATGTTTTTTATAATTTCTTTGAAATATATTTAATACAAAGTAACAAGAACATATAAATAAAAAAAATAGAAAATTGTGTGCATTTGTATTCAGACTCCTCCCTAATTCTGATACTCCTAAATACATTGCAGTGCAACTAATTTCTTCCAGGAAGTCACCTAATTTAGATAATATGTTTTAAATAATAAAAAAGTAAGCAGTACCATTTGTGTAAACTGACTCAATGTTGCTAGTTACAAATGCATATTCATCTTGTTTTCTAACCTTTATTTCTCCTCTCAAACATATCAAATATATAATACATTTGATCATCTTTAGTATTTCAGTGGATCCATTTGGACGAGAAAATTCCACCTCTCTGTATCTTTCATGATATGATTTAATGCGGGTTAGGTTGGAACAACATTTGATTAAATGTCTTTTCTGACCAAAATCAATGCAAAACAGCATTAGGAGCTCCAAGAATCTTTACTGAATACATTATTTACAATTACAAGATTAAATACAACAACGTGCAAGCCTCCTGTTTACACACAATTAACAAAGCTGTGGTCCACAATGTTAAAGCACACAATACATATTTGATGACCGGCTGTTAACTTTTACAGTTTTATTTCCTTTTAGCATTCACACTCACACAATTCCACCCATGCAACAAAGTCTTAAAAAGTGCTAATGTAGCAGAAGGTTTGAGGTCGGTGCTTCTCTTCCTCCCTGTCCAGTTTAAGGCACCACAGCTTATTCCAGAACTATTTATGAAGCTGCAGCTTTCCTCTCCTTGTAAGTCGCCATCATTTTCTTGATTTCTGCTATGGCCTTTCCCGGGTTGAGACCCTGTTGAAAAGAATGGAACAATAAGACAAAGAAACTCATAATTCTGTGACAAGATCGTTTGTTAAATGCTTTGGGTACCTTGGGACAAGTTTTGGTGCAGTTCATGATGGTGTGACAGCGGTACAGAGAAAAAGGGTCCTGAAGCTTAGACAAACGTTCCTCTGTGAATTCATCGCGGGAGTCTATCATCCACCGGTACGCCTGTGGAAAAACAACACAGCGGCCTGAGTTTAAGAATTAAATACAGAGTAATAATGATTCCCTTTAGAGGATCTCTAGTTTCATCTGTCCAAGTATTAAGTTACTGCGATATGGGTCACATCATTACATGAAATTCATAACTAGTCTCTTTAAAAGTTCCTCCTCTATGTTTATCCATGACAAGCGGTGCATTTTTTTCAGTGTCTGAGCCAAATGAAGGAAATCATTCGACTGCAGGTACCATCTCATTGTCCTGGAAGAGTGACTGTGTACATCTTTATCAATAGTCAAATTTAAGCAGCAGATTTTGCTATAACCAGAAAATCTCTCTCTGGACTCGAGCCACAGTCTTTGCTAAGACTACTTTCTCCTTGAGTAGACTTTGTGTTTTGCTTTGATGCCCAACTTTGGAGATTTGTACATGTTTTCATCATGTGGACTTATCAAACTTTGACATGGAAATGAATGTAACCATCATGAGGTGAAACTTGAAACAATTCTGAGAAGTAAAAATGGGAAAAGTTATATTGCCTCAACAAAAGGCCATATAAAACTGTCAGAACAAAATTATGTCCCACTTTTTGTTCTGCGTCTTTAACTGAAAACAATCACACTTTTATGTTGCAATGGCAAGAATTACCATTGCAATCGATACAGAGCTGCAATTTACAATTATTCTAGTAATCGATTATTCTATCAATTATTCTGACGATTAATCTGATTTTAAAAAAAGCAGTATATAGATTTTTCATTCCATAGAATGAATTTTTTTTTATTTTTCAACCACAATATGAGAAATGCAAAAAGCATTGCTTTGATAAATGTGAACCGAGTGAAGCTGAGACTACACCACTTGAAGAGTTTGTCTAAAACATATTTACAGAGCAAGCTGGGTGGGGGGGTTATCTTAAATGCAAAATGTATATATTTTTGTACAGATTTGGCTCAGTTACTGCTCTGAATATGTTGGGGTTTTTTTCACCTGCATACTCTAGTTAATGATAATTGATTACTGAATTCATTGACAATTATTTCAATAACTGATTAATCATGATTAATTAATCATGATTAATCTGATTAATCGTGTTTAATCCGTTTTAGCCCAATAAAAACTTTTGCATAATAATGTCTATATGCATCTCATGTCTGACCTGCATGAGGACAGCAGGCCCCAGGTATTTGTCTCCGTTCCACCAGTAACTCGGACAGCTGGTGCTGCAGCAGGCACACAGGATGCACTCGTACAAGCCGTCCTGTTGAGGCAAACAGGAGTCAGACACGATCTTTCTCTGCCTTTTGTGGTCTTCACTTCTGGGCAAGTTGGCCACTTAAACAAGGATGTGAAAACCAATATTCTGATTGCTGTGGAAGTATTTGAGGTCTGACTACCTACCAGTTTCTGCCTGTCCTCCACTGACTGGAAATACTGCTGCTTCCCCTCCTGACTCTCATCCTTCTTCTTCAGGTATGGCTCAATGGATTTGTACTGTGCGTAGAAGTTGCTCATATCCTGTTGGGGATAGAAACAGAAGGTCAGATTTAGAGAGATGCTCTCATGTTCCTAAAATGTATTGTAGCTTTTGAAAAAAAAAAAAAAGTCAAAGCAACGCACTCACCGGCACCAGATCTTTGACGACGTACATGTGGGGCAATGGGTAGATTTTAGTGGGTTTGCTGGTGTTTGTATCAATTTTGTTAAGGCACGCCAGTGTGTTGCCTCCGTTTATATTCATGGCACACGAGCCACAGATACCTGAGAAGATTGGTACACAATAAGTCTGCCAGAAAGTCCGTCAGATGACTTACTTTTCATTTTTCTGAAGTTTAAAATGGCTGGCACTGTGATATGCAACTTGACAACAGCTAGAATTGGTTTCCTACCTTCACGGCAGGAACGCCTGAATGTAAGCGTGGGATCGAGTTCATTCTTGATCTTAATTAGGGCATCCAGAATCATTGGACCGCAACTGCGTTAAGAACAACGTCAGACGCAACATTCCCAATGACATGGAATACAGCAAATTTGTTTTTCATTGATCCAGTTGTGACTTACGTGTTCAGATCTATTTCATACGTCTGCATTCGGGGTTTGTCTCCAGGGGTGTCTGGATCCCAGCGGTACACCTGGAACTTCTTGATCCTGGGCTCAGGAGCCGGCACAGCGGCGGTCTGAGCGCAACGCACCATCTGATTCACAGAAACCAAACAACAGTTAGAGTAGGTATCAAATAAACAATAGCTATTACGAGAGCGGACACATTTGTTGTGGGCACCAGCAACACTCCTGACCCCACTGAGGGACAATGGTGTCAAGAAAATGGATGGATGGATGGATGGATGGATGGATGGATGGATGGATGGATGGATGGATGGATGGATGGATGGATGGATGTGCCCTAAAAGCCTTAAAGTAAATTCACCTTTCATTTAAAGTAGTAAAATCTCACACGTTTAAGTCAGTACCATTTGAGTGTTTTAATTCATAGAGGCGAAAAAAGTCTCCGGTTAAAAAAAAAAAATTGTATATTAGAAAAAAAAAACAAAAAAAAAAAAACTTTGCTGCCACAACCCTTTGAAAATAAATCTAACTGGAATATGTTCAAATGTATACCTTTTTTTTTAATTGATCAGTTTTTAGGAACTTCTAATTAATAAGCTAAGACTTTATGTTTCTCTGGGATAAAAATATGATAATATGATACGACCCAGCTGCGATGGACTGGCCAAGGTGTACCTCGCCTCTTACCCGTAGGGAGGCTGGGATGGACACCAGCCTCCCTACGGATAAGCGAGTATGAAAGTTTTGTTCTGTTGATAAATTCCACCAACAGTATTTTTTTTAAACAATCATTTATTAAAATTAATTTTCCCCATGAGTTCAATATCTATACAGAAATTAAATTTGATTTCTCAAAAGGTTTGAAGGGAGTTGTATAGGAGCAGAACTCAATGGCCACTTTCATGTTTTCTCACATTCATAAATGACTGGATCCCTCTCTCCAAGACGTATTAGAATTATAATATGCATCATAAGGAAAAGTTACTCAACGCAGAAATAATAAGACTTTGGAGATTCATGTCCACAGTAACTGCGACAGTTGAAGGGAAAATATTTCAGGAAATCATAAAAAAGTGACCAAAAATGATCAGAAGTTTCATAATTTGTAGTGTTTTGGACGTTTCTATTATATCATTAAATTACAAAGTATGACGTCTCCCCCTAGTGGCAGCTTGGGTGAACTGACAAGGAAGAGTTACATCACAGCCGTCCTATGATTACCTAACTGACTCCTTCAGGACAATTGAACGTAAACGTAATAATAAAAGCTAAAGTGTTTTTTTTATTATTCTTTTAACAAACAGGCTTATATTTTTGTGCCTTAAACCCATCTTTGAAAACTTATTAAACAACAGCTTCAAAGAGAAGAGGAAACAACCAACAAATCAGTTCAAGTACGATTACTGACAAAAAGGTGCAGATAATGATAAAAAGGTGTAATTTTTCAATACAGTTATTATATTTACTAATAAGCCACTATTATAATTTATTTTTAAAATGTACACATATGTAGTCCGAGAATGTCCTGACAACTGTTTTAAATTAGTAAAGAGTTTTAGTACTTTTTTTTGCTTAGCGCAGGCTAAACGGTGAATGAACGCACGAAAGCTCTCAGTTGGGAACATTTCTCAGAGAAGATGCAATTTCATGAGTTCTAACCCAAAATTAGATAAAAACTGTTCCGTACTCACCACCATCATGCCAGAATTCCTAAAAGCCAGAATATTTCGGCTCAAACAAACGACAGACATGGTTCCTAGTTGTGTTGATAACAAATAATTGAAAGTATCTGTGTATGACAGTTATTACTTCTCTGTAATTGTCTTTAGCGTCAGTGAAAGCAGCCTGAGTCTGAACTGTGCGCTGAAGCCGCGCCCGCTTTGTACGTAAACGTCTGCGTCGTTGACGCGTTCACGTGTAGTCCCTCTGCTCGGTCATCAGAATACCCAAACATATGCTATTGAGATATTTTAAATAAAAACAATATCCGGTGTGAGTATTTTACCAGTTTATTTTGATTTCTAGGAAAGTCTTCCCTCTATTGCACCCTTTACCGATAACGCAGGTTCTACTCAACAAATGTGAAACATTTGTAACAATGAACCACATCCTAGATGCATTGAAGGCGGCGTGTGAATGCGGCTATTTCACAACTCTCATTGCTCAAATGAGGGTCAGTTACATAGATCTATACATAGACATTCAGGACGACGTGCAGTTATCTATTAGCGTTTTATAACTCCTTGAAAGTCAGTGGCTGTCAACTACAAAGCTCATGTCCTTAACAGTCAAAAGAAACATGTTTGTTCATGAGTTAAGCAACTTCAAATCTTATTTTTGACAGTGATGTGAATGACCTAACAATTTCTTCTGTTTTTGCTTTACTTGTCACCTTTAACCATTTTAGAAAATCAAACAAATTTAAATATCAGACAAACATAACCCAAGTAAGCCTACAATGCCATTTATACTATATTGCCAAAAGTATTTGCTCACTCATTAAATGATCAGAATCAGGTGTTCCAATCATTTCCATGGCCACAGGTGTATAAAATTAAGCACCTAAACATGCAGACTGTTTTTTTTTTTTTTTTTTTTACCGACATTTGCGATAGAATGGGTCACTTCTAGGAGCTCAGTGAATTCCAGCATTGAACTGTGATAAGATGTCACCTGTGCAACAAATGTTTTCAAAATGTTTAACAAATAAAAATCTGGACTGTGTACATTAGTTTCCAACCCCGTTGAGTCTTTGCGGCGTCTCTACAATCTCTGCACATCTAGAGAAAATCTCAAGTTCAGTCAGATTGGATATAGACGTCTGTGAACATCAGGAGACGCCACATCTTTTAGTTAGATTTAGGTCTGAACTTTAACTAGGTCATCCTAACAGATAAATTAATCAAAAATTTTACTGCAGCTCTGATTGGATGTTTAGGGTTGTTGACCATCCACCATAGTCTTGGGTCTTTTGTAGCCTCTAACAGAATTTGCTGGTATTTAGCTCCATCCATCTTCCCATCATCTCAGATTGGTATAACGTCTAGCTCCTGCTGATCTATTTTATGTCACCATAGTGATAGTGTGTTCAGAGTGAAGTTTTATTTCTGCGCCACACATACAGCGTTGCAGGTAGGCGAGTGAGTTCAGTTTTTCCTCATCTGGCCAGAAAACCTCCCTTCACATTTACTGTTTCCCACAAAAGCAACTGAATTAACATTCCCTGAATTATCTTGGAAATACTGACCCTTTAAGGCCAGTAAGCCAGAACAGACGTGGCACGTTGTGCAGATCTGCTGTTGCTTTAATATCTAATCGAATTAGTCTGCAGGATGAAGTGGGGTTGTAAGTTCGTTCTCTTTGATGTTCTCCTGATTGCCTGAAGCATGAAGTTGTCCTAACGTGATACACCCCCACACAAGAGTGTATCACTTCTCTGCTGTGCCAAGAGAATTTTGATGATTCCATGTTTTTTTTTCCTTTGTTTTTAATCAAAGATTCCTGACTGATGATTTCTGCTTCTGCAGGCAAAATTAGTGAGGACCTCAGAGCTTTTCTTCATGCATTCCTCTACATGTTTTCCTCTGTGGGGCTGTTGCCAGCCCCACACAACAGACAGCTGGTCAAATCCAGCCCCTTATTCCATGCTTGGCTTTGTGCAGAGGGTCTGAACTCTCTGCTTTTGAGAAACAGTTGCAGACTGTGTTTGTCCGTGACAGTTATAATGCGCCAGTTCGACGCTACGAAGCTTACCAATAATTGCCTGCATGGCAAACTGTCATCCTCCACTGCAAAGAGAGAAGTGGCAAGCCGAACAAAATGGCTACTAACGTTGACCCAATATTTGGAATTGTGGCCAACGCAGACTGAAAGGCTTCCTTCACTTCCTTCGCTGCCATTACTAAAACTACGAGCAACTCCTGAGCAGTGCAGAAAGCAGGCGTGATCGTTCTCTGCCTCTCCTTCTTTCGCTGACATCCTTGGTTAAAATTCTAACAGAGGAATCCATATTAATGGGAGAAAGCCCAGGTGGAGCACTGAAGACAGATGAGAATTGAGCAGAATTGCATAGGAAGGTAGTGACCAAGCTAGTAAAATTGTGAGGTGGAAAGAAAATGATCAATGTTTTGTGAGATTTAATCTGGACTTTAACTAGGCTACAATAGTTAATTATATTTCTTTGATCGCAAACCAAATTTAGGCACGCTGCATTACTAGGCAAGATTAAACCTGATTTTTAAGGATTCAGTTATTCTTTATCAGTAGGTTGAACAATTTAACTGACTAATATCCAGTAAGATGAGATTGAAAACAAAGAGTCTACTGTTAAGAGACAGGCTAAAAAGTTAATAAATTGTCCTCTGTCGGGAGACAGCAAGTACAGTATTTCATTAACATCCAGGCGGTGCTGCTGTCGCCGAGTTGATTTACCGCTCCAAAGGACAGCATCAGTCTCTAGAGAAGGCTTTTCCAGCTCTGGTTGCATAATGGCGTGTAAATTGTTCAATACTGTAACCACAGAGGTGTCAGAGTTACACTGGTACCTTTTATGAAAAGGCATTTAAAGAACCCAGAGGGCTGCATACAACTAGACTGCTTCAGTTCGTTTAAATTGGACTGCAAGGATTGATTGTGGGAACCATGGTGAGACTTAAAATCTGCTTATTACATTGTGGTGCCTTTTGCTTGTTTTTATTTTGTTTGTTTTTTTAAACAGGAAGGTAAAATTGCTCTGCTTGCAGTGATGAACATTGTTCAGGCGGACAATTTGCAAACACAAGGTTGCCTGGGCAGGTAATTGGAAAAGCCTGAAAACCAGAAGAGAAACAGTTTAACAGAAAAATGGGCCACCAAGTCAACAGAAGACGGACGTCATTTTACGGCAGCAGTAAGGACATTTACTGCTGCCGTAACAACAGACAAGTCTTTCTCTGATGTGCTTGAAGCTTTTTCAGTTCCATAAACGCTCAGTTTAAAGATCAGCAGAAAGTAGAAAACAACAAAAGGAGTGAAAGGCTGGGAAACAAAGAGCAGCATGACATAAAAATCTCAGTTCCCAATGTTTTGTACAAATTCTGGGATGTCTCACATGTCTTTAGGGTTAGGATGAGACGTATATTGAAATAAATTTAAAAGAACAATAGTTCAATAACCCACAAAACAAAATGGAATTTAAACAAAGAACTACACATGATCTTTGTTTCTTGTTTAAGACAATTATTTTTGTTTAAAATTGAATGGTTTAATCTGTATGCCTGACTTTATCTAAAAATCTACAACTTTTAGTTAATATTTTAGTATTTTACACACCCATCATATAGAGCTGTTGAATAAAGCAAGTTTCAGTTGCGATTTGAGTATTTTTCTGTTGAAACTTGTTTGTTTTGCTGACCAACAAACTCATCACACCTAAACATACCCACCAGTTTTGGTTTTTAGAGAAATCAATTCAGGAACAAACATTAACGTTAAGGCTAAACAAGCTGATATCATTTTAAAATATGAAATGACTGATGTTTTGATCGGATGGCTACTTTTTACTTTTACTTGAGTAAAAACATGAAATAGTTACTCCTACTTGGGTAAAATTTGTTCACTACTCTACCCGCCTTTACTCCTAAACATTAGGAAGAACGATTATTTTAAACGTGCCACGGAACCATAATGGACGGCTTTTCTTCACTCCACGTTGTCAGTCGTTGCTCTTCCTTGTTTCTGCTTGAATTTTACTAAATAAAACCGGGAACATCTGCACTCAGAAATAACCTCTCTCTCTGTCTCTCTCTGTGTCTCTCTCTCTCTCTCTCTCATGCGACTGGAATAACACAATCAAACGTCAGGGGTCACTGTTGTGCTTCAATGGCACTTTTAATAAAACAGACATTTCATTCTCACAACAGCAATGTCTGGACAGAGAGGGGTCGAGTACGGCTGGGTGAGGGTTTCCTCTGCTGATAGGCTGGTTGCTCTGGGTTAGTGAGAAGGTTGGATAATGAGAACTCAAAGAACATTGATATGACTACTAAAAAACACACGCAAAAAACAGTGTATTTCCTTGCAAAAGGATTAACTTGAACTCTACAACATAATGTCAGCTCACAAGGATAAACTTTACTTTCTGGGATTTTATGTCATAGACCCAAATAAAGCAGAAGATCATTGTGAAAGGGAGAGAAAATCATTTCAGGTCGAACATTTTCGACTTTTAAAACACACAATTTCCAAAAGTAAAAAATGTTCAAGTTTTTTCTAGGAAAATTCATCTCAAAATTTCAGATATTTTTTTTTCTTTTCTTGGAAATTTTGAGCTTTTGGAGTTCGGAAATGTTCAGGGTTTTTCTAGATAATTTGTGAGATGAATGTAAAAAAAAATTTGGGGAACTTTAGACTTGTTTTTCTATCTAATGTGACGTCACAGGGGCCTACAACCTGTACAAACCAAAGAACCATTTTTGCCCACAGTCCATTAAATGTACATAAAGCTTAGTGAAAGGACTACTGAAAGACTTTCAATACATATCTGCAATAGGAAATTGTGGTATTTTTTTAATACCATTTTATTCTGTTTTAGGTTGTAAAGCTAAGAAAAAACATAAACTTTTTACAAAGGGAAGATTTATAGATTTTCTTCTATGGGATGTTGATGTTTGGAGGATCTTATGTAAACAAAAAAGCACTTTGTTTCCAAGGTAATGATGAAAAAAAACAAAGAAGTATTTTTGACACTTGTAGGATTTATTCAGCTCTAAAAATAAACTGCTCAAATCTGCACTTGTTTAATCTACATTTTTAAAATGTTTTTTGGCTCTGCACTGTTTTAAGCTGAGTTATAAAGAGCCACCTGCAGCTCCGGAGCCGCAGCATGCAGATGAATGAACAGAGCTGAATAATCTAGACGGAAAAAATTGTTGTAGGCAGCTAAAGACGTCAAAGCGATGAAAGTTAATGGTTTACACTAAAGGCATATTGGTGTATTGAAATGACCCAGTCAAAGTCCAAATTGAAAATCTCTGGCGGTGCTTGAAAACGTATGTTTAATGCTCTCGTAAAACTTCATGGTGCTTGAATTATTTTGTAAAGAATAATTTCAGGTGAATAAAATTCAGTGTCTAGAAGTGCAAAGCTGACAACACTTAGTTCAAAAGGCAACAGCACATCATCTACTTTTTTACTATTCGCAATTCTTAAAAGACTATCTATGTTTAATAGCCCCGGAAGGAAGAAAAATCAAAAACAAAATGCAAATCAGGTGTAATTTTCATTTTGCAAACACTTCCAGGACCGCTTTGTGTTGGTCTATCATTTAAAATCCCAGTAAAAGACGCCAACGTTTGTGGTGGTGACGTGGTAGAACGTGTCAAAATTCAAAGGGGAGCGAATATTTCTTCCAAAGCGCTGCGGACGCGTCAGCTGAGTCCGTCTGGTTGGCGTTTACCTCTCCTCGTGTGTCAACTTAACAATGGCAAATTAGCAGAGGAAAATCTGACCACAGCTGCACATAGTCTCCGTCCCTCTCACGTTATTTACAGGAGAGAGAAAAAAAAATACATTCAGTTAATTCACTAAGTAACAAAGCTAATTAATCTGTGTTTTTAGCAGAAATCACATTGTTTCACATCCAATTTCCAGTTCCTTCTTCCTCTTAATGTTTACTCACGCAGTCCAAGTGTCCAAGGTTTCTACGATTGAACAACTCACACAGAAATCCCCCCACTGGCCTGTTAAATTCTGTATTTTTACCTATTTACAGAAGCAGCAGTCTAACCATCACAAAACAAACCACAAACCCGCCTGTCGTAACCAAAAGTCCCATCTGATAGAGGAAAAAAAAAACCCCAGAAAACCCAGTCTCACCTCCCCGTTCCATACTCTTCCCACCCTGTTCTAAAAGAGCATGCCAAGTTTAACAATAAACACAGAAAATGTCTTTATACAGAAAAAAAACACCCTTAAAAATGTTTTCTTCCTCCCACGGTGGAGGACAAAGACTTAAGACCAGGTTTTTAGTGGGAAGAAAGTAAAATCTCATTCCATTTTGGGATTTTTTTAGTGCTGACAGAGAAAGGTTCAGGGTCAAAAGAAAGTCCGGTTGGAAGGTTCTGAAAGAGGACCACATCATAAACAGAGGGGACTCGGGGGGGCAGTTTTACAGGTCTCTGAGGCAAAGTTTGGCCGTGGGGGAAAGTTTTGGCAAGAACGAGTGGAGGTGTTTTAAAATGTACGAGAGATTCAAGGGGAAGATCTGCATTTTCATTCTTATTTATGTTTCTCTCTCTCTCTCTTTCTCTCTCTCTCTGTGATTTTTAGAGTCAGAGGTGTCGAGGACTGGGGTGGCCGTTGTGGTAGAGCTTCTGCTTGATGTGGACCATGTTGCCGCTGGAGTCCTCCAGCTGTCTGAGCTGGGCTCGGCGACGGAGGTCTCGGAGGTTGCAGAACTGCGGTAACCATGACCAGGATGGAGTATCTGCAGGGAGAAGACCAGAGAGAACAAGGAGACTTTTATCCAGATGATACAAAAACCCAAATTCACAAGCACAAGCCGAGTTTTATCATGCACAGCGGTATATTTACCTGCAAAAAAAACAACAATAAAACCTCCTCTCAGTTATTCTTGCTTTCATATTTCAGATATTTATAAGAACAATAAAGCACTGATGTTACATTTCCACCTTTGTAGCAGAGTTGAAAGCCTTCCCCAACACATGCACTTCAAATGTGTGTGTGTGCGTGCGTGTGTGTGTGTGTCGTGTGTGTTTTTAGCAACGTTTAAGGGAACTGTCCACATCAGGCTGATTGTACAATATTAATGATTGTACTTCTGTATTTTATAGCAACTATGCTTTTGGAAATTACATTAATAACGCCATGACAACATGGGAATAACATGCAGATCAGCAATCAGTAGGAAGTTCCAGTTTTTCACACTGATCTGTGAAAGCCATAAACCAGCAGGAGTTTGGAGAAGCTCTCCTTCCACTTTATTTAGACAATGGGGACAAATGGCTTTGGAGAGAGGGTCAGAGACAGGTCCTGGTTGGATGAGCAAATATACGCCTTATTTGAATAAATTAAAGAAAAGAAGATAAAACTTTCCACACAGAGTAACAAATCAGATCTTGCCCTTGCAATTTCTCCAAAGATATCTTTGCTGTCCCTACCTCTTGTCTCAGGTAATGCATGCGTGTCTCTATTATTTTGTAGTTTTCTGTTGTATCTTCTCACTTTGTTCCGATTTGGATTAAATTCTGAAATTCGGTGACGTCAACACGCATTGTTGTGTTTTGTCCCAAACGCGCCACCGTTCAAGAGAACCTGGGATCCAAACAGGAAGACGGAGAGCCAGATTCTTTTCCAAATTTAATCACACAAATAATTCTTCCTTAACAAGTTCAACATCTGGTTTTAAATATCAATAAAATGATGTTGATTTTTTGCATATTTGCTTCCCTTTTTTAATATAAAGTTGTCAATCATTGTTATTATTCTGACAAAGTCTCATGCTCATATTTGAATCATTTCAAGCATATTACATGGATTTCTAAAACAATGTAGCATAATCTGTAAATTAGCCAGACCTGGCCTCTTTAACATAAAATACTTTAGTTGTTTTTAAATTCAAACTCACTTAAATATACTTTATTGATCCCAAAGGAAAAATAAATGCTTTTGTAAAGAGTTGTTGTAGACGGTGATGGCTGTGGGAAAGGAGGATCTCCTGTAGTGGTCTGTGTCACAGCAAATTTGAAGGAGCCTCTGACAGAAGACACTGGCTGTGTTTCGATTACAAATGAGCGCAAATCTTTGTTTATATTCTGCTAATGCTCCATACAATAGGAAGTTTAATTAAAATCACATGTGAATACGTTTGTTCGTGCAATAAGTCATGAAAAACCCTAGCAGCTACATGCGATTATATCATATTATATTCATAATTAAGCCATGACGCTAAGAACTCATCATCTATCAGCCGTCGGTGGAGACGTCTGCGTCTTATTCATGCGTTGGCGCAACAAACCCGTCATGCTTGGGAGCGGCTACATTTGGGGAAACTGTAGTCAGCGATTTTTCCAGAAGAGCTGCTGATTCAGTACGCTGAATGACGCACTATTTTTTATTAACTGAGCGATGTTGTGCGTGTTCTCGTGGAGCCAGTTGCACATTGTCCAAAAAACACAAATAAAACAAAACAAACTACAAGGCGTGAAGAAGACTGCTTACTGCTTTCATCTTGGTCGTTTTTACCACTAAGGCAAAGTTATTTATACAGCTCCTTTCAGCCAGAGGCAACTCAGAGTGCTTGCACAAAGAAGCTAAAAGCAACATATATTAAGAAAAACACATCAAACAGATGAAAATTAAACAGATTTAAAAAAAAGAGTTATGAGTAGCATCTGCGGACTACAGCTGTTTTGATACAGCTGAAAAACTGCCTCACTGTAGAACAACATTTTATCAAAAAAACCTTTTTTTTCAAAATTAAGCAAATGTAATTTTCGTAATGTCAATTTATGCAATTATAAGGTTAATGGAAATGCAGCTTAGTGTTTTTCAGTCTCATGAAGAGGATGTGCATGAGTTTCTTGATTTCATGTAAAATCCTTTTTTGCCGCCATCGTCTTCCAGCGGTTCCACAGTGGCAGTCAAACTGGCTGGTTGCTAGTTTGACTGCAACTGCAACTAAAAATCAGAACAATCGGGCGCTACAATAGAGGACACTGAATTCTTTTTTACAGTCTACTACTTGCAGTAAACAAAAAAATGTTAGATGATGTCGTGAACTGTTACATGGTGACTGCAGCCGTGACCTTTCACCTGTTCCACCTTTCTGAATTATCAGCCATCGCACACTGTACACAGAATGCTTCAAGATAGAAAGTGAGGCAGCAGGTTTGTATGCATGTGTGTGTATGTGGGGTGTAATATGAAGTGTGGGGGATGTAATGGTGGAGAACAGATTCAAACTGGAGCTGGTGAGGCGAAGTGAGGTCCGTGAAGACGGCAGGGAGAGCCCCAGACGTCGAGTCCGGTAAAAATAAAAATAAAAATGGCTGTGCCCGAGAATGTGCAAGAGAAAGAGGTGGAGGAGAGGAGGGGGCGTTGCTGGTAGGATTGGGGATGAGGAGGAAAGACAGAGAGGGGGAGAGAGAGAAGGGAAGTTATTTATAGCTGTGAATGGTTGTGCTGTCCACAAGGACTGCTCTGAAGGGTATCCAAAGGAAAGGGGGCAACAAAGGCAGGTTTCTCTCATTTCAATAAAAGGATGAAGTCAGGAGAAATTACAGAGCAAAGGGAGAAAAAAAGAGAGAGAGAGAGAGAGAGAGAGAGAGAGAGAGAGAGAGAGAAAGAGAGAGAGAGCTAAGATGCGATTGTTATGCCTGCTTTAGAACAGAGGGGACGTTAACGCCCCGTGCCAATTTATCGTTTTCTCACTTGTTTTTCAAGCGTCTTTCCAAAAAGAGCATCTGGCGTCAGATATTAACAGTAAACTGGTGGTACGGAATAAAAAGAAGAAAAAAAATGTTGCATCAGGAGGGAAATGGCTCAGGAGCAGATTCAATAAATGAGCATAAGGGGGAGGAGTTAGAGCTGGAAAAAAGCAATGGGAATCATTGTGCATTTCAATGCACTGTGTGTGTGTGTGTGTGTTCCTTACTTGCCATTCCAGCTGCTCTCTTGTGCTATTTATAGCTCCACAGAAGAGAAAGTGTGTGTACATGCGTGTGTCTGTGTGTGCGTGTGTGCGTGCGCACGTGTGTGTGTGCGTGTGTAAATTCAGGTGGAGATGTGACAGCATCCTCATCCTGCTTCCACACTCTTCCCTGCTCTTTCAGCCTCACCTTCACTCCTCATCTCACAGAGGCTAAATGTGTGTGACCCAGTACTAAAGGCAACACACACATGCATGCATGCACACGCGCACGCACACACACACAAACTAATGGATCAAGTCAAAAAGGTGACGGGCTTCCCTACCCACTGCTAAAAAAATAAGTATATAACAATCAGACCACATCTCTACGGTGTTTGAAACATTGAAAATACTGCCTTCTTTGGCAAACACTTAACACGCAAACATGTAAAGTTTCTTGGTTTTCAGTGGGAGATATCAAAAATACCACATTATTATTTATGTGGAAATGCCAAGAGAAATCAGCAGAATACAATCTGGGTCAGAAACTTTAAATTCAGTCATTGTTGAGTGAAGAAGGAAAAGTAAGGCATTTAAAAACAGTCAACAAAGTTGCTCCGTTGTCTCTGAAAATTTTAAAGCTTTTTAAATTCCCATCGTAAATTAAACAGCTAAATATAGTTTAATTATAATGGGTGCTATTTTATCCCTAACAATCCCTAACAGTAAAAGTAATGTGCAAAGTGTCAATCTAAGTTTTTTTCTGCTGTGGTTTGAAGAAGACTTTTAAATTAGTGATGCATGTTCTTGACAATCTTTTAGACTTTTTCTTTCCACTTTGACTGAAATTGTACCTATTTAGTTCTTGTGCAATACTAAGGCAAAGTGTGCTTAGAAATGAGGAAAGAACATAGTAGGACAAAATATCCACAGAAGATCTTAAAACCAAAGCAGCAAGAAAAACAAAAATGTGAAACAAGACTTCAGTTGATGTAATGCAGCCGCGTCAAAATCTTTTTCCGACACATTCAACATCAAGAATGTCTTCAAAGAGCCAGTTGTGGCAGAATATGTTGATAAAATGACCTATTAAAAAACCTGAATAAATATTATTGCTTTCTCTGCTAAAAAGTTATTTAAAATACTTTCACATTGATGTAATTAGGCACAATACAAATAAAAAACGATTTGACTAAACTGATTAAATAATATTTAAGCACACAACTGTTATCTTGACACACTTTTTCAATGCCATAGAAATAGCCATGTGATCTAATGGCTCTTTAACTATTAATATTATCTTTTATTATTATTATTAGCTTTACAAATGTCAATTTTATGCAAAAATACACATTTCTTGTCAGCAAACAGTTTTCAGTTTATTTTTTTTCAACATTGTTTTAATAAAAAATATGGATAAATTGTCTATTTTAAAATAGTTTTCTTACACGTACAAACCTCAATGTTTTGTAATTCTGAGTTAAGCAGCTTAATAAACCAAAACCTTCCTCTGACAATATTCAACTGCACATAGTGGGGGACAAAAAAAGTCAAAATAAAAACAAAAGCTTAAAAACTATTGATCGAGACCACCTGAAAATATTACACACAGGCGTGTCTCCTTTTAAGCAAAATCTGGAAAATAAATACATAAAATAAAAAATCTATGCCTTCAAGTATTAACGGTCATCCTTAATGCTGACACTTTTTCCTCATCCTGCCTGAGGAGCTTTTCCACAGCACTCCCAGTTTCCAGGTCACATATCACCTACTTTACTCTTAAAACTGCAGATCCAGGCCAGCTCCACCACGCAGCCTTACCCCAGTACTGATTTATAAAGCAACAGAGACAACAGCATCTTCCAGGCTCTGCTTTTGTATTTAACCAGGCTATAACAGTAAACGGTCATTTGTGAGAAAAGTTTTAGGAACCACAACAAGACACGATGTTAAAACTTCTACAAGAGAGCGATGCAGCTCAGTCTTATTTAGATATAATATACATAAAGACTAGACTATTTAGGCTTTTATTTCCTCTTTTGTGTCTACCAGAGTTCATGCAGTGATGAACTACGCACCGCATGTTCTGTCTCATTACCTTTTTTTTCTAAAACGACATCCTTCTTTCATCTGTCAGGCGGAGAGAGGCGACAAGGGAAACGACAGATATATTTTCCAGTTAGCGTGGGGACGCAAAGCAGGAAATTAAGAAGCAACTATCAGCCGAAGCTGGATTTCAATACACACACACACACGCACACAGAGTACAGAAATGAGGCATTCAGAGCAGAGCGTCAGATGGTGAGAGCGAAATATCTCAATCGTTGTGACGCAAGCATGGCTCATCTAATGGAGCCAACTTCAAACTCGGGTCTATTTACTGTGACAGCATTAACCAATACGAGAGATTTTCTTCAGACATTTCTGGGACGTGTGACTGCTCAGGCAGAAATCCTTTTCTGACAGCCTTAATCTCCATTCATCTAGATTTGGTGAGGGTATACCTACTGTCCATGTATGAGCAACTGGGACCTATGAAATTAAAGTTTGGTCCAAACGTCTTGAGTCATCCCTGATTCCTCTAGATTTTACTACCCAAGAGAGGTGAGATGATCTAACAAAAAACATATTTTAAATTACGCCTATAGGCACTCTGAGATACAATTTGTTCCTATTAATTCAAGTGAATCAATGAAAACTACCAAAGGTAACGCAGTCGGACAGACATTTCAGTGGCAGTAAAATAATTTTTGAAGGACCCTTTAGAAGAAAATCTGGCACGCTTCATCAACTATAGAATGATGCATCACTCAGGTCCGTTGTCTTTTACTCAATTCATTTCTCAATACATAGCAACTCACTATACATTTTGTAAAAATTCTTCAAACGCAAATAGTTAAGTGAGACCCATGATGCAAAATTCACATTTTGCACGTACTTATACTTATGGCCTCAACTGCTTTTAAAAACAGTACAAGCACTTAACAACACTGTCCTGCCGTTTTTTGCCAGTAAGTCCAAAGAACTGTATTTGGAATATTTGGTAGCGCTTCATTGCTCCAGAATAACCTGGATTTCACTTATGTGCAAGATTTATCCCTACAGTCGAAACAATCTTTTGTAAAACATTGTTTCTTCTAAACAGCATCCTGTTTTATCACTAAGCTATTTCTGTATTTTAGTTGATATATTATTCACAAGTTCAATTAACCTGCTTTTGTCCTCTATCATCCTAATATTGGTTAATGTAGGTTTTGTTTATTAGAAATGAGGCAGGCGTTGTCCTTATTTGTTAGGAATTAATTTTAATTAACTACTTTTATATCTGGTTTAAACAATCTCGACTTTACCTTTAAAACATTGTCTTAAGAAAATTTTAAATCATATGTAGTTGTTTAGATTCACATTTGTTGTATTGTTACAGCTCCAGTTACACCAAGCTGGATGTGTTACAAACCCCGGCTGATGTATTTACAGCTTAGAGTTGCACTGAAAGCAATATGGCCAGGAAGGGACACGCGCTAAGAGCGGTGTAACTATTTCAGGCAATAAAGATATATGTCATGTGGCTTGTCTCAGCTGAATTCATGTGGAAAAGCTATTGCCTGTTGACAGATTACTTTGATCGACTGATTCTGATTCAGCATCATATCAGTTTGGTTTTTAAAAAAAAATTCCCTGATTTGTTAGTAGATAATAAACTTCACAGATTGAGGATTTTTGGTTTCTAGCTTGGAGACGGTCCATTAATTTACAACAAGTGGTGTTAAAATTGAGGCTACGTTTTGTACAGTTGCACCATAACTGGATGATAGGAAATTGTGAAAATGTCGCCTGATCTCATGTCTCGATGTCAGCCGTAACTTTCAGACGATCTGCACCTGGCATAAACATCCTGTCTGCCTTACTGTAGCATGTCAGACTGGTGTGGGAAATATCTTCTTGGCACATTTTGGGCTCCGTAGTGCCAACTAAACACCAGAACCTAGTTGTTCATAGTTTACAATCTCTCTGATGTGGACCATAAAAGTGAACTCTGGTGTGCCTACAAGCCTAGTCTTGGTTCAGTTGAAGTGAACTCTGGTGCAGTGCGAATGCTTATGTGGATGCTGAGACTGCTCCAAAAGCAGAAAGTGAGCTACAATGCAGGGCATTCTGGGTAAATACAGCATAAACAAAAGTGTGAGTCTAACGCCAGCGGGAGAACGGAGTCGTGGTGTTTTACTAACGATAAAAGAGAAATCTTACAATCGCTAAAATCTGATGACGTACTATTTTTGTTTACATTTTGTGAAGAAGAAAAACGTGCTCATGTCTTTTCCAGAGGTTATTATGTAATTTCCTTCAGTGGTCCTTGGTGCAGCGCCACCACAGGTGAGGAGGTGAACAGGTTTTTCAAAGGGTTTGGAGAGTTTCACACAGTGCAGTATGAAAGTGAACCACAACAGCTGAAATTTGACAGGTCAACAGCAATTTTGGTCCCCAGTCGAACCGAGTCTACCGCACTATCAAATGTGAAATCACCCTAAATCTATGAGGAACATTTTCAACACCTTGTTGAATCCATGCCAGGAAGAACGAAGGCAGTTTCTAAGAATAACGAGGGTCTAAATCTGATATTATCAAGGCGTACTTAATAAAGTGGTTGGTGAGTGCATGTCCTCTTTCTTTGAACATTAGCTGCCTAGCATCTCATTTAACTTAAAAAAAGATTAGCGAATTCTTCTTCTCCGCATCTAACCTGGATTAATTCTGCGTCTGAGTCGGTGAGTCCCCAGCCATTTCCAGGCAGGCTGTGAGCATCTTACCGTAGTACCGGCTCGCCCTCCAGGCCCTGACGGCGCAGTGCAGGACTCCGTCAAGCCACAGCAGCAGCCAGCTGATGCAGAAACCCAACAGCAGACCCAACATCAAGTCCATCTCCTGCTTGGTCACACTGTCACTCACAAAGTAGTTCTCTGAAGAGTCCACTAAGGAGTGATCCCCATCGTACGGGATTACGTAGTGGACATGATGCCTGGGGTGAGGACAGACAGGAGAAGAGGACAGAAGTGTTAAACTTTAAAGTAGCAACCGTCTGTACACTGGAGGTTTGCTGGAGTTTTTCTAAACTTAAATAAAGCCACACTAATCCGCACTTTACAGGAAACCCCTGAAGCCCCTGTGAAGGACCACTGGGGGGGTCCACAGGATGCACTTTAGGATGGAAAGTCTATGGCTGACTTGTAATTTTTTAGATTTGTGGAAGAAATTCAGCCCGCTTAAAAGTGAAAGGCCATCACTTTCTAAAAGTAATCTTTTGGATCAAAACTACTGGATTACCACGAAGCAAGGTATTTACTTCTATGTGCAATCTGTTTGTTGAAGAAATGGCATGCAAGTCAAACAATTCGGTATTTTTCTTCTGATAAGCATTGTGCATTGTGATGTAATGCACTAAGAGTTCTTTCCTAAGTTCATGACAACAATTTACAGCCATTGTTTGCATCCTGGTGTACCGCGGTCTGGCTTTTTCTACTGCCGAATTATGACACGTCTCACATCGACGACATAAAACTCAGATAAAATACAACACGACCATTCAGACTTGATGGATGGATGGATGGATGGATGGATGGATGGATGGATGGATGGATGGATGGATGGATGGATGGATGGATGGATGGATGGATGGATGGATGGATGTTTCACAGAAGACTTAAAGAGACTGAAACAAACATCATGAAAATACTGATTGGCTAAAATGCAACCAAAGCCTCTCCATTTAAAAAAATCTTAAAGAAATCCATATTACGGATCATCAAGATTCACTTGCATCGCTTCTACATGCTGGCCTCTTCTCCAACAAGCTGCCATTCCAGTGGATATGAAAACCTTCACTGACATTAGCCGCCCTCCTGGGAGCAGATATAGGCTTTTCCCAGCCTAATGACGCAGACAGATGTCTGAAGAACATCGCACGGGAACACACCGGGAGCTCAGAGATCTGACAGCTGAGAGCGAGTACAGGTGCACTCTGGGACTTTACACTGATAACGGGGTTTGAAATGATGGCGACGTCTGAAGACATTCACAAATGTAAAGCAGTGCTTTTCAGGACTTCACAAAGACTGGAAGGCGATAAACTAAATTGTCAAGCTTCGCACAGATGTATTGTGATTTCGCCCCAACAAGTGTGTCTTTTATAGTTTAAGACACGGACAAACTTTGTCGCTGTTTAAGGCCTGAAACCAAAACATGGCACCCGAGAGAACAAGGATTGTCACACAAGTCAGGCTTGCAACTATGCATTTGTTTGTTTGTTCTACTGATAAGTGTGTTGCAGTTGTGCAACACTTGACAAATTTAAGTCAGTCTTACTCAAATCATGTAGTTTACTTCAAATAAAGCCATAATCTAAGAAAGGACCTCTTTTTTTGCTCAGGCAGCCTTCATTTGAGAGTAGTTAGACAGGAAAGTGGATAATGGAAGAGGGGGGAGGCATGCGGCAAAGGTCATCAGGTCAGGAATCGAACCTGCCACGGCCGCATCAAGGACTGAGGTCTCCTCATGTGGGTTGTGTTCTACTCTGGAACCACCACAGCAGCCCGGTCGGTACCGGTTCTGTCCCTGGTGAAGCTCGCATCATGACGTCAGACGTAGGATGCGGACGCATCGACGCATTGAACTTAGTTGTTTCAAGTAAAGTCAAAGTAAGTTGTCATCACTACACCAAAAAGAATTAAGTGAGAATCATGTAAATAAGTCCAAATACACTTTTTAGGGTGTGGAGTTTCCTGAGAATAAGGCTGAACTATATGTAAACCTTTTTTTTATCTTTTTTTTTTCAAATCAACCAACATTTGTAATTATCTGATTCTTTATTAACTGTATTTGTTTCACCTGCATCTTGTGCAGCCTATGATTAAATCTCCACCCACTCCAACGTTCCAGCCACAAAGGCAGCTGCTGCTCTTCAAGCTCCAATCTACCCAAAAGGGTTCATCCGTACGGCGTCCAAATCAGAATACGGACAAAGCCAAACGAGCTGACACATAAAGCTGTGTCCTCGACGGCACTAAGGTGAACGCCGTCGGCCGTCCTGGCACCTCCACGTCTCACGAACAGAAGGGCAGGCAGGCGGAGCCAGAGCTTTCCCTCTCTCTTCCTATCCACTCACGTATCGAAGGTTTCTGCTGTTTGTGTGAGAGCGGACAACTGGTTCTGGTTCAGGGGGGTTTCTAGATCAGCAGAAGACAAGGTGTGGTTACAATAACCTGAGCACTAAGAGGTTTGACTCTTACTTAGGTTTGACTGAGCATGCTGTCCGGGAACATGTTGATGTACTGCTTGACTTTTATACGTCATCAGCAGAGCTGGGAAGTATTTATCCTGTTACATTTACTTGAGTAACGTTTGATCAGTTTCTCAGTATTTGAGTGGCCATTTTACCAAATACTTGAGTCATTTCTTGGATGACTACTTTTTGATTTTACTTGCATAAAAATAATTTGAGGTATCGCTACCCTGACAATTGTTGCTCACCTCTGATTCTCAGAGCTCGTTACCAGCAGTGGGCAGGGCAGTTTGAATGCAAAGTACGAGTCAATTATGAATTATGATTACTCTCAAGCCATTTTCATAAATTTTGATTTGTATTGCCTTGCAAAAGTATTCCTACCTCTCATTTTTCACATGTCAAATAAAAACTGTTTATTTGAACTTTGTGATGGTCCAAACATCAGTGACAAGAAAATAATACGAGACTGTCAAACATGTATACAAACAAAAAGTCTAAAGATTGTGGTGTGCATTAGTAATCAATCCAACCCCAAAAAGATGAATGGACAGCCTTTCAATTAAATTCAAACACACTTTATTGACCCCAAAGAGAAATTAAATATTAGTAGTAATTTATAATTGATTTTTATTAAGACTAATATTATTAAATATAACGTATTACTACTGTTAAAAGTATTTTCCATAGATTCTCATTTGGATAAAGGTCTGGGCTTTAACTTGGTCATTCTAGCACATAATTAAGCTTTGATGTAGCATTGTAGTTCTGGCTGAATACTTGTAGTTTTTCTTCTGCTGCTCAACAGTTTCCCTGTGTTTCCCACAGCACAATGCTGCCACCAGCAGGTTTCAGATTATAGGCATCTTGGCTAGTTTCCTGATTAATGCTCCCCTCACCTGACCTGCAGGTGTGCAGCTAACCTTTCCCCTCACATAGCTCTGTTCCATGAACTGAACAGTGTGAGGGGATGAAAGCTTATTGCTTCATAAACTAACCCAGCTTCTGCAGAAGGTTCTCCCTGAGCTGTGTACTGCTTCCTGTGACCTTTATGAAGCAGTTTGCTCACTAATGTTCTCTAACAAACCTCTTGGGCCATCCCAAGACAGCTGGATTTATACTGACGTTCAATTACACACAGGTAGACTCGCTTTTGCTAATTAGGTGTCTTCTGGAGCCAAACAGTTGCGCTATTTATGTATTTATGCTATTTATGCTATTTTGTATTTATGGGCAATACAATAAAGGAGGCTGGCCACAAATGCACGTCAATGTTCAGATTTTTAATCTGTGAAACTCTTTTTAGAGCATTCACAGTTTGTTTATTCTTCATAATTATGTTGTGTTAACATAACATCCAAATAAAATGCATTGTGGTTTTTGCAAAGCATTACGTATTCATAACTCAGATAAGTGTCTGTCTTGACTCCATCTATTGTTTACGGAGAAAAGAATAGATGATCTGACTATCGGCAACTCTTAATGTTGCCAATGAATTGCTAACACATTAGCCCCCACACTGCTGTTTGGCTTTATTGGTAATCTTGTCCTAGTAGTCCAGTGTGAACCGGTCAGCAAAAAAAAATAATCTGCATCTTTTTTGATTTTGTCTTTTAAGTTTTTAACCATCATGTGCTGGTGCCGAACGAGCCCTGAAGCCAATTTGTTTTTTCCTTTGCTTAGAAACTGTTCAGGGAAAGTCCATTAATGCTAGTTAAACCCATTTTTGTATATTAATAATGTTCATCTTGCTGATGTTTTCCCACACTTCGAACAAGCTCTCTCTGTGAGAACAAACATCAGGTTGCCTGATCAGCCACCAGCAGTCTGTACAAACACACACGCACACACACACACACACTTTCAGCTACAACCAGATATTTACAGACTGTTTGAAACAACAAGAATATTTTTCCTCACTGTCTACCAAGAAATCAGACACATTTTTTCATGTTTTAGGTCAGTTAGAATTACAAAAGTCATTTCTATTTGCATAAATGCCAGACAATGAAAAAACTTCTCACCAGTACGCTGGGAGAGATTGGTAATGTTATGCAGTGAATTAGTTTATTTAGCCCGTTATAGAGAAAAAAAATACAAATTTTCAAAGTCACATTTTCACCATGTTATTTCAGAGTTCCAAACTAAGTATTTAATTCACCACATAAATATTCAGCTTAAAATGAAACACTAAGCTTTCAAATTAAGTATTTAGTTAGGAAGCTAAATATTTATTTTCCCAACTAAATGTTTAAGTCTGAGCTAAATATAAAGTTCCAAATTAAATATTTAAATTGGAAACTAAACATTAAATTTTCAAATTAACTATTTACTTCTCCAAAGTAAAGACTTCAATTAAAATCAGAATATTTAGTTTATTGCTCTATAGGTTTGCTGCAATAGTGTGCTGACATTTTAATCCTTTCTGACTAAATGACTACAACATATCTATGGGACTGAGATGAGGGTTTTTGATAACTAACCTAAAACTTTCTTGTCCTAAAGTCACTTAGTAACTAAGCCAATAACAGTTTGGTTAAAACAGACTAAGACAGACAGGATCTCCAGAGAAAGTAAAAACCAGGGAGCTAGCAGAGGTAGAATGACAACAACCTGTGAAACATGATTACCAGGTAAATTAAACAAAGTGGACTGGAGGTGACATTTGTGTGATGGAAACCAGGTGAGGCCAATTAGAGGAATGCAGAACAGGTGATGGGAGAATCAAAGCGGGGAAGTGAGGCCAGGTGACCAAAAAAAAAAAAACTGGGAAAAATACAGAGGGAAGCAAACGGGATGTATAGAGAGTTTCATCAACTGAGAGCTAAAGACTAATGTTAACACAGCAGTCTAAACCAAAAAAACAAAACACAGCAAATAATTAACAGAACAAACTCAAAACAAAGGAACTAAATAATACAGAAATGCAGAATTCATAATAATAGCCCACTTTCAAATATTACTGAGATAACTGATAATATTGTTGTTTTGAGACCATTTTTAAGTAACACAATGCTAGTGATATAACAATGCAAGAACACATTCAAAGATCAAGAAACTTTAAATTCTAATGAACATTTAGCACTGGAACCGGATGGTATTTTAAATATTTCAAATAAATAACACAACAGGAACAAACAAATTCTGAAGTCTCTGTAAACAAAACTGACCTTCAAAGAAAGGGCTAGTTATGAAAAAACCGCCAGACTGAAGACTTTTGTCATCCAATTTTTGTTAGAAAGAGAAAGAAAGAAAAAACACTAAAGCATGCAAATGGAGATTGTTAAGCTTGTTTAAATTTATCATTCAATTTAATGATTGTTGCAACAGGCCTAGATATGTCTGACCTGTCAGAAATGAAGTTCTAAATGCCTGAGTCTTTTTGCTAATGAGTAATTGCTTCATCCTCAATGATTGGACTGATTTCAGTCTGTGTCGGTACAGGATTTGTTCCACTGGCTCTTTTGCTTTTGGGGGTGTGTGAGGGCATTTTTCCTAACTTAAACGTGTCTGGGGCACAGATCAAGTATCCCATAGTTGTTGTTGTTGTTTTGTTTCTTTCTTAAACAGATGAAGATGTGGAAAGTTAACGCAAGGACGAACTAGACCTGTGGAGGTCCACTGCTCTCTTCCTGATTTCTTGGCTTGTTTTCCTCATGATGTCACACCAATAAGGACAACAGTTGGGGTCTACTCACAGGTGTGACTCCACCTGACTCATAAGCCTCCAAAAAGTCATGACATCATCATCTGTTCAAAGGCATTCTGGTCTTATTGTGTCAACCTCTGATTTCTAAAACATAAAAAATAAATAAATAAATACTGGCAATAATCGCTGTATTTTAGCAAATGATTTAGAAATACTTTTTGGTATTCAGCAGGGAAAAAAACCATTAAACAGTGAATACAAATATCTGGGTGGAACTGTGGTCGATAAATCGTCTGGCATGTCTAATATTATCGGTGGCACGGTGAATGTGAGAGCTGTTGTACCGCACAATGCATTTGATGCTCAGATTGTTTTAAACGGCCTACTGTCGCTCATAGTTCATTACCTATTTATGAGACCTGCACACACGCACACGCACACGCACACACACGCGCACACACACACACACACACACACACACACACACACACACACGCACGCACGCACGCACACACACACACACACACACACACACACGCCTTCCTGCATGCAGCAAAGCCTTACAGTCAGCCGCTATATACGACAAAAAAAAAAGGAAAAAAAAAAAAGAAAAATACCAGCGAGATCGGGCTTTATGTAAGAAAAATATCAGGACCTCAGCGGAAACCGCGGCTATAAGAGCGCAAACAGGACGGCAGCCTATCAGGGTGGCTTTGCGGGGTTTCACCGCTTCAAATCTTCCAGGCCTCTTCGGCAATTAAGAATTGACGGGTGGTGGTGGTGGTGGTGTGCCGATGGAGATGAGGGGAAGACAGAGAGGAACACAGCACAGCATATTTATGCCACATATTGTGGAGGATGCTGGTATTTACCTTCCACAGTTGCAGTGACAGACGCGGTCCTCCCCTCGTAGATGCGGTAGGATGTAGTTGTGAAAGCGATCCAGTAGTGCGTTCATGTCCATTAAACAGGCTATCGCCTGCAAAGAACCATGCCAGTCAGCTGGGACATGTCGAGCAACGGTGCTAAACTATCACCACACACAGCGAAGGGTTTTCAGAAAGAATAGGAATTACAACCAGAAGGAGGAAAATGGCAGATATATTTTTTTTCTCTCTCTCTCACTCACTCGTTTCTAAGAGAGGGAGACTGTTGCTTGAAAACCGACTGATTTATTTATGACAGCAGGTAGGCTAATTATAGCTAGGCGTACCTACTTCCACTGATAGGGTGTCTCAAAAATGTATCATATTTATGTAAGTTAAATTAAAAAAAACAAAACATTTGGCATCATATAGCCTCTGTGTGGAAATGAGGGGGAAAAAAGAAATCACATTGCATCTGAGGGAGGTGAGAATGTCTTACCATTACAACTGAAGCACCAAGAATCATAAAAATCATGGTGGTTGTGATCATATGCATCAAAACTTCCAAAACTGACCGCCGTCTTGGAGCCCGGGCTTCTACCCGCGGCAGTGGAGACGCTCCGGCTGGGCTGTGGGCGCTCTCTCCCGGCAGGAGCCGCTCATGGAGCCGCCGCGCCGCTCCTGGCTCCCCGTCCCTTCAAACAGCCCGGTTTTCCCTCCGTCTCCTCCTCCTCCTACACACGGCGAGCCGTTCTCTCTCAGCCTTCACTGCACCCTCTCTCCATCCAAGTAAGGTCCCCCACCACCACCACCACCACCCCGGTCGGTCGGTCGGTCGGACGGATGGACGGATGCGGCTCCACAGAGGCTGTCCGCTCCTTAATTGCCGATTCGAAAGGAATCCACTGCTCTAGCTCCGTTTCCCCCCCTCCTCCCCGTCCACCTCTATTCCAACGTCCAAATTAACATCACTCAAAGAAAAATCATGAAATGCGTCTGTTTTTTTTTATTTTTTGTATCCTCTAAGAGGGGGATGCCTCGGTGCCCTCTCCCCCTTTCCCCCCCCACCAAGTTCCTCCAGTCCCCGCTCTGCGATTCAGTGCCGGTGAATCCCGTCCTCCATCAGGCGAGAACGTTTCAAAGAGCTGCAGCACCAACACCTCTCGCGGCCATCGCCCTACAGTCTTCCTCGGATTGGCCTGATAAACATCTAGACGCGGTCCAAGCAGCACCGTGGCCTGCACCTAGACCCACCCTGCGCCCCGAGACCAGTCCCTATCCAGCATCGGCAACTGCATCAACGCCCGGAGCCAGACGCGCATGATTATCCCATCCTGGCTTCCAGCAGCTACACGAGCACCCACTTCCACTGCCTGTGCGTGTGCGTGTGCGCGCGAGCGCGATGGTGTGTACAGTGGGCGGTTAGAGGGAGGGGAGCTGAGAAGTGAAGAGAGGAGAGGAGAGAAAAGGAGAGGAGAGGTGGAACTGCAAGCTGTCTCTATAGGCCTGTGCAGGGCCGGATTTAGGAGATTTTGGGGCCCCTATGGGCTAGAGCCACTTTTGGTTCCCTACCAGCGCATTTTTATACATGTGCAATATATATTCAGGAAGGTGTATAATAAAGTAGTTGTGCTTTGGTGGAAAGATACAGACTAGTGAAAAAAATAATACTTTAGTATATTGCAAACAATCTTAAATTTGCGTATGTACATTTTAAGTGTACATATAAATATATACAAAGTATACTAACAGCATTCTTGTACCATTTTTGACATTATAACTTTAAACACACATAAATATAATTGTACCACAATACACTTTTAAGAAATATATTAAATAAAAGTATACTTTAAGTGAACAAAATATGTATTTGTTCAAGTGTACCAATGAAACAATATGCCTTTAAAGATATTTTGTGTATATTTTTTAAATATATGCTCAAAATAGAATCTTCTAAAATAGACTTAAAGCTTACTTGAAAAGTAAACTATTAAATGAACTGAAATTTCAGTATGTTTTGAATTACATCTCAGTGTATACCTTAGGCTATTTTAGGTGGCTTAATAATCTTTTACTATTTTGTTAAAATGGCAAAGAATAAAAAAAAATACAATCCTCATAGCGGAACTTGATGTAATGTTGTTTAACAAAGTAAATAATGTGTTCATGTCTCAAAATATCAAACATTGACAGTTTAGTGACAGAGATGCAATAAAAACAATACTTGTCCTTAACACTAAATGTAGCAGGTATCTTGAGTTTTACATTTCTCCAAATATGACCTGTTGTTTGTTTTCAGTTTTTTAACTAAAACACAGAAGCTGTCTTTATTCAATCCATTTTCAGATGTCTGATATAAGATCTGTTAGTCAACAGAATGAGCTCCAGGCAAGATGGTGGTGGTAATGCACACTTTCAGTTTTTTTGAAAGTGCGCCTATGAGGAAAATGTGAGATTATTTGTAAAATAAATAACTAAATAAAGCATTACATCTGTAACTCCACTTTCCTGGTGGCTATTGCCCCATCATTTTCTTCAGCAAGAAAATTGATTTTTTTTTCTAGTAAAATTTTATTGTTTAGATACGATTTATTTGTTATTTTCCAACAATAAAAAGACTTGGCTGATAATTTCCTCTTCAAGATTTAAATATTTAATGGTACGTTTTTAATTGTTTTGCATGAATACATACAATGCCTCAGAAAGTTATTTTTATTCTTCATGCCTCAACATATTTTAAGTGTTTCAATTTATTTTGGGTCAGAAGATGCTGTAAAATTCAGAATCAAAAAGAAAATAATTTTTGGTTTTGTAAATTATTTTAGATAAAGATCTTTTATATTTGTTTTTCTATTGTAAATGGTAGATAGCTTTGTACTTATATAGTCCATAGGACCCCAAAGCACTTCACACACTAATCTTGGCAATCTACTGGATACAGATAGCACCCGCAGGTGCCCTGGGGAAGTCTGACAGCAGGCAAGGTAGGTGAAGTGTTTTGCCCAAGGACACAACAACAAAAAAGGATGGAGCGGGGTTGCACAAACCAGCAACCCACCAATTGCAGGGCAAACTACTACCACTGTCGCCCCATGTTGCCCCCCTAAAAGACTTTGAGGTTTTCTGACCTGTGAAAGATGCTATATAAATAAATGTACTTACTTTTCTTCCTTATTGTTTGAAATGTACATAAAATATAAATAAAATGCATAAATGTTTATGGTGGCAACAACAAGAAAATGTAAAAAAAAAAAAAAAAAGTGCGGAAAAATGTCAATGGGTATCAGTAATTTGTCAAGCACTGTAAGTCCAACTAAAGTGGAATATCAGTACTTATCTATGCACACATGAACAAAACACATGCTATGGTGAGTATGTCTGCATTCAGATAAAATTCTGCCTTTCAGTCACCCTTGGCTGACTGTTCCTCTGTGGTGAGAGTGCTGCACATGCACAAATGTAACCTTCAGGCCAGTGTACATCTGCCAAGACAAAGCCAACAACTCACTAGACTTAATCCAAACCTGCACAGCTGGTTGGGATAAATGCACAAAAGGAATATATAACAACGAGAAGTACATTCCTTTACATTTTTGGTTTGATCAATAGTTTATCAGATAGTCGCTGTGAATAAAATTGTACTCACTCTGTGGTGCAATTTCCACCCCCACGTCATGTTCACCAACTGTGCGGTGTCATCTCAAAGAGTTGAGGGTGACTGGATTTACAAGATTGGCAGAAGAAGCATCTTGCATCAGAGATGTTATTCAGAGGCAAGATTTCTTACAGATCTGATACAGAGACTGTACTGAGCCACAGTTGTTTGCTATGGATAGACAGACAGACGGATAGACGGATGGACGGATGGACGGATGGACGGATGGACGGATGGATGGATGGATGGATGGATGGATGGATGGATGGATAGATAGATGGATAGATAGATAGATAGATAGATAGATAGATAGATAGATAGATAGATAGATAGATAGATAGATAGATAGATAGATAGATAGATAGATAGATAGATAGATAGATAGATAGATAGATAGATAGGATTTTTTTTATGACTATTTCGACAGTGTGGCGCGGTTTTAATTCAATTTTGGCCTCTTGTGGCTTCCGTACTTACTGACGTACCTACAAATACGTAAGCGGAACTTTGGTTGTAAACAAATACGTAGACGTGAAATGTTTTTATCTGAACCAAAACATGTATAAATATAGAGAAAACTCATAATTTTCCGCATATGTCAGGTAAGATTCTTTGAGTTAAGATATATTGCGACTCGGTAGACGGAGTGGCGAAAGCGGGTAGTTAAAACTGGATGTACTACATCAGGTATTTTCTCCATTTAGCTTCGGCTAGTTGTCATTTCAGCTAACAGTAAAAATTAAGTTCCGTTTAACCATTTGACAGCAGCTAACACCCGAGTTCTTTATTTGTGCGTTTTACATATTAATTTGAATTCTGCCGAGCAGTTTTATGCATATAAAAATGTAAAAACCGGGCTGTTACTTTAGCTTTTATTTATTAATAAAAAAAGCTAAAGTAATAGGCCTTTGCCTAAAGATAAAGGCAAGAAACCACCCAGGCCACAAATTTAAGGCCATATTAACTGAAAAAGTATACCATAAAACACCGCTTCTTTCACCATCTAATTATACGTTATCGTTTTTTAAAATGTAGCTTACAACACTTATAAACAGAACAAGGAAACTATACAGAGTCAGAATGCTAACGTATTACTAAAAATTTTAAAGTTAATTCATATTTTGGCTTCTGTTTAAATGCCATTTATTTCTTATTGTGTCTCATTTGGAACAACCTTACGACAAAGGTCTGGAAGCACTTTCGTTTTCCTCAAATTTCTTAAGTTAACAATTCTTACATTAAACAAAAGTGGTAATTTAGTTGGACTGACAAAAAACTATTTTATTTAAAAAAAAAAAGTATAAAAAAAATGAACACTACAGTTACATGAGTAATTAAATGAGGTTCTTTAAGAACAGTATCAGGTTGGAATTATTAAATTTTTCTGATTTACAAAGGAAAAGCAAACGCCTACATAACATTAAAAATATATTTTTATGTAAGAAAAATTCATACTATGATTATTATTTATTTTAGTTTAAATCTGGTGGTGTCCTAAACAAACCATTTTCAAACCATTTTTACAGATAGGCTCAGATTATTTATCAGTATCAATCTATATGGGATTTGAATAAGTTGCACTTCATATTACGGGTGTTAGTTCTGTATTTTACTTGTGTCTATGTTCGAAAATCACTATAAATACATATTTTAGATAACATAACTTTAATAATTTATGCCTTAGTTGCAGTAGAAATAATTATTGAGTTTCTATCTTTTTTTTATCCATATTAATTAGCTCCGGTTTAAACAGTTTTGCATAAATACCATGGCACCTTGCATTTTTTCTCAAGGTCAATATCTTGCTAATATAATGTCATACCAGCTGGTGCCTATTAAAAGAATTTCTACATATTTTATTTTGCACTTCAGACTAAATGCATCGTTTCAGCACTATTTATTTTTCTTTCAGTAGAAAGAAAAAGAACAATAGGAAAATTGGAATAGTTAAGTGGGAGATCTTTGGTAAAAGCTTGCATACCATTATTACACCTCCACAATGTATTATTTCAATAGAAATATATAATATATATTCTTGCTTTGTAGCAAGATGTATCCATCTTCACTTATCGGTTTCATTTCCCTACCCGTCTTTTTAGGTTGCACAAGACTGGAATTATTTAATGAAGTGCCACCTAGTTGCCAAAACAGGACATTATTTGGTGCTCCGGGCACGAAGAAACGATTAGAGCAAATATGTCTCGGAAACAAACAGCAAAGCCTGTGAGGAGCAATAAAAAGGGTGAACTGGAGCGAAAGAGGGATGAACGAGCAGCTCGCCGTGCCATTGCAAAAGATCGGAAGAACCGCCCTCAGGATAACGATGAAGGGGCAGAGTATGTCAGCTTCTCCAATCAGCTCCAGGCGCTCGGGCTAAAGCTGAGAGAAGTCCCAGGAGACGGGTAAGAGATGGGAAACTGCTTATATTTGTCATGTGTGTCGCTTTTGGTGTGTTTGGTCTAGGCCTGAAACAATTAATTGTGATTAACCAATTATTGAAATAACTGTCAACTAATTTAGTAATGGATTAATCCTTAACTGAAGTATACAGACTCATAACAGGGCATTTGCTGAAAGAACGTGCCTAATTACTCAGAACAGTAATTAGACAAAAATTATTTATATATCAAAAATAACCCAATACCCAATACTCCTCACGTGGCATAGTTTTAGCTTGACCTGGTTAAAATTCTATAAAATAAAAAAACTCTTAATAAGCACTTTTATTGTTTCCCAATCAATAATCGATTAATACAAAAAATAATCAGCAGATTGGCCCTACGCTGTATTGTTGAGCAGAACGGGCTGAACGTTCCACATGTTGACGTTACAAGTATTTTCGAATGAATTGAGTTATTTGTGTATTTTTTCTATGTATTTCTAATATTGTATAAAATATGCTCAAGTGGTGAAATGAAAAATCTGCAAAATGTGCCTTTTTTTTTAGCCAATCAATTGTCAGAATAACTGATAATGTAATCCATTACTAAAATGTTTTCTAGTTGCATTCTTTAAGTTATGATTTCCATATTAACATATATCCTGAGACCCTTCACTGGTTATGTCAATACTAGACTAAATAAAAAAAGAACAGTATTCTAAAAAACAATACTATTTGACCCTTTGTTAATTACTTCCCATTTTAGGACTTGCACATTGCCATTTTTTTCCTTCCTACTTAAATTTCATATCTATTGATTAAACCATTGATTATCAGTCAATTTTCTTTGTAATTAATTATTTTTATGAATTATGGGAGATCAATATAACTATATTCAAATCTCAGCCAATTAAAAAATTATGCAATTTCCTAAACACTTGCTTATCAAAACTTGTGCTATATTTAATTCCAACCTTTTTTTTTTCTGTTTCATGTTTGAAAGATCAGGACCCCTGCTCAAACCTAAATGACTCTCATCAATCTTTGCTGGTAGAAAATGATTTAATTTGAGTCCAGTATATCCACATTTCCTTACTGCAGACTATGAATATAAACGGACAGTGCTGTGAAAAAAATATTTTCTCCTTTCTACATTTTTGTTGTCACACAAATAATTACATTTTAATTTCAAATCAAGATAGCCTGACTAAATACAAAATGCAGTTATAGAATATTTTATTTATTACAGATAAAACTAGTTTTCAGACCCTCTTTATCTAAAAACAGTCCATGTCTCAGTTGGTGGCAAGACTACTACGAAGCATTTCCCATGATCTTTGTTTTTTGGGGTTTTTGTTTTGCAATTCTAGGACAAAATATCTTTGTTTTCTTTTTCTTTTTTTTAGTTTGTCTTGTTTAAAAAGCATTTCTCTCAACTCTTCCAAAATAGCTTAAGTTGCCTTTATCTAATTGTAAAGATAAAACTATTTTTGTTTTTTCCTTTAACTAAAGAATAATCTTTCTGATTATTACACACTGGGCTTCAGTTGGTTGAGAGAGGACCTTTTAACCCGTCCCTAATGGACAGGCTGGAACAATAGCTCCTTTAACTCAGACAGAGCTTTTTTTTCCTCCATATAGCGAGTAATGAGGTACATCAGTCATTATGTATGATCTCTGTCTCCTACAGGAACTGCCTGTTCAGAGCGCTCGGTGACCAGTTAGAGGGGCATTCGCGGGGTCATCTGCGGCTTCGCCAGGAGACCGTCCAGTACATGATGTCCCATCGACAAGACTTTGAGCCTTTTGTTGAAGATGATGTTCCTTTTCCACAGCACTGTAAGAAAGAAGCAGTTGGAAACAATCATTTTTATTTTTATAATTGAATAATGTTATACCAACTGTTGATTATTATGGGATTGTTTAATTTATAGTTGATGTTGAAGCAGTGACTCCTGGAAGTTTTTGTCAGCAGGTTGGAAGTGATGAAGCATTTTTCAGAGCTGTCATTTCCGTTTAGATTCAGGTTTCATGCAGGTGCTTGAAATCCTTGAAAATGCATGGATTTCAATTCAATATTTGGAAAGTGGTAGATATTTGCATCGGATCCTTGGTAGTGCTTCAAATTCAAACTGCACAGTTTTGTCATAAAGTGCAATCTAATGCTTGAGTAAAGGCCTAAACTTGAAGAACATTATTTACTCTTGAAACCAAGTCACACACTTAATAAAAAGACACACATTTTTTAAAAGTTAAATCAGACCAAACCTCTCTTGTTTTAGGTGAGTTAGAATTCCCCAAAGTATTTCTATTTTGCTAAACGCTGGAAGCTAAGACTTTTTTGTTTTTGTTTTTTTGTTTTAGAGATTTTTGTGCAACTTTCTTCAAATTCATAAGTGTGTGTTGGAACAGGAAGGCCAGTTACCTTAAAATTATTTACTTGGATTGCTTCAGTGTAGTGAATATTTATTACTCCGTATGACTAAATGATTTTATGTTAGCTATTGCAATTGGGGGCTCTATTTTTTGTTAAATTAGTGTTTTGTTCTCAGATGAGTCAGGTGTCAGGGAGACATTTCAGAGCATAACATTTTTATATTTAAGTTTGCCTTTTTGATTGTAGAAGACATTATTAACTGAAATAAATTATCTATAGCAGTGAATTCAAATGGCCTTCTCTAGTTAATCTGTATTGTTTTAATCTCCAAAGTGTGGAAAAGTTTGAAAACTTGCATTGAAAATACTTGAGAAGTGCTTAATGGGAAAAGTATGCAAACCCTCATTAATATTATAAGAAAGCTGTTTTCATGAATTGAACAATTTTTATGTTTAATTAGCTACATTTCTAGTCAAATATAGGTAATTCATCAATTCTATGTGAGAGGACATTTTACATAAAACAGTGATTTATATTATATAGTTGTAATATAGCTTTTTAAATGTATAAAAACTAACTTATTCTTGTCTTTTCCTCCAGTGTCCAATCTCGCCCAGTCCGGTACCTTTGCTGGCAATGACGCTATCGTAGCTTTTGCTCGCAGTCAGCAAGTGAAAGTGGTCATTCATCAGCTAAACGCCCCACTTTGGGAGGTAGGGATCAAACCACAGGATGAGGCAATCAAATGACATCACATGAGCTCATGCTATATTAACCATGGGACACCAACGCACCTGTATTTCACCAGTTCATTAGTCATGTCATCTTGGCAGATAAATGGTGTCGAGAAGCAAGTGTGTAGAGAGCTACACATCGCCTACCGATACGGAGATCACTATGACAGCGTGCGGCGAGTCGGAGACAACTCTGAGAGTCCTGCACAGCTACGCATTGAGGTAGTTGCTTTATTTTATACTTTTTAGGAGTTTCTAGTGTCACCTTTATTTGACAGTAGTCCGACAGGAAGGGGGAAAAGACACGCGGCAAAGGAACCGTGTAACGGGAGTCTAACTCAGGATGACCTGTCGAGATCTCACCTGCTCCCTCTCTTCCCGTAGCTGTGCTCTTGGTCTCCTGCACTTTTTTCAGTCCTGTCAACTGTTTAATCCATTGTTAACATGTCGTAACATGTTTTTCCAAGCCGCCTTTAAACGTAACATAACCGCTAGATGCTGGCGGGGCAGTGACTGAGACATGCTGCTGGGCAGAACGGCACACCGGTGTGTGTTAGAGTCATGGGAGCAAACCAGCAAAAGCCAAAGAACTTTGCATTGCTTTTCCCCCCAAACTAACCAGGTGTGTCGAGTAATGCTGTTGGCTGCATCATGCAGGTTACGTTAGCTAAAGGATGACTAGCTAATGCCAATATATCTCATTAAGCTTGTTAACAAGAATAGGCTTCCGATATTGTTACCTGTGTTCAAAAGCGGGTGGCACTGGTTATATTTACTTGAGTAACTTTTTGAGGAAAAACAGTACTTATAGTAGTTTTACTCCACTGTATTTTTTTTTCTTTTACTTGAGCAATATTGTGTATACTCTTACTTGAGTAAACTGATTTTGCATTTAAATAAAGACTTCAGAGATTGGATCCCTTAGATTTCTGTGACGTATGAACTAATGTTTATGCAAATTTGAGCATAATTACTCAACATTTTATACATGTCAGTGTTTACATCCTTATTGTTTTTTGTTTTTTTTATACCAAACACATACCAAAGGTTACATAAAGGTTCAAGTATTTATATTAAAACAAAAGCTCGTTTACTCTGCCCCTCCAAAATAAGCCTGCTAAATTCCTCTGGAGCCGGGGCAGCTGGGGAGATGTATACAGATTGCACCTGTTCTAATGCCTTGCTAACTGAGATGCTTTCACGGTTTCCAGACCCTGCAGAACTCCCACAGCCAGCAGCGTGTGTTTGGAGACGGTCAAAGAGAAAGACAAAAGGAACCCTTGCCGACAGCGTGTGAAGAAGAAAACGTGATCCTGAGCTCCATCAAAAACCGGGGAATCCAGGGTTAGTAGCTAATAAAACTTTAGCTGCTCTTAGATGCTGCTTGTTGTATGTATGAGGTGTTGCCACCCGTCCCGTAAAATACAGAATTGTCCCGTATTTGGCTGTTAAATGTTGCGTCCCGTATTGACGGGATGCGATTTGTTCCATATTTCTATAAAATGTCACGAGTATCACACATATATCAACACAAACACAGGAAATATTAAGGTCAATTAAATTGTAGTGGCGGGAGCTACAAAGGACCGCCCAGAATGCTGCGGACCGACGCTGTTGTCACGGTTGCCTAGAGACGGACACTACGCAGCCGCGGTGAGGTGTTATCAACCCGCGTCTTTTTAAAACGTCCTCTACCCGATTCTTCACCACGTTCTTAGAAGCAAAATCTCTTTTAAAATACAGACGTGAGAGGGAAGACGCATATTGAAGGCTGAACAATGTCACTTGGTATGTCAAATGATGAAATATTGCTGGGGTTTTTTTGTTACATTTTTTCATTCTTTAAGTGTAAAACACTGAAAAAACACTTTTTTTTTTTACAAAAAAAATTCCCATAAAATAATGTCCATCACTGCAGCGGCCATTTCTCCCTATGAGAGAAGGTCGACACGGGCCATGGCAGGCATCTCTTATTTTAATTTCTGAAAGGTGGCAACTTTATGTGAACGTAACAGATCATGGAGTTTCCTCCCCCGTTCTTCAGGTGATGAGGAGAACCTGCTACAGCTAAGTGCAGCAACAATAAATGCTGAATGGCTCGCTGGTTCGTCGCTTAGCCAGCTGTGCCAGGGCAAATGCACATCGGAGTCCTGTTCAACCTGCAGAGTCGAAGCCACAGACTGCAGTGAGCATAACAAGCCAGGAGAGGGCAGCGATGTCCAAAAGCCCAAGGTATTTTCATGGATGGGATGTACTGCTTTTTTCTTCTTTTTTTTCTTTTCAAATAAGAAAAGAAGTAATTTTCTTTAAAAACTGAAATACTTAAGATACATGATATAAAATGATATAAATAAAAAAAAGCTGGGATATTTAATATGTTGTGAATATTGATGAGATTAAAATAACATTGAAAATGCTGTGCAGATTTGTAAAAGTAATATTTTTTCCATTGACATTTGCGTTGTGTGTTGATATAAGCAGGTTATGAAAGTGAAGCATGTTATTTTTCAAAACCAATCTCATAGACACAGAATATCAGAGATGTTTTAGAGATATTTCCAGTTTCCCTAGTCCATGGGTGCAACAGCTGTCAGTCATGATTCCACGCTGCCTGTCAGCTGTGGCCCTGCCCCTAAAACAGGACTGGTTTGAAACTGGAAAAAAAAAATGTAAAACTGAAAAGAAAAACCTCTAAAGTATTTTTTAAAACAGTTTTGTTTGTTTCACATCTTTTTTTTTTTCTCTTTTTTTTTTTTACAGTTTGAACATGTTTTCAGATTCAGACAGTTTTTTCAGTTTCAAAGTAATTCTTCTGGGATTTTTTTTGGTTTGTTTGTTTTTCTGGTCCCAATTTAGCTCCATAGTTTCCCACTAAGGCTGTTGAATTCCTCAACAAATTCCACCGATCAATTTGGGAACACGTTGCTGTATTCTGATGTTTGGAGTTTTGCTGAATTATCCCAAGTTTGCAGAGCAAATGACTGCATTTATATGCATCATATGTACTGTGTTCAAACTGACAATCTACTTAATTTAGAATCTGCTTAGAAGCATACATTAGCATTCAGATGGTGCTTTTATGTTTGTTTTCCATCCCATCCAGCTTTCAAACAAGCAAAGAAAAGAGCAGCAGCGGCTGGAAAAGAAGAAGCGCCAAGAGGAGAGGCATCGGCAGAAGTTTCTTCAGAGTAAAGGAGGCCAGGACCAGAACCAAAACCTGCCAGACGCTGTGACTCTAGTACCAGCTCTCAACACTCTCAGTATATAAAACTGAGGCATGGTCCAATCTTCCACACTGCAGCTTTTGCTACCAGTGGCTGTCTCGTTTTGCACATAGCTAAAAACCAGTGATTCTATCACAGGGAATGTTTGTTTCTGGGTTGTTTTTTTCTTAAAAAAAAAAAAAAAAAAAAAAAAAGTTAAATGGTGCCTGTGTGAGTGAGACACGTGAAAGTTACCGAAGAGAACGTGATGGAACACGAGTGTCAAGTGTTTTCTGCTGGGTTTTGATTGAATTCAGTTCCCGTTCTTGTTTGTAGTTCCTGCTCAGATCTGATCTACTTTCTACTTTGCCTCTCTCCTTTTCTTATGCTGGAAATCTGGCTTTCAATGACAACCATGCAGATGATCTGCTTTCATTTATCTTAACCTGAGTTGACTTTAATTTAGGCAATTCTGCTGGTAATCAAGCAGGGGAGAGGGGTATTCCAATGTAAGGAATGTGGCAATACTTGTTAATAAATGACAAATTTACTGATTCTAGTTTAAGGAGATATAGTGCATATTTATCACAGAACCATGTATATTAACTAGTTTTTCAAATTCTCTCAGTGGTGTTATAATCCTCAACCACTTTCATTTTAGAAAGTGGCAAAACAGGAAGTCTGCAATTGTTGGAAAATTCATTTGTGATTTCATAAAGAAACAGATTGTCATTATTATTCTGGGTATTGCAAAATGTACAAATGTGTATAAAGATATCACATGAAGGGGAAAATTTGTGTCTTCGATAGGATTCTATTAATGCATAAAAATCCAGTTTAGTACTTTGTAAGGATGTGTTCTGTTCACACAAAGCTTAAACATTTGTACAAGTTACATACACCATAAAACCACTAAAGTGTTCTTCTTTATTTTAGAGTCTTAAAGTTTTTACCATGCCTGGTTAGAAAAAAATCCATGAATCCAAACTTGTACAGCAAATTCTTGTTTAGGTAATTCATTGGAGCTACACCATCAGCCCACCTAAAATCAAAACATTTTAACTGTAGGCAACATTCATAACCATGATGAGTGTAGATTAAAACTGAGTATGAAGCTCTTGGACAATTGGAAAACTGTAGACACCAGCTCAAAAGGATAGGTAAGAATTCATTTTATTACAAAGATTTATTTTTAAAAAAGCATCAATTGACAATGATGTAAAACTACACTTAATGCAATCTTTAACAGACTTACACTATGTACATTTTTTACTAGCACATCTCTTGACTGAAAGGCATCTATTAAAGTCCTGCGGTAAAGCAAGAGAAAAAGCTGCCACCAGTGTATCAGAAACATAAAAAGAAACATCTTTTAAAGCCAGAACACCCACTGAGACTCTGTTCTCTCAGCGGGTGTCTGAAACTGCTCCACTGTTTCTACCAATCCAAGTCACATCTGTGGTTTTGTATCAACTTCTTTATGCTCAGATTACTCCCAGTCTGAAACCAAAGGGAGTCCATCTTAGTCAGAAACCATTGAGAGTCCAGTTCTCTAGAAGTCCTGTCTGATATTCTCCTTGTTCTCGTCCCCCTGCTGCTGTCGGAGCTGACCGACTTCGTTCTCCAACTGAACGATGGCCCGCTCGATTTCGTAGTTCTTACTGACCAGTGACACCCAACTACGGATGGAAATGCACATATGTTAAGACACAGAAGAGTACTGTGAGGTCTCATCTTCGCACCGTGACAAACATGCAAGCGTTCTCATTAACATACTTGGACTCTAGCTCGCGTAGTTTGGCTCCAGCTGCCAACTGGTCGTTCTTGCGCTGCCAGTTCAAATCTTGAATTTGCTTCCTGTAGAAGTTAAGCACATTATCTATGAAAATGTATTTATAATTTTTTTAAAGGACTTTGGGCAATCAAATACCACCATCCTGCTGTCTTTACCTGAACTTGTGAAGCTCTTTCTGAGCCATCTCAATCATGAAGGCCAAGTTGCTGAGAAAGGAGGATGAGGACAGTCAGCCATTTTCAAATAGTGAACAGCCTTTGAAAGAAAAGGCTGATGCCTCTCACCCGTTGTAGACTTTCCATGCGTTGGTTCCGTACTGCGACATGAGCTCCAGGTTCTCGATCCGGACTGCCTGGTGCTCCAACTGGGCCATAGAGTTGTTCACACACTCCTGCCACGCCGTTATGTCGTTCTTCTGTCCTGACGTGGGCGCCGGAAGCTCATATCTCCACAAAGAGTGACAACAAAAGTTTTAAGTGTATGCTAATAAATGTGTGCACTTAAACTGAACATTTCTGTATTGGTGGGTTAGCATAAAAAGAAAAAACACTCAAAAAAACAGTGTTTCTGCATTGACCAGGTTTTACCTCTTCATGCTCAGGAGCTCCATGGGCTGCCGAGCTGCTAACCGTTCAAATTCGTTCCTCATAATTTCTGTCTGATGAGCAAAAAGATGAGAAACATTGAGATGCTGTTAATTTTCTGCCACTGCCTAAACTGATAAAATCAACCAGAGGTTGTCTTAATGGATTCCTCACCTCAAAAGTTGAGAAGTCGGGCGTAGGCAGGTAGCTCAGGTAGTTCTTCGTAGGCCGGTATCTTCTTGTCTCTTCCTCAACCAGCGCCGCAGCCTAAAGGAATGAACGGGATTAATGTTTGACAGATTTCCAAAAATTTCAGTCTTTTCAAAGAAATTATGCTTCCTTTTAAATAAGTCAGGATGGGTTTATGCTCTAAACAAAATATGGTCACTTCATCTCATTCTGATATTATCATTCTCGGATAATCTCAGAATGATTTTCTGACGATTTCAGATAATCATTCTCATTTTGGCACAAAATCATTATCAGATAATGAGATTTCAACTGCTCAGTTCTGCCTATTTTGAACTCTTTTTGGAATGAGTTGTTTTAGGACTCTGGCCCCCTTTTATGCAAATAAGCTTCAGTTTTTAGACTGTTTCTAAAACCAGTAGAGACCCAAATGGAGGTACAAAATCATGCAAAAATACATTTTGTATAGAACTAATTGCCCTCTAGGAATTAGTTCTTTATGTGGGTGAAGTGGCATAACACTGATTATGGTTGATATTCAAGAATTGACTCATTCCCATTTTATAAATGGGAAGCTCTTACTGCTCAACATAAATAGTAAGTCATTAGAACATGAACGTATACAATTACAAGCATTATTCTTAAGCTCTAGCTACAAACTATACCCTTGCTCTGCGAGAACAAGACACCACAAAGTCTATCAAGACCTTATTTTATTAGTTTCCAAGCATACTAAGCCTGTGTCGCTACAGACAATTTAAACAAATTGCAGAACTGCTAAAGGCTACACCGAGGTGTTCTGCTGCTTCATATCCATGCAGCATAGCCAGCTAACACGTTTCTGTTAGCACATAATGTTTTTACTCACCGCTTCTCTAACACCTGGAGCATCGTAACCCTGGTCAAAGTACGGCAAAGCGTCCACAAAAACTTCACCTGCTACTGAAGCCGTTCCGGCCATTTTCAATTTGTTTAATTATCGTTTTATTTGAAGGTTCACTTCTTTTAAACGCTAAACGGACTAGGTAAGTCCAACTATAAGCTTTTCCGGAAGAGAATATTTACATCCTGTTGTACAAGTTGTAGTTACTGCCGCCTATTGGATTGGAGGATGACTGCTCAAACTACTTTTTTTTTGCAGCAACAGTGAAGATGCAATCCCACTGAGAAAAATAACCAAAAACTGAATTCTCTTGAAATACCATCTTCGTCAGACAATATTACCCTTCTATGTTCTAGTTCATTCTCTTTTTTCCACATGTTAAGCATTTTGGGCTTAACATGTACAGAAGCTGGTTGCCTACATGTACCAGGGTAGATTTGCTTTACAGAATTTATATCTCAGCCGTCTTTATTGTGTATTTGACTTTATTAAATCAAGGCTGTATCCAGCATCAAACTAGGTCACATTGCTGTAATAGTAGCCTATGTTTGTATGACCTTCAACCATTCGGATTATTTGTGTGTCAGTGCATTGGTGAGTACTTATAATTGTGTTTGTGTTGAGTGGGTGTGTGCAACGTAGTAGTTGCACAGTTGTTAATTAAAGTAGCTAGAATGGTGTCGGACTTGCAGCACACAGCACCCAAGAGCAGCAAAGGATATGTGGACTCGATTCTGGAAGACTGCAGCAGCCCCCAGCAGATAGACAGGCTTCCCCCAAGGGCAGAGCCATAGCACAGAGGTAGGTTAACAGTGAAGCACAGGAGCAGCAGACCCAAGGCCAAACAGCCTACCCAGTTTTCAATGGAGAATGGTTGCCTAAATTGTCTCTGTGTCTCTTGCAGGGAAAGGTATGTTTCAATCCCACTGAGAAAATCACCAACTAACTCCATTCTATTTGTAAGATCAGCTTCACCAAACCACTATTACCCTTCTACCCTTTTTGTTCTGCTTTATTCTGTTATCTTCTGATTCAGATAGATTGGCTGTACTGATTTTGTTGCGTCTTATCGGCGTAAACCGTGATGAACTTCTCTTTTGAAACTTTTTGGTATAAGGCACAGCCCTTAGATGGTTCCAAACTGTCGAAAACAGTTTTTCTTATCACCTTGGGAAGTATTCCTCTACGTTGTCCACCTTCTCTTCTTGTATATCATCCCTTTGGAGACCATTCTTAAAAAGCATTACATGGCCTTTCTCTGTTTTGCTGTTGAAGTCCAAATTTATTGTATATTCCAGCCAACGCCCACACTGCTATTCAAACCTGTCTTATTGATGATCAAACATGATTAGATAAACTTTAATTTAAACAAACGCTAATTAGAATCAATGTATTTGGACAATTCGACCTCCTAGATTCATATTATCAGCTCTTTAAATGTAATGAACAGATTTACAATGTGTAAAGTCAAGCTTTTTAGCTCTGTCAGATCAATAAAATTACTAGTAAATTATAATCCTAATTAATTTGCTTTTTTTAACATTCCTTAAATCAAAATAACAATTCCAATAATTTTTCACACCTTAAATGAAAAAAATAAATGCATTAAAATTTTGAGAATGTCAATCTGTGTAAATTTCATCACATTCGAGATTTTAAGAATAAATAGAAAACATTGAACAGGAGGGTATTTTGTATTTTCTTTGGGTAGTTTAGGTGGAGTCCATATGTGAGCCCAAAAAGGAGCATAGAGCTGACAGTCAGCTGAACAATTCACTAATTACATGACACATCAAACTATTCCAAGTGATGTGATATTGTTTTTCAAATTTTGGTCAAAATAGTGCAATGATGCAGACCATCTAAAAAAAACTAAAAGGTTATTTCCTGTTCTGATGGGCCTTAGATTATGTCATGCTATGACAACTCAATTGACCTTTTTATGTGAAAGTTACATCATTTCCTTTGCTTTGGCAAGTACGCCATGTTCGCTGCTTGGCCACCCCTTCCAAAGCGTGCTCAAGAACTCAGGATTTTGATAACTTTTAAAGCCCCATCCCTTATCTGTATAACATAGGCGTAACTAGCTGAAGGACTGGTGTGGACATGTAGTGAAACCACCAATATTTCCTGCACCTTTTTTTCTTTATGTGCCTTCATCGATTTGTGTACAGTAACTCAGCAGCAGCTGCACACTGTGTTCAAAGCATTAACAGCCAGTTAATGCCTTTTAAAATTCCTTTGTAAAACATAAATGGCAAGTCCTCTCAGTGATCTAGTGGATTGGACATCATGTGACTTACTGTGCGCGGCAGTGCGCCACATGACCTGTTGCTTTGCATTGAGTCAGGAATATCTATGAGGGGCCGTTTAGGGCAAATTCTATGTTTTGTCTCTCACAGACTTCTCACAGACTATATATATATATATATATATATATATATATATATATATATATATATATATATATATATATATATATATATATATATATATATATATATATATATATATATATATATATATATATATATACTTGCAACCTTCGTGCTGCAAGGCAACAGCTCTACCAAGCTCTACCAACTGCGCCACTGTGCAGCCATATGGCCAAACAGCCTACCCAGTTGGTAGAGCTGTTGCCTTGGTAGAGCTGTTGCCTTGCAGCACGAAGGTTCTGGGTTCGATTCCCGGCCCTGGTCTTTCTACATGGAGTTTGCATGTTCTCCCTGTGCATGCGTGGGTTTTCTCCGGGTTCTCCGGTTTCCTCCCACAGTCCAAAAATATGACTGTTAGGTTAATTGGCCTTTCCAAATTGCCCCTAGGTGTGACTGTGTGTGTGTGTGTGTGCATGGTTGTTTGTCCTGTGTGTCTCTGTGTTGCCCTGTGACAGACTGGCGACCTGTCCAGGGTGTACCCCGCCTCTCACCCGGAACGTTAGCTGGAGATGGGCACCAGCAACCCTCCTGACCCCACTGAGGGACAAGGGTGAAAGAAAATGGATGGATGGATATATATATATATATATATATATATATATATATATATATATATATATATATATATATATATATATATATATATAAAACGCTGTGTGATTTATATATATATAAATCAATCATCAATTGAATTTCTGAGGAAAATTTCAATTGGTTGGCAAAGGGACAGTTGTGAAATCAGAATCACATAATTGACAAATACAAAGTTTGTACTGACAAGGACTTATTTGGTTTACACAGAAGTAAATTAGATTACTTCCATTTTAACATATTTATATTTCACAGTATGTTTAATACCTGCTAGAAGGTTATTTTCGAAAGGTACTATTAATCTGACAAGCCTGATCAGGACGTTTATCCTAATTTATTGAATAACGCTGTATGGCATTCACATTTAAGTTTGTGGCATTATTTTTAGCACTAAAAGAAAGAAAAGGCCTTCCAGTAACTGTGGGTGCATCAATTGAATTTATGGGGAAAATTCAATTTCTTCAGAAATTAAGAAATTGATTTCAAAATGTCACCCAGCAAGCCATTTTTTTTATAACTAATTCGTTTTTTTGTTTTGTTTTGTTTTTTTAAAATTACAACAGACGATTTCTGACTTGATGTGGTTTTATTTTCTAATTACCATTTCTTTTTTTTTTCTTCTTTTTTTGTATTGATAAAATTTATATCTCTCTTGAGCCGTTTCGCTCGACGTCACAACAGACGTCGTCATGCGTGCCCCCGGTTCGAGAACTTACGCAGGACGTGCAGCGGTTGTAAGAGGAAGGAAGATGGCGGATAACAAAGGCGAGGAGGAGATGGAACCGTCAGCTAATGCGGACCCAGTGCCTTCAGGGCAAGCCGAGAAGCAGTCTAGCACAGAAAGCGAAGACAAAGTAATAGCTATAGAAGCGGATTCGAAGGGAGATGCAGAAACCGAGTCCCCTACGGACGCTAACGAAGAGCTCAATACCAGCAGTGAAGGAGTGGACGATAGCATTGGCGGGGCAACCGAGGCTACTGCTGCTACGTCTGCTGCCGCCGCTGTTGTTGCGGCAGGGGAAGCTGACGGTAACGCTAGCAACGCCGCTAGCCCCACCGAGACCAGCAACAGCAACCCAGAACCGTCGGCAGGAACAGTTGACGCTGTTCCTGCCGCGGATGCTCCTGTTGGCGAAAACACAATTGAAACATCTCCAGCTCCGCCAGCCCCAGCGGCGGCGGCAACGCCGGTGTCCACTCCCATTAATTTACTGGATACGTGCGCTGTGTGTAAACAAAGTCTCCAGACTCGAGACTGTGAACCAAAACTTCTGCCCTGCCTACACTCGTTTTGCCTGAAATGCATCCCGCAGCCGGACAGACAGATAAGCGTACAGGTGCCTGGTCCACACGGTCAAACGGATACGCATATAGGTGAGTGTTGCTGGTTTAAGGATCTACGTGTTAGCCAGGCCTGTAGGGAACTTTAAGCTGCGGAGGATTTGGAGAATGACATCTGTTTCAAATGGTGCTTTCTGTTAGATTGCGCGTCAGATATTCTCACCTTCCCATTGAAAAGATTTTGCTACTTTATTTTTTGCTATGGCTGATTTTAATTTAATCAATGATTAAAACAAATCCAACGATGTGCCGTCAAAACACATCAAATTTTAGATTGATTGTATTGTAATAAACTGTGGCAAATGTCATGGTCATTAGTAATATTTTTTTCCCTTCCTTGCTTTGGTGCAGTGACTCCAAATAGTTGGTTAGATCACACAACTCGAGCATTATCAGGCAACAGGTGTAGAAACGGGTAAATCTGTTTCTAAATTCTAAATCTATGTACATATAAATGTTGGATTCGTTGTTAAATAATCTATTTGGAATGACTGGTTTTTACAGCTTCTGTACGCATATTTCTAAGAACTGTCTAGACCTCAAAAAATGCATTCAGGCTCCCTGTGCATGTATTATTTTTGGTGATGGTTATCTGATCCCCAAGTAAAGCTTCTGAAGGTAGAGAGGTACAGTCCATGGGCCAGAGACCTAAATTTCACATTTTGGTCCGTTTCAGGGTGGCAAAGTCTATCCGTGTTTTTTGAAAATATACATGTCTCTAGTTAATATTTTGGTATGATAGCCCTTCCAAAATGGTAGCTGAATCATGAGCTCATGAAGTTAACAACCCCTTTGGACAAATTCTGTTTTTTGAGACTGGTGCATGTCCTGTTTAGTTTCATGGTATTTGCATTGTCACAAGTCTATAATATAGTGTTTGGTATCATAGTAAAGGGGTTACTCTTGGCTTTCATTTAAACCAGGTTTTTCCCATCCTGAGCTCCCAGTATGTAGCCCACGATGACCACATAGAAACATGGCAGCATGGTAGGCTCTGTGGGGGATTACACCTTCACTAAATGACAAATTCTGATGTAAAAATAAATAAATAAATAAAAGATTATTTGCAAATGATTAGATTACTATTGACAGTATAACTGAGATTATTGCATTTCTGCCAACAGATGATGACGACCTTAGGCATACCGGTCCCTACTATATTATGCTTGCTGATGTTATTGATTTCAGTCTCACCCAAAAATGAGTTTGTTAAAAAAATAAATCTATAAGATGAACTAGTACGGGGATCAACTCATCACAATATTACAGCTAGGAATACCAAATGTCAGGTGGAAGCAACCTTTTAAATACATTTTTTTGTTGTTGAAATGGAAATGGTCATCTCAAACAACAGATGGCTTGTAGTTGGGAGTATTCAGCTGGAACTTTATACTCCCAACTACTGGGAGTATAAAGTCCAGCCAGTAATTGGATTGAATACTCATTTTTTGGTGTCTGTTTACCATCAGCCCAAAGCAGAAAGGCAAAAAACCCTCTTTATTATTGGTATTACTAAGCCTGTTACAATAGCAAATTTTTCTGGATAATAAATTGTCCCAGAAGTTTTTAGTGATGATGTTGTTTTGAGACCATTTTCAAGTAATGTAATGGCAATGGCATAATAACGCAAGAAGACATTCTCAAAGATCAAGACACCTTAAATTCTAATGAACATTTAACATTGGAACTGGAAGATACTTTAAATATCCAAAATAAAATAAACAAAACAACTGAAACTACAAATAAAATGAATTATGAATTCTCTGTGCACAAAATTGTATCTCAAAAAGGGTTGGTTGCTCCTGACTGAAGACTTTTGGTAACACTTTATTTGAAGGGGGTGAATAAGACTGTCATGACACTTTATTATAAACATGACATAACATCTGTCATGAACATGAATAAGCCTTCATGAATATGTATGACTATTGTCATAAAGCGTCATTCGGTATCATTACTGTTTAAACTTTACCTTTAATAACATAAAGTTACCTAACTTTTAAAGTGCAATCAGTAATACTTTTAGAACAAATTTATATCAGTAATGATTTCTTGGTTAATGTCAAGTTGTCGTAACAAAGACATTTTGAATAATGTCAACTTTGTATTAAAAGTGTCATAATTTACCGAATGACGCTTTATGACAACAGTCATAAATATTCATGAAGGCTTATTCATGTTCATGACAGGTGTCATGTTTATGAAAGTGTCATGACAACCCCCTTCAAATAAAGTGTTACCAGACTTTTATCATCCAGTTTCTGGTAGAGAGAGAAAACAGAGAGACAATAAATCATGCAGTTGGAAATTATTCAGCTCGTTTCAATGATGCAGTTAATTGATTTATTGCTTGTTGCGCATGGCCTAATTAGTATATCATGATGGTAGCATTGAGCAGTACTCTTCATATCTTATGTTTTGCTTCTGTTGTCCAGCCATGGTATCAGTATTACAGCTTTAGTTCTTTTTTCTATGCAGTGCAAAGTAATTTGCTGAGAGATGCAGCAGTCAATAAGTCATTCTTTGGAATCAGCCAATTTTCCCTGTATTGATTTTGTGATGTACAAGACAAATGGTAAAAAAAATAAAATAAATGTAAAAAATTTGCCCAGTTTAAATGCAGAAAAACATCCACCATTTTCAGCTTATGCTAACACATCTACCATTGATGTGTAAGTTGGTCTTTTGTTTTAAATAATATATTCAAAACTACCACCACTCAAATATCCTGCAAGAAATTTTGCCTGAAAAATTCAGATTGTTGCTTTTCTACATTTATGACCCAGTGTTTCTACAGATTTGAGCTGATGCACAGATCAAACTATGAGGCGGGTGCGTTGTTGGAAAGCATGACTGCTGTTTGGCTAAAGTCCAAAGAGTCAGCCAGCAGAAGTTCAGCTGGTGCACCATCGGAAGTGTTTAGGAGTCTTGTGTTTGTTATTTCTGCCTAAATGTAATGCTTTTTCAACCAAGAGTAAAATTTTATATATTTTTTTACATTAAATTAGTGAATTCACTCTCATGAATTGTACATCAATTCAACTATTTTAATCCCAACCTTCAATGTGTGTTTTAAGTGTTGATTTTGTTGTACTGTTAACACAGTAACTCATATCTGAAGTTTAAAAAAAAAAATGCAGTCACTGACATACTGATGCTGATTAGAGCTGGCATATAATAGGAAAAAAAAACCTAATCTATCTTTTACCTTTTCGTATTTTTTACAAAGAGGTAAAAAATACTTTATAGTTGGGAGTATAAAGTCCCAACTGAATACCCCCAACTCTACAAGCCATCTGTTGTTTGAGATGACTATTCCCATTTGTCTTTCATCTCATGGGTTGCGATTTCTGAACTGCATTTTGCCTTTTTGAATTTAAATAACATTGTTTTTATAAGAGGGGATCTAGCTGAAATGATCACATTTGGCTTTACAAATCATCTAAACTTGTTATATTGAGAAAATATGTTAGTCTTTCCCTTTTAAACAGAAATGGTTTTGTAAATCAGCATCTCTGAGCTGTTAGTTTTACTTGATTTCAGAAAAAACGCTAAATGTTACTCATCTACAGAGATGAAATTGACTCGCATATATATATATTTTTTTGCAGCCCTCCATCTCATTCCAGTCTTTTATAAGTAATATCAGTAAATTGGTTATTGAATTTTCCTGAGGGAAATAGTCAATCATTCAATAGTAGGTTATTTAGTAACCGGGTTTAGAGCATTTATTAACCTGACTTGACATAATGGATTACAGGTTGTTCTGTCCTTTCCTGGGTCAGAGCTTTTAGCAACTTATTGATTCATTTACACCTAGATCATCTGGTTAGTGACACATTAACAGAATTTGTAGTAATTACAAAACACAATGACGACGTTGTCCATTTTGAGGTTGAGACTGTTTACTTTCAGATTGCATGGATTGTTAATTTCTATTTCATCTTTCATGTTTTTTCAGGCAGAAAAGAACCAAAGATTATTCCTGTTTGATCCAGGTCACTTGAGAGCAGAATGTAAATTTGTTAGGCAGCTGACATTATAATTGTTAGTTATACTTAATTTGAACTGGTGAGGAAAGGTCAAGAACCAATAATTTCTCATATCCTTACCTAATGTAAAAAAACAAACGAGCTTAATTTGTTCATTCAGTTTCAGTCTAAATCTATCAAAAATGTTTTTCAATATGGTGAAACAAGCAAAGTTTTCCATTTCTGATTCTTAGATCTTATTCCTATTTGAAATGTATTTATTTATTACTTACTTTATTTATTCATTGTTTTATCAATTACTCTGACAATACATTAATTGGATAAAATTTGTCATGTAACCACTAAAGAAAGCCTTATTTATGCAATATCATAAAGACATTAGTAAATGCAAATATTTCAGTTTACTTTTAAAATGACAAAATAAACATTTATTGCCTAAAATCAAATGACGTAGCATTCCTTTCTTGAATTTGAACTGGGTGAAGCTACAGCTATGCTATTTGCAGAGTTTTGGGTAAAATATATTTACAGACAAAGGTCGTCTATTGCCTCACCGCTCAAACTCCATAGAACTGAATAGAGACGGAGCAGTGCGGTCTCCAGTCATCACCATGTGACAATTACCTCAGACCGGGTTGCAGGTCTCCAACCACAGAGCGTAACTTAACACCTGGTGAGGAAGAGTGAACCGGGGAAACGCAGGTATAGAAGCCAAACATGACAGCTGCAGTCTGGGAGTGCTTTGCATTCAAACTGAATGACCGCAGTGAACCACGGAACCTGTGGAGCCGCTGTGTGTAAACCAGCAGCAACTAAACAATACATACAACCAGCATATCTGCACCTAAAATGCACCGATGATGGTTTGTTTGCTTGGGGACCATCATATTGACGATCACTAAGGTGCAGTGGCGGTTTCTGGTATGTGCAACATGGGCAACCGCCCAGGGCAGTATCTTCTGGGGGGGTTGGCCTCTGCCATCTATTGGGTTTGAATGTGAACAGTGACTAATGCAAACCTCTTCCCCAAACTTCCCTCCCAATTTTTTATATTGAATAGGTCCTCCAGTTCCATTTCTAAATGTTCTTTTGAAATTAGTTTATTGACCTCTGACAGGTGTGTTTGCATTGTTAGACAATTTTTATGCTATTAGTTGACAATGGTCTCAAAATAACAATATTATTGTATATCACAATAATTTCTGGGACAATTAATCGCCCGGCAAAATTTGTTATTGTGACAGGCTTATGTGGTTCTTATTACAGTTTCATTGTTTTTGGTTGTCATGTTTTATTTTGGATATTTAAAATATATACCAGTTCAGTTTTGTTCTTTTCAAAGTTAAAGTTTGTTTCTCTTTGAGAGAGTGAACTTGCATTATTATGCGATTAACAATATACTGCTTGAAAATGGACTCAAAATGGCAATATTATTGTTTATTGCCATGGATATTTGGACAATTTATTATCGATTATTAAATTAGTTGGCGATTATTTCAGTAAGCAGTTCATCACAATTAATCCGATTAATCGTGTCAGTCCTAATGAGATGTTGATTGAAAAACAAAAATATAAAGTTGGACAAATCAATTAATTAATCAGTGCTTTAGTTGTGTGTGGTAATGTTGCAGTTCTGTCCCTTTTTTATGTGCTATGTAAAAGAAAAAAAGAAAAAATATAGCTTCGTTGAACACTAACGAGCCCATGGCAGCTTATTTCATGCTTTTCCGAAATGGGTTTTAATAAAAGCCTAAGCTAAAATGTGTGGTCGCCATGTTGTTTTAGTTAAATGAAAAGTGGCCAGGAATACCAAAACAACGACGAACTGCAATATCCGTCATCTCTGGAAGACCCTAATGGGTCATCTCTTATGGCCTGCAGCTTTTCCTTATGCCGGTTATGGCATCTAAAACAAACGCCACCAGGACACAACCTCAGTTCCCCCAATTTAATCCAACAAACTATTTCTAGTGTGTGTGTATTCTATTTATTTTAATTAAAGTAAACACAACCCACATCCTATTTGGAGAAAATGATTTTGTGCAACATTTTCAAATATGATGGAGAGGGGTCCCATATGGGTGGCACATATGTGTTTATTTACACATATGTGCATGTTTGTGTATAGGGTGGGGGGTTAAGCCTAAACCCAGTCCAGCTGCTTCCACCACTAACCACACATGGGGACCCATGCAGCTGGCTCTCACACAAACCGGCTGTGTGCTGATCAAGCCAGTGTAAGCCAGTTCAAACTGGCCAGAACTAGTTCTTACCACAGACGGCCAGCCGTTTTTTTCCCCCTTTTTTTTCAGAAGGTTTGGGGGGTTGGGGTGGTGATTTATTGGTTTAGGAGGTAGAGTAGGAGCAAAATATCTCTTTTGCATTATTTTTAAAATGCCTGCAATTTATCTTGCTCAGATGAAATTGGGTGGCAAAGTTAAAACGCTAAACTAATTATTCGTTGGCGCCAGTAACTGCAGCTCAGATTCCTCTAATTTCTCTAATTTCATTAAGGAAGTTGAATAAAACAATTAAGCGAAGCAGACATTGTTTTTTTTTCTTTTTCATGGGCTGCGTGATTTAATATTCTAATAAAAATGCCAAGGGATGATGAGATAGAATTTTTGGGAAATCGAAGTTAAATCGATTAGCTCCCATGAATAAGCGGGCCTTCCCCACTGCACCAAGAGTTTTCATTAAAAGCAGTTCAACAAACGGAAATTATGGAAATCCAGAAAAAAAGTCAGCTGAAGGGTTCCTTTGTTTGAAGCAGCGCCGATTGAATTAACTCTGGTTATTGGTTTCCTTGCGGTTCTGCCTGTCGGCTGCTTTGCTTTAAAAATTTTGTCAATAAATCTTAGTGGGTGAATGAATATGAGCAACAGTCCTTTGATCTTTAACCCCATGTTTTCTCTTTCTTTCTAGTAAATGTCATGCGGTGCTCGGTTTGCCACCAGGACTACAAGCAAAGTGACATTATCGACAATTACTTTGTCAAAGACACAACGGAAGCTTCCAGCACATCTGATGAAAAAGCTGCACAGGTATTGCAAACAGTCGCTTTTGCCCAACCTGAATGCTTCAGTTCTTTTCAGCTCTTTTCCGAACAAGCTGTAACGCTTATTTGCGTTTTTCTGTTTGTGTTACTTCTGTGTTTCTAAGGTGTGCACAAGCTGTGAAGACAACGCTGGGACTGTAGGCTTTTGTGTGGAGTGTGGAGAATGGTTGTGTAAAACCTGTGTGGAGGCCCATCAGAGAGTGAAAATTACCAAAGACCACAAAATCCGTACAAAGGAAGATGCCGATGCTGCGTCCGGTAGGAACACTTAAGAGTTAGAAGCTAAACTCCCCAAAGCCAGAGACAGAAAATGTTTTGGGTAGTATTTATTGGACACTACAAATAATGTCATGGTTATTACAGAGTGGATTATCATAAAAACCCTCAAGGGTTGAACCATAATTTGATTTTGTTTATTTTTTCCCGGATGGACTCTTGGTTTGATGACTGAGCCTATAAGATCATGGTTTTTATAAAATGTAATATATGTTGATACTGTTTTCAACTTTGACTTTAAAGAACACCTAAAGACTTAAAATCATTGTATCTTTGATTATTTTTGCAAACAGTTATGCTCAAAATTATTCATACCACAGACACATTTAGATTTTAAGCAATATTTTCTATTGATGACCATGTTTGTTCTGTCGTCACGTCAATATTGTGAGAAAAGACGCTAAACTGCCATGAAAATAGGGTTCGACAATATAGATTTAAAGTTTTATCACAATACTTGTGATAAAACTTGGGGAATTTTTTTTCTTTTGCGTTCCCTCGCAAAACTTTTTGCGTTCCCTCACAATAATCAACTGATCAGTACTATTAAAGCAGTACTTTCTGCTTTAATACAAGCTTATAAGGTTTTTCTATGGACTATTGAGTTATTATCGCGGAGTAATAAGTCATTTTATTGTGTCTCTCTTGTGTTTGTCTGAATGGTTTAAAGGGCTGCTTTCAGTGCCGTTCCATCTTAGCCTTAACGGACATAAACATGCAGTAAATAAATCGATTTTCAATCAGTTTTTTGCACCAAAGCGTTGATAATAATAAACACATTTTATTATTATAAAACACAGCAAACTAATGGTGGTAGAGGGCAGCACCGGGTTAACTTGGGGAATCTCATCTGTCCGTGTATCAATCAACTCCAAACCTATTCTTTGTTCTGTCACAATTATCGATTTATTTAATTTTGATTATCATGCTCCAAACTTAGCGAGGACTGACCACCCCACTCACCCGCTTCCTCATACACACAGAGCCAGCAGCCAGTAACCTTCCCATTCATACTTTATGACAGTCACGCCCACATCGACACGCCCACCACCAGGTGTCAAAGCCGCTGCTCCTGTCATATCAATAATTACTTATTTCATTCGTATGGCTCTTACAGAGCCTCAGTGAACACGTTTATTAACTCTTTGGTGCAGAAAACTGATTGAAAATCGATTTATTTACTGCATGTTTATGTCTGTTAAGGCTCAGATGGAACGGCACTGAAAGCAGCCCTTTAAACCATTCAGACAAACACAACAGAGACACAATAAGATGACTGATTATCCCGCAATAGTAACTCAGAAATAGTCCATGGAAAAACCTTACATAAGCTTGTATTAAAACAGAAAGTACGGCGGCCACCGTAAAAAAGGCTTACAGTATTCAATTATGCCGCATGAACTGATCAGTTGATTATTGCGAGGGAACGCAAAAGAAAAAAAATTCCCCATGTTCCCTGGAGGGCTCCGTACTATTGTGATGACGACAATTGACAATAAGAACAATTTATTACTGTTACTTTAAGTAACTAAAAGGCTTTGGCTGTATAACACAGCACTTGCAACCACACAAAAACTCTTGAAAAACATCATACCTGTATTTCTTTAGGACAACAGTCACATGAAGAAGTGATTTGTGTCACTATACTACAGCACACAGTAATGCATGTAATCATATCAAGTTTATTGGCTTTTTGATGCTCTCGTTGAACAAAAGGTGGACAAAATAGTAAAATAACCCTCCCGACAATACGGACAGTTTTGTGGGTTTTAAACAACAATAATTGGAATTTATTGAGACAACAAATTAAAATTTTTGTCATAAGTAACGTATCACGATAAATGATAAACATGCTCACCCCTACGCAAATGACGCAGCAAACAAAACGGTTGTCCATGTTATTCATTTTTTTGTGTTCCTTCTATGCCATGTCTGGTTTGGTCCAATCAGGTGACGCGTGTAGCAGCTGTTCAAAATTTGTGTTTTTTTTTTTTTTGTTTCTTTTGTTATTAAATGTCTTCCTTCCATTGTTTCAACAGATTCTGTCAACACAACAGGACAGAGGCCAGTTTTCTGTCCCATCCACAGGCAGGAACCTCTGAAACTTTTCTGCGAGACATGCGACACTCTAACGTGTCGGGACTGTCAGCTTCTGGAGCACAAGGAGCACAGGTAGGCCAACGCTCTTGCACACATCTGTTTTATAATCTGCTAATAAAGCAGATTTTTTTTTTCCTCCTAATTTGCTTGGGGAAATTATTTGCATTTGTCAGGACGTTCAGACAAAAGCTGTATTTATAAGGCAGCATTAAATATGAGCATTAATTGTTTTTCCAGTTTTTAAAAATTACAGTCCATGACTTGCAATTTGGATTTTCTCAAAAACACTAGTGGAGGTTCAAGTAAGATGCAGCGGCAGCTTAGCATTATATGATGCAGTGAATTACTGTTAGTCTCATCTGTTTCTTCTTGACTTTTCTCATGTTATAAGTAAACTTTTAGCTGCAAATGCTTCCTGTGCTACAAATGAATTGTACTTAACAGAATGTACAACTGCGTATTAGGGCAGTTGTTACAATTCTGCCAAAAAACAAAAAAATATTTTTTTATTAATCTTGACATTTTCTAGAAAAAAACAAGGACATTTCAGAGCTTCAAAAATTGAACATTTGCCAGATAAAACAAGGGAATTTTGAGATTAATCTAAAAAACTTGGAAATTTTCCACTTTTGAAACAGAAAATTTCCAAGTTTTTTTTCTAGAAAATGTACTACTTTCTCTTTTTTTTTCTATCTACATTGGGCCTAAAACGTTGTGAAGCATTCTTACAACAAAAAAGCCGTAAGAGTAAAGTTGATTTTATATTAAAAACAGGAATTGAATCAAGGTTTCCCCAAAAAAACGTGCTAAGTATGGTGGTCGGGCCGTCGAGGCGGTCCATCATGTTTTTGCACTGAAATACATTTTGCACTAAGAAAACAGGAAAAGTAAAAATATTACTGGGCAATTATGTTACGGGAATATATCGCTAGTGAAATGCTATTTAAACCCACAACTACCGTATTTTCCGCACTATAAGGCGTACCTAAAAACCTTCAATTTCCTCAAAAACCAACAGTGCGCCTTATAATTCGGTGCACCTTATATATGGACCAATATTGAGCCACAACAGGTCTAGCAACTACGGTAAGCAGCCGCCGACTTCATTTTCCCCCGTAGAAGAAGTGCGCGGTGCATGCTGGAATAGTTGTCAGAACGCTGGTTTGCTAATAAAGTTTGATAATACATTTAAAGCCGGAGGGTGGCAGAGGGACGGGGGAAGAGAGACGGAGACTGCGGCGGCAGCGTGTCGGTTGGTCTGTGTTACCCAGAAAGCAGTTGGGCACAATATTGCAACACCAACACCGTGAGTGAAACAATGACTGGGGCAGCCTACTATATAAAGTACTGGGGACCACTTCTTTACAAATGTGGATGTGTAATAATAGAGTACGGAACAAATTGGCAACCCAAACTGAAGCGTCTATTCTATGCGCCTTATAATGCGCATAGAATATATGAAAAAAGTTTTAAAATAGGCCATTCATTGAAGGTGCGCCTTATAATGTGGAAAATACGGTAGTCTTAAAAACAGCAAATTGATATTAATTAATTAAAATTAATTTAATTTTAATATTAAAATTAATATAAATTATTTGCACTTCTGTTTAATCCAAATTAAGTCAGCAGCCCCCAGGCCTTCAGGGCCCCATAAATACTAATATTTTACCACAGACCACAGATATATAAATGTAACATTTGTTTATTGAGATGATCAATGCTGCTAAATTTGATTTACATACATAAATATATGTAAACATATAAATTAAAAGATTTAAAACTTTTTAACATTTAAATGTAAGATTTTAAGGGGCTGCCAAGTTTACTTTGTAAAAGTTCAAAGAACAATCTTCATAGCTGGTTTGTTTTGTTACCATAGCAACAATCTGATCCTCTGAGTTTATTAATCTTTGAGTTTGAGCTCTGTTTGTTCACAAATACAAATTAGTAAACTGTAATTATAACTTATTGCTTTTTAGGTTGGCCAATTAAACTACTCCTCTCTCCCAGATTTCACTAAATCGAACACAGAAGCTGTTAGAGATGTTGTTGATTTTAGCAACAAGAGGGGGCCCTAAGTCAAGTTCTGCTCAAGGCCTCATACAGCCTTTGTCTGCCAGTTAAATCACACGGATTTAACTGCTTTATGAAATAAATCCGCTGCAATGCGCGTGGAGATGCACAGCAAATGGGAGATTTAATTTAATGCTTCTAATGTGGCTTTAGTAGCTCTTCCATTTCGTGTCTTGAGTTTTTAAGAAGCGCCACAGTAAGTGTTGCTCAAACTTTATGGGACGAGTTTGCCGATCTTTGTGTGGCCGCGCGCATTAACTCTGGTTGACTAAGTGGACAAGGCATTTGGTATGGTTTGTTGAATCATGCACCCAGAAAAATAATGCTAAAAATAATAATAATATCATATAAAGCCAGCGTGATGCGTGACTACGAGGCGAGCGTGAAAGCTCCTCCGTGACTGAACCTGATGATGAGGTTAGCGCTGGTTTGTTAACCACTAATACACCAGCCAACCACTGGTGTATTAGTGTTGAGATGTAAATGCTGCATATAATTCTTTGTTCACAGAGATAAATCATTCTCACCGCTCCCTTAAAAACTCGCATCTGAAAGCACAACTTCAAGTTTTTCCTGCTGTTCACATAGAGCTGTACAAACAGAGCGATCGCGGTGGGTTTTAAACTCTTATATTCATAAAGAGTTCTCCAAAAAAAACATAATTCCATAATTACTAAAATAATCTTTAGTTGCAGTCCCATTCTTTTACAGTATTAAATGTTGGAAAGTGGATGCATAAGCATTAAATTCCTACGGCATCATGTTTTTCTACCCCATAGAAATGAAAAACGTGCAAATTCACTAGAAAAACCAAGTGTGAAATTGTTGAGAAAATCAAACTTAACTATAGCATTGTTTGTTTCATGGAATCATGAAACCCTCTTAAGTTTTTATTATTATTATTATTATTATTATTATTATTATTTATTTCACTCCTCCCAGAAAATGAATTTATGAATATTTCTCTACAAAACCTTGACTCATTTTTGGACTCACGTCCATATCTGTTTACTCCTGGTAACATGTAACCTTTAAGGCCTGTAAATACTACACAAGTGCTGACAAATGGATTTATTTATGCGACGTTGCTAGAACACATTTTGTTTATCTTACAAACAAGCCAAGTACAGAACTGCTGGAAAAGCCAAGATTGTGGGAAAACATTTTTCTTTTCTCTAAACCCTGAAAGTAAGGATAACTCAGCTCCTGCAGAGTATGTACAGGCCTTCAGAAGTTAATTTAGTTTACTGAACCTGATCGTGACTTGGTTTTGTTCTATCTTCGATCAGGTACCAGTTTCTGGAAGAAGCTTTCCAAAACCATAAAGGAATCATCGAAGCCAACATGGCCAAACTACAGGAAAAAAAGAATTATGTCCATTACTCTGTGTCTCAGTTGCAAAGCAGGTGGGTTCAGGTTTCTCTGTGCTACATCTATTTTACACAATTTCTGAACAATTTTGTGTTTGACTTGTATTTGTATGGAATAAATTTGTGTGTGTTTTGTTTGTTTTTTTTTTGTTGTTTTTTTGTACTTAATACAGGTTAAAAGAACTGGGTGAGACTCATAGAAAAGTGGAACATGAGATCAAGATTGCAGTATTCACTCTTATAAATGAAATCAACAAAAAGGGAAAAGCGTTACTTCAGCAGTTGGAGGTAAGACTGTACTAAAACTTATTTTAAACTTAAGAATCACTAATTCTAAATGCTAAAATCTAAGTAGATTGGAACATAGCTGACACTCTTTATGAGATTTAATGACAGTGCTGCGATAAAAGACTGGGTAAAAATACAAAAGTTTTGCACTTTGAAGGAAGATGCTTTTTGATTTATGTTTGAAGTTAATATTTAATTTACATCTGATATATTTTTTGGAGCTTTTTGTTGTTTTGCTTTTATATATATATATATAAGAACCTTAAACTACAGAGCCCCTTAAGGAACATTGGAGAAAAAAGGAAAAAAAATAACTTTCTCACGCGCACCATATACTATCTTGTGCCCACCATATACACATCACATGCACGAGATCTCCCCCCACCCCCATTTCCCTGCTGTGGTGCAAAAAGCTGTGATGATTACCATTAGTTTTAGCTGTCAAATTGTCAAAGGAGGCTATATCTTACATGTATGGGTGATGTATAAAAGAAAAAGGGACGCAGTGCTTTGATAGTAATTTGTCAACACAACCACAATTAGATAGCAAGAGCAGGAAAAAGTTTTATTTAAATTAAAAACTGTGAGGGAAGTAGGTCAGTCATGCTAACTCGACCTTGACAGTCATGACATCAACAGTGAGGAAAATAAGTATTTGAACTCCCTCCAGTTAACTAAGACATTTTTGTCTTGGTTAATGTCAAGTTGTCATAGGAAAGGCATTTTAAATAATGTTAGCTTTCCATTAAAAGCTTTATTATTTACCGAATGACACATAATGACAACAGTCATAAATACTATTGAAGACTCCTCCATGTTCATGACAGCGTCATGCCAGTCTTATGCACATCCCTTCAAATAAAATGATCTGATCTGGTAATTTTAAGCTTTACTTGTGTTATGTCGCCAAAATCATGCAATACAAAATATGAGTGGCAGAAAACCTGTCTGAATTCTGAATGTCTGAATTTTCATGCTAGCATTGATGCTTTTTTATGTGTTAATATTCAGTTGTCTGTCATTGAATTCCTTCCATATTTTCAACCTGAGCAGCTGAAAATTGTTAATGTTTTTTTTATGGTTTTAGTTCAGATTCATTCTGTTTCTCCTTATTGCAAACCACAAACATTCAAAGGGCCCTCCTTGCATGGCAAGGTGCAATGTGGTTTGGGATCATTTGGGAGGCAACTTTGAGCTTTGTAATTCACTGATTCTTGTCCAGCAATGCTAACCAAATCTCCATGTTTATTCAGAGCGTGAACAAAGAGAGGAGCTTGAGGCTGATGGGTCAGCATAAGGACACCACCCAGCTGGCTCAACAGATCCACCATGTGCTCAACTTCTGCAACTGGGCCATCACTTCAGGCAGCAGCACTGCATTGCTCTATAGCAAGAGGCCGGTATGTTTCTCATAAGACTCGCTTATTCACTCATGGAGCATGCTGACCCAAGTAGTTTCCATCAAAACCATTAGCACACACACACTAATGAATTTTACTTGAAGAAGATCCCAGTTTCTATTAGTTAGCTTGTTAACTTTTTAAGAACACAGAAGTTATGTAAGATGAAGGTTGGCAAGTTGCGCTTAATAACAGTTTATAACCTCTAAGTGGGCATAGAGCAACATACCAGGACCACAACATTAGCTTAGTATTTCCTTTTTAGATGCGCATAAGGTTTTAGTTGGTCTTTTATAGCTATAATAATTAATTTAATAACCTTACTCTGTTTGTGCGATTGGATGTAGATCATGTACCAGCTTCGCCAGCTCTTTAAGGCGAGACTGGAGCCAGCCCCACAGTCCAATGGAGTTGTACGGTTCTTCTGTGACCCAACTTTTTGGGCTAAAAATGTTGTTAATTTAGGTGAGTAAAAAACTCTAAATGTCCCTTTAAAAACTTTTTTTTTTAATTTGTAATTTTTAAAAAATTTTTGTTTTGAGCTATTGCTTTAAAGATTTCTCAAACTTATGTAGAGAAAAAAAAATACTTTCACATCTGTTTTCACAGTGTTTCCCATTTTTAAATGATGGTAAGTGATGGCTCGTTTTGTTCTTTTTTTCTTCTTCTTTTTTTTAATCCTAGGTAATTTGGTCATTGAAAAACCTCCTCCAGTTCCACAACCTCCCGGTGTGATGGTAGGCGGACCGACCATTTCACCGGGCCAAGGTCACCCCGGCAAACATCCAGGGCAGATCAACCTGGCTCAGCTCAGGCTGCAACACATGCAACAGGCTGCGTACGCACAGCAAAAACATCAACATCAACAGCATCAGCAGCAACAGCAACAGCAGCAACAACAGCAGCAGCAGCAGCAGATTCAGCAACAAATGCGGATAGCCTCCCAAATGTCCCACCAGCATCCCAGGCCAGGCGGCCCACCTTTGGTTCAGCAGCAGGTACAGTGAACTTGCCAGTAATGGAAAGTGAATTTGTTTTATGCTATTTGTTAAAATGGTGTCTTTTGTTTGAAGTTATGCATTTGTGGCATTTTATCAGTTTGCCTCCAGTTTTTAGCGGACTGTGATTTCTGATAATTTTATCAATACTGAAATATTCTCTAAACAAGTTTAAACTTAATGTGGTATGCGTACCAATAACATTTATCCAACTTAGAAAATGCCCATTTGTTTTCTGTTCTTTTTACTTCAGGTTTATTCAGATACTTTCCCTCTTAATTTTAATTCACTAGATTGTGAAGATTATGACGGAGGCTATCTCTGCCTCAGATAGAGGCTAAACAGTGCAAACTTCATTTCCAGATGTTATCAAAGTATTTTTATAAGTCTGCCAGGTCAGAAGCTTCTACACACACGGTGACACTGATCAGTTAGAATCTGATAACACTGCCTGTATCAAACAATACCAAGAAAATGGGAAACGTTCATTCAAAGTAAAATGCAGGTTGCATTAAAATAAACAATCTTGAGTTACTAAATCAAAGCTCCCTGAGAGCATGGATAATTGTTTTGTGCTGGCTCCTGCACAGTAGGAAAGAGCAGATGAGCTGCCCACGCAGGCTACAAAGTGAGATTCGGGTGATTGGTTTGTGTGATCGGTGATCACCGATCATCCACTTTTTCACGGAAATTGACCGATTATGATAAATTTTTATTGTGTTTTTTTTCTGACTAGCCTCCAAGGCTCATCAGCATGCAGCAGCTACAAAGAACTGGAGCTATGAATGGTGGGACCAACCCTTCTATGTACCCCTCCTCCCATCATATGCGTCTGGCTGGTCCACCACAAGGCCGGATGCCCACAGCTCAGCCCAGACTTAACGGACAGCAGTATGCCCCTATGATGCAGCCTCAGTTACAAAGACAGGTTGGTATACACACAGGCACACACACATTCGAATTGTGTCAGAATGAGTGTACATGTTCTCTGTTCTGATATTTTATAGATATGACAGATGAGGCTGATCTAAACAGCCAGGAACTCATTTTGGGTGGATTTTACATAAAAATCCACTCGAGACTATATATAACTAAGATTATAGTTATGTATAGTCTTAACTATGCATTGTTAATTCATTCTAATTAAACAATTTGTAGTAACATTAAAGTTTGGTCAATTTGTGTTTGTTTTGTTGTGGTCTGCTGTAGTTCCCTTTTAGATAAAGATAGTCCATAAACTTTAGCTGAAGATTTAATTCAACTTTTTAAGAAATCCTTCCAAGAAGAGTAATTTGTTTAGCTGAAGAAGTGGTAAAATTGAAGATCAAAGATCTTAAATGTACAAAAAAATGAGAAATTTCAAAGCCAAAATGTCAGAAAAACTAGATGCGTAATCTCAAAGTGTGCAGTTCATTAAATACCTGAATAAAGTCAGGCTGATTTTAATCTGTTATCCCTAAATACATCATTCCATGTCTAGTAGTAATGATCCGTATTGTTCTGTAATATTATTACGGAATGATAACTCTGATTAAAATAACACAATTTCACTGTTTTGGCACAAAATAATAATAAAAAAATCTGTTGTTTATATTTTATTTAAAACAAAGTCAGAAGTTAAACTATTATGTGAAAACTAAAATAATAAACTGAATATTCCAGGAACAAGGCTGTTCTCAGAGAGCCTACTAAAAAACATTGTTTGGCCAAACATAGTTGAGCTGTTTCCAGACTGATGGGCGTCTTCTAATCTTCTCTCTTGTTTTTGCTGTACTGATGATGAATAAATGTAGACAAGCCAACGACAGTTTCTAAAAGTCTTATCCAAAAAGATTTCTTAGCTCTCCATGAATTTTAATGGTTAACTTAAGGAATTTCCTTAAAAAGCTACTGGCTGAAAATAAAATAAAAAGCTAAGTTATTTGTAAGATTATAGGTAAAGTCAATCAGTTTTAGATTGAGCATATATATGCTTTGTTAGTGCATTTAAAGATGCATGCTCATCCTCAGAATACAGGGAGTTCTTATCAGTGCTGTTAGATCTTCACCACTCTGCAGACATGGAAATGTACTGGGGGTTTTTTTGTACATGTGAGATGAGGCAATAGAAACCTGCACTATATCCAGCCCCCCCTTTTTTCTGTGTCCAGATGTCTTTAGAATCTGAGATGAGCCACCAAAGGTTTCGTTTCTTACTCCAATCAGGGGTTTGGCACTTTTTTCCTTCTTTGTCATTCATGTGTCTTGTGCAGCATGTGTGGTTGATCACCTGCATGATCATGAATTCGTGTTGTTTCTAAGACACATTCTGAATAGTTGTTTGTTGGTTTTTTTTTAAGAGTGACCTTCTCTTTAATGTTCCCAAATCTTTCTTCTCCTCCCATTTGTTTTTCCGTATATCTTATTTTACTTTTTTCTTCTTTTTTGTATGTCCTTGCCCTCCATTTTTTTCTCTCTCTTCGTGCAGCATTCCAACCCTGGACACGCTGGCCCCTTTCCAGTGGCGTCCCTGCACAACGCCAGTCCCACGAGTCCAACCAGTGCCAGCATGGCCGGTGCCCACGCACACCGCGGCCCTGCCAGCCCCATAATTGGTCCCATCGAACTCATCCCCTCCGTCACTAATCCTGAGAACCTACCCTGCCTCCCTGAGATACCGCCCATCCAGGTGTGCATATTTTAAATTAAAATTTCTAAATTACGCCAAAGTTAGATTTGCCAAAACACTTTAGCAAGACATGGATTAATCAAGGTGTATTCAGTAGAGATGTGCTGATCAGGTTTTTTCCTGCCGATACCGATCACATTATTATTATAATTTTTTTTTTTATCATAAACACTACCGGTTACATTATGTAACAGGTAGTGTGGAAAAAGGAACCATGAATTCACCTTCATTTAGACAAAACCTTGTTTTTAATAACCTTTTCCAAAAAGAAAACTAAACAAAACAGGCATTGTGCAAATTGTACTGCTATCGTAATACTATCTTTAACAGACTGAAAACATATGAAGGCTCTGAAGAGGCTAAATAATGCAAAGAGTCAAAATAAAATCTCTCAACATTGCCAAAAAAATTCAAGTATAAAACTTAACATTCAAAGGCAAATACAGGATCCATTACAATAAACAATCCTGAGTTACTGAATGAAAACTTCCTGATAGCATGGTGGCTAGCTGATAACTGCTAGTTCTGAGTGGCTGTATCTGACTGAGCGGAGTAATTATGCAGAGCAGGGAGGAGATCGATTATTTTTTTTAGAGATTATCTGTCTCATGTTAGGACAGTGAAAGTTTTAATACGTATGTAAAATGTATTTTTTTAGGTTAGATGCTGCAGCTTTAAGCAGAGGTTCGGTGTGAGAGTCACTACCAGGTGGAGCAGAAGCCGCGCTCCGTCTGTGAAATATTACCTGTAGCGCATAGAAACGGTTCAACAGCGAGAGCAGAACCAGCATCTTACATCGCAGCTCGAAGACTTAAATAATTTTGCGGGTCATTTGTTTAGCTTTCTGACCATCATGCTAATCCGGGTGAGTGTTTGTAGCTGTGCGCCGTTTTACCTGCTATCTGATCCTCCATATGTCTTTTTTACTGCAGTGAGCCTCGATGTAGCCAAACTCCGTCAAGTATGCCATTATTTTTATGTCGTATTAGCTTCGTTTTGTTGATGCATTTTGACTTGCTTCAGTTTTCTGCCTCAACACGCAAACTTTAGTGCATTATAGTTCCACATCGCTTAGGATTTGTTGCTGCGCGTTTGCGCAGTGTGAAGGAAAGAGGAGACCAGCTGCACAGGCAGGCTGCGAATTATGATGCAGGTGATCGGTATCGGCAACAAGAGCCAATGATCGCCGATCACCGATCATGCACTTTTTCACGAAAATCGGCCAATTATGATTGGTGACCGATCGATCGGCACACCTCTAGTATTCAGGCATTTGCAAGTGCAATGATGTGAACAATTTTAGTGCTAATGAACTTCACATGGTTGAGATAATATTTCCCCGAGGCGTGGACCCCGATTTCTTTAAATTTGGGCAATCAGGCGATGCATGTGAAAACGAACCTTTCCACCGATCTCATTTACTTTTAGGTTGCCTCCAAGCTGCTGCATCTGGGCATTTTCTTTTTGCACTAGAAGGAAACTTAAAACTCAGGACTCCTTTTTGATGCTTTAAGTTGTTTTGTTTTAAATCCTGCTGAGCAGTGCTGCACAATGTGCAAACCAGCCAGAGCCAGTAAAAGACCATGAAAGCTGAGTAATGCTGCTGCCTGCAGATAATGTCATCTAAATGATGGCTAGTTAATCCATGTCGGTATATCATGTTAAGCTGGAAGAACAACTAGTGTTGTTACCTAAGTTGCATCCTTTGCTGCTTATTTAATATTGGGAGTAAACCCAATCCTCTTTAGTTTCAGTGCAGAACTTGTGCTCGCTTGCTTTCCACATATTTAAAAGAAATCTTTATTGCCACAATAGAAAGAGCAAAGAGTCAGGGAGGAAGAATTAGACCAGAGGCCAGCAGCAGGACGGTGATGCAGGGTCTTCTCAGGTAAGGAGAGATTATGACTAGCAGAGAAAAAGACGTAGGTTGATGGGAGAAACCAGGCAGGTATCAGGATTCAGAACATTCACTCAATTACCCTCTAGAATATGTTTAGTCTGACACAATGAGAAGTTCACATGTAGTTTTTTTATTGAACATCAATGATCACTGTTGCCATTATATGCCATGCATACTGTCTCCCTTGCAGACAGTTTGTTTCTCATGCGCCATTGTCTGACTTTGCATTCAAAGAAATAGGCTTCATAGATTAACAGTTATTAGTTTTAGTTGAAGATTATGCTAAGCTGAACATTGGTTAGAATTTTCTGATGACACAGGCACACTTTAATGTCTCTGTTTAAGTCATTACTGTCCACTTTGTAATAATAAACATGTTTATTTTATTTGAAATGTTACAAAAATACTTATTTTTGTATTTATATAAAATAAGAAACCTGTTTACTGCTGCACTCAGATCACTCAGGTCAGGTCGGCTGTAAAACTGCAGTTAGTGAACCCCTAATTTCAACACTTTAAATTACATATTCAAGATCATAAAATAGTAATTAAAACACAACACAAATGTTTTATATCAATACAGTAAGAAGTACAAGTTCTTTAAAGCTACAGGGTTTCTGGGTTTTAGAAAGCTGATGTAATGTATTAACATGTGTATCTTGGATAATTTCTAGAGGACAATTTAACTTGTACAAAACTAAAGTCTTTAACTCTTCTACTGATTATGTTCACATAGATTGGAGTTTGAGGAAATAGGCTAACGCTAGCACCCTTTTTGACATGATTACAAAATTTACCTTTGAGTGGATTAAGCATACAGAAACGACATACTCCAGTTTCATAAATTTAGTTTCTTTTTTTCTTACTTGATTTTTAATGAGCAGTGTTTCAGCCGTTCGTTGCGCTCTCACACATGGTTCGTCTTTCTGACAGTAACCAGACCCTTGACTGAGCAGGTCGCCTCATGCACACCTAGAGAGGAATCAGCAGTGATTAAATTGGTTTCCGTTTCTTGCCGTTTTGTCATCATGAACATCAGTCTAAAAGGGAAAAGTCCCAAAAATCCAGATTTGTTCCATTAAAACCAAAGTCAGTATTCCAAAACACATTCTTTACTTACCTTTAATATGTACTAGATATTTTTAGGTACTGCATTACATTAGGAAAATATTACTTCATTATAATAATATTTAATAATTTGATGAATGAAATGTTAAGTAATGGACCTCAAATATTACAGCTTTCCAAATATTGCTTTCAAATAGTCCTTCTTTATTGTAATATTGCACTGATTGCTCTATTGTGCAGCTATGCTATTTGATTCATTAGCCAAATCTTGTTGTCCCTTCTTAATGTAGTTTGTCATGTAAACATTTCTATCTTTGTTCACGTGGAGTTGGAATAACCACCAAATACCACTGTAATATAACTTTGTCATAGTTGAAAACTCTCTGCATCTACACACACTCGCTGATGCGCTCCTAAACTCTGACTTTTGTTGTCAGCTGGAAGATGCTGGCTCCAGCAATCTGGGATACATCCTCTCTCGTTGCATCTCCGCCAGCCAACACCACCAGCTGGGCTCAACAGACATGAACCCCTCTCCCGGACTGTCGACCCTTTCTCCTGGATCGTCAGGTACTTGCAAGAGAGTCATACTTTATTGCTCACCCTCACCCCCATGAACTGTTTAGGTAGAAAAAGTAAAGTTTGCAACTTTATCACAGTCCATGTTCTTCTCTCACAGGTCTGTCCAACGCTCACACACCGGCACGACCTTCCAGTACGTCAAGTACAGGCAGCAGAGGCAGGTAATGCAACAGGAAGCTTTGTGGTGCAATGAAAAGGGGTTTAAAGAAATGGAGAAAGCATTAACAAATCAGAACTTCAAATATAACGTGGGAACGAAGACTAGTTGTCTTTGTCTGGGATTTGAGTTGTAGGTAGATGTGCTTGTTAGCTTAATACAGTATTACGGAGTGTCTGCTCCTTCTTAAATGTCAAAATCTAAAATTAAGGCCTTAAAGACTTAAATTTGTTTGAAAAATTAAGGTGTATTTTTAATGTTAATTACACTGGACAACAATCGTCTTTTATCTCTTTTTGCAACTGGCAAAGGTCCTTAATTTCATTCATAATGGTCTTAAGTCTTAAATTAGCACAAATTCTGATATAGACATGGAAAAATATATTTTTTACAATCCTCATATTGATGAAAAGCGAGGATTTGCATGGAGAAGCTAAAACCTCACTGCTGGTTTCTTGTTTCAAATACGCAAACAGAAACCAGCCAAATTAAAGAACTAAATGGATAGTCGAAGTCGACGTCAATTCCTCTCAGCATGCAAAGCAGAGGGAAGCGCGCTGAAAAGAAAACGACGCCTTAGTTAGAAAGAGCTCCTCTTATGCATGTCCAACAACTTCTCACCATTTCCTGCTGGTAGAGCCGCCACACAGACATTTATTGATGGCTCTACTCCTGCTGGAAGTAATTAGGCGGATGAGGTACGCTCATGTGCTCTTGGTCAGACCAGGGGAGAGCATTTCATTGTGCAGCAGAATGATGAACACAGGCTCGTGTCCAGGAAAAGCCAAAGAGCTTTTCTTGTAAAGATGAAGGATATCTTTGATTTATGGACTCAGTCACTGAAGGCCAAACTAAGAGCCAAAAAAGCACTCGGTGTCTGCAGCGCAGCAGCGACTTGGAGAGGATCACCTGGGAGAATTCAAAGTCTCTTCTGGTTTTTCTGAATGTAATATTTCAGGCTGTCCTTAAGCATAAAGTGAATTCCATCAGCCATTAAACGTTTGCATTTCAGTTGGATTTAGTGTTACTTTTTCACATCTGAAGCCTCCAGAGGGAGAAATATTTCTTGATTATTGCATAGAAATTATGTCTGTGGTAAGAACTATTCAGACAAAGTGCAGCACTATGATGTAGGTTTTATAAGAATGTTGAAGCCGAAAGCAACAAAAGATGTGAAATATATATTTGGTATGGAAGAGTTTCTTTTACTCAGTAAGTTTATGACCTTACTGCAGTTTTTCTAACTTCTTAAGACTCCTGCTGTTGCTTGCTCATGCCTGCTGATATTTGCAGAGTATTTCTTGTAAATGGACTCTTGCTGTTGTCACTCCAGTAATTTTTTTTCATTATCCTACTCAGTTGCACATTTCTTTTAATCTACTTGTGTCATTTTTAATAACTACACAGCATATTTTTACTTGTGTTGTATTTTTGCTCCTACTTTGTAGTATCTTATATTTAATTTTCTGTTTTTCATAAATATTTGTTTTACTTTAATATGCATGTTTCCATGTACTTTTAACTGTTGCTTGTCAAGACTGTGGGTTTCAGCAAAGTCCTTAAAAATCTTTAAATTAATCATCCATATTTTTCCACATTGTTATGAAAACATGTACAATTCAGCAATAATCAATAATTTAGGATATTATTGCAAAGTTCATTTATTTCTGTTAATCAGTTCTCTGTTAGTAATAATATATGGATTAATTACACACAGTGTCTTTTATGGTTAATTCTAATGATTTTCTGCATACAGCTGATAAAAACACAACATTTAAGATTAGAATTTACAACAGATCAACACAGAAGCCATGTTTAATACAGAAATGTGAACTTAGTGGAAATTCTGTTAAATGTCTGTATAAAGAATATTTTCAAAAAGTTCTTTTAATCTTAAATATATATATTTTTGCCCACTCTGGAGTTTTGTGGTAAGAAACTAAGACAATACTGCTACCAGTGTTATCCAATTATTTAAATGCCATGCATTTTTGTGCATTTTTATATATTTGGTGGCACTATAATCCAGTATAACGAACGTTTTAGGATGTAAAAAACTGCTTAGGCGATGAAGTTGTAAAAAAAAAAAAAAACTGAATTGTTTCAATGGCAATCTTGTTCATAAAAATGTTAGGTTTTTTCCCCTGTAGATGGAATAACTTGCTATAAACCCAAAGCAGAAAGACAAACATTTTAAATATTTGTTTATTTTTTGCTGGTCATCGTGTTATTGAAACATTTAAGAATATCATCAACTATCACGTTTTCATAACATTGTGCAGCCCTAGTGGAAACCAAAACAGCAGCAGGCATTTTTATGGCTTATTTATGTTCGGTTTATCCTGCCCCCCGTTTCCAGTAAGCTACTAATGGAAAAGAAATGACTGAGAGGGAACAGTAAACAATGTCATAAGACTGATTTCATCCAAATGGCCACCTGCTGGTTCAGCATAGTTTTTACAGCGTTCTGATTAGAGAGGAAAAAATCTATGTAGCCACAGTCTAGTGGACTGATAATCTGCAGGCATAAAGAGAGCGGTATGAGTTTTATGGTGAGTTTTATTTTGATGTCTGGGTTTTGTTTGTTTTCAGCTCTAGCTCTGCTGGCAGAGCGGGGACAGGTGGTGGATCTGCTGCAGAGCAGCTGAAGGTGAAGAAAGAACCCTGCACTGAGGATGACTACAGCTGCTCCTCTTCTGTGAAGACCGAGCGAGGCAAAGACGCTGGGAGGAGCGCCTGCATGGTATGGACAGCCATTCCCATGCTGGATGTAAATCAGTGTTTTTAGTTTTAAATGTAGTTACTGGTCAGATAATTAAGTCAAAATTCTATTGTATACATTTTCACTAAGGCTGGGTGATAAATGTCAGCACATTGTAGGCGGTCATGTTGTTTGACAAGCATGTTTTACAGCTTCTATTTATTTCAATTGTGAATTTCTTAACAAAAATGAAGTCATGATATTACAAAGAATGACCTTGTACTGTTACCAGATTAAAAACATTTAATGAGAATAAATTGGTAATTTTATGAGAACTCCATCACTAAAAATAATTAAAAATTAAAATGAGGAATACTGAGCATCTTGTGAAGTTATACCTTGGCGTAAGTTTTAGAGATAATACTGTACTCTAAATCTTTTAGCACATCGCCATCAAATTATTTTCAGTTGCAGGACTTGGATTTGATTGTGCTAACTGTCTATTTTAGGGCTGAAACGATTCCTTGAGTGATTCGAGTACCTCGATTATTTAAATTCCTTGAGGAAAATTTATCTGCCTCGAAGCGTCGTCCAGTTATGTTTTATTATTTAATGCACTGCGTTGCGGCCGGGTCGTTACTTGCGTTGCGCAGCGTTCTCACCTCTGCCTGAGTTGCTGACGAAAGTTAAGTGTTAGTGGCATAATGTCCAATTTTCAGTTTCGGATTTTATTAATTCATGATTATGTCTGGGAATGTCGTTTTTCGGGGAACCAATAAGCATCCTCAAAATGACTGGCGCGATGCCTGGAGCTTTTCTCCTCCCGGAGCTGCTGCTTGGTGGCCGGTTCAGAGTGAACACCGAGGAAGAGCGCTGAAGGTGTATTTATACAGGATAGACTGAATGCTGCAGAGCCCTACAGTAGTTGAACATTAAATTTACATCATCCCGATGTCAACAAATGGGCGGCGAAGCGCATCATGGCAGCACGTAGCTGGATGGTGTCAAATCCCATCGCTAACATGAACACAAAAGCTATAAATGTCTGGGCAAGGTGAGAGTTCATCTATTAAACTCACTGAAGATGAATACATAAACTAAAAGCTGGAATATAGACACTTTTTTTAAGTGTATTTGTGAGCCTGCCTCTTTGTCATTAAATTTAATGTAATTTCAGTTTCTTGTATAACTTTTCTTCAGGTTAACTTAGAAAGTGAGCTATTATTACAGGTTAATTTTCTAAACTACAGAAAAGTAACTGTTAGGGAAGCTCAAATATGAAAATTGGACTGATGTTGGTATCTGATAGCAACACTGGTGTTGTCTTAGATTTACCATTATATTATTTTATAATTTTTTTATCCGATTACTCATTAAATCGTAAGAATAATCGATAGAATTCTTGACTACTAAAATATTCGTTTACAACAACCCTACAACAAGACCATTTCCAAGAAAGAACTACTCGTCACGTCACATCCTGATAAATCCATCAAAGCTTTTTTTCTTGTATTTTTAAGACTTTTTCAAGTACAGCTATATCTTTATTCTGCTAATAGTATTCTTGTAATTTAACAAACATTTTTGTAGCCTGGCCCCATTACCCTGTGGTAGAACTCACAAAATGGATGACTGAAATAAAAGCAACTTTTTAAAAACTATTTCCTGTCATTTCATTTTTTAAAAGAGAGTGAGGAAAGAAAAAAATCAATTAAAATCAGATGACGTGAAAAAAAATGTAGGATTTATTGCCCAGCTTTAATGTCCAGTCTTGCGTGTTTCAGTGTTAAAGTGGCAGGTTAAAGAACATTTCTATAAAAAAAGTGCACCTTTGTGTTGTCACTGTAGATGAGCAGTCCAGAGAGCAGCCCACTTGGAGTTCCATCCGCAGGGCCAGATGCTTACAGGGACATCGGCGAACGCGTCAAAACGGAGCCCATGTCTGAGACGTCTTGCTCTGGACTGAACGGCACGTCGTCTTCCACCAGCACTACGACAAGCCAGACAGGCTCTGTGCTCACCAATGGAAGCGTAGTCAAAAGAAGCGGGTCGCACGACGCAGCGCAGGGCGGCGGCGGAAAAGATGACGACCCCAACGAAGACTGGTGTGCCGTTTGTATCAACGGCGGTGATCTTCTGTGCTGTGACCGCTGTCCCAAAGTATTCCACATGAAATGCCACGTACCCACCATAAAAATCTTCCCACAGTAAGTGCATCCTGTGCGTTTGTATGTTTTGCCATAGTAACATTTCAGAAAGCTCAACTTTGTGGCTGTATTTTGGTAAACTAGATCAATCTAAAGGCTCCACTTTGTGTGATTTTTGTACCATAGAGGTGAATTTCTCTGCACATTCTGCCGGAGTATAGCTGAGCCAGAGATCGAGTATTGTGATGAAAGCAAGAGGATCAAAGGAGATCAGAGCCTGAGTCCTGAAGACCAGCGGGTCAGTGCTGTCAAAATATCAGAGACGTCTTCATGACGACTACAAGACGTGTAACTTTGTGTTTTTCTGTCTGCAGAGATGTGAACGCCTGCTTCTGTATATTTTCTGTCACGAGCTCAGCATGGGATTTAGGGAACCTGTTGCGAGCTCCGTAAGTGTTTCCACCTTTCACACACTTAATTCAACAAGCTGCACTACATGAATTGCATCAAATATTTCACTTACATTAGCAGCCACCACATTCGTGATCACTAAATAGTAGAGGTGTGCCGATCAATCGGTCACCGATCATAATCGTCCGATTTCCGTGAAAAAGTGTATGATCGATGATCGGCAATCACGGTCTCTTGTTGCCGATACCGATCACCTGCATCTCATTTCGCAGCCTGCCTGTGCAGCTGGTCTCCTCTTTCCTTCACACTGCGCAAACGCGCAGCAACAAATCCTAAGCGATGTGGAACTATAACGCACTGAGTGAATGGGGACGTTTGCGTGTTGCGGCGGAAAATTGAAGCACGCCAAAATGCATCAACACAACGAAGCTAAAACAACATAAAAACAATGTCATACTTGACGGAGTTTGGCTACATCGAGGCTCACTGCAGTAAAAAAAGACATATGGAGGATCAGATAGCAGGTAAAACGGCGCACAGCTACAAACACTCACCCGGATTAGCATGACGGTCAGAAAGCTAAACAAATGACCCGCAAAATTATTTAAGTCTTCGAGCTGCGATGTAAGACGCTGGTTCTGCTCTTGCTGTTGAACCGCTGCTACGCGCTACAGGTAGTAATATTTCACAGACGGAGCGCCGCTTCCGCTCCACCTGGTAGTGACTCTCACACCGAGCCTCTGCTTAAAGCTGCAGCATCTAACCTAAAAAATAAATTCTACATGCGTATTAAAACTTTCGCTGTCCTAACATGAGACAGATAATCTCTAAAAAAAAAATAAGCAATCTCCTCCCTGCTCTGCATAATTACTCCGCTCAGTCAGAAACAGCCACTCAGAACTAGCAGTAATCAGCTAGCCACCATGCTATCAGGAAGTTTTCCTTCAGTAACTCAGGATTGTTTATTGTAATGGATCCTGTATTTGCCTTTGAATGTTAAGTTTTATACTTGAATTTTTTGGCAATGTTGAGAGGTTTTATTTTGGCTCTTTGCATTATTTGTCCTCTTCAGAGCCTTCATATGTTATCAGTCTGTTAAAGATTGTATTACCGATAGCAGTACAATTTGCACAATGCCTGTTTTGTTTAGTTTTCTTCTTGGAAAAGTTATTAAAAACAAGTTTTTGTCTAAATTAAGGTGAATTCATGGTTCCTTTTTCCACATAATGTAATCGGTAGTGTTTATGATAAAAAAAAAAAACAACCCAAAAAACAATTATGTGATCGGTATCGGTGATCGGCCCTCATGGGTGATCGGTATCTGTATCGGCAGGAAAAAACTTGATTGGCACATCTCTACTAAATAGTTTTTGCTTTAATTCGCTAACTTATTAGTGTACAATTTCATTAATCTCTGCTGTAAACTGTAAACTGCAAACGTATATTTTCAGTGACCGAGATGGAGGCATAACTGGATGTTTTTCTGATATTGTGCAGCTTCTTTTTTTTAAGTATATTGCTCAAGACACTAGCTTTGTACTTACTTACTTTACTTGTGTACAATCTGAAGTAGAAATCTTGCATTTGTACTATTTTTCCAGATTTCCCAGCCTACACCTCAATTTTATAAACACTTTTTTTTTTTTTTTTAATATTTCAATATGCAACGTATCTCTGTCTTTGGATCTAGGTGCCCAATTACTACAAGATAATTAAGCAGCCCATGGACCTAAAGAAGGTGAAGAAGAAGCTGCAGCTGCGAAGCTCCCAGTATTACAAGTCCAAACAGGAGTTTGTGGATGACATGCGCCTCATCTTCAAAAATTGTGCAAAATACAACGAGGTGAGCAGCATGAGTCTTCAACCTGCTTTGGGAATGGCAGTGACTAAAACTGCATGCAGACAAGTCACACTGATGTTCACTGAGGTTATGCAATCCTGTTGGAAAATATAGAATCTCCACTCTTGGATGTAAGCTCATGAAACCCCTTTAAATCTTTTCTCCTTCAGTTACAGTTGGAGCAATAGGTCAAAAGCAAGAGAAGTGTCACCAAAAACAGCCAAATTAAAAATGTTTCAAATGTTCTGTATTATATGAAATACAAACTTCTTTAAAAAATATATTTTAAATTGTGAAGGATTCAACATTTTTGTCTCTCAATTCAGAAAGTAAAACTCATGCTATAAAGCTTTGCTATGCATAGTGAAATATTTTGAGCCTTTGTCTCTTGTAATTTTCATGACAAACTAATTTTATGGCTGACAGATGAGCTGGTTATGTGCTTCACTTTCTGAACAAAAATATTGAACTTTTTCCACAATATTAACATTTTTTTGAGATGTATAAAGCAGGTCCAAGTGATGAACATAAAGGTTGACTTCAGATGATGATCAACAGGTCGACAGAATGCAAAATATTACATATTAGTAGCATTTATTTCATTCATTTAAACTTAGAATGAGCATTTAGTTGCATAGAAGATAAATATATTTATTAAGTAAATAAAAACAGAGTGGGGCTACATGGAAGCAGTGATCAGGACATTTCATATGATTAATCTGAGATGTAGCTAAAAAGAGAAGTTCCTGATTGACTTTTAAATGCAATCTATACATCAAATAATTTTTTTATAGTTCTTGATTTCACCTCTCCCCCAAGCTGCTTATGGTTTCATTTTTTAACTGAATTTATTTCCATCCAAGAGTAGTGATTCCACATTTTTACCACGTGCTCATTCATATTATTGTTTTTTTGTATTTAACATGATCGACTTTATTTTGAAGCCATTGAAAGGATACATCTGCATCTCCATAAAATTGCAATATAGTCAAAAGTACATTTTAATTAATTTCAAAAGGAGAAATTTATAAACACACGTTTATAAATTTCAAGTGTTATTGAAGATGATTGTTTGCAGCAAATAAATAAACCACGGGCATTAAAGCAGGTGTTGCTGCTTTAAAATATCTACTATTAGAAATTTGTTATTTTTAATGAACCATCGTTTTATTTCTAGTTTTAGGATTTAAAATAAACATAAAATTTAACAAAGAGTATGGATCTAGGACTTTTAGTGTCGTTCTTTGTGGAAATTCAGGACAAATATTGCAGAAATAAACTGAAAAACATTTCATTAAGATATCTATAGTTAGAAACATTAACTGGCTTGTTTTAATTTTTTAGCCAAAGTTTAAAAGAGCCATTGTGAAACTCCAAGGAGCCTAAACGCAGCAGTTACTTCTACTACTTATGTTCTACCTCACTTTTCTACTTTTCTTCCACAAACGTTTCCATGAATTTATCTATAATATGGCAGTGTAGCTTCTTTATCACTGGGCTAACAGGATTGTGTGGGCTGTAGCCCAACACTTCCATATTTCTTTTTTTATTGGTCAGTTATAATATCCTAATTTCCTGAGGAGTTAACTTTTGGCTTAGCATCATCTGTTGGCTACAATCTTCAAAACTGACAAAAACAAATTAATCCATCACCGTTTATCTCTGCAAAATGGGAATGTCACATTATGAACTAACTTTCCGATGATATTTTAAAAAGAGATGCACTTGTATGCTCATGACTTTAACCACATTTTGAACCTGGCATATTGGTTGTGATGCTTGCAGTTGTGTTTGCTTGCACTAATTGTTGTCAAGTGGAGTTTAAAGGCATCTCATCTTCTTTTCACATTTGCCACCACTCACTGCTAACACTGCTGTACCACTGCTTCACATCGGTAAACCACATGGGTGTTAAAAAAAGCTTTCACTGCGAGAGAGAACATCCATATTCTTAATAAGAGAGGGAGGTTTCTAGGTATTTATTAAATGATATTTATTCTAGATATTTATTAAGTGCACATGGTGGTATTTATTCATTGAGAAAAATCATCATGTAAAACTGAAGAGACTATTGGATGCACATTATTTGGACCAGGAAACAACATAGTGAAACGTATGAAGAGGGGGAAAAGTTGCTCTCCGTTTGTCGTTTGCAACCTTCACTTGCTGTTAATGGATGCACTTTTTTGACTCGGTGATTTAACTGAGCACAGTTTAAAAAGAAACAGATTCCTTTATCTGTTATGAACTAAACTTTCCTGTGCTATGAATTCTTCTCTCCTCCTCCTGCTTCACTGTCTTTGTTGTAATGTTATTACCCCCTTTAGATGTCTCGAATAATCCAAGTTTATGATGAGGAGAAAGAGATTAATACCCAGGTAAGCCGTTTCAAATGGGGCACCTATCTCCTGTTCCCTCCCACTGAGGCTCCAAGAAATGTGTGGAAACGACCCGAGTGAAGCTCTTCACAGCCGCCTTTAAATTCAATACGCCTATAAAAAAGAGAAAAGAAATGTTGAAAATTGGTTGACACAGGTCTTATTTCTCAGTAAGTGGCGAAACGGGTCACTAAGTTTGCTTTCCTTTCACTTTTTCTGTTACTGTTTTCACTTACAGATTGAGGCTTTCACTTTGTTTTGCTGGCTTAATACAATGAGTGTAACATGAAAATATGCTGCTGACACAAGACGCTGTTATAAAGCTCACTGATGTAAAACAAACTAATATCGCAAACAAATGTAGACTTCACATCTAAGGAACTAACCATACAGGACAAGTTTGTTTTACATTACTAACACAAAGGAGCTTTTTATTAACTTTCAGGGTAGATCTACAATGAGCTGCTCAAGGCAGTTTGAATGTCGCTCAAAAATAGAAGAGTTGTATAGAAGACTCTAAAGTTACACAGTAAAAGGAAAAAAGCTTTTAAACGTGCAAAATGACTGAACGTGTACAAGTGGTTAGTTTTATCAACGCCAAGATAAGTATTAGAGAGTCTGCTGCTTATGCTAATGTTCCTTTAGCTGCCAGGGTGGAGTATCGGTGCAAGATCTGTCAGGTTTGGTTGTTTTTGCCTGACATGTTATTTCCAGTTGAGTTCATCTTACTGCCGTGGACCAAAGTGAAAGAAATATTGTAAAACGGAGTTTATTGACGCCTAACAGGACAACTAGCATCCTCTGCTTCTGTCACGTTTAGCAGCTTATTTCAGTAAAAAAATTTTACCGAAGCAGTTTCAATTTTTAAAGAAATATCTTGGATGCTAGTTACCAGATTTACTGTGAATACACTTAAATAAAACAGCACAAAACACATTAGAGGAAAGGAGAAATGAAAATCTGTAGAAGTGCACCGATCAGAATTATACGTCCGATTCCCGATTTCTGGTTTCATAAAGGTTTGGCCTCTGATGCAGGGGCCAGTAATTTTCCGTATTAAGAGTAGATACAGCAGACATTACAGGACTCTTTTAATATATTAAAGCAAAAAACAAAACTACTTAAGTGATATTTTAGGCTATGTTTAGCACCTTGTATTGGAGATAAAACACCAGTTTCTGCATGCGTTCATTGAAGAATACAGATTTTTACCTTTACAGTAAGATTTTTGGCAAGTTGCCTAATCAGGGATTTTTCCATAACTGAGAAGTCGGCTCTATAAATCAGCAGGAACAATTATGAAACTGATTGTTGTTAGTTACTTTGCAGTGCCCTCAGTACACGGCTTCTGACAGTAAGGAAGTATTTAAATAAAAAACCCTCTGTACAGTTTGACTGCACTGTATTTCAAATACTGTTGGAAGTAGATTAGTACATATATGACGTAGATACCTAATGCGGATATTGGAATTCAGCCCAGTATCATCCAAAAGACAAGTATTTAAATCTCATAGAAGCACTCCGCTCCAGTATTTATTCTGTCCCAGTTTCTATCCAGCAGCACTTGCATCCCGCACACACACACCAATTGGTTAACAATAAATGGGTCTATTGTTCTCGTGCCTATTGCTTTTGACTATTGTTCTCTGAGTAATTTCACTTTATTAAGCCCTTTTGTAACGTTCCACACTACAAAGTAAGCAATAAAAGTTTGAATGATTCGTGCTGATGTCGCATTAGGTTGGTGTCGTCCAATACTCAAAGTTACCACATCTTTATCGTATTAGAGGGAAAAAATATTGTATTGGGACACTTAAACTAAAAAATCTGAAACAAATCTACACCACTGATGTTAATTCAACGATTTTATCTTCAGCAGTGTTGAGGCTTTCAACACAAAGTTTCATGTTACCTCTGATAAATGTATGTTAGCTTTTCTTTCTGTCCGTAATGGGGTGGAAATGCTCTTTATTGAGCCATTTTCATTACATTCTTACGCAACCTTGGAAATCTTTTATGAATAGCTTTTTTCTTTAGTTTGTTTTGGTGGGTATTGTTGAACACAGCCTCTATGACCTGTAAGTCACTAGCGGAGATGTTTCATGGAGCCACAGTGGGACCGGAAGGCAGGACATCCTCGCTCTGTACAGCTCGGTTGAGCTGGGGCCGCTTTGCCGCCAGGAGTCTTAACCAAATCTAATTTGTCTCCTCATTCTCCTCTTCCTCCTTCCTGCCTCCAACCCACTCATGTTTCCCCTATCCCGCCCACACTCCAACGGTACTCACACCTTTCCTTCTCTATGTCACTCCTCACGCTCTTCTTCTTCTCCTCCGACCTCTTCCTTCTCCTCTTCCTCCTCTTCCTCCTCCGACAGGCGGGATCAGAGATGGCGATATCTGGTAAGGCGGTGAGCCTGTACTTTGAGGAGAAGCTGCAGGGCATATTCCCGGATCAACACTTCCCCGACTCGCCGGAACCCGGGTCCTCCGACGAGAAGGAGAGGGAGGACGTGGACACGGAGGACTCCGAGGAGGACTTCATTCAGCCGCGACGCAAACGGTTGAAAACGGACGACAAGGTTGTTCACATCAAGTAAAAGCCCAGCGTTAGAAACGAAGTTAAAAGACTGTCTTCCTTTCATCTCCCAGCCTCTTTTTTGTTTTAATTTTAAATTTTTTTTGGAGAGACAAAAAGTATGATATTTTCTAAACTAATTAGATTGTTGCCTTGGAATTAAATATTTACAAGTCTTCTGTCATATTTTATTTTCCTCCCGAGAGCGTAAATATGGATCTTCTATTTCAAGGACACTTGACCCGCTTGTACAGATTTTGAAGTAGGACTTCTTGTTCTGTTGTTGTAGCTACCAACTGATTTTTTTTTTGTTTTCTATCATCCATTCGCATTTGTAGAGTTGTAACAATTTCTTTATAAAAACATTTAACTTGACTTATTCTGTTTGATGTATATTATCTATGCTTTGACATCGAGCCTACTAAGTATTTGTATGACTTTGTGGAAACGTTGTGTAAATAAGAGAGTCTACAGTATAGGTGTTTTGGTGCGTCAATAAAACCTGTTCTTCAAGTACACAAGAGGAAGAGATTTGTACAGCAGGTTGTCGTTTCCTTAAGTTTATCTACTGCAGGTGCATCAAAAGCATCCGGAAGATAAATGGCAATATTCATTCAAATAATCCAGTTTACTGTGACGATGCTAAAGCCCCCACTCCCAAAAAAACAAAATTATGGCGGGTAAGAAGAACTGCAACAAAGAATTATATTAGTAATCAATTATTCTGATGCTTATTTGGATAAAAAATGTTTTATGCAATACTGGAAATATATTAAATGATGCAAAAAAAACAATAAACTCAATTCCATTTTTAATCAAGAAAATAAAAACTATGCAATAACATAGAATTTGAACAGGTGAAGCTAAAACTAAACCACTTGAGTTTCCCTAAAACATGTTTTTATCTGTAATGTAAAATGTTTACTTATTTTGTACAGTTTTGACTTAATTACTGCTTCTTCTTTTTTTCCAGCAAATGACTTTGAATCTACATACTCTAATGATTAATCGACTACTAAATTAGTTAACTATTTCAATTATCGATTTCAAAACAATCGCTTTAGCCCTAATGCAGACGGGTCAACAAAATGCAACTAAAGTTATGAGGAACGTGCTAGCATAATGTCCGTTTTGTCTTTTACATTTAGTTGACCCTTATGAGCCGCTGCACATGAGATTTACAAAAAAATAAAAATCTTTCCTCTAATTTTTGGAGTTTATTTGGTTATAGATGCTGTTGTATACAGTGGTTTGCTAAAGTACCTGTTGAACAAAGAGCATTTGTGAAAGCCTTCAAATGCTCCAATAGATTCTCTAAAGTCTAGATTTTTGACCTTTCAAACACACAATTATTCTTTGAATCCAAGTCATTTTATAGTTGCTCTGATCTTTCATCAACTGAACAACCTGTTAAACTTAAAGACGGTCAGATTTTCATCTCTGACCAGATCACCCCACTTTCCACGTGTTCGGTGTATTTGCGTTGTGGTAAACTTCAAATTGGATTTCTTTCAACAATAGCTTTTTTTTTTTCTCATGCAATTGTTACATAAGGCTAAACTTGTGGAGGACATGACTAATCCGAATAAAATACATTTTGTAGTTGTAATGTGGGGAAAAAAATATCCAAAAGGGAGTTTTCAGAAATATTTAAGGTTGTGTTTTTGTTGCCGCTAGTTACTTTCTTCACAGCAATAGATCATTTATGTTCAAGAAGTCGCCGAGTCCTCCTGGGTTTCAGTCATTACAGAAAGTTCTGCTGACTTTCTCACATGTCCTCTTTTGTGGATAACCAACAGGCCTGTTTGTGCTGTTTCAGTATTTGATAAGAAGATTGCATTTGTTCGGCTTTTGTTCTTTGAGGGGTTAAGGTCGGAACTAAGCACGTGACTTCAGGAAACCTTAAAAAATCACTCGTGCTGACTTCAGTGAACTTGGTGCTGAGTCGTCAGTCTGACGGCGGGTCAGCTGACACCTGAACAGAACTCCACAAACCTACAGGATAAGTGGGAAAAGACCGGTTTGTATTTTAGATTCAGCTTCGTGTTTTAATAGCTTTTCAGGTATGTTGTCGCTTTCCTCTGTTCACATGTTTTTTTTGTTTTTTGTTTTTTTTTGATAAATATAGTCGAACCTTAAAAAGTTTACATTTCTGATTCAACGCAACTTGGTTTTCTTTTCCAGTTTTGAGGGCTACACACCGTTTTAACAGGTTATAATAAACAACTGTTAACGTAATGTACGTTAACAGTTATGATAGCGGGGACGTTTTGTAGTAAAACAGAAAATACGAGCGTAGCTCTATAATTGGCTGGTTTGTCATTTAATGAGGAATGTAAGAGGCCAAAAGGTTCATATCGGCTTAGAATTAGTTACAGAATTAGTGTAGGTTAATGAGGTTGTTTATATATGCTGAGAAATGTATACTATGTGGCGGGTTTTTTCTCTTTTTTTCTCTCCTTATTTTTGTTGTTTGGAGCTTTGCTCAGAGTTGCCCAACCGCATGTATTTTGTGGGATATATGGCAGGCCGTTTTAACATAAATTTGGTTTTACCACCCTTAAGTTCCAGATATCTCAAATTGTTTTATGACTAGACTTTTTAGTGGCTTGAGATATCTCTAATTATATTTTGACTAGACAAAATACCTATTTGAGATAACTCTAATTACATTCTGACTAGTCGACATGACATCAGTGTTACCATCGACTTATATGGAGATTTTAATTCAAGATATCTACAATGAATTATTGACCATCTGAAATACACATTTCATATATCTACAATTAAATTATGACTAGTCATCATGTAAATTCAAGATATATTTTATTTTTGTCTAGTCATAATTCTAATTAACTTGAATGACAATTCAAGATATCTTAAATGTATTTTTGGATAGATTTATAGTTTTGACTAGCAAAATTTAAATTATAGATATTTTAAAAGCAAATAACGACTACTAGACAAAACTAAATTAGAGATCTCTTGAATTGTATTTTTTACGATATCTTAAATTAACATTCTGACTAGTCGTATTCTGTATAGTCAAAACATCCCTGACACGTAGAAATGTGAAAGTTTAATAAAGCAATGAAAAATGGAAAACAACGAAAAAAGATGTTTGAAAATGCACCCGTTTCATGTTGGAAATGGTTTGACAGTAGACATTTTAGCTTTTCAACGAGTTTTTCAGTAAATTCAGTTAGTCGGAAATTAATAAACAGGAAATCTTTGCATATTTCAGAAGCAGTCTTATAGTTTATGAAGTTTTACGTTCTACGCATATCCAACATTGCCGAGCTCCGTGGTATTTACTGACATTTTTGTGCAGCAAACATAAAATTCTGCAGGCAACTGTTTGGACTGGACAGCACAAAGGGGCTTCCACGCAACTCCTAATTCAGATATCTAAAATTGTAATTTTGACTAGTCATAATTCAAGATATCTTAAAATGTAATTACTGAAATGTGTCCCGTCAAAAATGAAAGATCAAGTGACGTCATTTGAGATATATTGAATTATTATTCTTACTAGTCAGAATGTAAATGCAGATATCTTAAATTACAATTCCGGATAGTCAACGTGTAGTTTTGTGTAGTCAAAATACATTTTTAGGAATGTAATTACGGAAAGTCAGACAAACCCGAATTTATGTTAAAACGGCATGCCATATATAGTCACGCATGCGCATGACTAAGTTTCCGGATAAGTTTTTATAAACCAATCAGCGCGCGGTTGGGAAGACAGAACACCGTCGCTGTTTACTGTGTTCTTCATGGTATGCTCCCAACCTCCGGATCGACGTTTTTGTGCGTAGAAACGAATCCACAGGCGTGTCAGCGGCCACATAGGCAAGACAAACACCAAATATTATTCATGTTCACATTGAAAGTTGGAAAGTTGAACCAAAACGGTCATATATGGGAGCCAGTGTAGGTAGCTTTTGTTGCTATTCTCTGCGATAGCTAGTAGAGAGTGTGTTTATTGTTTTGATATTGATCTCTATAGACCTTTCTGTAACCTTTACTGGTAACCATTTTCCTCGTCAAATGCATTACCTGAACATCTGAGTTCTATGTTTTTTATTTGATATTATTTTGTTGCTCATGTGTTTGTTTTGACATTTGAGCCATATGGCCGACAATTTGTTTACATTGGTTTCCTTTAAAGGACAGTCTCGGTCTTGCTTATTGTTGCGACACATTGAGGTCTGGTGGTTTATTTCAGTATTTTACTTGAATATCTGTTTAGAAAACGTTTTTTATGAAGACTTAATTTACAAAATTGACAGAAATGCAACAAGGAAGCAAACTTTTTCTGGCCCATTCAAATTCCTGTTTTGTTTTTTTTTTATTTGTTTTTTACTTTTTATCTCTTGCCTTTCTGATTTTTCTTCTTTTTTTTAAAAAGCACTTTAATACATAAAAAAGAAAACATGCACTTTATGTTCTTTGATGGGGGCAGTAGCTTTGCATTCAACCTAAAATGAAGAAATTACATGAATATTACAAATTATGCCTCAAACCATGCAGTAAAAATAGTTCGACATTTGCATATTCATTATGGGTTTGTCTTTTGTCTGTTTGGATGGACAGATTCATTTTAGGTCATGAAACAAATTTTAATACAAAATGCAGTTTTGAAGTTAACATGTCCTTTATTAATTACATAACCAGTGATCAGAACCAGTCCTGTGAAATAGTAATTACCACCTAAAACTAATAACTGGTTGTGCCACACCTGCTGACACAATGTCTATGCAGTGTTCAAGACAAAAAAGGCTATGAGTCTTTTTCGTCATGGTGGAGCAATGTTGTTCCTCTCTCTTTTGCAGAAGTATATTTTGAGTAGTGTTTAAGCATGAATAGCCTGCTGAAGGTGATTGTGTTATTATTATTGTTTTATAAGCATGTCATGAATAAAGAGGGCTGGAAATGTCTAAAAAATGTTCCATTTTTGATCTGCGACTCACCCATCAGAACTGACAAAGATTTGGCCCATTTCCTCTCTCTAGTTATTTAGTTGGTGCATTTCTAGATTTGAAACTTCTAGTATTCACTGACAGACGTGTCTCTTGACCAGCAGACTATGTGGAAAGGCAACGTCTTCACCCAGAGCTCGCCCGGATGGACAGATTCAGGAAACTTTAGCTCGTTGTGTCCGAATGGCTCCCAGTGGGTTTGGGAGGGCCTGGGGGAATGCGCCCAGGATGCGAGGGACATGGCCAGCGTCTGCCTGGGCCTCCTGTCCATCGTCTGTTTCATGGTGTCCTCTCTTCCGTAAGGGTTTGTTCTTTTAGTCAGTTTTGTAGTTTTGTTTAATTGTCATGTAAAGTTAATTCTGCTCTCTTGTCTGGTTACAGTCAGTACTACAGTTCCTGTAAAAAGGGGAATATGGACAGTGCACTCTCAGTCTGGTTTCTGTTGCTGTGGTTGGGAGGCGATTCCTGCAATCTGATTGGCTCCTTTCTGGCTGACCAGCTTCCACTTCAGGTAATGTTTTCAGTTTTTTTGCAGAAACGACTTAAATATCTTTTTTCAAGTTTGTCAAATGTTCAAAATTTATGATTTTAAAGAAATCTTTTATGGTTTTTGCCTTTAAAATAATAAAAATAACTATACCAGAATGCTAATAAATGACCATGTATTGCATTCTTATCCATGAAATCACATTGTTATGGAATATTCTTGTATCAATTAGTTATTTTAGTCAGCTTGAAGCATCTGAGCTCATAGGAAACATCGTTTTTTGCTCACCTGAGACGTGCGTTTGCTTGCTTGTGTCATATAGACCTACACAGCGATTTATTATGTCTTGGCCGACTTGCTGATGCTCGCCATGTACACGTACTACAAAATGAGACACAGAATGGCTCACAGTGAGTATTTTCACTTTTGTTAATTAAAGTTTCATTTTTATCCTATTGGATATTCTTAAATATTGTCCAGTTCATTTGGACCGTATTTAACACCAAAGTTTGCAGTAATAACAACAACAAAGTACGAGTTTAGACATATAAACCCTGAGGCTCCTCACTAAACCTGACCTCAAAATCCAGGCAGCCACACATAAAATATACTAAATATACTGTTTACGTACAGTAATGATTAGCAAAATATTGGCTCTAACATTGGTGTTGGCCAGTATCATTTATCAGCGTATTGGTAACGGTCCGATGAATATAACTGGGCCAATGTTAAGAACTAATATTTATTTCCATGGAAATGTAAAATAAACTGCAGCGGTATTAATATTGGATATTGATATCGTCCCAGTTAGACATTTTGGAGAGACGGCTATAATAACTAAATTTGAAATACTTATGTGCTAAAAGCAAGCTTTATACGTTTCTGACTGATAAACAGTGAGTCCACGTTACTCTAACGTCATGTTTTTGTCCCTTCTTCAGTTTTCTGTACTGATGTCGATCTCTGCTTTCACATCTTCACCAGGGAGAACAGTTTTGAACGTCGTGGGCATTTCTTGCGTTCTGGGCCTCACTGCTGGTCTGGCCCACCTCCCTGGGGTCGACCCCGAACCTGAAATGATCTTCTCTGGGTTCAGGAGCCGCTCTTTGCTCTCAACCGCTGATGCTAGTTCTATTCAGGTCAGACCTGTTATAATCTACTCATCTGAATGAAGTTAACTAGTTATGTCTGGCTGTTTTTTGGTTATTGGTAACGTTAAATCTACCCCTCTATACCCCAGCCTTTTACCCCTAGAGAGATTATTGGTTTCTCTATTGGGTCGGTGTCATCAGTCCTCTACCTCTGCTCTAGGCTGCCACAAATGCACACAAATGTGAGTATGACAAGCAGGTTTGCAAAAATGTTTAAGGAATGTTGATGCCTTTTCATGCCGTCGCAGTTTTGGTCGTGTCGTGTCCGATTTGACTTTCAATTAAATTAAATTAGAGTTCAGCTTTTTTTTTTATGACGGTTTGTCTCTGTAGCTCCTGAAAATCTCAAACTACAATAAAATCAATAATTTCATAGGCCAAAAGCCAAGGAATGCAAGAACCTGGGCTAGCTATAGGGGAACTAACATTTTTTTTGTATAATTTATTAAGTGAAATGTCTTTCTATTTATGTACATGTAGCAATATCAAAAATCATAGAAAGGTGCTCAGTCACCAGTTAGGTGCCATTTTTCCATAATTTATTTAGCTCTGAGCTATTTAAATGGTTTTAAAGCCGCAAATATTACCTGACCTTTTGATAGAAAGACGTCCTAAAATTTTTGTTACCTCCTGCAGAAAACCTGTTGTTTTATAATAGTAATATTTTTATCCCTGTTTTTAGATTTTAGTACGAAGAAAAACATGAAACGTGTTCAGAAGCGTAATATGTGATGTTGATGTTTGCACATAGTTTCCAGCCTCAGAACGGGAAATATAGATGTAAATAAAAATGACAGGTGATTTTAGTGCCATTCTACTGTGGAAATTAAATGTAATTATTCTATGGGGAAAAAAAACTGGAAAATAGCTAAAACCTGCATTTATTATTATATTTATTTTTAAAACTTAAGTTGTTCTTTATCATTTTTAGTCAATGCTATTACGACCCATTGTGGAAGGTCAAAAGAGCAGCTTGCAGAGCCCTGCCATTGGCCATAGCACTAGTACATTTACTTAGTAAAGATTTTTTTGAATTTTTTTATTTTGTTGGTAAATTAGAAGAATCAAAGTGGGAATGCATAGAGACCAATTTGGGGTTTGAACAGGTGAAAGTTTTCATTACATTGAAGTTCTGATGAGCATGTTTTCTAAAGAACCTCATGCATCTTATGTGTGCGAGACATTACTGAAGAGCTCTGTGTTAGCATCCAGGAGACTAAAGTAGAAAAACAACTCATCCAAGTGAAAAATGACAGATTCAATGTTCTTGTTAACTGCAAAAATGGAAGTGAATATAATCCAGCGTAAAAAAACACCCATGCTGTCTCCTGTGTGACAATGTGTACATGAATATGAGTAGGTAGAAAATGAACGTTCCACATCCCTTGTTCAGACGATTCACTTCCCTTGCGGTCGTCTCGTTTCTCGTCGCAGTTTAAGAGGAAGTCGACGGAGGGAGTGTCTTACTTCTTGTTTGCTCTCGTCATCTTGGGGAACACCACCTACGGCCTGAGTGTCATACTGAAGAACCCTGAGCGGGGCCACAGTGAGAGAAGCTACCTGGTCCATCACCTGCCCTGGCTCATCGGCAGCCTCGGAACGCTCACCCTGGACCTCATCGTATCCTTCCACAGAGAGATGCTGCTGCACAATGCGCCAAGTAGAGATGATGCCTGTCAGGTTCTGTTCTACGTCCTCTGGTTGTGTTTGAAAAAAGGTATTCAGGAGTGAATGCACTGGATCCCCAGATCTATGGGAAACTGGAGTAAAAAGCTTACCTCGGCGCCCCCTGGTGGTTGCTTTGTTGCAAAACTCCACTCTTAGTGTTTTATCAGATGAAGCTGCAGCTGCAGTCTTTGCCCAAAATAACCAACATTTTAATGAGTGGAAAAATATTTTTCAGCATCATGCATAGAAGCTTAATGCTGCTTCTCTGCGTTTGGCTCTGGAGAGCAGAACCAGAACCAGAAGACTTTAGTGGTCTGGTAGGTTGATGCAACAACAGCAGATCTTTAATGTGTTGTGGTTCTAAGCCGTTAAGTGATTTATAAACTAACATCAGTATTTTAGAGTCTATTCTCTGAGCTACAGGGAGTCAATGGAAGGACTTTAACACTGGTGTTATGTGCTCTATCTTTCTGGTTTTAGTCAGAACTCGAGCAGCAGCGTTCTGGATCAGCTGCAGTTGCCTGGTTGGTAAAAGTCAGTGGTGTGACTGACATTTACTCACTTGGCTTTTTGTACCTTTTTAGACCGCCATCATTTGCGACCGCCCGCTGTGTTGGACTGCACTCTGTCCACATGCCTGATTTCAATTTATAAACCCAATATACGGGGTCCATGACCTCGCCTAGAAAAGTATGAAATTTAAGTCATTTCTGCATCTGGATATGTATGGGAAAACAAATGGATTATTGGAAAATATCACAATTTCCAGGCTAAATGGCGTCTTTCTTTTATTTCCTTAACCTTGCCGCTCAGATCTCAGTGCAGTTCTTGATCTACCGCAAGGCTCCGGTTCAGAACGTGAACGGCAGCCTGGGAACTGATGAGACGGCGCCTCTGATCCCGAGCTGAACCGACAGACGGAGGAGATCCTGGAGAGAAGCTCAACTCCAATCAAACTCTGTTTTAATCAGTTTTAGTTTTTATTTATTATATGTTCGTCCTGATTAATGTTTACAGATATTTTTTTTTTGTTTTGTTTTTTTATTGCCGCAATGGAAGTACAGATAAAACTTCTTATTTTATCTGCTTTTTAGTGTCTGGGTTTCAGACGTCGGACATGGAGTTCTGAGTCGTAACGTCAAGCATTCAGACTAGATCATTCCACATAGGCTTCCTCTGAAACAACTACGGTGCTGTAAAGTTTCTGAACCACCACATCCAACCTGTCTGTGGTGGTGAAATGTGCCAGAATAACTCCACAATCTGGTATTGTCCTTTTAAGATTTTAAGACATATAAACCTTGTATCTACATCTGCAGCAAAAACATGTCGGAAATGTTGATAGATCTTTTATGCAGACTGTTCATGTTTTCCTTGTAGTTTCAGGTTTTTACTCGATGTTTTTGTGAAGATGCATGACCAGCTGAGTTTTAAAACTCTTAAAACAATTATTGGGTTTTTTGCCTCTTTAATTTGCACATTTCATTGTCTGGTTTTGCACATTTTGATGTGAACGTTGGTTTTATATTGGAAGTGATAAACATATCTAGCCGGTCCGTGTACTGTACAGAAATAAACAAAATGAAGACGATGTTGTGATATTGCGTCTGACTCGTAACTTGAGGGGTTTTTTCCCTCCTCAGATACTTTTATTAACCAGTAACCTGTAAAAGTTTCACATTTTGTCACAGTCACACATTTTAAAGCAACTTCATTTGGACTTCATGAGACAGTGACACGATGCAGGACATATCTGTAAAGTGAAAAGGAAATGATTTTCAGAATATCTCAAATAAGAATCTGAAAACTGTGGCATGGATTTGTGTCCAGCTCCTCTGCGTGACCTTGACCTGCTCCTGACAGCCAAGCAGTTTTTCTTCATTAGCAGAATCACGCTGACCCTTCTGCTGCACCGTTCTCCCTCCTAACGCACGTTCCCTCCTCAGTGAAATCACACACCCTGAAAACGGCCCACCCAGCGAGGAGGTGATACTAAAACATAAAATATCAGGTCCATAGCGATGTGTGTGTGTTTGTGGTGAAACAGTGGCAGAAAGCTTGTCAGAGGGGGAGTCGGGGAGGATTGCAGGAAGAGTCAGCAGCAGGACACGTCCATCCATCACCAGCGATGAACAAGAGCCTGTTTATAAACAGTATATGCTGGGAATGTCTTAATGAGACGCTTCCAGTTCCTGCAAGAACTTTTTTTCACTCTTCCTGCCAGTAAGTTCAACCAAATGGGCCCCATACGGCACAACTTCAAACTCTTTATTCTGTTATTTACAATACCAGATTTGTTTATCACATTTTCCCTGTTGCACAAAAGACTTGTTTTTCTACTGTATGTCTAAGTGATATGAACATCTCATTTGAAAATGTTGGTTTACACTAAATGAGCTGAGGTGAGAAAATTCTCAGTGCTGTCAACATGCCAACGCCCCCCGAGAAAGGTGAAGGTTGGGCAAGACGAAAAGATGCTGAAACACAAACTGCTCATCAGAGAGAAACTCTAAAAGCAGCAAACAGAATTACTTTAGGATTCAGTGGACGGTATTGTTGGTTAAAGGCAACAGTGAGACAAAATAATACCAGATATTAATGAACATTTAAAAACAGTAGAAACACTCTTAGTATAATCTCCTTTTGTTTTGCCTCTGCCAGTTTAGTTTGCTAATACAGTGTCTATCAGAAGTTCACACGACACACATCACTGGGAACGCTGTAAGGGTTTTAATGGTCCGTTTAAATGGTTCTTTCCCCAGGGTGGTGTGAGAGCACAAACATCAACTTCAGTGTTTTTTATAAACAGGAATTGGGTGCAAAAGTTAAAATCCAGGCATTTACAGGAGTCCTCTGATGACTTGGGGTTGCTAATCAGCCATTTAGATTGCCTATCCCTTAGGACCGGCACTGGTCAAAAGCTAGGGAACGTTGTGGCATATATTACTGGTGCTCTTTATATATAAAGAGTATCTGTATCTGGTACTCTTACGTCCATCACTGGACTTGTCACAGATTTGTGGAAGGGAGGAAAATATGTGAATACAAAAGCTTTAAGAGATGTGGACATTCTTCCTGAAGCCCTCCCTCTCCTGCCCTGGTTCAGATGTGGGCCGTGGACTTTGCTCTCTTAATCCAGGGGCCACTTTAAAGTGAGAGCTGGCTCCTTTGAGTGCGTCAGTAAACAGAACAGGTCATTATCGAGCCGCAGCTACCGGCCAGCACACCGATAAAGACAGGCAGACAGACAGATACTGTGTCCAGGGCGGGATTTATGAAGTGCTGGATTTATCTCTCACAGCTTGAGTTATGAGGGACTAATGAGTTTGAAGGTTTGAACGCTCCAAAGGGTTTGTTTAGAAATTCTGTTGGGTTCGTCTTATCTTTTCACATCCTCTGTTTTTCGGAGCACATTTTTTAGAAGTCTTGATGCGATCATGTTCCTAATGTCCCAATTGTCCTTCCCCTTCCCCCTCCTCCTCCTCCTCCTCTTCTTCTTCTCTCTTTGACACTCCTTTCCCATGGGACGAGTCCTTGTACTTAGGCCTGCAGTCAGCAATGTGTCCAACTGCCTGACACCTCCAGAAGATCCATGGTGACATCTGCACTGTCAGATGTCGTCTCCATCATTTAGAGCCTCTCTCGGCCCCACTTGCCTGCTCTCTGTCCTCCGTATATCCGTCAGAGGTCGGAGACTATTAGGCGGATGCTTCATCACTGATGGACTTGTCGCAGATTCGTGGAATGAAATATGGTTCAACAATAACCCCCCCCTCTACTCTGTATTTATGCCAGATTCGGTTTTCATGCTACACTCCACTCTAAGGTGATAAAGAAAGAGTTTGCAGATCAACCGAGTCCTACTAAACACAGTCATTTTGACAGTTTTTCTGTTTTTGTGACTGCTCTGCAGCTCAATGCTGGACATTTCTGCACCAAATTTTACATTTGGTGAAACCATACAGAGTCGTTTTTAACTTCAGATGTTGTTAATTCAGTAGCTTGCTACCAAAAGGATACTCGGTTCATTGTGTTTGTGATGGGAAGTAGGAATAATTTCCATGTCAGAAAAATGGAACAGATTTGCCCATGAAGTTCCTCTGAACTCCCCAACCTCGAGTTTGGCTCCCACACAGTTGATCATTTCTATGCTGATAACATTCAGATCTATTGTTCTTTTATCTAAAATTACCCTCCTTGATAAACTGCCAGTCGCATCACGCAGTGGTTCAATCACCCTTTTTTTTTCTAAGACAGAAACACTCTTCCACTCCTCATCTCCCCTGTGAACCAATCAACAGAAATCAAACTATTTCTTGGTGGTTTGGCCTCTGTCAAACCTCAGCTCAGAAGTCGTGGCATCATCAAGATTGATCCTGAAGTCACGATTCTGAAAAGTGAAAGTTGAAGGTCCCTGACTAACCCTGAGTTTCCGTATCCAGTCAGTAATCGTTTTCTTTCCAGTAACAAATAATCTCACACGTTACTTCAAACCCAGTAATAGGATTAAAGTTAGCCTGGTGAAAAACAAATATACTAAGTACGTTAAATTTTAGCATACTTTAAGTCAGACTAATGAGTACACTTCAAGTTCGCTCAGGATTATAAGAGAAATCTCTTCTAAGTAAAGACGGCGTGTACCAAACAGAAACATTCCTGCTTCCCTTCTCACTGGGACCGATCTCAGCGGTACCAGAGAAAAGCTTTCAGCTTCAGAAAGAATGATTGCCTCTCCCTCTCACCTCCTGCCGGCTCCCACATCGAGTCAGTGAGAGGGGATGATAGCAGGCCGGGAGGACACCATCAATCCACCGTAAACACGCTGCACGTCTTAGGGGCCCCGCGCTCAAGGGCCTACATGCCCCGGGTCGGGGTCGCTCCTCTGTCTTCCTCCAGCAGGACAGGCCTCAACACCCTGTTGCTTTGGCTGAACCGTCTTGCTCGGGAAGTTGGAGGTCCCGGAGACCCTTCAGTATTAACTGCTGTCTAATATTAACTGCAGCGCAAACAAATCAGCAGTAAACAAAAGGAAAGAGTAAACAAACTCCCAGGGCCTGGGATGGGGATGGACAAACTTTTAACGATTCTGTTCATCTGGTTTGTAAAACACTAAAAAACAGCATTTAGGCTCGTAAAAAAAAAAAAAAAGAAGATATATTTACTTTCTTCTGCTCTGGGAAACAAACAACTTCGCATTCGCACATTGTGACGTGCAGTGAGTGTTGAATATCTCGGAGGTCTCATGTGATTTATCAAGTCGCAGTCAGGTCCAGCTGTTTGGACAGCGGTTCCAGCCCCGTCCTTCCTGGGTGTCCCCACTTTCCCTTTTGTCTACCCCTGAGGGACGCTCAGGCCCTCCTCCAGCACTTCATCACCACTGACGAGGAGCCTCAGCTGCACTTTTCCTCTCTGTGTGCGTGTGTTTTTTAAGTATATATCAGTCGTGGAGACCTGAACACATCGTGGGGATTAAGGAATGTCTCCTCACCATCCAGATCCGTCACGTTCTGTGTGAATTCTCAGACTGCTTTTGTGTTTTCTTGGGGCGAGAAAATAGACTTGAAGGTCACAGACTGGAGAGAGGATTTCTGAGTCCAGATGAGAGAGTGGACAGAGTCTGAGATGAGCTTTTCAGCAGGGGGGTATCTCTCCACCTCGGAGGGTTACTGCTCCGCTGAGCCGCTCCAGTACTACGGTGAGTCCTCCATTACCCTCCACGCTCATTCTTAACAGCATGAACACGGAGTTTTGGCTTTTCCATCTTTTATATTTTTAGGTGCATCTATGGAAAGTCTATCAAAGAATCTTATAGTGTCAAAAACTTAACGTTAAAAAGCACAATTTAGGTATTTTTTCAGTATTTGCACCTCTAGATTACACGCAAAATAAATGTTACATTATTTTACTATAGACAATTTATTCTGTAAACCGCAGCTGTTGTACCGCAATACAGTGGCGAAGCAATGAATCAATTAATCGCAAAATTAATTAAAATAAACTAGATAGTTGCCTTTCTAATGATTCATATTTTTTGAAGGGCAGTTTTGTAATGTTCAATTTTATTTACGGTTTTAGTTGAGCATGTTTTTTTTTTTTGGAGTTTCTCTGTTTTCTTTGTTGGTTTTGGTTGTCTTTGTTTTAATTTGGAGATTTGAAATGTGTTCCAGCGTGAAGTGTTCTTTACGAAATGAAAGTTTACTGCTCTTTGAGACAGCAAACTTGTATTATTATGCCCTTGTCAATATCTTACCTGAAGTATTAACAATATTGATCATAATGTTGTTTCAAAACAGCGATATTGTGATTTATCGCAATAATCACTGGAACAATATATTGTCCAGCAAAATGTGTTATTGTGGTAGGGCTAAATAGGACCTAAATGGCTCAACTGCTACACAAAAATGTTAAAACACTTCATATTGTTGCCTATTAACTTGTCTGACCTAATTTATAAAGGCAGTATTTAAGCTGTTCTTTGGCTAATGGGACTTTGCAGGACGTAGCTCTGTAGAGGTGACTCCCAGTTCGTCTGCCTACCTGCATAATTACCTAATTCATATTTTAACTTTTAACTTTAACTAATTAACATAAGCTAAAGGCATAATTACCTTTAACTTGTGTTAATTATAACAATTAACATAATTACCATAATAACAAGAAAAAACTGTTTTGGAATTCTGAATTGATATTACGACAGAAAAACAAACAAAGTAAGACACAACACTGATTGCATAACAGATAAAAGTGACTTAGGCATAAATTGAATTGACTTAGGCAGTTCTGCTCTTCCATATAAACACAACTGTGACCAAACCAACGTCATAATCAACTTCTGTTACTGTCCTCCATATTGTGGTGTATTTTCTCTCTGTGCTATTAAAATTGGCAGTTATCAGAGGTTTTAAAGGGATTTCAAGTATTTAAAGATTTCAGCGACTTGTGAGTGCTTCTGGTCCTGAATGCCTGCAGGTAATGCTATCACCTGCTGTCTGCTAAGTCCATACAGTGAGAAAACACCTTTGGTTTTTGTTCTTCGATGTCAGTTTAGAGTCAGTGTCCTACTGGAGAATAAACAACTTTTCCAATCTTCCTCCCAGTATTTTCCTTTCTTAGCTCCATCTGCCTTCCCAGCAGTTCTCATCACTGTGCAGCCACCACCATGTAACACAATGTGGATGGTCTAAAGTTTCCGTCTGAGCTGTGGATCAGCGCTACAGTCCACCTCCATCTTCTCCACGGTCTGCAGAGCACAGCTATCCCTGCTCGTATTTCTTTTTATCACCCTAATCACCTAAATTTTGGCTGAAGAAACTCAAAAAAACAAAAAAAAAACTTGGACCTGTTTTTAGGCCATGTTTTTTTTTTTTTTTTAAGTATTGTTGGTTCCTAAAAATGCAACTTACATCGTTGCTTCCTGACTTCATTGTCTTGAAATCAACTTACCATGTTTGTTTGGTTTTAATTTACCTGTATAATTCAATTAATTTAAAAATTACTTTATTATCCCAAAGGGGAATTAAATATTGTAATTCACGTTTTGTTAAAAATGTGTTGTAGATGCTCATGGCTGTTGACACAGATGTTCTCCTGCAGCAATCTGTGTTACTGCAGCTCTGCAGAAGCCTCTGACTGAAGATACTCTGTTGTTTTATAACAGCCTGATAAGGAGGATGCTCATGGTTGTCCATAACGTTCTTTATTTGATGAAAAATTGTTTGTTTGCACAGTAATTTCCAGAGGGTCCAGAGAATCCGGCTTGTCTGCCAATCTTTGCCCCTTACGATCAGTGGAAGAGATGAACTTCCTCCCTCTCCCCTCATTTTTGGTCCTTCTTCAGGTCCATAGTTCTTCTTTTTTGTGGGTCTAGTTGAGGTATTATTTGAGCTTTTGTGATGTTAGTCAGCTACACAAAGCTTTAAAACACTTTGTTAACATTGCTATTATTTTAAGTGTAAAGAAATTGTTTGGACTAGAAATGAAAAAATATTCTTGGTAAAATTTTGTTATCATTGGCCAACTCTTACAGTACAGTATACTTCATCAGACCTTGTAGCAGAAATGTGATTAAAAGTTCAAACACACAGTTCCTCTTTAATTGACTGAAATTACATTTACTGTCTACAGAGTAGAAGAAATGTGAACTAGCTTACCAAATGACTCAAAGAGAAGAGCTGATGCTTCTGTGGTCAGCAGAGTTCTGTTTCTCACACAGGGCTCTGCTGACACTACATGTATCTTTGTCTGCATAAGTCAAAAAGATTACTTAAGCAAATAGTGATCTGGACTCTAACAAGAGTTCTGATTGGCTGAGGACATTGGTGATAAGACAGGATGATGCAGCAGTGGTAGGAGAGTAAGTTAGGCGGAGATCTCAGTTTGACTAAGGTAGTTATTCTATTAGGCTAAAGAATTGTTACAGTAATTACACCTGTCTTGATTTTACTAAGGCTATTCATCGTCTGAGTCATTTTGGTGAACTTTGAATCTATTTGAATGAGTCAAGTTTATTTGTATCTTTGCACATTTCAGCAACAAGGCAGATTAAAGTGTTTTACATCATAAAACCGTCATATAGTCACTAATCAAATAAGTAATAAACATCGTATTTTGTCAAATGTCATCATCAAAATCATAAAGCAAATATACATCAAATATGTGAGCAAAGTTCCAGTTATTATTAATCAAAGGCGACACTAAACTGCAGGCCTAACAGACTGATGACCTCTTTTGACCCTCGAGCAAATAAACTGTTCAACTGGGGCGCAGAGGAGGGCTAACAAGAATACCTGCCTGCTTTATCCTCTGCTTTCTTTCTTTGTTTGTTTATTTCTTCCTTTCTCTCTTCCTTTCTCTCTTCCTTCCTCTCTTCCTTTCTCTCTTTCTTTCTCTCTTTCTTTCTTTCTTTTTTTCCTTCCTTCCTTCCTTCCTTCCTTTCTCTCTTTCTTTCTTTCTTTTTTCCTTCCTTCCTTCCTTCCTTCCTTCCTTCCTTCCTTCCTTCCTTCCTTCCTTCCTTCCTTCCTTCCTTCCTTCCTTCCTTCCTTCCTTCCTTCCTTCCTTCCTTCCTTCCTTCCTTCGCCATTTTCTGGAGATTTGTTCCAGATTTGTGGTGCATAGAGAATCGTTTTCTGTTATCCTTCATATCTTTCTGGTTTTGGTTTTCATTTTTAAGCATTAAAGATCACTTAGATTTATTGTTATTTTCAGTCAACCATGAAATCTGTTCCTGATAGGAAACAGAATATGCTCAATAAATGATAAAACAATATGAAACGAATATTCTAAAGTAAAATAATTAATTATTTTAACTTGATGTTGTAAGTAAAAGTAATAGAGAAATGTGAGCTCTTTAACTAGGTGAGGGCAGTTTTTTTTTTAATGAAATAAATAATCACAGCATTAAGTTAAAACTCACATTTCAAGATTAATGGACTTAAAAAACAATGTTTAGACAGCTTATCTCTTGTTGTTAAATTCATGAACTTTAATTTCTGAATTCTAACCAGTAAATTTTTTATTGACTTAAATTACATTTTCAAGGCAGCAGGTGGACTTTCATTTTCAAGTTAAACCACCTTCAAACGTTTTACAGTGAAGAAACATGTTGACAAAATTGTGCTTAACTGAATACAGAATTTCTTTTGCTGACTTTTGAAAATGAGTGATTTTTAAAATAAAATATACTGATGAACTGAAATAAAGTAGAGAGTAGCAGCATTAATATCTCAGTGACTTTCAATCCCGTTTTAACATCTTAAACCACCTAACAGAGTTTATGGGCCAACCTTCGTGAAGACACAACTTGATCTAAAATCAAGTTATAAAGTCTTATGAGAAGTGAGGTTGAACACTGTAAAAGGACATTATTATCTATTTTCCAGGCATAGGGTGACCTTTTGTAGCACAATCAGTTAACTACGTTACCTTCAGTTGCTATATATCAAATATGACTTAGAAGAAATTTGATGGCTTAAAACTGGGCCTCTGTTCTTTAGAAACTCATCCCTTTCTGAAACGCCACCATCAGGAAGTCACATCACAATAAACCCTCCTGTATTAACTCTTTAACAATGTTTTACTGGCGTTGCACTGAGAAGTCCCACAATGAGCTCAGCAGAAGCTCAGTCCCTCCAGGTGTTTGCTAATTGCTGCTGGCTGGTCTTGAGGAGGTGAACGGAGGAGTCGCTGAGGCCGAAGCCTGGAAGCTGCAGCTCAGATGAGGACCCACCCCTCTAAGGCTAGGTCCACACAGGTGTTTTGCACAGTTGGATGGTTGCCATGGGAGATTAAAAGGATTTCTCAAACATGCATGAAAGAATCAAAGCAACACTCTATTTAGTTTTTGTTGAGGGAATAACGGTATAGCGAGATGTAAAGCTCAGAAAAGTAGATTTTGTGTAATACTTTCTCTGATGCACAGCAGAAAATGATGGGCTGGCAGAACACCTGTTCACTTCTGATGTAGCATATTTATTTAGTATAAACTGTGAACAGAAACGGTTATAGTAGCTGCTCCTAATATCTGCTGTAAGCTGTTTTCTCAGCAATGGCGGACTAATCCGCCATTGCTCAGCACCACATGCAACCGCTTTTGCATATGGCGCTGAGCGCCCTCTGATGGCAAAATCCATACATTGTTAGATATAACAGATTCTAACGGTAGTTTCTAAATAAGTAACCGTTAACATAGAAAATTAAATGGGGGGGTTCAATTTTCATGCCTTGTTCTCTTCCATAGTGCCACGTCTCTTCAAAGTAAGCTCCAGCTTTAACATAAGCTTATAAATAGGCCTTACCAAAATGTCAAAGGTTAACAGGAAGGGTCAGTAATGTATTATTTCAGAACAAATCACAAGTGACTGCCTGCTTTATGCAGCACAGCCTCCTATCCTCTCTCTGTGACAGCTGACGAATGAGAGCTGAGCTTTTATTTATCGCCTTCGAGAACCCAGAGACATGAGACAGTGAAAAAAAAAAAAATTGCAGCGTTGAGGTGGTTCAGCCGGACTGCATCATGGGATCTATTAATACTGATGAGTATCATTAAGAGCCGGAGAGGGGTGAGCCGTGGGGGGTTGTTTAGCTCCTCGGCGTGCGTGGGATGGAAGGGGAGGCTGAGGAGTGTTTAGACAGCGTTCAGATGGTTTACAAACAGTACGAAGCACAGCCTCTGTCACACTGAGCAAGCAAGGACCCCCCACACCTCCTCCTCGCCCCCAACCCGCCGCCAGCGTCGTCTGATGAAGACAGGAAACATCTGGACGCAAAGGGAAGGAGAGGATGATAACGACAGAGCATAACGAGGGTGAAGGAGGGCTGATCTGACCGGTCTCTTAAAATCTGAGACACAGCAGACTTTTGCAAAGATGGGTATTTGAATCATTAACATTTCAGTATGTCAAATAAATCAGTGTTAACGGCTCATAGACGTTAACACTGTCTATGATTCAGCTGCATTTATACACACCCCTGGTAAACGAAGTCTCCTTTTATTGAAGCAGCATCGTCTCATTGAGCCGTTTGGAAAACTCCAGCTGTTGATCTCAGTGTTTTTAATTAGGAAGGAAGAAAGTCTCTGTTTCACACTAGACTGGTGTTTGTTGCCAAAAGCTCAATCTCATCTGATCAAATCAAACAATTCAGAGCCTGGAAGTATGAAGCATAATAGGGTTGTTGTTTTTTACTGCTCCTTTATTCCAATCTAAGATGGTCCTAACATGCTGTGGTACGGAATAGTTTAATATTCAACATGTTTTCGTTTTTAATGGTAGGATGATAAATACTTGCCCTATCATTCCTTTTAAGCTAAGCTAATTGTTCAGTCAAATTAACCTCATTATCACAACAAAGCGCCACACAGAAGGTCCAACACATCAACAGAGATTTCAAATTAACTTGGGAGCTAATTTTTCTAACCAACCAAACAACTAACTAACTAACTAACTAACTAACTAACTAACTAACTAACTAACTAACTAACTAACTAACTTTGAAGCTAAAGAAATTAAAGGAATGCTACAAAATACAAAAGACTTGCAGAAAGCTTGAAGAAATTTTGACCAAAACTTTAAAATTCATGTAACTAAAGCTAGCATCTTGGAAGGGCCTATGAATAAATTACTGCTTCAACTGTATTTTTCTTTTCATAAAGATGGTCTCACATTTTCCTCAAACACCCTCTGTTAAGGTGGAATGATGGGAATGATGCCAAAACATGACTTAGCTGGTCTGCTGTTCCTGAAAGGCTAAACCATAGTTAGCTTAGCCTTGAAAGGCAAACAACTTCCATCCATCCTCTATACACCCTTGTCACTGGTGGGGTCAGAAGGGCTGCTGGTGCCTATCTCCAGCTAACGTTCCGGATGAGAGGCGGGGTCACCCTGGACAGGTTGCCAGTCTGTCACAACACAGAGACAGACAGGACAAACAACCATGCACTCACACCTAGGGACAATTTAGAGAAACCAATTAACCTGACGGTCATGTTTTTGGACTGTTGAGGAAACCGGAGTACCCAGAGAGAACCCACCATGCACAGGGAGAACATGCAAACTCCATATAGGAAGACCCCAGGCTGGGTATCAAACCCAGAACCTCCTTGCTGCAAGGCAACAGCTCTACCAACTGTGCCACTGTGCAGCCCAGGCAAACAACTTAGTAAAACAATTTAGTTTTACACTAATCTGTCCTGAAACATTCTTCAGAAAGTAACTGTGTTCTTTGTGGCCTTTCTGCTTGTGTAGACTTATTTTACTATCTTGTAAAGAAGTCTTTACAAGACCCCAGGTGTCTTCACAAGACTTCCTTCAGTAAATATTTAATGTTCATATTAGAAAAGCATCCAGGCTATCACAGGCTGTCCTACTTGTTACACCTGACACATTTCTGCACATTCTGGCAGCTTAAATAGCCTCCGATCGTCTCATGGATCCTGTCGCTTGTTTACGTCTGAGTCTCCATCCTCAGCAGAGCCTCCTGACAGTGTGGCCGCTGGGTGGGCTCTCTGTTTAATCAGCGTGTAACGACTAACTGCTCCCACAGCGACCTCATTTGTCCAGATGTACTTTCAAGCGCTGCCAGTGGCCCCACATGTTCTCTCATCAGAGAACATCTCGAAGCCCCTGAACAATCCTACATGGCACGCAGAGATCTCAGCTGCATCCTGTTTAGGCAGTCTGAACGAGTTCACGAGGTCTCACTCTGGGCTTTTTATTGAGTCCCACTAGAGCAATCAATACGGTGAAGTCACTCGGGGTCGCGTAGAGCCGCAGCGCTATGACGTTCTTGGCTTTCGACCCGTGTCATCTTGAAACGTTCAGTCCGATTTCGGTCATGCTTGTGGCATCTGGTTCACTCGATTGTTATGCTGTTCACCCCTCTGGAGAGTTTAGATGATATCATTGTAGGACAAAGGAAGCATGAAGACAGACTTATCTGAAATCAACACTATTCTGTTATAACATCGTGTTATAACGGTATTCCCTCATCGAAAACACACCTGGAGTGTTGCTTTGATTCTTTCATGCATGTTTGAGAAATCCTTTAATCTCCACGGCAACCATTTAGCTGTGCGAAGCGACTGGGTGGACCAAGCCCCGCCCTAGAGGATGAAGCTCCTCCTCTGAGCTTCCGCCTCAAAGAGCAGCCTCTCCCACGACTCCCCCGTTCAGCTCCTTCAGACTAGCCAGCAGAAATTAGCAGACACCGAGACTGGATCTGCACATCAACTGACCTAATTATACCACATACTTCTCAGTGCAGTGCTGGTAAAAACTTTACTAAAGGGTTAATGGAGGAGCCATGTTGTGATGACTTCCTGAAGGCGGAGTTTCAGAAAGAGTAGGAGGTTTTTTTTGTTTGTTTTAAAGAGACAGAAGCCCAATTTTAAGGTGTTCAATTACAGAGTCAAATTTCTTTTAAGTCATATTTGATGTAAGCAGCATTTTTATAACACAGTTACTCGACTATAAAAACGACATTATGTGCCTAGAAAACACATAACACTGCCCCTTTAATCTCATTTTCCAACATCAAGTTAATGACACATTTAAGCATATTTCTGCATGTATTCAATGTGTTCATTTCTAATCCCATATTAATGCATACATAGTTTGATTAACAAATCATTTCTAAACAAAAACACCAATGCCAATTTTTTTCTTCTTTTGTGTTTTTAGTTTTAATTGTTGTGTTTTTTCTGTTTTGTATATTTTTGATGTTGTGTTTTCTTCAATGCCGTGTAGTAATTATTTTTTCCATGTGATTTTTGTCAAATATTTAATTTATTTTTATCTACTTGTTCTTACAGCTTCTGTAGCCAGACTCTGACATGTTAAACACATTTTCTGGGATCTGACACCTTGATAACTGGTTACACTCTTATTGTGATTAAATATCTTGCTTTTCTTTATGAACTGTGATGTGAGAGAGCATCAGAGCGTCTTTATGTTTTAATCAAACTTGTGGTTTTTAAAAAAATATTATTATCATTTTCTCTATTGAGTAAATTGAAATTCTTGTCTCCAGAATTTCCTAACCATCCTCTCTCCCTCCAGACATCCTGGCCGACCCTGTGGGCTGTCCTCTGCAGGACCCGGACCTCCAGCTGCTCCCTTACAGCCAACAGCAGTATTTTCCTGCCAACCTGCCTTTCCCTTTCTACAGCTCCCCTCCTTCTTCCACCTCCTCACCTTCATCTCTGGCGTCATCCTCTCAGCTCTGCCATCCTCCGTACCAGTACAGCTCTCACAGCCTGGAGGGCCCCTGCGATCAGGGCCCGGAGCCCATGTCTTTGGGGCTGAATCAGGGGCTGGCACACACAGGGCTGCCTCTTGTGCGCAGGTCTCGGATGGGGTCGGGAGGAAAGGGTAAAGGTCAGGATGAGTTATGCGTGGTGTGTGGGGATAAAGCGTCGGGGTACCACTACAACGCTCTCACCTGCGAAGGGTGCAAAGGTACTCACTCTGAGCGCTGGCTTTAAATCTGTCCATGCTTTCAAAGCTAAAGCTGGTCTGGGTTTTTACTTTATCTGCAGGTTTCTTCAGGCGCAGTGTGACCAAAAAGGCCGTGTATCACTGTAAGAGTGGCGGCGGCTGTGAGATGGACATGTACATGAGGAGGAAGTGCCAAGACTGCCGGCTGAGGAAGTGCCGCGCTGTGGGAATGCTGGCAGAGTGTGAGGAAACTAATTCAACAGCTCGACATGATGGAGCGACATAAACTACTGATACTGATCCTGTAGTCAGGTTTATTTGTAAAGCACATTTCAGCAACCCGACAGTTCAAAGGGCAAGACCATTTTTAGCCGTGATTTAAAGGCACTCAATGTTTCAGCTACTTTACAGTTTTCTGGAAGTTTGTTCTAGATTTGTGGTGAATAGAGGCTGAAAGCTGCTTCTCCATGTTTGGTTCTGGTTCTGAGGATACATAGCAGAACCAGAACCAGATGACCTGAGAGGTCTGGAAGGTTGATACAACAGCAGCAGATCTTTATTTTGGTGCTAACCATTCAGTAATTGATAAACTAATAATAGCATTTTAAAGTCTATTCTCTGAGCTGCAGGAAGCCAGTGGAAGGACTTCCTATCTTCCTGGTTTTAGTCAGAAGTGTTCTGGATCACCCTGAAGCGTTCTGATTAATTTTTTAGGCAAGACACTGTTGCAGTAATCAATGCAACTATAGATAAACACATGTTACAGCAAGATACAGTTTCTCTGTATCTTGCTTGGACATTAATCCCTTAAACCTGGAAATGTTCTTCAGGTAATAAAAGGCCGACTTTGTAACTGTCTTTACGTGGCTCTGAAGGTTCAGTGCATTGATAGCTTTCTTGACAGCCTCAGCGCACAGTAACACAAATGATCTAAACGTCTCCGTGTTTGGACTACGTGTTTATATTGTCGTCGTTTTTCCTTCAAGGCCTTCTGACGGAAGTTCAGTGCCAATCCAAGCGACTGAGGAAAGGAGGTAGAACCAGGAGCCAAGAGGAGGAGGAGAGCGCAGACGGCCGGAGAGTCAGCTCCACCTGCCGGTTACCTGCGCAGGTACTGCGGCCTTATCCTGAGGCCGGTCCCTAGGCTCTGTGCCGCCGGGGACAGGCCCGGGTTTCTAAACCCCGTCATTTGTGTCCTCCCCATGCAGACTCAGCCGGCCACGTTGACCCGGGAACAGAAGCACATTGTGGACAGGATGGTGGAGGCCCATCAACAGTTCAGAGATCAGGACAGCAGCAGCTACATGGTGGGGACATGTGCAGACGTCACGTCCACCCGAGCAGGCGTCGTGATCATGCCCTTGTCATGTCAGCAGGTGTTTGAGTGGCAGTGCGCTCTGGAAGGAGACGGCCTGCTGGATGTTCCCTCCCCACAGCTGCAAAGACTGCTGCAGTTTGCCAGAACGGTGCCGGGTGAGTCGGACTCAGGCTTTTACTCGTTTAGAGGTGCAAATTTATGAATCTGCAGTGTTCAAATAAAAAGGAGGGAAGGAAAAGAAAGATAAGATTTGAAGTTTCACAGAGACATTGTGAAGGATAAATCAACGTATCTACTTATTTTAGCGCATTTTGAATTTGAAACTAAATGTCGTGAAACACGGCAAAAACGCAAAATCTTGACAAGTATTTTTGATCTAATTTCCAGTGTAAATATTTTAGTTCGCTTGAAACAAGACAAAACTAACTTAGAAGTAACTTTTCAGAAAGATATAGGAGCTTGTGTTAAGTCAGTAATTCATTAATAATGTGAAACAGTCTGCCAGGGGATCTAGCACTTTTTCCATCAATACTAAGGAATTACTGACTTAAAACAAGCTCCTGTATCTTTCTCAAAAGTTAACGCTTAATTAGTTTTGTCTTGTTTCAAGCAAACTAAAATATTTGAATTGGAAACGACAAGATCAAAAATCCTTGGTGAGATTTTGTGTTTTTGCCGTGAACAAAACTTCTTCTTCTTCTTCTGTTTTTAATAGCACACTGAAAATTAAACCAACTAATACACATACATTGAACAGGCACAAAATATATGAGGAGTATAATGGGGAAGGATGTTAAAAGGACAATAAGACAAAAAAAATGAATGCAAGGTCAAAATCACAGGAAGGGCAAGAGAAAAAAAAGTTTTCTTAATTCACTTTGATCCCTCGTTATTATACACTTAGTTTACAACAAATACTGAATTTCTTTCGTTTCTTAATAAATTATGTCATGCATAAATTAGTTGAAGAGATCATCCTCTCCATGTTGAAATGCTATTTATTTACTTTCATTGGAGCCCTGGTCAAGAACTTCACAGGGCTTTCAAATAAATTTATGTTTTATTGTCGTAACATAATCAGAGACGAAAATCTTGCAACAGGGGCGTCCAGAGTGCGGCCATTTGTGGCCCGTGAAACTGTGAGCTTGCATGTAAAATAAACCCAGTTCTGACCTCCGACCCAGGATTTGACCTCCTGGATTTCTCAGACCAGATGAGTCTTCTGTCTGTGTCTTCGCTGGAGGTCATGTTCCTGCTCTCTGCCCAGCAGTTCTCCACCAACCCAGCGAGCCCCACTCCAGGTAAAGAGAAAAAAAAAACCCCCCCACACACACACACACACACAAGACTGGAAAAGAAGAAGACGCGCTCAGAAACATGAAACACACAGATTCAGAATACCTACCTGTAACTCTTGTGATCAGTCTCACAGCTTTTCAGTGCTTCCGGTTATGGCTGGCACAGAAACCTGGACCTGAAGGAAAACCTGGACCTCAGGATGCCGGTCAGCTCAGGTCAGCTCACGGCAAACTCTTTAATCTCCACACGATAGGTTCAATAATAGGACCTACTTTCTGTTTGGACAGGATGCAGTGAGGATCTCCTCGGCTCGGTGCTGAACTTCCTGCACAGCATGGCAGTGCTGCGTGTGACAGAAGCTGAGTACACTCTGCTTACCGCCACGGCTCTGCTCTGCTCAGGTCAGAAATGTCCAGTTAGGAAAACTTTAGCTGCAATTGTTCTGGTTAACACAAAGACTCTGAATGGACCTCTCATTGTGTCAAATGGTCTCATTTAGTTTATGCAAATCACTGCAGCTCCGGCTGCATGTTTAGAGTTGTTTCCCAGTCTGTTTCATTTTAATGCCTTAATGACTTTTCTACAGATTCTTGCTCTTGAGCTGTGGACCTCTGCAGCTCCTCCAGAGTTATCGTAGACCTTTTGGCTGCTTCTCTGATTAGTGTTCCCTTCTTTTTATTTTCTGATAATGGATAGAAGATTGTTTTATAGCAACTCTAGAGCAGCTGTGTATCACACGTAGACTCTGTTGGTTAATTAGAAAACTTCCTGTAGGGAATTTGTAGCTTCTTCTTAACTACAAAGCAAACTGTCCCGATACATCAAACAGGCTGCGACTCGCAACGTTTTCCAGGCTTAAAACAGACAGGCACTCAGTTGCTTTTAAAATAGCATTAGTTGATTTTTTTCTTCTTTTTTTTATCTGTTTTTTTATGTGTTGCTGTTTTTGTGTTTTTTTTGTGTTTCGTTGCCCTTGTTCATGCAGCCAAAAATGCAGATGTTCTCATAAATAGGCAGCTTAAATCAACATGAAGTCATGTAAATGAAACCACATTTTTTAGATTTTAACTTGTGAAAAAAAAAAAAAAAAAAAAATCTTTTCACAGTTATGAGGCACTTTGCATTAGTCTGTCACTAACCAGCCTGAGTTTTGTATTTTTGACAAACTGTGAAAAAGGTCATGAATGCTTTGAACATATGATTTCTTTTTGGTTGTTTTTTTGTGCATCGTATGCAGATCGAGCGTCCCTGCAGGCCGTCAGTGGTGTGGAGAAAATGCAGGAGCTGATCCTGGACCTGCTGTCCAGGGAGTGTGGGGCCCAGACCGGAGCAACAGGTCGCAGAGGGCCGCAGCGTTTCGGCCGCCTGCTGGGCAGACTGACGGAGCTGCGCACCCTCCATCACAACTACCTCCTCCTGACAGGACAGCAGCATGCACACTGATGCAGACACTGTCTTCATGTGTGAAGACATAAAAAAGAACATCTCTGTCTTTTTGAGATCCGAGAGATGGACCAACAAATGACTTTTTTGGGGGGGTTTTCATCCGACTTGCCCTTTGGTCACATAGCTTCATTGGTTTTAGATTGTTGTAAACAATCTTTTTTTAATATGTGTTGAAAGCTGTTGCAATAAACTCCATCAGGACAGTTTGTTTTGTTGAACAGTTTTAAAATAAAGTGTTGCCTCTACATTTATAAAAGTTTATTAAATAAAAATTAAGAAAGAAAATGATGCAAATCACCAGTTTCTGCTGATATACTATTTCCTATATATTGGTGTACTGAAAACTTAAAATATTAGCTGATTTATTTTTTTTTAAATGTGTTGGCTTTCTTACTTTAGAAGCCACTTCAAGCATTCAGCATGCAGAGGTGAGTGAATCTTTGTGAATCTTCTTCAGTGTAGACAGTCTGCGTAGCAATATTTGAGGAGCAGTTCTCAAATATTGAGAACTGCTCCTCAATATGGGCATCAGTTTCAGTCTTCAAACTGAAGACTGAAAAAAAATTAAAACCAAGTGGTAATAAATTGAGTTGAATCAACACAAAATTGTGAGTTGAATCAGCTAAATCAACAAAAAAAATAAAATTGTAAGTTTTAATAAACTTAATAAAAATGTAAATTTGCAGGTTTAATCAATGTAAAATTGTCAGTTATTCTTTAGATTATACTTAGCTTTTCATTTAAAGCTACAAAACTGCATAGAATGAAGTTGAATCAATGTAAAATTGTGAGATGAATCAACGTTAAATCAGCTCAATAAAAACGTAAAATAGTGAATTCAATCAACTTAATGACATAAAATAGCAAGTTGAATCAACGTAAAAGAAAGTTAGAATTTGATGAAGCATTTTGAACTTGACGGTTAAAGTCGATGCAACTTAACTGAGGCAACAAGAAAACTAGGTTGAGTCAAGTTGAGTGAGCAAATCTTTTTTTACGGTGCAATATTGCTCAGTTGGAGGATGTAGATACGGGATGGTTAGGAGATCCTCCTTTATTACAATCAAGCCTAGTATGAATTGCTTCGTGCTTTTCACACTGCATATGGCTCTCTCCCATAGTGTCAAGATAAAAAGTTTTACTTGCACAGAATCCATTTATCTGTTGGTGACAGAAGTGAACCAGTGAAGTGAAACACAGACGCAAACAAGCTAGCTAGAAAGAGCAAAGCTATCAGCAGCTACTGGTAGCCATAACTACCTCGAGTCACAAAAGGCATTGAAGATGACTCAAAGTCAAGCCCGACACAAAACAACATAAATAGTTCAGCCATCTTAAGACCTCTTATTGGCATGCTGAAGACCAATTTACTTTTAAAAAATAAATAAATTCAAGGCATTTTAAGGCCTTAAAAGTAAATGTAGATCAAGACTTTTAAAGGATGTGTGGATACCCTGAACTAGTAGAAGAGGGTGCGACAAAAACATTTTAAATGCCTGAAATTACAAAAATCCACCAGCCGATTCTGAATTCTTTTGCAGGCTTGTGGGAACAAACCAGTATACTCAGGGCTTACCAGTTCCATTCATTATGGGGTTTGTGGTTTTTTCAACTACCCAAATTCCTGAGCCAAAGCTACTTCATACAGATGAATGTTTTTCCCCCCATTACAAAATTGTCTGATTGCAGCTGAAAGTTGCAACAAGTGGAACAGTGTGCAGTCTCAGACCTCATGGGAATATCTGGGTTTATTTTGAATTTGCTAACATAAAATTGATAGGTTTTTTTTTTATAGTTATACCACAATTGTTAGCCTACGTCACTGAGACATAAAACAGTGCATATGACAGATGACAAAAGAAAAAAATCCACAGGACTCCAGATACATAAACATTTTTTAATAGAATATTTTCCAAAATGTGGAAACTGGTTAAAGAATTTTGGTGAGCTGGTAAGATATAAACAGTAGCGATAAGCTTATCAGGGTGAACTTTTAATTGGATGAAATTGGGCTCTAAGAAATAAATAGAATCATTGAGTGGGTCAACGTCAAAAGCTTGTGCTTGGTATAAAAAAAGAAAACAAATCAGCAAAAATCTGTTAAAATGCTGTCTGCTTTTCAATTAAAAAACCTCACTCCATTTTTTTTCTTAAATAAGATCTCTCAATTTAATCAATATAACTTTATTTCTATAGTTTTTGTCTTCCATAAATAAATTATTTCTCTGTATCAAAAGAGATTTCAAATATAAAGAGCATCGGCTCATTTTGTCGAATGCCAAGATTACACAACAATGCAAAACACTCAAACTATAGTTAATTTACAGTAAAGACAAATATCCATACACTGCAGGAATCATTTCATGGCGAGTCTCGCCTCGCTCTTCAGAAGGCTGATTGAAGTACGCTTTTAAAAACATTAAATTAGAATGAGCTTGATAACGCAAAGTCGTATGTACAAAAACTACTACCAGTAAAATATACATGAGTCTTTTTGTAAAAAGTTTAAAACATAGAAAATCTATTGTATAAAAGAAGGCAGTGATGTGTTTATCGGTCTCCGGCAGCTCTTTTTAAATCTCTTTCCTCATGGCTTGATCCCTCAGCAGCAGGATTAGCAGAACCTCAGGCTCTTTTACATTTGATTCCTGATATCCAGCTGGAGTTGAGCACACACACCTCTGAATGTCCCTGAATGGGGGGAATTAACGCTGCAGCAACGTGAGGCTTAATGTAACTTCATTTACACATCATCTCCCTAATGACACAAAGCAGGTTCTGTCAGACACCAGCGGTTCAGTCTGGGACCCGGCAGCTGCTCCGCGGCGTCTACAGGTAGCTGGAGGTGACAAAGCAGTGGCTGTGGCTGACTCGGCTCTGGTGGATCATGGCGCGGTCGTACGCCACCTGGACGGACTTGCGGATGCTGGACTTGCGACCCTCCATGATGCGCAGCTTGTCCGCCGTGTCGTCGACGCCCAAGTGTGTCAATTTGTCGCGGGGGAGCCACTGCCTGAAACACCGGAGACAGAGTTCGGACCGTGTGTAAGAACGTGAAAGACGTTCTTACACATTTCAACTCATCTACACATCAGTTCACAACAAATTGAATCTCAAGGAACTTTAGAAAAATATCCATTTATATAGAGAAATAGTCTTTTAGTACAATTCTACCCAATCAATGTAGACTGATTCAAGGTCAAATACATGCATGTCATTTTGATTCTCGTGCTTAAATTTGTTCCAGTAGGATTTTACATAATAAATCAGCATAAAAAAACACTCATATGTGAGTCAAGGCAGGGGAGCGAATACTTTTGTCAATATAGTGTGGCTTCCTTGTTCTCTGACAAACTAATAATTCAGTGACGTGTTTGTCTGTGAGTGATTTACGATGATAAATACAGAAACATCAACAATCATAATAGCAACAATAATGACAGTAATATTAATGATAAAATAATATGCAGAGCAAGCAGCCTACGTCTTCTTTGGGGGGGGACATGGGGGGCCCTGGCCCAAAAATGGTTGAGAAATCTGTCCTAGAGACTGAATGGAGAGCATCTGTTTACATCAATTGTTCAAGTCACAGACTCCAAACAGGGTTTAGGTTTGGACTAGCCCATTCTAGTTTGACCTAATCCACTTTAGCTGGACGTGTATGGGGGCGTTGTGAGCTTCCTTTCTTAGTGTTCTGAAGTGTCCAGCAGGTTTTTATCTATCTGGGATTTATTCTACATCCATCTTCCAAAAAGCTTCCTTGTCTAAAGTGAAAGCCTATCAGTGATGGGTTTGGCAAGCAGACCTCAGGTCTTTTCTGATGGCTGTAGCTTTGCGGTTGTGCCGTACCCTCATGTCGGGACGACTGACTGACACACATACTCCATGAAGTGCTAGAAGCCTGGAAACCCTGCATTAAACTTCCCCACAGCTTTATTTCTGACTCATGTTCTATGTTCGTGATGCTGTTTGCATAGAAACACTTTTCAGATCTAAAAATGTTTCAACTCACTTTCCTTCCGCCTCATAATTTTTCCTTTGTGTTGCGTTAAGCTTGTGGTCGCAACAGTACAATTAAGACAAGTTTTCCCTTTTCAGCCAGACACTCAAACGTCTCTACCTTTTAGCCGAAACAGCTGGTTCGCAACTTCATAACCTCCGTTTAACATCTGTGAAACTCACCACGTCCGCTTGTTATCGAAGAAAAGCACCAGGTAGAGTCTGTCGTTTGTCTCCTCTTGTCTCTGCTCTCCCAGCCGGAGGACGTCCTTGGGTGGAACGGGGATAGGAATCCCATTCAGCAGCAGGCCTTCCTCTGGCATCTCTGGGTCGATGATCTGAACCAAACAGAGCAACGGGGAGCGTTGAGCCAAAAAGTCTTTTGACAGCTCAAACGGGATGATCAATATGATGAGTAGCTCACCAGAGCGGGATAGGAGGGATAACCTCTGCACTTCGCCCACACCAGCTCTAACGGCTCCAGCTCCGTCTCGTCCTCCTCCGACTGACTCCCATTGCCTGCAAAGCAACACATTCTGTGTTTAACGCAGATCAAGAAAAGAACATGCGTTATTGTGGCTTAATGTGAAGTACCGGTGTAATCCGAATCTCCGTTGACTATGTCAAGAAGAGGGATGTTGGAGAGAGAAGGCTTTCCGAGGCTTCGCTTGGGTGGCGAGTTGCTGTGGGATCAAAAATGCTGGACCGTTATCGACTGATCATACATCCCCAAAACCAGACAAAGGAGATAATCACCTTCATCTTACATTTCTTTGTGGAGGACGGGACAGGATCGTGACTCTGAGTCGGAGTTGCTGTCTTTGTGCCTTTCGAACCTGTTGCTCAGTCCTGAAAACGAACAAAGCATCGGTTATCCTCAGCCTTGTCTTATTTCTATAAGAGCTTCAGATCTGAGCTAAAACAATTTAATCAAATTCACATCCTTTGATTCATTAGAACAGATTCAAAATAAATGACACCAATTTAAAATTGAGATAATAATTAGAATCAAATGTATTATAATAGGGCTGCTGCTAACAATTATTTCGATTATTCAGATTATTAATGGATTTAAAAAGAACCACACACATTCTGATCTTAAAACAGAGAGTATTAGGAAGAGTTGGGCGATGTGGTCTTAGAATTTTATGTAGTACTATTATTACTACTATTGTGACAAAAATGAGGATAAAAAACTATTTCTTTTTTTTAGGTAGCTGCATGGTAGCATTCACAGCGCCACCAACAAATGCTGGTCTTGCAAAACATTCCTTCTTGATATAATATAATATTGCTAAACTGCAAATAAAGACTCCATTTCATTTGCTCGCATTTTCAAATTTACCCGTTTCTCGTGAGAATAGTGGGAGAAAATAGTAAAATTAACAAATTCGTCTGGTTGTTTGCATTAACTGACATTTGTAGCAATGATGAATCAAAATTCTTACAAGAAATCTTTTACGATTAATAAAAAAAAAAAAATCAATAAACGATACGTGTCCACCTCTAGTATCAGTATGAGTATTTGAGCTAAAACAATTTAAATCAATTTGTTTGACCATTTATGAAGATAAATTGTCACCAGTCGGCTCAAACCTCACATATATTGTAATTTAATTCTAAATACTAGAGGTGTGCCGATCGATCGGCCACCGATCATAATCGAGCCGATTTTCGCGAAAAAGTACATGATCGGTGATCATTGGCTCTTGTTGCCGATACCGATCACCTGCATCTCATTTCGCAGCCTGCCTGTGCAGCTGGTCTCCTCTTTCCTTCACACTGCGCAAACGCGCAGCAACAAACCCTAAGCAATGTGGAACTATAACGCACTGAGTGAGTGGGGAAGTTTGCATGTTGCGGTGGAAAATTGAAGCACGTCAAAATGCATCAACACAACGAAGCTAATATGACATAAAAACAATGACATACTTGACGGAGTTTGGCTACGTCGAGGCTCACTGCAGTAAAAAAGACGATCAGATAGCAGGTAAAGCAGCGCACAGCTACAAACACTCACCCGGATTAGCATGACGGTCAGAAAGCTAAACAAATGAGCCGCAAAATGATTTAAGTCTTCGAGCTGCGATGTAAGACGCTGGTTCTGCTCTCGCTGTTGAACGACTGCTACGTGCTACAGGTAGTAATATTTCACAGACGGAGCGCCGCTTCTGCTCCACCTGGTAGTGACTCTCACACCAAACCTCTGCTTAAAGCTGCAGCATCTAACCTAAAAAATTTATTTTACATGCGTATTAAAACTTTCGCTGTCCTAACATGAGACAGATAATCTCTAAAAAAATAATCGATCTCCTCCCTGCTCTGCATACTTACTTCGCTCAGTCAGAAACAGCCACTCAGAACTAGCAGTAATCAGCTAGCCACCATGCTATCAGGAAGTTTTCATTCAGTAACTCAGGATTGTTTATTGTAATGGAGCCTGTATTTGCCTTTGAATGTTAAGTTTTATACTTGAATCTTTTGGCAATGTTGAGAGGTTTTATTTTGACTCTTTACATTATTTAGCCTCTTCTGAGCCTTCATGTGTTTTCAGTCTGTTAAAGATGGTATTACGATAGCAGTACAATTTGCACAATGCCTGTTTTTAGTTTTTTTTTCTTGGAAAAAGCTATTTAAAAGCTTTTATCTAAATTAATGTGAATTCAGGCAGTTACCACGGTAACCCTTTCAAAACATGTAAATTGTAAACCAACTGAACTTTTGCTATTTGTGTACAACACCAGACTAATTAACCCTTGCAATTATTTGTAGTGCACTAAAATATGTATTTTCCACAACTCTTCAGAGCTAAATAAGAGTCTCTATTAGTCGTAGTAACTAGGAGACCACCCATCTTGAAAAGAAGACATTCAAGAGTTTAATACTAGTATGTAAAGCTTTCTAACCTCTTTCCAGTGAATGATTCACTGTCCTCTCCAATTCTGTATCTGACAACGCTTCTCGACCAGGAGTCCACACCTCGTGAAGAGTGGGAGGTCCAGGGCTTTTCTGTGGGGTTCTGGACACTGGTGTGGAGGATGGGGAGCTGGTTGTGGAACTAGGGGCGGTGGGGTTGCTCCTCGTATTCTCGTCCTGCAGCCCCTTCCCGTTAAACACGGGGTTCTCTTTTTCCTTGCAAAGCTTCGCTCCGTTCTTAGCTTTCTTGAACAGGACAGAGGTCCGCCGTCCGACTCCCCCGGTGGCGGGCCGCGGAGAGACGGAGAGCGCCGGCGGGGTGTGGGCTACGACCTGCCCCTCATAGTGCAAAGTGGGAGGTGGTGTCACGCAACATTCTCCTCGTGCTTTAGTGCAATTAATGTTTTCTGAGGCGCTGTTCAAATGGTTGCTGTCTATTTTAAGGCGCTTGCAGGCCCAGGAGGGGGACTGGACCTCCCCCGTCATGGGCCGCAGTGTGGGAGGCTCCAGAGGCGGTTCTCCTTGTCGGGGAGGAGGAGACGGGCCTCTAGGTTCCAGTCTTGGGGGAGAAGTGGATTTGAGGTCATCTAGAAGAAGAAGAAAAAAATATGTAAAGATAATTTAAACACAATTCCTCACAAATGATTGGTTATGCTGTACGTAGTATGATGTGGTAGTTTTCACACACACGAAAATGGCGTCTTTTTCCCCAATGGTTACATTTCATTCTTACACACCAACCACAGCCCGAAAAGAGTTAAGATATTCAAAATGGAGGACTTCATCGAGACAAGTGACTAAAGAAAATCGCTCTCACAACTGTACACCAGCAACATGGCAACGTTTTACATAGAGATGCACCGTGAAATCAAATGGTGACCAGAATCAGACGACCTTCCGCTTGAAGGGGCAGGAATTGAGATTGATCTGATGGTGGAACAAAATCTAGAAGCTACCAGGTGTAAAAGTTGTTACTGAGGGAAGATGACTCAGGATATTTTAATTGCGTTTCCATATACATTTTTTGATATTCTACTAATGTTGAAAAAACACAATTTTGCAATTGTGACGCCATTAAATAAGAAATGCAATCAACATCACATGTGGAATCTACTTGTTCACGTGATTAAAAGTCAGGTGGCAATGAATGTAAACAGTTGCATGGGCAATATTCATATTTCAGCCTCGGCGCTAGCGCTCATCTGTCAGTCATCAGAGGGGACGTCGGCGTCTTATTCAGGCCTTGGAGCATCATGTTCCTTATACTTCGGGTGGTTATGTATACATGAGGCGTTTTGGCAAAATTGCAGTTTTGGGCTGCGATTTCACATAAGAGCTATGGATTCAACACTTTCAAATGACAAGCTCAACTTTTGATGAACATTACCAGACTGTAAGATTTCTGGTTGGACTAGATGCACAAAGGCCAAGGAGGCCAGTGCCTATAAATATGTGAGTTGTTGCTGTACGCAAAATTCACAATTTTCGATGTGGCTGAAAAACCTCCTCATTCCAATGCAGAAACTTATCATCAATACACTTGAGTTATTTTCAAATTTATTTCCGTAATTCCAATCTGCAAAATTTTATGATCAATGGAAATGCAGCTAGAGGTTCTTAAAATGAAGAAGGAGAAAACGAGGACTTAAAAAGAAAAGCTTTGTAAATAAATGAACATCTGGATGTTCTAGGCTGCTGGAGAAAGAGTAAGACAGGAAGGCTGACAGAATACAGCAAACTAAGCCGCTTCATTTTATCCTTTTGAGCTCCCAACATCTGTCATGAACATGAACAATTTGGAAATATTACTAGCCGTTTGTAAAATATAAACACAATCAGATTTTTGCAGTGCAAGCTGTGCTAATCATATTTCTTTAGCTTAAGTGGTAAATTCTGTTTTTTGTTGTTGTTTTTTTAAGTTTTAGCACACACTGTGACATCGCTTCCAAAAAAAATTGCTTGGGGCAGGAAGGTTAGAACTAATTCCAGTTCTAAATCTTCTTATTTGGTAGATTTTAGAGAGAAATCCAACAATGCTGGTCAATAAACCTTTTATCAGTGCATCCCTAATTGTACTGCTAAAAATGTGTTTTGATGTTTGTCTTTGAGTGTCTGACCGGACCTGTCTGTAATCAGGAGTGAGATGATATGGCATGACTGAAAGTGGCCCAAGGAGTGGTGAATCCATGAGAGTGATGTATAAAGGAGGTGCAAACACAGCGTGCACTAGAAGAGAGGAGTTGTGAGGCAGCCATGGCCAACGAGACTCTCTGGGCCCCTACTTACTAGACTGGAGACAGTGGGGTGGTTGGGGTTGGTGCGTTAGGGGAACCCTGGCTCAATTACCTGAGGACAATGTTCCATTAGCTCAAGTTTCACAACTGATCTCAATGAAACAAATTAGTCTTTCAAAAGATTCATGCACTGGAAATGTAATTCTCATGTTAATCTAGAGCATTTCATTGCCCTCTCCTCTTACCCTTGTCTGAGGACGACAGACTATTGTCTGCCTTGGCATTGTTATTGTTGTATTCTTCGTCGTCGTCATCGTCTTCGTCCTCTTCTTTAACATGCCCATTGTAGATGCCGTGGCTCATGGGTTGACCCATGAGCCGGAGCTTGTTGATCTCACGTCGAAGCTGGCGGATGCGTTTGGCCCGGGCGCCGCTGCATCGCATGGATGTGACAAAGTCTAGTTTCTCCAGAAGCTCCTTCAGCTGCTCTTCCATCGTCATGTGGAGTCGGTTATCTGGATCCAGAACACTGTCAACTGAGCACATCGACAAGTTCAAATAGGACTGGAGGTCTTAGGAAGTGTTTCCCACAAGAAGAAGTTCCCACTAATGCCGCAAGACCTTACCGTCCTCCCAGGTGCAGCTGTAGAAGTCTCTCTTCTGGGGCGACTCAGGGAGGTGCATCCCGGTGTCCAGGTCAAGGCCGGCGTTTGTGGCTTGTCTTTGGGCATGGCGCAACACAGCACCCCCTAAGTCACGCAGACGCAGCGCTGTTTTGTAGAAGACTGTGTCTTTGGTGTTATACAGGAGGCAGTTTGACACCATCAGATTAAAGTCAGCCTCCAGGTCAGCCACAGAACGGTAAGCGTGACTCTCAAGCTTGGAGCGCATAGTGGAGAAATCCATTGGATAAGTAATAAACTCCAGGTAGTCTGGAACCTAAAAATGGAACAAATGTTTCCCCTTAAAAATATTTAACACACTCAGATTAAAAAGTACAATGTATCCATAGGTTTAGATGGCTTTACAGTGGAATAAGATAGAAAATTCAATTAACAGAGCAGAATGACTTCCAGTCAGAATTACTTCTTCTGCCTTCAATCAATGCTTTAATGTCCATTTAGCACGGAGGCCAGCAAGTGCAAATGCTCAGCAAACATGTGAATGATGCTAACTCCAAAACACAAAAGCAACAAAAGAAATTGCAAAAAAAATTGTTGCAATTACATAAAACAGGAACAAACACCTACAATTAACAAAACAAATGCAAAACAAAAAATGCTGCAACCACAGGAGATGGAAGTAAAGGGGGAAATGGTGAAATAGCAAAACATCTGCAAATATGAAAAGTGGCAAACTACTTCAACAAAACCAAAGTGCTCCAGACCACTAGGAGGAGTCTGGATTCGGTAACATTAATATGTAAATATTCTTCTCTTCAATATTATCATCAAGTGTCACACAACTTTTCTTTCTTTCTTTTTTCTTCAATTTTCCTTCTGGACATCTATGACACCATAGACATCCCATTAAATCATGACATCCCATCTTTAACAGACATATACGTGTATGGTGTTTACAGAGAGTCTGGTCCCATACCCCTGAGACCGACTCATTGAACCCCTGGGGTTCGATCGAACCCAGGTTAAGAACCACTGAACTCAAGGCACCAGAGTGAAGCTTTTTGTCATCCAGTCTCGAAAGAGAGAGAGAGAAACGACAAAAAACAAGCAATATAATCGCCCTCATTTAAATTTAATTAACTGATTTATAGTTTATCGCGGCAGATCTAACAGCGACACGACTATATGTTGCTGTGTGACATAATATTGTCGTTTTGAGACAATATTATGTGAAATAACAGCAACAGTTATTCCGCTCCAAAACAAACACCAACCTCTGGAGAAATCTCTCACACTGCCTCTGGATTCTCTGATCAATTCATCTCAAGTTATGACAAAATATTTTTCATTATTATGGGAAAATTTCAATACGGTATTTCTTAAAACACAAAGCAGTCTAGGTAATAGCACAAACTCCAGTTTTTTACTGCAGCTGTCACCGTTCGTTTTCTGCAGTAGGTTTAACTTTGAGCTTCAGTCAGGTATGGTCTATCCAGCTTTTTAAGTTTTAAAACTAACTTCCATCAGTGTTCTAGAAGATTTTATTTAACTGGGAACTAAAGAACATCCAATGAAACGAGCTATAAGTTCACCAAGAGTTTACGCTACAATATAGACAAGAAGCCTTACCTCCTTCAAGTTAACTGGCTGGGCAAAGATGTGAGCAGTGTCCTTCTCCTGAAGATGGTCCAGGGTGGCACGCAGCAGCATCAACATTGGAGTGAGCTGCATCTCTAAAGCTGATTGGTGAACCTTGACCTGCAGTTGAAGAATACAGACTTGTCAGATTTTAATAGGAAGAGATTTACTGACAACTGAATAAGCATAGTACTTACTGGAAACAAGCATAGTCTACATTTAGCAGTTTTAAGATGACACAATTAGCAAAATTTCCATAGGATAAGAGATAGGAGGTAAATTATTACAAGGACATCAAATTACATTAGACTATGTTTAATTTTAAAACCTTTATTTTTGTACAATTTCAAAACATTTAATTGGCAAAGCTTCCAAATAAAGCTTGCTTATTTCATGAACTCTGATTTAGTTTATTCTCCTGTGTGTCTGTCTACAACAATGTGGTGAAGAAGCAGCTGAACTGCACCAGAGCAAGACCCCAAGTCCGGTGGGTTTCAGCTTCTATTTCTTTACATTTACATATGATAGGATGAAAATGTTGGCATAAAGACTAGCCCACTGTTACCTGTTCCCGTTTGAGCTTCTCTCTTTTGCGTATGAGTTCCACCAGCAATCTGGCTTTTTCAAGATCATGCCGGAGTTTCTGCCAGTATCTCAAAGCTTCCCTGGCTGCAGAAATCTTCTCGTCCACTTCAGGCTGAACAAAACATCTCATTTTACAGCTTGTAAAAGTACATCTCATAAACAGCAAGTCATGTGTTTTTTTTTATTTTTTTGTTGTTGTTGCAATAATTAAAGCAGAAAAAAAAAAACCTGTTCTGTAGTCTTTTGTGATTGGATGTTAGAGTGCAACTGCCGAACCAGTGCCACACCGTTTCTCGACTGACGCTTTAGCAACCAGTAGCTATGCAGCCTCTGCATAAACTGGTTTTTCCTTTGCATGATTATTCCTTTGGAGATTATATTCAACCTGTAACAGATGAGAAATAAGCATCTTACTAAATGGATTCTGAAAATGAATATATAAAAAAAACAATACTGGACACGATCAAGAAAAGCAAACCTGCTTGTGGGTATCTGCAGCACCGTGACCTGTGGAGAACCTGTGGTTTGGGTTGTACACTCTGTATTTTTCTTCCCTTTCTTCTTATCTGCTGGCTCATCTTCACACTTCCTGCCTTTTTTAGGCAAAGTCGGACCATCCGTGTAAGCGCTGCGTCCTCTGCTCGCCCTTCTCCTGCTGCCCACGATTCGCCCCTCACTCTCCTCGTCGGACTCCGACTCCTGTCCCAGAGGCGAGTGCGTCTCGCAAAACGCCGTCTTCTTTACTGAGAAAGTTGTGCCATTGATGCCCGTTTCCCTGACGGGATCGATCTTCATGAACAGACCGGCTCGCTGAGCGCATGTGACGTGAAACGCGGTGTAACAGTTGGCCTTGTGGCACTGAATACACGCGCCCCTTCCTTTCTGCTTGCAGAGGTAGCAGGTTAACTTCCAGCGAGCTGGAGGAATGTTACCAACCCCTTCCACCGGTTCTAGAAACACAGTGTTGGCAAAGCACACTTCGGGAATCCATATAGCACAGACCACGTGCGCCCAACGACTCTCGCTTGTTTGTTTGAAAGCCCCTCCCCGGTTAGGACACAAGACGCAGTCGACAGGTTTCTGAGGAGACTGAAGGCAGCAGCGGCAGAGCCACTGTCCTTCAGGGACATAGGGAACGCCATAACACTCCTGGTGCACAGCCAGGTTGCAAGAGTCACAGAACAGGATGACGTTGCTATTGAGGCATTCATCGTCCAAGCACACACAGCAGAAGGCGTCGTCGTCAATAGCGCTTTGTGGAGGCGCTCGGATGCGTGCTTCTCTGTACGCCTCCTCCTCCAACCGGTCCACCAGTAGCTCAAAATTGTCTGGCGAAATAGCTGAGAGACTCTCGGAAAGCCGGGAGGCGTTAACCATTTCCAGCCAGGCGGAGTCCTCCTCATCCATGTCATATTCTGCCTTTGTTTCCTGATCCTCAGGGGAGCACTCGATGTAACGGTAATAAGCAGCTGGCAAGGGAGCCGCCTCAACCGGAGTGAAGCTTTCCACAACACGAAACTTAGGCTCAGGGAGGGTTACGTGGGTACTGTTCGATGTGCTGGACTTTTCAGGTGTATGAGGGTGGGAATTGTGGCATTGGTTCTTGGAAGGCTGCGTCGACCTGCCAGAGGCGACTCTGGAGTCTTTCCTGCGGCCTCTGAGCATGGAGACTTTCCGGGGAGTTTGTGCGCTGCTGGTGGGCGATACCGACTGCTCACTGTTCTCTTTGTTGCTGTTGCACTCGCTGATGTCCTGAGCCACTGTCTCATCGTCCGTGATGACTTCCAAGGGTTCCAGGACAGAAATGCGGTGAAGTCTTCCGTCCAGTTCGACCTCCACCACCTTCTGAGCCTGAGAATAGGAGAGAGTCTCTCTACTTGGAGATGCTTTGAGGCTGTACGGAGATGGAGATCGCTGGCGGGTGCCTCCACGCCCACCAACTGTCCCATTGGACTTCTTGCCATTTACTCCACCTCCTCCACCCACCTGGCAAGTTCGACGTGGCTTCCTCATAGGCCACTGATCACACTTTCACTCCTGTAAATCAAGGACAAAGAAATTTAGGGGACAGTAGTGCATTTTGTGCTACTATTGTGATAACAATAAAAGTGACAAATTATTTCTTTTTTTCTTAGGAATCTGTATGGCTACGACTGTGTGCATCATTTATAGCCTCACAATACTATTATTCTTTACACTACTCTTAAAAAACAAACCATTTGTAATTGCTTCTGTAGGACATCAACCACATAAATCTGTATCACTAAACTGCATACAATAATTGCATTTAATCATAGTTTTAAATGTTTTGATATTTGTTGCTGCGACAGACTGGCGACCTGTCCAGGGTGTACCCTGCCTCTTGCCCGAAATGTCTCGCTGGAGATAGGCACCAGCAACCCTCCTGACCCCATTAGGGATAAGGGGTTAAAGTAAATGGATGGATGATATTTTTTGATGTTCTCATTGAATAAACAGTGGAGAAAATACTAAAACACTGGCATTGATGTTCTCTCCATATGGCTGGCAAAGAACAATATTAATCTGTGCCTCAAAACAAACCTGTATATCTTCTTTGGCTTCCTTTGACCACTTTCTCACAGTCCTTTTCTTTACAGATAGTATAAACAAAGGGTTTCTATTCAGTGCACAGAAAAACAAGGCTGTGATCAGACTTTCCCAGAGGAAATTTTGGTTTGGAGATATATTAATTATTGACATTTTTGTAAAACAAACGCAATGTTATGTTTCTCTGGAAGAGCAGCTGACAAACTGCTTAAACTTTGGTAGTTTAGCAAAGTGAGGCACGATTAAAATCACCAAATATTCTTCTTCTTCTTCTTTCTCTTTCTCCTTTTTGATCTGCTCTGCGTCTACAATGCCTCATTTTCAAATCCTCTGAGACTTCTGGCTTCATGTGTGTTATTATTTCAGCTTTGCAGTGGTAATCAGCTGCTCCCTGTTGTAAACCACCTTGTTGCTAAGGTTACGCATCATAACAAATAAGTATAAAAAGTATAATCAATCCAACTCCACAGCATCCAAAACCAAAGGCACGATTGTCCAAAAAAAAAAATCAATCTTTCTACTAGAAACGCAACAATTAAAGTTTAAAAAATGAGAAATTTTAACTGAAATTAACTGTCTAGTAATTATAATTCAACATTGTAAATCATAAATGTAACACATAAGTTCTCTCACTTGATAAAATGCATTTACGTGAAAACTACTTAAAGAGATAAACCATTCAGTTGACAGCTAGTTAAATGAAAAGACTATGAACAGTGTTCTCTCCAAACACTAGACCAGGGGTCCCCAAACTTTTTCCTGTGAGGGCCACATAACTTTCCCTTCTCTGGTGGGGGCCGGAGTCAGTTTGTAACAGAAAAAGTGTGACGATTGCAGGAGTGCCTAAATGTAAAAATGTATTGTTTTCCAGAAAGCACAATCAAATAACCCTCTCTGGGTTCTTCACAGAACAAGTCAGGAAATAAATAATAACACTTTTAATTAAATAAATAATAACCAAACAACCTTCTCTGGGTTCATCACAGAATAAGTCCAGGAAGGATTATAGTCCGTATTTTGAGGACTATGAGGCGCATTGGACTATAAACCACAACCCCAAAGTTTATTTTTTTAAACCAGTAAACATGCACATCTAAGCCGCAAATATCTCTGTCGCTCCAGGTTTTCCACAACGATGCAGCAGCAGCAGAGGAGGCGGACACCCAAAATTTGAGTCATAACAGGTCAATTGAATATCACATTTATTAGGGTTGAAAAAGAAAAAGTTGCCAAGATTAGATTTAACAGAATTGATTACGGTAGTTTCCGAACGGTAACTGTAACAGTAAAAGTGCTGATCCTTCGTGTTGTTACTAGCATGTGCTAAATCAGTGGTCCCAACCTGTTTATTACCGCAGACCGGTCAAGACTTGGAAATTTTGTTGCGGCCAGGAGGGAAAGGGGGAGGGGGGATGATAAGGCTTCTGCATGTTGGTGTTCCCACTAAATCCTGAATATGCCCTATTTGGGTTGTCTTGGCCCTTTTATTGTAGCTTGTGGGATTTTCCCTGTCTGGGAACGAGAATACGACCTGCTGAATGTGACAGGTAGCCAATCAGAAAGCGAGGTGACGTAAGAACAGAGGGGAATCCCAAACAGCTGACATATCGCACAACTGAGAGTCCGGTGGATATCGGAGATGATATGTGGAAATGTTTATTATTAAATCTAAAGGTCATTATTATGTTTATTCAGTTAAAAATGTTAACTATGAAAAAACATGCTCACCTAAAAATCATAATGCAGCAAATAAGAGCGGCTGCTCCCGTCGTCTTTTATTCACTGCCTTTTCTTTTTGTTACGTCTTTTATCTCTTAAAATGACTCCACAAACCATCACTATTGCTTCTACATCGTCATCCGTGTTTGCTTATTCTAAATTCCCGCTATGTTGGGGGTTTTACTGGATTATCCTCTGAAATCGGGATGTTCGTGACTGGAATCGGTTCGTGTTGCTCCTGCCTTGGATACACGAACCGATTGAACCTGTTGGACTTTTATCAGCTCTGTGGTCACAGAGGTTTGGAGAATCGGCCGACAATTCTTAAATCTTTCCGTCTAAACCAGACTTAAGCCTCACAAGTTCTACTCATCTCCTCTCGACCACTGCCCAATCGCTCTGACTCTGGTCGCTATGGTAACGTTTATATATCCCTTCAAAATAACATAAGCGTCACAAAAACAAACATTTTACTTTCGTGAAAATTTTAACTCACAATAATGACTAACGGTAGCCCTCAGCTTGTTTCTCTGCAACAAGACATATAAACGGCTTGTAGTCCGGAAAATATGGTAAATAAAAAAAAATCTGAATGCTTTCTGGTATTGTTCAGGGCCCGGACCAAATGTGGAGGCGGGCCGGATCCGGCCCGTGGGCCGTAGTTTGGGGACCCCTGCACTAGACACTAACAAGGTTAAGTGAGCAGTGACTTTTCTCGACTTTATCTCAAACACTTCGTTGAATTTACCTATTCCACACAACAACGGTCATAGCCAATCGGCTGTCAAGAAAGCTTGACTGATCTATACAGGAGCCAATCAGCTTCAAGAATATCTTAACCTGAACACATCGGAACCCTCCGTTCCAGCAGTAAAATGTCAGCCATATTTACAATTTTAAAATGCTGTCAAAAGCTTCTATGTGTTTAACATATCGACATTAGTTCAGTGAACTAGATAAAGGGTTTAACATGTGAAGTCGGTACAAAATGGCACGGTCAGCTGCTGACTGGCAGTGTCATACAGGATTGTCAAGTCAAAATATACATGACAAAGCTAGCCTGCTAACTTTTTAAAGACGGTAGCCGGTTTTATTTTGAGGTTTTCTAAATAAAACAGAAATAAAAGTTCTAAAAGCAGTAAACAAATAAAAAAATGCAAAAAGAGAGTAAGTTTGGTAAGTCTTACCTAAAATGCCAGCAGAGTGAACAGGGTAGATCAATAACCGGCGGTTTGAAGCCGTTTTTCCAGTAATGGTCGCTCAGTTCGGCGGTGGGCTTTGCTACACTTCCTAAGCTAACAGCTACAGTTTGCTACCACAGCCGGTATATTTCATCTTCTTATAACATTCCATGTTTCCCCTAAACTGCCCTTAAAAATAAAAACAGTTAACCCTAAAGCCATAATGAAAATAGTAGGGATATATCAATACCAATAAATAAAGGGGCACCTTGTTGTTGATCAAATATTATGAGGAGGAATGCTAGCTTCTTTCGGCTAGTTGGCTAGTTGTTTAGAGTCCAGCTTTACTGTAAAAGCTTAGATGACAAGCTAGTCACCGTACGTGACTTCCGAGTATAGATTTCACAATAATATAACATAATATAAACATGGCTATGTGTATTCTATTTCCAACTACACATACAAACGAGAGCGAATCTTTAAAAAAAAATTAAAATAGCAAAAATAAATAAAGAACAATTAAATAATAATAATAATAATAATGATGATACATAAACACAAGTCAGAATTTAGTTTTCAACTACTTGTTTTTTCATGAAGAGGAGTCAAATGATAACAAACTTATGTTATAATTTTTGTCAAACCTCCATATGGATCTGTCACACCCATAGTTACCACTACAGTTTTGTTTTGTATTACATCTATCTTTTCTTCTTGTTTTAGAAAGTTATTATAATTAGAAACAAGAACCTTTGTTTTCTTTTTTTAGTGTAATAATTGAAAGCAGTGGCTTATCACATTAACAAAAGTAAATTCTTAATATGGCAAAACACAGATTTAGAAAATCCCATATTTCCACCATAAACTCATTCACTCTTTCAGTAAATGTTTGTTTTTTTACTTACTTCATAAAAGGTAAAATTTCCTGGCCCTATATGCCAGTCTGTGTTCCAATAAAAAAAAAAATCAACTCATGAATTAAGTTTGAAATAGACGTTTAATCATGCGAACCTGGATTTCTATGCATTTATTTTGAAAGCAGCGTGTCTTGCTTCCGGTTGATGGCAACTTAAAGGATTTGACACCAGCTGGTTGGTAAAAGTTTAGCCTGCTCAGAATCCTCCCCCTTTACGTCACCAAGCCACGATTTTCGCGGGCAAGCTTCTTCATAGAAACCTCGTCTCGTTTGTCTGATGTGATGTGCGACTCCTGATGATCTCCCCGTGGTCGATTTCTCAATGCGACTTAATAATCTTAGTAAAACACACGAAGGATATACGATGCTTACCTGAAAATCTGTAAATGAGAATACACCAAATCTATGGACTATGAAAGAATTGAGACATTAACAAAGAATGAAATTCAACATTCAGATGTCAAAACATCTGTTTAAATGTTACATCAAATTATATAAATTCTTAAAAAACCGTGTAAAAAAAACTAGTGAAGCAAGGATGTCCCATGTGTTTGATAATTTAATTAATTTTATTTTATTAATTTAATTTCCCTTTGGGATCAATAAAGTATTTTTGTATTTGAATTTACCTGTTTTGTTATACTAAGGTGCATCAACAATAAAGAGCGGACTAGAAAAGGGGAGAGTGTAAATCACATTACATGTAACTATGGGTCTATCAGGGTATTTACAAAGCAAAATAAAAAAAAATGTTCTACTTGACAAAAAAGGTGCTTAAAGAATGTAACTTACTGAACATTACATGTAATATTCTGTTTTTATTGATTTATATTTGTAGCTAAGACTGAATTATTTATAGGTAATTTCTGTTTTTATTATAGTTTTTAAAATATGTATTATATATACATATATATTTTGGTAAAGTTCCAGCAACTTGTTAATTGATAAGAAAGGTATAACTGCATTTAAATATGTATGATAAATCTGTGGTTTTCATACTGTGCCTAAAAGAATGATGCATGTGCATATTTCTGATGGACGTGGTTTTATCTTTTAAGCGAGTCGGTTGGGTGGCCATCTTTTTTGGCTTTATTCTGTCAAGTGCACTTCATTGATGTTAGTTTTAAAAGCGCTATGTAAATGAAGTCTGAGTAAGTGATCAGGACAGCTCAAAGAAAAACATAGATTGACTTTCTGCTATATTTAGTAGAAAAGTGCTTCTTGAGCAAAATACACCTTTTTGGCATTGTGTTCTTTATAGAAAAACTTGGAATGGTATGATGGAAAGTTTAGCTGTTTTGGAACAAAACCTTATTACTGGTATCTGACTCAAGCCTACTAATGTTAAACAAGTCATTTAAAAAATTGACATGTTTTAAAATGTTTATTTTAAAATGTTCATTTTGCACAACTAAAACTTAAGTTTCACATGCATTCTCATGGATTTATTTTCATTGGTCTAATTGTTCAAAAAGCACTTTAAACACCAACGAAAAAGAAGCAAGTAATTACAATAAGCTAAAAATAACTAAAAAAAGACTGAAAAAAGGCAAGGGCAGTTTACAAATTACATTATTTAATTGCTTTTTATTGTAAAACCAAGGCCTTAAACAGTGTTAAAAAGTTATTAGGCACATTGTCTTCTAGACAAATTCCAGTATGCACTGGTGGCTTAGTGTACATTTACATGGTATCCGTTTACCTTCTAGAAATCCAGTAGCCTCCATGCCCAGCATTTTGATTCTTGGCTTGTTAAAAGCATATTCAGAAAAGATTTGTACTTGAATATTTACACCATATTGTTGTAATAAAGGATGCCACAATGCAACAAAAAGAAAAAAAAGAAAAAAAACATACAGATATTGTCTTATTGTTTAATTGGGAAACGGTATAACATTAAATCTTACAGGAAATCCTGCAGCATTTCGTCACAATGAACTTGCAACACGATTCACCGACATGTAGCAATTTACATTTAAGAAATAAGTTCACATTCCAAAAAGAAATTGGAGAAGTATTTATTTAAATAGATCACTATCAACACTGAATCTAAAAACCTCCAAAGTAAAAGAAATAGTGTGATTTTGAGTCAGGAATATACAAGGGCACCATTGGCTGTGTGTGGTATTTGTAGGGGAGTTACATCAGGTTCGTCGCATCATGGAGACATAGTAAGAGTGTTTTTTCTCTTGGAGTCCCGCCGTGGAAATGGCACAAAGCTATTCACCTCCTTGTAGCATAACCCTGTGAGAGAAAATGGAGGGCAGTTTGGTTTTCTTCTACACAACCACATTTTTGTTTGCAGAAGAAAATACGTTAAATGCGTCCATATTGGCACGCAATTGTCAGAAAATAATTTAAAAAAAAAAAGCTTTTATTGTGGCAGCATGCAGAAAAAAAACAAAGCAAAAATTCATGACTGAATTGAGGTATATTTATTTAATTGCCAATTTTCTCAAAAACAGACCTTGTAGTAGGTTCACCTTCAGCTCAGGTTGTGAAAAGTTTACTGCTGGCAGTTGTTCTGGTTGCTACTTTTAAAAAAGTGACTCTCCAGCTTGAATTTAGTCAAGTAACTTAGGATGTTTGCTGCATATTGATTTTTTAAACATATCTCATAACATTTATTTCTTAAAGACCAGTGTTTCCTTGTTTCATTTTTAATTTTGTCCACTTACGTTTCCACTCATCTAGGGACATAGTTGCATTGTCATGGCTGTCGTCGTATGGCGTAGGCTCAGGAAAGTCCTCCGGGTCCCGCAGAATGTCAAAGTACGGGTGCTCCAGAGCGAGCTCAGCAGTGGGCCTCTCATCTCCATCCAGAACCAGCATCTTTTCAAGCAGGTCGATACCTGACATGGGCAAAAAACACCGGAAAATATCAAAGTTAAAGCCATCCTACTGAAAAATTGCAAAGAATGCATCAAAGACAAAGGGTTTGACACAAAGATTAAACTGTGTAATGTTAAGTTCACACTATGCAACTAATCTAAAACTATTATTGCGCAAAAATACGGACAAGCAACTATGTCAGTTCTGTTACAGAATGGAACATCTTTACTACTGTTCAATCAATCAATAATCTTTATTGTCATTATAGAAACCATGTAAAAAATTAATTGGACTATAATGAAACTGGGTGATAAATAGAACTAGGTGGCATTTAATGCCCGCATGGCTAGTGGGTATAAACTGCTCTTCAGCCTGGTTGTCGTTGCTTCAATGCTCCTGTATCTGCAGCCAGATGGCAGCAGTTGGAGCAAATCGTGATCAGGGTGAGAGGAGAGTTTTAAAACGTTCCTGGTTTCCTGAGGCAGTGGGATCTGGAGATTTTCAAGAAATGGCAGAGAACAGCTGATGGTCCTCTGGGCAGATTGTATGAGTCTCTGGAGAGTTTTCCTCTGTGCTGCTGTGCAGCTGGAGAACCACAGAGACAACAGCAGATTATGCTTCTAATAGAGCATCGATAGAAGGAAACCAGCAGTTTTTGAGAAATATAGTTTCTCTGAAAATAGAGTCTCTTTCTCTGGGCTTTCTTTTCCAGTTCTGCTGTGTTTACGTCCCAGGTCAGGTTATGATCTCCCAGGAAACTGAAGTTTGACGCCCTCTCCACCCGGTCTCTGCAGAAGCATGGTGGTTGAATTTCTCCTTTACTGATAAAATCCACTATGATCTCCTTGCTCTTGGCTGTGTTGAGGATTAAATTGTTGTCTGTGCACTATGTTGTCAGTCGTTCCACCCCATTCCTGTGGGAAGTCGTTCCCCCCCTGAGATGAGGCTCACTACAGTTGTGTAGTACAGAAGATCAGAAAGTTCTCGTATTTCAGAGCCAAAATTAAACAAAACTTATAATTTCTTTCCAAAATAACCAAATGGAAAACTGGAGTCTGCTGTTTGAAATTAGCACTTTGAACAGTCTTCATATGAAGTTAAAAATAGATAATTAAATAAACTGTATCTGACAATGATACATTTGAACTCACCCGTTTCACTGGCTCTGGGAAACAATGTAGAGAAGTCTTTTCTAGGGTGGCGAGGAAGGCTCTTAACGTAACTTCTGGCCTGTTTTAGAGAAGAAATCAACAACAAGTCAAGTAACAGACATGTTACTGTTTCACTTTAATTCCTACATGTTTCTGTTAAAAGGTCATAATCAAGTAAATTCAAAACAAACACATTTATTGTGGATATTCTTTAATCCAGACAAGGTTAAAGCTACACATATAAGGTTAACATATACTATTTTTTTAGAATGACATCTTAGCATGAAATGCTCAAGATATGTTAAGCTCTGCTTGCTGATCATGATGAGAGCAGATGGTCGTTTTTCTTTGCCAACATGAAAACAATTAATTTGGCAGCTTTAATTGAAAAAAAAAATGAAATAAAGAATTCTGACTGAAATCATGACTGGCTTTTATAAGCTACGTCAACATACTGAGACTTGTCTTACCTCTGGACTTTCGAGCTTCTGTATAAACTCTTGTCCAGGCACGCCACACACTTTCATGATCTGGGATAGCTGGTCCATGTCTGGTTATTAAAGGGTTACGGTCAAAAAACCTGGTGCTATTCACTGATGACTGCAAAACAGGCTCCGGGAATGTGGTTTGAAAAAAACAAACAAAAAAAAACATGACAGATTAATTAAAAACAGGAAAGAGCCCATTTTAATTTATAATAGGTTCTATAAATCTACAAAGGAAGTAGTAGATGAATCTAAAGTAAAAACAAGTCTGGAAACATGTTGCTCAAATATGTAGTTTGTGGTAATGGTACCTTGTGATCCACTTAGTGCCCGATTTATTGTTGTCATCAAATTGACATGTTCCTGCTTGTAAGAGATGCTATCAACCTCTTTAATTACCACAAAGTCATAAAATAATAATAAAAAACAGATTAAAAGATGGCAAACATGAAAGGATACAGTCTTTTCCTTTAAAGAGGGTTTTTCCGTTGATCATTTCAGCCATGATGCAACCCACAGACCAAATATCCACTAAAAAAAGAGAAGGAAACATCAGTAACAACCAAAGCAGATATCAAATCTACAGGAAGGTGGAATAAAAATGAGGAAGGTGGCATTTACATGGCACCACTCAGTCCTTATTCACAACAGATAAATGGGGAACAGCTATGGCAGGCCGTTTTAACATAATTAGAGATATCTCAAATAGGTATTTTATCTAGTCAAAATATAATTAGAAATATCTTGAATTAATTAAACGTCTAATCATAAAACAATTTGAGATATTTGGAATGTAAGGGCGGTAAAACCGAATTTATGTTAAAACGGCCTGCCATAGAAACCTAATTTATGTTAAAATAGCCTGCCATAGAATATCTGGTGAGTAACACAATCCCAAGGAGGGTGGAAAGCTGCTCTCTGTGTGCCGCAGTGTGTTTTGAACAACCTGCTTCTAAAATTAAAATCATATCCTAGAGAGAAAGACAGTCCCGTCACAATGACAGACTGTCGGGGCAGATCAATCAGGCTAACAGTAAAAACATAGATACAAAAAGAAAAATCAAAGAATATGTTTCTAAATGAAACCCAATCATAAAAATGCATTTTAAGAAATAATATTCCATATTAGGAAGTTGACCCTGGAAAGCAAAGACAAAGCAAAAACACAAGCTTCATGTCAAACAGGAAGTTTGCACGTGACGAGCAAAGGCTCAGAGTTACAGAACGGTAAGGCGAGAACAGGAGTACATTAATAATATGTAACAGCTACAGATGTCTTGCCAGTCTGGGTGTAGTGCATCCAGTTCAGAATGACCTCAGGCGCCCGGTACCAACGGGTCACCACGTAGCCCGTCATCTCCGCATCGGTACTGCGAGCCAGCCCAAAGTCCAGGATCTGTACCGGACACCAAAGAAACTGATAACAATCTGCAGCAGGAGCACACGATGTCTGAACGCAATGAGCTTAATCTGCTTCTAAATATCTTGCCTGGTGAATATCTCACACCTGCGTATTTGTGAAATGGAAGGTAAATAATAAAGGTGGGGCGGATCGATCTAAAACACTGATAACATTGATAATATCTTCATCTTGTCAGGTTTTGTTTGAGTCTGCCAAACCATTGTTGTGCAGTGCGCTCAAAGTTTGGCGCAGCCAAGACTGGTGTACTCAAAAGTATTGACCAAAACCTGACAGGTATGACTGAATACAACTACAACTGAGGTCGTAAACTTAATTAAGCAAAAATGAGTGCGCAGGCGCCCGTCCCTGATTGGCTCCCAGAAGACGGCGGTAACATCCAATTGGCGGCATGCCGGAGGTGACGGATACAAAAGCTGCTGCGGCGGACTTCCTGACATCCATCCTCAGCTCATCTCAACCGGCCACACCGTTTGTATGTCAAAAACTTTTTCTAAAACTTCTTGGAGTTTTTAGGAGTGAGCTGCTATTTATGTTTGCTTAGTTTCCTCATATTTTTCTTAATTAGGGAGGTAAGTTTTTGTCATTTGGTTTATTTACTTTCAGATAGGCAAGTTTTGGTTAGTATTCAGATGGTTTATTGTTTTCGGGACTATAGCTCACTCTGAAGCCATATGCTCCACTTGTAACATCTCATTCAAAAATACATCTTCTTAAAATAAATGACATTATAAAATGTTTAACTTTGTCTCTGTTGGCTGTTTGAGATCTGAAGAAAATGGATCTTTCACGTTATGATATGGCCACCACCAGACGGGTCGTAACAGGCAACAATTACAACTGATTTTCAAGGTTGCCATCCGTCCAATCTCTCTGAATTTGAGCCATTTTGCACAAAAACACAGGATAAAAAAATACTTGCGTTAAATACACAGGATTTTCTTTCAGGGTATCAGAGATAGGGTGGGCGATACAGACATAGAATTTTATCGCAATATTTTGAGGAACTATTGTGATAACGATATAAAGATTATGATTTTAAAAAATATGTATTGTTTGTTTTTTTAGGCAATGAATAGTTTTGCAGTACGGTAACTGCATGGCATGGCATTCATAGCGTCACAAACACAAATATTGTTCTTGAAACAAATTCTCATCTGAAATAGGCTTCTTCAGGATGCCACTTGATTACAAAGGTGTGATTTATTTCACTAAACTTCACAAAGTGACTGCACTGCATTTAACCATATTTTCAATTTTATTGATATTTACTGATGCTCTCGTAGAAGAAAAAGTGGAGATACTAGCAAAAACAATGCTCTGATCAGTTTTATGTAAGTTAACATCAATAACTGAAATCTATCATGATAACGATAAATCCAAATTCTTGTGGCGGAAATAAATTTTTCACAATAAATTATAAACAATACCCGTAATATCAGATTAGGGTCTGAATACAAACACAACCCAGTTTACAGATTCTTATTTGCAAAAATGTTGAAAACAATATATCCCTCTCCTTCCGCTTGTGCTGCTTTCTGTTGGTCTGTAACATTAAATACTAAATTTGAAGGGCTTCAGGACTTGAATTAATACTTTTGAAAGATTCATATTATAAATGTTGTACCTTCAGTTCGCAGTCTTGATTAACAGCCAGGTTTCCAGGCTTAAGATCCTGCAAAATGAAATCAGATGAGTGACGGCTAAGTGTGTCACACAGTAATTAACAAGAAATTGCAGTGATTGGACTCCCTTGCTCAGCAAGAGGAGGTTTAACGTCTTGGTTCCCGTGGGGCCAACGTGGCTCAGCTGTTTGTTTCAACGCGTCATGTAACAAGTGTTTTTCTCCCTTAACACAAGCCTCGTCGAGTGATTCAACCGCAAGCCAAAACACGAAATACTACCAAGCATTTTAATATTGCGGCATAATGTGGTAAGCGGTCACCGGGTGTTGGTAACACCTGAACAGCTTTGGGTCTTAGCAGAGGAACAGCAGGGTCGCACCGGTTTCTGCACTTAAAACACAAAGAAACCAAACAAATCCCCACGACACCAACCAGACACGATTTGTAAGGCGCACGAACGCAGCAAAAAAAAACAAACTACATTAAGATGGAAGAGATGAAGGTTCACAGCTGTTGTCATGTTGCACAAGCTGCTCATTTCGGCCCACTGCAAGAACTTTTTGCATGCGTACCGTGTCCAGTGTGTTCCCATCTTTCAATTTTCATATTCTATTGCATTTCAAGTTCGTATTCAGTTTCTAGAGCTGCGCTGCTCAAGGCATGTTGAAGTAGCTCTGCTATGTTAGTTCTGATTTGTTGTTTTTGTGGACTTTTGTTAATCATTTCTTTTGGTTGAGACTTGAATGTTTGGACAATTATTCCCTCTGATTTTGAAAGCCGTGCAGCTGGAACAAATTTTGCTTGTACTTTTTTTTTTTTTTTTACTTTTGGATATCTTTTATGAACCATAAACATGGCAACAAGCTGTTTAAATTTGATTATTATTATTTTTTTAGAACCTGGAGTTGATGGGCATCCCCAACACTCTAATAACAATACATCTACAATCCCAAAGTAGTTGAAACGAACACACAATGAAGGCAGATCAGGACCAATGAGCAGAAAACAAGGATGGCTCTTTCATCCGTCATATTGGGCAAGGATCACATTTTCAACTCTAATGTCTTCAGTCAGAGGCTTCTTTAGATTTGGTGCAGGACTGACTGCTACTGGAAATCCTCCCTGCTCAGAAACTGCAGATCTGCAGGGACTTTTATGAACAACCATAACTCAGGTTTGCATAAAAAGGTCAGAAAAGGGAAAATATCCAGTGAACAGTGGCTGAATAGATAAATATGTCTTCAGAGGAAAATGGGAATACTGGTTCAAGATAACAAAAACGGCAACAGTAGAACTTTACCAGGACTGTCAATAATTTTAGGGGATGCTGGTTTTGGGTTTGCTAAAAATGCTAAAAGATCATTCTGTTAGCAGCAAAAAACCACAAACGCTTTCAATTTATGTAAAACATGTTGTGGAAATCGAGATATGACAAAAGGTGAGAACACACTTCTCTAAAATATAGACAATAATGAAACTGGAAAATCTGAAGGCAATCTCTGTAACTGAAATCACTCTACAAGCCAGCAGGATGTCTTTCGGTTGGGAAAGATTTTAAAAACAACATGTGGCATAAACATCCGCCTGAAATGAGGTTTGAGTGGCTTCAGAAGCTAAATTAATGACTTTACTTCTGCCTCTTGAAACCCAGACAGTTTTTTACAGATGAATTAATTAATAGACTCTTATTAATCGGACTACATTAGAGACAGTCTTGTGGTTTCTCCCTGATGCCTTCTTAAACGTCCCTCTGAGCCATGAGCACTGTGGGTGCCCTTCAGTGCTTTTGGATGGCACTTATAGATGGAGAAGATAATGACCTGACTGAAGCAGAAAAGAACAACATAAGACTAACCTGCTCTTCCTCCACATACAGAAAGTACAGACCCTGGGTGTGGCCTAACAACTCTTGACATGCAGCCAAACATCAGAGGGATTCACTCATCTTACCAGTTGGAGCAGATTTTTCGCTGACTTGTTATTTATTGTTTATTAAAATAAAAAAAACGGCAAAGTGTAGGCAGAAGCAAATCTCTGGAGTCTTTAAAAGAAAAAAAAAAAGTGCAGAGTTCAAATTTCTTTGTAATACTCAATGAAAGTTGTGTCGACTGCTTACCCTGTGGATGATTCCTGCCTTGTGAATGTACTGCAGAAGAAGAAGCAGAACCAAAGATACATTTTTTATTTGTGTATATAAACTTCAAGCTGTTTTTATGTTGTTGTTTTTTTTAAATAAATAAAATTCACATCCTTAACATTTTGGGAAAAGCCTCACCCTCAGTCCACAGAGCATCTGGTAAACGAGGAACTGGACTTTGTCTTCAGAGAGCTGACCCCTCACCTTTGACAGGTCAGTGTACATGTAAGGCATCACCAGATAGCTGGGGAAAAGATGTGCAGATGTAAAAGTGGAAGGATGCAGAGAGGTGGGAAGGTGTGAATGCCCTGCTAAATTCCCCACCCTGCTAAAGCTGTAGCGCTATGCTTTACCTTAGATGGGGCTTGTGTACATTGAAGTAGGTCTGAATAAATGAGACTCAACCTCCATTGGAAGATCCTCCTGAAAAACTCCTTAAAGAAGTGTAGCATGCTTTTCAATTCAGTCCCACTTATAAGACTTCGTCATTAATGTCTACCTTTGTATAATTAAACTGTAGTGTGAATACAGCCGGTCAGTAAAGGCGTCCGTTTTCAGTTCCCCTGAGTCAATGCTTTGTAAAGACAACTTTTGCTACAGTTACAATTGCTTTTGCACATCTGAAGAGTTGGTCAATTCCTTTTTGCAAAAAGATTTAATATCTCTAAAACTGGACAGAGAACATCTGTGGCAACAAGTTTTGCTTTATTTTCTAATTTGGATTTAGGTCTAAACTTTGACTGGGCTTAAACCGCTCCATTGTAGCTGCTCCTGGGCTGCATGTTTAGGATTGTTGTTGTTGAACTTCAAGGTGAACCGCCACCTCACCCTTAAGCCCTTTGTGGCTGTTGGCGGGTTTTCTTCCCACGTTAGCCTTGATTTAGCTCCATCTATTCTACAATTAAGTCTCAGCATCTTTTCAGTCTTATTGTTAGTGCCTTGCATTAACAATAAGTTCTGTTTTTGTCTTATCTGACCGTCCTGCTACTTTTCCATAAAGGTCATATTCTTGAATTGCAGAACAAATAGTTGGCTATTAGTCATATTACTGTAGTAGCCTTTGACAGAAACTCCCACCTGAGCTGTGGATCTCTACAGTTCTTCCAAAGCTACCACGGACCACCTTGGTTTTCAAATGCCTAATTTCCACTGAGTGGTACAGCGCATGTCAATGTGGTACACCAATTAGTCTGCTTCCATTGTAAAAGCGGGACAAACAACCACAGCAATCCTGGACCCCTTTCAGTCGTAGGTCCACACTGGTGCAGTTAAGGTGGAGCTACGGCCATCAGACTGCACCGTTCAATGATGGGAGATAGAAAGATGCCACTTTTTGAGACAAGCCAGGCGTATTCATGCGTCATGTGTTTGACCTCGCACCAGTATGCCATGTTGGGCGTTTGGGTTTAACCCCATCTGGCTACTGAGAATCCAATTGGCAGTGGAAACGCTCTCCCTAATACCATAAAACAGCACACCGACCCACACAGTACCGCTCAGTGGAGACGAAGCACAGCAAACAGCTGAGGACTTCAGAGCAGCTAGAATTATATTGGGAATAAATTGCACACAAGTAGAGTTTAGATCGAACTTAAAAAAATCCAACCTAACTGGGCCTGAGCCCACAGGCGTCTTCCAGCTCCATCTTGTCGCTTGTTGTAACCATGACGTGAGTCAAGGTCAAACCGTCCGTAGGGTGGAACTGTGTGTACAGGCAGGGTGTTGTGCTTGATACAGTCTGATTAACTTCTGCACCATACTTACTTTCTTTATTTTCTCAACAGATTAAACAATCTATTCTTCTATTTACACCGTAATAAGTAGATTATCACAACTTTATGATGCGTATACTCATTTGGTTTTCTCTGTGCTGAATGTATTGTAGGCTTAAGAAACTCGCCACAAAAGTCCAAGCCCGACCCAACCGTCATGTAATTCTGGCCCGTTCAGTTCAAACTAGGCCATAAATCTAAACTTTATAAAAAGGTTTATTACTTAGTTGATCTCTGAATATTTTTGGTTGCACTAGGCTATTTTCAGTTGCATCAGAGTATGGGGCGCTGAATCAAAATGCAGAAGTTAAAATTAATCCTTTTTTATTTGTCTCGTTCCTTTATTGTGTGCCTCTAAGGGAATTATTTTAGCGATAGTTAAATTTACGATGAAGGGATCATTTTAAGAACACATTTCATCCACATGAGCATGCCTTCTCTGGAAAGCGAGACCCAAAGTATGTTTTACAAGCTACTCCAGATGCCTCAACTACTACAGAAATATGTTGCAGCAAGTCAGTGAAAGTAATTTGTAACAGTCCTGCCTAGGCCTGTCACAGCAAGCAATAAGTAAATTAATTGCATAATAAATTTAAGCAAGCTCAGTAATTTCCATTTGCATGATTTATTGTTTGTTTTTTTCCTTTTCTCTCTTTTTACCAATACCAATAAACTGGATGATAAAAGTCTTCAGTCGGGCGCTTTGGGCTCAACTAGCCCTTGTTTTTTTGAAGGATAATTTTGTTTACAGAGACTTCAAAATTAATTTTATTTGTTGTTTCTGTTGTTTTGTTTATGCATTTTGGATATTTAAGACATCTTCCAGTTTCAGTGTTAAACATTAATTTTAAACTTAAAAGTTTATTGATCTTCGAGAATGCGTTCTTGCATTATTATCACATTACCATTTTATTACTTGAAAATGCTCTCCAAACAACAATACTGCAGTTTATCGCAATAATTTCTGGGACAAAGAGAAAAGCTGCTGCCTGCTTCTCATAACTGACAACAGCTGCCTGTTCCCAGGGCCTCAGGTGCTCCGAGCTCCTCATATGTTGCAAGTAGATGTCAGCGTGGTAAAAAGTACTCACAAGTCCTGGAAATTGTCCAAGCTGCAGGCAGGTGTAAACACATCCTGGAGTCCTATCACCTGCATGGAATGAGAGCTAGATGAAGCAAGTGATTTATTTAATGGAAGACTTTCATTTTGAGAAACCACACACACACACACACACACACACACACACACACACACACACACACACACACACACACACACACACACACACACACACACACACACACAAAACACATCTGTAGTGTATTGTAATATCATCTCCTCACATTCACATGCTTCATGTGTTTGAGCAGCCGGAGCTCCCTGTATGCCCTCTTAGCAAAGATCTCCGACTGAAAGGGCCTGTGGAGCTTCTTTATGGCCACTTTCTCTTTACTCTTGTCGTTTATTGCCGAGCTGTGGGAGGAAGAAGATGAAGCACATCAGCAACAACGCGTCATTAGCTCGGTGCTAAGCCTGCACAGGTTTCACATGAGCACAAACATACAAGATACAGAGGGGAGAAGCCAGAGCAGGGGGGAAATGAAAGGATGAGTAGCCTTGAGGTTTTGCCCTCTGACAGGATTAGCATCTAGGTACAAAGAATGATTGGTGGTCTGCTGTTTTTCTTTTTCATGAGGCTCAGCGTGGAAATGTTTGGCAACTTTTGATGTGCACGCTTGCAGTGATCTGCAGGGCACCAATACGTGGGAGGAGAGGCTTGTTAGACTATTTGGAGCCGCATGCACTAACACACCACACAAATCACTCGTGCTTTAGTGCTGTTTTCAGGCGTGACGCACTGGCACAGGATTTTACAGTCGCTTACTGTATGTGCGCAGCAGCTATTGCATGTCACCGTACGTCTGCAGGAAGTACAGTGCCTCAAACTGCTCATTTAATGAAGGGTACCATCTTTACAATCTCTGCTTTACTCTTTCCATAATGAGAGTTTCGACAAGATGTACTGTTTGGGAAAATTAGAGGTAAAGGTGGGAGAGCTAATGACGTTGTTTGTACTAAAATCCAGCCCTTTTTAACTTCCACTTTGTTCTGTTTAGCAGTGTGATGCATTGTTTTTTCACCTGTAAAGCTCCTCGATGTTCACAGCAGGTGAAGGATCACAACTTAAATACAAATTATTTGGCTGTAATTTAACACACAGCTGACTAGAACTGCACTATATGTGTTTTTTCAAGAAGCTAATTGGAAAAAGACATTATTTCAAACCCATTGTGTTTTTGTTCTGAAAGAAAGTCAACATGTACTTTCTTTTCCACGCTTCTTCAACCTTCCTCTGGGGTTTTTTTTTTTTTACATCCACCTGAATAATGTGTAGTTGCGCCACTGCAGACACATTTTCTTGGAGGTTCAAAGAGTCCTTCAATAGATGCAGTGTTCAAAAACACAATGTTTTTGTGGTTTATTTTTAAGTAACCATAGACCCCAAAAGGCACCGAATTCAGAGAATCTTGTATGTTTGTGCCATTTTAACAGTAGGAATAATTGTTGCTTTTTTGCACAAAAAAGCTATTATGTTTTGGATTTTTGTTTTAAGCTATATTACAGACATAATAAACATTACAAACAGTAATATCTTTACTCGTGGTTGTTATACTGACTCCTGCCTGCCTACAATATAATCCATTATATTGTCAAAGCTTTCAAACCTTTTAGAATATAAATGCAAAGAAATAAGAGTACATTAGCATTAAAAATCAATAGAGTGCATGAGGAATGCTCCATGAATCCAGTACAGTCACCATATTTCCCTCAGCATACTTTTCTCATCCGCATGACTTAATGGTTTTATAATGTAGCAACATAAGACAACATAAGACACCCGCACATTAATTCAGGCCATCTTCAATCCATATATTATCCGTACGTCCTTCACCACTGTGCATTAAAACACTTTTTGACCTGAGAGGCAGGTGTCTTTGTGTCAGAAAGTGATTTTTCTTCTTCTTTTTGATAGGAAGTGGTAGAAGCTTATATCCTGCCTACGTAAGTGTTTTGGCTGTGTCGTCAGGGTAGACAGACATTAGTGTTGTACAGGATATCACCCCAGGCCCACCACAGGCGGCTTGCAGCTGCTGAAAGCATCGTCAAAAACCGAACATCGTGTTTACGCAGAGTCCACAGCTCCACACACACACACATGCACACACGCACACCTCCACAAGCCACTCACCATACTGCACCGTACGCCCCAGTTCCTATCTGCTTCAGCCGCGTGTATTTTTCCGGGACTTCCCACACCGTGCTGTTGATTTCCTCACGGTAGAAATGTCCCCGAGCCTCCATGATGAGAAAGACCAGGCGAAGCTAAGGAAAACTTCTGCTCCCTGCCTCCTCCTCCTCCTGTTTTCGCCTGTCACTCGCTCAGGGGAGGAAAGCGAAAACACAAACAAGTTAGAGATGTCATTACCTTGTTCCGGTTGTGGAGTTTCAAAATAAAATAGCCAAATTGTTACTGAAGATGTAAAAACGGACCAGTTTTGTTTTCCAGAATATCATCCAGATGCCAAAATTTTCTGATGACTAGCCGTCTCTCTTAACATCCACTTTATTAATTTAACTGAAGTTTTTTGGTCTTTCAAAATAAAATTTGGACTTTGTTAGCCAAAATCATCGTGAAGTCGACATTTCCAAGTTGGAAGAATAAAACAGAAAAGCACATAAAGACTTTTCTGTCTTTATGTGCTTCTTATGTGCTTTTTTTGGAGGGGGGTCAACAATCTAAGTTGACCTCAAGTTCAGATTCAGTTTTCCTCCTGGCTGCTGCACATTAACTCAATCCACTCTTACTTGTCAGAAAGTCCAGAAAACTCAAGCGGACGCCTCAACAATCGGCTGGATCTACAACTATACTGCTCAAAAAAATAAAGGGAACACTTAAACAACACAATATAACTCCAAGTAAATCAAACTTCTGTGAAATCAAACTGTCCACTTAGGAAGCAACACTGATTGACCCGACGAGGGTCACCGTTGTCAATCAGTGTTGCTTCCTAAGTGGACAGTTTGATTTCACAGAAGTTTGATTTACTTGGAGTTATATTGTGTTGTTTAAGTGTTCCTTTTCTTTTTTTGAGCAGTGTATTTAACAAACAAACCACAGTTTGTAAGACTGAATGATTGTGTGTCTAATCAGATCAGCAGTACATTAGCACCAAAGGGGACTGTACTCTCACTATTTCCTTTCCCTCTTTACACTCAAGTCTTCAAGCAAAAGTCACTCCTGATGGCTCCTGATGACATACTCAGATGATTCTGCAGTTGTCAGGCGGATGGACAAGCCAAACTGGACAGTCATTTTGGATTTTCAGTTTGAGGATGGTCAGAAACCCCATACTTTACAAATCGTCATTTCAACACAGATGATAATTAACTTATTTTTTCAGACTTTGCACTGAGATTCACAACCTCAGAACACAGGAAATCAAAAACTTAGTCTGCAGTCTGTGCAGTCAGCTGGCTCCAGAGCCAACAAGAGCCAGAGGAATTCTGTCTTTTTGTCACTTTATTTGTTTAAAATAACTTAAAATATAATTAGTTTAAAACTAGCAATTTACAGATAGATAGACGGACGGATAGATAGATAGATAGATAGATAGATAGATAGATAGATAGATAGATAGATAGATAGATAGATAGATAGATAGATAGATAGATAGATAGATAGATAGATAGATAGATAGATAGATAGATAGATAGATAGATAGATAGATAGATAGATAGATAGATAGATTTTTATTACAGACTCTAAATCCAAATTACATAAAAAAGAAAATGAATACAATAAAATACAATAAAAGAATAACATGTACAATAAAAAGGGCTCCTAACCATTCAGGAGGCAGTCCTACCAATGTCTCCAAAGTACAGATGAGTATTTTACTGCACTATATTTAGTGTTAGTCAACAGTAGGAAAATTCTATTATTAGACTTATTTAAAGGACAAATAGATTTATACATAAGCTTTCTTAAGACAGCCATGAAAGTGCTGATGCGAGTAGATACAAACAGTTCACTGGTGCTTGTCCATCTGGGCTTTATTAAGCAAAAGTCTAAATTGAACATCATTAAAAGCACCTTCAATTTATGAAGATCAATCTTTGCACATCATTGTCTTTTTCAAAATGTCTACTTATAAATGGTCAGCTGATTCAACACATTGAATCAAAGGAACAGTGTGTAATCAGACAAAAAGCAAAAAGAAAAGCAGAGGAAGCTATCACCTACTTATCTATCTAAGATAAATGGCTTCGAACAGCTTTGCTCTTTTTCCTAAATTAGTGAATCCTAATTTTGTGAAACACAGCCCTCTGGAAATACCAAAAACCAAATCTCCTGTAAAAACTGACACTTTAAACATTTACAAAGTAATACTTTTATTTTATTTGTTTACATTCATTTTCATTTTCACTGGACTAATATCAAAATAGGATAACAAAATTATACAACAAAAATGAAATTTTCCTCTCCAAAATGAAAAAAACTTTCATTTGAAAGGAAAATCACTCAAGTTCCTGTCGGATTTTAACATCGACTTTATGATTGGAATTGTGTATTATCAGATCCTTTTTCAAACTGAACTCTTTTACTGCTTATAGGCAGCTCAGCTGCATATCTAACAGACATGTATTCTAGTGAAGAAAGATAATATCAGAAAAGATAAAACTAAACGAAACTCCTCAAATCATACGATCTCCTGTGAGATAAAATCTGCCGCTTTGCCTGCTGAGACATGTCAACATGACTCGTTTTTCTCCCACCCACACGTATAGTAGGTGTTACTTGTCATGAATAATTATACATTGGCAAAAATGTATGAATCACGGCAGCCTACTGAGGGATGGTAACACAAACAAGAATGGGCGAAGCATGAAGATCTTTGACTTTTTAGTCTCACACTGAACGTTCACTGTCAGATTAAGGAGCTTCAAATTCTTAATCTGTTACGATGAAAAGTCTGAAATGAATTATGGCCTTTTGTGAAATGTGCCTGAAAACCTCAGGCCGCAGCCTGATCGGATACCTTTACCATTTCTACTGGCTCCTTTCAATGCAGAGATGTAACAGTTTTACTCAAAGTTGACTCTATGGATGACTGCAGTGCCTCACCGTTTCTGTAAGGCTGATTACAGACTCCCTAGAAAAGAATGCAAGTTTTTAAAAAAAATGTTCAAACTAAAGAATTACTCTGAGTTGTGTCACACACTTTGGTTTTCGATATTGTGTATTCTTCTACTTTTGTATTCTTTTCAGGGTTAGCTTTCAGTCATTGTTCTTCCCTTGTTTGGTTTATTATAAAAAGCATTACCACAGCAGGAGGCTGCCACCTCTATGTTTCATTATTTGGATAAGTGTATTCAAGGTAAAGTAGTTTTTTTCCTACACATTGCATTTTGCATGTGGGTCAAAAACCTTGTCTTAGTGTACTACACCAAATCATAATATGATACTTTGGGGTTGTAACTCGCAGGCACTTGCAGAGGGGGGGAGTAGAGAGGGCTTGAGCCCCTGCCCCTTTTACCCTTGGTACCACTAGTGCCCCCTTTTGAGTTTTTTTTCATTATTATTTTTAATATGTGTGTCAGTAAGCTTGTTTGTACCCCTCAACAATAATATTTAGATAAATATAATAATTTTACAAATAAATAGTCTGGCTATAAAAGATTTATAACAAAGTGTTGGGAAAAACTGCTTTATCCAATCTGACATCAGGTGACCTACATAGTAACAATACAAAAACATTATTTTTCCTTTTAACGTCTTTGAATTTTGGTGAAACCCTGACTGGAAAATTCATAATTTTCTTAATCAAGCAATTATTACAACAATTACTTGGTTGAAAAAATAATATTAAAAAAGCAGACCTGGCCACTTACTTCAAATTTGCTTTTTCAATTTGAAAAATCATGTTTTTCTTCCTTCATAACATTCAGGAGCAGCACTTGTGACAGACCTGCTTCTTTTGGTAGGGCTTATGTTTTCTATATATTTACATATATTTATGTGTCGTCACATTTTTTACGAATTGAATGTAGAGTAAATATATTAACTTCCACACTAAGATGGATTAATAAACCTATTACCAGAAGTTACATTTTAACACTAAGCCAATTCTACAAGCTAAAAATATCCAGACTACAGTTTTTATCAATAATAAAGTAGAGTGTACCACACCAATGGGAATGTTTTGACTTATCTAACAATGTTCATGTTATATAACGGTGGTTATATAATAAGGATTGTAACCTTCACTCCAACTCTTGGGATGAAGCTTCATTTCCTTCCCTAGAACATTAACAGAACTAACATAAGGACTGAAACTCTGTCTACAAACAGGGTTTCTTTTAATAAATACAGAAGTTTCTAAGACATCACAAGCGTAATGCTACATCTGAACAGGCTTTTGGTTGTCAGACAGACAGGCTTTTAGTGCAGATGCCAGTTTTAGTACTAATATATAATTCATATGGAATATTATGTTTTGCTCTGCCATGCAGACAAAGTTGCTCATGGGGCTTTCTTGTTGCCACGTGACCAAGAAGGAAGGAATAGAAAGCTCTATAAACTTCCTCTCAAAAATGATTTTGGTGCAGTTCAGAAGCTAGCTGCTCCTCTTGGCATCAGGCTAAGAGAGAAACACTTTACTGCTCACCATCACCGGCCGACACCATGAGCAGCATCGTTCAGAACCCCTGCGTTGGTCGGGCGCCAGCTGCTAGGGTGAGTACATACGATTGTTTCTGGTTTTAAAAACTGAACTAGATAGGGAATAAGAAAACATAATAATGGAATTTACATTATTTCTGTTTTAAGTAATGCAGCTGGTTTGTTTTTGTCTCAATCAAACTTAATGACATGTTCAACAGGCAAATTCCCAAAATATAATTTTCTCTTTAAGGATTTGTGTTTTAGGTGAACAAGATTACTTTAGTAAGACAATATAAAAAGCTTTTAAGACATTCCAATTTATCAAATGACATCAAAAGAGAGAGAGGAAAAAACAGGAACTTTTTTCAATTATTTTTTAAAATACCTGTAACCCCTTAACTGACAGCTACATTTTCAGAACAAATCTCATGTGTTTGTTAAAAAGTTGCTCAATTCAGTTCAGTTTGTTTGTACTACAGCACTTAATTGTACAAAAAGAGTAATTTCAATCCAATCTTAAATTTATTCCAAATGATCCTAGTAATCAAATAATAAAGTCAAGTGCAGTAATTCATAAAGAACCCATGAGACTGCATCGTGCTAGACTTTACAAGTGAAACTTACTCTGATATCAAGTTTTCTGATATGTAATTTCATTCCAGATGCCCAAATCTGTGACTCGTGAAAGCAGTGGAACCTCCAGAAGCAGCAGCATCAGCAGTGACAGCAGCGGCTCTGGAGGGAACATCCGTTCTCTCCTGTCCATGAGCGAGAGCGTGCACGCTAATCTGAGCAGCTTCTTTCCAGAGCAAGCACTGGAGAAGGAAGAAACCCGTCAGCGGAGTCATCAGCTGGAAGAGATAAAACGCCTGAAAGAGGTCCATGCCGCTGCTCAGCTCAAAAACCTAGAGGATTTTCTGAAGATTAACCGAATCTCTCTCAGAGACAGTTTGGCACATACCACAGGGATGATTTACAGGTAAAAAAAAAAAACAACAACAGGATACAACTGGATGCAAAACCAAATCCAAAGATTAGTGAGAACAAAATTTAATGAATAAAACTGGAATATTTCAGAGATATGAATAATTTTAGGCTTGAGAATAAAAATAATAATAAAAAATATCCATTGCTTATGCTTATGCAATAGTACATTTTCACAAAGGTTTCTCTAGTATATATGTATAAACACAATAATTACTTTAGTTTTGTGTCAACAGAAATTTGGGAAAATCAGGACTGAGGGTGTCCTGTGTTGGATTAGGTAAGTAAAATTAAAATAAAAGACAATCTACAATATCAACAACTATAATAATAAAAAACCTGAAAGCATGTTGGACAGCCCTCTATGGAAGTAAATATGTATCACCAGGTACAGACACTGTGCTTGTGGGGCGCTCTGCCGGTTGAAAAGTTAAAGTTGGGATTTCTTTCCATAATCCCCTTTGCATCCATAAAAAGTTAAATATTCCTGTTTTTGTGCAGGTACATGGGTTACTTTTGGAGGCCAGATCACAGATGATGTAAGAGAAAATGTAACTACATTATCATGTACAGGTCAGAGGAAGGGCAACTACTATACATCAATTTTGTTTGCTTAACATCTGCATGGTTTTTGTCCCAGGTGGCAGAGGAAATGACAACTTTGGCATATGAGAGTGGAATCAATCTGTTCGACACATCTGAAGTGTACAACTGTGGAAGGTAAGAATGGCCTCAAAGCAGGAGTGTCTCTTAGAATTAGTTCTATGGAAGATATCTGACTTTTTTTTTTTAGATATTTAACAGTTTTTTTTTCACCCTGTGTAATTATGTATATGATTTTTTTCACTGTAAATTCACCAGCAAAAATTTCACCTGGAAAAAAATTACTTGCAAAAAGCAATCTAGATTGGGCCTAAACTGCGACTGCAATGCACATATAACAACAGATAAAAGATTTAGAAAGAAGTTCTGCACCATGCCATGAAGAAAGTGTTGAATTTTCAGACACAACTGTTTGAGACTTGCTTCTGCATTGTAAACCGATCTCCCATTTGAGAAAATGGGGGGACACATGTTTGTGCCACTTTAAATATAGATGTTAGAGATTTTGCATTTTGCATGCACTTTGATATGTGATTTCTCCCTCTGCAGATATTTTAAATAAAACAGCCAAGGCAGCTAATTTGGGATTAGCAATCCCAAATTAGCCACAGACTGTCTGAGTCTGTTGTAAACGCTGAATATCAAAGCATTAACAGCTTTCTTTCCTCTGCCATTTCTCAGGGCAGAAGCCGTCTTGGGCGGAATTATAAAGAAGAAAGGGTGGAGGTAGATTGTTTTAATGATTATTTTAATAATTGCTTGTAATTTATGCAGTCTAAAATGAGTAAAATATAGTTGCCTTTTAAACTGATGTCATTTAAAAAATATTTTCCTTTTTTTTTTTTCCAAACTTGATTTATTAAACTGATATAAACTATGACTATGAACTGTATGACTTAATACATTATAAAATATTGTTATTAATAAGAAATTAATTGTAGATTGTGTACATCTACAATATAATGAATATTTTTGAGTTTTTCCTAAACTGCAACAGATTTTAAATGATTTTAACAATTCCCTTGCTTTTCAACAGAGAAACTGTTTAAAAGAAAAGTTAAAAAAAAACATTTTGGCTCCTGACAGTTTCTGATTGTTATTCAGGCTTTTTCATTGGGATATATTGTTTCTAGACATTGTGCATATAAAGCAACATTTCTGTTTCTTCCCATGCTTGTGTTTGATTGTAGGCGTTCCAGTCTTGTCATCACTACCAAAATCTTTTGGGGAGGAAAGTATGTACATATTTTCTTGTCTTCTATGTCTCTGTATGCAGCGAAAGAAGTCTGGAGTTTATGTTGAGAAAGAAAATGCAGTAACTAGTATTTAAAGCAAAAGTGACTTTTGAAGTCAGCACCATCATCAGAAGTCACAAGAGAAACAATGGAGAATTTTTGTAATCCTGAGGAAAACAGCTGATGAAATTTTGAGACAAAACACCAGAGATTAGGAAACATTGGCTGCATTATATTTCAACTGATGGCTGAAGGGCAACTGCAGAAATACTAAAATTATAGCTCATACCAGTCAGAGATACTGCTTCCAAAAATCTCAATAAACCAGATCAAGAGCAAGATTCTTTCAATAGATATTTAACTACAACATAAGCACTATAAAATGAGTAAAAGCCAGTGGTTTGTATCCTTTTACTAACATCTACTGAAATTGGAAATTGGGTTGTAACAAAACAGGTCATCAGGACAGAATCGAACCTGCGACAGCCGCAAGGTCTCCTTACATTAAGCACAAACCAAGGTCTACAAAGACTGTGATGTTTGGTGTGGAAGGACTTGACTTAGCTGGTTTGACTGGGTTTTAGTCTTGAACTGAAGCCAATAAAAACAAAAATTGGGGAATATTACAGCAGAGACTGGGTCTGACTGTGGGCCCGCGTCATAGCAAACTCTGCTGATAAAGAATCAGATCTTATCAAAATTGAAATACGTTTGAAAGTAGAACAAATACTTTTTTCATATCAACAATAAATACATTTCTTTCTGTGTTTTAGTGCAGAAATGGAAAGAGGACTTTCTAGAAAACATATAATTGAAGGTAAGATGTGGAAACACCTTGACCAAAACCTTGCTTTGATTTTCTAACATACCTATATGAAAATACATGTTTTTAGTGATCTGTTATAATATTTTAATTTTATAAATCTTATTAATTAGCAGAAAATCATTATATTTGTCCAAAATAATGACTCTTAATCATTAGCCCCTGTGTAATTATTCTATGTGTTTCACTTAGTGATGGAGTTACTGAACTAAACAAACTTTTCAGGAATAAATGATGTACGCCTGAATTCAACAGGTTTAAGAGCATCACTGGACAGGCTTCAGCTAGAGTACGTGGACGTTGTGTTTGCAAATCGACCAGATCCATACACACCTATAGAAGGTTAGTGTACATATTTTTGAGATCAAGCACTTTTTTTCAGTTTGCTTTTAAAAATGTTTTAAATTGTTTTTCTCTGTCACTTTGTGCAATTCTAAGAACAGAAGTCTGTGCCTACATTTTCCTCACACTCCCCTCCTCGTTCAGGGATTGTGGTCTCTTAATGTCAGTGTTTATGTTGTTGAAGCGAGACAGACGTGGGAGGAATGACATAACGGAGCTAAATCGGTTAACAGAACCTGTGAATAAAATCCTGATGAATGTGGAAAATATATATTGTTTTACGTTGTACAGAATTGACCTTGACAGTATTACCTTTATTTTAGAAGGATTTCCCCCCCTGTTCTCTTAGTAAAATAATTAATAATTCAGGGTTTCCCCCAGAAAACTTGCTAAGCCTGGTGGTTGGGGCGCTAGGTCAGTCATTCATTAAGCAGCCTGCTGTGCTTTTGAGTTAAAAAATTTTTAAAGTTAAAAGGAAATTAGAAAATTTTACTTGGTAATTATGTATTGTTGAAAGATTAATGCTTGAACATCGACTATAAAATCTTACAAAATGCAAACATAAAAAAAAATCTAAAATAAATAAGCAATTCTTAGCCAGGCGAGGACCCAAGTAAAGCTTGGTGGCCCGCCAGGCTTTACTTGGGGGAAACCTTGCAATTGGTTAATGTATTCTGCTTGTGTACATTTCCTATTTGCTGTGGTCCAGTTTGTAACCCCTTTGGTCTTTTTTTTTTGCCAGAGACAGTAAGGGCAATGACGTATGTAATCAACAGGGGGATGGCTCTGTATTGGGGAACATCACGATGGAACTCCATGGAGATTATGGTGAGTTTTATAACAAAATACTAATTAGTTTATTATCACTAAACTCAAGCAAGGCTTTTGTCTTGCTGAGTTGGAGTTGGTGGTGAAACCCAAAAGTGAATTTGTCATCAGAAAAGAGAACATGGACGATTCCACTGTTGGTAAGATCAAACTCACTGTCCACCTTGTTTATGGAAATCTGATATGGATTTGAGCCATGAAGCCAAGCAGGGAACAAGTTCAACACATTATTATAGGCATGGTAGGTAACTAGCACCCAAACTGTTATGATCTGTGTTTCTGTGTATATTGTAAGGTTTTTCTGTGTTCAGTTTCTGTCCTGTGAGTCTCTGTCTCTGCGTCTTCCCCTGTTGATTGATCCCAGCTGTATCTCGTTCCTTGATCACCCTCCCAGTGTATTTAAACCCACCTGTTGTCTTTGTCTCTTGTCGAGTCCTCGTCTATAGTCAGATGTTGTCTTCTCAAGTCTCTGCTTTCCAGTAGAACTGTAAAGTCCTGGTTAGCGTCAGCTCTCATTTTCAGTCCTGTCTATCAGTAGCTACCAGTAATTAGTTGTGCGCTAACTTTCTGCCGAGCCGCCTGTGTTGGACTGTTTTGAGTTTTCATCATTAAATTAATCATTTCTTCTACAACCTGGGTTCCTGCGTTCATCCTCACCACCTCCTATTCACCTAATCTTTACACAAACAGTAAATGATTAAACCAAACACCTGCTTATATGAGATTAAAACTAAAATTGGTGTTTCTTACCCATCAATATGCTCACTAAACCACATCCAAACCAACAAATATAAAGAAGTTTTACCCCAATTCTACCAGATTCAGTCCAACCAGCTGATGCTTGGTAGGTTACAAGTTACAAGTTGTAAGCGTGGATATTTTTATAAGGCTTTCTATTAAATTTGTGAATGCCATTTTCAAAAAAATCTCTTTATGATTTATTGATGAATCTTTCTCTCTCTCTCTCTCTGTTAGGATGTATAAAAGTACTCAATATTTCCAATGGAGGTAAAGTCTTTTTTGCAAAGTGCTCTTGTGAGCATCTAGTGAAGAAAGTGTGAGCCAGAGTGTAATCTAATGAAATGAGTCCTGAGGGATTTGAGGCTGGCATCTTGTTCTGCTGATGAGACTTTTGTCATAAAGTGAGAAAAGAAACGGTCCTCTGGGTTTTTCCCCAAACAGACTCCACTTCCTAATTAGTGTTAGTGCTGGCTTGGTTTCGGTTCTGTCAAGACTGGTGGTTGGTGGTGGACTTATTTTATACAGAAATTCCTCGGAGGTCCAATTCGTATGCTTCAGTCTCTAACCGAAACATACTTAATAAATTAAGTTGGCAATAAATTACCAACTTAATTGAATTACTTGTACCAATTGAAGTGATTCAAATAAGTTGGTTCTATATTAATTTTTAAAATTTTAAATAATTTAAGTTCTAGCTGTATTTTAGGTACAATGTCAGTGGTAATGTAGTTTTGGATATTTTAGTTTTTTTTAGTTTGGAATAACTTATAAATAAAAGTTTGAATTGACTTTCTCTAGAATTAAGTCAAAGAAATTTGAATTATTTATTAGAAAAAAATAAACGATCTGAGTAAGTGTGACTTAAATTTATCATGTTAAACACACTTAACAAATTAAGGTATAAAAACTTAGTAAATTGAGATGTGAAAACTTAAGAAATGAGTTGGATTATCATAATATACTGAGGTGGGTAAACTTAATAAATTGAGCTGGTCAGACAAAGGTCACAAAACTGACATTGAAATCAATTGTTTCAAGTCAAAGTAAAAATATCCTTCACATTAATTAAATGAACATAAATTAGTTAGATTTCAAAATTTTAAGTTAATTGAACAGAAAAAAAGTAAGTTGTCTAGACTTCATTTCATCTTCTCCAGGTCAGAATATGAGCTGCTCAGGCTGATTAAATCTAAACTTGATCATTTTACAAAGAACATATTAAAATTAAAACAACTGATAAAAAGGGATTCTCACTTTCCATCCATCCATCCATCTGTGCATTCCCCCAGACATACATGTCTGCATAGTGAATTTTGGGCTCAAGCAAAAATTGAATAGCTAAAGAATAACTTTTTCCCCTGGGTTTGTCTGCAGGAGGCGTATTCTGTAGCACGACAGTTCAACCAGATCCCACCCATTTGTGAACAGGCAGAATACCACATGTTCCAAAGGGAAAAGGTGGAAGTGCAGCTCCCACAGCTTTACCACAAAATAGGTAAGCACCTTCCATAGTGTTTGGGAAAGATCCAAAACAATGAAAAGCTTATGCTTTATTTAAATCTTTTTTTACATAGCATTTTGTAATGAATTGGATTGACATTTCCAGCTGTTTCTTCCTTGTTAAAATGCTGTAGTGGGAATTTTACTCACTTCTATCATAATACTTGAGTTTGAGGACAGACCAAAATGCAGACAGGAACTGGGAGCATGTATCATGTTGAAAGTTTAATGAAAAAAACGAAAAACTTGCAACAAAAAAAAATCACAGGGAGCCAGAGCAGAACAAAAACCAAGAAGCTAGCTTCTGGCTGCAAAGTCAAGTAAGTCTACTTGTAAATTTATTCCTTTCATTTTTACCTGTAAAAGGTAATGCCAAAACTACTTAGAAATGATTGATTTTGTGTTTGTAGTTGGTGGTATGAAGGAAATTGTGAAATTTTTTACGGTTCCAAAATTATGGGCAGTTGAATTTTGCAACTAGGTACGTAGCAATGTTTAATTAGCTATTATGTTGTATTTGGGCAAAAAATCGAAAATCCGCCACACTAACTTTTGTTTGTTTTGTTTCTTCCTTAGCATATATTGTGCTAGGTTTGATTGGGCTCAGAGTTGATCTTTGGGAGGGGAAGATTGTTTCTGGCTAATGCAACGTTTGTGGCTCTCTGCAGCCTTCCGATTGAGAGTCCATCGCATAACTCAGTGAGCTACTCCACTGTATTTACTCATGCTGGCAGTGAAACCAAATTCAAAATTAACTTATTGATTCCGCAAGGAAATGAAGTGAAACACTTGGCTCGACCCCGAATCAAACCTGTAGCTTTCCAATTCGGAGACCATCACATTACTCACTGAGCTAAAGTTTGTAATGCATTTTCTTACACAGTCAAACAGAAAGAGGGGATTCGCTAGCTTTTGATTTAGCAATGAGGGCACAGGAAAAAAATCTTCATTGTGAATGTGTGATGGTCAGCTACAATAAAGTACATGTGGATTAAGTCATTTAAAGTTGATAGAAGTTGATATAAATACACAAATGAAGCACCTTGACTGGGATGTTGACTGCTTCTGGCCCATATACGGTGGGTTTGGCGCCATCATGTGGCCAATTAGGATAACTACACAATGTAGTCAGATCACACTCCTACTCTCTACAATTGTTTTTCACATATAGAAATATTGAAAATGCCCCTATACTGTAGTTCATACCAGAAGGCGGTTGTTTTTTTTTTTTTGCTAACTGCCAGTAAAAATCAAGAAGAAGAAGATGAAGAAAAAGGAAAAAGGAAGAAGAAAAAACAGGTTGCAGGTGTGAGGAGAGAGAGCAAAAGGCAGACTGAGTACAGATAGAAAGTGGCACAGGGGTTGAGGGAGAGTACACAAGGGACTAAAGAATAACTAAACACTAAAGAATAACTAGACCTAAGAAATATAATTAAACTAAAGTAACAAAGAATAACTAGATACAAAAAATAAACGTAACTACAATCACTAAGGAAGGACTGAACTAAAGTAAAACAGAGACAAGTCTGATCTAATAAAAAAGAAACTAAGGAATACAGAAGAGACAAACTTCAACTCAGGTTAAAGCTCTGCATTATTAATGTAAAATAATAAACTTCATTCTGTTGCTGAGCATTATTTTATATTGAATTTATTTATCCGGAAAACACAGGCATTGGAGCTATGACTTGGTCTCCACTGGCATGTGGAATCATCTCAGGAAAATATCGAAGTGGAATACCGCCTTCTGCACGGGCTTCACTTAAGGTAAATAATTCTTCTACAACTTTTGTTTGCTAATCTTCGTGTCAACCGTTTTTTTTTACACAAAAACAACTTCCGATGGATCAAAGTTACACAGATGGGTTAAAACAAAAATATTAAAACTTTTTTTATGCACTTATTTTGTTACAGGTTCATTGGGGGCTGGTACCATGTCTAACAGTTAGTGTGTCAGAAAAACCCTGAAGAGATCATCACTCTGTCATAGGCATTTATATAGACACTCACTGGCCACTTTATTAGATGCACCTGTCCAACTCCTCATTAACACAAATGTTGAATCAGCCAATCACATGGCAGCAACTCGATCCAAGACATGGCATGTAGACATGGCCAAGACAATCTGCTGCAATTCAAACTAAGCATCAAAATAAGGAAGAAAGGCTGGTCTGAGTATTTCAGAAACTGCTGATCTACTGGGATTTTCACTAACAACCATCTCTAGGGTTTACAGACAATGGCTGAAAAAGAGAAAATATTCAGTGAGCTGCAGTTCCGTGGGCACAAATGCCTTGTTGATGCCAGAGGTCAGCAGAAAATAGCCAGACTGGTTCGAGCTGATAGAACGGCAACTTTAACTCAAATAGCCACTCATTACAACCAAGGTATGCAGAAGAGCATCTCTGAACGCACAACACATCAAACCTTGAGGCGGATCAGCTACAGCAGCAGAAGACCACGCCAGGTGCCACTCCTGTCAGCTAAGAACAGGAAACTGAGGCTACAATGCACACAGGTTCACTGCATTTGGACAATAGAAGATTGGAAAAATGTTGCCTGGTCTGATGAGTCTCGGTTTCTGCTGCGCCATGTCTTTCATAAAGTGTGAATCGTCTCAGAATGGTTTCTTGAACATGACAATGAGTTCACTGAACTCGAATGGCCTTCACAGTCACCAGATCTCAATCCACTAGAGCATCTTGAGGATGTGGTGGAACGGGAGATTTGCATCATGGATGTGCAGCCGACAAATCTGCAGCCACTGTGTGATGCTATCATGTCAATATGGACCAGACTCTCTGAGGCATGTTTCCAGTACCTTGTTGAGTCTATGCCACGAAGGATTAAGGCAAAAGGGAGTCCAACCCAGTATTAGCAAGGTGGGCCTAATAAAGTGGCCAGTGAATGAACATGTTTATCACACTGTGTCTGAATATGAACAGCTTTGTTAATTTTCCATAGTTAAAATCTGATCTGTGATATGTGTGTGATCCCCCACAGGGATATGAATGGATAAAAGACAAGATAATGAGTGAGGAGGGTCACCGAGAGCAGCTCAAGCTGCGGGAACTAGAAACCTTCGCACAACGACTACAGTGTACCTTGCCACAACTTGCTATTGGTAAACTATACAGGGTTTTCCTGTGACTGTCGTTTTTTTCTATCCATCACATTATTTTGGCCATTCTGGAATATGTTGTCTTTTCTGGGTAACTTTTTTTAAAAGTGCTTTATGTTATTCAGACGTTTTCATTCAACACTTTTCCTGTTTTTGATTTAAATTTTTAAGCCATAATTTTGAATGTTTCAATATGAGGCAAAATATAAATTATACCCATTGAGATTAAATGGTGTTCCTGGGCGATCCCATCACGTGCAAAAGCACATGTTTAAATCCACATTTGAACAACAACAATTTCCTAGACAGTAATAATTTTATTATTAATGAGTAAAAAACATCTTAAGACACAGCGATGGACATCCCTACTGTGGCACTCCTAAGGCTATCGGCTAAGAAACTAATTACAAGAAGTGTTTGTAAAAATCCAAAACTGTCACTAGATTATGTAAAACCAATAAAATACAGGTGTACATATTGACCCAAAATATTGATAATATCAAATTGATATCAGTATCGACTGATGAGGACTAGTGTAATAAGATCAATACTTTAATTTCAGATTCCCTCTTGAAATTTTGTTAATTTTGTACCGTAGTTTCTCAACTGCATTGTAAAAATTGGCCTTAATTAGCTTTCAAATTATATTTGCACTTTATTTAGAAAACAATGCACACAATATTTTTGTTTTTCTATTGTTTCTGTTTATCATGTAAATGTATTGTTAAAGTATTTTGTAGACTTTATCTAAATCGTGTCCTAGATTTTAACAAAATAATTCAAAGGAAAACCACAAAAATACCCCAAGGTCAGATCTGCTGGTTATTAAGTGTAGTCTGGATGTTGAAGAGACAGATGTATCTTTAATTTAAGCATTTAACAGACTTGTGACTCTCCTCTCCTCACTCATTTAACAGTGAACAAAGTGTTACTTGGTATGGATTTTAATTTTTGATTCCATTGCTGATAAGAAGTGCGGTCAGATTGAATCCTTATCTCTGACATGTTCACAGCGTGGTGCCTGAGAAATGACAAGGTGAACTCTGTGCTGCTGGGGGCTTCCAGACCCGCTCAGCTGGTGGAGAACATCAGAGCCATCCAGGTCAGCGTTCACACAGGAAGCAAATGTAATTAGCGCAAATATGCAACCAAGCAAAACAAAACCAATAGAGGGACTTTTTCTGATATCTATTGTTCAGTTGTCTGTGGGGCTTTTCTTCTTATTTCTGGTGATTTTACATATTCACAGTAACATTGCAAATACAAAAAAAAAATGGTCTGATTTAAATAAATAAGAAAACACATTAAGGTTTGACTTTAAATTGGCAAGAGTTTTTACCATCTGTGATGGCACACTAATTGGAACTTTAAGTAAACCTTTTTGTTTTACTTTAAAGAATAATTTTTTTCCCTCTATTTTCACAGGTTCTTCCAAAGATAACAATGTCCATTGCAGCTGAGATTGATTGCATCTTGAAAAACAAGCCCCACTGTAAAAAGGGTTCCAGATTTTCAAAGGAGCACTGACAGGCTGCTGTAGACCCAGTGCATGGTGGGATGTTGATCCTTGTGTAATTCATGTACACGTCACTGTTGTAAAAAAAATAAAATAAAATAAAAATAAAAAACAAGCAACTGAAAACAAATAAACACATTTAGACAACACTACTTCTCAATTATATTGTGATAAATTGACTGCTGCCATGAAAACTGAGAGAAATGTTCAAAAGACCAGAGTTTGACACAAGCTAGTGAAAAAAGAAAAAAGAAGAAATATGGACTAACTGTTTACCAGAGACGGATTGTTTCTCCGGTGTTGTAATGGGTCCAAACGATGTGTCGCACTTGGTTAAGTGTTTTGCCAAAGCTGTGTAAAACATTGCCTAATTCAGTTAAATGATTTTTTATTTTATTTTATTTTTTTGTATAATGTAAATCTACTGTCACACCTTAGGTGGCGCTATAGTGCCACACAGAGTCGTTGACCATGCGTGTTCCTGCTGAGCAAAACTGCAGGTAGAGAAAATTCACTGTGTGGAGAAAATGACTTGTTTCCCTGGCAGATTATTTCACTTATAACCTGTTTCATCAATATTAAGGAATTGCTGACTTAAAACAAGCTCATCTTTCTTGCTGAAAGTTACTTGTTGGTTATTTTTGTCTTATTTCAAGTGTACTGCAAAGTTTTCACTAGAAATTAGACCAAAAAATATTGGTAAGCTTTTGTGTTTTTACAGTGCAAGTTTTGTCTTATCTTGGAGTGGCGTTAAAAATTAAAAACTATGTGTAGTTTGCAGGAATAAGTTTTCAATGGTAGGATCAAGGAGTTGCACATAACACTCTAAAGCATAATGTGCATTCCAAAAATAAAATAACTTTTATTTTCTTGATGTTCATTCTACAGATAACAGCAATATCACTGATCTATTTACACAAATATTCATAGAGAACCTCTAAGAAGGAAAACCTGCACATCACGTGCAGGGTTGGTACTTCTGATATTTGTACTATTTCCAGGTAATCTGTGTTGTTCTGATTCTGCTTAAGTAATCATTACACCTGTAATACAGACATCAGGGTGTAAATGTACATGTGGATGTTCGAATGACTGAATGCAGTGAGGCGCTTTGCAGTCCTCTCACTTGATAGAGCACTATGTAAGTTCAGGCCATTGACCATTGACCATTATTATTTATTTTATTATAGGTGTGTATGTGTTTGTTGGTTGAAACATATGTTTTTATTCCTCTTGATATTAATGTTATGTTGTCGTTTCTCTTAACAAAAGTGTTATTTAATGAGGTGAATTGAAATGCAACTCTGTAACTTTTGAAATAGGATTTACAGTTCTTGAAATGTGTGTTTGTTTCACATATCATGGTAGGAAATAGCTGCTCTCTGCGTTTTCCTGATCTGCTCTAACGAAAACACATTTGTAAAACCCTCAGTATTATGACAATATAATTATTGTAAATCTTCAACAACGTTTCTATGAGGAACGCAATCTGTTTTAGTTGCATTTATCTCCACGGAGTTAAAAAAAAGATTTTTCATTGCTAGAATTCATGATTTTATATTTACACACATTTTCTCCAGCAGAGACAAATTTGTGATAAAACGACATCAGATACAACAACTAACAGCAAATTTGCAGTGGAATCTGCTTCTGATCATTTGTTTGGGTAAGTGTCTCTGCATAAACTATGTCGCTGAAATTTTCTTAATGTAACAGATCAAGAACATCATAGATCAGATTAAGAATGTACCATTCAACATTTCTACTGCGATAGTTGGAATTTATTATAATAAAAAACGGATGGCCGCATCTGAAATTGGAAAACCAAAATCGGATCTCTGATTATTGCTGTCGTTTTAGCACGACTGGAGAAAATAAAGACATTTGCTTAAAATTCTTACACCAGATATTATCTGGTGCGCATGACGAAATGTGTTAATTGTTTTTCCTTCAATGCACCTTTAGAGATTCCATACGACGGGACACTGAGTCCAAAAATATAATTTTATGTAATGGTTTTATTTGGATTTTTATTTTTATGTGAATAGTAAAAACACACGCTGTTGTGCTGCGTGTGTGAGTGAAGATAAAGCTGTCTGACAGCGAGCATAAAAGAGAACTGGAAAACAAACTTTATTCCCACACTTTCATTGTCAACTCTGCAGAGTGTTGTATCAGAAATACTTATTTTTCCAGATTTATAAATAGAAAGTTGGCAGGAATGGAGCCCTAAACTGTGTTGCTTAAAACAGGAAGAACAAACAACTAAAATATATAAAATATTGCAGTTAGATATAAAGGGGAATAAAAGATTTTAGTATTTTGCTCTTTGATTCTAAAGATGGCGGCAATGTAACAAATTGTTTGCCGACTGCTGTCATGAATCCATAAGAAGAAGTTTCAAGGTCACGGTTCAATTCTCACCTGAAACCAAAAATCCCAAACACATTGGTAGAAGATAAATTGATTTATTTTGTATTCTTAACACTTATATGTTAGAGTTTGCTCTAACATATAAGACGTATAAAGGGTCCAGAGCCTTTTCCTGCTCCGCCCCTCGTCTCTGGATCTCTTCCGCAGTTCATCCATAAGCCTGATTCACTGTCTACATTCAAATCTAACCAAAAAACTCATTTCTTGCTATAATGTTTTTCTTTAATTGTGATGGATATATTGACATATGCCATATATGCCTTCTATTGTTTCATAGTTTTGAGTGCTAAGGCGAATTCAAATAAAACTTATTTTAGTTGTATCCCTATATTCCAGTTTTCTTCTGGAATATGAGACGTGTGGTTTTAAGTCTGACATTAGAACAAAAACAGGTGATGTTGTGAAGAAGGACCATGTGTTTATGTGTGACACAAAATGATAAGATATCAGTGTCAGTTTCAAAGATGACACAATTACAGCTCATGTGAGAACAGGACAACAAGGACACAGCTGGGCTCTAAAGGAACAGTTTCTACAGCAGCCCAGAGCTTCTGTAACAAGATATTCTAAAATAAAACTGAGAAAATCTGAGACTTTGACATATTTTCTTCCTGATAGAAAATGCAGAAAACAACAGATGCATAATGTATTAGCACATGGCTAAATTAGAAACAAAACAACTTACAAATCAGACTTTGTAACAAAGTGTGGAAGCAACGTTTTAGATGATGTAAATTAATTGTTAAATATTTCACATATGTATTAATTTCATTGCTGTTTTCAATGAGAAAGGACTAGGAGGTTTTCTTAGGCGTTAAAATGGATCTGTATGCAGAACCACCTGAACTGGTTTATATATCCATTCCCATGGAAATTTTAAACCAATACTCCACAACTTCTACGTCTTCCTAAAAGAAAAACTTTCTTTTCCTCCCAGTAAGTGCTGGTGTACAGTTTACTGATAAAACTTGTTAAACTGATCCAGATCATTATGTCATCAAAATGACAATCAAAAAATTAGCAGCTTTGTCTCTCGTACCAAGAAAATATTAATGTTGAGCGTTAAAATTGGAATAAAAAAAAAAAATCATATTAGGACATTTAAAAAAAAAACACAAATTGTTTCACAGACCTCTCACTTTTACTGATTATGAATGGTTCTGTGAAGAAGCTACACTGGACTTTAGATGGGAGACAGATAGAGGAGAACAGGAGGTTCCAGGGTCAAAGACACAAATGAGCACGAACTGGTGAACAACGCCACCACTGGAATGTATGAGAGGACCAGGAGGTCGATGCATTTTCAGCAGATGTCAAGATAAATCACACATAATCAAACTCTCGGTCTTCAGAACACCTGAAGACCAAAAGAATGTTCACTTCAGAAAGAATGTTCAGAAAGAAAGTTCAGAAATGTTCAGAATGTTCTTTCTGAAAGAATGTTCAGAAAGAACATTCTTTCAGAATGTTCTTCTGAAAGAATGTTCAGAAGAACATTCTGAACATTCTGAACATTCTTTCTGAAAGAATGTTCAGAAAGAACATTCTTTCAGAAAGAACATTCTTTCTGAAGTGAACAGCTGCCACAGTTTGTTCTGCTGGTTCTCCAAGGAAACAATGTCCTGATGAAGAGAAACAGCCTGACTTTGGGATCAGATCACTCTTCCTAAAATGACTCACTGCTTGGCTTTTTTTTTTTACTTCATGACTCATTTAAAAACATTATGGCCATAAAACAAAGACTACTCAACAAAAATAAGTAGATAATTAGAAAACTGGAGGGATGTGGAGAAATGACTTCAGGTGTGGTTCCTTCCTCCTGACTGGGTTACTGTACGATACTGGTTCTATCTTTTTTTGCCACATTGTTATTTTTTACTTGATGACCCATCAGCAGTGAATGACTGACCGACCTGCATAAGGGAAAACAACCTTTATAAGCTCCGTGTTTGTGTAGTAAACAGACACTGTTTCCAGTGACTGCTAGAACAACTTTCTCACCTCAAGGTAAAATCTCAATTCCTGTACTTCAGTAATAGAAGAAAAAAAATATTTTGTAGTAGCAAAGAACTGACCAGACTTAGACATACAATTTAGTGTTAAAAGGGTAACTATTTACCCTGTAAACAATCTCCTTATGGATTGAAACATGTTTGAATGATTTAACAGGATTTCATATTAAAGGATTTAAATGCTTTCTTCCAGAGATGAACTCGGTTCTACTATGCACTTTGCTCCTTTGTGGATTTGGGCTTGGAGTCGCTGTAAGTAAAGTTAGCTTTAATTTAATGTGCTAAATACACTAACTTTTGAGATTCATATTTTATTCAATCCATAGGAATTTAAGGCACAATGATCCCCTGTAATAAATATGTCTTTATATCTTTTAGAAACATCCTCAGCCACTTGGATGGGGTCTACCGGACCCAGCTCCACGTTCAGGTTTGTGCTTTCGTCATTTTAAATAGTGAATTTTCATAAAACTGTTTACTAAGTTCACTCTAATGTGAAACTTGATAGTTATTTGTTTACCTACATTCTGATGTGAGAACAATACATGTACTGCAGGCTCAGTTGTACTGATGTGGTAAAGGTTTTTTCCTTTGGTACACTTGATATAGTCTAAATGATGTAAAAATAATTAATTCAGATTTTAATCGTGGCGACAGGGACATGAACTAGCTTGTTTGGTGGCTTAGACTCGATTGTCATTACACAAAGACACAACAGTGAATGAAGTATCATTGCCTGACTACCAAAGTACACACAGAATACTGACAAAAGCTTTACTGCATAGGTAAATAAATCCATATATATAAATAATTGTATATAAATATATATACAGAGAAGAAAAATAAGTATTTGTCCCCTCCATGATTTCTAAGTGTGGGAACTTGCAAAGTCGCAGGATGTTCAAATACTTAGTCCTCACTGTATATATATATACAGAGGATTCAATAATCATTCCGTTCTGTAGTTGCTTTCTTGTACCACAGCTCCAGATTTGACTTTAGATGATGTGCTGCAAAACCGTTCATATTAGTTTCCATATTTTCTAGCGGCTGTCTATAAAATGTGCCCTGCTGGTTGGACTCGATATCGAGGCGATTGTTACCTTTATGATGACACTGAACTGACTTGGATTCAAGCTGAGGTACAGCACATGCATTATTCTTTTTATTTGCTTACTCTTAGTGTGAATAAAAGCTATAAAACAACCAACCTCATCAGTTCTGGGAGTTTTGATGGATCCTGTGTGTCGATCAAAGACTACAGGTAATGCTAGGTGAGGGAATGACCAAGATCTTATTGAGAAAATGTTCTCTGAGTTTGTACACAGCAGAGAATTTCAGACTGAAGTTCAACAATCTATTCAGGCTTTACTGCATAGATTGCAGTAAAGTGGCACCATATAATGGTGCCATTTGGTAATACTCTTTTTTATTGGAAAAGCTTTCATGGCATACATGCCTTTGCATCTTCAACACCTTTTGGAAAGGCTGCTTACCAAATTTAGGAGTAAGTTCTTGAGGACATCTTATCTGATCATGCTTATAGGAGAACACACATGGGAGACCTGTGGCCCATGTTCAGGGTCCATCTGTATGAATTGGCCCTTGATGCGTTAATCAAATACATAAATTAATTTAGCTTGACAATCCTCCCAAAGCTACGGTTACCCTTGCTGCTTGTCTACTTTCCATGAATCTTCTAGAACTTTTTCACAAAATTAACACAAAATAAAAAATTTTTGAGAGATTTTTGGGTTTCTACATCTGTAAGCCATAATAATCAGAATTACAAGAAATAAAATCTCTCAAAAGCTCTTTAAATATTTAACTCCAGTGTGTAATGATTGTCTGCCTTTCTGAGGCAAGTGACAAAAACATAGAACTTTTTCATAATGTTTATATTTTTTAAGCTGAACTTGTATGTGAAGTCAAATCCTGTCTCAGAGTCTCTAACACTAATTCAGCCCATTCCATCAGATTGAGGTCAGTACTTTGTGTAGGCCATTAACGTTCTTTAAAGCCAAACCCGCTCCTCCATCATACTGTCATAGTAATACAAAAGGGATCATTCCCAAATGGTTTCCACAGATGCATACAAATGGCCAAGTTACCTACACCACAAACCTCTCTGTGCTAAACTTTATTCTTAACAAGGGGCCCAGTTAATCGTTCCAGAAAACAACTTTCCACTGGTTAGACTCCAGTGGTGCCAGGCATTACAACGGGTGCTTTGTATTGCAATTTGGGATGACAGACTGGAGTGAACCTGCTTGGTCATGGAAACCCGTCCCATCAAGCTCTCTATGAACTGTTTTTAAGCTTAACATTAATCCAGACAAAGTTTTGAGTTTCCTTCTGGTGTTTGCAACAAACTGACTGTAAGTTACAAATGCATGCACACAGACAAAAGTGACGTTGAAGTGATGGGTTTGTTGATTTCCGTCTCGTCTTTCTCTTCAGCTCCACTGCATTTCAAGCCATGGAAATTTGGCCACCATCCAAAACCAACATCAGTACACTTTTCTCAGGAGTCTCATCTTTAAATCAGCAGGAACACATAAGAGAACTTGGGTTGGAGGCTACGATGGTGTTGAGGTGGGCGTTAAACTCTTTAAACTCTTCATGTGTGATACTACAGGCCTGATCTACAAATAAAGAGTGTTAAACTGCATGAGTAAAATAAAAAAATAGCACTCGCACTGTTGCATACGATCTACAAAGATTGCACATGCAAAGTGGTCCACCACTTTGCATGTGCACATGCATGTGTGCATGTGTGCACATGCATGTGTGCATGTGTGCACACCACACTTGCAAAGTGGTGGACCACTTTGCATGTGCAATCTTTGTAGATCGTATGCAACAGTGCGAGTGCTATTTTTTTATTTTACTCACGCAGTTTAGCGCTTAAATGAGGATTTTGCATGCTGGCTGTCATCCAGCAACGTAGGTATGCAACGTTGTCCAACAAAACAAAGCTGTAGACTACTGAATTTAAGACTTCTTTTCAGTACAGCTCCTCCGCCTCGCCCCTAATTTGCGTTTTCTTTGCGTGCTGTCTGTAGCCTAGGTTTGCATATGCTACCAACTTGCCCGTTTTTGTCCATGCAACCCTGTAGGAGATCAGGTCTTTAATGTTTTTGAGCTAAGAGGTTGAACAATGACTATGTAGGGTGGTCTGTACAGGTTTTGCTCTTACACTGATGTTTGAATTGATTGTATTAGGAAGGCACTTGGCTTTGGAGCAGAGGTACAAAGTTTGACTTTACCCAATGGGGCCCTGAAGAGCCCAACGACTTTGAGGGAAATGAGGACTGCATGGAGATAAACCGCGAAGGTAAGAAGTTATAACTAGATGTATAACTAGAACAATAGAATATGTGATTTTATTTTGCATGTTGTAAATTATTAATTCACTAAATAAATAAATGTTTAATTAGAAATTACCACCATTTACAAGTAAAATATCTGTTTGTCACCGGAAAGTGTGCTAAGATTTTTTCATCATCTTCCTTTTTTTTGCATGTTTTTTCGCAGGAGAAGATTACGTCAATGATATTCGCTGCGACCGTGAGAATTCCTTTATTTGTGTCCGACGCCCATAACCAAGTCCAGATTGTCCTGTTGTCACATGACAATGCGTCACTTCCAGCAGGATGTCAAGACAGTGTGGCCAACCTCAAGTCTTATATTTTTTCATTTACTGGTTTGATTTTAAAGTTGAGATTAGAATATTTTGCCAGAATACCAACTCATCAGCATCAGACCAAGATGCTATGTTATCTATGTTCTGAGTCAGTTTCAATAGTGCATAGTAAACATATAGCTATATTTTGTCTAACTTAGCCTCTTGCTGTTTGTGAGAAACAGATGTTAGAACAGTTGTTTAAACTTCCCAATGAACCTTTTCATGAGCTGGGAAACAGACCTTACCGTGTAGCACTTCTTAAAAAATAACCATTCATACACACATACATATTACCACATACCCATTTGTCTTCTGCATCTTAAAGTCTAAATGGAAACATGTTTAAAGATAATAGATGGTAAAACAAAATAAACATCTGTATTTCAAAGTTAATGCTTATAGCAATGTCATAATTTAAGTAATAAAGGAATGGATGCTGCAAATCAATGTCTCAATGCAAAAAGCCGGGTTTTCTTAGATAGCAACTTTTTAAATTGCTTTGAATTAAGTATACTGTACTGTTTAATAACTATTATAAATTTGAATGTAAATGTGATTGAACTGACATAAATATACTGAATTGAACTGAATTACGCTTAATGATGCCAATGATCAACTTAAAATTTTGATTGTTTTCACATGCAAAAAAATTGGTTGTTTAAATGAAATAAAGGGTGATTCAATGTTTGCTCAATATGTTGCATTTATTTCTACATTCCTTTGATCAGTAAGTTTTATTAACTGCTAGCAAGTTTAAAGCAACTCCTTAGAATATTATTTATGTCTTATAAAATCAGCTTGGTCAGTTGCATAAATTTTTTTGTTATTTCAATGATGCATTTTCTTCGTGTAACATTATAAAAGCAGGTTTGTGTTGCTGCAATGGAACTGAGTTTTGTGTATCTGCTGTGGAACTGACTCGGCTTGACTGCCGAGTCAGTTAAGAACTGACTTAACACAGTGAAGATTTTTGAAAAAGACTTTTGACTTGCAAAATAACCACACAAACTGCACAATGTCTCTAGGAAGAAAAAAAATATAACTTACTCCAGTTTGTTTATGTTCTGATTTAATATGAGTGCAGTTGATCTTAACAGGCTAAGCCAAACATGCAACACAATTATTTTTGGACCAAAGTTTACACTTGATTTAATGGAGTCCAGTAAGTGCAATTCTCCTGAAAACCGACAAAACCAGACTTATAAGTTAGATTGTCAGACAGACAGAGATGTTTAAATACAATGGCAGACAATGAAGCCAGTATGAAGAGTTATGTAGTATTTAGAGGTACGAACAGCACCCTAATGATGTACTCAAGTAAGAGTAGCACTGCTTCAGGATATTTTTACTCAAGAAGGAAAAAACTAGACATCTAAAAAAAAATCCCCTAAATAAGTGTAAAAAAAGAAGTACTTGTTAAAAAATAAGGCTACTCAAGTACATAGTACTAGAGTGGTACTGTTTGGTACCAACCTTGACACGATTATATGAGTTGTTTTAACGAAAAATCGATCAGAAGCGCCGTGAATATCGTCAGATCAAGCCAATACATGATACACGTTTTTAGCAATTTGATGTAAATTACCTTACAAAGGTAAAATACATCCTCATGTTGTTTTTATAACATTTCTGAAAGTGAACATTTCAAGAAATCTGTTGTAAATAATTTGGTAACATAAAACCTGTAAAGGCAGCCATAGAACCATCCTGTACACCCCAATTTATAAAATAAAATTTAAAAAAAGCGAGAAATAGACGTCTTTCCTATTTCCGATGGACATTGAATGAGGCTCAAGTTCTCCATGTTGTTACAGCCGCAGCTCTTTTTCAGGCAACTAGGCAGGAGAGCATTGTTAGATGTAATTAGTTTCCAAATCCATCCAGGTGTGTTAAGCAGCGGTCGCTCTGTACTCGCAGTTCAGCCTTACTAGCCGGTTTTCCAGGGGACTTGTTTAGTGTAACACGCAGCTAGCGTGCTACACTAAATTTATCCGGCTATAAACAGTTCCTGCAGCTGCTACAGCTCCCCATACATGTGCTCCTACCGGAGAGGCAACTGCCTGAGTCTGTGTCCACGTGGATCAATCCATTTTGGAGACGTGCCTTGAACCTTGAAGGGCCGGAGCAGGTAAGAAAGCGTGCTGTGGCTGTTGGCAGGGTTTATAAATGCTACCGATTAGTCCTGCAGAAGTTAAGGCGCCATGCTGTCATTTGGCTCAGGTGTGATGGGCTGTTGGGCCCTAACGAGCAGTTTTTGGGGACCACTTCCCTTTTGCTCAGATCACATTAGCACCGTTTGATTTGCAAACATGCAATCAGTAAAGTGACAGTAGGGTCAGCTTTTAGTTTTAAGCTAGCAGCGGGTCAGATTTTATGGATTTCTGTTTGTGCATTTCAGCAGATGAAAGGCAGATGATCGATGACATAGGGAGCAGGGCTCTAGAGTCAGCACGCTGGGTAACCTTTGCTTTACTTTTTTTCAGTGTTGTCATTAATTGTAAACAGTCATAAAATGCTCAACCCCTTACCCTTGCTCATGATTACTTGGAAATTTTAAAAATCTGAAAAATTAATATATTGATGCTTTTAAAAATACTAAGTTATTGAATACCTAAGTTATTGAATTAAATGAGCATAAACTCCATAAATGTATAATTTTATGATTGGGTTGAAAGAATTGGAATGAAGACATAAATACAGCTTCATTTTTTTTTTCTTAGTAAAATCACAGGAACTCTGCTTTATTTTTTTCCAGCCTTGTTTCTCACTATGGTGAACCAGGTGCAGCAAGTGGACGGCAGCTGGCAGTCGTGTCGAGGTGACTCCAGCGGCGGCAGCAACAGCAGCGCCGAGAGCTCCAACGAGAGCTCTCGCTGCTCCACCCCGGTGCTGGATGCAGACCGCTCTGATCGGCTGCGGGAAAAGATGAGGAAGAGGACGGAGTCCGGAGATCAGTGGTTCTCCCTGGAGTTCTTCCCCCCACGCACGGCCAGCGGTGCCGTCAACTTGATCTCCAGGTAGAGAAACTAGCCGGCACTCCTCCAGGCTTTCTGAGGGGCCTTCTGACCTTTGACCTCAGGCAGACACTTGTTTAATCAGTTGATTCAGTTCATGCTTCTGGCCGAGGCAGAATATTCTGCTGAAAACCCAAGTAATGTGGAGACGTTTGGGAAGAACAAAATGGCATCCAGCTGACTGATGACAGCATCTGAAGTATTTGGCAGGACTTGAGAGATGCTTAATTTTTCTGACAATAATCTGTTGTGTCATATTACGTCTCCTGCACGTGCACACACACACACAGAGCTCCAAACGTAGCCATACATCAAACCTTTTGCACTGCGAAAAGAAACACGATCCAAAGCATTATATTAACTACACTGTTAAAAACTGTAAAATTGAACATTTTTGACATCAACAATAATTGAGTTAATTCATCCTGTTGAGGTCCTACTGTGTGAAACGGCTTCATATTTCAGTTTAAAAACTTCCATGTCTGTGAGCTGGGATTAAGATAGTAGGTTTTGCACCTGACAGTTTTATGATTTTTTTGTGTAACTTCAGCAGGTATGTTTTTTATATATTTTTTCTTTACCTTTATTGACCCTTTGCAACTACATCACCTTCCCATGATGAGGCGTCACGACTGACATTGGAAGTGAGGAACTCAAGCATTGAGACACTAATTTCTTTTCCTAAGTTGTTTTTGCCAATATAGGCTTCTACTTGTTCAAGTGGAGCTAGCTTGTCTGCCTAGTTGTTGCTCACAAACAGCAATATTTACTAAAGTTGACAAAGTATGGTATTGATTTTTGGAACAGTTAAGTATATTACATTTTTGTTTTTGTTATTTGTTTCATATGTATGACAGGGTTTTTGTAAATGAGTTTCAGACATTAGGCTACCAGCTGTCTGTCTCCATGATGGGTTTTACAGGATGTGCAGGTTGTTTTGACATCCATCATGGTGAAGTGGCTGCTTTCAGAAGAGCATGTGTGAAGGGTCAACTCCTGTCGCAGTGTGTTTATGGGAGTATTTGTGAGTCAGAGACTGTTGCTGGATGAGAACATCCCAGAGGTGTTCAGTCCAACTTACGCAAAATTCAGACCAGTCAAGTTCTGTCACATTAAACTCACTTGTCCGTTTCTAATGGACCACGCTTTTTGAACACATGCACAGTCATGTTAAACAGTTAGGGGCATCTCTAGACTCTTAACCACTTTAGGAGTATGGAAATGTCAGAATTTCTTGTCTTACTGAAGTAATAAGATTTCCTTAAAAGCTACAAACACAGCTCACAAACACACACAAATATTTCAGCAAAATCTCAGATGAAAACATTTCAGAACTTTTTTTTTTTTTAAGTCTATTTCTGATGCGACAGGTTTGACCGGATGGGTTCTGGAGGACCGCTCTTCATTGATATCACCTGGCACCCAGCAGGAGACCCCGGCTCAGACAAGGAGACCTCCTCCATGATGATTGCCAGCACAGCGGTGAACTACTGTGGCCTGGAGAGCGTCCTCCACCTGACCTGCTGCAACCAGACCAAGGAGAAGATCACCGGCTACCTGGCTAAGGCGAAGCACCTGGGCCTGAAGAACATCATGGCGCTGAGGGGAGGTACAGCAGGAGATACGAAGGGCTCAGGAAGGGTGTGACCTGGGAGGTTTTGCTTGGATGTGTGTTTTATCTCCACGCCTCAGGAGATAAGAGCTGCATCGGTGTTTGTGGGTTGAGATTCCTGGAAAACAAAGAGCAACGCTTGATTTAGACTTCTGAGAAGTGACGTGTCTGGACAAGTGTTGCGCTGCTGTGAACGGCTCCAGCTGGAACTACACTGCAGCTTTTCCTCAAGCATTCCCAGGGTTCTAGTCTTCCACCTTATGATCTCCTGTAATCTGACAGAGTCTCTGCTAGTCGAGTTTTCAACAGAAATTTCTCATTCTCAAAAAGTGTGCAGTGTACATCGAGCCTAGATTTAGAGAGGCAAAGTCAGACAATATTTCAAACCAAACTTTAATGATCTTAGACTGGGCTCTGCAGCTTTTATGATTTATCTCTGTCCAGCTGAATGAAAATCGTTTAGAGCCACTGATGTTACATTATCTTTTTGAAAAAGAAAAGTATGATTTAGAAAATTAGTTCCCCTTTTGAATCTGTTTCTTTTTTTCGGTTTCAATTTCCTGAGGCATTTGAGGACCAGGAGGTTCATATGATTATATAATCATATAGCCTGTCTCTGCCCCCAATTAGATAATTATTAACACATTAAATTATTAATTCAGATGGTTACTGATGAGAGGAGTGTCATTAACATTTTATTGCTATTTTTAGGCCTTTTATGCCATATTTTCTTCTATGGGATGTGTTGATATTTGTGTAAAATTATGTCCAAAAAAGTCAAAGTTCCTAATCATTTAGAAAATCATCTCCAAAAAGATGTTTCCCTGCTGCATGAAGCTGTTGGTACCCTTTGGCTTTATTATCTGCTGCAACGTGGGTGAAAATGCAGTCATTAAATAATGTTTTATTTTCAGCTAACTATATTGACACTATACTGCTAAAAAACGGTAACCATTTCATACCATCTGTAAAGTTAACTTCTGAACTAACACCTGTAGTGTTGGAAAATCCTCGTTTTGCCAGATCACCCAACATGGCCGACATAAAACAAAGCTCTGGTTCTCTTCAGATCCAGTGGGAGACGACTGGGAGGACGAGGAGGGAGGCTTCAACTTTGCTGTCGACCTCGTTAAGCACATTCGATCTGAGTTTGACGAATACTTTGACATTTGTGTTGCTGGTAAGTTTTCACAGTAGAGAGAGTGAAACACACTTCACTTATTGTGATTTCTAGCTGGTTTATGTACACAGGGTGTTTCTAAACGGAGTGTTTATCTGTCAGAACAACCAGACTCAGCTATGATCAGCTTGATTTCAGGACTGTCCTGCTGCAGGGTTCAGAGCTGTGGTTCATGTAGTTCATGTTTTATATGCTCATAACTATCGACAGAGGCTGTCTCGCATGTTAAGCTGTCCTAAAAAAAGGTGGCTTGTTGTCTGGAAATCAGAAAAGAAGCCCTGAATTCCTCCCTCAACACTTCATACATGTTCAGTACATGAAGATCTGCTTTTTACTGCTTTTTATATGCTCTTTATATGTTATTTATTTGATGTTTATATGTTTAACCTACTCTAATCAATGTGACTAATCTGTACTTCCAGTCATTTTAATTAGAGGTTTCTGTGCAGGCTACCCAACGGGCCACCCTGAGGCAGAAAGCTACGAGCAGGATCTGCAGCACCTGAAGGAGAAAGTGGATGCTGGTGCAGACTTCGTCATCACGCAGCTGTTCTTCCGCGCTGACACCTTCCTGAAGTTCCTGGATGACTGCAGGGCGGCCGGGATCACGTGTCCCATCCTTCCTGGAATCTTTCCCATCCAGGTACTAGAAACGTCTTCCAGGAAGCTGTAAATCATGACCATGAACCCATTGACCCACTGAGGCAATTCTTTTCAGCTGCTACACGTTTCACTTCCAAAGTGAAGTCACCTGTTCATCAAGTTCAACAGTGCATGAAAATCTTTGGCCATTGTGCTTAACGAGCAGTGCAGAAAGCTTCCTGTTTGACTTTTACAACCAAAGTTATAAAAGTACAAACACATGTGATCATGGACCTGTTGAGGCTCAGTGTAGTGGGGTATATGGACAGAGGCTGCTTCACATGTTAAGCTGTCCTAAAAGAAAGGTGGCTTGCTGTCTGGAAATTGGAAAAGAAGCCCTGAATTCCTTCCTCAACACTTTATACATGTTCAGTACATGAAGATCTGCTTTTAGTTTCACTAAACTCACCCAGTGTGTAACTTACATGAGATGTAATGTAGCATAGCAGAAGATATACATTCTTGCACAGTAATAAATCAGCAAATGTTGATTTATGAAATCCATCTGTTTTTAAAATTAGTTTTATGATTTAGCATCAAATCGCAAGTTAACAGTGGATCAAAGTTGGTTTTATCTCAACAAATGCTACTGCTGGGTGATGAATTATCCCAACATTGTTGTGATAAACAATATTATTATTATTGTTGTTGTTGTTGTTGTTGTTTTAAAACCAATTTCAAGTAATAAAATGGTAATGGCATATTAATGCAGGTTCACTCTCTCAATGAGCAATACACTTTAAATTCTAATGAACATTTAACACTGGAACTGGAAGACATTTTAAATATCCAAAATAAATAAAGCAACAGAAACGACAAATAAAATGAATCATGAAGTCCCTGCTAGTTAAAATATAATATACTTTATTATCCTCTTGTTGACACCAATGCATCAGACTGAAGACTTTTGTCATGTGGTAGGAAAGAGAGAAAAGAGAAAAACAAATGATGTGTATTTTCCAGGGATACCAGTCGTTACGTCAGCTCGTCAAGCTGTCTAAGCTCCAAGTACCAGAGGAAATCACTAAAATCATTGAGCCCATCAAAGACAATGATGCTGCTATCCGGAACTATGGAATCCATCAGGCGGTGGACATGTGTCGTGTCCTGCTGGACAGCGGAAAGGTGCCAGGCCTCCACTTCTACACTCTGAACCGAGAAGTTGCCACCATGGAGGTCCTCCGACAGCTGGGCCTGTGGGTAGAAGACCCCAGGTCAGTCTAAATCTACTGGCGTCTGAGTAAAAGATGAAACTATACCCCTAACTCTGGGGTATAGTTTATACTACCTGTTTTACTTAAAAAGTAAATCCTCTAAAGAAGTATCGTTTTCCTTTCTACACGCTCTTATCCTGTGTTTGGCAAATGTTATTCACTAGTTGTTACCTGTGGAGCACTTAGAAAAACAATTGAGGACTCTTTGGCCTCTACCAGCTGTTTGGAGGGCTGCCGGTCCGTCTCCCTACCTACACTAGTGCGTGTGTGTTATCTACAGAATTAAGAACTTACTGTCGACTAGATGCTGTGGAACCAATAAGAAAATATTTATAAGAAGTTAGTCTTTAGACTTGGCTCCAAATTGGTTGGCAAGAGTTCCAGCTTGACGTTTACTTGGAAAAATGACATGTGAACGTCTCTGCTGAGTTTCCATACTGGGTCCATTCTCCTTGGTAGAAAATGAACAGTCTTTTTTGGTAAGTTCAAGGTTTCCCCCAGAAAACTTGCCAAGCATGGTGGAGACACAAGTGAAGCCTGGTGGCCCTCCATGGTTATAATACACTGGGGGAAACCCTGAAGTTGAAATTCTTTCAGGTAGAGTTCCTAATTACTCTTAGTCTTAAGACTAAGATGCATTGAGACCTAGTTGTAGCAGATCCTTTTGGTTTGTTTATTTCTTGCAAACTTTCTGCAAGCGTCTGGCAATGAAGGCAGATTTTCTTTGGTCTGCAAACTCACAGATTGTTGTTTTCGCCAGACGCCCTCTTCCCTGGGCCGTTAGTGCAAATCCCAAACGGAAGGTAGAGGATGTCCGACCAATTTTCTGGGCCTCTAGACCAAAGAGCTACATCTACAGGACCCAGGACTGGGATGAGTTCCCCAACGGCAGATGGTATGTCTAATCGGACATAGATTCAGCATTACCTAATTATTTGATTTTCTAAGTAAATGTTTCAGTTTTAGTAACAACTTGAAGTATTGAGCTTACAGCAGAAGAGGGCAAAGTGAAGCTGTACTTTGGTTGCTGACCGACTGTTCTGCTGTTTTCTTTAGGGGAAATTCTTCATCTCCAGCTTTTGGAGAATTAAATGACTACTACCTGTTTTACTTAAAAAGTAAATCCTCTAAAGAAGCTCTTCTACAGATGTGGGGGGAGGAACTGAAGAACGAACAAAGCGTCTTTGAAGTCTTCACATGCTACATCACAGCACAACCAAACCGAAACGGACAGAAGGTAATCAAGTCTGCCTGCAGGCTTTAGCCATGTGAATGATCTACTGTTTAACCACAAATTAATAAAGTCATGAAAAAGTGAAAGTAAATGTATTAATAAAAAAATGCTGAAATAGTATGAAGATGTATTGATAGTCTTAAAGAAATCTGTAGATTTGTGACAAACAGAACTTCCTTCAGTCGAAGTATTTTGGCAGATCCCACCCTGTACTGTTGGCAGGGCCGGCTCAAGGCAAAGCAAACCAAGCAGCAGCTTGGGGCCACTAGGAGGCCCCCTAAGTGGAACAGATTTTTTAAAGTAATGATTTCTGTGATTATATTAACAAAAACACAATTTCATTGTAAAGTTGTGATGTGTTTTTTTACAATAATGTACTTGATCATGTAAACATGATCATATAAGTATGCATGCATGCTTGTATAAAAACAAAAACAAACAATACTTAGCCAGACAGGAGGCAAGTAAAGCCTGGCGGCCTGCCAGGCTTACAATGCAAACTTAAAATACAGTCTGCTAAGGCCCTCGTGTCTCTCTCTCCATCCCCAGGTGTTGTGCTTACCCTGGAACGACGAGCCTTTGGCCCCGGAGACCAACTTTTTGAAAGACGAGCTTGAGAAGGTTAACAGACGTGGAGTCCTCACCATCAACTCTCAGCCCAACATCAATGGTAAACCATCTGCGGACCCTGTGGTAGGCTGGGGGCCTCCAGGAGGATATGTCTTCCAGAAGGTGCTGACTCACTCTGTCTGGTCATTCTCTACAAACACGTTTTACTCTGAAACGTCGCCTCAGCTCTCCGCTCTTCCGTCCAACAGGCCTACCTGGAGTTTTTCACCTCCAGTGAAAATGTCACAGCCCTCCTGAAGGTCCTGAAGAAGTACGAGCCTCGTGTCAACTATCACATTGTTAACGTGCATGTAAGTCTGAACTGAGAGTCCCGCTAGTCACTGTGTGAGTGCAGGTTGTATATGGGCCATATTGGGTGTTTTGTGTGCAGGGACATAACATGACCAACGCACACGACATGCAGCCTAATGCCGTGACGTGGGGCATCTTCCCTGGCAGAGAGATTGTCCAGCCCACGGTAGTGGACCCGGTCAGCTTCATGTACTGGAAGGTACGTTACCAAGCCTGTAGCTTCAGGAGCCTTTGGTGAAGTTATCAACCTTGTCATTTCACATGTGGACTCATGGAGCATAGAAGAGTTTGTCAGGAACTGCATCTGTTTGACTAAATCAAACTCATTAACGCAGACGTACCGGGAAGGTTACGAGGCTTAAACATGTTAGATTGGAAAACATTTAGTGTGGATTTTCAATGTTCACTAGTCATCACAACTTTTCCGCAAATCTGACCAACCCCCCTAATGCTTTCTGTATTTCCTTGTTTTCCCACCACTCACTGCAACTTTGCTGAATTTTGACCAATTGTTTTAGTCCTCTTCTAATTTAACTTCCTGTTTTACAACGCAGTCAGACCTGCAGGATGAAACCATGTGTGACGCAAAACAGTATCATTTGCCTTGTTTGTTTTCTTTTTTTGCTGCAAAACCCTTTTTGAGATATTCTGTAGGATTTGTTTCTTCTGCGTAAACAGTTCATGTTGCACAAAACTGAAATTTATCTTTTGCACTTTGACAATTCCTCAAATTGACTAAACTCATCACGGTGCTGAAAAAGCTTAAGGACGTCTAAATATGCCAGACTTTGACTGAACCAGGTTTTTACTGCTGCGTTTCAGGACGAGGCGTTTGCTTTGTGGATCGAACAGTGGGCCAAACTCTACGAAGACGAGTCGCCGTCACGGATGATCATCAAGTACATCCACGATAATTACTTTCTGGTCAATCTGGTGGACAATGACTTTCCTCTGGAGAGCTGTCTGTGGCAGGTCATCGACGACATGTTCGAGTTGCTGGACGCAACGCCGGAACCGCTCACCGACGTGGCCGGCTCACAGTAAACTACAACGTTTCTAATGACTTTGTTGAGGAAAGAGACAATTCAGTGAATTATTTCATGTTCTACTTTTACTTTTACCAAGAAGAGTGCCTTGGTAAAATACTGATGTAAACAACAAAGCTTTTCTAGCTGGTGCTTAGTGAAAGGGAAAACGGTGCTAAGAAAGAAACGGAACTGTTTCAGCTTCATAGAAAATGCAGCACAGTTTATATTTCACCACAGATGTGAAATATGAAGTCCATAAAATAAATAAAAGACTAATTCAGCCTCCTCCTGGAGGGCGTCGCTGCTGAGGAGAAACAAATAAGGAAGTAAACACAAAATATATAACGTAAAAATAAATGTGGGAATAAAAACAAGTATGCACACTGAAATCTTGTTAAATTAATTTTCATTTGTAGAAATATTTTAACTGTATTTTAATTTTAATTTTTCAGAAATATTTGTATTTTTTACAATTCATTTAAGTAAGCTCAATTTATATCTTGTTTCTATATGATAAATATAATATATTCAAATTAATCCAACTCAAAGAGATGGTAGTCTGTCATGCAGATTGGATTGAGCTTCGCAGCAATCTTCTGAACAGCCTTTACTTTTCTTATATAGCCGTTTGTTTTTGCTGGTGGTTATTAATTGTCTGCTACTATTATATACTTTAAGTAGGACAGAATAATTGTAGTTTGGACTTACCTCATCTTTTGCCAGCTCAAAGCTAACTGGCCAAAGGGTCTAAACAAAACAAGCATTAATGAAAATGTTTTTTTTTTTAATATATAATTCTGTAATAAATCAATTCTTTCTTTATTATATTAACATGATTAGGCTGTTATGCCATAATCGGTCAGTTTCCCTGAGAGATTTGCGGTCATATTTTTCTGTACACAAGCTGACAACAATGTCATGAAAATTACTAATTTGTTCCAAGCAGCAATATCGCTTTTCAAGAAAATAAAATGATTGGTTATCATGTTACTTGAGACTACACATTTCATTTTCTAACCACAGGTAGCAGGCATTCACTTCAAATAGTTTGGGGAAAGCTGTTCAGTTTGTGAAAGTCAAATTTATTTGTAACATTCAACTGAATAAAGATCGTTTTAACTTGTTTCCATGTCTTTAGTTAAAACTCCATCAGAAATACCAGATTCAGACAAAAAAACTACTTTGACACGACTTTGTTTAACGCACGTTTGTGCAGAGTTGCCTCCTAGACTTCGTAGAGTCTCCTGTGTGAAAAGACTTTATTTTTTTTCCTTTATTTGCTCTCACAACAAACGCCTATGTAATCAGTAGAAGTCTGTGCATCAATCAGATCCATGTTGTAATATTGATAGGCTGCTGAAGGTTTTAAGTCATCAGCCATGACATGCCTGATGGTCCAAAGTCCAGGTCATAACACTGCATGGTATGGTGGGGATTTTCCACTCAGTCACTAACTTGGTCATTAGCTGGTCAGGCCAAATATGTCCACACAGATGAATGGCGTGAGGGGGTGGAAATAAGTCAAACATCGTGTGAGCTGGATGCCCTCAACTTGACCTGAGGCCCTGAGTTAATGGAGTGACTTTAAATTTAGAGTGACTCAAAGGAACGTGCACACTTTAGACTTTAACATCAGGGGGAAAAAAATATTCTCAGTAGGTCTTACAGACATCCTCACTGAAGCAGAAACAGACTGCCATTCTTCACCGAACAGAAAAAGAAACATCAGAACGGGAATAACTTGAAGCAGCTGCTTTCTATGTGATTTTAGTCAGTCGCATCACTGCGGAGGACTTTTGGGCTTTTTTGGTTTAAGTAGAATCAAGTCTGAAGTATTTTGTGATTTTTATAAAGTCCAAATCGCATGACTCTGGTCCACACCTGGTGACAGGGCTGAGTTTCATCACGTTAAGAGTTTTGCTTGGCAGGTGTGGGGATTTGCTCGAGGAAAACAGGAAATAAGGGCCACTAAAAAACAGAATTCTGACTTTAATCTCTTTTTTTAATCACTTTTTATTCTTAGAATTAGAAGTGTTTCAATTGTTTATGCAGTTTATGCACCATCAGGAAAATCTAGTCTCAAAACTCAAATCGACCAAATAAATTTGGGACAGACTTTCAGTGTGGATAAAGTGCAGGTTTACAAATCTTATAACAAGGAAGTTATGATTATTTTCACATTCTTTCAACACAACTGACATACACCAATGTCTAGATGTTCATTTGGATTTTGACATAGCTTAACGGAATCAGAACTCCTAGTTTGTGCCAGTGGTAGGAAGAGGTCGCCAACTTTCTGCAGAGTCAATCACTACAAACCTCCAACCTTCATGTTGCCTTCAGCTGAAGAACAGTGAACAGAGAGCTTCATGGAATGGGTTTCCATGGTGGAGCATCCAAAGCATCAATACAAAGCATCAGATGCAGTGGTGTAAAGTAGGCTGCTACTGGACTCTATGGAGTGATGAATCACACTTCATCTGGCAATCTGATGGACGAGTCTGGGTTTGGCGATTGCCAGGTGAACTGTACTTGTCTGACTGCATTGTGCCAAGTGTAAAGTTTAGTGGAGGGGAGATTATGGTGTGGGGTTGTTTTTCAGGAGCTGGGCTCGGCCCCTTAGTTCCAGTGAAAGGAACTCTGAATGCTTCAGCACACCAAGACATTTTGGGCAATTCCATGTTCCCAACTTTGTGGGAACAGTTTGGAGCGGGGCCCTTCTTCAAACATGACTGAGCACCAGTGCAGAAAGCAAGGTCTATAAAGACATGGATGGAGAGCCTGGTGTGAACAGAGTCCTGACCTCAAGTCGATAGAACACCTTTGAGATGAATTAGAGCGGAGACTGAGCCAGGCTTTTTTACACCCTCAGTATGAGGGTGTAAAAAACATGGATGGATGGATTAGGAATGGGATTTCACTTAAACTCATATGTGAGTCAAACAGGTACTTCTGCCAATGTAGTTTATGCAGAGACGAGCTGCTGCTCAGGGTGTCTGCAGAGAGCGAACAGCACCATCTGGTGGTGGCTTGATATCAGCATTTGAACATGAAAGTCACCAATCTCTTCCACAGACACAGTACAGCAAAAAGCTACTTTCATCTACAAATTTGGAGATAAAATATAAATACAAAATAATATATGGAGAAAACCACATTCAGGCCCTCTGTTTAAGCGTACCAGTCACATTAAACTGTATGACATTAATTTAAATATTTTTGCGATGCCTAAGTAAATGAATACAATGTTTTCAGGGTTTTTTTTATTTTCTGGTACACACTGAGACATTTTAAACTAGTAAAATACAACTATTAGACACAATATAAAGTTGATTTAATCCTGAGTACCAAAACATTGACTTATGGCTACATGTGATGATAAAAATAGAAGTACAGTATGCATAGGAAAGTTCTTGCACTGCAGGAGACAGTAAAATGTTAAAATTAATTAAGCATACAAACATTTCACACACTTGACCTATCAGACATTGTATCTTATTACACACAGTTTAACAGTGAACCAGCTGGTTAAAGCAGAACACAATACAAAACCCAAAATGACAAATTCAATAATTAACTTCTGTAATTGCTATAAATGAAGATAGAGCAAAAACAAACTTGAGACTGATGCAAGAAGTCAGCCGTGGCAAGCTGCAAATTCAATTTACTCTTTCTGATTTACCAAAAGTCTTAGCTGTTGGAGAGTCTGCATTATTTTCACTTTTATGGCAGATTCATAAAATTAAAAAAACATTTTGTGCTACAGACTAAGGCCACAATGACACCTCGTGTTACAATATAAATCTATAAATATCCATGTGAGTATTAAACCAGCAGTGTTACATTGAGCCGTTGAACATGAGTGTGACTTCTTGCAGATGCGTGCTGACAGCGTCTACAGGTCAGGGTCATCCCCCTTGAGCGTGTTGAATTCTTCTGGAGCTGAATACTTCTCAGTCCCCTGACCAGAGGAGTGGCGGAAACCTGCTGCGATCTCATCAAAGGTGCGACCCTTTGTCTCGGGTACTTTGAAGTAAGTGAAGACGAAGAAGCCAAGCAGCAGAACAGTGAAGATGATGAAGACATAGGGACCAAGGAGTTGCTGCAACAACAAGAGTTTAATGTGTCATGGCCAGGCCATGTAAATGGTGAATGCAACATTATAGCCTGTTAAGTAGTATTAAGTATTTATTTAGTTTCAATTTAATTCATTATACTCTTATTGATGGGGCAAAAAAAATCATCAGACTTCTATGAATTTTATAATAAAAATAAATTAGTTATTAATATTCCATAACATAAGGTCAAGATGCTGATATATTTTCAAATATATTTTGCGCAATAATTACCTAAATCTCACTTTCTGACTGTTATTAAGGGGGCAGAAATTTGAGTCGAGTAAAAAAGAACAATGTCTTTTCCAGCTTTATTGCTGGTGAGGAACAAGAATACCGTAACAGGAAAGTCCTCCATGCTGCAGGTCACTTCCTGTTTTTGTGGAGGGTTTATGTTTCTGGGATATTTCCCCCAGAATAGTTGGTGGTGTCTGATTTCAGAGATTAATGTTTGAGTTATGATTTACAAACTGTTAGAAATAATAAGAAGAAGATAAAATTGAAATTTCATCCATTCATTTTCTGCTGCTGATCCGGGGTTGGGTCATGGACAGAGCAGCCAAGTAGAGAGGCCTAGATTTCCCTCTCACCGGCTTCTTGGGCCAGTTTCTCTGGGGGAATCCCAGGGCGTTTCCTAACAAACTGAGAGACACGGTTACTCCAGCGTGTCCTGGGTCTTCCTCTGGGTCTCCTCCCAGTGGGAAGTGCCTCACCAGGAAGGCATCCAGGAGGCGTCCTCTTGCCTCTTGTTGAGGTGAGGAGGCCACCTCAACTGGCTCCTCTTGATGTGGAGAAGCAGTGGCTCTACTCTGAGTTTCTTCCTAATGACCAGATTTCTCACCCTACCTCTACGGAGAAAACTCATTTTGGCCGTTTTTATTCGTGACCTCATTCTTTCAGTCATGACTCAAAGCTCATGACCATAGAAATGAAATGGAAATTTGGTTTGCTTAACCTGTCAGATGCCTCCCATATCTCAACATCACAAACATTCATCATAATAATTTAAAAACTAGGCCAAAATAAAATCAGTTTGATGGATTATGGCACAACTACTTATTATTCAGTGTAATCTTTCTGAAGTAGACACCACAGTTGCTTTCATATTTGGAAAACAAAGAAAAACAGTCACAGTTTATCTGCATTCTGATTGAAATTGAACCCTTTCTTACCTCAACATACTGGAAGCTCATTCCCACTATGAAGTTGGCAGACCAGTTGCAGAAACCAGCAACTGCAATGGCAGCGGGCCGGGGCCCCTGGCTGAAGAGCTCAGCTACAATGAACCACGGGATGGGGCCGGGGCCGATTTCAAAAAAGGCTACAAAGCTGAAGATGGCCACGATGCTGACATAGGACATCCAGCTGAGCTGGTCCTGAGCAGCAAAACAGGATGAGGTACATTCATATTGTACAATAAAAAGTCTCAGATGAATTCAGCATCAAAGGTCAGGAACACCTACCAGCAGAGCCATGGCAACAGTTAAAAACACAGCAGACACCGCCATCCCCATCAACCCGATGAGATGAAGAGGTCGTCGGCCCACATGCTCCACCACAAACAGCTGCAGCAAAGAGACAAAATGCAGCACTGCAAAGCCTGCCAGAGTCTTTACATCTCCTGCCCCGATGCTCTTTAGCAACTTACAGAAACGACAGTAAAGGCGGTGTTGACCAACCCAGCACCAATGGTGGCATACACAGGCTGTGAAACTCCTGCTCGCTCAAAGATCCCAGTAGAGTAGTAAAATACCTGCCAAGGGTGACAATAATCAGAAACACAGTGATACATTTTGGTTCTCCAAACACAGCTGTTCTAAAGTCACTGAGACCAGGACAGTCTAATTTGATTTGTAAGATTTGGATCAAATCACATCGTGATTTTGCTACAAAATGGCACCATATGTCAAGCAAATACATAATACCGCCTCTTCAAAAGTCTTTGTTGGTCATGTCACCACTATGCAGTTTGGTTTGCTTGTAATCTCGGTGGCATTGAAGGTTGAAGAGATTGCTGATAAAAACGGTCTCTTCCCTACTTACAGCGTTGATTCCAGACAGCTGCTGCGACAGCTGAAGCATGATGGCAACCAAGATGGGCTGGCGGTAGATGGGAGAGCGAAACAGCTCAGGAATGGTCACTTTCTTCTCTCTCATCATCTTCTGGCTCTCCTCCCTCATCTCCTGTATGTCCTCACTCACCTCGTCGGTGCCCCGCAGCTTTATTAGGACTGGAGAAACACAACAATACCCTCAGCCTGTTTGGAAAACGCTGGCACAGATAATACAAACCTCAATGTACCCTGGTTTTGTGTTAATAAACCAGATTTGGTTGTAAATAAAATTTTCTTATTGGTTTTAACTTTGTGTCTAAAATCAAGTGAATTAGTATTTTAACTGTTCAGAGACACACTACAATCAATCAATCAATCAATCAATCAATCAATCCTCCTCCATCTCCACAGTTTCGTCCCTTCAGCCGTCAGACTCATGTACTCAGGCTGCACCAAATACAGCTACATCTCATAAATCATTTAAACACACATATCTATATATCACATAAATTACTTTACTATTCATTAATTTATTTTTGTGTGTAATTAATTTTTTGATCTGGGACCTGAGTCCAAATTTCATACCACAAACAACAAAGGTGGTATGTCAATAAAAAAAAACCTTGAATTATTTAGAGAGTATTTTACTGTTCAGAAACAAACTACAATCACAGTTAAGAATCCGTGTTAAGATATGACTTGGTAGTTTACTTAGCTTATCATTATAAAACACGTTATTATAATTATTCACAGTCAATTCTTGTGGAGAAGCTTCATACCGGATCTATCAGGATCAAAAACGTAAAAGAAGCAAGAAAGTTTGGATGGTAGTGAAAGTGAAGACTAGTTTTATTTTTCTTATTGTAACGTCACTGAAGAAAAGTAATTCATTCTGTTTCAGGACTCCATATACATACAGATGAATATGTGTAGATCTTACCGCTGCAGGCTTTGCTCTCTTCATTGCAGTTAATGAGGAGGTAGCGGGGGCTCTCTGGACAGAACGGCAGCAGAGCACACTGCAGCAAGGCCGGCAGCAGAGTGAACCCCATCAGCAGTGGCCACAGGGACGCATTCCCCAAGATGGATTCAATCCCAAAGATCTGCAGCACAACACAGACCTTATGAGAACTGAAGTAAAAACAGAGCAATTGTAAAATGGTCAAGGGTTTTCAGATTACGCTAAAAACAGTTCATTTCATTCATTCATTAAGAAACCCTGAATAAACTAGCAGCAAAAAAATAAATACAAGTTGGGTTTTTTTTGACCAATGAAAATGAGTCATTGTATATTTTGATTTATAGTTTTTCAAAAACTCTCCTACTGCGGTTCTGTGATATCTGCCAGATGTTTGTGTTCTAGCGGTTCATTTCTCTCTGGTTTTCCCAATAGCTTCACCTAATGACACCAGGGGTTGCATTAATATGAGTTCTCATTTCTAATGGTTTCTAAGCCACAGAAGACCTTAGCTTTATCGCTCACTTGCTTCAGCCAGTCACATCACAAGTTCTGGAAAATTTCCTGCACAACACTAGTACAGCTGGCTAAACAGGAAGAGCTACAGGGTACAGTCTGAAACCAAACTACATTTGTTACTACAACCCTATAAATGGTAAAAGCTGCAATATGTAAATATTATTTTACATATTTGTCAAAACTGTCTCTAACAATATGACATATGTCATAGCAGAATGCTATGGGATATAATTCGTGAAAAAAATTGAGCTCCACCTTCTCCCAAAACACTAAATAGAAACAACCAATCAGAGCCAGGAGGCGGGACTTAACACTTGTCAATCACAAACCGCCTTCACTCAGCAACATGCCCTATTTAGTAGAAACTTCAGTGAATTCTGCAGCGAATGGTATAAAAACGTCTCTGGATTCTTGTGAAACAGGTGACATGCCAAAGTAAACCCGATTCTTCAAGAGGAAAGGAAGACTGAGGGTTTAAGGATCTCACCTGGGCCATGAGGATGCCAATCACCACACCGAGCTGATGCAGAGTGCCCAGGGCTCCACGAAGAGACGTTGGAGAGATTTCCTCAACATACATGGGTACAAACCCCGTAGAGAGGCCAGAGTACATACCCACTATAAAACGTCCAATGATGAGCATCTCAAAGGAAGCTGCCAGTTTGCTGAAGCCCATAAACACAGCAGCAAGGAAGACTAACACATTGGCCATGAGCATGGAGTTCCTCCTTTAAAGATCAGATTCATTTTGCCATTAAGAATCTACTTTTATGTTGCGAGCCAAACTTCTTCTCTCCACGAGCAACATTTTACCTGCCAAAGCGGTTGACAAAAAGGCCGACAGAGAAGGAGCCGAACATTCCTCCCACGGAGAAGACGGCCACAGAAAAAGACCACAGAGCTGTCAGGGTGCTCTGAGAAATGGGTTCTGAAAACCTGCTGATCCATGTTGTGTTGTAGAAGCTCTCAATGATCTTAAAGACAAACAGAAATCAGTCGGGTCAAACCTGCTTGACTCGGACAGTATGGATCCACGTGAACCACAGGAACACTTGGAAAAGATTGGACTTTTCTCTTGTGTCATTTGGACAGGAGATGATGAGACCTCTAAAATGTTTCCATGAAACTTGAGACGAGCTGAAAGCTTCGCCTGGGACAAGATTTTTCAGTTTTTCTTTTCAGAATATATTTTGTTATTATCACTACAGACAAATCCAAAAGTGGAAAAAATACATCAAAGGTATAATGAAATCTAGTCAACGCCACAATCATTTACTCAATTAAGTAACTAAATGATGAGAAAAAATATATTTTATGTTCTGCAGTATTTTGTGAAATAACTTCAACTGCTACTGTTTCATTAAATAAACATCTGATTGGTTAACCTGTAGCAACTTAGCAGCCGATCAGTCATTTAGTAATAATTTGATATAAATTATACATCAACAAAGATTTCCATAAATTTTTATGATTTATTTATGTGTGTCTCCATTTTACTAAAAATTTGTATATGAATAAAAATTAATTTGAGACCTTTTAATTTATTTTGTTGTGGCACTTATGATCTTCCATACATAAAATCCTGGGTAGCTTAAATCATTTTGCATTTTAGGAGGAACACGCCTAGACTTGAGCAACTATTCTGAAACTTTCTTTCATTGAACTTCTGACAAGAAAGTCTGGCTGCTTGGAAGAAAAGAGGAAGAAATGTTGTCTAAATCAGGAATGTATCTGTTTCATTATCTTGATACAAATAAGTGGTTTGATATGGGAACTGTCCTGCATATATAAAAACAGCACAGTGTGTTTTTCTGTTTTTCTGGTCACTTAGACGTTCTCACATTCTGAGGTGCGTTGATGACACCAGTGTTGTAGCCAAACTGCAGAGAGCCGATCACAGCCGTCCCCACTGCCAGCATCAACTGGGGCGTCACCTGTATACAAACAAAAGGTTGGAAAAGAAATAAACATTTAAAATGACTCCAAAAAATATCAAGACACAGAAACATTCAGATAAGTTTTTGTTCCAATGGAATAAAGGAATCTAAGAAAAGTTCTAGTATGTGGGATTGGATCACAAGAATCCTTTGGGGTATGAGTGTTTTCTGTATTTGCTGGTATGTAGACAAACTGGGCCATTCTGTGGATGTGTTGTTTTATTTTTTAGCCTTTTCATTTGAATAATAAGTATTCCTTTTGTAAGTTTTAAGTGGTGTTATGTTTGATGGGGAGGGCTGCACAGTGGCAGCAAGAAGGTTCTGGGTTCGATTCCCGGCCCCGGTCTTTCTGCATGGAGTTTGCATGTTCTCCCTGTGCATGCGTCTCCTTGTGCATGCGTGGGTTTTCTCCGGGTACTCCGGTTTCCTCCCACAGTCCAAAAACATGACTGTCAGGTTAATTGGCCTCTCCAAATTGCCCCTAGGTGTGACTGTGTGTGTGCATGGTTGTTTGTCCTGTGTGTCTCTTCTGTGTTGCCCTGCGACAAACTGGCAACCTGTCCAGGGTGACCCCGCCTCTCGCCCGGAACATTAGCTGGAGATGGGCACCAGCAACCCTCCCGACCCCACTGAGGGACAAGGGTGTAAGAAAATGGATGGATGGATGGATGTTTGATGAGGAAAAAATGCTACAGGTCTTAGAACTTATAGATTTAAGAGACAAGGAGATGAATGAAACAAGAAACTAGGACAGAAAAATCATGAACAAAAAACACAAGGCAAGTTTATAGGAACACAAAAACATAAACATTAACCACATTTATAGTTGGAATATAGGCACATGGCAGCTTCTGGTGCCTTTACAGGGTCAGTATGTAGCCAGAGTGGCATGACATAGTTCATGGTGCCGCTGCATTCCCCTCCACATGTTTGTGCTGCCTGCAGGTGTATGATATTGTCTTCAACTCCACAACATTCTTGCTGCAAGGTAACAGGGCTGCAACTTCTCCGTCAAACTCCTGACTGAAGTTGGCTCTTCTCCTTCTTCCAAGCAAACAAAATTGGTGTCAAATTTGTGCAGTAAAATTTTTCATTTCTGCTACTCTAATTTTCAAGACATTAATAAAAGTTTTCCAGAGGTCATCAAAAGGTCAACCTCTCCCTCCCCCTGATTCTATTAAACAAAAACAAAATTTGTTACTATCAACTCTGCAACATTTTGCTAAAATGTTACACTTGTGCTGCTTTTATGAAGAAGATATTAATTAAAGTTTAAAGGTCAAATTGTCAACCAGCCCCCTCACCCTCCCACATTACCCAAATCACCTCTAATTGACAATACATAAATCTCATTATACAATACTTACTATATGTGATATTCCACTCATGATACAATATATATCATGATATTCAACAAACTATACGATTCGATACATTTTTAAGATTTTCAGAAATATTTTAGAGGGACAGAGTGATTTTGGTGACATTTTTTAACTGTTCCATGGACTTTAATTAATTGAACTGATTGTATAATACTGGTGTAATAAATGTTTTTTTCATACATTTGTTTTCTTTAAATGTTAATTGTGTGGCTCTGTGCATTTGATTAAGCAGAAAAGGATCCTTTTTTGTCTCATTCACTTATATGTAATTCATCTATTTCATTTAATTATTTAATTCATTGTAACTGGTTGTTTCGTTACATATCATTTTTAATGTACATGTGAAATTGGGTAAAAACTGTCATGTGTGATAGCTGTCATTTAATTCATGCGGATTTGACATAAAACTCAAAGTAGGATTTAATGTATCGATACTCACAGATTGAAAATTGAAACTTTGAGGAAAAAAAAATATCAATATCGTAGAATCGATAAAAATTAAACTGCCCATATGTCCTTTTAAAAACTAACTACTTAAGCAGCTCAAACAAACCTTTCGCAGCATAAACATAGCACAAATATTTTACACTTTGATTTGTGTAATGCGGTTGGTTGACTTTTGATGACCTGTGTAAACTTGCATCATCTTCAAAATTATAAAAACACAAAAAGCAGCATAAATAATCACAATGTGGTGTAATTCAATGACACCAATTTAGTTTGATTTGAAGGTGGAGGGAAAAGGTACCGAGCCGAGGCGACTTCAGCCAGGCCCATCAAACATGTCCGAGTTTCTCCTGTTTCTTTTAAGACCATTATTCTATTCTATTAAAGGTGGAATCGTCCTTTCACTTCTCATCAGATGGATAGATTTTATTCATATTTCCAAGGTTTTCCAATGTTACATAATATATTACGTAATCACACAGACTGTTTTTGAGGTTTGGTTTAGTGCGGACGGGCAAGAGGAACATTTTCCAACCATATTTTACTGAATAAAGCTGAAAAACAAAGAACTACCAGGAAACAATCCAATTACAAATGTACTAATGAACTTCTCACATTCAAATAAATATGTTTTAGATACAATTTGAAATAACTTAAACAGTAATGAATAGAAAAATACCCTTAAGAATCCAAAATGAATGGACAGAATTTAAGCTGCCTGAAGTGACTGCTCTCGTACAAAGATACTGGGTGGGGAAGGGGTATATTGATCAAGCAGCAGTTACCTTCCCGCTGCACTCCATATCAGCTCAGACAGTCCACACTTGACCTCCAGATTATGAAAACGAGAACAATAGTTGTTAATCTGTTCCCTCAAATTAATCTGCTTTCAAGCAAAAAGTGTTCTGCTCTGTTATTTAGTCCCAAGTCAGTGTAAACAAGCGTTTACTTTCCTCCTCCATTCACCTGCAGCAGTAAGAAGCTTAGCGACGTCACCGCTAAGTGGATCTTCACGCTCTGATTGGTCGAGAGGAGCTCGCTGTGAGACTAACACATGTTTATCAGAGTGCTAATAGCAGCTTAAACAGATTGGCAATCCTTAAGAGATAACTTAAGGAAAGCAGAGAGCACATAAGAACCGACTTAAAAACTATAACATAAACTTGCTCAAAGACAAAATAAAAAGCCTATTTCTCTTTCAAGCAGACAGATTTTCTTCTGTTCCAGTCAACTGGTCTTGATCAATAATTTTCCATTTCCAACAAAAGGGAACTTTTGGGACTGTTTACAATATCATATTCTACTCTAATTGAATTACGCTTTAACTAACGTGGGTTGCAGATTCACAACAAAATGCTTACAAAACAGATCCTGTCAGTTCAGTCCAATCAAATAGATTCAAATTAATTTATGTACACTCCTCTTTGATCCTAGTTTATGAAAGCAGCACGGTTCTCTGTTTTGTGCTCGGTCTTCTCAAACCCTCAGTCATTTGTACCAGATGATTGATCAGGCTGAGGCAGATTCTGGTTCTGCTGGAGGGTTCTTTCTGGAAGAGGGGCTGTTCTTACATGCATGGCTGCTGCAAAGTCAGTGACTCAATGCGAGTGATGGTGCGCTGTCACTACATGCTTGTCTCGGAGGAGTGAATGATGCAAGTCAGAAATTGCATTTTTTTTTATTGCAAGCTGAATAATAAACTGAATTTGACTGCATTGTTTTGATCAATTGGAACAACATTTTATTATGTGATTATATTGGATATGAAGATTTGTTGTGAGTGAGTGGGAACTATGTCGATATACACTTCAGCTGACATTCAGTATTCCTTCCCTACGACATAACCTGCCATGAATGATAAGGCTAGCATGGCCATAGTTGGCGGCGGATTAGCAGTTTTCCTGAAACAGTAAGTTGTTCCTCCGCCATCAACAAAGCTGCAGTCCACACTGTAGCCACCGAGTTATGGAGGACCAAAACTGACATAATAATAAATAAAAGAATAAATATATATACTATATATTTTCTTTTTTATTTCTCCATACACATGACTTTCCATCAAGAAAAATAGACATTTTTTATTTATTATTTCCTAACCGTATTTATTTCTTGATGTATTTATTTATTATTTCCTCGCTGTATTATTATTCACTCCTCCGTATTATTATTCACTCCTTCGTATTATTATTCACTCCTCCGTTTTATTATTCCCTCGTCCGTTTTATTATTCCCTCGTCCGTTTTATTATTCCCTCGTCCGTTTTATTATTCCCTCGTCGGTATACGGACGAGGGAATGTAAATATGTAAATGAGGAGGCCTGCTTTCTATGTCCTGCTCTTCTATTGGGTCAATCAACCGGAAACAGAACGATCAGTCTGCAGATCCATTGTTCATGCCTGCGCTGTGCTTCTCTTAGCAGAGCAACCTTTTTTAGAGGAATTTTAAAAAATCTAAGAAATGTATCGTAGGATTGCTGAGGATTTAAGGCACCTTGCCAATTTAGCTGAAAGTAGCACAGTCAGTGATGACTATTTGCTTTTTCGTGTCAATGTTTTTATGGAGTTGCTGGTCCAGCTAGCTGCAGACACGGATAATGATGCTAACTCATTAGTTGTCCAGATGTTGGAGGAAGTGGCTTGCCGTTTGCACCAATCTGTGTACCACACAAGAACAGTTGGAAGACCTGGATATTTGCTGCCTGCTGAGGTATTGGAATAATTTCTTCTTGCTGGTGTATCCGTCATGGATATTGGCAGACTTTTTGGGGTCAGTGAAAGAACAGTTCACAGGCGAATGGCAGAGTACGGTATAAGGTAAGCATGTGTGATATTTCTTTTGCTTTTTGGAACTTATTTGTATTTAATATTAGTATTGTTAGAGTTATTATGTTTGTTATCATTCTTACATTTATAATTTTATGTTACTAGTTTTTATTTAGAGGTTTAGTGTTCAAATTTGTTGAAACTTGGGAGACAAAGTTAAATCTTCCTTAATCAAGCATGTTTGTACAGATGGTGACTTAGATCTTCCTGGGAAAGTCCTGAGCTGTAAAACCTATCTATGTGTTAATTTAGTTTCTGTGTCTCCCCTCTATCTGTCTGAATTCACATCCTACTGTGAATATAGGATGTGGGTTTCACCCCTCCATTCCTGTTCACACCTTTCTCTCCCCTGCTAATAAAAGAGACAAACAAACTGAAGGTTTTCAGAACGCTCTATGAACGGCTCGGAGGAGCAATTGATAGAGTTTTTCTCCTTCTGCAGAAGTCGGCTAAAAACTCATATACGTTGTCTGTGGTTCTCTTTTTCCATATAGGTATCAGAAAATACCTAACAAGTATTATAATTCCAGTTGTTACAGAACATCTGTTTCAGTTGCGTGTGGTTATGTTTCATGGCTGTTGAGGTACTGACTTAATCTAAATCATAAGATCCCATTCATGTTAGTGTTTAGCTATGGAAAAACAGGGTGCAAAATCATTATAAATAATGTTATCATTATATTATTATTTCATGATGACAGCTGACGCTCTGCCTCCCCTGACCGCATGTTTCTGATCTGTTGTGTTCAAATGTCCAAATATCAAATTTTACTAATAAAACATGTCATCTTGAGCCTTTAATTCACTGAAGAAGTTCAGAATTGTGAGATATTCATATTCATTAATGATTTGCTCGTTCTCTGTTCTAACCCTGCTTCTGGAACTCAAATCATGAACTCAATGTCTACAGAGCAATAACTGGATACCAGGGTGGCGTTGTGAAGCCAGCTGTTAATGTAAATCCAAACACAACCTATACTGGATTTACCTGTAAGAGCATGACTCCTGTCATGCAATAAAGTTGTTAGCCCTCCAAGCCTTATGGCATTATCAGGAAAAAATAGTTTATCCATGTCTTGCAGAAAAGAGAAAGCAGCTGTTTCTTGTTTCCCTTTGGTGGTTACATTAAGATGCATGTAATCCATGAAGCTTAATGGACTACATGAAAGCAATGATACATTGCTTTCAAGCTATCATTTGGCAAGGGTAGCTTTTAGCTGATGTGCAAGTCCATGACACCCTAGCTTTTGTTTTCTCTCACGTCTTCTCCGCTGTCTTTGTCTCCATGGTCATGGGCTGCTGGAAGACTAAACTGCTCTAACTCATCTAACTTGCGTAGCAGTCCAAGGCTTTGTACAGTTGTCTGTGTCTTCAAATTTTTGTAGTACACATGACTGAATTTGCTGAAAATTATTGACGCTCAGACTGTTATTAAAGATTTTTAAATAACCAATTTGTTTTCTAATGACTAAATACATTTACAGGACATGAATAACATTGAGTGACATAATGTAAATAGAATTTAAAGATGTTGGTCTTTAAATAAGTGTATTATGTTTTTCTCACCTTTCTCATTAAAATGTCTTTTCAATCCAGGATTGAGAGGTTGTGGAGAGATGTATTTGGGGCAGTGTTGGATCTGTTTTATACAACTTTCTGCTACCTGGAGACCGAGGGCCTATTGCAAACAGACAACGAGGTGCACTTATACGCATTACACTGGACCTTTTTACCTCAAATCAACAGACATCTGAGATTTTTCATGGACGGCTGGAACAACCACCGACTACGTACAGAACGGAACCAGTCACCACTACTGTTGTGGTCTCAAAACCAACATGAAGATGGCGACCCCACACAGGTTTGTGTAATGTGTTCCATTTCACAAAGTTTAATTATAAATTAACTTGTGTGTTTTAAAAAAAACTCCAGTGTGTCTAATTTGGATATTATTTATATCACGATTTCTTAAATCTTTGACAGGTTGACAACCAGTATGGTATTGATGGGGAGAGGCAATATGGTCACCATCATGATGGCGTGACTGTACCAGAGGTAGAGCTTCCAAGGCCTTTGACTCGGGTGGAAATTGAAAGACTACCAGATCCAACGACCTTGTTTTCTAATGTGATAAATGTTTATCAACAGACAGTTGATATTCTCACTGAAATATTTGGAAATATGTAAATAGAGGCTACAAAAAACGTCCTTGAAAATTTGATGCAACTTTGTTTCCTTATTAGATAAAATATTTTCTTTGAGTGTGTAATTTATTATCATAATGTATGTTGCTCCTTTTCAGACAAAAAGTTAATAAAATTAACTCCATTATAAACAGAAACAACTTGCTATTTATTTATAACCATCACATAATCTTACACAGTGGTCCAGTTACATTTTGTAATTGAAAAGACAATAAACTTGATGTGAACTATTTGTAAATTAACAATATTCAGTGTTTAAATGTGCTACTTACATGTTTCTGTAATAAAAACACCTTTAATGACTTTTCATTATAAATCAATATATATCAGATTTTAGCTTGTAGGTTTAATTAATTTCAAGCTAAGAAATAAAGTATTACTATGGTTTTATATTTTGAAAGTTTCTGTGTGATACTACAAATGACTATGTAAACTTAGTAAACAATTGATAGCATCAAGAACAAGCTCTTCAATAAGTTGTACAATAACTTGAAGCAGTTATATTTTAAACAATAATGCAAAGTTCTGTCAAACTCGAGTCATTAACAAGTGCACTACACATTACTTCAGAACCATTACAGAAAATTAGAAAGTTGTAACTTTGACAAGAAATGTCATGGGGCATGTCTAAGTGCGTAAACTTGTAACGCGTTGCAATAGCCTGGTTCAAATTAGTCCGAAACCTGAATAGCTTGATGAAATGCTGGCCATAAGGTTTTGGTGGAAGTCTGCATAGGTTTTGTCATTTTTTGACAATTTCAACATCAGAAAGCAAGTAGATGACTGCGGGAGATTGCAGTCAACAACTTGAATCTCCAGATTGGAGCTGACCAGACCCCAGCCAGTCCAAAAAGTTAGTAGAGTCCTTAGGATGTCCGACGTCCCTTTACGGCACACAAATACAAAAATTATGTTAAGATTAAAATTTAATTAATACATCTGTGAAAAAACTCTTCCCAATTAAGTTTTGAAAAAACCCAATGTATTTTTAAATAATTTCTTACCACTTTCGATGAATCTGCGGAGGAAATTCATAATCAGACAGTGATCTTCCAAAGAGACTATGTCCTCATCGATCTCTTCGTCATTAGGCCAGTTGATGTTATCAAGTAACATCTGCACAAAGAAATGAAATGCAAAAACATTCATCTACATATAGGTTATTGAAGATTTGAAAAAGATGCGTATAAAGGTAGGCCTAAGAATGTGTAAAGTCTTTTGTTTAGTGTTTTAATGTGCAGAAGAGACATATGAAATACAAGTGTAAACAGTGTCATGCATTTGTATGTACTGTGCAGTAACATGTCTCAAGTGCATATAACTTCACGTGTACAAACACGTGAAGTTATATGTTTTTTATAAGTTTTTTAATCATGTTTAACAAAAGAAAGACATTCCATTAGTAGTACATTGCTGCACTCTACAAACAAATAAGAAACATAAATCATTACATTTTAAAATTAAGCAAGAAATTTTGAAGGAATGTATCAAACTTGTCAAAATAAAATTGTTTGATGTATTGCAAACCAGTGTGGCCTTTTAAAGACACATAATTGGTTTGTCCTTACAAACACACTTTAATTTATGGAACTAAAACATTTTACATACATTATTAGACAAGCAAAATAGTAAAGCAACAGTAACATAACTAACCCACCTCGGAAACATATGCGTTTTTCTCCCAGCCCAGCTCTTTGGAGACGCTCTTTGTCCTGTCGTCTTGGGACAACCGAGGAGTCTTTCCGTGCAAGACAACAGAAACTGTGTGTATACGTCGTCTGACAGACGGGATTTGTCCGTCTCTGATGCCTTAGATTTGTCCAGCTGGAAAACAGTCTAGAAACCTCAGCTGAGGGTGGAAATAATCAAGTGTTCAAAGCACCAAAGTTACATACTTAAGAAAGACAATTTTTTAAAAACCTTTTTAAAACCTTTTTTTAAAAACTATGAAATAGCTCACCATCAACCGGATGCCGTCCTGCAAAATCAACATTTCCAGGTGTTGCTGATGCTGTGAAAATAATGAGATATGTGTCAAAATATGTGAGAAAGTCTGGCATTGTAAGCAACATGAACACACACTCACAACTACTGATAATTTAGACTCTAAATACCTTCATTTATTTTTCTGCATTTTGGCGCTCACTAAAAACATTTTGGACATCCCTGATTTAGACAGACCAATAAACCTGACAGTCGCGTTTATGGACTGTGGGAGGAAACGGGAGTATGTCAATCCACGTTTCCCCATCTGATACGGTTCCCCCTGCGTCTTCCTGCTGCTCCGCCCCGCCCATCAGTGGTGGAGAAAGTACTCAATAAATGTACTTAAGTACAATAACGAAGTAACATAACATAAGCTGACGAATTACATTAAAAATAGTAAAAAAAAAAAAAAAAAAAAAAACACACAAGGACGGGAACAAGAGAACACTTACTAAAATTGCGCGTTGGCCTGGCCCTGGGACTTTGTGTCGAAGGAGTAGAACCGGTGGTTGCTAATGAAATGAGAGTATGATTAACATCTTCCACAAATTTCCAAATGTATAGTTAGCCAAAAACTTACCGCGTTCCAACTCCTCCAACCTATTCGCAGCCTCCCTTAACAAGTCAGAAACTGAGCGTCCGCCATGTGACTCCGCCATACCTTAGGTACTGCTTAACTGAGGCCGAAAGCGCAAAGTAGAAAGGCATGAACAATGGATCTGCAGACTGATCGTTCTGTTTCCGGTTGATTGACCCAATAGAAGAGCAGGACATAGAAAGCAGGCCTCCTCATTTACATATTTACATTCCCTCGTCCGTATACCGACGAGGGAATAATAAAACGGACGAGGGAATAATAAAACGGACGAGGGAATAATAAAACGGACGAGGGAATAATAATACGGAGGAGTGAATAATAATACGGAGGAGTGAATAATAGTACGAAGGAGTGAATAATAAAACGGAGGAGTGAATAATAATACGGAGGAGTAAATAATAATACAGCGAGGAAATAATAAATAAATACATCAAGAAATAAATACGGTTAGGAAATAATAAATAAAAAATGTCTATTTTTCTTGATGGAAAGTCATGTGTATGGAGAAATAAAAAAGAAAATATATAGTATATATATTTATTCTTTTATTTATTATTATGTCAGTTTTGGTCCTCCATACCGAGTGGCGCTAATAAGTGGACAAAACTTGAAAACAGCAGCAACGCCACCTAGTCAAACTAGGAATTTAAAAAGTTAATAAGAATGAGCAGTGCTTTAAAAAATGCAGCCAGTTATAATTCACAATAATGTGTTATAAGAAAGTCAATAAAACTGCAGTGAAACAAATCTAAAAGGCCATATGGTCAATAAAAGTCTTACCCGCCAACATGTGCAGCGTTTCTTGGCGGCCTTGAGCTCTGGCGAAGAAAAGTTTATTAGAATTTAAATGGTTTTAAATAAAGATATAATGAGATGAACTGATGCCTTGTTGCACAGCGGAGAATGACGGGCCGGGTCACTTCCAGTGTAACTCAGCGGGTTATAGTAGCTCTGCTGGTGAAATTCATACATTTTTTTAAATAATAGATTCTAACGGTAGTTTCACGCTGCAAGTGACCTTTAACATAAAAATAAAAGGGAGGGCTACTATTTTTATGCCTTGCTCTCTTTCATTGTGCCACACTATGAAACCCTATAATGACATTTTTAATAACTATATTAAAGACCATTTTATGACAGTTCCTTTCTTTTCCTTTTGGTTCAGCTAACACACCTAGCTGGGATGAGACGGCTCCTCGTAATGTCTGGCCCCTAATGTGTTGACTAGTGTGTGTCTATGTTGTTTCCTGGTGTGCGTGTGTATGTGTTGTGTCTCGTGTCAGTCCGGCTTAACTCATGTTGCCTCTCTAATCCTCTGATGAGCTCTTTCTAACTCTATTCAGAAGACAACATGGTGACATGATCTCGCCACAGCTTGTTCACAGATGCAAGTGAAACAAACATCATCTCTGCAGCAAACCTCCGTGCAATTAATATTTCTAAAGGAGCCATATCCATATCTACATGACTTATGTTAAATTCTTAAGATGGTTATTGATCAATGAAAGAACGATTGTAACTATAGTAAGATGGCCTCAGAGAACTGCTTTGTCATGAATTGTGGTTGGTTGTGGTGAGAATGGATATGGAGGGGCGCAGATTGGAAGTGAAACAATGATGGTTTTAATGGTGATAAGTTTACAAATCCAGCAAACACAGGTGAGAAAGGAACAGACACAGGTAAGCATGGGGAGTGCATACAAAGATGCGACAGGGAGCAGGTGATACAGGTGGGGCTAAATACACAGAGGGTAGTCAAGGGAAAACGAGGGACAGCTGGAAACAATCACTCAATTAACTAAAAAAACACGCACAAAATCCAAATCCATGCTTGTTATGATTTTTAAAAACAAAAAAACCCCTGTAAACAAAGGATTGAATATAACTGTGGCATAAAGGATATAATCATTGATCCATCAGATCCAAACACTAACTAGTTCTGTTCTTATAAAACAATCAAGGTTGTTAAATGAGCTCCAGAGATCCATGCTGCTGACAGACATTTCCTGAGGAAACGCAGCAGAAACTGCAGCTGTGGGAACGTGTGAATGTTGAACCATCTGTAGCTGTAGAACGACTCTTTTCAGCCGCTGCTCACGTCAATCACTGGGACTGTTTGTGTATTTACTTTTCTGTGGAACCTTTTCCATACTGATCTGAAACCACAAGTTTTTTTCCAGTTTGCCTTTGGTGCAGAACTGCCCAGTGTTGTTGTGCAACCCGTAGCGCTCTACCCCCCGCCCCATCTCTCCATATTTTCTTTGATTCCATATGTTAATGTCAAATAGTTTTGGAGGCTGTTAAAGATTGAAACAAGTCAATAGCTCCAGTGTTTCTTGGCTGACCGCGAGTATGTAAATCCCATGAAGCAATCCATCACAGTTGACTCCTCTCTGTTACTCTTGTTTGGGAAGAGGAGTGTCTCTAAATGTGACATCAGGAGAAACCTGAAACCGTTATTTCCAGCAGCCCTCCCATTACTCTGTCTACTCTCACGTTTGTTCCCCTTTCCCCCGAACCTCTCTCCGCTCTCTCAACTGGGCTCCAAACGGCCCAACTTTTCCATCCTGTCTTCCTAAACTCCACCACCTATCCTTCCAAGAAGTACCACCGTGGTATTGACCTCCTCCTGGTTCTGCTTCTGAAGGTAGGTCTCTGAACGGCCCTGCGCTGCCACGTGTTGGCTGCTTTGACAAGATCTGCTCAGGACGAGTGAGGGAGCATGGGAGAAACACTTTGACAGCTTGGTCAAACTGGTTTCACTGGGCGTTCACAGGCACACAAGTCGACTGTGTTAACAGTTTGATTTAAACTCTTTTTAAATCAAACTGATTGACGCTAACTTCATTTGCTGAAAACAGACCAGAAAAAACATTTTTGGAACATATGACATGGTGATCAATTTACATTAAATTTAGCCTTAAGTAACTTATTGTTGTCATTGCTATTGTTGTTGTAGAAATGGAAGGGAGACATTATGAGTAATTTTTGGTTTTATGCAGAAGGTTTGATTATTTTTGTTTTATTAACTTATATTTTTAATAACGTGTCGTTGACAGAAAAGTATTAATCATAAAGAAAGATTGGGAAAAAACACGCAAATAATGTTGCAATATTTGTAAACAAGTGTTTTGCTTGCTGAAGACATGCCGTGGTAAAACAGAGCCTCTGTCTTATATAAGCTGTAAACCCACAGAGCCCATGTCAGGAAAAGAGGGCTGGGCCTCTCCCAGGAACAACTTGTTCACTGTTGCTGCTCGGTTTGACATAGAAGGCTGGGTCAACCAAGAAGATTTTCAAACTCGGAAATAACTGTTTTATTTTAGGCTATGGTCAATTTTTCCAAATTTTACTTGATGGGAAAAAGGATAACCTCTTGATTTTGATGCTCTTAAACAATGCTTGAAGCAGTTTTCAGCAAACTTACGGCACAAATTTGTGTTCAGGAATATATGAAAATAACTTCAGGGGGGATTACAAAATAAGTTAATATAATGTTAAAGAGAGTACATAAATTAGGCAATGAAACCAAAGGAGATCAGTGGAAGAGCACAGCTCATCTGAGTTACTGTAGCAGTACTTTGATAGTTTAGGTGTTGCCAGGTTGGATAGTTGGTTCTGGGGATCTTATCAGGATCCCCTGACTGCATGTCACAGCTGCTGACCCCGAGTGACGACACTGATAGGAGTAGAGGAGACTGCACTTTGAGGATCACCTCAATCCAAACACCCAAACACCATGTCCTCTGTACAAACACCAAAGTCTGAGGACTTTGGGGAAGATGAGTCTACCACCGTTTGCATACAGCAGACAGTGGATGAGATTCACCCCAAAATGCTGAATTTATTGTTTAGATGTCATGTTGAAGTGCCTCTTTAACAATGCAAGGAGTATTGGACAACACTTGCTGAGTGGAGACTCAACAAGGGCTTATGGTCCAAATTCATTAAAAAAAAACAAAAAAAACAGGGGCCATAGAGTATCTGAGCTACTGAAAGATCACAGTCGTTATCCTGCTTGGGAAACTTTACTTTTGGATGTTGGAAAAGAGAGTCCAACTAACTGTTGAGTGTCAGACTCTGGAGAAGCGGCCATGGCTTTAATCCTGGCTATGAAAAGGTGGGCTAGATGTTTACCCTGGACTGCAGAGGGGATTCATGGGAGTTTGGTTGTTCAGTCTGCATGTGTTTTATGGGTCTGGAGAAAACTTAAACAATGTTCTTTGGTGTATTTTGTGGCAGGTGAAGTGGTACCTGCAATGCTTTTAAGTGCTTTCTGGTCTTTGCCTACCTTGAATTAAACACATGGTCATAATTTTACGAAAGCAGTTAAGTTTGTCCAATGCCCGGGCGTGGGTTTTGTTTGTTGTTTGTTTGTTTGTTTGTTTGTTTGTTTGTTTGTTTGTTTGTTTGTTTGTTTGTTTGTTTGTTTGTTTGTTTGTTTGTTCAACCTTTTACCAAGGGCAGCTACAATATTCCAATATACCAGTCATTGAAAAGTACACATGATCAGGCGTCTGTTTGAACAGAGATTCAGGACAGCACTGGAAAGAAGCTCTGAAACCTGATTGGACCGTTGGTTGGGTGTGTGTTCCTGCGTCACAAAGAGTAAAAAAATGTTGGCACAAATGTCTCTTATTTTACTTTTGCTGACAATTGTTCATTCTTATTAACAAATCACACACACATACACTGTGATATATATATATATGCAAGATATACATTGCAAAACATAACATCAAAAATGATTTCTATATTTGCAGATCTCCTAACAACGATGGATAAGTTGAGTTTCTCTGCACACTAAGATTACTGTAAATAATCTGTCTGGTGGAAAGCATTACACCAGCTTGTTCTATCTTATTTTTGTGTTAAAGTTCATAATCTTTTTGAATCTTAAAGAAGGACCCAATTGTTTTTCAGGCTTTTTCCCATTTTGAAGTCGCTGAAATATGCAGGAAATTCACCTTTTTTACATTTCAAATTGAAGACATCAAAACGTTCTTAGTTTTGATGTCTTACAAATAACCATCTTCACTCTACTCTCCTCTATGTCTTTTCTATGTTCCAGAATTTAAACTCAAACCTTTTACTCTAAATATGGAAATGGAGAAGATCACAAATGGGATGAACCTCGACGGGGCAATGGAGACAGGGTACGTCTCAGCTGTGTGTCACGCTCACTGACTTGCATTTAATCTCTATAATTTGTGTAAAAATCAAATACGATAAACAAGTCTTTAAATTGCAGAATACCACCAGAGGAAGAAAAGTTCCTGCAGCACAAAGACAATGATTTAAAGAGGCCACAGTTCACAGATGTGAGTAATAACTTTGAAAAGATTGAAAAGGTTCTCCAATCTGAGAAGCTGCATCTCTTCTCAGCTTAGAGAAGAGATGCCTTAAGGTAAAATTATGCTTTTATGCTACTGCATTATGGTTCTAAGGGTGCCTGCTGGACCATTCAGGAAAATAGAGATGCAAGTGAAACTATTGCCATTTGTACATTTTTTCATTTGTGGTGATCTCTTATATTTTACCAATTGCTCCCTTCTGGGCAGTACCTTGGTATTGAGAAACCCTTTTAAAGTTCATCAGTTAATATTCAGCCAGCTGATATTGACTTGCCCACAGGAGAATGTATGCTTTCCAAGTACTGAGAGATTTCATGTGGTTTGTTGACTTTCTATGCCTTTTTGCATATCCTTTTCTCACTTTTATTCCATATACCATTCCACTCCATTGTACATATATCAAGTTATGGACAAATTTCTTTGCTTCTTTTATATTCGTGAATTACTTGGGTTGTTGTCAATAAACCTTATGAATTTCATGTCAATAGAAATTCTAAAAATGTGGGTGCTGGTGAGCAAGATATGGTGTAAGACGAGAGACATGGTGATTTTCCAGGGCTCCTGCAAAATCCGTAAAAATTACAATGTAAAGAACAGCATTAACCACATTAATATCAGTCAAAAAGCTTGTTTATTCTAATACATGGAGAGAATTTGAATGTAAAGTAAGAATCCGGTTATTATTATCCAGCAAGACAAATTAAGGGGACTTGTATGTTGTATGTTTTTTATTTTATTTTAGTTTGCTTTTGTTTCTGTTTTGTTATCACTCCATCTTTGTTGCATTCGTTGCTATAACGTTTGTCGGTATTACTGCTGCCTCATCTTCTTTTGTCAACTTGTAATGCCGAAGATATTTATCAGTGAGAGACAGAAGAATGGAACTGAGGAAAAGTGTTGCTAAAAATAAATACAAACTAAGTAAAAAAAAGAAATACTAAAAATAAATGTACAGATTCTTCCTGTCCACAGTTGGAATCTTGTGAAGAAATGGTAGATTACATACACTCACCAGCCGCTTTATTAGGTACATTTTGTTAGTACTGGGTTGAAACCCCTTTTGTCTTGAGAACTGTCTTTATCCTTCGTAGCACAGATTGGGAAAGGTTCTGGAAACATTCCTCAGAGAATCTTTAGGAAATTATCTGCTGAAGGATTGTTTTTTGTTTTCTTTCTCTTTGAAGTAACTTTTGTTTTCTGTCTGTTGAAATCTTTATAT